>NC_088699.1:2729500-4088000 GCF_028017835.1 Emys orbicularis
CCTCCCCCACCATTCCCTGCTTCAGTCACACCACACTTGGTTAGCAAAGATCTTGCAACCACCAAGTGAATCTTGCCTTGTGCACCTGCAAAAAACTCTTGTAGCAGCTTGAATCATATTTAGCCTTGCTCTCTCCTCTCCTAACCCCGCTCACCTCCTCCCTTGTAAACAGCCTCGATAATGAAAATGAACACTAAACATATACAAAAACATCCGAGTGATAGGATTACTGAAAGCACCAGACACTGGAGCAAGTCATTGAAAATGCTATTACCAGAAAGAGCAAGACCTTAACACACAGACACTATTAGCCACGTACAAGTTGTCCTGCAATAATTATGCATGTAACAACTTTCTGCCATGCTACCATCAAGAAATGTTTCTACCACCACCACCACCTTTTAGCAGCTGTTTATGAAGAAGGTGCATTTGCATCAAAATCCTGGTCTTTGAAAGGAGTGGTAGAAAAACACGAATTGCCTATGGAAGTTAGAGAGGACAATTTCCATCTCTCTGAAGTTATTTTATCAAAGCAGAAAGTGATTTTCATTTTGATTGAAATAGCCTGCTCTCTCTAGTCCCCTCCCCCAGCCATCGAGTACATGACAGAGTTACCAATTTAACCGCAAAATGGCTTTTCCATATTGAAAAGAAGTTTGCAGCAATCAAAGAAGGCAAACAGTCAGATTTATGGTTCAAAATGGGTTAGTGACAAGAACTCGGCCTGGCCTTGCCAAACCAGAAGCCATCTACACTACACAGGTAGCTCTCAAAGGTGCACACCAGATCTGCTAGGCAACTGGCCTCTGCAGCTGTAATCAGGGTCCCCAAATAACTGAGCTGGGATTTTTTTTTTTTTTTTTAAATCAAATACTTGAAAGTAACCGCAGCCCTGTCAGTCTCATGGGATACCAAATGAGGAGAGCACAGAGGCCAATGCTGTCTGAATGCAAGGACAGACATCTCCATCATAGGAGGGAAGGGGGAAACACAGGGCAATTGTTAAGCCATTCCTTCGAGTGGACCAAAAACACACCTCAGTCCACCAAAGAGAAATAGCCACGTGTTTATTTTGGTACACATTCAGGTTTCATTTGTGCAAGACACATTACAGCTAATACCCCAATGAAACCTGCCACTAGAGGGATGAGGAAAGGAGAGAGGTGGGGGGTTGGGGTTCAGATTTTAGTTAGGAGGAAGGAAGAGGACACGTACACGCGCGTGCACACACACACACACACACACACACACCCACCCACCCACCTCTTGTGCTGGAATAGTCAAATAAATATAAAACTTCATTTGGTAAGGGAAGGGGGAGGGGTAAGGAGTAGGTTGACTCATAGGGCCTACAATCAAAAGAGAAAGTTAAAAGAAGCCTTTAACCTGAATTAGTATCTTCATAGCTATTAAAAAAATAGATCATGATTTCATTCTTAGTGCCACTTTCCAATACTACATGTACTTTAGGGTTTTGTTTTAAACTTATTTTACTCAGTATAATAAAAACAAATGGCACAAAATAAATACAAAGTTCGTTCTCCAAACAGGAATAAAACACTTGCACACACATTCATTCAGTTCCTAGTCTTCACGTCCCACCTCCCTTCATGCACCCTCACACCATGTTCAGTCCCCAGATGGGAGAAGGTGGCACCTTTTCTAGGCTGTATTTGGTTTATGCTACAGTACTAATACTCTGAGCCCAAGGACAATTCAGTAACACAATAGCATTGTTTAAATGGACTAAGTTAGTCACAGCTGAATTTGTTTTTATAAATTTACACAAAAATAATCAGAAAACAGATTAACTCTTAAGATTTTTTTAATAAGTGCTCAGTAAAGAATTGTGAGAGGACTTAAGGAGAAAGACTGCAGACACAGAGAGGGTTAAGTGTTACAAAACAGCGCAAAGGAAATTTATTCCATGGTCCTGCCTGTCCCTAGGCAATAAAGTTTATCCAAAGTTTCTGTTGCCCAGAAATACTGCCTTTGTTAGCAAGCTGGAACTACAGGGCTCCAAGAAAGAGAATTTCCTAACTGCTTAAAGCCAATGGTACAACCAATGGAGCTTTCGAGTGGAAGAGGCAGATGGTGAAATATTTTAAGAGATGAGATGCTCAAAAACACAATGGAGAGAACTGTAGAAGGTGTTTCTGCATCAAATACCAATGTGCCTAGGGAAGGGGCAAGGTGTGAGTAAAAGCAGGGGGAACAAACATTTAGAGATTTTATTCTGTTTCTTTTGAGAACTTATTTCGTTATTTGAAAGATGCACTGGATTGGCTAAGGTGAGTTTCCTCAATACTCAGCAAGACTAAGACACATTTCTAAACTCTAAGGGTCAGATTCCATTTAAAAGATATTGCTGTTCCGCTCCTGCATCACACCAACCCCAAAAGCAGATGTTGTGGGGAGCACAGCTTTATACCCCACGCAAGCAAAACAGGGCTTTTTTATATGGAATCCAGCCCTTAAGGCGGCAAGTGATTACACAAGGCAAATAAATATACAGCGGAACTTTAAAGCCTGTAAAACAAACTAGAGACTTTGCTATTGACCTGAAAGATTTAAAAAAAAACCCAAACATTTTTCGCCTCATTCTTTTAAGTCATATTTTCCAGTTTGTTCAACACTTTAAAGCTCAAGAACGCATCAGTTCTCTTTCACAGAGGAACTGACAGCGATTCCATCTTTTGGCAAGCAGTCAGGAGACTTAACAGAATTAAAAAATAGGAACGTGGGAGGACTAGATGCAGGGCACATCTGTAAACATATTGTACATTTGAAAGTTACAAACACCTGTAAAGGTGATACAGTTTATAGGTGAAATAGAACTATTCCGCAACTGGCCAACCACAAGTTTCTGAACCTGGACTGATACAGTAAGTTATTTATTACTATATATATATATATATATATATATATATATAGTGTTATAATACATAAAATGGAGTAGGCAATCCACAGTTATACTTTTAAAACTAAGCATGGCAGAAAGCGAACAATTTTAAAAAGGTAGAGGAAAAATTTAAGTTTCTTTGTCCCACTATGAACCTGAGAGCTTCATTCAGGAACAACCTCAATAAAAGCATAAAACAATTAAAACAAAAAACACACATGCTACATACCTAATTATTTTCTTTTTAAAAAAGAGTAGATACATCTAAGCACAAAGAGTAGGCAAAAGTAATGGGGTTATTTCCATCCCCTAATACCCCATGGGATCCAGTCTGATTTTACCAGATGCTAACTCCTGTCAATCTAAATGCCCAAATATTTTAGCCAGCACTCAGCTGTGAATACACAAGAATATTTAAGAGTTGTGTCTGTATGGAATTTGGACAGGGCAGAAAACTTGTTTTGTTTCACTAATGATTAACTGATCAGTCTTACATTGGACCCCAGGAATTTTGCACCTTAAAAAAAAAAAAAAAAAACACCAAAAACAAACCAAAAAAACAAAACAAAAAAAATCCAACACATTTTTAACATGCCACACACAAGCTGCAGCGCAACAGTATGGATCACACAATTGGAGCCTGCACTCTTCCGCCTTCTCTGCTATTGCCAGAAAGCTTTCCTTTGTTTTGATTTTTTTAAATTTTCATTCCTACCCCCCCCCATTTTGCTCTTGTAATAAAATATATTTTAATAGAGATATAATGAGAAGCAGCAAAAGAGCTCAGAAATACACAGACTGCATTAAAATATAAAAGAATATTTCCAATGGCCGGGACAGTATTCCCTCACCCATTGCTTTCAGGGACAAATGGGAAAGGGTTACGATTCCCATAGGTTTTTTCTCTTTTTTCCTTTTTCTGTTTTTTTTTTTTTCTTTTTTTTTTCCTTCTTTTTTTAGAACTTATTTCTAAAGAGAAAAAATAATTGAAGGATGAAAGTTAGCAGAACACAAACAATTTCTCTTCAGGTTTTCAGTGAAAACAGGAAAAAAGCACATTTAGTGTTGAGACAGACAGAGCAAATATGAAGCACCTACATTTGATAGCAGGAGATATATATATATATATATATATGCATATATATATTTTTTTTGCTCCCAGTGATACAATGGCATAAAAGTGTGGGAACAGGGTTTTTTCCATATTAAATGCCTAAACCAATTGCTTGTTTTGCATGTTGTCTTTTAAAATGACACTCATGAAAGAGCTCTTCAGTTGTAATAGTCCAAAATGTAACTGGAGTTTTGTCAACTCTGTAAAACCAATGTGTATCCCAGAACTGCAGAATTACAATCTTTCCCCCCAGAAGAACGATGCTTTAAGACAATTTTCTCAGCACCTGATGGGCTGTTTGACTCCTGGCAAGACATGCAGATTATATTCTCTGGAAAAAAGGAAACCCTGCAAACTTCAAGGCGTTTCTCCAGCATTCACACAGGGTTCAAAGTAAAACAAAAAGGAGGTGGAGGGGAAGGGGAGATGAAGGATGGTGAAACATCCCGATTTCCCTGTGATTAGTGTATCACTACAGTCACAGAACAAGAAACAGAAACCTTGTAAAGTGGAAATGCCTCTCCCACGGTCACTGTTGCCCATGTTGATGACAGCAGGAACTTTAGAACCAGGCTTGTGAATTGAGTCTGTATTCATTAATCATTTGCATTCGCTCTTTAAACAAAAACAAAACTAAAAAACCTATTCAGTACCGGAGATTAAATAATCACGTGTGAAGTCTGTTGAAATAAATTTTCAGATTCCTTAAGAAGTCTAATTACTTTCAGTCGCCATTTTTTAAATAACTATATATAATTTGTATATATTATCCTGTGATTCTAGTTATGGTTCCTCTGCTGCACTGAAGATTTAGAAGGCGCATAAAAGCCTTTTGTCCCCTGTGAACAGCATCACGCTGCAGAAAGGTTATAACAGGCAGTCTTGTCCTGCTACCTTCATTGATCTGGACATTCCATGGCTTCATCGTAAGTGATTATCCTTTTGGGATCTGAAAAGAAAAATTAAATTCAGCTTTAAACAAATTAAACAAACAGTGTTCAGGTTCTGAAGCAGAAAATATTCATGGGCCGGAGACCCACAAACCAGCAAAACACTTAGCTAATTGTTAAAACCCTCCTTTTTCCCCTCACTGAACTGCCACAATTTAAAAGGCAGTTTCCTCTTTGCTGACAGGTCAGTGATCTACTTCCTCTATACAAAAGAGCTGTGCAGCGTTCCAGTGGACTCCCAGCAACAGCACCTCCAGCCAATGTATTCAAGAGCCTAATTGACTCCACACAGATGAGTGCTCGCTCCCAACATTAGATCAGTGCAGTAATACAGCAAAAAGTACAAAGGTCTTCATTTAGCCTTCTTCCCACAAGTGAAAAGAAACTTCATTTTTACAGCTGAAATCTGGATACCCAGGAAAGTTCAAGGTTGATATTTGGGTGAAGTCTGACACCAGCAATTACAAAATTACAGGCGTTATCAGACCTAGCCTGATTTTTGTTTTTTACATTTCACGATGGGGCTTACAGTCCTGATGGTCACCACTTCTGAGCACCCACATCTTCAGCTAGCATCACGAGGAGCGGACAGTGGTCAGCACCTTTAGAAGCCAAGCCCCAGACATCTCACCCACTGCCTGCTTTTGTTCAGGACACTGCTTCACCATGCTCAGCTCTTAAGCTGTCTTGGTTTAATGTAACATCTCATTGTTACTAGTGTCACCGTTTCATTTTTAAAACTCTTACCTTGCTTTTGCAAATTCCAAATAGATTCCATTTCTGTGAAGGCAAAAGAGAGAGAGAGAGAGTTAGTGTTCTGCAGCACTACTGGACAGTCAGCAAAGCTTCAGGACATGCTTTCCTTTTCAGGCTTAGCAATATACTATAACAAAGCCAGTCACAAAATTTTATTAGGCCTGTTATTTTCATGTCATGATAACAATAATACTCTGCGCTCATCAGATGACACAAAGTACTTTACAAAACATTAACTAAGCCTCACAACAGCCTGAGAGAGATCCGTGCCGTAAGTGACCACTACTCATCAATGCAATGCAGCCTTCTAGGAGGTGAAATGAAGCATTTGTTGGAAGTGCAAAGCGGCATTACACTTGCCCATTCAAAATGGCACAGTGCATGCACTATTTCCTAGCTGCTAAAGAAGATCACTGTTACCGACAGTCTTGTCCAACTGGGTGGGAAAAGAAAAAGGAAAAGACAACTGGAAACCATGAGCCCTCTTGCTAGCTACAGAACAATTAACAAGTTACTATCAAACACTGTAATGATTCAAATCAGTTACATTAGAATAAAGATGAGGAAGAGTTCAAACCCCTTCCACCACCACTCTCATGGGGAAAAATAAAACAGGAAAAGTTCTTGGCTTCCGTGCTTTCGTTTGGTCCTAACTGCATCAGATGCCACAAGTGTGAAAGCTGTATTACATCAGAGCATGTCCGACACTGAAAGACAGACTCATACAGAACTAAAATGAGAAAGGCAAAAAGTTGTCTGATGTTTGTAATCTAAGGCCTGGTCTACACTACAGAGTTCGGTCAATGCAAGGTAGCTTATGTCAACCTAACTATGGAAGTGTCTACACCATAATTTTGCTCCTGTCAACGTAGCTACCGCGAGCCACTGACTTAACTCCCCCTCCACAAGCAGCAGAGTGTCAAGGTCAATGTAGTGTCAGTGCAAACACGGAGTTGCTTACATTGACTGTCACTGTCTTTCAGAAGACATCCCACAATGTCTCACACTGACGGTACAATCAGTACAAGCGCTCCTAGTGAGGACACACATCGCTGACACACGGAGTAGAACTTAGGTTGATGTAATTCTGTGGTACAGACATGCCGAAGAGGAAAGAACGTAAAAGGAACGCAGCTCCCTTAAGCTACGTCTCAACTTAAAACGCTGCAGCGCGTCAGTGTACACTTCTATATTCAGGGGAGGGGTTCTCCTGTCACTGAGTAGTCCACCTTCCTGAGAGGTGAAGGTTAGGTTGACAGAAGAATTCTTCCATCAACCTAGCACTGCCAACACAAGGGGTTACATTGGCTTAACTTGGCCTCTCAAGGATGTGGATTTCACACCCGAGGGACAGAGCTGTGCGGATGTAACTTGGGGTAGACTAGCCTTTAGCCTCTAAATGTGATCTTCCTTTTTCTCCCAAGGAGGACAGGTAGAAGGGACGAGGGCGATTGGAGCAGGGTCCTGTAATTCCTGGCTATCTTGAAGCGATGGTTATCAAAGCGTACCGTCTGACAAATCCTGAAGAATTAACATAATTTATGAGCTCATCACATTAGTCTGAGACAGACTGCCATAAACCTGGAATTAACTATTCTGATAAGGAATGGGTTTAAATGCTAAATAAGAACAAATACATGTTCCTCTCCTCTGACTGACCTGTAACACTGAAATGCAGTCACCCCATACTATCTGAACATTTTATTTACCGGCTGAAACTCTTTCATGAAGGAAAAATACTTCTCTCCCCATTGGCTCTCTTGAGCCAATTACAACAGAGAACTAATGAGCTTAATACTTCCATCAATCTTAATGTTGGATTCTTAGATTCATTCTAGGAAAAGCATATTGAACAGTTTGAGTTTTCCCCGTAGTTCTGGATTATCTCGGTGCCTCACTCATTGGCCCTTCATATCTGGCAGCTCAACAAATTGACCACGGCAGAAAACCCCTTTAAATTCATCAGGACAATGACCGGGGGTGAAGGACAGAGAAAAAGGAAAGTTGCATAATTTGGAACGATTAGTAGAAGACTGTTTAGAATTGTAGGCTAAGTCCCTTAGATCTATGAGTGGATTTCCCAGCTTCCCATTCTCGGTTTTGGGATCGGTTTTTACATACTGACGCTGGTGAAGTTTGACGCTCCTAGCCTCCTCCTTTTTTCAGGCACAATAGGAGCTGCAACTTCTCCACGCTCCCCACAGGATTTACAGCAGTGAGACAGCGCTAAGAAGATCCTTTTATTTCCACAATCGCCTTTCCCTAGAGGAGGCTTCCATAACCCCCAGAAATACAAAGGAGAACTTAACCAGGAATCGAATAACCCATTCCTTAAAAAGCAAGAGGAGCGCCCCCCTCCCCCCCCCCCCCAACAAAGATACACAGTATGTTCCTGCTCCAGGACCTCAGCTCAGACTGCAAAGCCTCAAGAATCAGTGAAATGTGCGGGGGGGGGGGGGGGGGGGGAAGGGAGGGGGAGAAGAAGAAGAGATGCTAGATTTTCAGGAACAATGACAAGTGAAACAGTGCATCTTCTCTCCAGAGACCCGCAAACCCTGAAAGATTTCACTAGCAAACCCTTCCAAGAGAATAGGGATGAGATTCAATGGGTCTGGTACCCTTCCCATGAGGTCTCCCAAACCCTGGGCTCTCCAGGTCCATGCTCTATGAAGCTCTTAAATTCCACAGGACCAGGGCTCAGCTCTGGCAGGCAGGAGCTCCACCTTCCTGGTGATCTCAGGAGATGTCTGGGACAGGGCGTTCCAGCAGTGTCCAGTCATACGGCTTGAGATTATGGAATTACCACTTATCTAGGAAATCAAGAATCCTGTTATCTAAAGCCTCAATCCTACAATGGGACCTGTGTGGAGACACCTGCACGGAGCCCTATGGATTCAATGGGGTTCCCAAGTCCCACACATATGGCTCTGACAATACAAGAGGGGCCTAACCTAATGGGAAACAGAAGCCAGGTTATGATTCTATGTAAAGATGGATACTTAACTTCCGTAAAATCTCTCCCTCCAGAGAGCCTGCCAGTGGCCAACAGGTTACATATTTCAGTAGTGCCGTGGGCTAGATGTTTGTTGATTTCAATTTACTATGTCAACTGTAAATATCCTGCTCAAAACAGAAAACTAGAAAGGAAGCTAGGGAGAGGGAGGCTTTTAATACCAGCTTCCCCATGGTTTGATTTGTGTCCCTACTTGCTTGTCGGAGGGATTTATATTATGTTCTGGTTTGGTATAGGAAACAATGCACAAGGCTAAAACTGTGTGTGGATCTTCAGTAACTCTGTACCACAGTGCTAGCCACTAATTAATTGTTTTTCCTGCTGATCAGGATCCAAGACAAAAAGGGGAGGGGGGGAAGAAAGAAAAAAACCAAACAGAACTTTCTTACATTCAGGACCCACAAAAACATCAAAGTGTCAAACTGAGACCTAACCTCTTTCACCTAACAAAAGGAAAACTAGATATATATATTTTTTTTTCAAAAGAGAAAGACAAAACTGCTGAATTCACAGCTCTGCTATTTTTTTGACCCAGTTCACCATTCCAGTGAAAGCCACTAGTGGCTGCTTGCTCTACTTCCCATGCCACTCGTGTTTCTTCATGGGGTACAGTAGAGAAGTCAAGAAGGAACTAAGCAGGAGCACTGGGAGGAACCCACAGGCAGGAAAGAACAGTAGATACAACTTTAGCTTTCTCTCCCCACCTCATCTGGGGTCTTTACTACTTTGTAATGAGACCTAAATCCTTCTTCCTTTAGCTAACAATACCCCCCCCAAACACCCACATCATACAGAGGAATCCCTGAAATGCAGCCACCTCTGACCTAGAACATGTAGCCTTTGTGTTTAAAACAGCTGCCAATACATGACCATTTAGGATATGAAATATATTTTTTTAAAGGGAGCATTTAAAGCAATCCGAAAGTAGTTGTTACTTCAGCTAAAGTATAGCTGGGACAAATATACCCTACTCTTGTTTAAAAAACAAGGTACCACCAGAATTGGTAAAGACCACAGTTTTATCTCAACAAAGATGACACTTCAATAGCCCCTACTGCATTGCCATGACTGGGTCAGTGCTGATCCAGAGGGAAGTGAAGCCCCCTGCAGAGTTAACACCACCTCCTGCAGGTCTGGGGGTTTTTCAGACTCCCATCCAAAATGATGGTCCAATCTCCAACCATGTAGCAACCAGGCCCAATATTTAGCTAGTAGATTGATTTAACACATAGTTGATTCCTTTTACAGTGCTGCAGTACATAGTGGAGACGTATGAGTTTATCAGCAAAGAGACAGGTTGTTTAGCTCACCCAGAAGTTATGGGTTTGTTACAGAAATTACTAGTTGAAATGGACCAGTGTTACGCAGGAGGTCAGACTAGATGATCATAGTAGTCCCTTTTCAATGGAACCCTGGAGGCAAAGCAGGAGAAAGACTTGTGAAACTAACTTTCAGAGCATCCAAAAAATAAAAAGGTGCACAAGCAAGCACTGCCAGACCTTCAGCATGTTTCCAGTGCCGGACACCCATGTGCCCAGCAAACTGATGAGGGCAAAAGCACACCGAGTACATGTCTTCACATGTACCAACATTCCACTCCAAGAATTCCCATATCCAGCAATAGACCTTCTAGCAAATCGTACCCTGTCTGAAAAGACAACGCCGTCCAATGCCTAGAGCACAGGACTAGGACTCAAATGCTATTCCCAGCTGCCTCTGTGATTGTACTGCCACGTGCCTCAGTTTCCGTCCTCCCCATCAGTAAAAGGACAGCAACACCTTTCAATGGGAAGCTGAGACTGTTCCTCACATTGTGTAAAGCACTTTCAACTTGTGGATGGAACATACATGTACAGAAATTATCAACAGAACCATCCTGTGTTTTAGTTTGCGAGGACTCAACTATGAGCGTTACCAGATTAAGATGGAGGACAGATCTGAGAAGCGAGCCATCAACACCTCTCTTTCCAGGTTGATTATTTGCTTTAGAGGAAAAATTCCCCAATGAAATCCAAACACACTAACTGTTCAGTCTGCACAAATCTCCCCCAAACTACAACAGCTAAAACACAAGTTAGGCTTTCAGCTTCTCACCATTGCAGATAGCACAGAACGATTTGTCAGACTTACTTCATAGGAACATGGCAGTTATTTATCAGGGACACTGGGAAACTGCACAAGACAAACAGTGGAGAACTTACCATTATTTTGCTGTTCTACATATTCTGAAGCTTTGTTAGACATTTTATTAGAGCTTGTTCATGATGCAGAATCATAGAATATCAGTTGGAAGGGACCTCAGAAGGTCATCTAGTCCAACCCCCTGCTCTGTGCTGTGGTCTGACTGTAGGGCAACAGAACATAAGCAGAAAATGGTGCTGGTATTTTCACCCACACATACAGATCACGGACTACAGCCCATATCCTGTAACTGGATGTGGGCAGACAGACCCTTGCACCAGCGTGGAGCTCACCAATTTCAATTCGGCTCTGCCTGGTCACCCACCAGGATTTAATTGCAGGATCATGGCCTTAACGAGTAATTACTTTTTGCAGCTGTCTGTGAGGAAGAGCAGTATGTCTCACACCACAGATCCAAAAAAATGGCACTTCAGAAAATATGCTCCAAATCATGCTGGAATCCTTTCAGAACAAATGCAAATATACAGATGAACCAGAAAGCAGAAAAATGGGAAGACACACTCAAATTTGGACTTTGGTTTCCACTCCCCAAACCAGGAAAGGCATCTAATGAGCACTGACTCGTATGATGCATGCTTCCCAGCAACCCATGTCACATGATTTGTATGGCATTGATTACAAGAGACATCCACCCATTATCTTCTAGGCTGAAGCCAAGATGTCGTCTGGAAATTGGTATAGGAGAAGGCAAGTTGAGAAATAAAGAAGGCACCTGAGAAGGATGTTGGGGCAGAGAACTCCAGCTCACCCCAAACACATCCCAGAATCATAGTATGACTGGAGTCACTGCTCTGGATGGGCCAAAATAGAAAAAGTGTGTGTACAGGTGTGGGCAGAGGGGGCTGCTGGCAAAGGAAAGAGCTGCACAATTAGTTTAGAAGTGCTTTCATTCCCATTAAGTGTTTATTTCTGCCATTGACAATGATTAGCTCCTTCATAGAACGTGGAAGGGGGATTGTTCATCACCTCCAATGTAGCTACTACTATTTAGGTGGAGACTGTCTTGCCCAGCTGACTGAAGAAGGGAAGAGATCTAAAGAATAGTGGTAACAGAATAGCTACTTAGTTTCTTTAAAAAATAAATTTAAGCTGAGCAAAACCAAAATAAAAATCCAAGTTTGCAACTGTTGCAGAAATCTCCAGACATGGCAGGATGAGGCTTGTCTGGAACTTTATTTCCCAGTGTCCCTGGTTTTCTCTGAAAGGCTGGCTGAGATTCAAGACTCAACAGGTGCAAGGAACACAAAATTCTAAAGCTCTGCTTCATGACTAAAAGAAACTAAAAGAAATCCTGAAGTGTAGATAAAAATAAATTGATGAACACTAGGTTGTTATTCCCAATGAGAATACTAGAGCATAAAGGGTTACGAAATTACAGTGTGATGACCTGGAATAATTTTTGAGTTGCTTAATAGCAAACAAAGCCACCAAGATTTCTATGCTTTACCTGAATGAACTATGAAGGCCTTGGAGAGGTAATTTTGCACTCTCTCTCTGCAATGGGTCATAATGCATTAAATTTCCACTTAGGCCATTAAAGAAATCTTGTCCCCCACTTCTGAGCAGCTATCATTCAGCTCTCCCCTGAAAGGAATACTTCATGTAAGACTGCCTGGAGCATCTTCCCTTTTTTTTGGTGGTGGTGGTGGGGGGAAGAAGAAGAGATAGTAAAAAATAAAATAAAAGGGAATTGCCCAAAAGGTAGATAAGCAACAGCAAGTCAAAAGAGCACCTAGCTCAGAGGTGGGCAAACTATGGCCCGCTCCTGCCCAGCCCCTGACCCGCGAGGCTAGCCCCCAGCCCCTCCCCCGCAGCCTCAGCTCACTCGCTTGCTCCGCCGCCGGCGCAATGCTCTGGGCAGCGGGGCTGTGAGCTCCTGGGGCAGCGCAGCTGCAGAGCCTGGACTGACCCGGTGCTCTGTGCGGCACGGTGGCGTGGCTGGCTCTAGCCAGGTGGCACAGCTGTAGCACTGCCAGCCACTGGTGCTCCAGGTAGCGTGGTAAGGGGGCAGGGGGGGCAGGGAGCAGGGGGGGGGGTTGGGGGGGCAGGGGTCCCGGGGGCAGTCAGGGGACAGGGAGCAGTTGGATAGGGGTCAGGCCACGCCTGGCTGTTTGGGGAAGCACAGCCTCCCCAACCAGCCCTCCATACAAGTTTGGAAACCCGATGTGACCCTCAGGCCAAAAAATTTGCCCGCCCCTGACCTAGCTAACTGAACTGCAGAGCTGGCAAGAAGAGGCAGAGAGCTTGTGAACATTCAAAAACTTCTGAGCCAAACAAGAACGAGGGGTAAATAAAAATTTGAGTCATTTTATTCTATTGGCTCCTAGCTGGAAATATCCATGTCACGTCTCAAACACCCAGCTCTTCTTTTTAAAAAACCCCTGAAGCGTTGTCTGTGACAGACAGCCTTAAAACAAGAGGAACAGACCAGGTGAACCAGTGGGTCCATTGCTGAGCTTTCACCCTCTTCAACGTCAGGAAGTTTTGGAAGATCTACTCACCATACATGAATTTAAACAGACACAAACAGGCACCAAAGGTAAAACAGCTGCTAACTATTACCTCTACCAAATCTCACACACTTACCCACATGAATAGAGAAGTGAGCACCTTTAACATAGCTTGAATGAAATCAAGTGACTGCTAGAGTATTTTAAAAACAAAATTCTTATACTGCTGGCCATCAAAGACAGGGAGCACCAAGGCCGTTCTTAAGATCAAGGCATGCAACCTTTACCGGATTGGATTTTCCCAAACCAATTAAGAGAGAGCTCCATTAGGAAACAAATTGAACCATTACCTTTAGTGTGATATACAATAGCAGCCCTCAGGTCAAAAGAACCCCAGCTATCTTTCCTTTCTAGGCCTCTCTGGTACCTCTGATCTTTGGCGGAGGCTAACAAATTGTTCGTAGGAGAGGCCAAGGGATTCTCTAGTTCATAGTCCTTTGAGAGGAACACTAAAGCACCTTGGCTACTGGTGTCTGCCATTTGCAGGTCACCTATGTGATGTGGCTCCAAAGACAAGACTCCAATCTCACTAGCAGTCCCAGGCTTTATAATAGCACTAAGTATTTGAGGGCTAGTCCGTTTTTCCAGCTCATAAGCCTTAGGAAACACAGGTTGTTCAGTTCCTGAGGGAATGATTTCAGCACCCTGTGAAACCAAAGTGGCAGGATATTCCCCTTGAAATGTCACTTCCATTATTTTATTATCCATTGATTTCCCCAGAACAGTCTCAGGCCCAGCACTGGGCTCATTTATAAATGATAAACCCCATTGGTTCTGGAAGATATCCCCCAGGTTCTGCTGATTTGTCTGAGACGGCAGATCTACCTGTGCTGCGCCCAAAAGCACAGATTGCATATTTGAAGGATAGATAAAAAGGCTAGACTTCTTTTGTTCAACAGCTGTTGAAGTTGTATTTATGTCCTGGTGTACGGACTCAGACGAGGTTGAGGTTAAAGTACTAGCAGCAGTTGTGAGCAGTGGCTGGGTCCCTGGAGAATATACATTTCCATCAGTCCCTGCTAAAATGGGCCCATTCGAAAAGCTAGCAGAAGTAACAGACTTCATAGCAGACATGGGGACTTGGGACAGTCGACTCGGCATCTGGGCCTGCGTTTCTCCAGTAGATGAAGACGACGATGAAGAAGACAGAGACGAAGATGGGTTTTGAGCTGCTTTGTTGAGGTTTTCTTTAACTTTGCTTGCATAACTTATTTTAGGAACTATTTTAGCACTGCTGTTGTCCACTGGAAAAACAGGGGGTGGTTTAAACAGGGTCCACGAGTCCTCTTTTGATGCAGCCGCTGATGCATGCTTCCCCTTGGGCCGGTCATCAAACTTTTTGCTGCTAATCCCAGGTTTGGCATCAGAGTTTTTTCGTTGTACCTCCCCAACCCCAGTTTTCCCACGGCCTGCTCCTCCAGGCCCAGCTTCATACTTCCAAACAGGCTTAGTATTGTCAACTCGGTTTCCCTTTTGTTCACTATAGTCAGTCTTGAAACTCTCAAGTTCCTGTTTTAAGGATGGGGCATTGACCTCCTGTTGCATTATTTTGTCCTGCACTAGATTCAAGTTCTCACACCCCTTGGCACTGTTACGCCTGCCTTTCCGTTTCTTAGGTGTGGTATATCCACTCTCAGACCCGCTACCATCATTATCTGCCCCTTTGCCTACATAGCCATTAGTGATATAACCAGAACTATTTGTTACAACACCATTTGGAATAGATACTGCCTCTGGCTTGTCTGAGGATTGATTTTCTCTAAGTTTATTCTCATAAATTTTTTCATTCTTTTTGTCCATACTGTTTTTCTGAATGAAGTTCTTGGGTTTGATTCCAGCTTTCCCAAAGGTGCTGGCCTTATCAGTCTGCTTTGGATTTACATTAGTGTCTACAAGTTGCTGGCTGCCATTTGGTACCCTGGAAGATGGGTTGGTTGTTTCATCAGCACACAGGCCCTTTAATGATACTTCTCTTTCTCCTGTGTTACCATTTAGCTCTCCATAACCTAAAAACAGGCAAAAAACAACAAAAAGGCAAGAATTAAAATGTGAAACGTTAAACTTCTGATTGAAAAAAAAGCTATAATTAAACCTCTAAGCATAACCAGCTTCTTCAAATAGGCTTTTTAAAAGAGTAAAAAGCGTCCACCCTTTGATATGTGAAAGCAAGTCCTTACCACTTAAGGTCAAAGTAAAGGGTACGGTCTCACCTCAATGATGGGAGTTAAGCACATAAATCCACTAGAAGGAAACACTTCTCTATGGACTCTAACATGCAACAGAGCATTTGGCAGGCCTCTGGACTCTTATTTTTTTAAAGAATATATCCCTTTGCATACAGAAAGCAATCAGGCTATTCACAATGCTGAAGAGAACTGAAACGTTATTTTGGATTTTCAGATCAAGGAAGGGGAAAATTCACTCCCAAGAAGCTACAACTGGACAGCTGGATCTTCCACCTTTGCTAAGTCAATTTCTTAAAACCCAGCATATTATGAACAGAGGGCCAATTTTTATAAGCTCCTGCCATCTCTAAGGTCTGCAATACTATTTAGAACTGACTGCCATGCAAAGCTGAAGTGCACAAATGTCAGTGATAGATACCTCTTAGTTAACCATGACCAAATTCCACCTCTTTGTTATGTGACTGTATTTTTGGTGTGAAGATGAAGAAATTATGCTATTTTCCTAGTAAAATTCTTATTCACTTAAAGATACACGATAATATGGTTTGATTCTGGTAAGTTTAAGAATGCTTAGGACATTGCTATACAAGCTACTTCAAAGTCCCTGTTGATCAACAGGACTTCATCCAATTCATACACTGATTACGTTTCCACCTTGTCATTGTTTCTCAAACACTGCTTTTTGCACCCAGGACAGTGAGAGACAAATAGCCCCAACTCTCACTTCATCCTACCCCTAAGTACCATCTGTGAGCTACATTTTCCAGTGCTCATCAGCTTTGGAAATGCTTTTAGAAAATTTCCCATTGTAACATTCCTTCATGTCATTTCAAAATAGTGTTAAAAGTGATAGGAGGCCCACCACTTCCCTGCATGAGTTATTAGCTTTAAAAAGATAACACAACTGGAAAGAAATAATCTTCTATTCTTTAGATGAACTTTTCCATCAGTGTGAGGCCAAGCCATTGAAAAACTACAGTATTACAAGGGCACCCTGGGAAAAATGGAAGTATTGGCAGATCTGGATTTAGGTACAGGAAACACAGGCCCTTACCTAGATCCCCACCTCACTGAATCGTGATTACATCAGAATCTCAGCTTCCCTCAAAAGAAAAAGTAGGTTTCTAGCCCTCGTGGTTGCAAAGAGAAATTCAAAAACATGACCAGGTGCAACTGATGCATTGATGTCTGCAGAAAAGCATGAACTGTCCCATGCACATGAATGGCGCACAACTCCAAGACCTACCGCTCTGGAGGGCCCCACCATCACTACATCAACAGAGGACTATATTTGTGACAGGGGAAGAATGCAGTGGGCTCAGTCCATCCACCATAAACAAGTAAATAATGGAGTGCCCTGCTGCTACCCCTTTGGAGGGGGAGGGCCCTGCTGGAGCTCTTGGGACAAGGAAGGAGATCCAGGGTGTTGCCCCTAACCTTTTTCTTTTGGGGGGGGGGGGAAAGAGTGATCACTACTGCCACTTCAAGGGCAGGGGGGCCAGAAGCCAGCCCCCCCCCCCAATGTCCTGGCATCTCTGGGGCCTCAAATTACCTTAATATGGCTTGAGTGTGTCAAACTTTTCAGATGCAAGAAAACTCATGTGTTCTCCTCAACAGAAAACATGTTGGGCCTGATTCATTACACGGTTTTAAAAATGGTGTAAGGCAGGTGACACCCTGGTCTAGCAAGTTCAGAATGAATATTTTCCAAGCAGAAATATTAGTCTTCAACTGCTATGCTAAAAACGGTCACTCTCAAAATTAAGGGATCTTGCATCCTAAACACTCCTGCCTAGTCTACAACTAAAACTAAGGTCAACTTAGCTACATCGCTCAGGGCTGTGAAAAAGTTCAGGCTCTGTACAACACAGATAGGTCAACTTAACCCACAATGCAGACACAGCTAGGTCAGTGGATTTACTACTGCTACAGAAAAACCCCTTTTATTGCTGTAGTGTCTACACTACAGCGGCGTAGCTGCAGCTGGGTTGCTGTAGTACTTATAGTGCAGACATTCAGCTGCCAGGCATCTGAGGGTAAGTGGTCATATCTTGTGGAACTCTGAACCAGGGAGATTCCTGCAAGAACCCCATTGCTCAGCTTGTTGAGGGAGGTTAGTAAGACAGTGTGTAACTATCAGCAACTGCTATAAGTTTTCCAATAATGTAATGGTGTTAATATTGTTGACCATAAATACTTCAACCCAACCAAGCACAGATTGATGGAATTCTGATGGATGAGCCAAGGATTGAAAATTAGTTTCAGGATGACATGCAGAGAGCAAGTCTTTTCAAGGATAAGATACTGTATAAGGCCTTTTGTGACTCAGATTTCTGACATCACTATTTAATAAAACAAAATAAAGAGAATGATCATAAGACCACTACGCATCAGGAGTGAGAAAAACTAATGGATTTTGCTTTTGACTTCATTAAGAGTGTCAACAGTTTCAAGCTCCAGTTTTCAGGCATTTACATGAACTGCGTAAATTCTCTCCAAGCTAATGCTTGGAATACAAGGTGTTGGCTTGACAGCTGTAAAAGTGCACTTCAAATAGAGAAGCTTATTCTGCCACTGTCAAGTTTTAGAAACACAGAAGTATGTTTCCAGATGTTTTGTTTGGCCATGAGACCCCAAAAAAGACCTCAGAAGGACATTTTTAAACTGGAATTTGACAGGCATTAGTCCAAAGGCACACAACTTTCCAATATATCCAAAGGCGGTAAACTTGGATATTATTTTTATTCAGTTATTTTGCTTAATAACTTGTTTCAGCATATACTTAGTCAGTCCCCTATTACACTCACCTGCAGATGATTGTGCAAGACTCATTAGCATGCAGGTTTGGGGCACCTCGACATCTATTTTTGATACAGTTCAGGTCCCTAATAGCCTTTTGGGTAGCCAGCAAAAGAACATCTTAAAAGACTAAATGCACATGGCATTCCAACAGCTTTCTGAACTTTACTATAACATACCATTAAGTGTTCACAAAAAAAAAAATAAAAAAAAATTAATTCACATGGGCATCAGTAATATAAGTTGTAAAAATGAAGTCCTGGCCACACTGATATTTGAAACCATGGCCCCGATCCTGCAATGTGATCTGTGTGGGTATGGAGTGGACTCTGTGTGGGTGGGGATCAGTCTGCTTTAGCTACCACTTTTCTGGAGAACCATGTTTAAATACTGGTCTTGGTAGAAAGATGCTAACACAATTCCAAATTTCTGTGCTGATGGTCTTATTCACCCAACATACAAATAACCTTCTGTAACAGGGAAATAGAAAAATTAAAAAATCCTAAAACGTGCCTGTCATTAAACTGGATGTGGGCCAGAGAAATGTTTGGAGATTCTTCCCTTCAGCTCCTTGAGAATAGCATTTAGGAATCCCAGCCCCATGCAGAGTCTAATGAAGTCAATAAAAAAAACTCCAGAGTGACTTCAATGGATTTAGGATCAGATCCTTACCCACAGTTTAGTTTTCAATGAATGAAAGTGGGGTATTTGGAATGAATTCTCTGAAGGACCTTCTGGACTGCCAGTTATAAAATCACTTAAAGACCAGTCTCACACCACGGAAGGCAATGGGAGTTTTTCCATGGGCTTCCTTGAAAGCAGAATCAAGCCCCCAGAGAAGTGGCTGGGATCTCTACTTTTGAATACAGCCTTTCTTCCACTAATACAAAAGCTAGGATTTTACCTGGGTATTGAAAGGAAGATATTGCAGAGCAGTTGCAACATATACCTAATTCGCAGGCAAAGTAAGAAAACCAGAGGAATGATTTTCTAATCACAACGAGACAATGTGCTGTCACTCTCCCAGGAAGCTTTATGAAGTTTAAAATACTGATGCTGAATTGTGTGGAGAATTAATGAATGTGTAGTGTTATTTGTTGTCTTATATCACATTTTATAATTTGACCAATTGTTTTTGTTATGGACAAGCACGAATACATTTTATTTTTAAATACACTAGCTAGACAAAATAATGCCAGGACAGGGGAGAGATCTGCCAGCACTTGGCACTACCATTTACACCCATGTACCAAGATCAGTGCTGGTATCATGGTGGCAGGCCCCTGCCACTGTCAGATGTAATATCAATGCCTGTCTTTCCATGCTGAAAGCCCACATCCTGAAGGCAGAAGTGAAGGTTATTAACCACTCTTGTGCTGGGGATAAGAGCAGAATTAGTTCTCATGAGAACACATTCTAATCCATGCTTGAACTGTTCAGAGTGAACATTTTTCTTATATATTATAGGACCATTGTGGGAATTTACGGTTCATTTAGTTTTAATTCTACAACAAGAAAAAAAATTCCTCTGTGCACACAGTCATATCACAATACCAGCCAACAGTGTTACTAGGTTTTTTAGTAGCACAACTATACTACCTCAGCCTGTGCTCTCACAAACCAAGGGTATGTCCACACTACAAGTGCTACAGAGGCACACCTGCAACTACATCACTGTAGTGTAACACTTGCCACATCAATGGAAGGGTGTTTTTGGTTTCTGTAGTAAATCTACCCTCTCAAGAGGTGGTAGCTAGGTCCACAGAAATTATTTCATCAACATAGCTGCACCTACAGTGAGGGTTACCTCGACCTATGTTGCACAGCTGTGAAATTTTTCACATCCCTGAGTGATGTAGGTAGGCTGACCTAAATTTTAGGTGCAGACCAGGCCAAGGAATGACGGCATTTGGTCTGTAGTGGCAGGCGCATACCCTACTTCTAAGGTGCTGATGATTGAATAAGCCATTCAGCAGCAGAGGTGTTAATTCAGCACATGCCAGGATAATGCTGGGAGGTGAGAGATGCACTGTATTGGCTGGAATTGCCATCTATGGCATAAGATGAAAACCTAAGGTCCTGACCCCTTATGTTATTAATGATGCCCTAGCCCCGGTGAAGAATGTACAGCGTGTCATGGCCAAATTCAAATGTGTCTAGGGTCTCACCCATAGTTTCAAATGGATATGGGATTCTTGACTTTGCAGCCTTAAACCATTATGTAGGGTTTCTGTGTTATTTGTTAAACAACTACTACACCCAAGAGGTTGCTGCTTTTCAGTGGTAGATAACACAATCCCTCAATATACCCAAAAAGCACTTGAGGATCTGTGAGACTGAAAGACCCCATATTGTACAGGGTCTTATTTCTCAGGTCCTAATCCTGCAACCAGATTTGAGCAGGCAGGCAGGCCCGTATCCCCATGTGGAGTCCCATTAATGGTGATGAAAATCCAAATGAGTCTAAGATTCCACTCACAGAATCAGGGCCTTAGAAATCTATTGCCATTACATTATTAGCAGAGTAATTTCTTTTTGATCCTTCAGCAAATCCAGAACACCAGCTAAGTTTTCTCAGAGAGTCTAAAGAATTCCCCAGTTTCTCCAGACATCGAGGCAAAGCTGCCATTGCCTGCATTTGAAGGGCACAAAAGGTTTCCTGAGGAGTGGTGTCTGAATGCACACTGCACTGAAATTTTATATTTCAATGTGATGTTCTAGAAACTGTCACAAACATGGAGCCCTAATAAAATCAATTTAAGCTTAATCCTGCTTACTGAAGTCTGACTCCAGAGAAGCTAGGCGCTTCTCTCAAATCTCTCTAACCTACAACCCAGTGTTTGTCTTCACTTACAGTGGGGAGCTTTCGGACAACATTTACATTAAACAAACCTAAGGTAAAGCTTGTAAATCTCCCCTTCCCACCCCCTCCAACATAAAACCAGACACGTATTGGAGGGGAAAGGGGCCAGTTTATACTCCTCTCACACAAAGGACCTGGGGGAGAAGGCTATACATAGCCATCTTTGCTGCACAAATGAACACCTCCATTAAGGATAAAATCTCCACTGCCCCGTGCCCCCCACTGCTTAGGGCCGGGGACAGGCAGCTGGCCGTGCCGCCCAAGTGTTTCAAGCCCAGGCGCTGGGTGGGAGCTGGGCCCCTGCAGCCGGGCTGAGCGGGGTTCACCCCAACGTGCCCCCCGGGCCATGTGCTGCTACTACCAAGGGGCGGCCCGGCCTCCCCGCAGCCCCCGCCCGTCCCACCCAGAGCGCCAGGCCTAGCCCCGCCAGCGCCCCACGCGGCGCCGAGCTCCCAGGCCCCGCGCGCTGCCCCTCGCCTCCCCCCGCCGCCTCCTTCGCCAGAACCGCGGGCCCCCGGCCCGGCCCCGCCCAACCACCGCCAGGCCCCGGCCCCCGCCGCCCCCTCAGGCCTCCCAGCTCCCTCCCCCCGCCTTCGCCAGGTCCCCGCGGCCCCTCTCCCCCGCCAAGCCCCCCCCCCCCCCCCCGCGGCCCCTCTCCCCCGCCAAGCCCCCCCACACAGCTCCCTCCGCCCAGCCGGGGAGCGGGAAACGTGCCCGCTGAGCCGAGCCCCGCGCAGGCCGCGCCGAAACGCTGGCCCCCCAGAGCGGGCCCGGAGGGCCGCCCCCGCCCAGGCCCACCCAGGGGCCGCTGCGGCGGGAGGCGGGCCCGGGTGGGGCCGTCGCGGGTGGGTCCCAGCCCCTAGGCCCGGCCGGCGGCTCCCCGCGCCGGGCCCGGCTCCCAACATGGCGGACAGGAAGCGGCCCGAGAGCCGCGGAGAATGTTCCAGCCGGGCCGGGGGAGGGGGCCGCGGCCGAACCCCCGCCCGAGGACCCGGCGCAGGGCCAGGGGGAGCCGGGCCGCCCCGCAGCCGGGAAGGTCACGCCGGCCCGGCCGCTCCCGGGGGAGGCGGTGACACGACACGGCAGGGGCCGCTCCCATCCTCCCCCGTCACTGCCACCCGCCGAGCCTGCCCGGGACCCCCGCCCCGCCCCGAGTTCCAGCCCAGCCCCAGCCTGATCCCGCCCGACCCCTGCCCCCGCTCCCGCCCCCCACCCCGGTTCTCGGCGCCCCGCGCCCCGGCCTCCCGCGCCTCTCCCCGCCCCGGGCCCCGGCCTCCCGCACCTGTTTTCTTCTTCGGCGTGTCCTGGTGCTGCGGGCCCGCGTGCTTGTGCTCATGTTTCAGCAGCGGCTTCGGCGGGGCCTTGGGGCCGGGCTCGGCCGCATGCTGCAGGTAGGGGCTCTGCTGGAGGTGGTGGTGGTGGTTGTGGTTGTAGTAGTAGTAATGGTGGTGGTGGTGCTGCTGCGGGTGGTGGTGGTGGTGCTGGCTGTGCTGCTGAGGCGGGCCGGGCTGCTCCTCCATTGAAAGGGGCTGGGGCTCCCTGGCTGGCTGCTGCGCGCTGCACCGTCCGGGCGTGGGGCTGCTCGCCGGGCACACACGGCTCACACTCCGGCTGGGGGAGACGAGAAGTGTGGCTCTTTCCCTAGCGCTCGGCTTGACTGGGGGATCCGAGCAGACTGGCAGCTTCTCTCCAGCAATCAGGAAGCTTCCAGGGCCTCTTTCCCCGCCCACGACCCAGCCCCCCCCCATCGCCAGCCAGCGCCGTACCATTTACCCTCTGCAACCTCACAAGGGTTGGGCCTCCAACGTCAGCACTATGGTCTCTGTCTGCCTGTCTCCTTCACTCTGCTTTCTGCAAACAGCACTTTCCACACTCACTGCGAACAGGCAGGTTTCAGTGCAGCCAAGCAGATTCCATTTCTGGAGCGATCCGATTCGTCCTTTTACTTTGATTTCCCTCTGCATCGACTCTGTTTCCTCCCCTCCCCCCGACCCCCTTTGCAAACTGCAAATTCTCTCGTTATTTTATTTTTCTAACGAAGGAGGGGTGCTGAAGCACAAGGAAAATGCCACCAACCCAACTGAACAGTAATTTAAATAAATAAATAATGCAAACGTTTAAAGAAGCCTGCAAATCATTTTGTATTCTGGATTCATTTTGCATTGCATTCAGATGCTAATCTCTTCATTTCCATGGAGGGATTATAAAGCTCCACGGGCAGTGTCTGTGTAATTTTCTAAAAGGGCACGGTGCAGTTTTAACCAATTTTTCCTTTGTACAGGGAAGAATCAACATTTAAAGTTTCCAAAAGGAAATGAAACACGGCAGGTAAGATCAGTTTTGCTGCTAAGAGAAAGTTCTGATTTAGGACTAGTTTAAATGAAAGGGGGTGGGGGTGGGGGATATTTTACCATGTTTTTTTCTAATAGTTAAATTAGGGGGGGAAATAACTCATTCAAAAACAGTGTATTTGGCCAGTCATTTTTTGTATTCCAATTGCTATTATTTCAGCCTTTAAGGGTTGAATAAAAGCTTTTTCCATCATGATTCTGCAGAAAAGTCTGTCATAATTCTGTTTTGCAACTCCACAATCTCACATCCTGGAAATGAATGTCATGTCCTAATTCAGATTCTGACTTCACTGCAGGATCAAATTAGAGGAAGGTTGGGAAGAAGCAAATACTCATTTAAACATAAATGAGTCAAATCCTGCCATCACTTTCCAGGCAACCCTATTTAAATCAGTGAGGTTGCATGGGTGTATGTTTTAAGCAGAATTTAATTTAAATAACTTTTAAAATGAGCAAACTGAAATTGATTGAGCCAGGGATTTAAATTAGCAAATTATAAATTATTGTATTTGTATTAACCCTTATTTAAGATGTCAGAGTCATAGGTGCTGGAACTAGGGGTGCTGTGGGTGCTGCCACACCCCCTTGGCTTGACGAGGTTTCCATTGTATGCAGGGTTTACAGTTTGGTTCAATGGCTCTCCAGCACCCCTGGTCAGAGTCACAGCTTCTTCAGAAAGAAACTTAATTCAACTGCACGAGTAGGCTGAGAGAGCTGGAACATACGGTCTTATTCTAGAACTCCAGTAGCAGATTATCAGATGAAAGCACACTCAACCAATTAAACAAAATACAAAATAGAAATGATGGAGTCTCACATTGATGTCCATATACAAGGATTCAGCAAACACTGTAAGTGAACCTGCTAGGTCAGACCATTTCAAGAACCACAAACATGGTTACATGTGGGACAGACAAGATTCTCCATGACCTTTGCAGGATGTTGTATCCTTGCTTTGCACCATTCACAACAAGGTATCAATTACACATCGCTCAAACACTCAGAGACCCGTTATCTGGATCTCATCACTTAAGTACCCGTGCAACTCTTCAGTCATGTACAACACCAAATTTGGCAAAACAAAGTAGGAAAATAACTACAAGGTGAGTGTCTTTAGTGAGAAAAGTTTCCGCATAGTAGGAAACATCTATCCCTTGTTATTACCAATACTAGTAAGGAAGAAAATAAGTGTTATTTATGCACTATTTGTCTTAGAATTATTTTGTTGACATAGAATCCTAGAAATGTAGGGGTGGAAGGGACCTCAAGAGGTCATCTAGTCCAGCCCCCTGCGCTGAGGCAGGACAAATATATGTAGACCATCCCTGGTAGGGATGGTCTACATATATTGTCTAACCTGTTCTTAAAATCCTCCAGCGTTGGGGATTCCACAACCTCCGTTGGAAGCCTGTTCCAGAGCTTAACTATCCTTAGAGTTAGAAAGTTTTCCCTAATATCTAACCTAAATCTCCCTTCCTGCAGATTAACCCCATTACTTCTTGTCCTACCTTCAGTGGATGGGAGAATAATTGATCACCATTCTCCTTATAAAAGTCCTTATCATATTTGAAGACTGTTATAAGGGCATGTCTCAGACTCCTTTCTCCAAGACTAAGCATACCCATTTTTTTAACCCTTTCCTTGTAGGTCAGGGTTTCTGAACCTTTTATCATTTTTGTTGCTCTCCTCTGAACATTCCAATTTATCTACATCACTCCCAATGTTTGGCACCCAGAACTGGACACAGTACTCCAGCTGAGGCCTCTCCAGTGCTGAACAGATCAGGACAATTACCTCCTGTCTTACCCCCTGCCCCAGCCCAGAGCCCGCAACCCGCACCCAACTCCGTCCCAGAGCCCAAACCCCCTCCTGCACCCCAACTCCCTCCCAGAGCCCACACCCCTCCCGCACCAAACTCCCTCCCAGAGTCTTAGGCAGGTGTGTGTGTGGGGGTAGGACTTGGACCCGTTATGGGCACCACCAAAAATTATACAAACCTGTCACCCCTGTCACTATTCTCTTGTCACCCTTAAATAGCCTATTTTAGGGACAGCCTTCCAAAATAAAAAGTGTTCTAATGCCATTCATGCCATATCTTATGTTGACTACTCTGTACAAAGTATTTGGGCTGAATTTGATACCCAGACAAGTTGGAAGCCTATAGTTTTGCCTAGAAGCAGAACAACACTGACAAGTTTACGCTCAGAGCTCTGTCAGTGAATGCACATGCTGTTCCAGGTTACACTTGTCTGTCATGCCAACTTTTGTGTTGCTTTTAATCAGAACTTTACCTGAATGGTTTCATTGGCACCTAGAACCTGTTCTGTGGAGAAATTGAGGCCTTCAGTCCTCATGGCTGTTAGTCAGCATTTTTCACCAGCACTAAAATTAACTAAAAGTGTGAAGTACAAAAAATATATCTTACTCAGAATTATTCTTTACCATTTTTGAAATTATATTAGTAAGATGTAGCTGCAGGGGTATTTTTAGATGACAGAGCTTCTTAAATAAGAGACTCTTCAACCCTCAAGTGTAAAACCAGTAATATGCATATGTTCTTTATATTTTTAGGTTGTCATTAAAATATACTTTCAAATGTGTTTGATATTGAAATTGTGAATTCTTATAATTCCAGTATTGTATTTGTGTTAGTGCCTTTTAGGATCTAATCCGAAAATTATTAGTATTACACGAGAAGCAGGCAGCAACACCTATAATTAAGGTTGCCTAACACTTTCTGCTGTAAGAAAGACACTGTTTTAATTTCCTTGTATTTTGCCAAATTTTAACTGTTTGGGCTGACATTTTCCATGCTGGTGTCTGCCTCAGGCTAAATTTTTCTGGAAAGCTTCAGCAAAAATGATTCTGTCATTTCTGAGAACACGGTTAGAGGAAAATAGGTTGTTTTGCCAAGGTTAAAAAATTATTATAGTGGTTTTGTTGAAAAATTGTAGCCAATCTTTGCAGCGGGGACTTTGAAATTTGACTGGAGCGGAGGTGTCATTCTGGAGTTAGCTGCTTTTTGCTGCATTGTGAAACCCACCAACATTTGCAACTCTCTGGAAATCACCACGTGCACATGCTCAGAAGAGGTTTGTTAGAGTTTAGCAGCTATATTCTCCAAACATTGCATCTCTACTGAGCGTGCTCCAGCTCAGGGCTCCAGGGCTTAGCACTACTTTCCCTGCAATTGCTATTCCTGGGCCGCAGGAGCCACTGTGGTGCTTGGTACTAGAACTTAGAGCAGGGAGACTGTCTTTCCTTTTCTCTTAAAATGCTCCCTGGTGGTGTACAGGCAGCATGGAGTTGAAGGAAGAAGCACCTTAACTTGAATGCAGAGGGGTGAGGAGCAGAGCACAGACAGGAGCAGGGTGGGGAAGGACAGAAGCAGAGGAGGACAGGGCAGACTGGGGAGGACAGGAACAGAGGGAGATAAGGCAGGATGGGGTTTGTCATAGATTCCAAGCCCAGAAGAGACCGCTGTGATCATCTAGTCTGACCTCCTGTATAACACAGGCCGGAGAATTTCCCTCAAATAATTCCTAGGGCAGATCTTTTAGAAAAATATCCAATCGTGATTTAAAAATCATCAGTGATGGAGAATCCACCCTGGCTCTTGATAAATTGTTCCAATGGTTAATTACTCTTGCTGTTAAAAATGTATGCCTTATTTCCATTATGGGGGCAGGCAGAGCTGTCCCTTGGGTATGGCAAATCGGGGCAACCGCCCTGGGCTTCACGCTTGGATAAAATTGTGGGGAGGTGAGGCGGGAGGCGAGCGGGGTGAGGAGGTGAGCGGCAGGTGGGAGGGGGGTGAGGAGGCAGGCGGGTGGGTAGATAGCGAGGAGGAGAGCGGTGGGCGGGGGAAGGGTGAGGAGGCGAGCGGCGGCCACCGGCAGCCCACCTACCAGAACCTCCCCTTCCCCCCAGCACCTCCTGCCCGCCGGCGGGCCCCGCCGATCAGTGCCTCCCCCTCCTTCTCAGCACCTACCGCCTGCCGTGGATCAGCTGTTTCGTGGCATCAGGAGGTGCTGGGGGCAGGGGAGAGGAGCAAGGGCGCAGCGCACTCGGGGGAGGGGGTGGAATTGGGCAGGGAAGAGGTGGGGCGGGGGCAGAGTGGGGGTGGGAAGAAGCAGGGCGGGGTGGGGCCTTGGGGGAAGGAATGGAGTGGGGGCAGGGCCTGGGCAGAGGTGGGGGGGAGCACCCCCGACAGATTAGAAACTCTGCACCTATGTCCTGGGCCCTGCACCCCCCTTGGGATGGCCCTGCACCAGACGCTGGGTCCCCCCGACCCCCGCATGGGCAGGGAGCAGCAGGGGTCCTTCTTGCCACCCACAGCAGCCGGGAGCAGTGGGGGTCCCCCTTGCTGCCCACGGTGGCCAGGAGCAGCAGATACCCCCTGCCACCCATGGTGGCTGGGAGCGGTGGCGGCGCTGGCTAAAGTCACGGAGGTCTTTTGAAGTCATGGATTCCACGACCTCTATGACTAAATCGCAGCCTTAATCATGAGGCCTACACACAAGGGGGCTGAATTAACCTTTCACAGACAACCGTAAAACTGACATTACCTAACTTTTGAGAGCTTGACTTTGCAACCTTAATATACATAATTGTAATGGTTATAATTCAGTAGTGCCCGGAGATCCCGATCAGAATCAGGGCCCCATTGTGCTGGGCGCTGTTCAAAGACAGTCCCTGCCCCACAGAGTTTACAGATTACAAATTTTATTTATACAAAGTGTAGTTGGCAGTTTACAAATCAAACAGCAGGGGGCATTTTTGTTGTGTAGGTGGTAAAGCTTCTCCCACCATAATTCTAACTCCCACTCCTACATTTTTTTCTTGTTAGAGATTTGAGGAATCTGAAACATAATGAGATCTTTGCTAAACCTCCACACTATCTGAGTTTCTTTTAACACATTACAAGGTACACAGCAGCTTAACACTTGGTTTAAAAAAAAAAAGGTTTTGAATTTTTTTTTTTTTTGATCTGTAGTTTCTGTGGACTGTCTGTCCATATTAAAGGTAGTTGCAATTTGTTCTTTTTAGGGGCTGTGACACCAGCAGATCATGGCCAGCTCATGCCAAGGTCCCCATGTCTCAGTTGAACCCTGGCAAATACAGAGCCGGAATCAGGCTGGCTCACCTGTGTGTTAATGTTGTTAAAATAGATATTAGAATGATAAGAATGTGTTTAATGTTTAGACTTTATTGAATGCTTGTGAGCTGCTGCCTGCATTAATCTCACTTGTAACATCTGTATCCCAGGTAATATCTGAGCCGTTGTGTTGTGAGCCTTTGTGACTGTGTAAATCACCAGAAGAGAGACCAATTAGTGTGAAGGGCTGCTCTTCAACAGAAAGTGTTACACCCTTTCCAAAAGGAAAGATCCATTGATACCAGACTGAGTATTGTGGGACATTGCAACTGGAATCTCCTTACATATTGTCAGAAACAGGACAAAAGACTTCTGTTGTTCGGCTCTCCTCCCCATGAAGATGAGTCATGCAAGTGCACTCTCTCCATCTCCTCTCCCCACCAGCTGAGTTTGAAGCTCAGAGTACAGGGCAGGAGGGAGATAAAAACCCCAAACAAAAAGAATTTGGTAACTCTATGCTGCTTGGACTCTGAGGGGCAAAGTGTTTGTAGGCATAAGCAAGAGATCCGCAGCTGCTTAGCCTGGGTTCGCCCTAAAGGACATACGGAGCTTGTTGAGTATAGAAGCTTAAGATTGTAGCCCATTTGTGTATCTATGTTTACCTCCTTTAACCTTGTAAATAATTCTCTGGTTTCACTTTCCTATTTAATGAATCTGTAGGTAGTTTATTATAGGATTGGCTACAGACGTTGTCTTTGGTGTGCGATCTGAGGTGCAATTGGCCTGGGGTAAGTCACTGGTCCTTTGGGGCTGGGAGTAACCTGAATATTGCTGTGATCCTTGGTGTCAGGGTCCATCTATCACAAAGGCAGGCTCATGTGGGTGCGAGATAGATGCAAGTACCCAAGGGGGGACTGTCTGTGACTCCATGTTAAGTCTGTTATAGTGTCTGAAGAGTTTACACATGATAATTGGTTGGTGGAGTCTAAGTATCGAACTCACCACCTATTTGAGGTTTGTGCCCTGCTTCCTAACAGTCTGCCCTGAGGTTGGCACTCACACCCTCCGCCACTGCATGCAGTGTTACAGGGGCATTCCCTGCAGTCCGTGGCAAATTCCCCATTCAGCCCTCAGTCTGGCAAAATGTCTGTGACCCAGGAATAAGGGCCAGGCCAGGCTCCCACTGACTCCGTTGAAACTGGATTAAGCCCCAAATCAATAAAGTGAACAATGTTGTGCTTGTTAGACAATGTGTTACACTTACTTAGCTACAGGGACTGCATTCTCCAAAGCTCCTCAGGAGGGAAATGGCAAGTTCAGCTCCTTCCGCCCCCCTCTTCTCCCATGTTTTCCCATCTTGCAGCTGCTCCTGCTGACTCTGTGTGTGACCAGTCTGCTAGGCCTCATGCACAGGGAAGAGGGCATCTTCCCCAAATTCCACATCCACTCCATGTGACAAATAATCCCACCACCAGGCACAGAGCTTGGGCACAGTCAGTGTCGCTACTAGCTCTTCCATTCAGAGCTAGCTCCTACCTTACATGTCTTTATAATACACTGCTTCTCTGAGAATCCACTATCCAAAAATGTGCAAATTGAGATCAGTAAGGACTGAATCAGCTGTTTCAAGTGGTATCAAGGATATAACAAAGTTTAATTATGGAGATGGTGGCCTTGATTCCATATGGTGGAAGTTTGCTTTAAATAATGCTGGGGACTAATTCCAGGGATTTTTTTCTAAGAAGAACAAAATATTTATTTCCAAACTCTCACCACTCTGTGAAACATCTAGAAAAATTTCTGTGAAAATTTTAAATTAGTTTATTGATTACATTACAAGTTAGAAGCATTTAAAATTAACCAATTTTAATTTTTTTTTACTGGCTTTATAATATTTTGTGTGTCTCTGGTTTAACATTTTTAAAACTTAGAACATCAGACTTACTGTGTGTCTAAATATTGATCATGGCCTTAGCACAGAATTGAATTCAATATCAATATTTCGCCAGGATCTTGAACCTGCAAAGCGGTGAGCACTTTGACCCCAACCCAACAAAGCACGTAAGCATGTGTTTAAGTTTGAGCATGTGCAGAGTCCCATTGGTTTGCTGGATCAGGGTCAGACTGCTCAGCACCTTGCAGGATTGATCCCTTGATGACGAATGCATTGTACTGCAGGTGGAGAGGCATTGCGCAGCACAGAGCTGTACCGATCCAGCTATGCCGCTGTAAGATCTCTTGTGTAGCCAGGAGAGAGCTCTCCTGTCAATATAATTAAACCACCCCCAATGAACAGCAGTAGCTATGTCGGTGGGAGAAGCTCCCTGAGCAACATAAGTTTTGCCAACAGAAGTGGTAGTGTAGACATGGCCTAAGGGTTGCACCCAGGATTGACAGGTCCTCAATTAAGATGTCAAAACACCCCCTGCAGTGGGTGCCTCTAGCATCATCCCCTGCAGTCTCCTCCCCTCCTGAAGGGCTCACCACTTCCTTGTTTCTCCTCAAGTCCCATCCAGCCAATCTGACTCAATTCAATACATTTTAATTGAGTCCAGGAATACCTTATTGGCAGGACAATTGCAGTTAATATGCAAGAGTCATGGAATACTCAGATCTTTGTCAGAGGCCGGTATAACCTGCCCAGGACACGGTCATGCAATGGGGACCAGATTGCTCTTGCACGCCTTTCACCTCGAAGATAAGGGTGCATATATTTTCACTGGGTTCAGTTACTACATTAACAAGAGAACGTAATGTTGCATCTAACCTGGAGTCCTGTTTCCTAATAGTCTTGTCCATGTTAGGTAAAGTGGAGTCTATCATTGAACTCCATTTCTGCTTTACACTATATACATTATTTATGGCCACAAAGAAAGACAATGTGAAGGATCCTGTGTATGGAGTCTGGGACTGAACTCACCCAAAGAGGTCTAGCAGAGGTAAAAGAGAACGTGAGCTCTTTTTGGCTGGTAGAAATGGACGTGTTGGGCACTTATATTTCTTTTTCTCTCCTGTCTAACAGTTTAAATGTGCCCATTTAACAGTATGTACTTTATCAAATCTTTTGTCAACCACATTCAAGATGTATCCTCATGGCCACTGTGTTGTCAATTCTTCATTTACTGTCCAAAATAACTCCGACATCAAAAACTGCATTACTGGAGAGCTTGTTAACTTTCATCCCTAAATTAGGGTTCTTCAAAAACCTTAGAAATCGTTTCCTCTTTCACACATAATGACAGTATCAATCATCATTTCACAGGGATGTATCGGTATGAAATACCTGATTTTTCTAGGCCTCAGGCCAGAATGGTGTGAATGGGCCTTAATGTAACAGGATCAGACCCAGGTGTTTTGTGTAGGCATTAGGTGGCATTTGTTTCTGGTGGCTAGATCCATGTTTTAGTAGGACTGGATCTGAGGAATGTCCCTTCTTGTAAACACATCCTTGTGATCACACAGAAATGGGTAACATCTGCTCCCTGTATCTGCCTGAAACATGAAACTTGTTTCCTAAAGGGTGACCAAGTAAGCTGGAGGCGGGTTCTTGGATGCAAAAGGGAAGCCATGCACCACGCAGGCTGGCAGGTCAGCCTTAGCCAAGCTTGCCTTTGAGCCTCTGACGTGGTGACTTGTCCAGGATTTCACAGAGACTTGGATTTATATCTCCGCCAGGCTCCCACCGCCTTGGATCATGCAGGGACCTGATATACTCCGCATGAATCTCGCTCTCCACGCTGCAGACAATGCCACAGAATGGCCACAGAACTACTGCAGCAGGGCCCCAGAGCAGCAGCAACCAAGGCAGGCTTGCTGTCTCTCTGGGCAGGGCACGTACCAGTGGCTGCTTGCAGGGGACTCTGATCTCTGGAAGACAAGACAAATACTTTAGAAAACCAAACACTCTGTGTCTGTTCCAACACAACAGTTATAAGGTCACTCATTCATCCACTTCATTTCATTTCATTCACAGTTGGACATGACACATTTCTTTGGTGCAGGGACTTGTGTGTAGAGCAGTGTTTAGCACAGGAGGGCACAATCCCTGGTTGGGGGTCTCTCAGTGCTACCACATTACAAATACATATCAATAACACCATTTATTTTTGTAGTTATTTATTTTATTATTATTGTTTTATTCATATAGCAGAATTCCAGGGGGCTCAGAGATGGTTGACTAGAATGACTGAGGCATAGGGAAGCTCTCATTTGAAGAGAGATTGAAATAAGTGGAACTGTTTGCCTTAGAGAGGAGATGAGTAAGGAGACAGAGTAAAGGTACACCTCTACCCCGATATAATGCTGTCCTCGGGAGCCAAAAAATCTTACTGCGTTATAGGTGAAACTGCGTTATATCGAACTTGCTTTGATCCGCCCGAGAGCGCAGCCCTACCCCCTGGGGGCGCTGCTTTACCGTGTTATATCCGAATTCGTGTTATATCGGGTCGCGTTATATCGGGGTAGAGGTGTACACAAGATTATGAATGGTCTAGAAGGTAGATTAGAACTTTGAATAAAAAATCCCCAACGGCCAGAGGTGGGACACTAGAGGGGGAGGGCTCTGAGTTATACTACAGAGAATTCTTTCCCAGGTATCTGCCTGGTGGGTCTTGCTCACATGCCCAGGGTCTAACTGATCGCCAGATTTGGGATTGGGACGGAATCTTCTCCTGTGTCAGATTAGCAGATTTTTTGCCTTCCTCTGCAGCATGGGGCACAGGTCACTTGCAGGCTTAAACTAGTGTAAATGGTGAATTCTTTGTAACTTGAGGACTTTAAACCATGATTTGAGGACTTCAGTAACTCAGCCAGAGGTTAGGAGTCTATTACACGAGTGGGTGGGTAAGGTTCTGTGGCCTGCGATGTGCAGGAAGTCAGACTAGATGATCACGATGGTCCCTTCTGATCTTAAAGTCTACGAGGCTAGGAGAACACAAGAACAAGGGCACATTCAGTGAAATGAAAAGTAGGAAATTCAAACCTGATAAAGTTAATGATTTTTCACACATTGCGCAATTGTTATGTGGAACTCCTCGCCACAAGATATAATTGAGGGCAAGACTGTAGCATGATTCCAAAAAGGGTGGCAGTTTATGCGGCTAACAAGAATATCCAGAGTTATTATAGTAAATATTAATATATAAACCAGGGTGTGGGCAGGGCGATAAACTCTCCTACTTCAAGGCATAAACCAGCTTCTGACTGCTGGGGGTTCTGTTACTGGTATTGCAGTAGTGCCAGAGGACCCAGTCAGGGATCAGTACCAGGGACTAGACACATGTAACAAAAAGACCATGTCTGGTCCAAAGAGCTTTAATCAGAGTGTAAAACAAGAACCAATAGGAGGAGACAGACAGACGGGGAGGGAAGCATAAGGCAACAATAAAACAATTCCGAACAGCATGCTAAGCAGTGGTCATAGCATACCAGCTGTCCACAAACACCTACTACAGGGTTCTTGCACCTTCCTCTGAAGCATCAGATGCTGGCCATGGTAGGAAACGGGATACTAGGTGAACCCCTGCATTCAATTCAGTATTGCAATTCCTGTATTGTATGAATTGTTTAGCATTTCTTAAGCACCGGCACTGTACAAGACACAAATTAAAGCTGATCCCTGCCAAGTTGCTTACAATTTTAAGGCCCTATCCTGGAATCAGAGCCACACAGCCAGACACATGCACATGGCCTCCTATTGGCTTCAGGGGGGCCCTACCCATGTGGATCTGATAGCAGGATTAGGGCCCAAAAGACAGACACAGAAAAGACAGGAGGCACTAGGATGTCCAGAGAATGAATAGCCTGGGGTGTTTTTTATGGAAATGACTCATTGCTTGTGTGCAAAACTGGAGAAGGGAGTCTTTAGGTGGGATCTGGATGTTGGCACAGGCCTTGTCCACACTACACAGTTTTGTCGACAAAAGTCAGGTTTCATTGACAAAATGGTTGAGGTGTACACACTGCAATGCTCCTTCTGCCAACAAAACTCTTCTGCTTCGTTATGTCGCTGTAAATGGCCTCCAGAAAGTATCCCACATGTATGCCCATCCTGACCGCTCTGGTCAGCAGTTTGAACTCCGCTGTCCTGTACCCAATTACACAGGCATCCGCCCCTTCCCTTTTAAAGGCCTGGGAATTTTTGATATTCCACTTGGTTTGCTCGGTGTGGAGAGCTCTCATTGCATCTTCCCAGCTGACTGTGGCAGCTCCACATAGCAAACACTCACCGCTTGGAACACAGCTGAGTTGTTGGATCTGCTGGCACTGTAGGGAGAGGAGGCTGTGCAGTTCAAGCTTCACTCCAGCCGTAGGAACTTCCATACATATGGTCAGATTTCTCGTGGCATGTTGGTTAAGGGCTACGAATGGGACACACATCAGTGCTGTGCGAAGAGAAAGGAGCTGAGGCAAGTGTACCAGAAGGCAAGGGAGGCAAACCGTAGCTGTGGTGCTGCACCGAAGACCTGCCACTTCTGTAAGGAGCTGGACGCCATCCTTGGTGGCAACCCCACCTCCATTGCCAAGAGATCCATGGACGTCAGGGCTGGAGGTGGCGGACAATGGACTCAACCCCAAGGACGTAGTCGTGGATGAGGAGGTCGAGTTGAAGGATGATATGGAGCACACGGCAGGGTCGTCCGGTGGTGCGGCAAGTCAGGACCTCTTTTCCACTCTGGAAGAGTCTAGCCAGTCCCAGCAGTCCGTCTAGTGCATATGATGCAGGAGAGGAGAGCTGTGGTAAGTGATTTTTTTGAGTTGATGCTGCTCGGTTATATGAGGTAGAACTATCCTTTGCTCTGTATATTCTAGAAGTAGGTGAAGGGATTGTACAAGACTAGCTGACTACAAATCCCGATCAGGAGTCATCACAATGGTCATGCAAGGTGGCAAGTTAGCAAAGCATGACAGAGTACTGTATAGAAAAACACATTACTGGTTCTCATTGTCAAAATGTTGCCTCAAAGCCTCCCTGATTTGAATAGCCCTCCCGTTGTGCCCCTCTAATATCCCTGGTGTCTGGCTGCTCAAATTCAGCAGCAAGGCAATCCGCCTCTGCAATCCACCCTGGGGGAAACTTTTCACCTTTAGCCTCATAAATCTTATGGCGCGTGCAGCAGGCTATGACCACAGGAATATTTTCCTCATTTAGGTCTAACCTGCCATAAAGGCAGCACCAGCACATTTTAATCTACCAAAGTCACATTCTACTGTCATTCTGCACCTGCTCAGCCTATTGTTGAAGGACTCTTTGCTGCTGTCCAGGTTACCCAGAAGCCTCCTGCTGCAAGACAAGCCCAAGAAACAAACCAACAGAACTCCACTGGCCATCACCTACAGTCCTCAGCTTAAACCTCTCCAACGCATCATCAGTGATCTACAATCCATCCTGGACAATGATCCCTCTCTTTCACAGACCTTGGGAGGCAGGCCAGTCCTCGCCCACAGACAACCCGCCAACCTTAAGCATATTCTCACCAGCAACCACACAATGTACCATAACAACTCTAACTCAGGAACCAATCCATGCAACAAGCCTCGAAGCCAACTCTGCCCACATATCTACACCAGTGACACCATCACAGGACCTAACCAGATCAGCTACAACATCACCGGTTCATTCACCTGCATGTCCACCAATGTTATATACGCCATCATGTGCCAGCAATGCCCCTCTGCTATGTACATCGGCCAAACTGGACAGTCCCTACGTAAAAGGATAAATGGACACAAGTCAGATATTAGGAATGGCAATATACAAAAACCTGTGGGAGAACACTTCAACCTTCCTGGCCACACAATAGCAGATTTTAAGGTAGCCATCTTACAGCAAAAAACTTCAGGACCAGACTTCAAAGAGAAACTGCTGAGCTTCAGTTCATTTGCAAATTTGACACCATCAGCTCAGGATTAAACAAAGACTGTGAATGGCTAGCCAACTACAAAAGCAGTTTCTCCTCCCTTGGTGTTCACACCTCAACTGCTAGAAGAGGGCCTCACCCTCTCTGATTGAACTAACCTCGTTATCTCCAGACTGATTCTTGCCTGCATATTTATACCTGCCTTTGGAAATTTCCATTACATGTGTCTGACGAAGTGGGTATTCACCCACGAAAGCTTATGCTCCAATACATCTGTTAGTCTATAAGGTGCCACAGGACTCTTTGCTGCTTTTTACAGATCCAGACTAACACGGCTACCCCTCTGATACCAGGTTTCCCATGTAAGGCTTCACAAGCCATGGGAGTAAGGGGTATGCTGGTCTCCCAGGATTACTATGGGTATTTTAACATCCCCCACTGGAATCTTCTAGTCTGGAAAGAAAGTCCCTACTTGGAACTTTCTGTACAGGTCAGTGTTCCTGAAGATGCATGCGTCATGTACCTTTCCAGACCATCCCGCATTGCTGGTGAAATGCCCATGGTGATCCACAAGTGCCTGCAATACCATAGAGGTATCCCTTTCTATTGATGTACTCCATCACAAGATGGTCCAGAGCCAAACTTGGAATATGTGTGCCACCTATGGCACCGCCACAGTTAGGAAATCCCATTGTTGCAAAGCCATCCAGTATTTCACGCACATTGCCAAGAGTCACACTCCTTTGTAGATAAATGCAATTAATAGCCTTGCACACTTGTGTTAATGCAGCCCCACGGTTGACTTCCCAACTCCAAACTGATTTGCGATTGACCGGTAGCAGTGTGGAGTCACCAGCTTCCACACAGCGATTGCCACGCACTTCTCCATCAAGAAGACAGCTCTCATTTTGGTGCCCTGCTGCCGCAGTGCTGGAGCGAGCTCTGCACGCAGTGCCTGGAAGGTGGCTTTCCACATCCAAAAGTCCTGCAGCCACTGCTCGTCATCCAGTCCCGCATAACCATGCGATCCCACCACTCAGCGCTTGTTTCCAGAACCTTAAAGCTATGGTCCACCAAGTTCAGCTGCTCCTGGAATGCCAAAAGTAATCTGGTGGTGTATGTTTCCGTGGCACACAACAGGTCAGGCAACTCTGATTCCTGTTCAGAGTCTGAGCTCATGATATATTGCATGACCATCCGCGATGTGTTCATACCAGTGACCGCAACAGTAAAGAGCAGTGCAGGATCCAAGCTTTCAGACAGAGATGGCGGGCGCATATTGAACTGGGACTGTGGAACAATGCCACGAAACGCAGTTGGAAACCCATGGAATGATGGGACAAAAAGACTGCATCATGGGACATTGAGCCCACAGCCATGATGTGCTGCGATCCATTCTGCCTTCCCAAGGGGTGAGGAACGGAGTGGGATAACTACCCCCAGGGCACTGCTCTCTAGACTACCAATGTGGACACGCTCCGCCAACAGAAGGAGCATTGTGTGAACATGCACAAGCAATGTAATTAGACTGGGTTTTGATCATCAGCGTATCATGGGACTTCTCTGAGTCCCATTAAATATTAATATGAGTGATTATCAATGAGCATCTTTAGACTGGTGGACACTGTCCTGGTCCTGGAAGCGTACACAATGCAATCCTTGACCTCTTGGATCAAACTCAACAAGGAAACCACACAAAAATCATTCTTACCATAAAAAATCCCAAGGTTTGTCTCATTGGCAATTTATCTAATGGCTGCTAAGATATAGAAATAATAGAAGGAGAAAAATGAGACAGTAAAGAGCAGCATTACATTGCTATGGCAACTGGAATTTTCAATCTAAATACCTTTTTGGAAAAGAGGTTTAATATCCAGAGTTCTGCAAAACGTTTGCCAAACAGATTAATTCATATTGTTTCAGTTACTGTTACCCTCCTAGGCCCTGATCCTGCAACTGGATCCACACAGACCTTTTGTGAGCACACTAATGTGCAAGGATCTGCCCCAATAGGCCAGGGCAATTCTATTGGTCAAACACTGCACCCCAAAATACCCCTGGCCCTGCACAGTCACCTTAGGATTGCTTTCTAAGGGTTTGATCAGTCACCAGTGGGGTTCTGGGGATCACCTCCCCTTTCTCTCTGGTCTCTGATCAGTAAAATCACAAGTGATTCCAGAACCTTTGGTGAGGGCCAACACTGGCTTTGTGGTGGGCATTCCCCTTTCCTGCAGGCTGTACCAATGCCCAACATCTGCAGTGTCTTTGCTTAGACGTGCTGTTATTTTAATTGCCATCAGATCAGGGATTATAGAAATTAGATTCTCTTTGCCCAGATTCTGGTCCCCATACTCACCCCGAGGAGCATCTTGCCTAGTGGATAGCCCCACTGAAGGTACCATTCAATGTGAGTAAGAGGATGAGAATCTGGCCCTTTGGCAATCCATTGCAGCTTCTGTCTGTGCCATTTTGGGGGCGGGAGACAATGGGTCACATCTCTCCCAGCTGTGCCTGGCTAGGAAAGAGATTGCTCCTCTTAGGCTCAAATGTATTGTGGGGTGTGAGTGGTTATTGCTGACTCAGGGCGCAGAGGTGGTGGGAAACGCGCTACATATTAAAGCAGTGAGGTCCTGGTGTTCTGTGCCCGTCTTAGCCGGGTGCAGCCAAAATGGGCTCCGTTTCCTGTGAGAGGCAGGGACAAAGCGCCTGTTTCCTACAGATAGCTCAATTGCTTCTGGAATCCTATCTGACAGCTAGTAACTCATGCAAGAGGGGGGACCCCTAGTGTTTGTGAACCATGGGTCATGGACCAGAGAGACAGAGGTGAGGGGGGGGGGAGGGATAGCTCAGTGGTTTGAACATTGGCCTGCTAAACCCAGGGTTGTGAGTTCAATTCTTGAGGGGGCCACTTAGGGATCTGGGGCAAAATCAGTACTTGGTCCTGCTAGTGAAGGCAGGGGGTTGGACTCAATGACCTTTCAGGGTCCCTTCCAGTTCCATATCTCCAAATGGGGCCAGCTCAGGCCTCCGGTAACATTGTTTTCTTCAGTACAGTTTCTAACACCTTGTCAAGTCTCTTTTTCAGTGCCCTCCCCCCATCCCTTGGGAGGCTAGTCCATCACCTCGGTCTTGGCTACCCTGGGATTAGCCCCGATTTGTGCCATCAGCATAGCTGCACCAATTGCAAAAGGTAAAGCCACTGTTTGCAGCAGCGGGGATTTCCCCTGCTTGAAACGGAGGTACGCTGCAGTGGTGCAGATTGTGGCTTAGAGCAGCTTCCTCTGTCTGTCCTGGGGTCCACACCAGGGGTAGGGGTGGGTGCAGGTGGCTGGAGTTGGGGCAAATGCCCACAAAGGCTGGGCTCTAGAGCTTTCACTGTCAGGAAGCTTTGCCTGCTACCCAGACTCCAGTTTCCTTTGCTGAATTCTACCCCATTGGCAGGGTAGGGGAGGTGCCCACCACGTGGCAGTGGGAAGTGGCCTCCCCATTTCATGAGACAGCATCTTTACGAGAACAGCAGCATTTCACATCTGCTCTGCCCAGGGGTCAACGACTCCAGGAGGCCGAAGGCAGTGGGATGCTGAGTTGCTACTGCCTCCCATTATCCACACAGCTTTTGGAAAGGACCAGAGGCTGATGAGTGGCAGGCGTGGGTGGGTGGGGAGTAGTCCCATTGAGTAGGGGGAGTGGGCCATGGGGAGAGCTGTATTGTCATGTTCACTTCACTGGCCTTGCTAACATTCAGCTTCCCAGGCTCTCTGGATGAAGTGAGCTAAAGCTGTGTACGTTAGCTCCCAACAGGGTCCGAAAACATGCAAACAAAACAAAGTCTCCTTCCACTGTGTGGCAAACAGCTCTTCAAATGAGCCCTTCCATGAGAGCCAGTTGCCTGTCCTGAGTGCACTTGCACTCCCGAGAGCTTCTTGCTACGGCAGGCTGCAATGGTGGCCCCCAGCTCTCCCCTTGCTAAGCCTTGCACCGGACACCTGCAGTTTCTTTCTATCACGTGGTTTGAGTGAGAGTTTGTAGGTGCCTTCAGGGCACCCCAGACAACAGCCTGTGCCCAGTGCAACCAGCATGGAGTAAACACACACTCCCATGGAGCGTCTGGTGCCCCCGGAAAAAAGGGTGAGACATTGGGCTCACCCTGGCAAAGCTGATCCCCCTGAGGGCCCTGTGAGCTTGGTTCACCAAGTGACCTCTTGTGCCGTGTCCCTAAAGCTATCCTGGTATAAGCCCCTGTCCCAGTTTCTATCTGGAAGAGGGCACTACACACAGGGAATGACTGTGTCCCCAGGGGCTTTGCACATGAGACATTCCTATGTCACACCAACCCAGACCACAGGGCCCAGCATAAAAGATAAAGAGGTGGTGTTGGCCAGTGGACAGGTGTTGGAGCCTGGACACCTGGGTTCTTTCCCAGTTCTGGCCCTGAGCTGCTGGGTGACCTTGGGTAAGTCACGTCCTCCCTGTGCCTCAGCCTTTCCTCCTGTAAAGCACTTAGAGCTCTGTGCAAGAGAACAGCTGAGTGTCTCCGCACAACCAGGACACCTGCATGCATGGATATTTGCACCTGCATTGATAGTGTTTGGAGAAAGTCCAGAGAAGAGTAACAAAAATGATCAAAGGTCTAGAAAACATGAGCTATGAGGGAAGATTGAAAAAAATGGGTTTGTTTATTCTGGAAAAGAGAAGACTGAGAGGGGACATGATAATAATTTCCAAGTACATAAAAGGTTGTTACAAGGAGGAGGGAGAATAATTGTTCTTGTTAACCTCTGAGGATAAGACAAGAAGCAATGGGCTTAAATTGCAGCAAGGGAGGTTTAGGTTGGACATTAGGAAAAACTTCCCAACTGTCAGGGTGATTAAGCACTGGAATAAATTGCCTAGGGAGGTTGTGGAATCTCCCTCATTGGGGATTTTTAAGAGCGGGTTAGACAAACACCTGTCAGGGATGGTCTAGATAATACTTCGTCCTGCCTTGAGTGCAGGGGACTGGACTAGAAGACCTCTCAAGGTCTCTTCCAGTCCTATGATTCTATGGAGCTGGTGGGAGGTGAAAGTTCTGCAGAGACTGGGTGGAAGCTATGCAGGGATGGGGAAACTGATGATCAAGAAGCTGTCAAGTCCTGCCACATGCACAGTGAGTAGCATAGTATCATTGAGAAGTGGCCTTTGTTATTAAACGAAGTGTTGGCATGGCTGCGTGCTTCCTCCCCGTGTCCTCCTTTTACTAGGCTGTTCGGTTTAAAGAAGATACACTGAGCCTCAGGGAGCACAAACCATGAATGGGCAAATGTTTGACTGTTAAAGCTGCTGGAGCCGTGGGCACATGCTATGGAAGAGCTCAAGCAGTGCAACATTGTGCGCAGACGCTCTGACATCAGGTTAAGCCTGTTTACATTGGTTTCGCTTGCACCAGGGTACACCAGGCCCAGGAAACATCTTTTCTCCCAATGAATAAGGGGAGCAACCAGTTGCTCCCTGGGCATTGCGATGGCTTGTAAGTTTGTACGTACGCATGCGATGTCCTGCACACAGACTGTATGCATAGATCCCACAGCCATGTACTCTAGCAGGGGTTCCACCCTGGTGGGTGGTCATACCGGCAATCAACCCTCCATATAAGCATGGTGCATTTCCTGTGGGGCAAAAAGGCATTTCCTCCCTACTTGACCTAAATTTGGGATGTTTGTGCCACCCTGGAGGATGTGGGAGAGGCCTACCAGGACTGGGCCCCTCCTGCCAGCTCAGGCAGCCTGGCAATGTATTCCCCCATGCACAGAGAAGTCCTTTCACCTTCCTGGGCTCAAAAGCAAGGGGATTTCTTTAATGCCAGCAGTCCTGCAGAGAATGCAGGAGACAGTCTAGTGTGCTGCAGTTTACAGCCAAGGCCAGTTATGTAATGTGCTTTTCTGCTGTTTCCAGATTGTTAGCAGGGGAGATGGCCCCTGAAATGGTTCCACCACTGCATCTGAGACTGGTTTGTTGTGCAGGGCAGAGCAGGCATTCCCAGGGTCTTGTGACGCTCTACTGGGAAAGCACATTGTTTTCACGGAGCTGGTCTCACACACCAGCCTGAGCCTTTTCTGCTTCCTTTCAGACCATGGGTAAGGAAGCCTGCTGAGACCCAACTCCCACGGGTACAAACCTACCTTCAGCTGGGATCCAGAGGAGCCAATAACTCAAGAATTATTGCAATAGGAATGGTTCTGGGACAGCAGAACCAGCCATCAGACTGAAGCCCATGCACCACAGCCACCAGCAGGGGAAGCAGGGGGACCAATGCACCAAGCAGACCCACTACCTCACAGCATCAGTGTGAGGTAAGAATGTCCAGAGCTGTGGACATCAGCATCGCCGTCCCACGTGCCTATCTCTAGGGGCTTGGAAAGGTGGCCAGGTCAGTGTGCTCTGGGGTAAAGCTCAGTGGGCTGGGTCCCAGCTCAAAGGGCCCTGGAGAGTTTTAACCAGATTAAAAAAATAAAAACCAGTTTGAACTGATCAGCTGCGCAGTCGGGCATAAGTGAGCATCAGCTTCCATGGGAGTTGGACCCATTTATTTCAGGCCCTCAGCCTGGACTTAATTAACTCATTAGCAGAATCTTTTACATCCAGGGCCCAGACTTGCTGTGGGTGTGGGCTGGTCCTTGCATATCACCGCAGCCAAGACCCAAACCAGGACCCGGATGGCCTCGAGTCAGCAGCTCCCCAAGGTGAACCAGTCAGGAATTCTCTCCTGGTCCAAGCTGATAAGAGCTCCCTTGAACAGTTCTTGTCTGCAGTCATCTCCCTGGCTAGGCTGCTAGGGGCTGGTCTCAGCTAGAAGCTGCCTCCCCCTGGTCCAAGCTAGCAGAAGCTCTAGGGGGCTGCTCGTGGCTGGAAGCCCCTTGCTGTTTGTCAAGGCAGTTGGAGCTCTGCTCAGCTGGGGGTCACCTCCTTCTGCAGGGTGTAGGAGCCATTTTATATTGGCCGTAGCTGCGGATGGCTCTTTGCAGGTCCTGCAAGGGCCTTTCACAAGCCGTTCAAGTGAAAGTAACTAGCACTTGCCCCAGTTATGGCGCTTGGTGAAAAGCGCCTTGGCTGACCACGCGGTGCTTGGCGAGCGAGCCCTCCTGAAGGAGCCCAGTTCCACAGGCCAGTTTGGGGAAAGAAATGCATGAAATAGCCAGGAAATAGGACACTTTTGAAAAATGGCTGCTTCTCCTTCTGAATGTGACCCCTACGGGAAGTATGTTCAACCCCCACTCTGTGATTGGCTCCGTCTTGCGCCCTCTATGCTGTCGCCCAGAGCCCCACACCACACCGAGGGTGGGGCCAGAGCTGATGTGTTCGCTGTCTGGGAATGAAGGGCTTTACCTTGGCAGATGGCCTGCATGCTGCCCCACCCACGCGCGCTGATGCTGGCCGCTGCCCTAGAGGGGAGCCTGTAAAGTGCTGCCCGTCAAAGCATCACAGAAATAAAATCCCAAGAGGAAAAGGCTTGCAGTGAAAACACTCCATCTTAGCTCTTGACACACACCGGGAGGGGGCTTGGTCTGCCCCCACCTTGCCCTTCTGTGTCCCTCTCTCCTGCTGCACTCTCCCTGTCTCTCTCTGCCATGGTTCAGCATTTCTCGTTTCTAAATCCCGCTTAGCTGGTTCACATGCAGACCTTTCCCCTGGGTTTACCCGGCTCCTCTGACCATGCCAACATGCACGCTCCAGCTGATGTCCCGGCTACCTTTCAGAAGGAGGCTGACCTGCGAGCTATTCTTAGCTGTGCTGTAAAATCGTGGCACTATTTTGATCCCATCTCTGTACTGTAAGCTGCAGGCTGCTGACAGGCTCTGCACCACCATGTGCAACGAGCACCTTAGTTGTGAACAAGGCTGGATTGTGACCTTGTACCTGGGCTTGTCTGCCCTGCCCAGGGCTGCAGGCTCTCCACACCAGGATCTGGTTTATGGGCATTTCAGGAATGAGCACCACACTGCTTGGGAATGACAGAAGCTGTCCGAGGCTCCTGACGTGCTGTCCTTTGGCCTGCGCCGCTTCTGGGACTGCAGAGGGTGCTGCGGATCCACTGGCCCCAGCATGCACCTGACTTGCCAGCCTGTGGGGCACAGGCCCACTTACAAGTGGGCAAGGCATTGGGCAGGGATTTGCACAGCCTCAGGCCAGCTGGTGTTCGGGGTGGGTGAGTGCATGCCGAGAGAAGGGTGTTACATGGAACTCTGTGCAGGATGGGAGAGGGGAGCCTTGCACATAGGCTCACGCTGGTCTGACGGAGCTCTGGTGCCTGGGAGATCCAGCAGGGAGTGCGCCGGGCAGAGGGGCAGCTGGCCTGAACTCTTGTTCTCTCTGGAGGAGGAAGCCTGGTGGGGCTGTGCAGCAAATGTGGAGCATGAGCAATCCGAGTGGGAGTCGGGGGGGAGGGGAGAAGCAAGTGGAACTGTGTTTAGCAGAACCGGAAGCCAGGAGGATAGGGGAGATGAGCTGGCTGAACGGGGAGCAAAGGAACCCCCTGAATCAGTGAGAGTGAGTGAGTCAGATGGGAGGGGAGGAAGAGTGAGGCAGGGAGTGCGGGTCACCCCAAACAGCTGCCCCTCCAATAAGCCCAGGAGGGCCCCATCTTGCTTTTGCTGTTTTCAGGGGACCCTATAGCCACTCCACTTTATATGGGGTTAGGTAGCCCCCTCCCTGCAGCTTCAAGGTGACTAGGGGCCTTGCACCTGCAAGGCTGTTTAGGCGACTGTCCCCTGCCCCCCTCCACTAGGATTTCTGGGGGACAGAATGAAGACCCCAGAGGGGAGCAGGAGCATGGAAAACTCTTCCCCTCTCACTGCAGCTGCTCAGGCCAGGAGCATCTTATAGCCGGGGAGCCTGCAGAGGGTGTTAAGGATCATGAAACACCTCTAGCCCTAGTCCTATTTACAGCTGCAGTGGGGGGTTTGCTTGCCAACCCTTGCTGCCCTATTCCTGAATCTAAAGTGAGATGGGACCCACAGGGCTTGTTGGGAAGCTGGGGAGAGCTGAATGGACCCACAAGGCTGAGACTTTCCCTTCAAAATGGGACTCGACCTAGAGCAACGTGGAGTTGTTGAGCCACTCCTGTCCCACCGTGAAGTAAGCTGCAGGGCTCAGACTAAAAGCCCCATGAGGAAGCAGGCCTCAAAGGGGAGTCGTTCCAGCTCTGGTTGTGCGTCAGACTCCTGTTGTCCTGACCTGATTGCTCCTGCAGAGCTCCTGCCCTCTGGACTTTCCCGCGAAAGCTTGCTGTTGCCCCTACCCCATGCTCCTCACAAGCGGCATTTCCACGGTGTTGTGCGTCAGAAACTCCGGCATAGCACCACTTGTACATTGCCTGGGCGGGTTGTGAGTAACAGGACCCTGTCAGCTGTCCAGAATGGTTCCTGTGCCCTGCCCATCTGTACCGCCAACTCTCCTGGCACCATGTCATGCTTGCTCCACACAGCGCTGTGACATGGCCCATCTAAGCAACACAGCGTCTGAAACAGCTCTGGGGGTGATGTCAGTGGGCATTAGGCACTAGGTCGGGGCTGGGGCTCGAGGGGCCCTTTGGGTATAAAGCAAATTTCCGGAAAAAACCCTGGTGTGGATAGAAGCTGGTCCTCACCAACGCCCTAATCCCATGGCAGGAGCTCATTCCATTAGCAGCACCTGCCTCCTGCACACTAGAGTCAGCAACATCAGGCTGGAAGGGACCTCGGGAGGTCGGCTAGTCCAGCCCTCTGCGCTGAGGCAGGACCAAGTAACCCTAGACCAGCCCTGACCCGTGTTTGTCCAACCTGCCCTTAAACACCTCCAGTCATGGGGATTCCACAACCTCCCTTGGAAGCCTGTGCCAGAGCTTCACTACCCTGAGAGTTAGAAAGTATTTTCCTAATATCATAAAAACAATGAGGAGTCCGGTGGCACTTAAAGACTAACAGATTTATTTGGGGATAAGCTTTCGTGGGTAAAAACCTCACTTCTTCAGATGCATGAAGTGAAAATTACAGATACAGGCATAAATAGATATTGGCACATGAAGAGAAGGGAGTTACCTTTCAAATGGAGAACCAGTGTTGAAGGCCAATTTAGTCAGGGTGGATGTGGTCTACTCTCAATAATTGATGAGGAGGTGTCAATATCAAGAGAGGGGAAATTGCTTTTGTAGTGAGCCAGCCACTCCCAGTCCCTATTCAAGCCCAAATGAATAGTGTTAAGTTTGCAAATGAATTGTAGCTCAGCAGTTTCTCTTTGAAGTCTGTTTTTGAAGTTTTTTTGTTGAAGGATGGCTACTTTTAAATCTGTTATTGAGTGTCCAGGGAGATTGAAGTGTTCTCCTACTGGCTTTTGTATGTTACTATTCCTGATGTCTGATTTGTGGCTATTTCTTATAAACCTATTATCCTCTAGGTGCTTACAAGCTGATTGTTTAATAATTTGATCCAGTATCTTCCCAGGTATCACTTAGTTTGGGGCTCGGGAAGGTTTGATATGCTCAGTTTTACTGGGTCTGTTTCCTATTGAATCACCCTCTTGGTAGCCAGGGAAGGTGAGCAGGTGTTGTTCCTGTCCTGCTCTCAAATACACTCCACATGCCCTGTAGAGCCCAGGCTCCCTCCGCCTGGAGGTTTGTTTGAATAAACACAGATATCAACAATAAGGTAACAAAGTTCAGCTCAAACTTTCTGCCCAGACTTGGTTGGTCAGAGGGGTCCTCCCTCAGGAATGCTCAGCCCATGTCCCAGAGATCTTGTTTCTAAGACAGCCACTCCCATCTCCTTTCTCTCTGGCTGGGACAACAAGCCGCCTGCTTCAGGGAGTCTCCAGGACCCATGTACCTGCTTCTAGTAGGAGCAGTTCCTGATAACAGGATAGACTGTTTCAGGCAAATACTGCCAACCTGTTAGAGGCAGATTCATTCCCTTATCTGGGATTTTCTTTATTTTGAGTGATGCTGTATTTTGTTGGGTGTTTCAGCTTGCTGCAGAGGTTGCTTTAGCTGGTCTCCCTTTTCCGCAGGCCTGATCTATGTTACATAGGGCGCAGCCTTCATGCTAGTGAAATCGATCAGCCATTGGAGCGTATCTTGTTCAGGACTGTCAGATCAGGTTAGTAGGAACATTTTGTTGGTTGGTTGTTTTGATGCCCACCAGACGATGTGATGGCTAGGATAATATTTTTGTTTTAATGTATCTTTTTTTGTAACAGAATGGACCAGAACTGGGGTGGGTCTGCCAGGGACAGTGAACGCACTTGAGACACTGATATATCACCAGTAACATTGTGTCAGGACCAGGAGGCTTTGGATCCAGTGGGCATTCAGTGGCCCTTTCTTTCCACAGGGAGCTGTGCACAGCACCAGTACTAAGCATGATATGGTGAAAATACTTGACTAAGACTGAATAGCCGAGCATTCTTTGTTGCATTTTTTCCATCCCGCACTTCAGCAGCCTTGCTTTGGGATTTCACATAGACAGGATAATAAACACTGTGTAGTGAGAATGTCTAACAAAATGGAGAGAACAGGTAACCTGTCAGTTCATGCAAAGCATCAACATTTCCTCCTAGCAGGGCTTGACAGACATAGAACATTACTAGCACTAATCTTATCTAATCTATCTATCTATCTATCTATCTCGAGGTCCTTATGCTTCACCCATCACTGCACCGGTTATCTGAGTCCCACTATTAAAGCACTACTGAAATCAGGTTATCACTTGTCTTCAACAGTTATGTAAAACATCAGATTTCCACTCCCACATTGCAGGCATTTTACTAGATAATACAATGGAGCTCGTTTTTCAGAAGGAATCTCCCAATATGGACAATTGTCTGCATGGAAAGACATCAGCACATACAGTAACGAAGTACATGCAGCTTACCTCACAGACAGTAATAATAACAATAAGTCTCCCATCAATTGTGGAGACTCAGACAAGTGCACAGAATATGCTTTTCTTGCCATTCTCCTGTGTCACCTCTAGAGAGTGCAGTTGTACAGGAAGAAATAAAAACTGCAGCACAAACTCCAACTGGTAATCTGTGACTCAGGATATTCAAACAGACAGGAAAGATGTCTGCCTATTTTCAGCTGTGCCTGGATAGCAGCACTGGGGCACCAGCTTGGGGCAGGAGGGCATTGGAACCCCCATGCATTCTTTAGCAGTATGAAAGAAAACCCTCCTCAGGCACTGAGATCAGGATGTAAATCACGTGAGTACACGTCATGTGCTAAATCAAGTTAAATGAGTGAATCAGCAGATCCCCAGTGCAGTTAAAGGTGGGCAGCCCACAGGGTGAGCCTTCCACCTCCTCCCCATCACCACATCATGCCAGTATACCTCAACCCCGTCTTGGAGGGATTACCTCTTGGGGTGAAGGGAGGTCAGTCTCCAGAGACCATGCAGTTCTTGGTTTGTCTGCCAAGAATGCCCACAAGGGGACCAGTATATGTTGTCAGTGTTTGTGGTGTGTTTTGTATCTACATAGACACCTGGCTGCTAGGAACTGGACTGAGATCACCAATTCCTTTCACACGGGGTCCACTGAATGCCTGACAGCTTTTGGTCACTGGAGCCATTGACACAGAGGTGAAAGGCTGCATATCACCCCCATTACAAATCCCTTGAGCACTTCCCAGCTCTTTAAACCTCTGACCTGAGCTCCTAGCCCTGTCCCCTGCCTGGAAAAGGCATTAAGTCTTGGAATTAATCCTTTGGGATGAGGGTCTCCACTGAGGAAGGTGATGCTCCCAACCTCCAGAAGAAATGTAGGAGGGGTGAAAAGAATAGTACCCTATGCCTAAGGGGAAAGGTGCAATCAGAAAAGGAAGAACAGATCTCAGCAGTATGTGCTATGCTTCACCCCAGAGGGTAGAAAAGTGACCAGGACTCAGTCGGATCTGGAACCGTTCTTGGCTTCTTTATCTAGTGAGACTATGTTGCACTTCCCCAGCTGATGTCCCTGGTGCTCCAGATGTAGCTGTGCCGCAAAGTGGGCTGGCTCTTCTTGCCATGCCCCAGACACAAGTATCTTCCCAAGTGAACACTCCACAAGAGGCTGCTGCAGTTTGCATGTTTTGGTTGCCTGCGCAGGCATTCATGTGCCCATGGCTCAAGCTTCCTGTTCTCCTGGAGACAGGGAGACAGGCACCAGGATTGTTATTGGTAGGCCATCCAGAGCCAATGGGAAGTGAGCATCTTTGAAGGAGGGCTGCAATTGGGAGGCTACTAGGGAATAGACTGTTGCTGCCTATGGATGAAGCTGCAAGTTTGGCACAGTGAGCACTGCACAGATAGACACCATCTAGATGAAAACGGGAACACACGTGCAGATCTGTAAAGAGCAGCAGTGGTGCTGGAACTGGGGGTGCTGCTGCACCCCCTGGCTTGAAGTGGTTTCCCTTATACACGGGGTTTACAATCTGGTCCAATGGCTCTCAGCTCCCCCACTATGCAAATTGTTCCAGCCCCCTGAAGAGCAATGCTCAGTTCAGGGGCCATTGGTTGCCACTTGTGACCCCATGTGTGCTTCCCTTTCCACGTGGCAGCTGGTCCCTGTGGGAGAAAGACAGCCTTTTGCTTTTAGAGCCTAGGCGTCCCCTTTGTGCACGTAGCAAGGGAGCCGTGTTATGGTCCCTGCTGTGCAGTTTAGGCTTCACAAGGTGTGGTGGGCACTGGGGATGAAATGCCAAAGCTAGCTCCCTTTAGTCTGAGGATGTCACTGCTGTCTAGTGATCCACAGGAGCCACTGGGAAGATGTGTGAGCTCCTATGTGTAAATTGTGCATGTTTGCCTCAACGGCAGTAGCTGAAGAGAGCACCACGTCATTTATAGCGCTTGTTGCCTCTCACCTGATGGCTCATGACCACCCTATTGATCTGAGATGCACAGATACTGTGCCACAAGCTCACTCACCCTCCTTTCCTCATAGTTTGTCCTTACTTATGCTCCCATACCCCCTTCAGCTGATATCCCAGAAACCTCCCCTGCCCGAACAGGAAAAACATTGGTGGCAAAGATTTGCTCAGCCAGTGAGGGCTACATTAAAAGAAGGAACCAACACCCTTTCCTTGCACCTATACAATAAGGGGTCTCAAACCTCTACAGCTTGTCCTGCCCTGCCTGGGTCCTCTCTCCTCTAGCCTCTCGTACTGCTGCTTCAGTAATCACAAATGCTTTCAAATAGATAGGAGGCAAGGGGAGGGAAGTTTAGTACTAAGAGATTCTGAGAACATCTGGGACACTGTCCTTTCCAGTGCAGTATCTGGTGAAGACACGGAGTTGCTATATTCAGTGGGGTGTTGGTGATGTGCATTCCCCCACTCTCAGCTCCCCAGGTCCTTCACTTCTGTCTGGGGTCTCTGCATTCCACTACAGCCCATCTCAGATCTGTGGGTGGTGGAGCCTTCAGCAAGGTCACAGCAAGCACTGACAGGCACTGATGGGTGAGTCATGCTGCAGTAGCCAGGGTTGCTAGCAACAGGTTTGTTGATCAGTATGCAGTCTAACTCCTGGTCTGGGGTCTCGTTTAAGAGCAGAGCGCAATGTGTCAGATTTGTTGTGCAGGGCTGTGGAGGAGCAAGGGCCATATTTTCAGTACCCGTGCTTGTTTATCTAGAGCATGGTGAGATTCATCTCCTAGAGGCATGTTTCAAACCAGGTGACATTGCATTAATTAAATTAAAATGGGAGATCCAGATTGGGCTGTTGGGGAGAGCTGTTAATTGTAGCTCCAGTCTGGCAGATCAGGGAGTGAAAGTGGGGGCAGAAAAGCTGATCTGGATTGAAAACAGAGATGCAGGGGTTAGTGAGGGTACAAGGGGCTTTTCCTCTTTATTACCTAAACTACCCGTCAGTAAACGCAGTCCCTGGTGTTCAGGGAAAATGACGGCTGGGAAGAGTTCTGTACAGAAGAGAGGGGAGTTAAGGAAGCGCTCCGAGAAGTTACTGCAAGTGGCTGTTTTAGTCTCCTTGCAATGATGTTCTGTTCAACTTGCCAAGGAAGTGTTTCTGTGCCCATGTATTCCTCCTAACGCTCACTTCCACACCCTGGCAGCCGTTTCCACTAGTTCTCAGCTAACGCAAGCTGTCTTACTGACTTGTCTTATAAGGGAAAGAAAACCTCATGGCGGTCGGATAACTATAGTGAGTAACATATCCTCCCAGGATCATTGCATTAGTCACCTTTGGCCCTTCTCAGCCAAAGGCCTCTGGAGAACAGCTCCTGTCCACCCATCTATCCAGCCAGCTCATCTGCCTGGTGCCCTGATGTAGGGCAAAGGCTTCTTCTGTGCTGCTTCTTACCATCTGCTCCATCTTTTCTCAGCCCTGCTGCAGGGTAAAGGCCTCTCCAGCAATGTCCCTCCCCATCCATCCCAGCTCAGCGAGTGCCTCTTCAGCACTGATCACAGGTCTGAATGGACACAGATTTGGATGGCCTCTCACCATGATTGCTCCCAGTCCAAAGTGTTTTCTTTTGTTTTTTAAAGAGGATTCAGGGATATTCTGAGCTGTGACTATGTTTATCAGACACTCGGTTACCTCTAACATCTGATCTAATTTATCTCAGGGTGACATATACTGTTGGTCTGTATCTGTCATAACACATTGTGAAGGGCTGCGATATGGCATGAGTGGTGCATCCCAGCATGGCACGTCCTAACATACAACTGCCAGCTAGGACATTTATGGAGATCCCAGGAAAACAGTATACATACAGTGAGAGTGTGGGGTGGGGAGGCCAAACAGCCCTGAGCAGGGGATTACTGACAGTCAAGGGACCACAGACACTGAACTCACCGCTAGAGGAGTGACTGTGTCTGTACAGTAACTCACTTCCATACTCTTTGTATAGACATGATGGTTAATTGAGTCAGCATTGAATGGATCTAAAAATGGTGAATGTTTTACTCAGCTATTATCATAGGTTCCATGTAAGAGAATAAATACAATGAAATAGACTGATCACAATGGAGGGTGAGGTGGAGAAAGTCATGCTATGTAGAGGTTTACCAGGGACTTGCATGGAGACCAAGTTGGATAAAGTGAGAGAGAAAATCAGGAATACATTGTTTGCTGTTTTTTATGTTGTGTTTTTACAGTCCTTATTAATTATTATTATTAGTTATTACAGTCCTTGAACCACAGAGTGCTCAATCAAAGGCCCTGATCGTGCATTCTGATCCACAGCAGACCCATGCAAGGCTCCACACGGGCAGGAGTCCATCTGCATGGGTCAGCTTGCAAGATCAGGACCTAAGAATTGCCTCAGGGAGAAATCCAATCAGCACATATATCGTAATCTATATGGGCAGAGACATCTCTGAGAAACTACAACCCATTGTGATTCTCCCATAGAGAGAGTTGGAGATGATGTTCAAGTATCACCAATGCCTGGTCTACACTACAAAGTTAGGTCGACAGAAGCTGCCTTGTGTCAACCTCGTTGTGCATGTGTCTACACTTAAATTTGTCTCCCACGGATGTTAGCACCCCATTACAGCGACACAGTAACACTACCTCCCTGAGCAGTGTTGATCCACAGTTGATGGACTGTGGTAGATACAATGCGAGTGTAGATATTGCATTACTTATGTTGACCCTGACTGTCCTCCATCTGCTGTCCCACAATGCCTGGCACTGACTGCTCTGGTCACAGTTGTGAACTTCACTGCTTAAGGTAACAGAGACTGGAAGGTCCCTTCCCTTTGAAAGCCTTGACAATTTTTGAAATGCCTTTTCCTGGCTGTCCAGCTTGGCGAGCACACCTAGCCGCTCTCCATTGTTGTGTGCAATTGCCCAGCTGACTATGAAGGCTGCATGCTCCTGTGCTCTGGCTTGGAGTGGACAGGAAATATTAGATCTCCTGGGTCTGTGGGGAGAAGAGGCTGTGCAGGCACAAATATGGATCAGCTGTAGAAATGTGGACATCTACAAGCAAAGTGCATGGGGGAGGCAGGAGCAGGGGTATTGCTGGGCCACCAGCAGTGCTGCGTGAAAGGGAAGGAACTGCATCAGCCCTATCCAAAGGCCAGGGAGGTGAACAGTCCATCTGGTGCCAAGCTGCAGACCTGCTGCTTTTATACAGAGGTGCATGCCATACTTGGTGGAAACCCCACCACCCCCCTGCACACCACTGTGGATACCTCTGAGAAGCCCGAGTCACAGGCCTTGGCATGAACAGAAAGAGCAAGGAGGAGATGAAGGAGGAAGAGGAGGAGGATGGGGGACATGTGACTGGGGGATCCAGCTATGCCATGAGCCGGGACCTGTTTGTGACTGCACCGCTGTCCAGTCCTTCCCAGCAGTTGAGCACAGGAAAGCTCAATGCAGGGGAAGGAACCTCAGCTACTTTTCCCCTTTTGCTTCACAGATATTATGTAGTACCCAGCAGACAGCCATAACCATTGAGATTTTTTTCACTAAGATCCAATCTTGTGAGTAAATAACAGCAGCGTCCCTTCAGTCGACCAAAGGCACATTCAACTGTCATTCTGCACCTGCTGAGCCAGGAGTTGAATCTTTCCTTGATGCTGTCGAGGTGGCCCGTGTATGGCTTCATGAGCCAGGGGAGCAAGGGGTAGGCTGTGTCCCCCACGATCATGACTGGCAATTCAACATCACCAATCAGGGCCGGCTCTGGCTTTTTTGCTGCCCCAAGCAAAAAAAAACAAAAACAGGGCGGCCAGAACTGCAAAGCAAAAAAAAAACAAAAAACTGCAGGGCGGCCGGAGCGCGGGTACAGGGAGACTCCCTGCGCTGCAGACGTGCCCTGGCTAGCGGGGGGGAGGGAGCGGGGGGAGAGAGAAGAGGGGCGGCCAGGGCTTCAGCGGGGCGCTCGCCTCGCGGCCCCGACCGCCACGCCGCCTGCCGGGAGGGCTCCGCTCCGGTCGGCGGGGAGGGAAGGACGCGGACTGCCCTGTCGGGCTTGCTGCAGACCTGGCACCGGCTGGGGCAGATGGAGCGCGCAGCCCGCTCCCAGCAGGGCGCTCCCCTCCTACGCGCCGCCGCCCCCTACAAGGCGAACAAAACAAAACAAAAACAAAAAACAAAAAAAGCGTCCGTGCCACCCTAGGATTGGGCGGAATGCCGCCCCGTAGAATCTGCCGCCCCAAGCACCAGCTTGCTCGGCTGGTGCCTGGAGCCGGCCCTGTCACCAATGGTGATCCGCTAGTTGGGAAAGAAAGTCCCTGCTTGTAGCTTTCTGAACAGTCCTGTGCTCTTAAAGATGCGTGTGTCATGCACCTTCCCTGAGCAGCCAGCGCTGATGTCGATGAACCATCCCCGGTGATCCACCAGCACTTGCATAACCATAGGAAAGTAGGCTTTCCTGTTGATGTACTCTGTGGCATGGTGGTTTGGTGCCAAAATAGGGATATGCGTGCTGTCTATTGCTCCAGCGCAGTTCGGGAACCCCATTGCTGCAAATTCATCCACTATGTCCTGCATATTGGCAATAGTCACAGTCCTGCATAGCAGGAGACAATTAATGGCCCTGCACACTTGCATGATCCCACAATGGATTTTCCAACTTCAAAATGATTTTCCACTGACCAGTAGCAGTCCGGCGTTGCAAGTTTCCATAGTGCAATCACCACTCACTTCTCCACTGTGAGTGCAACTGTTGTCCCTGCACTGGAAGACTAGGGCAACCTCAGCACACAGATCCAGGGATGTGGCCTTGTGCATCCGAAAGTTCTGCAGCCACTGCTCATCATCCCAAGCCTGCATTGTGGTTCTCCCTAGGTTCCACAGCAATCTGTCCTCCAAGAAATCGTCATGTTCTCTGCTGATTTGGTTCTTCTTGTGGCTCTGCAAATACTGAAGGATCGTGCATCCTGTGCTTGCAGTGCTTATGACAATAGTGCAGAGCTGTGCAAGCTCCATGCTTCTGTCAGAGATGGCAAACATCGAGGAGGGATACCCGGGTTCATGGGATTTTTTAAAAAGGCGTGAAAATTATGGGATGTAGACTACATTACAGGATGTAGACACTTGCATGTTGAGAAGTTGATCCTTGCTCCCCATCACTCCTGCGTGACTCATTTCTGACCCACCACGCATTGCCAAATCTTCCCAAAATTCAGTGCGCTAGATAGTGGGAGGTTGCAAACTGGGGTATCTGCTCACGGTGCGCCGCCCTGTGCATCGACACACGCACTCCTAGTGAGCACGCAGAGTGCTGACACAAGGAGCCACACCGCGGTGACTTTATGCCAATGTAACTTGTTTCAGCAAAAGTTTGTAGTGCAGACACAGCCTGGGAAGTGGACTAATGGCAGCCCCCAAAGCAGTGTGTGTGTCATATGGGAAAAATACAAAATTGGCAAGAACCAACATTTAGTTTGGCAAATTTTGAAAATATTTCAGAAAACAAACCTGGGAAGAGCTCTCAAAGCAACACACTTCTCTGCTGAGATCCTGATTGATCCTGGCTGCCACAGGCTACAATGGCACATTGGCTGATTCGCAGTTACACAAGAACAGAGCAATCACTCTGGAAGGGAAAGCTGTTGAGTCATACCGTCCATCTCTTTCCCAGTTTTGTTTAGTAATGTTCAGTAAACCTAGTGGTTAGAACAGGAAGACAGGAAGCCTGGGTTCAATTCATCCCTCTGACACTGACTTACTATGTGACCCTGTGCAAGCCATTTTCCCTCTCCGTGCCTCAGTTTCCCTCTTTGTGACATGGATAATAATACCTTCCCCTCTCACAGAGCTTAACTAATTTTTGTAATTATTGTGTGTGAGACAAACCCATTGGACGAAAGGCACAAGGGAAAGGGAAAGTGGTGTTATTGGTGTGGCTAATGCAGGAAGTATATGTGTAATGGGGTCAAGTGTCACTTCATTTCTTGGAATTACCGCATACCTGATTGACACAGGGATACGGTCTGACATGATGCCTTTATTCCAGCTAATAAACAGGTGGCATGTCAGTTATACTCATGTATTTTGCTCCTGTTGATACAAAAGAGATGACAAGCCAGTTCACTTGGACCATCTCCCTCCAGAACATGTTTTTCCTGTATAACCTTGTAACCCGTAATTAGGGCCTCAACTGAATTGTGGGGAATGATGGCAGGTTTCATGGGCTAGTAAAAGCCAAACAATTCCTGATTCTCTTGCATTTCACAGTTGGTCATGGCTAAGCAAACAAAAGTGCCCACCTCCAGGGACGCTTTTATTAACAGATAATGAACGGGTGAAAGTTAGTTTCTAATCAATATACAGTAAATAAGAGAATAAAGTTTAAAATGTCAGTCCCCTGACAGGATTTGAAGCAGCACTTTATTGGCTAATTGTTTATGCCCTTTGCTCTGCGTGCTGTTTTTTATGCTGATAATTTCCCTTAAAAAAATCAGTGAAAGTGGCAGGTCATAACAGCAATTTATAATAGCCAGGTTTCTTTGATTCATGCTTTTGGATGTATTTTAGTATTAGTATTGATTTAATTTGTTACAAAGGGTCAGACTGAGATAGTACCTGGATGGGAGGCCTCCAAGGAAGAGCTAGATTTAGCAGTCTGCAATGCTGTGCCTCTAGCAGCCAGCACTCAATCTAATCTTAATTTTACCTCTCTAATCTACCGCAAGTATTTATAGAACACCAATTACTATAGACTGTAGGCCCCATTTCTCCTGAGTCAGTTCTGAATCAGTGCCCCACTGTGGTTCACTAGGGGGTGATGTATTGCTGGAGGTGCTGTCTTTGTGCCGAGACATAAAAGCAAGCTCACGATGGTTTGAAGTCACTAAAGAACCTATGGCACTGCTACAAAACACCAATATCCTGGCCAAATTCCCACTTCAGGTCATTATAATGTGTCTTGAATAAATTCCCGCTACCCTTTCCCTGGAACATGGTATTCTTCTCTACTTCCTGTCCTAAACAATTGTGCAGTGCTGATGTGTGTTCTTAATGGCCTTGACTAAACTAGAAAAGTTACACTAGTGTAACTAAATTGATTTTAAATTGATCTAGTTAAACTAGCACAAGTCCTTAATGTAGGCAAACAAACTGGTTTAACGCTTTCTTAGATCAGATTAGCTTGCATCAGTAAATTACCAAATTAAACTAAACCAATGTAACATGGCCGGATAGGACCATGTGAAAGGGTAGCACAAGCAAATACAGGCAGCAAGAGGAAGCCTAACAGGGTTTCAACAAAAGGGGACTAAGTGCACATTTATTCCATGTTTGGTTTAACAGCTGACATAGAAAGTCACAGTTTGTAATGACCTTTGTGTCCACAGGTTATGCTGTGGCTTATTACATGCCATGACCTGTTAAAGCAGCCACAGCAGATCCTTATCAGCTGCACCACATGAGAATTTTGCCCTCCTTGTTATGAATTTTAAAGGCAATGCAGTCTGCAGGAATGAGCACAGGGCTGGAAGTCAGGAGATCCTGATTTCTAGTCCTGACTCTACCACTGTCTCAGTGTGGCCCTGGGCAAATCATTTCCCCACACGGTCTCAGTTTCCTCATTGGTGAAATGTGCATAGTAACACCTACCTGCTAGGGATGTTGTGAGAATTAATTAGTTAAAACCCATACAGGGCTTTGAACAGATAACGCTCTACACAAATGCTAAATATTACTATTGTAACACTTGCAATAAGAGCATTTATCATTTCTAAGTTGTTTTTAACATTCCAAAAACATACCCTCCTATGCTCATAATGTTTTAGGAGACTGAGCAATAGAAGAAACAAAATCCATGCTTTAGATCTGGCTGCTTGGAATGTGGATGGCTTTGCTTTTGTGTCATTAGAATGGATTAATGCGTCAGGTGATGTGCTACAAACATCTCTGGCAGATGTGTGACATCCAAACTCTCTGCAATGGCTGGCAGCTTCAAGGCTGGGTTGATCAAATTAACCTTCAGTTTGCCTATCCCAACGCCTATAACAACAGATGCTGGTGATGATGCAGTGATGACAGTAACCAAGTTTTGATAGTCATCTATACATGCCCTGATTTTCCTGATGGGAATCAAAGACTATGGGGTCAGACTCTCACATAGTGTAGGTCAGTGTAACTCTGGAGGTTTGCTGATTTGCACCAGCTGAAGATCTGGCACATTAACTCCAGAGAACCACTATTCCTATTCCCGCCCCCCCGTGTTTTTACTCAAGATTAAATACTACCTGATAAAAATATAGGTGTTGCTTCCTTGAGCACTCTAAATATTTACTTTGGAAAACAGTATGTACTCATGCCCACATAGTTCTGATTACTTCTGTTATTTGATGGCTATCAAGAAAAGCCTAGGAAACTCAGGTAACTAGGGGTTATCCTCAGTGCCTGTTGAACAGTGTCCCCTGTTGGGTATCAAGTACAAGTTAGTTTACAGGGAGTCTCAGGAAGTTGTGGTTTTGTTTTGATTTTCTTTTGTTAGCATTATCAACAATGTTTGGTTTGCAACATATTCCAATTTCATAGCCAAGGTGCCTCAAACTATCTTCATGCTATTATTTAATATGTATTGAGCACTTTACAAACTATAGGGGACACAGTCATCTCACGTATGACTCAACATTTATATTTGGTAAAAACAAACTTTTCCAAACCCAAAGTCCAGTAGAACTGTTTCCATTAATTTGCCATTGAAATGTCAGTGTAAATAACTGTTTTCAAACCTTCCCCTAAAGCTTGCCCCCATGACTCTGAAAGGGAAATAGACTATAAGCATAAGTGAAACTGACCTCAATGATTTCCATTGCTCCATCTAAGATAGAGAGAGAAAGAAACAAAGAGAGCAATTAAACAACAGGCATGAGGAAAAGTGAGATATTTAAATTCCTCTGGTATTAGTCTATAGGAAAAGAAATGTATGCGTCTACAATATGTGATTTTTAATTAATCCTCACAGAGCACCAATGTGAGGTAAGTATTACCCCCCATTTTACAGATGGTGAAACTGAGGCAGAGACATCCAGTGACCTACCCAAGTTCACAAAGGCACTAGAGGCAGGATTAGAATTCCAGAGTTCATGTGCTCAGGCCACTTAGCCTCTGCTTCTCCTCTGAGCTAGACACAGGGCAGTGGCTATTCTGCAATGGCCCGGGCAGGGGAGCTGGGTCCTGGCCACACCAGCGGGGCTCAGGATTTTTACCTCTCACCTGCGCAGCACCCAGAGAAAGGCAGGTCAGTGTCATATCTACGCTACCTCCATGGGACCCCGCCTCTTCTCCGCACCCACACCCTGAGCCCCCCGATGGGACTCTACCCTCCTGCCCCCCCCGCGGGACCCCGCCTCTTCTCCGCACCCACACCCTGAGCCCCCCCGATGGGACTCTACCCTCCTGCCCCCCCCCCCCCCGCGGGACCCTGCCTCTTCTCCGCACCCACACCCTGAGCCCCCCGATGGGACTCTACCCTCCTGCCCCCCCCGCGGGACCCTGCCTCTTCTCCGCACCCACACCCTGAGCCCCCCGCTGGGACTCTACCCAACTGCCCCCCCCGCGGGACCCCGCCTCTTCTCCGCACCCACAGCCCCCCATGGGACTCTACCCTCCTGCCCCCCCCCCCCGCGGGACCCCACCCGTCTGGAGCAGCCTCCCCTCCCGCGGCCAGGAGGCGGGGGGGGCGAAGTCTCGCGAGAGGGCGGGCGGGGGCCGCTGGCTGCGGGCGGCGCGGAGCGGAGCGGCGGACGCGGAGCAGCCGGAGCCCGGGAGAGGCGCTGAGGGAGGCGGCACCGAGCCCGGCCCGGCCCGGGGACCCGCTCAGCACCGGGGGCACGGCCGGCCCCGCCCCGCGCTCGCTGCGGCCCGGCCCGGGGCTCCCGAGCAGGCGGGGCCCAGGCGGCCTCAGCTCCCCGACCCCTGCCATCTTAGCGGCCGAGCCCGGCCCCGGCCCCGGGCCGCCTGCCGAGCCGACGGAGGGTAAGGGCGGGGGGGCGTCTGGTGTCGTCACTGCCGGCGGGGGGGCCGGGCCCCGTGCTGTGGGGCCTGGGCTGGGCGGCGGGGCCCGGTGCGGGCAGGGGGCAAGAGCCGGGGGGGAGTGTTCCGGGGGGGGGGTCGGACTGAGTGGGGGGGTGTTCGGGAGGGCAGCAGCCGGGGGGGGGGGTCGGACTGAGTGGGGGTGTTCGGGGGGGCAGCAGCCGGGGGGGGTCGGACTGATGGGGGGGTGTTCCGGGGGGGTCGGACTGAGTGGGGGTGTTCCGGGGGGCAGCAGCCGCGGGGGGGGTCGGACTGAGTGGGGCTGTTCCGGGGGGCAGCAGCCGGGGGGGGGGGTCGGACTGATGAGGGGGTGTTCGGGGGGGCAGCAGCCGGGGGGCGGGGTTGGACTGATGGGGGGGTGTTCGGGGGGCAGCAGCCGGGGGGGGATCGGACTGGGGGGGGGTGTTCCGGGGGCAGCAGCCGGGGGGGGTCGGACTGAGGGGGGGCGATCCGGGGGGCAGGAGCTGCCCCCTGTGCCGGGGCCGAGGGCCGGGCGCTGGGTGGGGAGGGGCGAGCCGTGGCATTGCAGCGCCGCAGGCGGCCCGGGGGCAGGTGTACCCCGTTTGGGGGAGGAACATCCCCCCTGCTCCCCTCCCCCTGCGCGCTACTGCAATGCTGCAGCAGTCCCGGCTCCTTCCTCAGCCCCAGCCCCGGCGGTGTGTTGTGCACTGACGGGAGGGGGAGTAATGGCGCTTCCCTTGCAAAGGTTACTCCTTTTCCTCCGCTCTTCATCGACAACAGGGCTGGCCTGACACCCCTTTTTCCAGATCTCTGCCATGGGGGGGCTCGGTCTGTCTGTAACCGTTGCTGCTGGAGACAGGGATGTGGCCCTGAGAGTGGCCCAGGGCTGTGAGGAGGCTGGATATGGCTATTATTTTTCTTTATACTAGCTGGTTTTGTGGATGTGATGGATTGCATGGTAAATGCTAATCAGTTCTTATATGTATATTTCTCCCTTCCCTCCTGGCATGAGGGGTAATGTTCTGTATTTCCTCAGATACAGTCAGGTGCTTTGTTTGTTTGTTTAAATAGCTCTTTTATTCCAGGAATCCTATTCTATACTGGAGACTTGCTCCTCCCAGAGTGGTGAGTTTTTAGTGTAAATACCATTTTGTCAGTGCAGATATGGGATTTAGGCAAAAGTGACCTATATAAAGACCTCTTATTGCTTCCCTTCAGCTGTGTGTCTGTGTTTAGTGACTGTACCCATCTGTAAAGTAACATTTTCCCAAACATTTTAATTTGTCAAATGAAAATGTTTAGTTGGATCTAGATTTCTGAAACCTCTGTGTCAGTGTTGCTTTTGGTTCTTGCAGTAGTTATTTAGAGATGTCTTCTAACCTGATTTGCTGCAAACGTTGTTGGAAATGTTAGGATTCAACCTTATAACAGTAAAAAATACAGTAGGTGCATTACATATTACAGGCACTCAGATAGCATAGTGGTAGGTGCGGTACAAGAAATGGAAAATAATAGAATTAGAACTATGTTGTCAAGTGTCAAGATTTAAATATCTTACTGAATATGAAAAAAATATGATTAGGTTTGAGATCCTTATTCTGTTTATTTTCCTAGCAGAGAGCTAGTATTTATTGTGCTTGTATCTCCTGTTTATCATGGCATGGAGTATTTGATTAGGTGGCATTTTAGTGAATGAGTTGGTTAACTAGCAGTTGCTTTAACTAGTTGAACAAATTGTGACCTTCACCTTTGATGACCACATTTCTAGAGTATTTATAGCAATTTCTCCATAAAGGACAGATTAATGAGATGATACCTTCAGGTTTGAATTTAATTGATTGGTTAGTATTAATGCTATTTATAGTGAATATATCACATTCTCCTTGTTTTATGTATTTGCATAAAGGTTGTAGTCTTGGACTGTTTAAAAAGAAATGCTTCAAAATGCCATTTCTAATGTGCAGTAGTACATCTTGTTGAATACTGTAGTTCAGAGGCTAAAATGTCTGAAGAATAGCTCTAGTATGTAGTACATTGTAATAGTGAAGACATTATCAAAGCAATGGAAAATCAGGATATTTTGGTACTGGGGATGTGGATTTGTTTACATAGTTCATGATTACAGAATAACCCATCCTATTCCAATATATGTGATTTCAAATATTTCTCTCAAAACAAATTTGAGGTTGCATCTTGATTCCAGTTGTTCCTGTTAACTGTTTTGTAACTTTTGTTGTTTTGTAGCTTTTGTTACTTATGTCCAAGGACAAAATAACTAACAACTGATTGAGCCTTCATGTTAGATTGTTCACAACATTGTCCTAGTTTATGCTAGTGTGTTTGCCCCTGGTTTTAGAACCCTTCTTCTTGGTATGTATTGACACAAAAATGGAGATACATTTGAATCCTATCTTGACATCTGAACCGAGAGAGTGAATTTTTCTTTCATGTTGTGGCTGTCTCGGTAAGGAGAGTTTAATTCGGAAAGTTCTGTTTAAATATATGTAGCTTGTTGGTTAAAATAAGAGTCTAACGTGAAGGGTCTATAGACAGGTCATTATCAGAGAAGCTAAAATTAAATGGCACATGTTGAGGGCCAGATGTTGGGGTCAGAATTATGTATACCTATGGTTATTTAAATCCTAAACTGAACTGTTGAAATGGTGTATCTCACGTCACACCCTCCCTTTAAATTCCATCGTAAGCTAACTTGAAGAATTTCCTTTAAAAGCTATTTACTCTCCTGTACCCATTTATACTGTACCTTTCATCTTTGTCTTTGCTATAATTCCCCAGCGTTTGTTACTTGAATAAAATATTTTAAACAGAAGTTGTAAAACACAGCTAACTTTTTAGAATTAATAAGTATTATTTGAAATATAACACTGCTGGTTACAGTTTTGTAATGTAAGGTCATTTGTCAAATGTCTCCTAATACTGCATTTCCTGTAATGTATATTTTGGAGAACAGTAGATAAGGTAAAGAATTTGTTTTAAAGACTGTACAGATAGATCATTGCTGTATAGTAAGGTTAGTTCCACGATTGACAAAATGTGTGTAGTCTGCACGCGTGCATTCCCATATTTGTTTGATTACTTTCTAATTGTAGTCTATTTTTTTTCTACCTTTAAAGCTTCATGTTGTAGTGACTCTTTTGTCATAGGAAAGGTGTAGTATCACTATCCTCTCCAAGCAGATCATTGCTCCTAAGCCAACCAAATGGACAGTACAGTTCACTTGGAGAATATTTCTGTTGTGTGTTTAGCAAACAATGGAAACCAGCTATTTTATTAAAGAAAAATGGACATTTGGATAGATTTGTGTCAAACTTAACAATGGCAAATGTCATAATTTTTTTTCTTGAAATGTATGTTGATGGCCAGTCAAGTATACTTAGACTAGATGTTTATTTTAGAATCACATAGGCATGCATATTGGTACATTCAGGCCCATATTAGAAGCTAAGGATCTTTGTTCAGCTATTTAAGATAGAACATTGTGGTTCTTGATCCCATCCCCCCAAAATATAAGGGCTAGGTCTAGCCTCATATTTCATATAGCAGTATGTTATTAAGCATCATGATATTATCTCCATGACTCCATAAGACAACCCTAGCAAAGTGGGGAACCCATGTTTAACTCTAGACTTGTTCTTTCATTTCACAAGCCTGCAAGCTCCTGTCTGTACTAGAAAAATCCTCTATGGGTGACAGCAGACTTCAGTTACAAATAACTCATGGCCTCAATCAACCATGGTTGAGAATGGCTTACCTGCAAGTCTATTCAAAGCCATTTTAACACCCATTATGGGTATTGAAAATGGATTGGCACTGTCTACACTAGTGACCAAATTATTCTCACTCCTGAATTGACTTGGTGTAGGGAGAACTCCTGGTGGATACAATTTGTCACCCACTGGTCATTTGCTACCAGGTTTAAGTGACTGAAAAGATAACTGAATAGAAAGGGGTGCTCTAAAGCACTTCTTTCAAAGTTTGTAGAAGGAGTTTTAAAAAAGAGTGCACATTCTCCATTGTGATTTTAAGAGGAGGCGAGACTGGGAAACAAAATGGAAAAATCCCAAGGATAAAAGGGAATAGAACCACTAACTTCCTCTTGCTCAGGCAAAGTGATGGGGACGTTATGGTTTGAAGGGCTAGTAAGCAAAAACAGTTCACCCTGTGAAAATGCTATTGGGAGTATAAGGACATAGAATTAGAGTTGAAGTGCATTTTTTAGGAAAAAAGTGTACAATACTGAGGGAAAGAGTGTAGATCTGTTTAAAAGTGCAATCACCATTTTAAACAGCTATATGATATTCTTCTTATTTATGTACTGACATACAGTGCAGAGCACATTAACACACAGAGGAAGATGCTGTCCCTGTCTCAAGATGCTTATAGTCTGTCTAAGCAGCTCAACACGTTGGGTGACCCTAAGGAGGTTTCCTAGAGCATCTTTTTTTTTTTTTGGAGGCGGGGAGGAATTGATAATCAATATCTGAAAGGATAATTTTGTTGCCATGGGTTAGCAGTTGAGGGCTTCTTCTAGTAGTTTATCAGAATTTGAAACAGTTATTTGTTGTGTAAGTTCCTGAGGAATCTGAGTTTCATAATTCCTGGTTTCTTTGCCAGAAGAAGTGACATCACAACCACTGTAAAAGTAGTTTGAAAATGGCCTAGACTGTGGTTGTGTTTGTCTACACACACATGCTGCATTGGTTTAACTAAAATCGTTTGAAACATTGATTTAAACTGGTGTAAACTCCTGTGTGGGCACACTTAAATAGATTTATACTTACATTGCTTTAGCTTTTTGCCACTGATTTAACTTATCTTTAACTTATATTGATTTAAAAAACAAATCTAGTTAAAACAATTTATTGTGTAGATGGGGGCTTAGATTTCCAATACTCAAACATGTTGGTGTTTAGAGGTAGGACGGTTAGGTTTGGTTTCTAAAACAGGAAAAAAGCACTCTTAGTCCAGAATGGAGCATCCACACATAGAGTTATTCTGAAATTCTTGTTCTGCTTTCAGTTTACATCCTACCATAGGCCTGGTCTACACTTGAAACTTACATCAGTTTCACCACGTACATCACTCTCAGGGGTGTGAAAAATCCATAACTTTTGAGATGTAGCTATACTGACCTAAACCTCTGTGTAGACAGCGCTAGGTTGACAGAAGAATTCTATCCATCTAGCCACCGATTCTCACGGGGGTGGATTACCTCCACTGATGGGAGAAACCCTCCCATCGGAGAAAGCTGTCTACACTGAAGCACTACAGCAGTGGAGTTATAGTGTTTTAAGAGTGGTGCATACCCTTAATCTGGAATAATTTTCGTGTGTAGAAAACCCCTAAAATAAATAGATGGGCCCAACTAGTCACTGAAAGTGACGCTTCATTAATGTGAATGGGCAATAGTTCAGAATTTTGCCTCTGGTATTGTTTGGCTGTAGGCAGTTTTATAAGGGGTTGGGTTAATAGGGCATCAGCACATAATTTTAGATGTTGAATACTATCTTCTACAAGAGAAAAAAACTAGAAACTGAATTGTATTTTACTTTTTAAAATAAAATGGAAGTTTAGATTCTGAGGAAAGAAGCAAAAATCAAAAAGATCTAAAGTTAGGACACTTGCAGTTTTTCCTATGGCTGTGACTTTCCACTGACACTGGCTATAACTATCTACAGCCATGAAGATATTTTTGTTCTAGTAAGCCATAATGTGCAGGGTGCGGTGTTCCACCCACCCCCTTCACAGTTCCATAAAACATCTACATTTGAAGAACATATGAGATAAGTTAAATCTTATTTTAGGGTAGTTTTCTAGTGGAATACATGTGAATAGTTTCTGTGAATTTAATTACACTTTAGCTGTACATCTGTGATGTTAAAGCACATTTAAAAAGTCTTCTGGCTGTCTTATATGGATTCAAGAGTTTACCTACAGTTCAGTTTGAGACTGAACATCAGTGTGTGTTATACTCAAGGCCCTTCATATTGGGTTTTTATTTTGTTTAAAAATGACTGGGAATTTCAGTGTTGATTCTAAAATTTTAAAAATGGGTGAAAATCGGTAACAAAAATGAAAAGTGGGAATGGGGGATGCCCAGTACTCATGTAGGCTGGGGGAGGTTTAACTCACTACCTCAGTGAGTAAAGTAGTCTTCAGCCTCTCCCTTACCTCAACTACATTTAAAACCCCCTGCCTTTAGTAGCCTGCCTCCGTTGGCCGAGCATCAGAAGGCACAACTCTCTCAAGGGGCAGATGGGCCACTGGGACCAGCCCACCTCTTTCTGCTGCTGAATCAGCCTTCCCACTCTTCCGTGTTGGTTCCTATAACATTTCTTGCTCACTCCCCAGCCTGGTCTCCTGAGATTACCCACCCTAACTCCTGCTGGTTGCAGACTTGAAGGGATGGGAACCAGCAGCATGGGAAAGTGGAGCAGGGTGGAAAGAAGAAGGGCTGGGGTCTTACAGCAGGGAAGTAGTTGAGATCAGTTCTTCTCAGCATCCATAAACCCTTCTTCCCTGGCATAGTGCCACTCTATGGCAACAGCAAACCATGGGCTGTTAGCCTACTCCGCAAGAGTTAAATTGCATTAGAGCGCCTAGTAGGGATCTACATTTACACAGTATTAGGCATGTTGGCTTATCACTGTTTTCCCTCCCCTTTCTCAGAATATAATGCTGATCTCTCTCTTCTGTCCTCTCTTAATTGTTGACTATTCCACCCTCAAGCCCAAGAGATCAGGAGGAAGGTTATTTGTGGAGTTTGTCCTAATGCTGCTTCACAAACGTGCCATTGGGGCGCGGTATCTCTTCCCCTGGGAAACCAGACATTACTGGGGCTTCTGAAGTTGGGTCTCAGGGGCAGTGTAACGGGCTTTCTCTTCACTATTAGACTGGCTTGCAGTTGTCACTGACATTAACTCCTACTTTGAGCTTCCTCCCTCAGAGAAACATAAACCAATCTGAGAAAGGAGGTTGTGGGTAGGGGATATTACTCGATTGAGATTTGACTGTCACTGGCTTTTCCTCCACTCCTACAAATACGTGTTGCTTTTGTACTGCCTTGTTGGTGTGAGGTATATGCTTTGGTCTCTCAGTCTCTGTCTGTGCTGGAAAGCAACTGAGTTTAATGACAGTTAAAATCATTGGTGGATCATCCATGCTTTTGATGGGACTGAATGATGTTAAATGTGTACCAGAACTGTGCTTTGGCCTTGGTAGTAGTGACCTGATGCAAGCATGGTTTTGGAATCCATTTATAACATGATTGGCCAAGTCCACTAGACAAGATAGCTGTGTACATTTTAATATGTTAAGTAAAACACAAGATGAATGCATAACAATAAGCTCATCACATGATCTCCAGCTACTGTAACCCTTATCTTCCCATACCTCTTCCCCCAACCTTTCCTATTGCTGTATTAGATCTAATTTAAGGCTTGTGTATGTTAGGTAATTTTGCACTGGTATTGCTTCACTAGTGTAACCCCCTAGTAATGTAAATATGTTGCATTGGTATGCATATGTTATCAGGGATAAATTGCACTGGTGCAGTGTATCTGTATGGCAGAGGTTGCAGCACTGTAGCTGCATTTATGCAAAAATTCCTAGTGCAGACAAACCCGTAGATTAAGCTGCTTGTGGGAATTGGACATTAAAACAGATTCGTGTAAAGCAAACCTTGAAAATTTTGAGATACCTAGTAGTTAGAGGCTGGTAGGAAAGATGGAGAGGGAGTACTAGTGTGGTTCACGGACAATGCCCTGTCAAGAACACTAGCCTCCATTCCTACTCATAGTTGTTAAAAGGGGGGAGAGAGAGAGGATTTTTACCAGGGAAATATCTTAGCAGGCTAGAACTGCCAGTCCTCTGGCTGCTGGAAGAGGAAGGAGCTATGTCTCAGAAATGGACCTGATTCTTATCAGCGGTACTGCTTCCCGAAGGCTTCTAATTAGCTTTGTTGAGACTGATCACAGTCTTGTTCATTACATTCTGTTGCTGCTTGGGAAAAAAACTATGCACGGGGCTGTAGGTACTGGAACTGTCAGTGTGCAGATTCAGGAAGATATCACTGCATAAGTTGACATTTCACTATTGTAAAGGATAGAAGACCCCCCCCCCTTTTTTTTTTTTGGTAAAAGGACGATTAATTTTGGCAGAAATTGAAGTCTTAGAACCCACCTTAGGAATTGCCATATGGGATCAGACCTGTGGTTCATCTAGTCCAGTATTTTATCTCTAACGGTGGCCAGCACCATGCTTCAGAGCAAGACGTAAGGAACCCTGCATTGGACAGATGTGGGATAATCTGCTCCCTATGAAGGTTTCATTCTAATCCCTAATGGTCAAAGATTGGTTTAAACCCTGAAGCATGAAGCCAGAGAAGGTTTTATACTTGCCTCTGGAAAGTAGGCAAGTGGATTTTTCAGGTACTTAGTGGAGCACCATGAACATCTATGAGACTCTAAAGACAATAAGATACTAAAACAAAAATGTAGTGAATCTAGTGTATATTCTTAAGAGTATTTTACTATTTACTAATAGTTAACCTTTCCTGGTGTTCTAATTAGCATGAGAGGCTGTGTCCACTAGACTTCTTTGCTTAAAATTTCCCACTGTGGCTTACTGCTAGTGCAGCTCTGCCAGTGGTAGTGCTAGTGTAGACTGGCTCCTGACATTTCAACTGCTTTATTGCTTATGGGAGTTAAATAACAGCAGCTGGTCTGTGTTAGTGCTTGCACCATCGGTACAGCTGCATCGGTGGTAGCCATGAGTGAGAAATTCTAGTGTATGTAAGACTGAAGAGTGTGGTACAGCTAGAACCCCCTAGTGTGGATGCAGTTATAGCACTGTAAAGGTGCTTATATTGGAATATTTTATTCCTGTAAGGAAAGAGGAATGAACTGTACTGGTATAAGCCTTTGTTGACTTGGGCAAGATTTATTGGTCATACAGGTAGTTATACCAATATACATCCCTATGTGGACACGCTGAGGACTGGTCTACACTAGACACTTCAGCCAGTATAGTACTGTCAGTTAGAGTTGTGATTTTTTTTTTTTTTGGTAAGAGTATTTCTATATTGGCAAAACCCTAGTGTAGACTAGTTATACCAGGAAAAAAGTGCTTCTGCTGGTATACTAACCTGTGAAAACTAGATGCCACAGTGGTGAATATACAGGGACATACGTGATGACTGTTTACTTCCTTTTTCATTTGGGATCATAAACTGTGATTCACTCTCTTAACAGTACTAGTAAAAAAAAATTAACCTCATGTCTTTTTGTTTGCACTTTAATTTTAACTGCTGCTTTGTATACAATAAAGTTCTGTTTGTGGAAAGTCAGAGTATCTTTATTAATTCACACTAACCATTGCAGAATACATAGTGGGAGGCCAAGACCCACCCTACATATAATCTAATGTACACAAGACGGACACTCTTTTATGAAAGCAACAGAGAGCTCCGTTGTGGCTGACTGTTAAAATGCTCTTTTAAAGCCCCCCTCAGCTGCACATCTCCGCAGTTGGCTCATCTAATAGACCTTGTGTCCGGCTGTTCACATTCAGCAGAGTGCCGCTCAACCTCGCCTTTGCATCCTGGTGGGAGCTTTTCCCCCTTCACTTCACAGATGTATGCAGTACACAACATGCAGCTATAACCATTAGGTATTTTTCTCACTGAGATCCGGTCTAGTGAGTAAACAATGCGAACAATCTACCAAAAGCACATTCAACTGACATTCTGCACTTGCTGAGCCAGGAGTTGAATCTTTCCTTGGTGCTGTCGAGGTGGACAGTGTATGGCTTCATGAGCCAGCAAAGCAAGGGGTAGGCTGGGTTCTCCAGAATCATTATTGGCAGTTCAACATCGCTAGTGGTAATCCACTGGTCAGGAAAGAAAGTCCTGGCTTGCAGCTTTTTGGAAAGTCCTGTGTTCTTAGAGATGCAAGCATCAGGCACCTTCCCTGACCAGCCTACATTGTTATCAGTGAGGCATCTGTGATGGCCCACTAGCACTTACATAACTGTAGAAAAGTAGCCCTTTCTGTTGTTGTACTCTGTGGTGTAAGGTGGTCTGGTGTCAAAATAGGGGTATGCAACGCCCCATTGCAGTTTGGGAACCCCCTTGCTGCAGTTCCATCCACTGTTCCCTGTATGTTGCTGAGAGTGACATTCCTGGTAGCAGCAGACATTTAATGGCCTTACACCAGTGGTGGGCAACCTGCAGCCCGCGCACGTGGCCTGTCAGGGTAATCCGCTGGTGGGTCGCAAGACAGTTTGTTTACATTGACCGTCCGCAGGCACGGCCGCCCGCAGCTCCCAGTGGCCGTGGTTCGCAAAGGATAGCTCTATAATTCAGGAACCTAGCTATATGGACTGCTGAGAGCAGGTGGAGGTGAACCTTTCCCCAGTCATCTCACATCACCCTTGTGACTATTTCCTTGCTCATTCTTCTGCTGTAGGTTCCACCCTAATTGTTGTTAGTGAACGTTAAGGTTTTGGTTTTGACTTAAAGCTGGTCTACACGTAGTTATTTCTGTATAGACTATGCTAATTATGCACCTTTATACTAGTATAGCTGTGTCCACTTTAGGGGCTGTACTACTGAACTATAACACTTTCTAAACTTATATAATGAAAACAGTACAAAACCTGTGTGTAGATCAGCCCTTAAAAGCCCTGAATGGCTTAGGACCTACCTCTTTGTGAGAATTCTTTTGCCTTGTACTATACTGCCACATCTGCATTCAGTGGAGACGCTCTGGTCAGAACCTGGGGGTGTAAAAGTCAGCAAGCTGTTTCTGTGTGGGGCTCTCAACTTTGGAACTGACACTACCCTCCATGGTTTGAAATAGCCTACATTTGTTGACTTTCACTCTATGTTGCAAGGCCCATCTGTTTATCCAGGCTTTTCGGAAGGGAGGGATGTGATAAGGGCTGGTATTTGTGGCAATGAGGTGGTGTTTGAGTTTTGATTCTATCTGTCAGCTTATTTTTTGGTTTTGAGGTGAGGGGCATCTGCTGGTTCAGTTTTTTTCCCCCTTGTGTATGATTGTTGTTGTTTGTTTTTGGTTTATTTTTTAACAAATCTCCTGGCATCCAAGGTGAGCTGTACACCACCTCTGAACACTGTTACCAGCTGTGGGTGTATGAATCCATAATTGCATTGTTGTCTGAGACTCACCAGTTGTCATGCCAGCATTTCTGGTGGGAGAACACAATGGAAGGAATAGCCCTAGGACTGGGAAGTTGTGGGCTGGTGAGGGAGTCTACCCTGCAACCTCTGTTTATAATCCTTTTCCTGGGTTAGTTTCAAACAATAGATGCTTATTTGGTTGATCCTGTCACTGTAGTATGGCGCCTAACTTAATAACAAGACTGAATTTGTTTTGCCCTGTTGAGAAATAAAATGTATTATGACCTCACTGAAATATTAATCTGACTGAAGTAGGCAGCCAGCTAAGTCAGCCAGCAGATGATTGGTTAGTTTGTACGTCTGGTGGAGATGACAATTTATATTTAAATTAAAAAAAAAAGATTTTAAATGATCTAGACCCATCATGCTTTTCAGTAGCGACTTCTGTAACCGGATGATTTTTTTTTTTTTTTTAACCCTTTCCACCTTTCCTGCTTTTGTTTTTAGCTCTCACTTGTTGCATTTTGTTTCAAATTCGATTGTAAGATGTTCAGGGCAGGGAGCATGTTGATCCCTTTGTTTGCACAATGGCCAGCACAGTGGGGCCCAGTCCCAATTGGGGCCTTCTGACACTAACACAATATACATAATTCTAAGTAGTTTAGCATTCAGAACCTTTACCATTCAGCTTTCCACTCACATTAGTCTGTCAGTTTGAAGTATTACATGAACTACACATCTGCTTGTGGCATGGTGTAGTCAGCTTGCTTACTTCAGCGGGAGGGAGTTCTCTCTGTCTGATGAATACAGGCAAGGTATGAAACCCTCTTCTCTACAGAAAACATACTTATCTCTGGTGTATAATTTGTTTTTATGCCTACCATTCAGGAACCTCTCTGTCTCTCATGTTGTATATATTTACAGGCCTCCTAGAAAGGTGTTCTTCAAAATAACTGCATCATGTGAAAGAAACTTTTTTCCATGGAGCCTTTAAGTAAAAGGGATTTCAAATCTGTACTAATTTAAACGTGCTTAGTTTTGCTGCATCTTATTACATTTTGGTTGCAGTAAAAGCCTCGCACTTATAAAAACCAAAATCATTAATATTTACTGCAAATAAACTGCGGTTATGATGCAATATTAAAGTTGGCTGCCTGGGTAAATAATGGGTATGTGCCTTTTTATTTTTCCTGTTTTATGAAGAAAGTCTGAAATATTTTAAAAAAATTTTTTTTTCTCTTAGGAATAGCATGTCTTAACTTCCCTGGTTTTGCTGGGAGATTTCTTAGAGGGCCAGACAGCTGGAGTGGGAATTTTTCTCCCAAGTGTGTCTCAAATGTTGTAGTTATACAGGTGTTAACAAAAGCAAGCAAACCAAGAGTTTTAAACAAGCCCCTTCCCCTCTCAGTTGCTCAAGTTTTTCTTTCTTTGTACTTGTGGTGTTGTGGTTATACTCATTCTCCAGTTCAGTGTCTTCCAGGAAAATAACAGAGGAGACGAGATCTGAATTTCTAATGTGAAAAATGAGCACCCTGACTGTTCTTCCTCCCCCTCTCTGATATTTTTGTGTGAAGAAAGCTGTCTGGTTTACTTTACACAGTATGGCTTTAGTAGAAAGTAGACAAGCACATATCTATTTTCTTTGCCATTTATGCTATTAACGTCTTAAAAATAAAAGTATATGTAAGGTTTTTCTCCTGCAGTGTATGCTGCGTATCTTATATATTGTGATGTACATCAGAGCTTAGCTGTGACTGGCGACTGGTAATGGGCACTTTACAAATACCTAGCCATTCTTTTTGTACATAGGGGTTATGTTTTTTCTTTTTAAATATGTTTCCCCCTCTTTATGCTACTGTTTATTTGGAGCTATTTTAATAAGCACCATGTAATGGTGCATTGTTACTCTCATGTCAGTTTCTACCAGAGGACACCATAGATATTTATATAAAAATCGTGGTAGTACTAACAGTGCCATTCCACCAAGATTACTGGTGGGTCCTGGCCAGATTCAGGGGAGCAGCCAAAACAAACAACCTGCCTGATGGCGAGAAGAAAATCAGCCTACGTATGTCCTAAGAAATGTAACATAAGAATATATCTAATTTGGCTCCAATTCTTTTTCCCATGTCTGGGAGGAGCACTATATTAGCTTAGCAGTAGCTGGCTTTGTGGAGGTAGTTCTTTGGTTATATTTGCATATGTCGTCTCTCCTGGTATAGATACTTCTGTTCTTCTAGAACAGGGCTAGACAACCTATGGCACGCGTGCCGAAGGTGGCACGCGAGCTGATTTTCAGTGGCACTCACACTGCCCAGGTCCTGGCCACCAGTCCGGGGGGGCTCTGCATTTTAATTTAATTTTAAATGAAGCTTCTTAAACATTTTAAAAACCTTATTTACTTTACATACAACAATAGTTTAGTTATATATTATAGACTTGTAGAAAGAGACCTTCTAAAAATGTTAAAATGTATTACTGGCACACGAAACCTTAAATTAGAGTGAATAAATGAAGACTCGGCACACCACTTCTGAAAGGTTGCCGACCCCTGTTCTAGAACCAGAGTTCTTAGAACTATTGGACTAGCTTCTGTAGTCTCTTTGGATCAGATCATCCTCTAACAACTTTGCCAAATCATCTGCAAAGAAGCTGTTTCTTGGAGCTGTGTAAGTGGCTAGTGATTAACAATGCCAGCTTCCTGGTGCAAACTGCTGTCATTGGTAATATTAAAGAATTTTTGGTCTCTGAGAAATCATTTAGCTGTAGTAAGGGCAACTGAGCGGCAAGCAACATTAGAGATGATGTTCCTTCCCTGTTACTTTCAGGAACCTTAATTTGTTCTTCAATGTTCTTTACAGTTTGCCTTCAGAAAATAGATAATGTTTCATGACACTGAAAGTTGTATTCTCAGTTACTCTGTATCCAGCTGGGCATATGGGCTAGCTGCATGTTTTATTAGGGAGCAATTTCCCACATTTTTCTGGTCGGTTGTCAGGGCAGCATCTCATTTTCTACCTAAAGTACCTACTTTTTCTCTTGTCATACGTCCAAAAACTTTATGAAGTGGACACCTGACATTCTCTTTTAACAGCTGGCCAATAGATTCTTTCTTAATAAAGGAAATGTTCCTTGAAACTTGCGTGTTTTTTTCTGTGTCTATTCCTGCTGGAAAGCATAAAGCATAATCTGGTCTTCTCAACTTCCGTCAGAACAGAGGCATCAAATTGCCAAGTATGAAATTATTCTTGTTATTCAGTTGCAAGGAGGATATGGTGGTGCATAAGGTGTTTCAGAACCTACGAAGAGCATTCTTTTTTGTGCATGTGAATTCGGTATTCATAAAAGGCATCAGATTGACAGCCATGGAGATTGGAATTTTATTTATCCTCAGAGCAGGTAGAGTACAGGCAGTGCTACTGCAACAATCCCCAATTTATCAGCCACTGTGCCTCAACGGTATCCTTTAGAGGCAGCCTGTAGAGCTCTGCAAGGAGATCGTTCAGTCTACATGCCTGTTAAATTGTCCTCTCTTCTGAGACTGCCAACGAGGGAGGCAGTTAGTGACAATTGTGATATTGGTTTTTGTGATGTGGATGCTTGTCTCCTGGGATTTGTATAGATCTCACCATACTCATTTCACTCATGCTTCTAAACAGCTGGATCTCAAACAACTTTTGGTCACCACTCGGGCTGAATTCTTTATCTAGAGATTAAAGGGTCTATATCCCATTACCACAATCACTGAGACATCCACTCTCCCATAAAGAAGATTTTAACAATCTGCCTCATGGTGCAAATAATATTTAGGTAGAATGTAGTAGAGTTAACCATTGGTGCTGCTGGCTTTAGTGAGTGAGTGGCACTCTGCAACTGGGGAAAAAAATCAAACTTAATAATACTTTACATGTAGATAGCACCTTTCACCCTATGATCTCAAAGCACTTTACAGTTGCTGCAGACTGTAGTGGTGGTATAGTGGTTAGAGTAAGGAACTGGGGATTAGACTTGGATTTTTATTCTCACCTTTGCCAGTGATTTGCTATGTGACATTAGACATGACACTTCATCTCTCATTGACTTAGCTTACTGATCTATAAAATGAGAATATCACCTAACTTCTGCAAAACACTTGTGAGATATTCAAAGGAAAGTTGCTTTATAAGGATGTGGTGGTGTTATAGATAACATTGATAAATTAACATGTAACTCCATCCCTTCATAAAATAAATATATATTCCTATTTTATAGGATAAACCAACACCTTGAAACACCACAGCAAGTCCTTTGCAGAACTGGGAATAGACCCCAGGTCTGACTTCCAGTTATCAGCTTTAACGATTGGCTAACCCTTCTGATACCAGAGGAGTCCATTGTCCTCTTGGGATACGCACATGGAGATGGAAGGGTGAGGGAGGAGTCATTTGCCATCATAGTACTTTTCTTTCCTCTCCCAGACCCAGTAGAAGGCCATCAGCAGTGCCAAGTGATCCAGGAATGGAAGGATAGCAGCGGAAGGCCGGAGGAGATGTGCATTTTCTTTCCCCTCCCAGGCTTTATGAGGAGTTCTCAAAAGAAAGTGAATGTAGCTTTAAACTGCATTCACTTTTTCATGACCCATCTTTGTGCTGTGGAACCCCATTCCCTTTCATGTTGGGTTCCGGGGCAGTTGATGGTTGAGGTAGCCTGGGTAGAATAACTTCCATGCAGTTGCACTGTCCTGGAGGCAGTAGCAGGGAGCAAGAGGCCCCAGATCTGGTGTGGAGGCACATGGCATTCATATGTCTTCCAAAATTCACATGGGTCTTTGGGGTGTAGGGGAGGAATCCTTTACCCCTACCGCTCAAAAGAAGAAATTTAGGATAATTTGCCTTAAGAGTTCTTCAGCACAAGTAAGCGATCAAGTCTACATCCTTTTTTTACACTAGACTCCCCATCCCTTCTTTCTCACCATTGCTAACTAAACTGAAGCTTCACTGGAGGTAGCTGGGAAATTGGAAGAAAAAAGTCTCTCTTAGATACAGCTAGGGTTTGGAAAACACCTTCTATACCTGTGCGAGCTGGGCTGGGATGCTAAGGTAGGAACCCTTTAGCTTTGCACAGATGTTTTCAAAACAAATTGGTGAGTTTAATTTTGCACTTGAGTAAAGATTCTCTCTCTCCAATACACCCCCCTACACCCCTGATGTGACTAATTTAAAAAAAATGTTTTAATTAAATAAACTATTCCTATATCATCGCTTCTTTATTGGAATGTTTTCTGTCTAGGCTCTTACTAAAATCTGTCTTATTCTCAGAATGTCATCTGCTTTCATAAATAAAATATATTGTCATAGTAAAGGTGTTTTGTAGTTAAAATGTTGCATTCTACTTAATCCACATTTAATTTGCCTGTATTTCAAACTCTTGTCTTCTGCCAAATTAGGTCCCAATCCTGCATATGTTTGCTCACAAGTGCAACTTTACTGTCATGAGAAGTTCTATATCAGAATTCAATTGGACTAGTCATGTGAGTAGAGTTATCTACATGCTTAAGTGTCTGCAGGATTTGTGTCCTTAGTAATCTAACAGACTATTAGGGACCTGTATATTACTTTCTGATCCCAAGGCCATAAAATTTTATGTGGAATCTACCTTTTTCTGCAGAACTATGCTTCACAACCTCACCTTTAATTAAAAAAATAAAATAAAAAGAACTCTGTCCCTTATACTTGTGAAAAAACAGCTGGTTCATGTTTTATTATTTAGCCAATGCAGAACTGTCTTCCTGAATCTGTGGACAACTTGAAACAATAGCTTTGAGAAGTCTGATCTCCTTCCATATCAGTGGGATATGGACTCTGAAACTGAAAGCTGGCGATTTGCATATCGGCATTAGTTATGTCACTGCTGATTATTTAGCATACATACAATTATTTTTTTACATCCCATAATCCCAAATTGCCTCCTCCTCCATCTCAGTTGCCAAAAGCCCCAGCTGCCAGAACTTTCTTGGGCCTCCCATGATAACAACTTCTCTGATACAGTCATGGAGAACCAATACAAAAATCTATGGCTGGTTGAAATTTAAAAATGTGGGAGCAGCAGAAAAACTGAATTTAGTATCAATGACCAACAGCAGGATACCGTCCTGATTGTTTTATTTTTATATTTAATTCAAGAAAACCCTCACATTTTAGAATTTAAATTAAGTTGCTGCAGAATTTTCTGCCTGCCACATCAGAGTACCACAAAATTTAGGTTTAGCTTGCGGTGGCAACCACAAAATATTGATGGTAATCATGGTAGATGTTCAAATACCCTGGTGAGGAGGCCATATAAATACCTGGACAGACAGACTGGATGGATGGTAATGATGCTATTAATAGTAAAGCATCCCACTTTTCATGCATTCTTTCCCCTTTACGCACAGGGAAGCTGTGCTAGGCAGTGCAGGGAAACTGGAGGATCTAAGTGAAGGATGATATATTGCCCTTTCTGGCCTGAACGATTAGCCAATGTTTGGTGCCTTGTCAGGTTGTGACTGTTAGGAAAAAAATTGATGATACAAGTCAAGTATTTCTTTGATGCAGTCCTGTTTGTTTGCAAAGAATGTCCACAAAGTCCTGTTTCCCTGAACACAATAGAAACAAACAGCAGCAGACAGTTTCCTTGCTTACAGTTTCCAAGTCTGCCCCTCCATCAAGTCCTGTGCTCCAAGAAATTCTGTCCTTCTGCTCTCTCTCATGGCCACTTTCACAGTTGTTTCTCTAACTGTGTGCTGGCTTTTTTCTTGCATACTCACTCTCTCTCTCTCTCTCTCTCTCCAGAAACAATCCCCTAGCTTCTGTGTTTGCTATCAATCTAGGGAAACTCCTCAGACCACACAACGTCGCTCTGTTCAGGCTTTGCCATATGGTCGATTGCCTTGGGCGGCAGCTTCTGTTGTCTCCAGCTATTTTATTCCATAAAGGGGCTTACTTGCTCCTTTCATTTAGTCTGAAAGAAGGGTGGTTAGCACATCCGTCAGCTTTAACCACATCTGTGATAGTTAAAATATCGTGTGCTGGAAGGTAGTAATAGCTATTTCCTATGCAATGTGTTGTGTTAATATGTCACTCCAAGGCCATGTCTACACAAGAAAAATGACCCACTTCTGACAGTACTTATTAACACTGCTTCCTCTACCTGTACCCAAAAGTTGGAATTGAAAACAGTTTAAATGCTAGTATAGACACGACAGCACTGTTTTCAGCATGTATAGAAAGGCTGATTGAAAGCACATTCCACAAGGACTCAATCAAGCTTTCTTTAAAGGTGATGAAAACTGTTTGTCCCATCTATCCTAGCAGTGAAATACTTCTCATACCAACTGAGGGGTGGGAGAAGAGGTAGTTGCTGACATTCATTTACTTCATTTTCTTGTTGTGTATAGGGCCAGAGAGCTGCTGGACTGAGAGATTATGTTCACCACGTCTTGTGTACAAAAAGAGCATATGAAATACAAAGGCTCCTGGTGTGTGCTATTAGAAGACAGTGATGTCTTACCATTGCAGTGTGGCAAAGGTAATAGAATTCAGGACAGTTGTGTTTCTATCTTAGCTAGAATTACCTTTTTCTAACTTAAAATCCTGTAAAAATTGGTTATGTATGTTAGGATAACTTAAGTGCTTCCATTATAAATTTATGCCAGACAAAAGATCTTTGTACACTTGTGTGGGACACAGTTCCTTCCAACCAGGTTCTTACAGTTTGATGAATCAGTGTAATAGAAAATAATTTTTGAAAATGTTTCCAACACATCTTTGGCCTATCCACACTGGAAGTTTAAAGTGTGCTAGTATATGTTTTAGTGGATATTGTGTTTAAACTTTTTTTTTTTTTCTTCAAACAAATATCTCTCAAGTAGATTGAGGCCTTCATCTTTTGTTCTGTATTTGCAGGATAATGATTAATATACCAAAATAAGAAAAAGGCTAGCTAATCATCTCGCTGAAAACCTGCAACACACTTAAAAAAAAAAACCACAGTTGATGCATTCATTTGTTATTTCTGAATGTGCTATGATAAATTATCTTAAACTGTCTTCTTAGTTGAGAGGAAGTTAAGCACTGACAAGCAAAAGTCTCTGATTTGATTAGTATTTTAGTGAACCTTCTGCAAGAAGAGATGATGTATTTACCGAGTATATTGCACTGAAAGTAATTTTACTCTTCAGTATTATAAGTACTTGCAGGTGTTGCTATAAAAAGAACCCGCAAGTTTTGATCATAATTTTGACTTTCATGGATGTTTCTTACCCCCATCTAATTTGCCCATCATTGTGATATTCAGACTTCAGATTTTTAAATGTAATGAATAGGGCTGTCAAGCGATTAAAAAAATGAATCGTGATTAATCGCACAATTAATTGCACTGTTAAACAATAACAGAATACCATTTATTTCAATATTTTTGGATGTTGTCTACATTTTCAAATAGATTGATTTCAATTACAACACAGAATACAAAGTGTACAGTGCTCACTTTCTATTTATTTTTTAATACAAATATTTGCACTGTAAAAAACAAAATAAATAGTATATTTCATTTCACCTGATACAAGTACTATAGTGCAATCTCTTTATCATGAAAGTTAAACTAACAAATGTTGAATTATGTACAAAAAACCCCTGCATTCAAAAATAAAACTCTGTAAAACTTTAGAGCCTACAAGTCCACTCAGTCCTACTTCAGCCAATTGCTGAGACAAACAAGTTTGGTTACATTTGCAGGAGATAATGGTGCCCGTTCGCATGGCACTGTTGTAACCGGCTTCGCAAGATACTTACATGCCAGCTGTGCTAAAGATTCATATGTCCCTTCATGCTTCAGCCACCATTCCAGAGGATATGATGGGTTCTGCTCGATAACAATCCAGAGCAGAGTGGACCGATGCATGTTTATTTTCATCATCTGAGTCAGATGCCACCAGCAGACCTTTTTAAATATCTGTCTAAATATAGGACTAGTTGGAGTGCCATTAAAAACTAAGGCACCAATCTACCCTCTTTTAGCCCCTATTTGGGATATACCTGAGACCTTTGTATTCCATTTTGACCATGGATCTTGGTTCTTATCCATAAGCCATTGTTGGCTCAAATTATCTATCGTATTTTTCTCTAGTCAGAATTGAATGTCTCCTTTTGTGTTTGATTTAAAGATATGTCAATTTATATGAAACCCCGAGTTAAAGGGCTCTGTATGTGTCCCCTCTCCCCCACTGGGGATGTCGTAAGATGTCACTATATGCTGCTCACGTCTCCTTAAACCCAACTAACCGTGGCACATCAGTTCATCTCTTCTCCAAGTGTTGAATGGTGTCTCTCTGATTGTAAAATTAATTTAACTAAATCTGAAGCCTTTTCATTGGGCAAGACAGCTGCTCTTCAGGACTTCTTATTACCTTGCTGCCCTACAAAATAAGCTGTAAATATCTCTCTCTCTCACTAATTAGCACAGACACAGTTGTCCCCTGGTCATTTCTAAAATTAGAACAGACCTTGTAAGAAGTCCTCACAAGCTCCTCATACTTTTGTTGTGTCAGTTTGATTCCGATGACACTAGTTCGAAGACCTGAATGCTTGCTCAAAAAAATGTGACATTTACTGCCCTTTAAAGTCATCTGAGAGATTCTGTAGGTTTGACTGGTATGACCTGAAGTATTGTAGAAGACTGGGTCTCACAGCTACCCTGAGAATTGTATTCCCTAGTTATAAGTTGTACTATTGGGCTTCAAGACTCCAGCCATTGGAGACTGTGGATGCAAAAGATTCTTCCTCTTAGAATTATTGGTACACCGCAGAATATTGTTCAGAGCATCCCATTTGAAAGTAAAACATGCCCATATTCCCCTCCTCTCCTTGCCCTTCCACGCTGACACTTTTTGTTCAGTCTGGCTGTGGTGGGACAGACGCTCACCCCAGTCAGGAAGGTGTTAAAAAGCATCTCTGGGCAGTCAGCCTCAGTCTGGTGCATCTATGAGGCCTGTCAAACCTGTAGAGGCGTGGCTCCTTAAAAGAGAGGATCCAAGCCTGGTGCAGGGCAGTGCTTGAAGGGAAGCAGAGCTTGGACCCAGAGCTCCCTAGTCCCACAGAGCAGGCGCTGCTTACCAGGAAAGCTGCTGAAGAGCCTCTGCTGCCTAGACCCTTTGAAGAGGTAGAGGGACTGTCAGTACTGTGTTAACCCTTTCACAGCCCAGGGCCGTCAGCCTGGGACCCTCCGACAGAGAGGGGTTGAGAACTCTGACCCCCTTGATGCAGGTTATTTACCTTTTGTCTTGAGGGGGAACAGCAGGATAAGCCCAGGCTGTTTTATGGGCTGTAGGAATATTTTGTTTGCCTTTTTCATTTTGAACTGCTGTTATGCCCAGCAGAGGGGAGAGCTGCCTCCCGAAAACAGCTGGGGGACCACAGTCCAAACCAGCGCCACAGTGATACCTACAATCAGGGAAGGACATCTGGGATGAGAGAGGTGCCTACTCTCTCCCTAAGGGGCGTCCTAGAGGAGCAACCTGTGACATTAGCAGTGAGTCACAAGCTTTATAGTCCCCTTCTGTTCTTTTTATTGAATGTTTAAAATTCTCCTCCCTCCATTTAACTTACTTTTGGGGAATACTGAGATTTAGTTACTTATCAAATAAATTTAACTATTTATCATCAAATTAAGAACAGAGTTGAACCTGTTTGTGGGTCCTTTATTTTTTGTAATATCTTAGCAAACCTAAGAGAGACGGGAGAACTATGTACTGTAAATCATTTAGAGCTTCCGACAGGTTGAATTGACTGCTGCTGAGTTGTAAGTTATCTGAGGAGGGTACAGAGGAATCTATTAGACAAAAACAACCACAAAACATTTAGATACTTGGTCTAAGGCCCGGTCTACATTGAAATTTTAAGTTGACATAGCTATGGCACTTAGGGTGTGTGCCCTGATTGCCATAGTTAGGCCCATTTAACCCCTGGTATAGACATACCTAGGTCAATGGAAGAATGCTTCAGTCAACCGAGCTACCATCGCTTGGGGAGGTGGTGCTCCCACAGCGACATAAAAACCCCTTTCGTCGCTGTAGGCTGCATCTACACTACAGAGTTATGCCAACACAACTGTGGCATCATATCTATGCAGCTATCGTCCCCATAGCGTAGACATAGCCTAATTCCACATAGTATGGCTCATTTTTCCTGCAGTGGGTCATTAGCCTGCTTGCAGACAAGTCAGTCGCTGGCTCAGGGATAGTTTTCTTTCTGAAGAGCTGGCTAGTTTTGGTCTCCCTTCAGAACTATAGGCAAGGTGGATGGACAACCCTGTTGCAGAGTTTGGTTTAGATCAAACAGTTCTCCTGAGGCTATTCCGTAAGGAGGTACAATAAAAGAGAGAGACAGTACAGGAAGATGGAGCAGAAATTGCCCCAAGGAGATTCCACACAGAGAACCCCCCCACCTCACCCCTTTAAAAAACTGTTTGTGTGACCCGTGGTATGCGCAGTTGAAAACAGAGTCTCAGCTGAGTGGCAGACTTGTCTCCACTGCAGACGAAGGAACACTCATCATGATTATAAAATGCTTGTTTGGACATAGGCCAAAAGAAATACTTGATAGGGTTAACCAAAGAACCCAGGTGCAGATTCCTCCTATCCCCATTGTCTAAGGGTTCATCTCTGATGCTCACACAAATATAGATCAGAGGGAAGCTTGAAGAAAGATGGTCCAGTGAATAAGGTACTAGTCTGAGACTTTGGTTAAGTTCCATACTCTGTGACAGACTTCCTGTATGAACTTGGGCAAATCCTTTAGTCTCCCTGTGTCGGTTCCCCACGTCCCAGAGATTTTGTGTGGATAAATACGTTTGAGTCACTTCGATGCTATAGTAAAAGGGGCTGTACAAATATCTAAGATAGCTAGCTATAGTTAAGGCTGCAAGTTTGTCACAGTAGTCACGGCTCACGCAGCCCCTGCACCGATTGTACCGGCTGCTGCTGGGGCAGTCTTGGGCCACCGTGCAGCCCCAGCAGCAGAGTTTGGGTGTGGGAGGGGGTTGAGGAATGGGATGGGGTGAGGCAGGCTCTGGGCGGCACTTACCTGGGGGGCTCTCTGGAAGTGGCAACATCCCCCTCGCTCAGCTGCCAGGTGGAGGCATGGCCAGGCAGCTCTGCGCGCTGCCTCCGCCTACAGGCACCGCCCCCACGGCTCCCATAGGCTGCGGTTCCTGGCCAATGGGAGCTGCGAAGCCAGCGCTCTGGGCAGAGGCAGGGTGCAATGCTGGCTGGCCACGCCTCTGCCTAGCAGCTGAGCGAGGGGGATGTCGCCGCTTCCGGGGAGCCCCCCAGGTAAGCACCGCCCAGAGCCCACCTCGCCCCATCCCGTGCCTCAACCCTATGCCCCCTCCCACACCCAAATTCTGATGCAGCTGGGGGGACAGGGAGGGGAGGCGCGGAGCCAGGTAGGGAGCCTGCCGGCCCTGCCAAACCCCCCCTCCCCAGCACCAGCGGGGGTCCCGGGCCGTGCGCGCCCCCCCGCACCGGGGCCGCCCTCCCCCAGCACTTGTGGCACCCTTGGGCAGCGCACCCCCCCCCCCCCCAAGTTTTAGTCATGGGTATTTTTAGTTAGTCATGGACAGGTCACGGGCCATGAATTTTTGTATACTGCCTGTGACCTGTCCGTGACTTTTACTAAAAATACCCGTGACTAAAACGAAGCCTTAGCTATAGTCCATCTGCTCCTGAATCAAAGAGAGGCCAGTGCCTATACCCCATTGTTTTCCTACTCCCCAGAAGTTTGGGAGGGAACAGAGCAGTTCTGGATCTGAAGTACTTGAAGAAGTTTTTGTGAAAATCAAAATGCAAGAGGGATCCATATCTTATGGAGACTTCCTTTTGTCTATACGCACCCTTCCACATCCTTATTTGCTCATGGACTCAGGGACTTTAAGGTCAGCAGGGATTATTGTGATCATCTAGTCTGACCTCCTGCATATCGCAGGCCACAGAACTTTGCCCACCCACTTCTATAATAGACCCTAACCTCTGGCTGAGTTACTGAAGTCCTCAAATCATGGTTTAAAGACTTCAAGTTACAGAGAATCCATCATTTAGACTGGTCTCCCATGTTTAAGAAAGATGCATTCAAACTGGAACAGGTGCAGAGATCACAGGTTTGATCAACCAATACACTCAGGTCTCCTCCTCTGTCATGTCCCACTGATAAGTCCGCAGCTTATAGCAAAAATCTTTGTTGTCAGTCCCTAAATGCATGACTTTGCACTATTAAATTTCATCCCATTTCTGTACTCCAGTTTACAAGGTCATCCAGATCTTCTTGTATATATTCCAGTCCGCTTTCATATTGGCAATACCTCACAACTTTGTGTCATCCACAAAGTTTATTAGCGCGCACACACTTTTTGTGCCAAAGTCAGTAATGAAAATGTTAAATAAAATTGGTCCCAAGACTGATCCGTGAAGAACTCCACTAGTAACTTCCCTCCAGCCTGACAGTTCACCTTTCATTATGACCTGCTGTAGTCTCCCCTTTAACCAGTTCCTTATCCAACTTTCAATTCTCATATTAATTGTCATCTTCTCCAATTTAACTAATAATTTCCCATTTGGAACTGTATCAAATGCCTTACTGAAATCCAGGTAGATTAAATCTACTGCATTTCCTTTGTCTAAAAAATCAGTTATCTTCTCAAAGAAGGATATCAGATTGGTCCGGCATGATCTACCTTTTGTAAAACGTGTTGTATTTGATCCGAATTGCCATTCATCTCTCTGTCTTTACTACTTTCTCTTTCAAAATTTGTTCCAAGACCTTACATACAATTGAGGTCAAACTAATCTTATGGCAATTTGCTTTGCTGATGGTTGGCACCATTTCCAGTACATACAGATCCTTACTCAGGCTGTTTACTTAGGTCTTGGAGGTTCTACTAGCAGCTCTCAGACAGGAAACAGTTCATATCTGTATCTTCTTTGATGACCTTCTGCTCTGTGCCCCATCGAGATGCAAGGCCCCAGTGGACACCCTACCAGCAGTACAAGTACCAGGGAAGCATAGTTTCGAGATAAACTGGGAGAACCATTAGTTCATGCTATTTAAAGTTATTCATGTGGGGTGCAATTTGTCACAAAGTATTCATTTATAAGGAGTGAAAGCAGAAGTTAACAAAGTCCATGTAGTGAGTTCAGTATTCCTTCAGAATGCATGATCCTGTCCCTCCCATGTCTTCTGTACATATATACCACAGGGGCTAAATTCCACATAGTGCCTTTCTAGATTTTTTTTCTCCTGTTGTGTCCCCTGGACTTATCATCACTTCCAACCAAGATCAAGGTCCTTTCAGAAGTGTCCATATCACATCAGTGGTAGATGATGAATAACAGATGCTGGAAGGCTCTCCAAATCTCAGAACTAGACAAAAGGTAACATATGCCAGTTTAGGGGGTGGTGGAGCACCTTCAGCATAGGAATAGTCCAAGGCACATGGTCTAACAAAGAGAAGAAGCTATGTCAACTGCCTAAAACTGCAAGCCATCCTGCAAGACCTGAAGATGTTCTTATATTCAATGTCAGACATCCACATATGTGCCATGGTGTAATTCAGCATGGAGATGGAAGCCAGGTCACTTGCTATGCAAGGAAAGGCCAGATATTATTGCTGGGCAAATAGAATAACCTGTTCACCTGGGCAATGTACATCAAAGGGAAAAACAACCCAACCGTAGATTGTCAAAGCAGGCAAAGTATGGACCTTGTGAGCAGGAGCCTACGTTGAGGAGTGCTTTGACGCAGATCCAGAGTTTGTATGTATTCCTGCTGTACCTGCTTCTGCCCTGGACTGCACAGAAAGTCAGAAAGGAGAGGACTTTCATAATTCTGGTGGCATCATGGTGACTACAGAGACCCTGAATTTTGGACCCAGTAAACACGGCAACAGAACCACTGTTGTGTGTGCCACATAAAAAGGATCTCCTGATTGCCCCAAGGACCCCTTCGTGCAACCTGACTGCAGCAGACTGGCCAGCTGCCTGCCCTTTGACAGGGAGCAACTAAAGGAGGAGGGCTATTTGGCCAGGTAACCTCTACTCTTTCCATTTCCAGATAAGCTCTATCAATTGAGTAAATATATTATCTTGGTAAAATTTTAAATGCTGCTTTAGAGAGCAGAGTTACACCAAGATCAGCAAAAATACATCATGTACAGTGCTAGAGTTCCTTCAGGACAATTTCACTGTGAGTTTAAATGCACTGAAATTGAAGGTATGCACATCAGCGCTACTCAATGTGCTGGGAGTGTCAGAAGGAAGAATGTATATATGCAGGCATTGAATTTGTTCAAGAAGCCTTACTCGTACATCTTCAACAACTACACAGAGGGACTCCACCTTGGGGCATCAGATTGGTATTCAGTATCACTGTGGTACGTCCTTTAGAACTTCTGAGGGAGGTTTCTCTTTATTACCTTTCTGTTAAGTGGGGTTTTTATAGACGTTATGTCAACAGTCTATAACCAGACAAATATCGGAATTAGGAACTCTGCCCATAGAACACAACTTCAGCATTTCTGTTACAGAAAAAATAGTTCTTGGGATCATCCTGGAATTTCTCCTTAAAGTCAACTCCATGTCCCATAAATCACAGTATGTAGCACTGATGTTCTTGTGTCCCAAGCCATCATGCCCATCAGAAAAGCTGTGGCATACCTTGGATGCTTGTATACCAGTAAAAAACAAACAAAAAACATTTCAAGATAAAACTAGGTAGTTCAGGAAATATATCTCAGTATTTGTGCTCCATCATCCAACTGTAAGGAACAAAAAGACAGTCTTTGTTCTCTAGATAGCCAGGTGGCGTGTATTGGTCACATATGTCAAAGATCTTATCTGCGTCTATATTCAGGCCACACTTCCTGAGAGTAGTAGTGGACTCTTGGGTACACACATACACTCAAGAAGAAATCTGCCAATCTCCATGCATTCCTTCATAAAGTTCTTCAAAGTTACAGTATGCCAGTGTCATCCCATGCTGTTCTCGGGATGATGGTGTGGCATGTTGTAGAGCAGCAGTCAATCAGGAAACCTTGGAAAGTGGGAAATATATGAACCTTATTATTCAAAGAGAGTAAATTTTGGAATAAGCATTTATGATTTTTCCTCTTCTATCTGTATGCTAGAATGCTGTTTGACTCTTCTTTCCGTATGTTGTAGTCTTGCCTTGCAAGATTGGAGTTGGGTTTTTTTAATATCAATAATGTAAGTAGATACTACCATATGCCTACTCTGCTTGATGCATCAACCTTGATAAAAAGGAAACATGCTTGAGCTACATGGTTAGACACCATGTTGGAAAAAATCTTTTATAGACGTTTGACATAAGTTATAAAGCTTGTGCTGTTACAGTGGTTGGTGTCTTTGTGATAGCATGGAGGAATGTGAACTCTCAAGTACCTTTCTAGAAGTAAATGAAACATTGACGGCTCCATGTTTGTCTACTAAAAGCAACTTGCATTCTATAATTTAAATCTTTAATTTAAATCTTTTAGCTTAATTTTCTTGTCTTACTTATATATGTAACTGCTGCATTGTACGTTCATTTTCAGAATCTATCAATAAATAGCCAAAAGATATAAAGCACTGAAAGGGGAATTATTCGTTTGCTCATTGTTGTTTTTTTTTAAATTATATTTGTGGGTCAGGCCTTAAATCTCCAATTTAAAATGGATAGATATTTTGACATATCAGTTTGTATTTTAAGCATTCTTTTTTTTTCTCACTCTAGCTTCAGGCATACATGAGAATAAAAGAAAAAATTGTAAAAAGTCAATGGTTTCAGTAGTTCCAGTTTAATGTATTTATGATAGTGGTGGTAATTTTCGCTGTCAACTGGAAACCATTCATGAAAATGCTAATAGTGCGTTGAGAGGATAATTTAATCTCTGCTTCATATGCTCCTTGGAACTGACCCATATGCAAGAAACAAAATCCCTTTTCCCTTCTTTGACAGTTGTATGATGAAACTCATTTCTCATCTATTTTATGCTATTACATTCAATCCTGCCAGAGGAAATTTACTCTCAAAATTTAGTAATTGTTTACGCTATTTGTGGATTAGATGCTGTAAAAATCCTAAATACCAATTTCCCAATGGAGCTATGGATGAGCAGCAGTTTCAAAGGCCAATGTGGTGTATTTTTGTTTTTTTGTTGGATTGTTTACTTTATAATCTTTAATGTTAGCAGAAATAGCTCAATTTTGTTTAGCTACTATGACTAGTGATATTCATTTTTAAGTGTGGTAGGTAAGCTGTACATTTAGCCGTGGTAAGGCATCCAATACCTGACATTAAAGATAGGTTTTCATGGATTTGACTATGGCCATGGCTACGCTACGAGCTAGGGGTGTGATTCCCAGCTCCTGTAGATATACTCATGCTATCTCTCATTTCAGCTTGCACCTTAAAAATAATAGGGTAGCTACAGTAGGCCTGGGCATGGCAGTGCCACCACTGTTGCTGCCTGTGGTACTGTGGCTTCACTGCCATTTTTAATGTGCTAGCTCAGATGAAAGTTAGCGCAAGTATGTCTGTGCAAGCTGGGAATCATACCCCTAGCTCATAGTGTAGATGAAGCCTATGTGAAGGGTATTTTATAGTGTGGAGAGTGGCAATAACTTAGCTAAAAGCAAAACCCACTCCAAAGTCACACATGACTTGTTTGAACTTGGTGATGGAGGAACCTTCAGCTGATCATCCCTGTGGTCGTCATTAGGCATCGTGTCCGTCCAGCTTCCTCGTGTTGTGTGCTGTGTTTGATACCTAATGAAATGGGAAGTGACAGAACATGGTAAATTATTTTACAACACACAAGTCTGTTGTGTGTCTCCACCTCTGCTTATATGAGTTATGGTCACCAGAATTTAAAAAATACCTATTTTTAAAAATTGAAAGATATTGAATTTGTTAATTCTTTGAAGTTTAATCTATGGGAGAATGTGTGCTGTATTGTACCTCTAATAATCTGATTTACACACAAGCCTGCACACTAATCTTAGAGTTTTACTCTTTATAGCCTTTTGAATAGCCTTCTGGAGCTAAGGTTGTTCCTTTGATGCAGTAATACTTGGCACGTCTAATACATTCTAATTGTCTTTGCTTCTCACCGGCTTTAGTCTGGGTGTGATTCTGAAAGTTGGTCCCTGTAGATATGTAGAAATCTCAACTAATGTAATTAATAGGCTTCTGTGGTGAATACTGGGTCAGACCAATGGTCCATCTAGCCCAGTTTCCTTGTCTTCTGCCAGTGGCCAGTGCCAGCTGTGTCAGAGAGAATGAACAGAACAGAGCAATTTCAAGTGATCCATCCTCTATGATCCAGTCCCAGCTTTTGGCAGTTGGAAGTGTAGGGACACCTGGAGCACCGGATTGCATCCCTTACCATCTTGGTCCATCTATGTCTATTCGCCTATCCTCCATGGATTTACCTAATTCTTATTTTAACTCAGTTATACTTTTGGCCTTCACAACATCCCATGGCAATGAGTTCCACAGGTTGACTGTGTGTGGTGTGAAGAAGTACTTCCTTACGTTTGTTTTAAATTCGGTGCCTATTAATTTGATTGGGTGAACCCTAGTTCTTATGTTATGTGAAGGGAGAAATAACACTTAAACTTTTTCTCCATACCATTTATGATTTTGTAGACCTCTACCATATCTCTCCTTAGCCATCTCTTTTCTAAGCTGAATAGTCCCAGTCTTTTTAATCTCTCCTCATATGGAACCTTATTGTTTTTGTTGCCCTTCTCTGTATGTTTTCTCATTCTAATATATATTTTTGAGGTGAGATGACCGGAACTGCACTCAGTATTCAAGGTGTGGGTGTACCATGGATTCACTGTGCTAGGGAGGCTCTGTCTATACAGGCATTACAACTGAATTTTAACAGCCCTGTTGCAGTTGTCCTTAAACTTGGTTGTAAGGCCTACAGAAGACAGGGCTTAAATCTACACTTGGCATGTGGCAGTTGAGGATGCAGAGCTTTGTTTGTACTGCCCTTAAGTATCCCACCGGATCTTAGTCACAGGGCTGGGGTCTTACTTTAGCGAGGGACGACATGGGTAACAGGTAGGCAGAAAACACGAAAGAGAACAGGTCTTCCAAACGTGGTTTTTTTCCCCTTTCTCATTTTGCAAGTTCATGATGTCAGTGGTTCTGAGGGGTGTGTATGTCTATAATAAACATAATTATAGGCAGCATAACATTTTATGTACACATAGACTTTCACGAGTGTGTTCATGCAATTTCTACTAATTGATCAGATGAAAGTAATTTGATAAAACATTTTGGCCTGTAATCAGTTTCAGTGATGTTACCAGTACCCAGTAAAATAAACAGAGTGCAGACTCTAGTATGTGTAAAAGGAGTTGGTCAGAATTTATACCACCTTGATCCTTCTCTGGTTTGATTAGAAATATATATATATTTATTTTATCAACTTTTTGGAGTAACTCTTTGATTCTGAGTGGAATTGTCAAATTAAATTACATTTCAGTCATTAATATTTTATATAATCTCTTTTCTTACATATGGATGATCACCAAAGAGGCATACTGTATAATTTGGGTTTTATGCACCAATGTAGCTGCACTAATGCTGAGCTCTAGTGCAGAGGCACTGCACTGGAGCAAAAAGTGCATTGCATGCATGCAGCATTACCCTAAGTTTGAACATTAAAGTGCTGTGGTATATGTTTGGCACAGCAGGATTTAGATAAATCAGAATTAGCAGATAAAATAAGAATAATTGCCTTCAAATACCAATGGCATTGAGAGGTTTGAGTGATTTCATATGAAGAGAATACAACCATAGCAATTGTATGAAATACCAAAATTCATAAGAATTGAATCCTTCAGTTTTCAATGCAATTTAGTTGTGATCTCCTATTTTGTACTATGATATATCTGCATTATTACTGCATCTAAAATAATGCATGTACACTTTCCACCCTCTCTCTCTCTCTCTGAAATCTCCTTTCCTCCTTCCAACTCCCACCTCCCCCAAAAATTAAAGCATCTTTGTTACAAGAAAGGGGGTAGCAAGGTGGATAAAAATTTGATTATTTTGAAAAAATTGATTTTTTTATTTAAATTGGATTTTTCTGATTTTATTTAAATTATATATTTTTTTCTTTTTAAAAATAAACCTGTTTAAAATGAAATGTTAATTTAATATAAAGTATGTTGTGGCCTAAACTTATTCTAACCTCTTTAAACATTTTTAAATAAATATGTAGAATCCATGAGCCTCTATCTAAAACCTTGAGATAAAGGCTGCTTTTCTATATAAAGACAGAATCAGGGGAAAACATCTGACTTTTGAGTTTGAGCTTTATAAATATGGCACTCTAGATCATGCACTGTATTAAGGGCTTGTTTTGTTTAATAAAAATACATTTTATATACTCTTTTTTTGTGTTTAATTAACTTCCAATTACTATCCCAATGCAGCTTGACACAAATCATGAGCAAAAAGTTAATTCTCTAGTAAATAAGCAATATATTATTCACCATTTTCTAACGTACTGAAATTGTACAATTAATAAGAATCTGAAAATATTAAGGTATATAATTGCTTAAATAAATGTATATAGTTATAGTGTACCTCGTAGGTAGCAAAAAGTTGTACCAAGTCTTGTGTAAAGGCTCTAGTTAGTTGCAAAGTAACATGTTTTAATGGTTCTATCAACCAATGAGAATGCACCTTTCTTTAGAAAATGACTGAAATAGAAATGGAAAAGTTGATTAAAATCAGTTATTTAAATTTAGGCTTTCCACTTAGTGATTTAAATCATGAATTAAATTGCTGATTTAAATGGTCTTGATTTAAATCTCCACCCTGGGGGGTAGAGTGTTTGAACTGATAGACTTGCTGAACCTTGATGTGTGTTGTGTACTTCGTTCTTCAGAAAAAGACAAGGGGTAGTTAATATTATAACTTTTTGGTAAGTGGAACTATTCCATTGTACAATAAAGCAAAAGACAGCAAGAAGATGTAAAGCTATTTAATAGGTGGAAATTGCTCTAGTATGTCTTGGCAATGCTTGTTCATTTTAAACTTACACAAGGATACTCATAACATCATGTATAAATTTGTAACTATTGCACTAAAATCAGTTTTTATGTTTTTATATATACATATAGTAGTAATTATGTTCAAGATCCAGGATAATCAAACTTTTTGAGAATAAAAAAACATTTATTTTAAGGTATTTGAAATAACAGATGAATAATCCTGATGTTTTTGCTGGTCCCACTTTAATTTGCCATTTACTATGTGAAGTAAGGTAGAGAACCAGCCTCACACCACTTCTGTATTAGTAGTCATTTAGCCTGGAGGGAGTTTCAGCACTGGTAAAAAGCCCTGCCTGTTGATGGCATTCCACAGGCATACTCAAAAATCATGCCAAGAATGAGAATAGTGGCTAGTTTGAGGGGGACAACCCTGTAATCCTTCTCAGCTCTGTGTATCTTGGATTCTCATTCTCTCTCTCAGATGCACTATGAAGGGGACATGTGACTTTTGGCCATATTGGCAGGTTTGTCCAAGCCTAGACCCCACTGATTAACAGATGTAAGGGAAAGAGCATTGTGGGATTGCAGCAGTTGCTTTTGAACAACAATGTCCTTTTTGTAAGAATCTGATGCTTTTTAAAAGATGCAACATGACATCATTACCGTTGATCCAAGAAACATTCCTTCAATAATACTGTGTGCTGTGGTTATCAGCTCCCTTCCCCCATTCCTTTCTCTTGCCTCTCTGACTTTTGGTTTTTGTCTATTGTTCAGCTCTAGGCTGTAAATGCGAAACAGTTGTCTTTTAATGTCATGTTCTTTTTAGGGCTGGGAAGGATCAAATGTAATATTGTTGACCTTTTTGCTTTTCTATCACATCTGTTATAAATGAAGTACAGTTCAGGTGTCTACTAAATTGCAGCTAATTTCTTGTTCTCTCCCGTGTGAAACCTTAAGAGATAAAAATAGATAATACTTAGTCCTGCCTCAGTGCAGGGGACTGGACTAGATGACCTTTCAAGGTCCCTTCCAGTCCTACATTTCTGTGATTTTGTGATTATAGATAAGATGTAGGCATGACAATCCCATACATTTGACTCCATCTAATTGAGCTACATTTTATATATAATTCCTGTGCTAATCATACATTTTAATATAAATGAATAGAGAAATTAATAAGTTGACATCAGTGTCACTGTAATGGCACCTGCATAAATACATACTTAAAACACAATAATTATATTTGCACAACAGTTAATAATTTCATTTAATTTCTTATACCCAATCCGGCACTGTGGTATCTGCATGTGTAATTGTTCCTTAGGTGCTGAGAATGGACTATCATGGAAACACATTTATGGTTATATTACAAATGTTTAAAATCCTGGCTGTTTGGAGGTACATTAGGGAAATCCTGGACTTTGCTTGATTTTCTTGCATCCTATCTCCCAAATACCTCTTAGCCAGACAAGCTGGAGAGTCATGCAGCATTGATAACTAGGTATGTCTTGGCTGTGCTCGCACACAATAGTGCTTTCCATGGTGTGGTTCTGGCAGTTGCTTGGAACTAACAAGGATCATGTTGTCTTTGTCAGTTTCACATGCTGTCCTGCCTAGAGGAAAATACTACTATGCACAAGCACTCTAAGAAGCATTATTTTTTTCTATAATTTCTGTAGGAGTCGCTTCCAGGGGGAGGGGCGGAACCAATGATTCAACAGAGATCTGGAGGTGGGGGTATAGAGACCAGAAAAGGAGACAATTGGGCAGTAACATAACATAACACTTAAACTCAGATTTATGGTCCTTGTCTGCTATGAAGTTAAAAACCTTCTGTAGGTTTAACATACAAAATGTAAAGTGTGGAAGTGTAAACCTTGACTAGACAGAACAAAAAGATTTGGAGAAGAAAGTGGATAGTATGTTAGCTATTTGCCAGTGATATAGTTGTTTTGGTTGGTAACATTTTATGGAGGATTGTGAGAAACTCCCAATGCCAAGGCTTGGTCCTCACTATGCGAAAATGTGAGGTTTTTTAACGTTAGCGAAAATCCTAGAGTAGACAAGGCAAGTTGTTGTTGTTTTAACTTGTGTTAGCTGGTCGAGGTAAACTCTAACATGTTAGAACTGCAACTGCCCTGTCTACAGTAGGATTTTAACGCATTAAAAGTACACCTTTTTTCCTAGTGTAGACATGGTCCAAAATGGCCTATACATTTTGGATAAATGTAAGGCAAAGCACCCTTAAAAGAACTTTCAGGTTCTTCTGTGAAAAGCTATTGGAGATGGCTTAATGCAAATGGCTTTGTTATGTGCTTATAGCAGTTAGAGGAAACCTCAGTGCTTGAGTTTGTCTGAAGGGACAGACAGACACATATTACTCTTTCTGATTTTGGTCACCATCCCTCTAAGATGTGGGTAGTGATAGAAAATATCAAGAGCAGGCATATAAGATAGAGGTCTTGAATTTATGTATCAGAAGAGATTGAAAAGTCTGAGGGTATGGGCTTGTCTACACTGCACTGCTGTAGAGCTTCAGTGAAGATGCTGCCTACGCCGATGCGAGGGTTAGGTAATTCATCTCCCCTCGAGAAGCGGCAGCTAGGTTGACAGGAGAGTTCTCTCGTTGACGTAGCGCTGTCTACGCTGGGGGTTAGGTCGGGTTAGCTGCGTTATTCAGGTGTGTGGATTTTTCACACTCCTGCACGATCTAGTTATACCGACCTAATTCTCCTTTTGACCTAGCTACCAGCTCTTGGGGGTTATCTAGGCTGATGGGAGAGCCCCCCTGTGGGGGTAGGTAGTGTCTATGCTGAAGCACTAGCATGGTGCAGCTGCAGCATTTCAAGGGCAGACAAGCCCTTATTTAACTATGAAAGGAGAAGGGTTAAAGGTGATTTGATGGAAGTATTGAAAATTAGTGACAGTTGATCAGTGCCTCCTTTTTAGCCTGTGGTCTAATCAAAGAAGAAGGTAATACTGAATTAAATTAAGCTAAAGGGCAGTAAGTTTAGAACCAAGGAAGGAAATGTTCCTTTACACACACTATAGTTAAGCAGGAGAATTCACTATTGCCAGAGGTCATTGAGACACATACTGTTGGGTGAATTTTTAAAAAGGAGCAGATAATTGTATAACCATTAACATCTGTATCTCTGCAAATGAAAGATCACATGGGGAATTAAGCCTTCATAAGCTGTTCAATTTTTGTAGGCCTGGAAGGAATTTTTTTCCATTAGATCCCTGCATGATGGCTAAGTGGATTGTAGGTGGGTTTTCATTTTTTGTGTGCCTTCCATAGAGGGATAAGTTGCAGGCCTCTGTTGAAGGTAGGATACCAGACTTGCGTAGCAGTTGGACTGATCTGGTGTAGCACCTCCTGTGTTAACAGCATCACTCGTTATGAGTGGGATGCTTGGTCTACAAGAAATTTGGACTCTGCTTATCTGTAGGCTTCAGTAATGAGTTGCTTTGCTCTGGCTCTGAGATTCGTAATCAGTGATAAGTTGTAATGTTTTTCTTACAGTAATCCATGCTGAAGAGGCCCCATTCATGCAGATGAACAAAGGGTTGAGGCAGCACTTTCAACCCAGATAGTCGGCTAACTGCCCAGCAGGATGCCATCAACCAGCCGAGCGGGCAGCCTGAAGGACCCAGAAATTGCAGAGCTCTTCTTCAAAGAAGATCCAGAAAAACTCTTCACAGATCTCCGAGAGATTGGCCATGGAAGCTTTGGAGCAGTTTATTTTGTAAGTAATTTGAACAGACAGTAACTTGTGAATATTAGCTGGCTAATTTTTAACTCTGGATATTGCCTTTTTACTACTTATTGAGGAAAATTAACTAGTCTGAAACATTGAGGTTTTTATGGTAGGCTCTTTGGGTGAGGGAGGGTGGTCTTGTTATGTGTTCGTACAGTGTCTAGCACGATGGGGCCTCAATCCCTCACTTGAGTCCCTAGGTGTTACCACCATATTAATAATCAGAAAAGCTGGGTCAGGGTCCATGACTGGTGCTCTTAGGCATGACAGTAATACAAACAATAATAAGTAGTCAGGGATCTAGTTGCACATTAAAATTGCAGGGGCCTAGCAGCAGCAAAGTTTGCAATTGCAAGGCAAAGTACTTGAAAAGAGACAGCTGCCATCATAAATCAAAGAGTGTTTTGCATCAGCAAGTAATCAAGTCAGTGTAGTAAAATGAACTACAGCTACTCTGGCTTGGTTAGCCAATTAAACTCCTGCTTACCTTTCTGGCAATGTTAAGTGCCATTAAACTATCTGTCTGCAGCTGAAAAGCCCAGACCCAGTCTCTCCATTCCCCAGACCCCACATACTAATCACAGCACTAACAGGAAACATGTTCACCTGAGGCTCAGTCTTGGGCATGCTCAGTAGTGCACCTTTACTTGGTCTCACCTGGCTAACATCATCAAGGCCCATATTTCTGCCACTCTTCATGACTGGCAGCTCAGTTCTATTGCTCTGCTCAGCTCCTCTTCATTTCAGCCCCTCCCTTCTGACTGGCAGTGCAGTTCTGTTGCGCCATACAGTTCCTTCTCACCCCCTGCCCCTGAGAGCAGCTCAGTTTTCTTTCTCCACCCACCACTCAGCCCCTCCACAGCCATTTTCTCTCTCACTGTGTCACTCGGTCTGCCCCAGTGTCCCATGCTGTCCTTGTCTAACAGACAGGAATCCCAATACTTGTCTATATAGCATTTCTACTTGACCTGAACTTTTGGAGAACAGGATTTTCCCCACCTGCTCTCTGCTTACATAGCACAGCTGAGACATGGGATCTCTCTTAGCCTCTTACAGCTACTTCATTTGCAACTTACTGTCTGTTAACCAAAGTGCATAGTGTGAGACCTTCATTCAAAAGCCATTTTCTGGTGCAAGCCTTTTCTCATTTATAATAGGTGTGGCCAGACCTGTCAATTTTCTTACAGAGAGCTATTTGTGTCAGTATTTTATGAGCTTCCTATTCATTGTTAATAATTGCAGCAGACTATGTTGGGAACCTTCCAGCACAAATTTAATGCAGCACAGATGAACTAATTAGGAAAAGCTTCTTAATTTTGTTCCTTGCTTAAAATTATGAGCAGCCACTGTCTGGGAACAGATCGGTGTGAGCAAATGTTTTATAATGAAGTAAATGCCACAGGTGAACATTACTTAATATCATTAAATTCACTGCAGAGAAAACTGGAAATAGATTTCATATCGCCGCACTTCTCCCCTCTGCTCACTTTTTAATACAATTTTTAAATGTTTCCAATCTTGCTACATATTATTATGGCACATAAGTGTCATGGGGATAGTTAACCAAAATGAGCACATCGTTAGAGGTCACCTGCATGCTATGTGCTAGGGATGCTCTCAAACAGCGAGACAAGAGGAGCATTCATCACATCAGTATCTCTGTGAACTCCATGTTTCTTTTCAAGTTAAAAATCATTTAAGGGTTGAATGCCCTTTACCAGGACACCCTTCAAGCAACATGACAAGTGCTGCCATGAATTTAAATGGTGGAGAACCCACCCCTCCAAGCTTTTCAACCCTTCTCTTCTCTACATGCTCTCTGACTAAACATTATTTTCAGAAAGTTCATTAACAAAGAGGGATTTCTACCTTACTGTGTTCAGATTGTGCTTCTGATGCACTGCAGGTAGGAGATTAAGCATAGATTCATAGATTCTAGGACTGGAAGGGACCTCGAGAGGTCATCGAGTCCAGTCCCCTGCCCGCATGGCAGGACCAAATACTGTCTAGACCATCCCTGATAGACATTTATCTAACCTACTCTTAAATATCTCCAGAGATGGAGATTCCACAACCTCCCTAGGCAATTTATTCCTGTGTTTAACCACCCTGACAGGAACTTTTTCCTAATGTCCAGCCTAGACCTCCCTTGCTGCAGTTTAAGCCCATTGCTTCTTGTTCTATCCTTAGAGGCTAAGGTGAACAAGTTTTCTCCCTCCTCCTTATGACACCCCCTTAGATACCTGAAAACTGCTGTCATGTCCCCTCTCAGTCTTCTCTTCTCCAAACTAAACAAACCCAATTCTTTCAGCCTTCCTTCATAGGTCATGTTCTCAAGACCTTTAATCATTCTTGTTGCTCTTCTCTGGACCCTTTCCAATTTCTCCACATCTTTCTTGAAATGCAGTGCCCAGAACTGGACACAATACTCCAGCTGAGGCCTAACCAGAGCAGAGTAGAGCGGAAGAATGACTTCTCGTGTCTTACTCACAACACACCTGTTAATACAACCCAGAATCATGTTTGCTTTTTTTTGCAACAGCATCACACTGTTGACTCATATTTAGCTTGTGATCCACTATAACCCCTAGATCCCTTTCTGCCGTAAGCAGTCTTCCTAAAGGACAAAAGGTAAGCTTTGCATGATGCTGTTCAATGTTTGTGTATCATGTGTCTTTTGTTAATAAAGGAGTGTGCCCTGTAGAAGATATGTGTGGTATGTTACTATATATTGTCATTTTGCATTTTAAGCTTCAACACACAAACTAGACGTGATTACAGTATCTTTTTTGCTCTTATATCTGAAGCTATTTTATAGATAGACATTATATTACATAAAGCTCTACCCAAAAAGATGAGATGAACCTGGTGGGTGGGGAGGAGTTTATTAAGGTAAAGATTATGTATATGAAGTTAGATTGGGAGGGCATGAATGTCTCATTTCTGATTTTCTTGCAAAACCAGTAATTCCTTACTAAAGTAAAAATTATCTTGTATTCCATCAGTAATATTCAATTCTTGGATAATACACTATTAAAGTGTTCTCTAGTTAAGTTAAATGTAGTTAAAACTTCAAAGGAGCATTGCCAAAGCTGCTGTACTTAAAGTATCAGCTTTGTTATGCTTTTTGTGTCACACACATACATCTTGTATCATTGGTCTAGCTACTCCTTTCTTGGAGACTTTGATACCTTCCCTTCCCTTGAGGACTGAACACAATATGCATGTGCATACATGCCTGAAATCTCAAACAAGCCCTGGGTTGTATGATCACCTAATAAATTGGGTGGCATCATAACACCAATGCAGCCCTTGTTTTGGATGTCATGGATTTTTCCAGGCTAGGGAAGACACTTCAAAGAAACTGGGTGCCTTTAACTCTCTGGCTTGTCACCCTTCATGGCTCTCTTTTCTTTTCATATTCAGATTCTGGCAGTTATTGACTGCTGATGCTAACTTACGATCAATAATATTTGTGTGTTTGAGGTGGGTGTTATTTTTGGGGAGGGATGGTTGTTTTTTTAGTAAAGAAACTTTTTTCCCCCCCATCTACTTTCGTTGTGTACAGCTTGGCCGGGGATGTTGTTAATAAAACATATCTAGGAACTGTTTAGGAACTGAAAAAAGCCATACACTCCCAAAATCTTGCCCTTTAAATTGTATTTTAATTCTGTTTTCCTTTTCTTTATTATACCTCTTACTCCATCCCTTCACCCACATGTCCAAAACCAGGTCTAGATTTCACTCCAACTCATACTCTTTTGATCATCTTCTGTAATAACTTATACTATAGGTCTACTTTCTATCCTGCTCTCCAAGTTTCAGAACATTGAATAAAGTTTGACTACAATTCCTTTCATTATTTTCGTGAACTCTGTTGGCTCACCTCAGGGTATTATCACCCCAGTAATCACAAGGCTACCTATTAAATTTTTGTTTTTAGTATCATCTTTGCTGCCCTAATTCTTCATCCTTTTCAGTGCAAGAATAGCCTTTCTTTTATACAGTAACCAATGCTATGTAGAGTACTCCAGAGAGGGCAAGGAGGTGGGTATACCGACTCTTTTGTTTATGTCTTCGTTCCTTCTGCTGCTATAATCTGGTATCTTGTTTGCCCTTTTTTATTGTAGCTGTTAACTGATTTGATTATTTCAGTGATTCCCTCCTCCCTCGCCCAAATAAACCTCAAATCCTTTGTGATAAGTGTGCTAGGTGATTGTTTTATTCAACAAATATTCCCAAGATTTTCTTTTCTCCCAGTCTAACTGTTCTACCTTGAATATTTATCATCTGTTGGGCCAATCGTCCAAATAATCCAAATATTATAGATGTTTTTTGGAGTTTGTGGGGCAAGGGAAGTATTTTTATGGTAGGTTCAGGGTGGTATTTTAAGCACTCTCTGTTAACCCTCCAGTATCCCTTGCCACATAAAACCTGTGCAGTGTTGTTAATAATTATTTTCTTAATTGTTTATTGAAGGTTTAAGGGTAGTAATTATCCAAGCAGTATAGGAATATGGACAAACAGAAAGATAGTAACACAACAACAGAATTGCAGCTGGTACGGAAACAAATAAGAATATCGTCAGATGAGTGTAGCAGGATATATTCAAGAGTGTAAAGTATAAACCGGAAGCAAGTTTAAAAAACAAAACATATTTGAATTTTACTTCCTTGGGATGGAGTCTGGGCTTGTGGTGAAGGTGAAGGGCTGGGAGACTGTAGCCCTGGGTTCCCTTCCTTGCTGTGGTGCTGATTCTGTGATCTTGGGCAAGTCAGCTCCCGACCCCCTTTGTAAATGAGGATACTTCTGTACCTCTCAAGTCTGTTGCGAGACTAAGTTAATATTTATCTAGTGCATTGGGCTCCTTTGATGGACACAATATAAATTTGTTGTTATATTCCAAGGTCCCAACCCCAGAGATTTTGTAGATTAGGGGTGAAATCCTGACCCTGTGGAAGTCCATAGGAGTTTCACTGTTGACTTCAGTAGGGGCAGAATTATATCTTCAGTGCCTACATCGGGTGCACAGGAAGCAGCCATGGCTGATGTTTGTTATTGATAATTGGGCTGCCAAAGACTGTTGCAGATGTTCATTTTATTGTGATGAGCAAAGGGAATTTTCTTGAGAAGGATGGAGATCCAGAGGGTTCTAGATTTTTTTCCTGGCCAGAGTGGTGGTGGTCTTCTAGTAGATCAGTGCTAGATGTTTGGCTTACAGGGCACTCTTGAAGAGCCACCTATCCCCGCTTATTCAAAAGATCAGGTATGCTGGTATTTTCTAATAGCAAAGCAGGTTCATCCCTGTCAGTGTTGGTACCTGTAGTTCATCCTTTCAAATAATGAATCCAAATAGGGGATACAAGGGCCCTCTGAAACAATGTGTATTAATGTTGCCCTGTTAAAATCCACACCTCCAGCAATTCAGTAGTCCTGTAGATAAAAATCTCAGGAAGATAAATAGAGAAAATTTCATGAGCAGAATTATTTCTCAGTTGAATATTTTTTCACAGTTTTTTCATGAGGTGACAACAGCTCTTTAAATCTTACTTCTTATTTCTGCCTTTTATTTCAGCAGAAACACAGGGCATGTTGTTGCTGTATTTTGGATTGGCAAGCAATCCTCACTTAAGATCTGCTTTGTGCTTAATAAATTACAGCCCTAGCTAATACTAATGGGCATGGTTGTGGCAGAGGAAACAGTTGGGTCTATGAACAATTTCCTCTGCCTAGAGAAGATCTAGGAGTTACAATGTTTAAATTTTACTGGTAAAAAAAAAATAATTTTTGCATTTTTAATAGTTACCTTAAATAAACGGATTGTAATGTAGACTCGTCACTGAAATGCAGAATCCTCAGTTACAAAAAGAAAATGGTTAAAGCTAGTCAGAAGTTCATCATTGAGATAAGAGGGTTTCAGAATTCACTGTCAACAATGAATGGCAAAGTATCAGAATATGTCTGAGAAACCCCTTTACAAACTCTGGAGTCCTGAATGTAATGAAAGTTCTGGAAGCCTGTGTTTGATAGAATGCAACACTGAGTGATAAGGTCAGATTTGCTAATTTTGCAACCTGAAATTTAATTTGAGTCTTTTATTAACTGTAGCTTGAGATTGCAGCAGGTAGGGTAATTTAGCTTTCTTCATACTTTCACCTCCTACATTATTGGAGATCCTTCATTGTAAGGCTGCATTGAAATTACTAGTAGAGTTAATATTTTAGTAGTAGCGTCATTGAAATTCATGACATACACCATTTTATTTAATTTTATTTTGGCTTTGGTCAAGTCAAACACACATGGGAGATAGGCCCTGAGGCGTTCCCCACCTCCTTAGCCATGTATGGAACTTTCAGCAGAGGATTGGATGGGATTTTGTTTTACTAAACAACACGATGCTCTCCTTTTTGCTTTGAGGCTGTGTGCGCTGTTCCTTGAGTGTTTCAGGGCCTCTGCTAAAATGTAATGAAAATAAAAATTAAAACAATAGCTTTATTTCAGAACACATACATTGGGTTCCCACTGACAGCATTATCATATTGTCCACTCCCTATATTGTCACCTTGTCTTAATTTAGATTGTAAATTGTCTGAGAGCAGAAAATCAGTTTGTAGCATTAAGAGCCATTAACATTTATTGTGCTATACTCATTCTAGGGGTACTTAAGAGATTAGTTGAAGCAATCTCAGCACTGTTAGCAATTATCTTTGAGAACTCATGGAGGACTGCTGAAGTCCCAGAGGAGGAGAGGGCATACATAGCACCTCTCTTTAAAAGGGGAACAAAGAGGACAGGGGAATCATAGACAGTCAACCTAACTTCAGTATCTGGAAAGATACTGGAACAAATTATTAATCAATTTGTAATCACCTGATATAATATATATGGAGATATACCTATCTCATAGAGCTGGAAGGGACCTTGAAAGGTCATCAAGTCCAGCCCTGTGCCTTCACTAGCAAGACCAAGTACTGATTTTTGCCCCAGATCCCTAAGTGGCCCCCTCAAGGATTGAACTCGCAACCCTGGGTTTAGCAGGCCAATGCTCAAACCACTGAGCTATCCATCTCCCCCCCCAGAAGATAATAGAATTATAAGTAATAGCCAACATGGATTTGTCAAGAACAAATCATGCCAAACCAGCACAATTTCCCCCTTTGGAAGGTTTACCGACCTAGTGGATAGGGAGTGGGGAAGGTGTAGATGTGATGTATGTTGATTGTATAGTAAGGATTTTGACATAGTTCCACATGACATTCTTATAAACAAGCTAGGAAAATGTCATCTAGATGAAATTACTATAAGGGGGGTGCCAAACTGGTTTAAAAAGAAGATTACAAAGATGAGTTATTTCAACGGTTTGCTGTCAGACTGAGTGGATGTATTTAGTGAGGTCCTGCATGGGTTTGTCCTGGGTCTGGTGCTTTTCACCATTTTCATTAATAATTTGGATAATGGAGTGGAGAGCATGCTTATGACATATGAAGATGACACCAAGATGAGAAGGATTTGCTAGCACTTTGGAGAAAAAGATTAGAATTCAAAAAGACCTGGACAAATTGGAGTTTTGGCCTGAAATCAACAAGGTGAAATTCATTAAAGATAAGAGCAAAGTATGAAGCTTAGGAAGGAAAAATCAAACACACAAAAACTAAATGGGGAATTGCTGGCTAGACAGTAGTACTGCTGAAAAGGATCTGGGAGTTATAGTGGATCACAAATTGAATGAGTCAAGAATGTGATGCAATTGTGAAAAAGGCTAATATCATTTTGGGGTGTATTAACAGGAGTGTCACATGCAATACACAGGAAGTAATTGTCCTGCTCTACTCAGCACTGGTGATGCCTCAGCTGGAGTACTTTATCCAGTTGTGGATGCCACACTTTAGGAAAGATGTGGACAAATTGGAGAGATTCCAGAGGAGAGCATCAAAAATGATAAAAGGTTTAGAAACCCGGACCTTTGAGGAAAGGTTAAAAAAACCTGGGGATTGTTTAGTCTTGAGAAAAGATGATGAGGGAGGACCTGATAAGTGTTCAAATGTGTTAAGGGCTGTTTTAAAAAGGATTGTGATCAATTTGTTCTCCACATCCACTGAAGGTAGGACAAGGGTCAATGGGCTTAATCTGCAGCAAGGGAGATTCAGGTTAGATATTAGGAAACACTTTTAACTATAAGGATTGTTAAATTCTAGAATAGGCTTCCAAGAGAAGTTGTGGAATCCCCGTCATTGGAGGTTTTTAAGAACAGGTTGGGCAAACCTGTCAAGGATGGTCTAGGTTTACTTGGGCCTTCCTCAGCATGGGGTGCTGGACTACATAGCCTCTTGAGGTTCCCTCCAGGCCTACATTTCTATGATTTTAGAAGTTGTAAATAATGCTGGACAAGAAATTCAAGAATCAGAATTTGAAAATAAACGTATGGCAAACACCTTCATTTATGTGATCTACTTTGTATCACACTCAACATTTATCCTCTCCCGGCAGCATCAGAAAGGTGGTGTCCAGTGTTTGCAGCTGATGTCAGAAACATCTGAGTAATTTTGGCCATATGATATTGCAGTATATGTTCCCTTCTGTTTGGAGTGGAATGGGAGAGTGGGCCTTGATTTCACTTGTTCAGAGTACTTATGGCAGGGCTGTGGGGAAGGGCAGAGGTTGGTTTAGAGAAGATCTATTCTGCTTCTTAAAATCAGAAAAAACACATTTACAGAGATGCTCTTTAGTGTAGAAGCAACTTACAGAGAGCTGATGGATGCTGACAATAGATGGCATGAGTTGAGAATCACGTCCCACAAATAGGAGTGTGATTTTTTTTATTTTATTTTTTTAATTCAGTTTCTGAATATATCCAACATTCATCACCCCTAGTGGAATGTATTATTTTAACTTTCTATATCCAGGCTAACTATTAAATGGATAACGCCTTTTCAGTACTTCTATTCCAATGAGAAATCATTCTGTGTTTGTTTTATTTTCTTTACTGGGTATTTTCTTTCTGATATGAGATATTGATGCTTCATGTTTTAATGTTACAGGCACGTGATGTGCGCACCAATGAAGTGGTGGCCATCAAGAAAATGTCATATAGTGGGAAGCAATCCAATGAGGTATGTGGAATATCTTGTATATTAAACCCAGATTGCTGTGATATTAATTGACTTGAATTAGTCCAGGCTGTCCCGAGGGAGAATCTTTATATAATAGTTAAGATGAATCGGGGCATTGTGTAAACAGAATAAGTTTCTTTGAGCATTTTCAACATGCTTCTGACTAGTCCGTTCCTGGCATGTTATGCAGCATTTATTTCACCCAGTCAGGAAGAGCCATGTTTTATGGAACTGCATAATATGTAAGCAAAATGGTAAAATAAAAAATAGTTCATATCAAGATCGACAGCATTCAGACTTAATAGGAAGATGAGTTGCCTTTTTAGCCTTAAATGTTCCATTCTGATTTCCATTTTTTTAAAAAACACCCTGTTGCTTGCTAGATAAAGGCTTGCTAGGAATGATAGCAATGAATACAATAGAGACATGGACTCAGAAGGATGCCTGCCTGTAAAATGTAATAATAGCAGATCAAGCAAGAATTTATCCTTTTCCTAAATGGACTCTGCTGAACAATATCATTTTGAGGATCTTGAAAGAAAGAATGAAAGAAAATAATAGGAAATATGATAATTGTGGGGAGATTCTCCAGACTGGATAAGGTAAACTTTTAAGAGTCATCAATAAGGTTAAACATTAAATATTATAATGGCAGTCCCCAGATTTTTTTTCTTTTCTTTTTCTAGAACACTCTAGCAGAGATCATTAGCTTGTACTTTGTGATTTTGAAGCTCCAATTCGGAAGCTTGAAAAGCCAGGGCTTGGAGTTGAATAGCTTGGTTGGAATGCTTCCTGACAGTGAAATCTATTAGGTTATGGAATAGTCTCGTAGAACTGGTACAGGTGCTGTTGCCCAACATGGTCAGAAGAAGATTTTCCCCTATGCTATGTTCTCCGTGTTGTAAGCAGTCCTGCACTGGCAAAGGGATAGATTACCTGACCTGACCTGACAGCTCCTAACCTTTTGGTTTCCATGAACACAGACCTAGACTTGCCACCTGTACTTTGAAGAATTGAAATTCATTTAATTCTTTGGCAGTTTCTGATACCTGTCTCTCCTAACCAGCCTCAAATCCGAGTTTCATAGCTAAACTTCCTATGTTTCTTTTTATTCTGTTACTGCACTAACTTGTTTAACTGTGTACTGATGAAAGTATAATTTGTACCTACTTCTTGTCCTACTGTTTTTAATTACAATGAACTATAAATATTTTGTTCACATGAATGAAGTGAACTGTTCATGCTTCAGAAATAGGTTCTGATTGTCTTCAATGGATGTGTATCTTTGTTTTGAAGAAAAAAGTCAGTTAAAACATTTTCTATTTTGCTTTTTAAAAATTTTTTTTGAAAGAAGGTTTGCTCAGATTGTAATCTAGCCTATATACTGCAAATCTCTTCAAGGCACTACAGTATCAGTTATGCATTCCTTTGTTTTTAGTAGGATTTTCTCATTGGCTCTGGCAGAGACCATCTAAAACAGGGGCATGCCTTGTTCCAAAACTAAATGGAGGGGCCTTTGAAGTATGTAGTGCTGTGCTCTTGATTTGTTACTAGGGCTTGTCTATGTGGGAAGATGATACTGGTATAACCTAAAGTGTGAATTTAAACCAATATAGTTATACCAGTATAACTTTCCATGTGGACATTCTTATGTGTGCTTCATTTTGTTTTTTAAATGTAGCTTATGTTACTTGAGAAGAGGTTTAAGCTAAACCAAAAAAGCCAATCTTATATTGCAATAAGTGTGTCCATATAGGGTTTCTAATGATATAACTCTACAAGTATAACTGGTAAAACTTCCATGTGTAGTCAGACACTTGGTTAGTCAATAACCTGCCTGGATTGACCCTGTTTTTGTTGCCTCTGAAAGCATAGAACTGACCTGCTGAATACTAGTTGATGTAAGTAAAAACTCTGTTATCCGGTCTTGTACCAACTGGAAAGCTCTCTAAACCGACATTTCTAATCTTCATAGAAAGTCTGGTTTATAGTCCAGTTGGCACGGGGTTGGCAGGTTGCTTACCTGGCTCCGAGTGGCTCCCCGGAAGCAGCAACATGTCCCTGCTGCTCTTAGGCGGAGGAACGGCCACGAGGGGTTCAGCGTGTGGGAGGGGATGCGGGGTGTGGGCTCTGGGATGGAGTTTGAGTGCGGGAGGGGGTTGGGGCGTGGGAGGGGTTTTGGGGTGCTGGATCCAAGGGGCGCTCACCTCAGGCGGCTCCCCACAAGCAGTGACCTGTCCCGGCTGCTCCCTGGCAGAGGCACGGCCAGGTGGCTCTGCGCGCTGCCTCCGCCCGCAGGTGCCGCCCCCGGGGCTCCCATTGGCTGTGGTTCCTGGCCAGTGGGAGCTGTGGAGCCAGCGCTTGGGGTGAGGCAGGATGGGATGCTGCTTTTATACCTTAGATTTATCAGTAATGTCAACTCTGGCCTTCTTTAATTATATCAGAGGACTTCTCAGGGGTCCCAAATGTCTATTGAAGCCCTCGCTCCTTAGTTGAAGGGACAGGGTGGTTGAATCATTAAATACATCCCTTTCTGAAGAGTGTGTTAAGCAGGAATGTGTAAGCAAGTCTTTACAAATGCTAACCAAACAAGTTGTAATTAATCTGATTAAAAACCAGTAGCGGAAGGACTGTTGCATGGATGTAATTCATAAAGTCCTGTGTATAAAAAAAGCCAGAATGGCTGAGAACTTAACAACTGGACATTAACAGACCATAAATCCCAGTGATGATTGAACCTGGTGATATTCTAAACAAAAGGAGCTCTCAGCCTGGCTTGTAGCTGTTTCCATTGCTTCTCGCTGATTCGACAGACACTCTAGGTTTCAGAGTGACATTTGGGTGTTTTGTGTGCGCTGATTGCGCTGATTTCTGTACAGGGGGATTGTGCAGGTAGATGCTGCTGTGAGGTGCTGTGTGTATTGAGGGAGTTTATTGTGTCTGCTGTCACACAGGTGTAGCATTTGGGCCAAGTAATCCACCATCTGTGCGATTGCTCTCATACAACCAATGAAATTGTTGCATATAACTTACCTGTAGAATAAGGGTGGTGATTGGTTGTTACCTCTGAGATCACAACGGTCTAGTATTCTTGGCATGATGTTGTGAACTTGGTGAAACCTTGTTCTGGGTTGAGTTAAAATCCCACTGAGATTAAATGTGAACTCGTCCTCATAACTAAGTGTAAACCCCTACCTCAGACAAATGGGGGAGAGGGTTCGCATGCTCGGGAGCTTTTGGGTCAGTATTGGCTTGGGTAGGGGTATGCATGTGTGAGAACAGACAACTGAGACAGAGGCAAGAAAGCCATGCAGGAGCCTGTAAGTGCAGTGTGACCCTGGAACACGCTAGAGCCAGCTTTTGGAACGTGTGTTTCCTGAGAGCAGGGCTGGCTCTGTGTATTTTGCTGCCCCAAGCACGGCAGTGAGGCAGCCTTCGGCGGCATGCCTGCGGGACCGGCGGACCTCCCGCATAGCGACCGGCAGGCCGCCCCCTGCGGCTTCCCGCCCCAGGCACGCGCTTGGTGCGCTGGTGCCTGGAGCCGCCCCTGCCTGAGAGGCTTGGTGGCTGTAAGCTAAGAAATTGCTCCTATCATTCCTGGTTCCTTCTGCATTCAGAGAGATTGGACTTTGTACGTTCCTTGTAAATAAACAAAGGGACACCAATGGCCTAGAGACTTGCTGTAATGTGGCTGTACATTGCATGGGTATAACTGGTTAATTCAAAATGGCTGAGAACTTAATTGGATGGTAACAGACTGCTAAATCCACTGATGATTGAACCTGGTGATATGCTGAGCAAAAAGAGCTCTCAGTCATGCTTGTAGCTGACTCAACAGGCTCCAGAGTGACACACAGAGTAACAATCCTGGATTCTGATTAGGTAGATCCTATCTCACTCCCCTTTCAGTTGTTCAGGATTCAGTCTCCTTTAGTCTCTGTTTCTATGTCTATCTTTTATGGCCCTCATTTCTGTAGTATTTGACCACGCTTGTTGATGTTTAATTAGTTCCCCCTTCACCATAAGGTTTTCAGAGTAGACAAAATCTGAATTTTTGATGTGAAAAGCAAGCACACACATTTTTTTGACAAAACTTTCAAACTACCTTTAATCCATTACGTCAGAACAAAAAAGAGAAGGAGCCCTTTTTTCCTCCCCCTTTGTCAGTCACCTTTACTTTCTAAATTAAATACGATGGTTCTTCTTTTCAGTTTGAACTTTACATTAATATAGGGTGACAGTTGGACAACTCTGTGCATAGGTGATAAGATGGAACTGTTGACATGAGGTGTAAAAGTACAAAGTCATTGTGTAAATAGAAGGCTTGAAAAATGTATTTTTCTGGTCTTAGGTATTCTCTCCATTCACGTTTTGAAGGTCTCTTTCTGAAGGACTCTTTTTGGATTTTGCATTGCTGTATTTTGTTAAACTGTATTTGTTTTGTAGGCCTTGTTTATACAATTCTGTCTTGCATGGGTCCTAGAAAAGGTATCGGACCTGAGGGCTGATAAGACCCAAGAAATCAGAGAAATACCGTCTGATTTTAATATGAGGGAGATTTTTCTGCTTCTGACTAACATCAGAGCTGTTATTTTTTTATAATTTATTTGTGTCAACGTTAAAGGGACACTATGACCTTGAAATCTAGTCAGTTAAAAAAACGAGTTAAGTATCTTCAGGTGCTAAAATCATCCCTCTGTGTCCTTGCCCAGTTTTATTTTTCAGTCACATTTTCCTAATTTTTTAATGCTTTTCTCCCCCGAAACCACATGTGCAGGGCAAACAAAAGGGGGCTGGCTGACCGACTCTCCAGGGGAAACAGTGAAACTGACTATGCACAAAGTGCTGTCAAATGCAGAAAGTGGGGGGGGGGGGGAACTGAGATTTTTTTCCCCAATCCTAAAGTTACAGTAATGTGAGGTGCAAAGTGGGTGAGGAAGTAATATCTTTTATTGGCCCAGCTTCAGTGGGTGAGAGAGAGAGAAACTTTCAACCTTACACAGAGCTCTTCCAAGAAGAAGAGGCGCCTATGTAAGCTTGAAAGCTTCTTCTCTCGCCAGTAGAAGTTGGTCAAATAAAAGAGATTTCCTTACCCACCTTATCTCTCTCATATCCTAGGACCAACACATCTACAACAACGCTACATACAGTAATGTGAGGTGTTACTTTTAACAACATCAGATAGACAATTTGAAGACTGAAAGTAATCTTTACATTGGCAGCGTCCCTTTAAGAATATATTGTCATAGAACATAACTCTGTTTTACATGGGGTTTTTTTTTGCTTGTTGAAAACTATTCACTTATCAGTAAGTAAGGTAATTTAAACTGCTATATGTAAAGATTGAAAGTGATAAAGGAGAAATGACATGGAGAACATAGTCAAACAGTTGGTGAGTGGCAAATTAAGGTTGACCTGAAGTAATGTACTTACTAACAGGGCTGGGTCTTTACACCTCCCCGACTGGCTTTAAGGCAGCTGGCAGTGACAGAAGGTGATGGCAGCAGTCCTGACCTCCTTCAGCCTGTTGTGTGTGTTTGACTGGCTGGAAAAACTGTGTTCTCTAAGAAGGGACAACTTCATTTTTGGAATATGAAGTGTGGACTCTGCAGGAGAGCTCAGATATCAAATGTTGTGGTGTTGTGTTCTGCGCATTCGTGTGTATAAAATATTACGTTAATTGAGAGATCTTTGCCATAAAATCTAATTCCTTTAAATGTTTATTCTCTAGATAAATAAAATTGTAAAATGTGATACTTTCTTGTTGCAAAGTTGAGCAGTATGAGTCATGGTATTAATATAACTTTTTTTGAATTCCAATCTTCAAATATTTTGAGGAGGATGCAGGTCTTCCCCCGCCCCCATCCCCCGTTTTGTCTTGGTTAGGTTATTTTTTCTCTCTCCCCCCCCTTCTTTTAAGTAACAATTTTGTAAAGTTTCTTCCTATTCTTTTTCTTTTCCACAGAAATGGCAGGATATTATTAAGGAAGTCAAGTTCCTACAAAGAATAAAACATCCTAACAGCATAGAATACAAAGGCTGCTATTTGCGTGAGCATACAGCATGGGTAAGCTGCTCTCCACTCTGCACTTCTCTTGTTTTGGTTGAGGGCAAATTTAAGTAAACACTTGACTCCAGCTGGCTGAAGGGGAAGGCACCTGAAGTCTCTGTCTCCTACAGAGACTGATAAGGAAAAGGTGCAGCCCCCAAGATGCTTAGAAATATGCAGCCAGGCTCAGTGGATTGTGTGAGCCATGTAAGGCAAGTCCAGAGACTCTGAAAACTTTCTCCTCCCTTCCTGAAGGGGTATATTGATATTAGTGCCCAGAACTCATTTCATTGCTGGGTTGTTAAATAAAAAACAAGTACTTGGCCATTTGATTCTTGCTTGGAGAAGAGGAAGAATGCATTTCATTAATTTTCACTGCATTGGAAAAAAATATGGCAATTTTATTTACTGTCTAACAGTATATCTGATGTCCCAGTGAGCTATTAACTGTGGTTCAGTGTTTTACATTTTGACTGTGTTCCATATATAACTGATTCATTCTTTTAAATGGATAGTCAGATTATAAAATTGTATTTTTAAAATCACTTGTTTTATCACAGATTTTTTTAAAATTCTCCCTATTTGGACAGTCTAATTTACTTTTACCCATTTTATTTATTTTGCCTTTTCATTTTTACACCCTTTGGATGACATAAAGCTGAATAATCAATTTCACTTTCTGGCTCTTATGCACAATACCAGTAGTCTCCCAACTGTGGGGCACCCCCCCTAGGGGTGCATTGGGGCCCCAGACAAGCCCTCATGGGGGGTGGAGAGGGAGCGCTACCCAGTCCTGCTCTGCTCCCAGCTCCACTCTGGCCCCAGCTTCAGGTCTAGCCCCAACCTCAGCCACAGCTCTGCTCCTGGCCGTGGCCCCTGGCTCTCACCTGGGCCCCGCTCCCAACCATGGCTCCCGGGGGAGCCACGGACCAGGTAACGGGGGGGCCACGGACAAAAATGTTTAGGGACCACTGCGCTAGACTAGTGCTGCAGTGTTTGGGTTGCAAACATTATAGAGGAGTGTGTGCATATACAGTCAAAAAGCCTTTCTTCATTTGAATTGCTCATTGCATATATATATTTATCTACATACAGGAAGAAGTTGCACATCACACAGTTCATTGATAAAATTGCAATAGTTCAATATCACAAAACAATTGTGTATTAAATTATATTAATGTGTAAATACTATTCATAAATCAATATCCATAGTACTATAAGACCTATACAATATTTTTTTTAAGTTTTTGAGAAATTTGATTATAACTAAATTAATCTAAATACAAATAAATGGTTAGCCGTAAATAATATGATAAAGTTATTGAATATAATTTGAGCATTCCTGGTAAGTAATTATGTACTCTATTTATCTCTTTTGTATGTAATTTGCTGTGGGCACTATTCTGCCCGCTTTACTCTGTGTGATTCTTTACTAAAAGAGCAATTCTGTTCATTTCAATGGGTATTGTTCCTATAGTAAGGTACTGCTCAACATCAGTAAGGGTGGTAGAATAGGGCCCTATGTTAGGAATAATATTAGATTATTGTATCATCATATTTGGAAGCTGGTATTCTCCAGTTAGGCCTAGTCTACACCAGGAAAGGTTTGCGGGTGTAGCTAAGATGCTATATCAGCAAATCCACCTAGTGTAGATGCAGTTTATACTGACAGAGCTTTTGCTGGAAGAGCTTATACCAGTGTCCTGAGAAAAATAATCTATACCAGCAGAAGCACTTTTATACTGATATAACTGATCTACACTAGGGCTTTTGCTGGCATAGCATGTCTTTAATCACACCCCTATTCAACATTGCTAAACTGGCAAAAGTTTCTAGTGTAAACCTCACACCATTCTACTACTGCTTTTATGTTCTAAGGATACATCACTGAACACGACCCTTGCCTTATATACAGTATGTAATTCCCTTTTCTTCTCTTTTCCTTATCAAAGATGTATAGTATAACTAAGTTTGAGGGGAATTTAAATTCACTGGAATTTAAACAAAAATATGGAAACACAGCTGTTGGGATTGTTTTGTAAAATCTGTTTTTCCAATACCTAAATTATCTTGGGCCTAGGCTTATTTTTCTGAAGATTTGAGAGATGATGGTAGTTTCAGCCGGAACACAAGGCAAATTCCTGTTGTAAGATTCATAGTAGGTGAATGAATGCTGGATCACTAACTATTCACAAGCCGATGAAACTAGTCACCATGTATTTATCTCTAGGTATTCTGTAATACATTATTTTGATTTCTCCCCACACAGCTTGTTATGGAATATTGTTTAGGATCGGCATCAGACTTACTAGAAGGTATGTCTCAAAGATTTCTTTGATTGAAACTGAGAAATTTATAATCCAACAGATTATGGATCAGAGTTGTTCTACAGTGTTCAGTTATTTAATTATTTTGGGGGGTGGGGAATGAAAAATTGCAATAGCTCAAAATTTTACATATCTGCAGTATTTTTATGTAGTGTATAGCTTTCCTAGGCAAACAATTTGTCTTCTCTTACTATCTTTAAATAAGTCTTCAACCATCTGTTTGTATTCCTTGAACTTGAGATTCTCCTTTTATGCAGCTTTAGAGCTTAATTCTGCAAACCCTGGCTGTCAGGCATAATGCTTAGTGCCAGGGGTAGTCCCATTGACTACAGTGTCACTACACCCAGTAGCAAAGGTTTGCTAAATGAAGCATTTTGTTAGTTACCTTCACTTCCTGTTAAACTGTTTGAGATGAGCTACAGAGTAGTTCATTTGGCCTCTGGAAGAGTTCTGGGAGAAAAGATTTGTTGTAATTTTTTTTGTTGAGGTTCATTAATGTTAAATTAAATGTTCATCTCAAATACCATTGGTAAAATGATCGAAAAGCTGACAAGAATTTAGATGTGAATTTAGCAGTGTGGCCTTTTTTTGATAGAATGAGTAGCTGCAGTGTTATAGTAGAGGATTACATCTGATTCCAGATTATATAATATATTTCCAACTACTAAACTGGGTGTGCGCTTCTCATGCAGGACATAGGCCTCGTAAAACTAGAACTTATAGTTTTCTAGGTCTGTGTTTACATTTTTGAAAGTATTCGCTGAACATTGTAAACTGCATTGTTTTCTTTAATAATGAATTTCAAATGTACTCTTTCCTTAAGTTCATAAAAAGCCATTGCAAGAGGTGGAAATAGCAGCAATTACCCATGGTGCTCTCCAGGGACTAGCATACTTGCATTCTCACAATATGATCCATAGGTAAGTACTTACAGAGTTACTGTGTCACACACTTTCAGGTAATTTATCTTGTTGTTTGCAGCCTGATCACCCCAATGATGGAAATGACATTTAAGATTTGTAAGTAGAGATTTTTTATTTATTTTTTGCAGTGTCCATATTTCTAGAATTAGTAATTCACAATAATTCTAAAATGCCAGGAAAATCCCTTTATCTTTTATATCTGGTTTACTATAGTAGTGACTTGAATTTGCTGTGCTTTTCCCATTTGATATGGTAGAATTCAGTGGTGATGCTCATCCCTTGAAGCACAGAACACCAAGGCTGACTATGCACATAGTTTAGCTCAATAGCTTTTTGGCAGCTTCAGTGTGAAAGTTGCTTGGTATTTTTTTCCCATAAAGAAAAGTAATAACCCTCTTAAAAACTAGCTTTATGTAATACACACACAGGGGAAAATGGCAATAAAGGAAGTCAAACAGTCTAAATAATTTTTTACAAGATTCCTGTCACATTTTGGTAGGAATAAAATGAGTTAGTTTTTGGAATTATTAAATTTTTTTGTAGAATGTCTAAAAAGGGGAGCTAGCCATCTCTTACGGTTTTGATGGATTGCAGTCATGGCATTTAAATAATTCTTGGTGCTGTTAGAAGTCACTGAAATCTAAAGTTGATTTTTCAAGACACTAAACTAGATTCCAAGATCAGGCATACTATTAAGGCTATGACTCCTCATTACTGAAACTCTCGTACAGGGGTCAGTGTGTTCTATAATTTGAACCTGTGAATGATGGCACACTCCATTGTGGCTGTCTTATGGATGCTTTCCTTGCTTAGGGATGTAATAGTAATGTTTGTATTCCATAACCAGAGATATCAAGGCAGGAAACATCCTGCTGACAGAGCCAGGCCAGGTGAAGCTTGCTGACTTTGGATCTGCTTCCATAGCATCTCCTGCCAATTCATTTGTGGGGACGCCATATTGGTAAGGAAAGTTTTTTTTACACACCTGTGGCTTCAAGAAATAACATTTTTTAGTAGGCTGTCTAATTTGTTTGGGCCTTACTAAAATCCATGTTTGAGACAGTACATTTCTGTTGAAATCAAAATGTACATTGCAAATATAACATTAAGTGCTATGAAAAGTTTGATCTGTTCAGATTTTAAGGAAAGGACAGTTCAGTGCTCTCCTATGTGTGTATAATACTTTTATTTACTTTTCATAAATTGTATACATTTTGCTATTATATTTACCCTGACTGTAAGTAGCTACAGTGATGCTCCTGAAGCAAATATGTGCATGCTTTATTCAACCAATACCATGATTTGAAACGTCAAACGTTCTCATGGCATCTGGCTGTTCAAATGACTAAAGAGGGTTTTTTTCATAGAAAAGGCCAGTTTGATTGAACAGAAATCTTTGCAGACATCTTGTATGGTTTGATCTTCTACATGTAATCTGTGGTGTATATACAGCTTCACTCGAAGTTGCCTTGTTTTGTTACTCCCTTGGACGCATGTGGCACCGGCCACTGTCAGAAATCAGTATACTGGGCTAGATGGACCATTGGTCTGACTCAGTGTGGCTGTTTTTTATGTTCATGTGGTAGTTGCATCACCAGTATTGGTTAGCCAACTAGAGTATTGGAGATGTGGGTGGAGCAGGGTTGTAATGCTCATAAATGTGAAGAGCTGGGTATAGGGCAAGAATGAATTGTGTAGGCTTTGCCACTTGTATTGCATTCTGGAGTTCACCAAGTTGGGATCCAAATTCAGACTGAAGTGACCCAGGCATATGCGTGATATCCTGTGCAATATTTCTTTCCATCTTAATAGTTCAAATTAGTCAATTTGTAACATGGCCAATATTGAAATGCTTATGGAGTATTGTAATGATTGTGTAGAATTTTATGAGAATTTAATTTTATGTTTTAGGATGGCCCCAGAAGTAATTTTAGCCATGGATGAAGGGCAGTATGATGGCAAAGTAGATGTTTGGTCTCTTGGAATAACATGTATTGAGTTAGGTAAGCCATCTTCCTTTAAAAGTACTAGACTACCTGACAGATTTTCCTCTGTGTCCAACTTGTGGTGTTAATGCTGTAAAGTATATTTAATTTCTACTAAAAAGAATGTTTAAACTTCATTCTGTGAGTCTGAATTGTTTAACCCTGGAGTGTATTGATCTGAGTTACCATGCCCGAGACCTGTGCTTGCTTCCTTGTTCTGATGGCTTTAGGACATGGTCTTTAGAGTGAAGTGGTAAGTGCTTTATCAAAAATCAAGAGTAAGTTTCCAGTTTTGTGTTAATTGAACTAGTGTTTTCATTACACAAAGGAAGAGATTTTTATAGACAAGGAAAACAGCAAACCCTCTAGCACTTACGGCGTCCACACAGAGAAAAATTTACAAAAATAGATCTTAAAGTACCAGAATCACATATGGCTTTAAAACTGAAAAGCAAAATGTTAACTTCAATATTTGTATACAGAGTAAAGTTTCCTTGAGGAGTCCTATGTTCATGAAGCTTGGTTTAATCCAGGGGTGAGCAAACTTTTTGGCCCGAGGGCCACATCTAAGAATAGAAATTGTATGGCGGGCCATGAATGCTCATGAAATTGGGGTTGGGGTGCAGGAGGGGGTGAGGGCTCTGGTTGGGGGTGTGGGCTCTGCAGTGGGGCCAGAAATGAGGAGTTCAGGGGGGCTCTGGGCTAGGGCGGGGGGGTGGAGTGTGTGTTGGGGAGTGAGGGCTCCAGCTGGGGGTGCAGGCTCTTGGGTGGGGCTGCGGATGAGGAGTTTTGGGTGTAGGAGGGTGCTCTGGGCTGGGACTGAGGGGTTCGGAGGGCGGGATGGGGATCAGGGCTGAGGCAGGGGGTTGGGGTGCAGGAAGAGCTGCAGGCTTCAGCTGGGGGTGCAGGCTCTGGGGTGGGGCTGGGGATGAGGGGGTTGGGGTGCAGGAGGGTGCTCCGGGCTGGGATTGAGGGGTTCGGAGGGCGGGAGGGGGATCAGGGCAGGGGATTGGAGCATGGGGAGAGGCTCGGGGGTACAGGCTCCGGGCAATGCTTACCCCAGCAGGAGCTTGAGGGCTGGATTAAAACGGTTGGTGGGCTGGATCCAGCCTGTAGGCCGTAGTTTGCCCACCCCTGGGTTAAACAAACAGCTTCATAGCTATATTCAGGGTGTGTTGCCACACATGAATAAATTTGTCTGGAAGATCTCTTAAGGAAGATTTGGAACAATTCAGTCTTGAAGTATTAACACCCTCACCCAGGAAATAAATCATGGCACTGCAGTTAGAATGGGCTACTTAAAGCAGCATGTCTGCTTAAAAGGGTTACAGGTGCGTGACAATTTCTTTCACCCTAATGTATAATATTTTCATGATAAAGATCCAACTTAATAATAGCACTTCGATACCAATGCCCCCTAAGGTAGCAAAGTTATTCCTTCCTCCATCCCAGTGTAACTGGGGCTGTATTAACTGCCTTGTCATATCTTCTTGTTTGTTCTAAAATGTCATTGATTGAATGAACAGTCTGATTGGCTCGTGAACATTCTCAGAAATACCCTAATCTATGTGAACCACACAGTTTAGCTAAAATTGCTGTCTAACATTCCAGGCTGTCAACTTCATTTTCTTCCAGTAGATAAAAGAGACTCCTTCAGAGTAAAGACTTTTGTTGCCAATATAAAGCAGCTTTAAGGGGCATGGCTATCATGACATAATCATGCTCTGAGTGGGCTAGAAAGGTTTGGCTGGTTCCAGTGTCCCAAGAATGCAGTTAGCTCATGGTGACCACACCCCTTTTGTGCCTTATTGCATACTGATTTTCTGCATTATGAAGTGTGCTTGCTTTTTTGTATGATTTTTGGCTCAAAGGGGGGGCATCATCCCTCAGTTTCAGAGTTCTGGTGAACTGGTGGGGCATGAGGCTATTTTACTAAATCCCAAAACATGGAAGAGTGTCCATTGACATCCATCGTATATATTATTGTGAAGTACTTGGTGGGAGGTAGAGAGGAGAATGTGTGTATGCCAAAGCACCAGTAGTACATAAAAAGCTAAAAATAGGAATTGAATCCTATGTTAAAAAAAATTCTTCAGTTGCATTTTCCCCTGGGTATAAATGTCATAATTTGAACTGTTTCCTTGGAATGTTTGCAGTGAGCTTCAGTTTTATAGTTTTACCCAGTAAACATTCTGATGAACCTTCTATTCTGTTGTTTCGGTGAGATCATCTCCTTCCTTATTAAAATTTCATACTGTGTTGGTCCTATGAGACTACACAAGCTTGCAAGAGAAAGGAGAGCCAGAGAATCTACCCTCAAAATAGTGAAGAATTTGCTTGTTATTGACTGAACATATATATGTTCAGTCAGTGAAGTATGTTTGTGACAGCTTCAGTAACCAGCTTTGTCCACATCGCTACCATCCTATTGGATTTTGAGTACTTTTAGGTTTTAAAATAATGGTATAACAAACTGGCCAGAGCCCATATTGTGGCTCTGCAGCCACTGAGTGTGGATCTTATTGCTGATTTATTTATACTTTGGTAATTTAGAGTGAGTACGCCACCATGACCACCCAAAGAATTTGAAAGCTTGACAAGACAAGACATTTGAGCTTCAAAGAGCTTTCATCTTCTGCAGGGGTAAAACCAATGATAAGAGCACATGGCAGCACATCTTGTTGCAGGGTTAGGGTTGGTTTGGGGCTCCATGTTCAGGCACTAGTGGTCCTACTGTTGTAGTTTTATAAGCAATGGGAATAAATTAAGGGGAAAACTGTGAGACTATTTCTCTATATAAAAATTATTTTCTTTTATGTATAGCGGAAAGGAAGCCTCCTTTGTTTAATATGAACGCAATGAGTGCCTTATATCACATAGCGCAGAATGAATCCCCTACACTACAGTCTAATGAATGGTGAGTATTACTGAGAGAGAAGCGTTGTAGGGACTTGCTATAAATGGAGTGCTTTGTCATGCTGAGTTCTTGAAATGGCTGGATTCCTGTTGGGAAGATGTGAGCTGAAAGGCTGATAAGTAGGTGCACTGTACATTTTATGTGCACAAAATTCACCACTGAATAAGTTAATATTTTAGAGACTAGGAATGCAGCAAATCCAGAAACTGAACAGACTTGCTGTAAGAACATAAAATCCCACGGTAAGGCATGTGTCATTAAACATTGGAAACCTAGAGGTTAGCAGCAAATGATTATTTTTATATTAATAAAAACAAAGTTTATGAAACCCAAATCTTGGTTTGTGGAACCACTACCTCACTGAAGAAAACCACTGATTATGTATTTGCCGTTGTTACATAGAGTTTGCAAACACACATAAAATAGTCACGTTTTGTGCCTCCTGGTCCTGAAAATTTTCTTTTGAATCAGCATACAGATGAATCAATTTCAAAAGTAAAAAACTTGGTAATAATTGTCACGCTGTCTGCAGTGGCTCATGACCATGAGTGCCTACCCCAGGGCAGACACCTCAAACTGGTGGTATGTTCTAGATTTAGATTTCATCAAGTCAGTAACAAATGTGAACTCCTGCATCACTATAACAGTCTTACCATGGAGTCACAGACAGTCCCCTTTGATTCTCCAGTCTATCTTGCCACCCAGACAAACCGGACTTAGTGATAAAAGATCACATACACCAAAAATCACACCACATTTGGGTTGCTTACAGGCACAGGAGACCAGTCGCCTACCCCAGATCAATTAGTATCCTAGATATTACACCAGAGACCACGCCTGTAGCTGATCCTGTAATAAACTATCTAAATGATTACCAGCTAGGAAAAAAGAATGAGAACTCTTTACAGGTTAAAGCAGGCAAACATCTACACAAATGAGGCACCATCTAAATCCTAAGAGTGATAGTTGTAGTGGTCTGTCAATTCAAAGCCTCTTTCAGGGCAGACTCAGCAGGCAACCCCAGGAATCTCTGACTTCAGTTTAGAGTCTCTGGCCCTTCAGAGTTTAAATAGCAAAAAAGATGGAAAATTTTCCAGTGGGTTCGTTTTATTTCCTTCATTCAGCTTCAAAGCCCACAGGACAAGCTTCCTTGCAGGGTAGCATTTCCTAGGTGGGCCATTAACTAATCCTTTGTATTGCGAAGATCCTTGATGGCACATCTGATTTTGATAGCCCTCATGGATGGGCAGGGCAGGAGATGATTCCCAAAAAATTCAAGAATTTAATTTGCTAGAAAACTTTAGTAGAAGGAAAAATCAAGTAATTACCTGGATTTTTAGAGGGAGAGGGAGAAAAAGAAAATCTCGGAAGTTCTATAATCTCCATGTCAGTAGTAACGTCTGTCGGAAAGTCTGTGTTTTTAAATGAGGAAGGGGCAGAACGTAGAGGCTCAGCATCCAAAGAGATGAAAAAGTCACCTACCCCTGTATGGCCACGCTGCCAATGGATTCCAGAATATTTTGGAAGACATGTCTGAGACATATTAGGTATTCTGCTAATGCAGTGTGCTGGGGGTTAAACTGACCCTGGGCAGAGGGCAGGCACAAGGCCTATGTGCTAGTTGAATCTGATAGTTAAATTTGTCCCATCAAAATGAAAGTGTTTTTACGTGTGGAAGTTTACCCCATTAATGAAGGCATTCAGAATCATGTGGGCCTTTAGATAACAGGTACAAAATTTCCTTTGCTCTTGAATTGCACAGTATTCTTGCATTCTCACTCTGAGCCAGTTTGCCAGCTGAGGTTAAAGGATCTACATAGGAGCCAGGGAGACTGGCTTGACTTAGATATGTTGTGTCAAGTGTTGCGGGGTTTTTTGGGGGGGAGGCGGGGGAGCAGAGGGGTTGTTTTTGCTACAGATGGTTCCTTAATGAGATGTTTAAAATGAAGAAGTCAGCAGTTAACTCGGTTAATGTTTTTTTCTCTTGCAATAGGTCTGATTATTTTCGAAACTTCGTAGATTCTTGCCTCCAGAAAATTCCTCAAGACAGGCCTACATCAGAGGAGCTTCTGAAGGTTGGCTTTCTTGTCCTGTCTTTTTTTTTCTTCAGATGGTGTTAGAAAGAAAGGATTGTATGAAGTATAATGCTCTACAGCACTTTTTCTTTCTCACCTGCTGCTCTTCTAGACCAAGGTTAAACAATGCTTGGTCTGTTATCCCTAATACTCTCAAGCTAAAGAACTAACCAACTTTGTGGACTGCACTCTTTCTTGTAAGCATTCCTAACTTTACTACTCAGTGTCTGAAGCAGCTAGCTAGATGATTCAGCGACCTAGCTGTATCTTCATAGTTACTAATGGAATATTCAGCAAGTGCCATAGGCTGACCACCAAATCTTAGAGTTTCAGTTCCTGAAACTCTGTGTGCCCTTTGGTTGCTATGCTTAATCCTGACAGAGCTATCATGCATTGGTTAGCAAAATATCTTTCTTTACTTCTCATCCTGTGCTATATACACTCCTGCAGGCTTTTACATTATTCCAGCACCTATGTGCTTTATACATAGATTTGAAATGTACCCTCCAGTATGATCAAGTGGATTTTTCTCCCTCATATTGCTTTTCTTGACACTGATACATGTCACTTGTTTGCAGAGTTCCTCCTGTTATGTTGCCTGGCTTCTTCTCCTTCTCCCCTCTCCCATGTGCTGTATATATTTAATTTCCTTTTCTCTAGCAGTGAAACACAGTAAGTGTCTTTAAATCGTTGCAATGAGCTGATGCATGCCTAAGTGAATATACTTAATTTGACAATCTACTAGTAGGTATTGATATGGCCTTACACAAATGTGACTTCTGTGGACTCCCTTGACGGTATCGAGTGGCATTCAGGATTTTGTTTTGGTTAATTTTTCATTCTCCTTGTAAAAGCTATGGCATTGATTTTTCATCTTTTACTGTAGTTATGCTTTCTATTAAATACTTATGTTCCAAGTTCTTGCACTATCAGCACACGACTGCTGACAGCGCAGGTTTAGATGGTCACCTTTTTGTATGTTTTAATGCTTAAGTGATCATGAGGCTTTTCCGTTCTTTACAATTGCTAGGATTTTCCATTCAAAAAGTAAACATAATTCTCCACTGACGGGCTTAGGGGGAGTGTAGCGTGTCATGTCAGAATTCTAAAGTTCAGTTTTATTTTCAACAATACACTTTTTAATTAAAGAGAATTGTGTTGAAAAATAAATGTTTGTGAATTTTATGAATATGTTCCTTCCCTATCTAAGTAGCAAACAGCTGTATGCCAATTAATAGGGAGATGTAGGAAATATGACAAATGTTGGAAATTGCAGTACTGCTTTCCAAAATAACAGAATGAAACTACTAGGATTGTTAACGCTGACTCACATTTATATAGCACAGTTCATCCAGAAGGCTGGTAAAACACCTTCAAACACACACAGATTAGTTTCCATTCACCTTCTGGCAAAATGCAACCATCAGTGCAGTGCAGTGCAGCAAGTGAGGGATTGGGGGTGGGGACAGGTACTTGTACCTGGTGTGGTGGACCCCGTTTAAGGGTCCCAGACACATTTGACCCTTCCTCTCTCCATGGTATAATAAAAGAGCTAATTTAGATTCAATTGAGAGTCTTGTTACATCATTGGAGATTTTTAAGAGCAGGTTGGACAAACACGTGTCAGGGATGGTCTAGATAATACTTAGTCCTGCCATGAGTGCAGCGGACTGGACTAGACGACCTCTCGAGGTCCCTTCCAGTCCTATGATTCTGTGATTCTAATAATAAGTCTTTCTAATAATTTGAGCAGCACAGCACAGCAGTTATAGAACTGAAAGTGAGAAGGAACCATAAATGTTCAAAACCTCCGTTTTACGTCTCATCCGAAAGAGCCATATGCTGAGTATAGATTTAGACCTTCTCTAGAATAGGAAAAAGGCTGTTTAAAAAAATAAAAGTTAGTTAAGATTTTAAATGCCACTTAGCAACCAGTAGAGTAGAGTAGAGACAGAGCTTAACACCTTTAATAAACATGTTAGCTGGCTGTGATTGACTGACCAGCTAATGTGTTTTAAAGGTGTTACCACTCAGAGAAGACAGGGTTTAAGTGCTATTTAAAATCAAACATCCTTTTCCTTAGTCTAGGCAAGATCTCAGAAGGAAGAGTTCCACTGAACTGAGTTGCAGCCCCTACTTTCCTGCAACATCTCTCTAGTCCATGGATCTCTCCCATCAAAGTACTGACCAGGCTCAACTCATCTAGGTTCTGAAATCTGATAAGACCCCAGCCTGAGCTAGTATGGCTGTAGGCTACATTCTTATTCTACCTATTTAGGGAGGAGGAAGAAATACGACCAAAATTCATGAAGGTAGTTTCCGGCAAAGTATATGCACTGGAGATATGAAATATTAGTCACCTGTGTGTGTGTGTTCTGCAGCACATGTTTGTTCTTCGGGAGCGGCCTGAAACAGTGTTAATAGACCTGATTCAGAGAACAAAGGATGCAGTGAGAGAACTGGACAATCTGCAGTATCGCAAAATGAAGAAACTCCTTTTCCAGGAGGCACACAATGGGCCTGCAGTAGAAGCACAGGAAGAGGAGGAGGTAAGAAGAGCCAAGAGAGACGATGGATCTCTCAACATGGAGATATTAATAATGATTATTAGGATGTAGAATAAACTCATTAAGATGAATGGAGGCTGTTCCTGTCACTCAGAGTTATTGCTTCAGGTTGGCTGCAGCCTCTGGCCTTGTCCACCCTTGTTTCTAGCCAGCCAGAACAGGGCAAACTCCTAATGTAGGAAAGGAAAGCCAGGACTTGCACCTCTACTTGAAACCAGGGTGCAAATCCTGGCATTTCTTGCCTTCTTGAGGGGTTTGTGCTGGTGCACCTTCATTGATCCCTGAAATAAGGGCTAATCGCAACCTAAGCAAGGCCACTGGCAGTCGTCATTGCATCAGTTACATCTGGTTCACGTTTTGAAGGGTTTTTTCATCTAATCATAAAGGGTAGAAACACGCACTTCAAAAATAAATAAATACAAAATTACAGACTAGATTCTGGAGCACATGGTAAAACCACGAGCCAGAGCCAAAGCCCAATTCTCTCCTTGTGCAAAAGGGACATGAGTACATTGTAAAAGTGCTGGCATCACTCTTCGGGGAAGATAATACTGCTGTCAGAACAGTTACTGGGGACACACTATTGCTTATTCACTGTCGAGTTTAACTTCTTAGCGTGCTCCCTTCTGAAAAGAATCTGACAGCAGCCAGGTTAATTTTGCAGCAGATCTTTTCTCTCCCCACCATTCCAGCAGAAGAGTGGGCGACTGCAGTGACTTGGCAGGTGGATGCCGATATAAAGGCATCTCATTAGCGTATTGTTTGGCGAGATCGATAACTTTACAGTAGTGATGGACTGTTTTATTTTAAAGATGGTAACCAGCTATTTTTCCTCCCCTTAGGAGCAAGACCATGGCGTTGGCAGGACAGGAACAGTGAACAGTGTCGGAAGTAATCAGTCCATTCCCAGTATGTCCATCAGTGCCAGTAGCCAAAGCAGTAGTGTTAACAGTCTTCCAGATGCCTCAGATGACAAGAGTGAGCTAGACATGATGGAAGGGGACCACACCGTGATGTCAAATAGCTCTGTCATCCACTTAAAGCCTGTGAGTGTTAGCTTTCTAGCCAGACCAGCTTGAATGACACTGTGATTTCACTTGGTATGAATGGTGAAGTGTGTGCAGGTTTTGGTTGGTATTAGAAGAGCATAAATCATTGCTTCCTATCTCGCAACGTAGTAGTGCAGATTTTAAAATTTTGTACCAAAAGATTAATGTGCATTAAAAAGAAGTCCTCGTCAGAAGGCTGACGTAAAACTTTTTAAAAAGCCTGTTTTATTAAATTGTCTGCATAGCAATTTTGTGTTAGTTAAATTGTTTTGAAACCAGTTTGGGATTGGCCATTGGGAACTGGTTTATTTAGTGAATGCCCTGGGCTTATCGAGTACTGTTTTACAGGGCAAACGCTATAAGTGTTCTTCCTCCTTTTTACTTCTTCATTAGTAGGTTCTCAAATACTAGACCTGCAGCAGTGGCAGAGAACTGTTCCTGAAGTACCCAGCTTCCCATTACTTGACTGAATTTTTAATTAATGAACCAAGTTACACAGGAAAAGAATTGCAGCATTCTGAGCATGGCATGCTGTGAAACCACTTCCCTTGCTTACCTTGGAATGATGAAGGATCAGCAACAGAGTCTCCCTTTGAACCATGCTGCTCTTACTACACAGGGGTCATGATACACTTTTCAGACTCGTATGTTTTCATAGTTCATGGTGGGAGTGGCTGTAATTTTTTCTTTAATAAGATATGGAACAAGGATATATGCTTTTCCTCAGGCAGTTGATTAGCATATAACATAGTTAATTACCAATTGCCTGATTGTGAATCAGAGATTCAAAACATAAACATATAGAATATGACACGGCAAATCAAAAGTTTGTTTTCCTTTGAGTGTTTCTACAGTTAGTGAAATTAACCTCATTATCTGGTATGATTATGAAGAAGGAGCTTGTCTGTCTGGCTGGGTTAAAGATATTATCTGCTATGTAGGGTGCTGGTTGGAAGTAGCCTGTTGAACATCTCAATAATCTGTTTTTCTTTATTATTTTTTCCACTCTCACTGTTGAGCAAGTTGTTTTCCTCTTAGCTGTAACATTATGAAATGAAATTTCAGCATCCTAAGTTCCAGGGTCAAGGTTTCTGTTTTCTATTCTATATTTTCAGCTGTCTTATTGTCAGCAGTTGCCTTTCAGCACTAGTGCATCTGATGCACTTTTGCTTCTATTTTCTTAAGGATGTCTTTGAAGCACACTCAGATGACAATCTGAGTAACATGGATTCTCCTTATTCACTCAACTGTTAATATTTCTCCCACTGTTAAGGAGGAAGAAAATTACAGAGAAGAGTCTGATTCTAGAACAAGGACATCAGAACCACAGTCTCCACCCCAAGTATCTCGCCACAAGTCACATTATCGCAACCGAGAGCACTTTGCTACTATACGCACAGCATCACTGGTAGGTTTAGTTTTTTCTGTTGCTTAAATTGTAGAAGCAGGATGAATTTAGAGGTTTAGCTATAACGTTACTTGCAGCTTTTAGGATTTCATCAGAATGTGAAGTGGTGTCATGCACTCAAAAATGTTATCACAAAAATAGTTAGAGCTAACTTACTAATATAAATATAACCCCCAGGGCAAATATTTTTTATATAGCTTATGTATTTTCAAAAACAATGTCTAGTAGTACACAGGGAATCTGCAGCATCAAATGGATTATAGTTCCATGCCACAAAACCAAGTATTCCCATCTAAATTTTACACCCTAGTTTCTGTATGTATACACTGTATGCATGTATAGGTTAGTCAGCTGAACCTGTTCTCCTCAATACAAAAATAAGATTGGCAGTCCAGTATGGTGTTTCCATTATTGCATTGCTGTGAAGCCATGCTGTAGATCAGGGGGTTTCACAATAAAATTTTTAGTGGCTTCAGAGTGGCACCACCAATTCTTGCTGGTGGCCACAATGACAAATTTTCCTAAAATACTTAATTAACTTTAAGAAAAATAAATAAATATGCACGTATACATCTCCAAATCATTGTAATTTATTTATGTAGGGTTTTTTTTCCCTTCCAGATTCTATAATAAAAATAATGTACAATTGTATTTTAGTGTACCTGGCCCCCGCTGCCTTCCCTGGCCCACCACAGATCCCCATGGCCCCCACTGCCTCCCTGGGCTTCTCACTGCCCCCCTGAGCCCCACTGCTTCCTTCCCCTCCTCCCCCCAATGCCATGAGCTCCCTTCTGCGGCCTCACACCCCAGGCTTTTGACCATGGTGCCTGGTAAGGCTGGCCCTGCTAAAGCCCAGAGCCCCACGACTGGAGATGGTGGAATGGGGGTGGGGTGGAGGGAGGGGTGTCCTGAAGCCTGGAGTGGCTGAAGCCCATCCCTGGAGTCCCACGGCTGAAGATGAGGGAGGGGGCTGAAGGTCCCCCACCCTCCCAACTCCATGGCGCTGCAGGGAGGGGCCGCTGCTTTGCCCCCTCCCCCGTTTCTGCCCAGGAGGCTGTCATGGCTGCAGGAAAAAGTCCTGGTGGCCGCATTTGAGAAACGCTGTTCTAGATCTTGCAAAATAAAAAGTGTATCTGTAAAATTGTCACTAGCCAACATTTTTCACAATACAAATGGATGACTTTCCTTAATTTTTACTGGTGAAACTCAGAGAACTTGTAACCCCTCTATAATTGGACTCATGGTTTTCCAACATAAACATTAATGTTGAATGCATTTGAGGTGTCATCTTCTGTGCCTCTGGTGTTGAAGAAGTGAATAGCACCGTATAAAAAGGGGGTCACATTTGTAAAAGTTCAGGCCTTTGAAATGAGAGACACAGTGGTCTCTGTGCTAAATGTTTCTAGACTTTTGAGAATGTTACGTTGAACCATGTCTAGCTGAGATTACAGCTATTGCAGAAATACTGCTCTAAGCTAAGAGAGAAAGCAAAGTCACGCTTTACGTTGCTGCTAGTACAGGGTGCTACCCTTCGCCTCCGTGAAGTGTTTTCCTCAGTAGAAACCATCTTGAAAACAGTTTGGTTAAAATGCAAAATCAAGATGGCAGTGCGCGCGCTCTCTCTCTCTCTCTCTCTCATTTATAGGCATTGTTAACAACTAAAAGAAGCCCATTAGGGACCTGTCTGATCCTTTTGTGTGTTACAGTAGAAAAAGAAGGCTGTCTCTCTTAGTCAAATCAGTTTTTAGCTGTCTGTTGCCCCTGGAACTTGTGCTCTTCTTTCCAACAAAGTTATACATCATTATTGAATCTTTTGATTGTGTAAATTGAAGAATGCTGAAAAACAGATTAAGATGCATTAACTTTTTATCCTGCTGTGGTTGTCTTACTAGGTGACCAGGCAAATGCAGGAACATGAACAAGACTCTGAGCTCCGAGAACAGATGTCTGGCTATAAACGCATGAGACGGCAGCACCAGAAACAGCTGATGGCACTGGAGAACAAACTGAAGGCAGAGATGGATGAGCATCGCCTCAGGTTGGACAAAGATCTTGAAACGCAGCGCAACAACTTTGCTGCAGAAATGGAAAAGCTCATTAAAAAACACCAAGCAGCCATGGAGAAGGAGGTAGGAGATTAAGATTTAGAGACTGGTCTATGTTTGTTAATTACATTGAATTGTCCACTTCTCCTCACTGAAGAAGAGATGACATTGTAGTCTCTTACATGTCTGTTTTCAGGAGCCAAGCAAATTGATAATTAGAAAAAGGCTAATACATCACCTCCTTACACTAAGGGGTTTATGTAACTAGAGGAAAGGTATGTCCTGCATCACAGTGCATTGTACTAAATGTTAGCATACTGAGCCCAGAAAGAATTACAGTAAGGATTTTCCTTTCTATTGTCCTATATCCTTTGTCTTCTTGATTTTATGTATGTTTTAAAAGTGAATTAAGTGCATTCTTCAGAAATGACCAATAATCTTAGTAGTAGAATACAAAAACAACAAGGAGTCTGGTGGCACCTTAAAGACTAACCGATTTATTTGGGCATAAGCTTTCGTGGGTAAAAACCTCACTTCTTCGGATGCATCCGAAGAAGTGAGGTTTTTACCCACGAAAGCTTATGCCCAAATAAATCGGTTAGTCTTTAAGGTGCCACCAGACTCCTTGTTGTTTTTGTAGATACAGACTAACACGGCTACCCCCTGATACTTAGTAGTAGAATAGCACTCTTGCCTTGTATGACTCCTGTTGGGAGTTATAATTCAGATAAAATGATCCTACACAGAAATGTGTCAGTTGTGCTTAGAATGTTCATACTTTTATTTGTGTATGAATATACTTATTTGTTAACCAATCATGATGGACTAGTGCCACCAAAGAAGATGGTTGGTGACAATTCTTTAGGTGTTCTTAACGGTCACTGCGTGGAACTATTCCATTCTATATTGATCTTTATACTATAGTATCTGAGGGTACGTCTACACTGCAAAAATAACAAAAGCCAGGGCATGAAGTCTCAGAGCCTGCGTCTACAGACTCAGGCTTGTGCTACTGCACTAAAAATAGCAGTGTAGACATTCCTCCTGGGGATCTGAGACCCATTCCCTTTGCTGGCCTGCAGAACCCAAGCTCCAGCCCAAGCAAGAATGTCGACATACTCCTTTTAGCGTCCTGGCGTGAGACTGAGTCTGCAGACCCAGGCTCTGAGACGCAGGCTCTGAGAGCTTTTTCTTTTTTAAACAGTGTAGTTGTACCCTGAGTGTCTCTCTCTGCAGTTTTCCCGGTCATGAGGGAGTTGACTTTATTACTAGGTTAAAAATAAGCTAGAGCTTAGGTCTAAGTAATAAAGCACTGAGCAAAGACTGTCAATGGGTGCATTCATGGGGGGAAACTGAGAAATGAGAGAGCAGATTTTGCACAGTCTTGATTCTCTTTGAAAGGCGCGGTGAGTATATGTTAAAGGTATAAAGCAATAGCAATTTGCATGGGGTCTGAAATGGAAGTGGAGATCTGTTAAACTGATTGAGTCACAGAAATTCATTGGGTTTTGTCTTCTGGTGTAGGCTAAAGTGATGGCCAATGAAGAAAAGAAATTTCAACAACATATTCAAGCCCAGCAAAAGAAAGAACTGAACAGCTTCCTGGAGTCCCAGAAGAGAGAATACAAGCTCCGTAAAGAACAGCTCAAAGAGGTAACCCATTTCTTATGAGAACAAGAAAGTACTAATTGTACTAATACAATTGTATTTATATGATAAATTGTATTAATACACTGAACTCCTAGAATTAAGAGATGCCAATATGCTGCAAAGTAATTTTAATCTGATCATGGCAAATTCTGTATTGTGATTCCAGCCAGACACTTACTGAAGATGTCATTTGTAATGTTTGTCATTGATCTTAAAACAGAAGTGTGTGTTTTCATGTTGGCATCCACATAGCTGTCTACTGAAATACAGGTTTTTCCATTCTTTAATTCTCTTTCCCAGTTCAGCGCCAGCAAGGTGCTTACAAACTTAAGAACGCTAGGGAATGAGAGAGTAGTTTAGGAAAGAGAGTTCTCACTGTTAGGATGTAAAGCAGCATACTATGAAATATATCTTGTAGCTGCATCTCTTGTAAATAGAGGACCATTCATTAGTGACATTTTTCATCACTGGGTTATCGATACCTCTATTGGATAAGCAGGAATGTAGAGCAGTGAAGGTGAACTCTCGAAGTTTTGCTAAAAAATAACTTCTATAAGATAGTAAAAGGAGTGGGAGAAGCTATTTAGTGTACATAACCACTGTATTATTTTGAAAATCATGATCTTCATCAGATCCAGAGAGAAATATAGGTGCAGACTTCCTGTTTCCTTTTACAGACTGACTGACATCACACCACCATAGAGTTTTTGAAAGAGCCATTTAATTCTAAACTATTAACTCCTGTGATTCAACTTTGGAACTAGCAGTTAACAAATCCAGAAGCAAATAACCCCAAACATAGATATTTCCTGGGAGGGAGAAGCCTGGGAAGTAGTAGGGCTGAGAGACCTGTAAAGCTGTGATGGGTTGGAATCTTTCTCTGGTCATACAATAGATAGTATATAAAGGGCAATGCCCTATGATGTGTTGACTCTCCTTGATAAAATACAGCGGCGTTCTGTGTGGTATTAACTCTTTTATATGTGGGGACTAGTCTAAAATCATACTGGTCCATCTAGTATGTATTACTTCTCAAATTATAGGGAGAGCTTGTGTAAACAGACTAATTCCTGACTTTGTCAAAGTCGTTTTTGAATTGAAGGGTGTCTCAAATTGTATATCAAATTTAGCATCCAAGTTTGAAAACATGGCCAAATCATCTCTCCTATTTTCTTCTGTATACTGTTTCTTTGTAAATTATGGGTCCTTGATAACTGGGTCCTGCCTTGGGGACTTAAATGTATTATAAATATCTCCATATAATGGCCCCAAAGCACTTCAGCATGTTCTTAAGTGCTTTGCAAGATCAGGGCCTATATAAATAATATTGGTAAATGACATAGGATGAACTTGTCCTGGTCCCATTGTCATCCCAGCTGTGATATGTCAGTGGCTAGGTCATATACTTGTATGTATGCATAAATCTTAGACCATTGCATTGGCCGTTGGAATGAGATGGAAAGGTGTTTTCCTCTGGAAAGGCCAATAGAAGTGCCTCATCAATTGGAATTGACACGAATACAAGTAGCATTACATCATCAGTGGTAGAATATATTATTCTCAAGCTTTTGTATCCTTTCACACTTGTCTAGAGGAAACTCAAAGGCAAACCAATGTTTTGAAGTTAATTTAAAATGACAGACTCAAGAAAATGTACAGTTAAAGCAGCCAAAATTCAACTTGTCCCCTGGAATGGCCATAGCGATGCAATATCATGCACTTTGCTGAGAGCTCGGCAATATCTGCGCACGAGAGGACGAAGTAACACAGCCTATCTGAAATGTAGTTGATTATGCAGGTCAGCACAGTTGCTCAGTGTCAAAGAGCTTAACATGATTATTCTAAAATTAATTATCCTGGTCTTGTCAGGAGCTGAATGAAAACCAGAGCACTCCAAAGAAGGAGAAGCAGGAGTGGCTCTCCAAACAGAAGGAGAACATTCAGCATTTCCAGGCAGAGGAGGAGGCCAACTTGCTGCGGCGCCAGAGACAGTATTTGGAGCTGGAATGCCGCCGCTTTAAGAGAAGAATGCTTCTCGGGCGCCATAACCTGGAACAGGACTTAGTTCGGGAGGTGAGAGGGCAGGGGAGGAGTAAAAACCCATGAACCATGTTAGTCCCACATACACCATATAGGACACCTGCTGTGTAGCCAAAACCCTGTGCTTGGTATAGGATGTGGTGTTGCCTGATCTAGGGTGACTTTTGTAATAGATTAGTTTAAATGGGCGCATTGTGATGAAAACCAACATGCCAGTTTAAGGGATCATTCATTATCAAAGACTCACTGCTATACATTATGTAAGGAAGTGTTAACAAAAGCAAATAGATAATAATAGACAGCTTTAAAAACCTTTTTAGAAAGCATCTACTATGGTTAATGCTACAATTTTGTCACGGAATCCATGACTTCCAGAGACCTCCATGACTTCAGCCTTCAGCAACTGGGAGCTCTTGAGCCGCAGTGGGTGGCGGGGATACCCCACAGCTCTCTGCTCCCATGGACCACAGGGTTCCCCCCAACCTCCAAGCCACCACAAATGGCAGGGATCCTGGAGCTCCGAGCCCCTATGGGTGGTGGGGGCCCCAAACTCCGAGCTGGGGCCTGCCCAGCTGCCGCAGGCAGTGTGGGGACCCCGCAGTTCCCCATTTTGTGAGGATATTTTTAGTAAATGTCATGGACAGGTCATGGGCTTCCATATATTTTTCTTTATTGCCCGTGACCTGTCCGTGACGTTTACTAAAAATATCCGTGACAGAATCTTAGACTTAACTATGGTAAATTGGAAGTGTTTAGCAGCCATGACACAAAGAAGCAATGTGAAGTGATTTATTTTTTGATCAACTTTCCTAATATTTTATACCTGATACCTACCACAAGTAAGCTGCAGAAAAACCCTGGTGTACTATCTAAATTGCTTTGGGTGTGCTTTGGTAGAACCATTGAAGTGCACTGCAGTGAACGTGATCCCAATTAAGCTAGGTACACAAATAACGCAAGGCAATTAATTCTCGCTCTGTGGCTCAGGAGTTAAATAAAAGGCAGACGCAGAAGGATCTGGAGCACGCCATGTTGCTGCGACAGCATGAGTCTATGCAAGAACTGGAGTTTCGCCACCTCAATACCATCCAGAAGATGCGTTGCGAGCTGATCAGGCTTCAGCACCAAACTGAGCTCACAAACCAGCTGGAATACAACAAGCGACGAGAGCGTGAGCTGAGGCGTAAGCATGTCATGGAAGTTCGACAGCAGCCGAAGAGTCTGAAGGTATTGCGTAATATTGGAGCGTGGTCGAGATGGGGAGGGAGAGTAAACAGGCCATGTTTTGTGCTCCCAGGACAGTGCAGTGCAGGGCTGGTCTACCCAACAGTTACAACTATGTCACGGGATCAAGCACCAGCACGGTTCCAGTTTGTGGTGCACGGGAGTCCTTAAGGTCCTTAACCATGTTCTGTAACTGGGCTAAAGCTCTTTGCACCACACCACCAGCCTCTCCTTCTTTAAGGCCTTTCATGAAGCTCAGTTATTCAAGGACGTTTATAACTACATAGTACATATCTTTATTTTATTAAAAAAGCAACTCTTCACAATGCCTGCATTACTTACCCAAGCGACCAGATGATCTTGCTGTCTTCACTTTCATCCTTCCCCCACCGCCCCATTGTTTCCCATAATCATCTATTGTTCTTCCCTTAATTAAGACTGTAAAATTTTCAAGAAGGGCACCCTGGGCCAGACCCTTAACAGGTGTGCATTGGCATAGTTTGATTGACTTCATTTGAGCAGCACCACTTTATAGCAGCTGAGACTCTGGTCCTGTCTGTTTTTGTTCTGTTCAGGGCTGTGCATGTATGTAAATAATGAGACATGGCTACAGTCCCCGTTACACCATGTGTATTGGCAGTACTGGGATCCCAGTATTGGGTTGTAATTGTGTTGCAGGCAGGCCCCTACTACACCATTCCCTCACTTCTTTAGAAATAAGCCGTTCAGCACCTGCAATTTGGCTTCCGTTTTAAAATGGTAAATTCTATTAGAAGTTGGATTTTAAATATTTTTATCCTTGCAGCCATCCCTCTCCCCACCCCCGCCCAAAATAATCCACCCTTCTATCATGAAGTAATAATTTTTAAAGCCTAATTTTGCTGCTGCACATGGAAATAAAATGAACAAGCTCTCCAGCTAATAGACTATGTATGGATATGCTCCCCTTAGTAGTGTCAGTGGACAAGCAAATGCAAATAAAAAATATTAACCAATGCAATATCAGAGGGGAAAAGAATCTAATGCTAACCCATCTCACGTTCTGTCCTGTGTTTACACTGGTGTCTGAGCAGAACTGTCGTGCCTCTGGAGTGGAGGCTGTTAGTGTTTCCATTAGAATCCCTTCTCTTCATCCATAGAAGTCCCGCTGTCTCATGTGAGGTGCTTAGCAAACGGGATATAAGGCCCTTCACATCGCTGCCTGGTCCTGTGCAGAGGGAGACCCCTTCACTTCACCCAGGATTTCAGCTGTGCCCAGAACAGAATGTGCCGTGTGCCATACAGAGCATGGGGTTCCTTTGTTGTTCTAGGTCTCTGGGAGTCGTGATTTGCCCATCTGACTCAGTTCACACCAACTGTAGGTTGTTTTCTTGACAGAAATTGTCTGGAAAATAACCAGCTTGGAAACAGTACTTCTGCCGTGAAAAGAAATGATTTGTCAATCTCATAATGGTATTAAATAGTTAAAAACTGACTGCTGATCACAAGGGACCAGCTGATCACTGTGTTCAAAATCTCCAAGGATATGGTACAGAAATAGCTGATGACTTCACAAAGAAGCAGTACTGCATTATGAGCTGAATAAAACTGAAGCAGCTGCATTAGGTTGATCCTTCTAACATTAACGTGAATGAATTCTGCCTCCCCAAGGTGATGTGGTACCAGCACAAGCAGACAATGTGTCCATATTCATTCCCTCCTTGAAATTGGCCCCTGGGTGGCAGTTACAGCAAAGCAGTCCAGGGACCTGAGTGGGTCATGGAGACTGAACTCCTTTACAGGTCATCCCTGCAGGGCAGGCTCAAGCATGCTGGCAGGGCGTGTGGGAAGCTTACACTGCTGCCTGTGCTCTATCTGTTCTGTGATTAGTGAAGGAGTTCAGAGTGTGGAGCAGTCAGTCCAGCACCAAATCTGTGTACACAGAACACTAATCGTGAAGACCATTGGAATAACAATACTGCTTGAAGTGCAATACGTGCTTTATTGGAACTGTTCACTAGAATTAACTCTTTCCCTCACTTCTGAACAGTGCATGCACGTGTTTTATTGACTGCAGTTGTTATCTAGATTCTCCCTTCAGCAATGTTTTCCTTTATTAAAGGGTCCAAGTTGCAGGGCTCTCTTTTTATACTGGGAGTAAGGTTTTCACATTCAGATGTCTATTGCAGTCCTTGGCTGCTCCTGAAGGAATGGTAGCTAGAAGTAATCCTTCAAGAAAAGGGCTCTGTTATCATTATTCTGAGTGTCTTACTTGTTATCCTCTTTCTGGTAACTCACAATGCAAGGCCAACATGATCTTGTCATAAACCTGACTGGAAACCTTACCCTTCCCTTCTGTTTCCTGTTGTATTGGAAAGCTGTAAACAAAGTCTGGTGTCCAAGAGAAACTTCACAGAAAGTGAGGAGAAATGCATTGTTACTCCCTGGCTGTGACCAAGTCTTTGATAGAAATGCATGGCCTACAAGCACTTCCCTTCAGGGCAGGGGGTGGGGAGAGCAGCCGTAAGGGCTTTCCTGCAGGGAAATGGCTTTTGGTTCATTTAGAAAGGGTAAAATTCCCGTCTTCCCCTCTGCGATACATGTATCAGCGGAATAGAAACAGAATGCATGCAGGATTCTGCACCAGGGAATCAGGGTGTCCTTTGGAAACCAGAGGCTTTTCTTGTGGCTAGAGCCTCCTAGGCAGTAACTTCGGGGTGGGGGCGGGGTTGCAAGCAGTGACCCCTCCCCGAGTGCCACGAGCAGGAGTTGAGTCCTGCCCCCTCCCGAACCACAAATGCCAGAGGAGCAGGCAGCCAGTGAGTTCCCCACTTTCCCCCTCACCGCCCCACTGGGCTTCAGGCTTCTGCAGCAGCAGCAAAAGAAACAACAACAACAAAAGACAAGAATGTGCACAGCACCTTATTTGTGTTTCTATTCTGTTTAGATCCAGTAAAGAATAGAAACAACTGTACGTTATTTTTATTATTGAGTTTGCAAAAAACCTCTACATAAATAAATTATGGACATGGATCTGTGCATATTTATTTGTATTTCCTGAAGTTAATTAAGTATTTTAGGAAGAATTGTCAGAGCAGCCACCAGCAAGAGTTGGTGGCCGCACTCTGAGGCCACCAAAAATGTTGTTGCGAGACCCCCTTCAGGCAGTAAGGTATTAAGGAAATATAGAACAGGGTTTGAGCTATTTTATGCTCCCACAGGGCCCTTCTAGGTAGCCATAAATGCTTTGCTTTATCTGCCTCTAAGGCAGCTGAACCAATTCCAGCACCACTTAGTAGAGTGGCTGACAAACGGAGGTGCTAGTAAAAGCAGCTGTCTTCCCTATCCAGGTGCCAGGGCTTCTCCATGGAATGGGGCAGGGATCCATTCCCACACCTAGGTGCCTGCTACTGCTACAGCACTTTTAAACATCAAAACCATGGAGGGACTGACTGTGTAGCCCAGAGTCAGTGCTCCGCGTTGCCACTGCTGAAACCTCTGATTTTGTTCCCAGTCTTTCTGCTCTTCTCCAGTCTGGCAGGGGCTGGGAGCGTCTCTAGGTTTAATCTTCCTTCCTTGGAGTGAAGGCCACGTGTAGCTTAGCTGTGATATCTCAGAGGCTGTCCCTGCTGTTCCTTGTTTGGCTAAAGAGAATCCAGTCCTCAGGTGGAAGGGTGGTGACCATAGTAATAACTGTATAGCACCTGCCAGCCCAGGATCTCAAAGCACTTTACAGGTCCCTTGTGAGGAAGCTAAGGATGAACCAGATGCGGACACTGAAACACAGAAAATTAATTTACCCAAAGTTACACAGCAAGTCAGTAGCAAATCCAGGTACTTAATCCTATCTAATGACTCCTAATCTTTTGTTTTAAGTACTAACTGACACTTCTTGACAACACACACAGCTTTGGGTGCAAAAGGAGAGCATAGGAAGGACCTCAGGTCTCCAGTAAGTGCCTGGAGGGCGGGTACTTGTGTAGTTGAGTGTTTGTTAGATTAGGCATGATACTACTACATACGATGACCCCCTCTTCCAGATATAAAATTTGAGTCCCCTGCTAACCAAGTAATGTCACCAAACCAGTACTGGTCAAAATTTTCCTTGGTAAGATAATGCTTTACTGCAAACCCTTATGAAAGTCAGGTCCTAGCATCAAAGGTTAAAATACAAATTTCCTTCATCGAATCCTAAACCAAAAAAGATCTCTTTTTCTGTACACAAAATATTGCTAATTTGCTTTTTTCACAACAATAAATCCAGGCATAGCCATGTGTAAGTAAGGCTTTAACGGCTAATAACTATTACGCCTATCATGCAAGAAGTCTTCTTGAAAAGCAACACCCAGGACTGAATCCAGTCCAGTGGCAAAAGGGTCCCTTTGTGTAGTGACAGCTGTATGTAGTCTGGAGCTTTGGTAGAAAAGTGTCGTCTGTATTCTAATTGTTTTGCACACCAACAAAATGTAACTAGCCAAATGTCAAAGCAGCTGCAGCAGCATGATCTTTGTCTCTTGTGTGCTCATCACTTTACTCTTCACACTTTTTATATTCATATATATTGGTGGGATTGTGAACTCCTACCCTTGAATATGGAATGAAATAGCACTGAATATCTTGCTTCCATCTTTGACATATATTGTTTTTTTTCCTCCTTCTCTCTAGTCTAAAGAACTACAAATAAAGAAGCAGTTTCAGGACACATGCAAGATCCAAACCAGACAGTACAAAGCACTGCGAAACCACCTGCTGGAGACCACACCAAAGAGTGAACACAAAGCTGTCCTGAAACGGCTCAAAGAAGAGCAGACCCGGAAACTGGCCATCCTAGCTGAGCAGTATGATCACAGCATCAATGAAATGCTCTCAACACAAGCTGTGAGTTGCCTCTGAGACCTAGTACACACATCATAGAATCACAGAATAGCAGGGTTGGAAGGGACCTCAGGAGGTCATCTAGTCCAACCCCTGCTCAAAGGGGGACCAATCCCCAGACAGATTTTTACCCCAGTTCCCTAAATGGCCCCCTCAAGGATTGAACTCACAACCCTGGGTTTAGCAGGCAATGTTCAAACCACTGAGTTATCCCTCTCCCCCCGTCAGTTTGCATTTTGACCTGTAGTCACCCTGACAGCAGGGTTGTTTTCTTCCTTTGCCACACATGCAGCACCCAGGTTCAGATCCCAGACTTAGTCCTTCCTCTCATACTGCAGAAGCAGCCTTCAAATCCAGAGGAAATACTCACTACCCACTTCAGTCAGTACTGAGTTACCATGACAGAGGTGCATAGTAAGTGTTTCCTTTTAATCTGAGGGCTGTGTTTGCACCAAGCCTGCATCTTTGAATTCAGCTGCTTCTTATGGAGCACCAATATGCTACTTCAAACTGGCCTTTTAGTCAGTTAAACGCTTCTAGATCTAAACCTGAAATGGTATTGACACTAATGTTGAAAACTTCGTAAATGCCATTTTAACGAATGACCACACTATATGCATAATACTTTGGGTCCCTGCTGTAACTGCATTAGAATCTTCTTTGCATATCCTTAGTGCAGTGGCTCCTAACCTTCCTCCTTTGGAGACCCCGTGGAGATGGATCAGCAGAGGTGCACTCCCAGCTGATCATAACTGCTTGCTCTAGAGCCCAGCACAGTGGCCACTGTATCTCCTTTTCCTGTTCATTCTCCTCTTGAATGTATTTTTCTCTTTATTTGCCTTTGAGCACCCTCTTCTCTCATTCCAACCCCACCAGAAGCTTATGCTGCTTGCTTTTGGGAAGGATATGTTGATGGCTTCATAGGCTGGCCCGAGGTATCTTCCTCCTGGGGCTGAGTCTGTGGGAGCGGAGAATAGAAGTTTGGACGAGTAAGTTGCTACCTGAGCCTGCAGCCCTGGACATTGCTTCCTGTGTTGGGAGTACTGGGGAGCAGGAAGGAAAGCAAGAAGCTGCCCACTGCTTTGAGAGCACATTTGCAAGGGAGCTGTTGTGAATCGGGGCTCAGGCAGCTTCCCCAGCCTCTCTGCTCTGCACACAAGAATGGCACTCCCACGCTGGGTAACACAGCCTGAGTTCGGCATGGCGAGAGTTGTGTAACTGGTTTTAGGCTGTTAAGCTGTGCTGCTAGTTACTGTTCTGCATTGGCAGGGATATGCGCTAGGAGCCCTTTCCCATCTCTAACTAGGATTCTGTGCAACCCTCTAGTAAATCTGCATTGGAAATTTGGCATTCCATTAATCCACTTGTATGCAACACAGGAGAACTTTTCTTTCTCTAAGCTTCCCTCTGGCAAAAGCGAGAGCTGTAGATGTTCGTACCATTTAGCCAGCCTTCAGCTCTCCCTGTAGAGACCACTTGGTAGTGTAGCTTGCAGCAGCATTGCCATCTTACTGCCCCAGTGTTTGTCACTGTGTGTTCCCTGTTCGCTGAAAGTGGATACAATAGAAAGCAATTGTATTGCTAAGAAAACAATTGTTTTCCCCCGTACAGTGTGTCACGAGTGGCTATCCCACAGTGAAACATCTCTATTGTCTTTCTCCTCACAGCTGCGTTTGGATGAGGCACAGGAAGCGGAGTGCCAGGTTTTGAAGATGCAGCTGCAGCAGGAACTGGAGCTGCTGAATGCGTATCAGAGTAAAATCAAGATGCAGGCTGAGGCCCAGCATGATCGGGAGTTGCGTGAACTGGAACAGAGGGTATCCCTTCGCAGGGCCCTCCTGGAGCAGAAGGTAAGGGCGACTGAGGGGCCTTGGGAGCAGCAGTCAGCATTGGCCACGTTCCAAGAGTTTGACTATGAAAAGCTAACGTTAATAGGACAATGCTATAATACTGGTTTTGACCCTTCCCTGGGTTCTCTCACTTGGGAGGCAAAATGGCATCATACTAGTCACTGGCAGAGTTCCTCTTGTCCCATCACTGATAGCGATAGGGAGAATGGGGTCCTGGTCTGCCCAGGGTGACAGTGCTATGGCACATTGTAGGGCTGAGGTGCAGTGTGCCTGGACCTGGGGTGGTGAAAGGGGGAGCCCTTTGTATTGAACTCCATGACCGCCAACTCCTCCTGGCTGGACTGCAGGGCTGCATCAAGTTCTAACTGATGGAGGGAAGGCTGCTGTGATGGTGAGTCTTTAGGTAGAAGGGGAAAAGTAATGTTCTCTCCATTGTCCCTCGGCATTGGATTCTCTCTCCAAGTTCAGGAGAGGGAAAATGTAACACAGCAAAGTAGAGTTTCTATAAGTTTATCTGGTATCAGGAATAATGACCTTGAAGTAGAAGGGGTAGAGTGCACCAGCACAGATTTGTGATGGGCTGCGGCCCTGAACAGAAATGTTTGTTGTATGCAGCTTCACTCCATTAAAAGTCTATGAAGACCCAGCTGTGATACCTCCGTACAATGACTTTGATTAAAGTTAGACAGCCATGGAGAAGAAACATGATAGTCAAATCATAGTTAAAAAGTCCAGAGGTCTGACCCTAATCCCATTACAAGTTGGAGCAGCCAGACACAAAAACAGAGAATCCACTGAGCTCGATATAGAATTGCTTACCCATACCAAGCATGCCTCCCTGTGCTACACCAAATCTGTGTTGTGAAAGTGTGTGTTGTGGCAGCATACTGAGCATGTCACAGCAAAGGGAAACGTGCTCCTTGCCTTCATCCTGCAGAATTCCCCCTGTTGACTTCCCCCCACGGGGTGTCAGACATCGTAACTTGGATGCTGACCAACAAGGAATACATTTGTGGCCTAGAAGTAAGTTATACTTGCTTGCTTCTCCCAGAACTTAACCGATGTATGTTCAGCCAGCAAAGACCACTCCTCTGCCTCATGCTGCTTCATCTAATGGGCAGTGGGAAAACTAGTCTAAGAAAGCTGCATCTTCTGCTTACCCATGGCTCTTTTGCAGGTTACTGAATCTTCACAAGTGGCTAAGTCTGTGAAAACTACGTTACTACGTAGGATTTGCTGGTGTAATATATGCCTCTAAACTTCAGTGTTACGTTTATTTTATTCCCATTAAAATGTCAGTTTGAAAAACTAAGAGTTTACAACACAGCAATAATCTTAGAACCTGCTTTAGAATAAATGTTGTATTGTAACTACTGCTACCTGGCGACGCACTCTGCGATATGTCGTTTGGAAGTGTGTGTAATAGTCTATTGCTAGTCCCTTGGTTTTGTGGGTGCAGTTCGGATGTGTTCTGATGTTGCATTGGGCATAACCAAGAGAAATTCTGGCATCAAGTTACATTAGAGGCTGTAATTAGGCCAGTGATTTAAAGGAGCACAGGTTAGCCAAAAATAAATTCGATGCAAATTATTCGTTATGGGCCTGATCCAAAGCCTACTTGAATGGAAAGTCCCTGTGAATCGGCTTTTGGCCTCAATTATGATGAGAGGAAGTTTAACACATCTCCATTCAGGGAAGAAAAAGATAAGATCTTGGGGTCTTTTTGCTTTGGCTTCTGTTGTCAGAACAGTTCTCAGGGCCAAGAGACCCTGCAGTATTTTTTTTAACTCATGTGCCTCTTTACAGTGATGTGTTCAGACTTTAATGTCACTTACCACCTTTAAAGTCGGGTCGTAGCAACAAAATGAAGTGGTTCAAACAGCAAGAGCCTGTACACCACAGACATGCACAATGCATGTAATGAACAGCTAGCAGAGAAACTCAAAGCTTGAGCTAACGACGAGGCTGCATTTCTTGGAGTTACTGCTGATTAGTGGCCACCTAGGAAAAAAATGGGGACCCATGTGGAATAAATGGGAATGTGCTGTTTCTCAAAGGATTGTCCTTTCAGTTGTTGTGGGCTGTCTTGAACCTTTTGATGCACAATGATGTGATACGATGTGTCCACATGCAGGCTAACTGACGCTTTGACTTAGGACTGGAGACAAGTGGCGATTTTAAAATGCCTGTGTATTTCTATTGGTTGTCTCTAGCAAAGTACATAGAGCTTTGGCCCCTTCCCAGCATAGCGCTATTTGTTCTATGATGGTGCCCCTCAACGCTAGGAATTGAGCAGTGTAGGTGGCTTGGATGAAGGCAAAGGCATATACATAGCCAGACTCCTCAGTTGGCATTTTCCAAAATGGTGCAAGTTTCCTCTTGCGTCAGTAATGAGCTTTGCCCTGTACACCAGAGACAGTCGCTGCTCTGAGGAGTGTACGTTCTAAAGATTTAGATGTATAATATGCTTCCCATGCTGCCTCAAGTACCTCCCCCAACAAGACCCTCTGAATCTCTGTCATCTCTAGGTGATGTAGCTTTAACACAATGAAATGTACAAGTCCACACGTGCAACTGAATTGTATCTAAGTTCTGTTTATTAACTTTCAACCTTCATGATGGCGTCACCTGCAGTGTTATAACACGTATCTGTTATGTTGTATTTAAGGCAACGTTCCTTCTGAAATAGAAATAGACTTTGCACTGATTGTAATAGTTTGGGCAGGGTCTGGGAAGCCTTGCTAAGCACAAATGCAAACAATTGTGAGTAAATAGATTTATTAAGTATCAGAGGGGTAGCCGTGTTAGTCTGAATCTGTAAAAAGCAACAGAGGGTCCTGTGGCACCTTTAAGAAGGATCCTGAATATCCGTGTTTCACAAAACAGGGTCGTTCTTCCCTGGCATTTGCTGTCAGCCAGCCGCTCCGTGGCTTTTACGCAGAGTGAGCAGGCTGCCTACCCAGCTTTTACCTGGCCTAAGCCTTACACAGGGAGCTAGACTCTACCTCAGCAGGGCCTGCACTGCTTCTCAAAGCAGCAAGAAATCAGCAAGTGAGGGAAGGCAGCATCTCAAACCCCAAATGGTGGAGGTGATGACTCATGCTGGAGCAGATTGTTCCCTGAATTCTAGATTAAACTACTGTACATATTCCCTGATTAAGTGCCCTGAGAATGCTTACAAGCAAATGAGTGTTAATATCCAGCACTTGGAAGCACTGGGACCTCTCTGGGGTGAGAGAGATTGTCCCATGTCAGAGTGTTGTTGCTGAAAAAAGTGGAGCTGTCAGCATGCAAACAAAGTTCAAGCAGAATCTGTTGCTGTTTTTTCCCTTCCCTTCATTCTTTGTGACCAAGCCCAATAATGGCTCTTCGGTGGCATGGAGAAATAATGGAGCAATTCTTTGGTCTGAGTGTTTAACCCCAGGAATTTCAGCAAGAGGAGATAATAAATCGCAGGCCAAAATTCACCCTTCCGCAGGGGGCCATCAGGAGGCCTGTGTACCATATTCCCTGTGCCTAAATAGCTGATGTTGATGCCTTGCACAAGGGCCATTAAAAAGTGATTTGGGATGTTCTTACTGAAGAGAGACAGTATTGTATCAAGAGCTGGAGATGCTCCCAACTCAGTTGATCATTTGCAAATCATCCAGCTAATAATCTGCCCAGAATGCAGCTATCGCCACCTACGTTACTGTTTTGTTTTTGAAGAGGGAAGACGCCCCATTGATCACATGTAAGAGAGAGCAGCAGGGTAATGAGACATTAGAAACCAATTTAGGAAAGGAGTAAGGTCAAAGTGATGAACATAAGCCAAAACCAATTGCAAGACCGGCTATGAAGGGGAAGCCAGGCAGGTCTGTTAGTGAATTGCCATTCTGGAGGAGAGTTGTGGTCACTAGGTTCAGCTGCCAGCAGTTCAGACCAGTTGATGTTGCATTGACAGGTGACTGATGACCATGCAGTCATTCTGCTCGAAGCACCTTGTCCCTAGGTCAGGGTGTGTCAGCAGATTTCGCTGCTGCATCTTAGATTTGAAATATGAGCTTCTGAAGACATAGCTGCAATTTTGGATTTGAATCCCAAAAGCCCCGATGTAATGTGTGAAACACCGGGAAATAGGATGGCATAACTCCGCAAGCCTGGGTTTCAGCCCTGCTGTCCAGCCCCTCTTACTTTTCTGTGCACAGGTCCACGTGTCCGAGAAACCATGGATTGTCGTTTTGCATTCATAATGGAGAGTGTGCATCTGGCCTGTGCAGCTGCTCTAGTCTTTGGTTGAACAGCAAGGCCACGGATACTATAAACTCACCATTGCAATGAATCCGGTTGCGCTTGCTGTGTCTCTAGAGGTGTGCTGCTGCTACAGACTCCCTTTTCTCTTTCCTTCCCTCAGATTGAGGAGGAGATGCTGGCATTGCAGAATGAGCGCACCGAACGGATACGAAGCCTGCTGGAGCGTCAAGCCCGCGAGATCGAAGCCTTTGATTCAGAAAGCATGAGGCTAGGTTTCAGTAACATGGTTCTGTCTAATCTCTCCCCCGAGGCGTTCAGCCACAGCTACCCGGGAGCTTCTGGCTGGTCCCACAATCCTACTGGGGGTGCGGGACCTCACTGGGGTCATCCCATGGGTGGCCCACCACAAGCTTGGGGCCATCCAATGCAAGGTGGACCCCAGCCATGGGGTCACCCCTCAGGGCCCATGCAAGGGGTACCTCGAGGTAGTGCTATAGGGGTCCGCAACAGCCCCCAGGCTCTGAGGCGGACTGCTTCTGGGGGACGGACGGAGCAGGGCATGAGCAGGAGCACAAGTGTTACTTCACAAATATCCAATGGTTCACACATGTCTTATACATAACTTAAACAAGAACTGAGGGTGGCAATTCCACTGGAGCTGTCTGCCAACAGAAACTGCCTACAGATACGTCCCAGCAGCCTCCTCAGTGTGGGACTGCAGTGTGATGCTGGGTGAACATGGAGTATTGTATTCATTTTGTAAAGCACTCTGTTTTGTGTTTACTAACTGGGATGTCATAGTATTTGGCTGCAGGGTTTGGTTTTTTTAATTTTTATGTTTTGGGGGGGACTGGGGAGGGGATCTAAGACATATATGCAACTAGTCAGAGAAGTTGGCTGTTGGATATGGCATTAAAGCTGCACAAGGGCCTCAGACTGCTTTCATCACCCCGTCCCTACAGAGTGGTAGGAAGAGTTCAGACCTTCGCTAATGTCCAAAAATCTTAACAACCACCTGAGCAGACCCGGGGGGCTGAAATAAGTCACTATCTGGCAGAGGAGCAGCTGTATTTTCTGCCCATTGTTTATCATGAAATTGGCCACATTTCCAGGTGTAGCCTCAGGAGGAGAGGGATTAAAGGAACTGTAGGTGAGGTAGAGGGGCAAGAGGAAAGGCTTGGCCTGCTGAGATGAGAGGGATCACACAGACCCTTGCCACCCAAGTGCACGCTCTCTTGCACTAAGGGATGAGCCTTCTCCAAGGGCATAGGGCAGCTTGCTGGGCACCACATTGGTAGATGTGTGTGCAGGGGGGAGGGCTGGAAATGTTTAAAATCCAGCCTAGCATCTTTGCACTCCCCTGGCTGTGCTGGTGGCAGGAGTGTTGTGCTTTGGAGGAGGTTGGGAAGAAGAGCATAAATAATGCGCTTGTATGGCTAATACTGTGACATCTCACCTTAGCTAAGCATCAGAATAATTCGTGAAGCCCTAAATAGTTCTTTTGCTCTGTTCTTCAGAAACCTTGGACTTACAGCCAATCAATCCGAAATGCCAGAGGTATTTTGAAAGTTGCCATAGTCACAAAATGCCATTGATCGGGGTTTTCATTACTACACTACATACACCAATTTATTACCTTTTGGCTTGTTGCAATTTCCTGTTTACATGTCGAGTGTAGCCAACTGTTTAAATGTTTAGTTGCCATAGTGTACCAGGAGGAGCTGAGCCAATGACTCTACCAGTTGCTGACTAACCTACATCACCACTGTAGATCTTGCTGCATGTGAGGCTCCTTTATATTATTTTGGTTGCCGCAGTACTTTACAACTTTACAGGCCATTGAGACTTTGTGATCATTTGGCAGCATGTCACACCACATGTAGGAAGCACTATTTCCAGATGGCTCTTATCAGAGCTGCTGTACTACTGAAAGGAGCAAAAGAGGTTGGGAAATAAATTTAAAAAAATTAAATTAAAAAGGTCAGGGAGTCTGAAAATAAATGGAATGACTTTTGTGGCTACGTCTCGACCCTTAATGCTGGAAGTGGGAGGTGTCGTGAAAGCCTAGTCCCAGTTGTGGGGAGTTCTGGGCAGGTCAGCACCATGAGATTCAGATGAGAGCAGGTAGATTAAGCTGGGTTTGAGGTAAAGATTTTCTTCCTGGGAACTGACCAGCCAGAGTTCTTTGTAAATTACTTTCCTTGCACACTAATCATCTTGAAGAAAACACTAGCTGCTAACTCTAGGATTTGCCTTTAACATGTTTATATGGCTCAAAAGCAAGGTTTTCCGAATGTGTTTGTCATGTGACATATTTATATAGGAATACTCCAGTGTCTTGCTGCTGTTCAGTTTTCTCAACAGTGTGACATTCTTTTGTTAACTAAATTAAAATCCACTCCAGATCCTTAACTCTTAGCCAGTGTCTGGTGAATCCAAACTCCAGGATTTCCAGTGTCTCGGTATATCATCTCACTCGGAACAAAGATGGACACTATACCAAAATACGTTTGATTAACTCTTTGGCAGGGCCTGGTAGTATTAACAGTGAACGCAGACGTTTGGGATGAGGCGGTGGAGCCACTGAGGAATATTCCCATTGGTTACCCTGTAGGACAGATATGTTTGGGACAAAGATGAACTCTCTGACCCCCTATTCCCCTTGAAACACGTCTCTCTGTGGGATGGATGTTTTCTCTTCTAGCTGTTCTTTTGCATTAAAACATTCAAATGAAATTAAGGAAAATCACCTTCATTTTCCTGTCTTAAGAAAAAAAAAATCAAAAGCCAAAAACCTCTATTGGATCTTACCACCTTGGTGTGGAGGGTGTATCCAGAGCATGGTGCTAATATGCGATGTTTAGGAGTTCTCACCTCCTCAGAATCCCAGACAGCAGCAGTGACGGGCACTGTACTTCAAAATTCAGGGGTTTCATTCTTTTGCTTCTGTTATGGTTTGAATTTGGCGAAAGTCTCTGGCTTAAATTGAGCTACTTCAAGAAGAGTTCCCTCAAACCTCTATTTGTGTAATGTAAAGCATGACTAAATGCTGGACCCAAATGATGTCTATCCCATATTGGCTTTTTTGTATCCAAAAGAATTGTGTAGTAACCATTTTTACATGTATATCATGTGCAGACCTGGACTATTCCAATGAGTTAATATTTTAATTAAAATAGTTTGCAAAAACTGATTCAGATCAACCTTGTCTAAATGTGTGTGTCTCTGTGTGTACATGTGGGGAACAGAAGCTACCTTCCGAGTGAGTTTGATCTCAAGAGATGTCTCCCAATTACTCAGTTGTTGTAATCTGTGGAAATCGCTTCATATTGTGTAGTGGAGGTATACGAGGAGATAAATTAGTGTATATATAATGTGTATGTTATAGATATCATATATATCACATAAATATCTTTGTGAGATATATGTATAAATATCAAATCAAAATAGTCCAGAGACGCAAACACTTTCTGAATCAGTTTGCAAACTCCATTTTTAAAAATTAAAACTAACTACTCCACATTGTCCTGTACCCACCCGCCCCCTCACACCGCCACCACGCTGTACTGTACCCATCCACCACCTCACACTGCCATCGTGCTGTACTGTACCCGCCCCCTGACACCACCGCGCTGCACTGTACCCCCCCCGCCCCCTCACGCCGCGGTGCTGCACTGTACCCCCCGCCCCCTCATGCCGCGCTGCACTGTACCCCCCGCCCCCTCACACCGCCGCACTACACTGTACCCCTCACACCGCCGCCATGCTGCACTGTACCCCCCCGCCCCCTCACGCCGCCGCCACTCTGCACTGTACCCCCCGCCCCCTCACGCTGCCGTGCTGCACTGTACCCCTCAAGCCGCTACTACGCTGCACTGTACCCCCCGCCCCCTCACGATGACGCCGCGCTGCACTGTACCCCCCCGCCCCCTCACGCCGCCGCCACTCTACACTGTACCCCCCGCCCCCTCACACTGCCGTGCTGCACTGTACCCCTCACGCCGCTACTACACTGCACTGTACCCCCCCGCCCCCTCACGACGCCGCCGCGCTGCACTGTACCCCCCCGCCCCCTCACGCCGCCGCCACTCTGCACTGTACCCCCCGCCCCCTCACGCTGCCGTGCTGCACTGTACCCCTCACGCCGCTACTACGCTGCACTGTACCCCCCACCCCCTCACGCCGCCGCCGCGCTGCACTGTACCCCCCCGCCCCCTCACGACAATGACGCGCTGCACTGTACCCCCCCCGCCCACTCACACCGCAGCCGCGCTGCACTGTACCCACCCGCCCCCTGACGCCGCTGCCATGCTGACATGTACCCACCCGCCCTCTCACGCCGCTGTTGGGCTGTTCTGTACCCATCCCCTCGCACCGCCATGCTGTACTGTACCCCCCCACCCCCTGACGCTGATGCTGCGCTGTACTGTACCCCCCGCCCCCTCACACCACCACCGTGCTGCACTGTACCCGCCCCCTCACGCCGCCGCAATGCACTGTACCCACCCCCTCATGCCGCTGCGCTGCACTGTACCCACCCCCTCACTCACACCGCCGTCGCGCTGTACTACACCCACCCACTCACGCCGTCCTGCTGTATTGTACCACCCGCCCCCTCAGGCCGCCGTCGCGCTGTACTGTACCTACCCCCTCACTCACGCCCCAACCAGGGCTTTAAAAATACTGTAAATTGTGAAAACTACTCCCAGTGTCTCAGCAAGATGCTAGTTTTCCATCTTCTGAGGATTAACACTGGGAAAATGACTGTGAATATTACTTTACAATTTTTATTTACAGTATTTTAAAATACTGGTGCCAGCTTGACACCTACAGTATATTATTCTGTGTGTTTGGTTTTTTGCCCTTTGCACAGACCTTAAACTCTGATTAAAGTTTAGTCCAGAGGCTCAATAGCAGGAGAGTTGGCATTTTTCACCTCTTTAATCATATTACACTTCTTTTGGTTTTGTTCATTAAAATCAGTGAAAGGGACCACGTGTGCTTTGTTTGTTGTGGGTTCTGGAAAACAGAGGCACCTCCTCCATTCCCATTGACTGTTGTGCACTTAATTCCCTGGGCACAACACTGGAACTTTCACCTGCATGGAATCTAACCCTGTAAACTTCCAAGGGGTTGAAAAACAAACACGGTACTGTACAGTAACAAAACATTGAATGGAGAAGTCCCCGCGGATATTTCTTATCTACAAGTCCTGCCTTGGGGCAGACTAGAGCTGCTGTACTTTCAGTACAGCCGCAGTTAACTTTTATTAAGTAGAATGTTGCACGTTGTCAATAAAACCTGCACAGAGTACACGATGGTGGATACTGGAATAATACTGCTTATTATCACAAAGGGGAAAATGGCCTGTTGAACTCAAAACCTTGATCCTGTCCACTCTTTATTGGCTAAAATAAATTGTATTATACCAATATCTACTGTTACTCTGTTAAATACACACATCTCTCTGGAGATCTATCTAATGGTATCTCATTTGTGTATATTTATATACTCTGTGTGTATGTATGCGCGCACACAACTCAAGTTGTGCATTTCTGTCAGGGCACTTAGCATTCCCTCAGCTGATAAGCTGACAGGACAATTTGTGCAGCAGGGCTGTGTTAGGGGGAGGATGTGAGCAGAAGTGCACAAGGGTTGAATGGAGTGGGCAAGCGCTGGTTTAAATCCTGCCCTGCGTTGTGCGGGATGTTGGAGGGTTCTGTAGCTGCTGCAGGCATGTGAAAGGAGGGAAGAGCGCTCGTGAAGGGTACAGCGAAGTTAGAAGGCAGCGCAGAAAGCAAGTTTACATAGCACTAGGGAAGCGGCGTGGGGAGCTACTGGTGCTGTTTGCAGTATGCTTGTAGTCAGTGTGCTGTGGGGAAAGGCAGTGGTACGTAAGAGTGAAATGTTCTGCAGTCTGAGCTCAGAATCCCTAGGCATAGTTCATCTCAAAAGATCACAAACCCCGTATAGTCTTCATTAACTTTGTACATTTCTGGGGATCAGCTGCCACGAACTATAAACTCTGCTCTCTGCACCTTTGTTGTTGTTCCATGTGCATTAAGCTAAGGCCAAAACATAAGATAAAACTGTGAAGTTACTTCTTATTAGCTCCATTCTTTATCCTTCTCCCCACCCATTCCTTCCAGAGCATGGACACGTGTCTCTAAGTCTGGTTCCCCACCACCAATGGACTGTGTGCTGGGAACAGCATCATTTTCATCCTTGATGCCAGTTCTGTGTGCCCATGTAATGCTGCAGGCTTCTGAGTGATGGGGTAACAGCTGGACAGAGTCAGCCCTTAGAACCTGATTTTCTAGGTCTGGAAACCTTCAGGTTCCTGGCATCACTCCTCCCTCTACCCCACCCCCACCCTTGGATAGCAGTGAGGCGTCTGGCAGTTTGGGGAGAGGTGTCGGTTCCTGCATGTGTCAGGTCAGAGTTGCACATATGAAGGGCATCTCTTTGTTAGTGGGGCATGTTCCTGCAGTCTCAGACCTCGCTAGGGTAACAGCATGCCACACATAAGGTGTCTCTTCCTCATGGCGGTGGTGTGTACATACCAAAGGGAAGCCCCCAGACACCTGTTCCTGTGGGTTATAGTTACTGTCAGCAGTGTGGTTCCTTTGAAAGCAGGTTTGTAACCTTTCTTTTTCAGTGTCTCCAAGCTTTTGGCTTCCCTACCCTGTCAGCAGGAGTGTCTGTTCTTTTAAAACTGTCTATGCTCCTGGTTTAAAGACCATGGCACAGTTCCACCCCCGCACTCCCCTGGACTCCAGTCAGATTGTGAGCCTAGAAGTGGGGTTTGTGTCCTTAAGAAAGTTTGGTGCCTGTAGCAAGAACTTGGGATTGATGTATGTCTTGCTGTGTTCGTTTGAGTTTGCACTGTCAGGATTCGTTTCCATGGGAGCCAGTGGATAAATGTTTGCGAGACTGTGCTGAGGGGTGCAGGGGGCTGTCAGATCTGGGAAGAAGCCAGCTGACTTAGTGGTTTTATTAAAACATTACCCCAAAAGAGAGACAGACGCAGATAACCCTGATTCCTGTTGTGTAACAGAACTCAACCAATTGGGCCTGTCAGGGTCACTCTCATGCCTGGGATACCCCGTTCCCAACCCTTGGCTAAATGCTGGAGGAAGAAAGCCTGGCTCAGCTAGAGAGGGCTGGATAAATAACGATACAGCAGCAACCAAGCAGCTGACCCAAGCTGTGGGCCTCGGCGTGCTTGTGCTTTTGGAGGTACATTTACCCCACCTCTCTGCCATCTAGCCATGTTCTGTAAATCCGGGGTTAGCCCCTCTGCAGCCACACGCTCAGCCTGGAAGTCTGTCGGTAGTCTGCCAATGAGAGACGGGAGTTACCACCCCCCAATGTGCACAAAATCAGGGGTATCTCCTGTCCCCCTCCCGGTACGGGTACCTCAGAACGTGTACCGTTCACATTTTCACTGACAATCGGGTTAATGATTGTGAGTGAAAATATTGTAATTATCTGTAAATATGTAGTTAACAAATTGACCTAGTTCCTGTATTTTTTAAGTTTTTGTACTTAAGTTTATAGATACAGTATGTGCCAACTAGAGAGGAGCTACTGTCGTTGCCAGTTGTAGCGCAGCCTGCATCTAACACCTTCAGTTGCCCGTGTGACACTAAGGATTCATGCTTAAATATCGTAAGGATGGGGGTGGGGGGGAAGATAAGGGAGAATAATGGCTTAATTTGCTGCCCAGGTGGAAATGCTTCTGGAACTAACAAAACATGATTGATCCATATCTTCTATATGGGTCCCCTGTGTTTTAGATGCGTGTATGCAAAACCTCTGCCCTTTCAGTCTAAATGCAAAGTGCGGGGATGTGGACAGTGCAAAGGATAGAAGTGTTGACGTGGAGCTTTTTCTGGGGTTGAAACTCACATAAACAAAGCCCAATTTCTCGCTGTCCCTTTTAACAGCACCCTTTTATTGTATTTAAAGAATTGTACAGAAAATACATATTCCCCCCCCCACACACACACACAGGGTTTTGATGCCAGGATAATCTAAAGAGCATGTAAACCATTGGAGAAGAAATTAATTTTATGAAGCTCGTTGCCTGCTTTTAGTGCCAGTATAACACATTTCTATGGCAACTCTGAGCTCAGCAGAGTTTGGAAATGAGCACACAGTTGTTAATGAACTGAAGTATGTAATCGCTGCGTTTGCATGGCTTGGCATCAGTGTTAGACTAGGGACACCTGAAAGCATTGGAGGCAAATTCTTGCTTGGAAATGGTCATTTGCTTAAGTTTCACTTGACTAAATGCATTGCCGAGGCATGGTGTGTTCTCCTAGAAATCGCATGTGGTCAAGGAATGGAACATGCAGAGGTGGGGGACAGTTTTCTGCCATCGAGCAGGCTCTCCGTGCAGACTGGTGGGTGTACTCCCACTGCCCTGCAGGCAGATGCTTAGGTGGTTGAGCTGTAGGCTACAGCTGGCTTGCATTGTAGTTTTTGTTTTCAACACCCATTACTAAATTAGAGAGTCTTTTCCCTTGGATTGCATATGAATGAAATAATCTGTCTCACCTCACTTGTCCCACCTTCACTGAGTATCTCATGGCATAGGCAAAGCTGCAACCCTGGAATAGCTCTGAGAGCTAGAGGTCTACAAGAAAAGAAAAATTACCACTAGGGAGACCAGTCATTGGAAGATGTTTAAGTTTCCCTGGAGGCTGTTGGGATGTGAACTCTTCAAGACACTGACAGGATCAAAGAGGGAAGGAAATGCAGAGATGGAGAGGCGTGGGTGGCGGGTGTGGTTCCTGGCAATCAAAACCACCTGCTTCCTTTCTTCAACCTTCCTCCTTCTCCTAACCCCTCTCAGCTCTCACCTGATCTTGCTTGGAAGAGGGACACTTTATCTGACCAAACCAACTCAAATGCGGGGTGGGTCTGATGTAGATACATTAACACTAAAAATCAGATACAGAATTATACCGACTTGAAAATTGTAAATGCTGAAGACGTTTTTATTAACACTTGGGTTGCTAAAATTCCTATTTATGTTCTTCCATGGAAATCATTAACCCATTTAAAACTTAAGGCAAACAGTGATGAAAATGCCGGATTACCAGGAGGACGTTAGCTGTCAGAACCCCCTTGGTTTAGTATACAAGAGAGGTAGCATACCATGCATTAAGAGGGGTAGGAGAAGGCTGTGTGAGGTGTGTATAGTGTATATTTTTAAAAATAGCTTATTGCTTGTATTATGAAGACTTTAAAGACAAACTTGAGAATTCTAACATAACTATTAACAAATTGAACAGAAGTTACCCCACTGCGTTCGGAGCGTCTGGAATGTATAATCTGTTTGTAACCCAGAATGATTTATTCTTCTACCAGTCAGCCAGATATCTTATTTCTATGTTTCATTTTGTATATCACTTTCCCTTTTGTTTTCATGATTTCCAGCATGCTTCTGTTTGGTTGGTTGTTTGCACAAGTATTGTGTAAACTAAAAGAAATTTTAACTTGAACCTGGCTTTTTTACTTTCTTGGATTTTCTTCCTCCACACTTTTTGGGGGAACCGGGGTGGGGGGTGTATTTTCCATTTGCAGCTTCCGGGTGAATGCCTGGTCTTTTGCCAGTCAGCTAAAAATGCTTCACTGTCAGTTGCTTTAAAAGAAAATAAAAATGTCACCTTATCAGTTCTAGGTAACGCCTGGGGAGGAGGGCAAGCGCACACCTGTAGCAGCACAAATCTGGCCTTGGTTGCAAAATGAAGGCAAAGCTTGGCTTTAACTAGATCGCTGCAGAGCTACCCCCAGTCCCACGTGTTCTCGCCACAGCCCGGACACAGGCACAGCTGCCATGACCTGCGGTGGGAGCTCGGCTGGCATGAAGGCTGCAGCATGTAGCCAGGTTCCCACAATGGTAGTGGGAGTTAAAATACCCGTGTCCCTCTTGGCTTCCGCCTGTGGGGTCATTGTTACACCCCTTGCTGTGTGCCTGCTAACGTGAGTGGGAAGAGGGATGTTCACAGACACCAAGTAATGTGTTTACTTCTCCTCCCCCTCCCTCCCCGCTTCCCTAACAACCTTCAGCTCATGACCAACAACTCTTCCCCAAGGCCCCAGCCTCTGTCCTTGGCCAGTAGAGGGGTTGTTCATTCTGGGGCATTGGGGGTGGAGGTGTAAACTTGGCTTTAACAAAGCAAGGCCAGGAGCCGGCCATCACTTTATCATGGGGGGTGCTGCCCACGCCATTATACTGAACAGAGGCCTGAGTCTTTCAAGCCCGATTCCTACAGGGATGGATCACCAAGGGTTAAAACAGGAAAACTGGACTCCTTCCTGCTCACGTTTCTGTTAGCACCAGCTGGGATGGGTGAGTCTACAGGTGTGCATTTTCCTTTTGGTAGAAAATGCCACAAGCACTAACTGATAAGGCTTATTGTACAGTATATTGTCCGTATTCTGGTATCCTTCTGGTTCAACATACATTAGTGCTCATATATAACCTGTATTAATTGTATAGATTGTGCATTTAAAGCTGTTACCAAGTTGTCAGAAAATAAGAGAAGAGAAAATAAGGTCGTATGTAATATTTTGTTTGTAAGTATCCTTTGTAACAGAGCAAAGGAAATGTTAAAAAATCAACTGTAATAAAGTAATTTTAGTACATGGAGCGTCTGCTGCAGGTTTTGAAAGGTGGGATTTAGCCAGGACTCTGGAGCTAATGCCGCCTCCTGTGGAGAGCACCCGAGGATCAGGGCGTGGGCGTCACATCTCCCCTGAACGCAGTTCCTTCAGCAGCACAGCGCCCTCCCGTGGCAGGGGCACGATGGAGATTGCTTTGACCAGGGGGCGCTTTCCCACCCCAGCACGCTCGGGCTGGCTGCTGGGAAGTGTATGAGCTAGTGGAGTTTCATACGCACAGGGGGAGGCTCAATTAGCCGTGCCCAGCCCTGACAGTGCGCAGCCTGGGCCATTTCCAATGTGGTGGGAACACACCAGTCATGTCAGCCATGTGGGCTTTCAACAGTCTGCTTCTGTGGGGGGGGATGACCGGGCCTGTGTGCGCAGTGCCTGCCATGCTGGTGCGAGCGCGCAAGGGGAAGGCTGTGCAACATTGGGGGGTGACTGCGCAGTGCTGCATGGCCCTTGGACAGCCTCTCCCAGGGACGCTATGGAGAGGTGCTAGACACAGCACCTGCCTGGCGCTACCTGGTGTAGGACCTCTGCCAGCTGAAGATCTCCTGGAGGTGGCAGGCGGCGGAGGAAGCCTCTCTCTTCTGCAGGACGCCCCTCCTGTACCGGTGCAGCCCCTTCAGCCTCTCCTCCGTGCGAAAGAACTCCGCGACGGCCGTGAAGTACTCCAGCGTCACCTCGTGGCTCCAGGAGCAGGGCCCCTCCCTCAGGAAGCCGCAGTGCCCGCCGTGTGGTGTCAGCAGCAGGAAGAAGTAGGGGCTGCTGTGGAAGAGCTCCATGGGGAGGGTGCTGGCCGGAGGTCCCCGGACGGGGTCGTCGGCGCTGCAGATGCACAGGACCGGGACGGCTGCTTCATCCACCTCCCGGAGGGGGTCGTTGCGATCCCAGTAAGCGTCCCAGGTGACAGGGTGCCTCTTGGTCTGGCAGAAGAGGGTTTCCTCGAATTCCCGGAGTGAGCAGCTCCTGAACAGCCTGCCTGTCTCCACAACCTCTGCCAGCGCGGTGGCATACCTAGGAGGGACAAAGGCAACAGGCAGGGGCGCGCTCACATGGAGCGCCTGTGTCCTCGTCATTCACCAGCACATCGCTGCCCCCTGCTGGATGCTATCAGATTTCTCAAGTGTTTCACGCTGGAGACGCGTGTCCAACGGCTGCCATAGCTGGCTAGTGGCACTGCCCTTCAGCGGTTCTGGGGTAGGCGCTCCTGAATCCTACCTCCAGTGCCTAGTCTGTTTGGCTTAGTGGGAGCCTGAAGCCACAACATGGCAGGGGTGCTAGATACCATGGTGATGGGCACGTTACAAATGCTTGGCTAGGCCATAGTGTTTGTGTGCATCTGCCCCTGCGTTCTTGACACACCCAGTTTGCATAAGGCCTTTGAACTCCTCTCTGCACCTTCCCCAGGCCCCACCCGGGGGAGCTGGGTCCAGGGTGCCCTGCTTCTAGCCCGTCCCACCCAAACCTACAGCCAGTTAGCGCCGCGGGTGCACGTGGCCATTGAATGCCTCTGCTTTTGCAGTCCCTGCCTATTGAGATCAGAAGGGCCCCATGGCAGCTGTTGTTGGGGCAGGGGTGGCCTGGGGGCTCTGTGGGTCCAGCCCTTCCCTGCTGCAGGAAAGGAGGCGAGTTTCTCGCTCATTTGTCATTTTGGTCACTTGGGTTGGAAACCATAGCAACGAGGAGAATCCTAGCACCTGGCCTCCCGTCCATGGCTCTGGTTTCCATGACAGCAGGCTGAGGCTGCTGCAGCATTTCAGTGTGGGAGATGGCGAGCGGGCCATGCTGTGCATGAGGAACCCCGCGACCACCCCAGGGTGAGTATGGCACCCAATGCACTACCCCTAAGGGCAGGGCATCCCTGGCTCCCACGCGTGGGGCGAGGGACTCCATGCAGCCCAGAACAATAACAATCCAGTTCAGGAGCACGAGAGTCCCCCTGCCTCTGGGCTGGGCTCCTGAGCATGGCTTTCTCCCTCCCCAGGGCACCTTCCTTCCCCTAGCACTCCCCGAGGTAGCCCCTGGGGCCATTGGACTTCTCCATGTTCCTGGAATTGTCCATTGATGGTCCCCAGGCTGCATTGCAGCTGGGGCTCTCTCGCTAGCAGCGGGGGGGGGGGGGGGGCACTCAAGGGTAATGAGTGCAGACAGGCAACATCACCCCAACCAGGTGCCCTCGGTAGCAGACTGGCCAGGGGAAGCTGAGGTCCAGTGGGGTCCTGCTGCCATTCTGAAGCTGCTTGCCTTGACTCTCCTAGAAGGGAGGATTTTGAGATGGCGTGGCTGGTGTATCTGCCCTTACCCAGCACATCCAAGGCCTGCTCTATCTATCTATCTATCTATCTATCTATCTATCTATCTATCTATCTATCTATCTATCTATCTATCTATCTATCTATCTATCTATCTATCTATCTATCTATCTATCTATCTATACACACACTCACTCACTCTGTCTCCCCGGATAACTCAGTTGTGGTGTCACTCTGGTTACAGCTCTGGTGTGGATGCAGTTCTAGAGGGTTCTAGGTGTCCACACCTGTATAGCTTATTCCCCTCCCCTACGGGACTAGCTGGGCTGGTGCAAAGCACCTTTATACCAGTATTGCTGTGCCCTCAGGCGGGGGCCGTACCGTTGTACCTGTGCCAGTACAGTCAGTGGTATACCAGCTGGGCGCCAGGAGCCCGCAGCGGGGCGTGTGGCTGGGCTGAGCAGTTACCCGAGGGCAGATCTATCTCCATGGAGAGGTGAGTGGTGGTTTCTGGGCGGAGAGGTAAAACTTCAGCAGAGCTGTTTCAAACTCGGGCAGGCTGGTGGGTATTGTCTTGGGACTTCTGAGGCAGTGACCTTAGCTTCCCTCGCCCAGCCAGGCCCTTCCCTTGCTGCCCGGCTCCAGGGAGTTTTGACAGAAGCTTTTAAACTGGGTCTGGGGCATTTCTAATGTGCCTGTCGGTGTTGGAACAAGGTGACTTTGCTTTTAACAATCCCCCCAACACATGCCTGCTGCTGGACACAGGGGGCTCCCCACTCCCTCCCATAGTCCCCACAAAGCATGCGGCACAGAGCATGTAGCGGGGCTGTCAGCTGGCGCTGGCTCCTCGCAGGGCTGCACTCCACGCTCAGAGGAGCGAGCGTTCAGGAACTGTAGTGTTGAGCTGCTCTCATCTGTTGGGCCTCCCAGCTCCCGCCTGCGTGCTCCCTGCTCTCTCCAGCTAACTGCACAACCTCTGCATGTCTTATCCCCTCACCCCCGGGCTCCGCATCCATCCGCTCCGGCCAGGCCTGAGTCAACATGTTTGTGAAAGTGCAGGGTGGTGCCCATGCGCTGACCTGCCAGTGCCCCTCAATCCTGATCTGCAGTCCCTGGCTACCCCACCCCTGGGATCCCCAAATCTACCCTGCTCTGCCCCACGCCACCCCTGCCCCACCACCCCAGCCCTGCCAAAGAACTTTGTTCCTTTTCCTGCCGCCCCCTGGGTGCCCGCAGAAGAAGAAGTGCAGCCGAGAGAGCAGGGGAGGAGCTCGGGAAAGTACCCACCTGCTGAGGCCTCGTTTCTGGTGCAGGAGCAGACTCCACTCATACAGCCAGGGGCACCCGGTCTCCAGCCACTCCTGGCACCTGAACACGGGCGAGATGCAAGACGCTGCAGCCAGATAGCTGGAGGAGCCGCACTCCCCCAGGTAGGAGAGGAGCAGGCCCGAGCCGGAGCCCTCGCTCACGGCGCAGAGCGAGGAACCTGGCTGCCGCATGCGGATGTACGTCACCGCCTCCTTGAGGTCACCTGGGTCCCCGAAGGCCTGCAGCTTCAGGCTGGCAAGCGGGCTGCCGTTGTGACCCCTGCGGTTGAAGATGACTGGCTTGTAGCCCTGCTCCAGGGCCAGCAGGCAGAGGTGCAGGACGCCTCTGGTGACCTTCCCGGAGGCATTGGGGAGGACAAGCAGCACCGGGGCAGTGCCAAAGGCAGTGGTTGCTCTACTCCTCTTGCCGGTGCCACGGGGCCCCATGACCCAGTCCAGGGCAACCAGGCCCCCATCAGCCAGCTGCAGGAGCTCCCGGGCCAGCTCGGGCTGGTGGGCAGGGGGGAAGAGGAGCTGGAACATGGTCTGGAGCTGAGGCCAGGTCCTCCACAGCCAGCGCCCACTCTGCAGGGCAGCGCCCCGTCGCAGGCTCCTCAGCAGGCTCTGGGCCAGGGCGGAGGATTTGCAGATGAGTCTGCAGCGCCCTGCCCCGGGCCCCTCTTCCCCAATGACATTGTCCCCATCGTCTTCCTCGCCTGCACCCCCCGGCTCGCGGCTGGGGAGCAAGCTGCCCCAGCCTGGCCCCCAGAGCTCTGTGGCTAGGAGGCAGAGGAGGGCTAAAGCCAAGGCCCAGGCCGCAAGGCTCCCTAGTACCAGCATGAGGTGCCTCGCCCAGCTGGGGAAGAAGTGTCTCCCGGAGCCCCCTGCCTGGACTCCGCATTAGCAAATAATGGATTTGTTTGAGGGCGAGTGCGCGGATTGGATGGGGGTTGTGCAAGCGTTAACCCTTCCCCTGCCGGGCGCTCTCATCATGGCCCTGGCTAGCTGCCTTGAGGATCCTCTCTCCAGCCAGGGGCTGGCAGGCTGGGGGGGGCGAAGGGGGGCTGGGGAAGGGTGTCTTGGTGCACTGGCCTTTCCCTGTACCTGGAGCAGGTCTCGGGGGCTGGGGGGCACCAGACACTGGCATCTGCACTCATAGGCAGGGACATCAGGCCTTGAATAACCCATCCCTCCCCTGGCTGATCTGTGGTGTGGGGCTGGTGCCTGCCCTCCAGGGCCTGTGCACTGCGCGGGGCCCCCAGCGTAAAGCATTCCTGCCTCTTTCCACACCAGCTGGGGGGGGCAGAGAGCTCGCCTCCTGCCCGCGCGTGGTGCCACATTCCTCATGCAGAGAACGAGCAGCTCCGTTCCTGGGGCGGGCGAGCAGTGCAGAGGCCTGGCCAGGCTGAGCTGCTGCTGGAGCCCTGGAGGAGCCAGGTGCCCGGCCGGAAGCAGGGAATGGGGCACACGCAGGAGTGACCAGGCGAAGGGCGTTGACGTGGGCATACTGGAGTTCAGGTGAAATGAGTGCATGGCTCTTCCGGCCTAAACCCGCGGCTCGGCTGCAGGCGCGGAGCGGGCGTGCTGCCCCACGGCTCGGCTGCAGGCGCGGAGCGGGCGTGCTGCCCCACAGCCCAGAGCGGGCGTGCTGCCCTACGGCTCGGCTGCAGGCGCGGAGCAGAGGTACTGCCCCACGGCTCGGCTGCAGGCGCGGAGCGGGCATGCTGCCCCACAGCCCAGAGCGGGCGTGCTGCCCCACGGCTTGGCTGCAGGCGCGGAGCGGGCATGCTGCCCCACAGCCCGAAGCGGGCATATTGCCCCACGGCTCGGCTGCAGGCATGGAGCTGGGGTACTGCCCCACGGCTCGGCTGCAGGCGCGGAGCGGGCATGCTGCCCCACAGCCCGAAGCGGGCATATTGCCCCACGGCTCGGCTGCAGGCATGGAGCTGGGGTACTGCCCCACGGCTCGGCTGCAGGCGCGGAGCGGGCATGCTGCCCCACAGCCCGAAGCGGGCATATTGCCCCACGGCCCAGCTGCAGGCATGGAGCTGGGGTACTGCCCCACGGCTAAGCTGCAGGCGCGGAGCGGGCGTGCTGCCCCACGGCTCGGCTGCAGGCGCGGAGCGGGCGTGCTGCCCCACGGCTCGGCTGCAGGCGCGGAGTAGAGGTACTGCCCCACGGCTCGGCTGCAGGCGCGGAGCGGGCGTGCTGCCCCACGGCTCGGCTGCAGGCGCGGAGCGGGCGTGCTGCCCCACGGCTAAGCTGCAGGCGCGGAGCGGGCGTGCTGCCCCACGGCTAAGCTGCAGGCGCGGAGCGGGCGTGCTGCCCCACGGCTCGGCTGCAGGCGCGGAGCGGGCGTGCTGCCCCACGGCTCGGCTGCAGGCGCGGAGCGGGCGTGCTGCCCCACGACACGGCTGCAGGGGGAGGGTTTCTCAGGGAGAGGCCTAGGCTGCTGGGAATTTTCCCTAGCAAAGCACTCTGCCTGCCGCCCCCCCTCCCCCCCCGAGTGGCACAGAAAGGGAGCCATTACACCCTGTACCAGCCCTGCAGGCCCCTGAGCACCAGGGCGGCTCCCAGCGCTGTGGGGTAATTCACCCCCCTCCTGTTCCCTCTACCACACAGCCCACAGGAGGAGGGGCAGGCCCTTGTTCCTGGGTGCGCTTTAAGGTCCCGAGCCTGTGCTGAGTGCTGGTGGGTGACTTTGTAGGCTCAGGCTGTGAACCTGCTCTTCGCCCCTTCCTTTTCTCTTGTCCTGGGCCCCGAGCGAGGTCTGTGTGCACCGTTCAGTGGGGCGCTCTGCACACAGACCCCGTCCCTCCCTGAGCCTCGCGCTGGGGGGCCGTGGGCCGGGCAGGAGGGAGGATTGTTTCTCCGGGGCAGGAAAGCCCCCTGGGCACATGGGGGCATGTGCAGCTTCTGTGGCAGCCGGCAAGGGTGGGGAAGGTGAAAGGCTGCTGGGGCCGCTAATCCTGCCACCAGCGCCAAGGCCATGGGCAAAGTGCTCTGCCCCCGGCTCCTCTCCCAGGCGCACTGGACAAAGTCCACACGCGGTGGCTCCAGGGTCTGCCCAGGGCAGGGCCTGTCGCCCACAGGCCATGTGGGCTGAGCCATGGGGCGGGGGCTCCACATGGGACCTCACGGCTTAGAACAGAAACGTGCCCACCCTGGGACCTGGCAGATCCCAGGGGCTGCCCTGTTCCCAGTGCTCCTTACCCCCCAGCCTCCCCACCCTGTACCCCCCAGCCCCTCACTGCCCTGGACCCATACTGCCCCCTGCTCCCTGGCCCCCCACTGCCCCGTATCCCCGGCCCCGTACCGCTCCCTGGCCCCCCACTGCCCCGTATCCCTGGCCCGGTACTGCTCCCTGGCCCCCCACTGCCCCATACCCCCAGGCCCCAACCTGTACCCTCTAGCCCCCCACTGCCCCATATCCCGGCCCCGTACCGCTCCCTACTCCCCACTGCCCCGGCCCCCCCAGTGCCCATCCCCCACTTCCCCCCCCCCCCCCCCCGGCTGCTCGGGCCGGGCTCTGACCCGGGCCGGGCGGGATGGAGGAATCGCCGCGGGACCCGGCTGCTGGCCTGGGCGGCCGCGGCCTGCGACACCGGGCGGGTGGGGGCAGGGCCCGGGTGGGGGGGCGGGGCGGGCAGGGCCCGGCAGGGACTTGGGGTCCCTCGCGCATTAAGCTTTGTTCCTGAACTTGCAGTTGGAGCTGGCGCTGGCGCTGGCTTGGTCTCCCGCGGGGCAGCCCTGGCTCCCCCCAGGCGGTAGGACCCCTTCTCTGGCCCTGCCCCCGCTCAGCAGGCCCTAGTCATTTCAATAGCCCCATGGGTGCCCAGCAGCAGGGAACCCCTGAAAGGGGGCAGAGCTCAGCTGGAGCCCCCCCCCCGTTGCAGGCCTGGGGGCTGTGGTGGCTCCACCCCCGGGTGCCAGCGCCTAGAGCGGGCAGGGGCAGGGCAGATTTCTGTCTGTTTGTCCGTCCAAGGGCACGTGCTGCCCCCTTACAGATACCGCCCCACCGTCGTCACGTGAAAGGGCTGGGTCCTGGCACTGCCCCCGCTCCCCCCCCCCCCGGGCGCTGGAGCCCAGCTCGCTCAGCGGCACCCACCGTGCCAGGCCGGGAGGCGCCTTCCCCTTTAAATCCTACACAGCCCTCTCGCCCGCTCCCATTGGCTTCCCTGGAACCCGCGACCCGCCCTCCCGCAGCTGAGCCAATGAGAAAGTGCCCACATGGCAGCTCTGCCCTGGAGCCCCACACGCCCTGGCCTGGCTCTCCTGTGGCTGGAGGCAGCACCCGTTTGCTCCCTGCGGGCACCACGCCGAGGCGCGAGGCCGGCTTGCAGGTCAGAGCCGCTGGCAGAATGAGGCTGGGTGGTGCCCTGGCCCTGCCCCTGCCAGCAATGTGGGGCGCTCGGAGGTCTGCGACCACCAGCAGGGAGCTGGAGCTGGGGCGGGGCGGGGGGGCACTCGGCCGGAGCATGCTGCTGGGGAGGGGGCCCCACGCTCAGCCTGCAGCTGTTAGCACCGGGCTGGCAGGGGGCTGATCGTGCGTAAAAGGGGGTCACGCCCCAAAGGAGCCCGAGGGCAGAGGGGGGGGGCGCGCTCTGGGGAGGGGAGGTGTGAAAGGTGCGCTCCAGCACTGGCTTTGCTCCCTGGCAGTGGGCCCCACCGCCTGCTGGGGGCTGTGGCCGGTGAGTGCACGTCTGTTGCCCCAGCACGGGCGCCATAACTTAGAGGTGAGTGAGCCCGGGGCACGTGGGAGCGGTTCCCCGTCCCCCAACAGAGCCGAGACGCCGGGGGACGGGGTGTACAGCACCCTGCTCCCCCACTGGGCTGCACCAGGCCCCGGGGTGACAGCGCGTCTCCCCCGCAGCAGGGCTGTAGTCCTGCCAGCCTGGTGGAGGGCGCTGACCTTTCACCTTTGCACCCCTCGAGCAAGGGTCAGGCTTCAAACCCTTGCTAGCATGCAGGAGTCGGCCTCTGCCCCTGCTCCACTGACATGCCTCTTCTCTCCCCCCCAGCACGGAGGGGGTTGCCTTCCTCCATCACCCGTGCCCCCTCCCCAGCCTCCAGGCCCAGCTGGTCCAATACATCCTGACCCTCCACAGCAGCGTCATGCAGGAGCGGGTGAGTCGGGGACTGCACGGGGCGGGGCTGGCTGGAGAATCTGGGGCCAGAGCAGAGCTGCCTGGGCTAGTGGGTGGGGGGCAGAGTCACAGGGGCTGATGTCCTCAGTGCGCACCCCCCCCCCCCCCAGCAGTCGACCAGCCCAGACCCATTTTGGGCACTAGGGAGTAAGCCAGCAGCTAGAAAAATGGCATTGCTCCCACGTTCGGCAGATGCCCAGTGGGCATCCCATGGCGGGTGCAGAGGCAGGAAGTGGGGCCGGTTTTCGATAGCACGTAACTTTTCAATGTTATCAGGCATCCAATCCCAAAACATGAAATCCCAGCAAGGGCCATTCCTCAAAGACCCAGAGTCTAATTGTGCAGAAAGCTTCTAAATCCCATTGATAATGCAAGTGCGTCCTCAGAGTAGTCCTGTTCTGGAGAGTGGGGGAAACATTTTGCCTCAGGAGATAGTTTGTGCATTGTCCTGAACCTTTTTGCCTTTGGTTAAAGCAAAAGGCTGTAGTGACAGGACAGCAGGAGTGTGTCTGTACCATGTAATACATCTCAATATTTGTCACACGTTGTGGAATGGACTGATTTGAGAAAATGTAATTATAAAACAGATTTCTGCTCGGCCAGAGACACTAGTGTAAAGCAGACATGGGACGACTGTAATTATTTCTTACTGTCACTGACTACAACGACAGTACATGTAAAGTACTGACATAACAGTAAGGTCCCTTTGTAGAAGGGCTGCAGAATGTCTTGTGTGAGTATATTGTGGGAACACTGCAGTATACCCAGCGACTTGTATGTAACCCCTACATAGAACTACTGCATGGCTAATGCAACGTCCTTCGCGCGGTTTGCAGTATCTGTCTCTGACATGTCCGATGCGCCGTTGCTGCATTTGTCACTGTCCCAGCCGCATGCATCGGAGCGCACCGCATCTTCCCTAGCGCGCCTGCTCTCCCAGCTTGGTATCGCCCGCAGACTTTATCTGTGCACTCTCTTTGCCATTATCGATATCACTGATGAAGCTATTGACCAGACCCGATCCCAGCGGGACCCCACTCGTTCTGACTGTGAGCCACTGGGAACTACTCTCTGGGAACGGTTTTCCAGCCAGTTTTGCACCCAACTTATAGTAGGTTTGTCTAGGCTCTTTCCCCAGTTTGCTTGTGAGGTCACGTGACTCCGCACCAGAAGCCACACTAAAGTCGAGCTCTACCGTTCTCCTCCCCCAGCACAAGGCTCTTACCCTGGCAGAGGAGGCCAGTAGGTTAGTTTGACATGATTTGTTCTTGACTTATCACCATATTATCTTCTAGCTGCTTCCAAAGTCATTGCTTGATTATTTGCTCCATTATCTTTCTGACTGGGCCGGAATTCCCTGGGTTGTCCCTTAGAGCTAGGTACGGTATTTGCTGATTGATCACCTGGGGCTAAATACTTCCCAAACTTACCAGACCAGGACTGGTCGCACTCCACACCTGCATTAGCAATTGTATTTAGAAGCTTTCTGCCAATTTGGGTCAAAGTCAGCCTCTGGTGGGCCGCCACCTGGCACTTTGTGTGTTTACAGGTTTTCCTGCCTGGATGCCCAATGCCCGTGAGGTGGGTCACTCGCCCTCTGATCTGACCCCTGTCCCCAGCACCTGGCACTGGCCGTGTGGGGTGCCATGCTGGAGATGGCACGGGGAGCTGGCGGAGGCCGTGGACAGCTGAGGAAAAGCACCCAGAGGGTCTGGGATGGAGGGGGGGCGGCAGGTGGTGTGGGCCTGGGGCAATGCGGGCAGGTGAGCACGGCCACATGTAGGGGGTCTAGGGGCCATCTGGCAGCAGCTCCCATAGTGGAGGTGGCGTTGACGGAGGAAAGGGATGGGAGTCCCAGTCCAGCTCTGTACCTGGCTGCAGGTTATTCCCGTCCCCTCCGTGGCAAATGGGGTGGAGTTGGCACTGTGGGCCCTGGGGGGCTGGTACTAGTCTTACAGGGGAACCAGCAGGTGCTCCCCATTTCTGACCCCCCCTTGTCACCCCCCAGGCCTTGCTGAAGCACCCCAGACCCCGCCGCTCACGCTCTGTGGGGGGGAGGCCCCTGGCAGCCCGGCGAGCCCCCCATGTGCTGGACAAGGCACTACCGGTGCCAGAGGGACACCTCCAGCCACGCTCCAGGATCAGTGGCAGCAGCAGGAACAGGTCGGGGAGCCCGACACCAGAGTTCCCAGGAGCCAGCGTGGGCCCTGGGCACAGCCAGGCATGGGGTGGGGCGACCCTTGAGCCCAGAGGTGACCGGAATCACCTGGACACAGCGCCACCCTCTGGCAGCTCCCTGAGCACCCGAGCCACAGCTGGGCAGCACTCAGCCCCCATGCTGCCACCAACAGACGCTCTGCTGCAGGCCAATGCAACTCCAGGAGGTGTCAATGGGCCTGCGGCTCTGCCCCCCCCAACGCCCCAAGTGCAGGAGGGCCCTGGGCGCCTGGCCTGCTCGTGTCCCAATGCTGTGGCCCAGCGGGGAGCCGTGCCGGAGGGGCAGGCCCCACAGGCCTACGTGCCCACGCCCCGCACGGAGGAAGCGGCCTGGGCCGCCAGCGCCCTGACCTTCCTGCTGGTGGTGCTGACCCTCGCCATCCTGTACACCCGGCTCCACCGCAAGTTCCGCAAGAGCCAGAGCCTCTACTGGGCCCCGGGCGACGCGGGGCAGGAGCCCCTGGACGGTGAGTGCCCACAGCCCCCCTCCCCTCGGGAGAGTGCCCACAGCAGCCCCCCCTTCCTTCGGGTGAGCGCCCACAGCACCTTCCTTCCCCCCTCGGGAGAGTGCCCACAGCACCTTCCTTCCCCCCCTCCCCTCGGGAGAGTGCCCACAGCCCCCCTCCCCTCCCCTCGGGAGAGTGCGCACAGCACCTTCCTTCCCCCCCCCTCCCCTCGGGAGAGTGCCCACAGCTCCCCTCTCCCCTTGAGTGAGTGCCCACAGCACCTTCCTTCCCCCCCTCCCTTCGGGTGAGTGCCCACAGCACCTTCCTTCCCCCCCTCCCTTCGGGTGAGTGCCCACAGCACCTTCCTTCCCCCCCTCCCTTCGGGTGAGTGCCCACAGCAGCCCCCCCTTCCTTCGGGTGAGTGCCCACAGCACCTTCCTTCCCCCCCCTCCCCTCGGGTGAGTGCCCACAGCACCTTCCTTCCCCCCTCGGGTGAGTGTCCACAGCACCTTCCTTCCCCCCTCGGGTGAGTGCCCACAGCAGCCCCCCCTTCCTTCGGGTGAGTGCCCACAGCACCTTCCTTCCCCCCTCGGGTGAGTGCCCACAGCACCTTCCTTCCCCCCTCGGGTGAGTGCCCACAGCACCTTCCTTCCCCCCTCGAGTGAGTGCCCACAGCAGCCCCCCCTTCCCCCCTCGGGTGAGTGCCCACAGCAGCCCCCCTTCCTTCGGGTGAGTGCCCACAGCACCTTCCTTCCCCCCTCGGGAGAGTGCCCACAGCAGCCCCCCCTTCCTTCGGGTGAGTGCCCACAGCACCTTCCTTCCCCCCTCGGGAGAGTGCCCACAGCAGCCCCCCCTTCCTTCGGGTGAGTGCCCACAGCACCTTCCTTCCCCCCTCGGGAGAGTGCCCACAGCAGCCCCCCCTTCCTTCGGGTGAGTGCCCACAGCACCTTCCTTCCCCCCTCGGGTGAGTGCCCACAGCACCTTCCTTCCCCCCCCCTCCCCTCGGGAGAGTGCCCACAGCTCCCCTCTCCCCTTGAGTGAGTGCCCACAGTACCCCCCCTCAGGTGAGTGCCCACAGCACCTTCCTTCCCCCCCTCTCCCCTCGGGAGAGTGCCCACAGCTCCCCTCTCCCCTTGAGTGAGTGCCCACAGCACCTTCCTTCCCCCCCTCTCCCCTCGGGAGAGTGCCCACAACTCCCCTCTCCCCTTGAGTGAGTGCCCACAGTACCCCCCCTCAGGTGAGTGCCCACAGCACCTTCCTTCCCCCCCTCCCCTCGGGAGAGTGCCCACAGCAGCCCCCCCTTCCTTTGGGTGAGTGCCCACAGCACCTTCCTTCCCCCCCCTCCCCTCGGGAGAGTGCCCACAGCTCCCCTCTCCCCTTGAGTGAGTGCCCACAGTACCCCCCCTCAGGTGAGTGCCCACAGCACCTTCCTTCCCCCCCTCTCCCCTCAGGAGAGTGCCCACAGCTCCCCTCTCCCCTTGAGGGAGTGCCCACAGCACCTTCCTCCCCTCGGGAGAGTGCCCACAGCAGCTCCCCCTTCCTTCGGGTGAGTACCCACAGCACCTTCCTTCCCCCCTCGGGAGAGTGCCCACAGCACCTTCCTTCCCCCCCTCCCCTCAGGAGAGTGCCCACAGCAGCCCCCCTCCGGCAGGGCCTGACCACGCTCTGTCTCTGTGCAGCTCTGCTCAAGAGGCGGCTCCTGTCGGCCCCCAGCAGGCGCAAGAAGCGGCAGCGGCCCCAGCAGAGGCGGCTGCTGCTCCAGGGGGCATCGAGCGAGAGCTCGGACTAGCAGGGAGCGCGTGGGCACAGACACACCTGGGGCCGGGGCTGTGCTGGGGGGGCAGCTCCCACTTTCTGCTGAATAAAGTGTTTGAAGAGAGGTGCTGCGTCTGGCTGCCCCTGCTGGGCGGAGGGCAGGAAGGGCTAGCCGGGGGCTCAGCATGTCCCAGGGGCGAGCCGGGGCTGCTGGCAGACAGGGCCACAGTCACAACTTTATTTGATACAAATGTACAGTACACACCTGGCCGTACAGGCCCCAGCCAGCCTGGGCTCTTCTCCGCCCCTTCCCCACTGCTTCCCCAGGCACCCAGCTCCTGGCGAGGGTCAGAGCCTGCCGGGGAGCCTGGGCCCTTGGCACTGGGAGTTGGGCTGTAGAGAGAAATCCAGACTCAGCGCCTGGGGCAGTGGGGGAGGGCCCAGGGGCTGGGCATGAGGCGGCGGAGCCGCCGTGCATGGGGAGAGGCTGGGGGCTCACACTCACACACAGGGAGAACATGCCGGTTGCCAGCCATGGCCGGGCGCCGGGTCCAGTGTAATGCTGTGGGCTGAGACCGCTATGGGGGCGGCTGCTCTGCCCACCACAGACAGCTACACACGCTGTACAGGGGGGGCGGGGGAGAGGGCCGAGGGCTCCCCGCTGCCCAGTTAGTGGTTTCTTGGCTGAGGGCAGGTGGGGCTGGGAGAACAGAATGAGGGGCTATGTACAGGGGGGCACACGCAGCTGGGCATTGGCACCTGCTCCATCGGGGAGTGTCCATAGGGCTGCTGCGTGGGGGAGGGGGCTGGGCCAGTGCCACGCCGGGACACCGGCAGTGTGGGGGGAGGGGGCACGGCCGGAGCCCCACGCTGGCAGCACGGGGGGCCAGGAATGGCACGTGCTCAGGTCCCATGGGCAGACTAAGGACACTTGCGTTGGCTATTCCCCAGCCCCACGTCCTGCCCGGGGGGGAGCCACCAGGCAGGGACCAGGCCTCACTGCTTCTTCTCACGGGTGGTGATGGTGACCAGCTGCTTGGCGGCCTTGGCGATGTCGTAGGCACACTGGATGACCTGCTGCGTCAGGAGCTGGTAGTCCACGGGCGCGCCAGGCTCCGGCGGCATGGTCTTGCGGCACTCGCTCTGCAGCCGGTAGGCGCTGGCATTGAGCAGCCGCAGGGAGCTGCGCACCGTCTCCAGGGCTGGCTTCTGCAGCAGGGCAGAGACAGGCCTTGGGGCTCAGCTCCCGCTGCCAGGCAGGGGCGCCGGGGGCAGGACAGGGGTGGAACCCTGGGCACAGGACAGACAGGCCCCTCTTACCTTGGGGAAGAGCGAGGCCATCTCGGTGACGGCGGAGTGGATCTTCTCGGAGCAGGGCACGAAGCTGGGGAGAAGGCAGAGCTGTGAGGCCTGGCCCAGCCACAGCACGAGTCCCACCCCCAGTGGGGCGTATCCGGGACGCCAGGTGGCTCCAGCTCCCGCACCCAACCCCCAGCAGACACCAAGTGGAGAAAATGCCCATACCAGCAGCTGGGAGCTGGAGCAGCCTACTCCCTACCCCCAGCAATGCAGCCACTTCTGGAGGATGGGCAGTGGCAGCAGCACACAGCGGCCCAAGAGATACTGAGGCAGAGCCCTTAGCCCAACCGGAACTGCAGGGGGTCGTTGGCTGGCAGGATCCAGCCCCCCGTCCCTCCCCCACCATGAGGAACCTGGCCAGGAAAGGGGGGCTCAGCAATAGTGCCCAGGGCTCTGAGCCCCCAGCCCCAGTTCCGCCCCTACCTGTCATGCTTGAACTCCTGGGCGGCCCGCAGCAGCTCCTGGATGTTCTTGGTGACCTGCTCGGTCTTCAGGATCACGTCCTCGGTGCTGGGCAGCCCGGGGTCCAGCTCCCCGTCCAGGGCCTCCAGCTCCGCGTGGAAGTCATCGTCCTTCCCCAGGTCCAGGAACCGCTTCCCGTCGATGCTGCAGGGACGGAGCCGGGCAGCAGGCCATGAACTAGGGCAACCCCCGGTCCAGCCAGGGAGGGGGCTGTGCCAGGCCCATGGGAGGCGTTCACGCGCCAGGAGACCTGCCCCAGGCTGCTCCAGGGCCCTTGCCTCAGGGGCTGCACACCAACGCTGGGTGGGATTCCCAGCGCTCTGCCCGCCAGCATGGGCACCGGGCCTGGAGAGCCGCCAAGTGCACCTCGGCCCCGCCCCTCCCCTGAGCTGTATCTCCCTGGCCCTGGCCCTGCCCCCCCCCTGAGCAGCATCTCCCTGGCCCCGCCCCACCCTGCCAGGCCCCGCCCATGACCTGAGCAGCACCTCCCTGGCCCCGCCCCTGACCTGAGCAGTGCCTCGCCAGCCTGTGTGTTGTCATAGTCGCTGTCAGTCCCGCTGCCGTGCCGGTCCAGCTTGCTGGTCTAGAGGGGAGGTGGAGCAGCGTCAGGTGCAGGCTCCACCCCCAGCTCCCCACGGGGTCCATGACCCCCCCTCCCCCATGGTAGGCTCCTGGACCCTCCCCCGCGGGGCTGGGGAACCCCGTCATGGGGCTCCCTGTACAGAGCTCTCCCCCACCCCGGGCATAGGGCTGGAATCTGCCCCAGTGACGGGCACAGGGACGATGCAGCCACCCCACCCACCCAGAGATGGGCACCCCCAACACCCAGCATCGAGGGCTTAACCCCCACTCGTCTGCCCCATGGCCGGTCCCTCCCCCTTGGTTCAGGGCGAGTACGTCACCATGTGGCGGGTGCCATCCTGCACGCCGGAGAGCAGCGGGGAGGAGGGGGGGAAGGGCACCGAGGAGGCAGACACCCCCTTCCGGATCTGCAAGAGGACAGGGAGAGTCGGGGCGAGTGGGTACGAAAGGTGCCAGCCCCTCCCCGTACAGACAGCCCATTGGCGCGCGCGAGGAACACCCGACTCCCAATCGATGACGAGTTACCCCCTCCACAGCGTCCGTCCCAAGCGGCTGCACCGGGGCTCCAGCTGGCAGCAGCCGCCACTCGGGCCCCGGCCCACTGGGGGTCCCACGCTAACCCCCCCGCACTGCAACATGCGCACAGAGAGCGGTGGGGGGCAGGGCTGGGCTGCCCACGCACACCGTGGAGAGAGGGCAGCAGGGCTCTCCCTGGGGGGAGGCGCCGGCAAGGCACGCAGACTGCAGTGCACCCCTTCTCCGGCGCCACAGGGCCAGCGTGCCCCCACACGGGCACGGGGGGCGTGTATCACACTTATAGCAGGGTGAGCATGACCCCTTGGGCTTCCCCCCTCCCCCCCACAGGAAGCCAGTCCCAGGATCTCTCTGCGGCTCACCGTCCCTCCACCCCCCCCCCCCCCCCCGCCCGACCCACTGGCCCCTTACCCGGTACCCGCTGGCCGGGATGTGCGTGGAGTACACCGCTTCATCCTCCACCTCCTGGGGACACAGCAAACGTTACCCCCCAGAGCTGCTCCCAACAGTGCCCTCCCCCACCGCCAGCGGGGCGGCTCAGGCCCCCCGTGCCCCAGTCAGCGCCATGCCCAGCGCCCCGTCAGCCCCCCTCAGACACCACCGTGGGGAGTCCAGCTGCCTCGTGGCCACTGACAAGCAGCATCGGCACTCACTGGGCAGCCCAGGCCCCATTCACACAGACCAGGCCTCAGAGCTGGGGTTAGGACCCAGGAGTCCAGGGGCTGGTCCCTCTGGGCCATGCTGCTGCCAAGAGGGCACTGATCTCACAGCATGCTGGCTGGCAGCACGGTGCCCTCTGCCAGCACCCGGTGGCAGAGACCTGGAGTGGGCATGGGGGGCCCTGAGCCATGGAGCCCACAGAGCGCCAGGCGGGGGGGCTCTGGGCCCCACGCAGCAGCGCACAGAGCTGCGACACCGGCTAGGGGAGGAAAGGGGAGCCCGGAGGGCAGGCCCCACCGGTGCCTGCAGACTGCAGCAAGGGGACACCCCGGGACAGGCGTGGCCCTGACCCCCCCCCAGGACTCACGCTGGAGTGGAAGGGCTGCAGGCGGCCGACCAGCTCGTCCACGGGCTGCCCGAAGGGCTTGAGGGCAGAGCCCGGTTCATACATGGAGAAGGCCTGGCGGTCGCGCCGGTGAGCTGCTGCCGTGGCCACGCCATGCCCATGCTCCGAGCGCTCGCTGGGGGCTGGCACCCGCGTGCCCGGGGCCCGGCTGCTGCCGCATCTGCGAGTTCTCCGCCTGCAGCTTGTGGATCTGGAGGGATGGAGCAGCGCATGGCGGAGACGCCCCCCCCCCCCCGCCCCACAGACACGCCTCCTCCTACCCCTGGCACCGGGCCCACAGACAGAGCCCCTCCTGCTTCACCCCACAGACCCCCCCCAACCCTGGGCCCACAGACACACCCCCTCCCCCCAGCCCTGGCATCAGAGACGCTCCTTCCTGCCCCCGACACCGGGCCCACAGACATGCCCCCTCCTCCCCCCAGGCACCAGGCCACAGATACGCCCCCTCCTGCCTCACCCCCACAGACCCCCCCAACCCTGGGCCCACAGACACACACCCTCCCCCCAGCCCTGGCACCAGAGACGCTCCTTCCTGCCCCAGGCCCACAGACATGTCCCCTCCTGCCTCACCCGCGGCCCCACAGATGCCCCCCCATGGCCCTGGGCCCACAGACACACCCTCTCCTCCCCCCAGGCACCAGGCCCACAGACACGCCCCCAGCCCAGGTGCTGCTGTGGGGAGAGAGCGCTGGGGGGAGTCCTCTCTCCTCGCCGGAGCCCCCTCCTGCACCCCAAACCCCACATCCCCACCCCAGAGCCCACACCCCCAGCCCTCACCCCCTGCCCCAGCCCTGAGTCCCTCCCACACTCCGAACCCCTCGGCCCCACCCCCGCCACACAGCACCTCCATGTTGGTGCCCAGAACAACGTTCGCTCCGCGCACGGGCAGGACGTGGCCCAGCACCAACCTCACGCTGCAGCCGACGCAGCTCGTCGCTCAGGCTGTTGTTCACCTTCATCAGCTGCTGCACCTTGGCCTCGGAGGCGGCCAGCGCCTTCTTCACCTCCAGGTACTCCTGCAGCGTGATGGGCCCATCCGACAGCTCCGAGGAGTCCATGCTCTGCGGGGAGAGCCACTGAGCACGGGGCCCAGGGCCCAGCCACCCCCAGCCCCCGTGCCCAGCCCCAGCCACCCCCGGCACGCGCCAGCCCGGCCCCAGCCACCTCCGAGGTGGGGGGCAGGGGGAGCCCAGGGCTGGCCTAGCGGGGGGCTGGGGGGGGAGTGTGACGTTGCACTCCATATGATTCTATGAAAATATGCTAATGAGTGTGAATATAATGTAACTGGAATATGCTTATTGGAACATCTCTGAGGGTGAGATTTCATCTGTATTCTGTTTCCTACTGTATTAGGCTTAGACTTGCGTGTTTTTGTTTTATTTTGCTTGGTAATTCACTTTATTCTGTCTGTTATTACTTGGAACCTACTTTAAATCCTACTTTTTATACTTAATAAAATCACTTTGTACTTATTAATTAACCCAGAGGAAATAATTAATACCTGGGGGAGCAAACAGCTGTGCATATCTCTCTCAGTGTTATAGAGGGCAAATAATTTATGAGTTGACCCTGTATAAGCTTTATACAGAGTAAAGCGGATTTATTTGGGGTTTGAACCCCATTGGGAGCTGGGTATCTGGGTGTTGGAGACAGGAGCTCTTCTTAAGCTGCTTTCAGTTAAGTCTGCAACCTCTGGGGGACGTGGTTCAGACCTGGGTGTGGGTTTGCAGCAGGCTGGCGTGTCTGGCTCAACAAGGCAGGGTACTGACGTCCCGAGCTGGCAGGGAAAACGGGCTCAGGGGTAGTCTCAGCACTTCAGGTGCAGTCCCAAGGGGGTCTCTGTGACCCAACCCGGCACAGGGAGCCCAGGGCTGGGCTAGCAGGGGGCTGCGGGCAGGTGGTAGGGGTGCCCGGGGGGGCAGCGCGGGGGCTCACCCGGGCGCGGTTGTTGCGGGCGGCGCTGCGCAGAGGCTCCTGGTCCGTGTCCTCGTCGGAGGCGACGCTGTCGTAGTCGTGCTGGTCGTCCGGGTCGCTCTGGCTCCGCACCGGGTAGTCGACGGTGTCTGGGGGAAAACGGGAGTCCCGGCGCCTCAGCACCCACAATGCACTGGGGCAGAGAGCCACAGCTAGCCAATGCCAGCCCAGTGCTGGGGCACCACGGTCATGCCGCCCTGCAGCCGGGCTGCCATGGCGAGGAGAAAGCCTCTGCCCAGCCCCCCCTCCCCCCCCAGCCGGGACGCCACCATCCTCCCTGGCCTCCCCCTCCCCGGGGAGTTCTCTCCCCCCCACACTCACCTGTGGGGCTCCCCAGGCTCTTGCCCTGCTGCCGTCGCTTGGCCTCGCTGAGGATGTCGATGATGAGGGTGGCGAACTCCCTGGCGTTGAACCGGGCGAGCTTCTGCCGCCCCTGGAGGAGGGAGAGGGGGTGAGATGGGCTGCAGCACCCCTGGGGCCCCGCTCTCTGCTGCCCGGCACCGAGCACCACACGCGAGGCTGGTCCGGCCGTTCCGGGGGCAGGACAGCGAGCACACGTCCACTGCCCGAGGGGGCTGCACGTCGGGAGTGAGGGGCACCGCAGAGCTGTGAAGGGGGGAGCCCAGGGCAGGGAGAGGGGCTGTGGGTCGGGAGTGAGGGGCACTGCAGAGTTGGGATCATGCAAAGGGGATCCCCTGAGCCCCCGGCCCAACGCCTGGACCCCCAGCCCCAGGGGCACAGGGGAGGTGCCAGGCCCTGGGGGTCGGGGCTGGTGTGACCGTTATCCCTGTCAGGTGCTGCTGGCGGGGGGCGGGGGGCGCGGCGTACCTGGTTTCGTGTGGCCGAGTACTCGGGGTTGACGGGCAGGAAGGGCACAGCGCTGCGCTCCGTCACCAGCGTGCTGTGATTCTGCGTTGTGAGCCAGACTGCAGGGAGCAGACGGGCAGCGGTTACCGAGCACCTCGATGTCCCTGCCAACCCCCCCCACCACTCACCCGGAACAGGCCCCAGCCCCGCGGGAGCAGCACTGGGGGAAAACTGAGACCCAGAGAAGGCCTGGACCAGCCCAGGCAGCGAGCCAGGGACAGAGCAGGGTTTGAACCCAGGAGTCCTGGCGACCTCACTATCTCTCCCGGCACCCCCAGTGCCCCGAGAGGGCCCCCCGCCCAGCCCCAGAGCTGGCACATCCAGCAGCCAGGCTGCTGTCACACCCCCTGGGGTAGGCTCCGGGGCCCCCCCACCCCCTCCTGCCAGCCAGGAGCCCCCAGCACAGGGAAGGGGAAGCCCCACTGCTGAGCCAGGCAAGTGCAAGGCCCCGGTGCCAGGGGCACCTCGCCCAGAGCTGGGCTGGGACTCGCCCCAGGGCCCCAGAGAACAGGCTGCTGGCTCAGCCCCGGCCAGCGGGCAGGGCCCAGGGAAAGCAGCACGCGCCCAGGCCAGCGGGAGCCAGCAGGGCAGAGGGAGGAGCCAGCCCGCTCCAGTCTGACACGAGCCATGCAGCGATGTGGCAGCACCAGCTGGACAATGCCAAGCCCAGAGCATGGCCCCCGGGCAGCGCGGCCAGGTGGGGGGCTCACTGCACCCCTCTCCCAGGCACCAGCGCCCATCCGCCCCAGGTGCCTATGGGGCTGCCAGGCTGGGTTATTTCACTCGTGTCCCAGACGCCCCTGACAGCGCCCAGAGTGATCCCGTCGCCCCCCCCTCCCCCCCCCCGCTGGCACCAGGGATTCTGCCTCGCTCCGAGGTTGCTGGGCCCCTCTGTGGCCGCCCCCCCATCCACCCTGCTCTGGGGACCGGGCCTGGACAGCGGGGGGGCGAGGCCCAGCCCCCTGGCAGCCGGCCTGACACCCTGGGCAGCCAGCAGCAGCCAGGGCTGTCCCGCCAAGCGGGTGCCAGCAGCCTCCGCTCGGGCAATCGCCTGCAGGGAACCCAGGGCAAAGCAGCCCACAGGGCCAGGCTGGAGCCCCAGCCGCAAGCCCGAGCCCAGAGGGGAGCCCCCGCCGCCCCCCACTCCTCACCCCCCAGACACCCGCCCACCCCTGCGGCTACTCCCAGCCCCCTACCAGTCCCAGGGCCCTGCAGCTGGGGTGCAGCCAGTCGCTCCCTGCGTGGGAACCCCCAGACCCACCTCGAGCGTTGCCCGACGGCTGCCCGGCCCCCGCGGCCCTGCCCAGCCCCGCTGGAGCCCACGGCCTGTGGAAGGAAGGAGCCCCCCCGCCCAGCCCAGCCAGCAGGCAGCGGCTGCCAAGGAATGAGGAGGGCGGGCCCAGCTCCCGGCTCAGGGGCGGAGGAAGCCAGCTGCTCTCAATGTCTGAGCCACATCCCTGGCCAGGCCCCAGCAGCGCCGCCTCCCCCGCGCCCGGGAAGGGCCGGCCCCAGGGCGGCGCAGCAGCGGCCCTGGCTGGCTCATGGGCACCCTGCGCCAGGCGCTGGAACCATGGGCTGTCCCATCCACTGGAGAGTTCCCGGGCCCGACTCCTGCCACAGCACCCCGGCCAGCTCTAGATCCCCCTGGCCAGGAGCAGCGCTGGGCTACCCCACGCAAGCCAGGGGGTGCTGGGGGCCGCGCGGGGCAGGGATCCCTGGGGTCACTTGGCCCTGAGGGAGGCATTTCGTACCAGCCAAGCCCTCTCCGGTCCCTGGCGCCGGGCCCAGCACCTCTGGCCCAGCAGTGCACGCCGTGCCGGAGAGGGGCAGATGGTCTCTGGGGCCCGCTGGCACCACCTGCACAGGCCGCTCTGGCGGGGCCCCTGCACCACGACCCCCAGGCTCAGGGCAGCTGAGCTACATCACAGCTGGAGCGCCCCCGAAGCGCCCCCAGCTGAGCGACCCCAGCAGCCCAGAACCTGGGCCCAGGCCAGCCGGGGCAGCACCAGCCGGGCTATGCCCTGGGCACTGGGATCCCGCTACCCGGACACCGAGGGATCCCCGCCTAGGCCTGGCAGAGCCGAGGAACCTGCCAGCCAGCCATGCTGTGCCGGGGGAGCGTGTTCCGGTGAACTGAACCTGGAGTCCGTTCCCGGCTCTGCTATGGGGGCACCTGGGGATAGACCCATCCTGATGGGCACCGCAACTCCCCTCTGCTCTGCAAAGCACGGAGCCCAGCGAGCGAAAGCGCCGGGGGGGCAGCTTTCTCCACACACACACCCCCAGAGCCGCACGCCCCCTGCGCCACCCAGCCAGGCAGGGCACAGCAAGGCCCTGCCCATGGGACGGGAGTGACAGGGCTGGGGCTCACAGCCAGACCCAAGCCGGGCTGGGCGTGGGGGGATGAGGGGTCTGGGCACTCCCTGCCGCTGGCGTCCATAGGGAGCACCCCAGCACCCGTAGGAGCAGCCCCACACATGGCGCCTCAGGGCCCAGGCTGCAGCCTGGGGGGCTCCCAGCTAGGCCCAGAGCCTGGGCCAAACCCATCCTTTGCTCCCCAAAGCCCCATCCCCCCACAGCGCAGCGGCAACATCATTCCACCCCCCTTTCCCCAGCATCGGCCCACCCCCAGCCCCCGGCCCGGCATCACCCACACCCCCACGCACCGGCGTCGTTCGCCCTCTGCCCCTCGCGCTGGCATCGCTTGCCCTGGCATCGCCCACACCGGCGTCCCCCCCGCCCTGGCATCGCCCCAGCCCCCAGCCCGGCATCACCCACACCCCCACGCACCGGCGTCGTTCGCCCTCTGCCCCTCACGCTGGCATCGCTCGCCCTGGCATCGCCCACACCGGCGTCGCCCCAGCCCCCAGCCCGGCATCACCCACACCCCCACGCACCGGCGTCGTTCGCCCTCTGTCCCTCACGCTGGCATCGCTCGCCCTGGCATCGCCCACACCGGCGTCCCCCCCGCCCTGGCATCGCCCCACCCCCGGCCTGGCATTGCCCGCCCCCCACGCACCGGCGTCGTTCTCCCTGCGGTCCACCTCGTCGTACACGTCCATGGCCAGCTCCTCGAAGAGGCGGTTGCTGAGCTGGAAGCAGAGATGAGCGGGTCACAGGGGGCGGGGCAGGACGGGAGGGGATGGAGTCGGAGCAGCCCCTCGGCCTGGTCCTGCCCACGCCAAGCTCCAGCTCCCTCGGCACCAGGGACCCATGGGGGTGGGGGGTTCCCAGGGTTTGGGATCAGCCCCGTCCCAGGGCAGCTGGTCTGCAAGGGGCGGCTGCTGCAGGCCAGGGTCCCCCACAGCGGGGCCCAGCCCTCAGCCCCACTTACCGCCTGTAACTTCTTCTTCGCCACTTTCGCCAGCTCAGACAGGTCCAGGCTGCACAAGCCGGGGGCGCGTGGGAGACAAAGCAAGAGGGGTCACTGCTGGCCCACACCCCCCGCCAGCCACCCCCCGGGGCACCCACAAGCCCTCGGGCAATGGGGCGAGCCGCATGGCCACAGACGGCATTTGGCTCACCTCGACACGACATACCCACCAGGCACCGCGGCGATGAACGGCTAGACCTGGGGCACCGGCAGGGCGATGTGGGTCAGGAAAGGAATGGCAGGGGACTGCAGGTCGGGAGTGAGGGGCACCAGCAGGGCTGTGGGTGGGTGAGGGGTCCCAGGGCTGGGCGAACAGGGCTGCAGGTCAGGAGTGAGGGGCACCGGCAGGGCTGTGGGTGGGTGGGGGGTCCCAGGGCTGGGCTAACAGGGGGCTGCAGGTCGGGAGTGAAGAGCACTGGCAGGGCTGTGGGTGGGTGGGGGGTCCCAGGGCTGGGCTAACAGGGGGCTGCAGGTCGGGAGTGAAGAGCACCGGCAGGGCTGTGGGTGGGTGGTCCCAGGGCTGGGCTAACAGGGGGCTGCAGGTCGGGAGTGAGGGGCACCGGCAGGGCTGTGGGTGGGTGGGGAGGCCACACCATGCCCCCTACTCCCCACCTCTATCAACCCCTTCCTGCCACTACACAGACTGAACCAGCTGGCGGCACGTTAAGGCCAACAGCCAGCGACAGGGGCAGCCTAGCGGGTCCCAGCGGCGCGTCACACCCGGACGCTACAGACCAGAGCGGAGGGAACAATACCTCTGCGCCGTGCCCTTTGGGCGCGCCCTGTACTCCGGAGAAGGCAGCGGAGGGGAGAACAGGATAAAGGAGGGCGTTAAACGCAGGAGTGGCATGCCACGCCCACAGCCATGCCCACAACAGCCATGGCCACGCCCACAGCCACGCACCACAATGGCCATGCCCACAACAGCCGTAGACACACCAGCAGCCACGCTCACACCAGCCATGCCTGCCCTGCCCCACAGCCCCCATGCAGTGCTCTCACAGGCCAACACATGGGCATCCAGCCACCACTCTGCCCCGTGGGCAGCGCCCACGCCAGGGACCACTCAAGAGACACACCCAGGGGAGCGGAGTGGCAGGCTTGGCACTGGCCACGGGAACCAGAAAAGCACCCCCTGCAGGCGAGTCCAGCGCCTGCCCCAGTTGCAGCCCCACCAGGAGGCTCTGGGCCCTCTGCCTCCCTGCGAGGAGGCTCCAAGCTCCAATCCACGGGGCAGCCGTACCGTCTCTGCCACAGCCCTGCACCAGCCCGCCCCTGATGGGGGGTGAGGGGTCTGATGCTGCTGGGTCGCTCCGGGGCAGGGGGGGCTGGAACTGCCCCTTAGCAGGACCCCAGTGGGGCCAAGTGTCCCCTCTCCAGGGCAGGGCAGGGCACTCGGGGCAGGGGGCCAGGTCCCAGACCATCGACCCGGCCCAGAATGCACGGAAGATGCAGGCTAGTGGGGAAGGGGAGACCCACGCTGCTGCCCCCTCCCCACCCCCTGCGCGGCTCAGTGGGACCAAGGTGCAATTCCGGCAGTGTCCACAGGGTGGCAGCATTTCCTCCCTCACACTGGGGGGCTCCCAGTGGCAGAGCGGGGTGGGGGGGCGCTCACCTGTCTGCCATCTGCGGGATGATGTAGTGCCCGTTCTTGTGGTCTGTGCAAAACAACGGCATCGACTGTTAGCCGGGCGCTGCCCGGAGCCCCCACACCTGGCACGACGGCGGGGGAGTGGTAACGGGGAGCTGCCATGGGTGCGGCCATGAGCCCCACAACTGCGCCCCACAGGGCCCTGGAGGCTGCTGGGCCGCGTCGCCCTGGGGGCATCACCGCCCCCTTTGCAGCTGCTGCTCTGGGCCACGCCCAGCAGGGCATCAACCAGTGCTGCAGGCAGAGCCCCCCAGCTCGAGCCCCCCACGGGCCCCATTCCAGCCCCACACGCAGCACCCACCTGCCCCTCTGCTTGCTGTCCCCCATCGACCCCAGGTCCCCGCCCACATTCCTCCCTGGGGCGCAGCCCCCTCCCCCCCATCCCTCCTGGGGTGTGGCCCCTCCCCACATCCCTTCCTGGGGCGCACCCCCTCCCTCCCCTCCCCGTTCACATCCCTCCCCGGGGCGCGGCCCCTCCCCCATCCCTCCCCGGGGCGCGGCCCCTCCCCCCCGACCACATCTCTCCATGGGGCGCTGCCCCCTCCCCAGGGTTACCCCGGGCCCCGCACTCACCCGGCTTGCGGCCGCACAGGTAGAAGGCCAGCCGGTCCGTCAGCTCGTACTGACACTCCACCAGCCGGTCGGCGAGCTCGTGTTGGGCTGCCTGCCTGCAGGGGGAGGGCAGAGGTCAGACCAGGAGCAGGGCAGCCAAGCGCCCGCAGGTCGCCCGCTGGGGGGCACTGGCACGGCTGCTTTGCACTTGGCCGGCAGAGGCTCCAGGCCCCAGCAACCCACTCGGACGCCTCTGTGCTGCCCGTGGGCCGCTGTAGTCACTGGACAGGGTCCGTGCGAGGCCTCTCCAGGGCAGCCAACCGGGGTCCCGCTGCCGGGCAGCCCCTGCCACTCACCGGGCGTAGTCGATGGGGGTCCTGCCGTTCACATCGGGCGCCCCAGGGTCGGCACCGTACACCACCAGCAGCTCAGCCTGCAGGATCTGTCCAGCCTTGGCAGCAACATGGAGTGGGGTGGTGCCCTTCTCCTAGGGCAGGGCAAGGCAGTCAGACAAGGGCAACTGGCACATAGCACCAAACCACTAGAAAGGCACCAGGGCCGGGCCAGCAGGGTCTGCGGGTCGGGAGGGAGGGGCACCGGGGCCAGGCCAGCACGGGTCTGCGGGTCGGGAGGGAGGGGCACCGGGGTCGGGCCAGCACGGGTCTGCGGGTCGGGAGGGAGGGGCACCGGGGCCGGGCCAGCAGGGGTCTGCGGGTCAGGAAGGAGGGGCACCGGGGCCAGGCTAGTGGGGCTGCGGGTCGGGAGTGAGCTGTCCCATTGCCAGTGAAAATGGAAACCACGGGGTGCCTGGCTCTGAGGTCCCCCTCACTGGCCGCTCTAGGGAGCCTCCCCCAGCCCCCACACGGTCACTGGTCTCTGCCCCTCCCGGAGCAGTCCTGGCGCTGGGCACTAGGGGGCAGTGCGGCGCCGCACTAGGGACTGGCCTGCCCTGGGGCTGGTGTTGGGGCTGAGAGGAGGCGCCCCCTGCTGCAGTAGTGAACCGGGAACCCCGGCACCATGCCAGGCTGCTGCCCCCTGGTGCCCAGGCCAGCCCCAGCCACCTAGTGCCAGCACAGGAACGGAGACGTGGCATCACCACAACCTCCCCACCCTCCCCAGCCAGACCTCTGCTGCCCTCCTGAGCCAACAGGGCCCAGAGCCCGCACTCCTTCCCCTCCCCGCTGCAGGGCAGAGGCGCCCGGCCAGGCCTCACCGGGTGGAAGAAGCTGGGCTGGGCGCCCAGCGAGAGCAGGCGCAGGCAGGTCTCCAGGTTCCCCGTCCGCACGCTGGAGTGCAGTTGCTAGAGGAGACACAGCAGAGCGTCAGCTGCCCGGCCCAGCAGAACCTGCCTCCTGGGAACCTGCCGCTGCCCCCAGGCACGGCGCCCGCTGCCCCCAGGCACGGCGCCCGCTGCCCCCAGGCACGGCGCCCGCTGCCCCCAGGCACGGCGCCCACCGCCCGCCTGGCCCCAGGGAGGAGCCTGTGACATTGCACTCTATATGATTTATGAAAATATGCTAATGAGTGTGAAGATAACGGAACTGGAATATGCTTCATGCAACAGGTTTCTTGTAAGGTATCATTACAAAGCTTATAATCTACTGAGTGTGATCATCCGATTTGTATTTGTATGTATGTATCATTCTTGTATCTGAAACTAGAAATACAAAGTATAACTCTGAGGACCTATTGTAATTATACAAAGTGTGGGCCATTAATGGCGGTTTGGAATCTTGATGGCTCCCATTGACCAGGACAATTGAGGGTGGATGGCTCTGTTTATTTGCAAGCCTTCCTGAGAGTCAGGCTGGGAAGAATGAAGGCATGAAGTCTCACAGGACATGTGATCATGTCACATGAACTGGAATCCATCTTTAACCTGGTGATTTTCCATTGAGCAGGAGGGGTGGGAACCCAGAGAGGGACAAAGGATTCCTGCCTTGTGCAAAAGAACAAAGGGGGCTGCAGTCATGAGAAATCCCCTAGCTACCACCTCAGCTGGAACAAGGACTGTACCAGGGGAAAGGATTGGGCCCAGACTAGGAAGGCGTCCAGTCTGTGATAGAAGCTTATTGAAACATTTCTTAGGGTGAGATTTTATCTGTATTCAGGTTCTTACTGTACTAGGCTTAGACTTGTGGGTTTTATTTTATTTTGTTTGGTAATTCACTTTGTTCTGTCTGTTATTACTTGGAACCACTTAAATCCTACTTTCTGTATTTAATAAAATCACTTTTTACTTATTAATTAACCCAGAGTATGTATTAATACCGGGGGGGGGGGGGCAAACAGCTGTGCATATCTCTCTATCAGTGTTATAGAGGGCGAACAATTTATGATTTATCCTGTATAAACTTTATACAGGGTACAACGGATTTATTTGGGGTTTGAACCCCATTGGGAACTGGGTATCTGGGTGTTGGAGACAGGAGCACTTCTTAAGCTGCTTTCAGTTAAGCCTGCAACTTTTGGGGAACGTGGTTCAGACCTGGGTCTGGGTTTGCAGCAGGCTGGCGTGTCTGGCTCAAACCGGGCAGGGCACTGAAGTCCCGAGCTGCCAGGGAAAACGGGCTCAGGGTTGGCCCCAGCACATCAGGTGGCAGCTCCCAAGGGGGGGTTCTGTGACCCAACCCGGCACAGGGCCCTTGGGCTGGCTTGGGCCAGCAGCACCAGCCGTGAGAGGGGCTGGGCTAGGGGAGGATCTCGGGGCCTGGAACTGCACCTGCCTGGCTGGGAGGGGCAGGGCCGGGCCGGGCAGCGCATGGCACTGGGGATCCAGGCCGCTGACAGGCTGCCCCAGCCCAGGGCCCAGCAGGGTTTGGGGTCTGTTCACAGCAGCAGCTGCCCTGGGACGGTCTCACTGGGGGCAGCCCCAGGCACCCTCATAACGCTGCATGACTCGAACCTGGGCCCACCGGTGCCAGTCCCACCCCAGCGCCCGCGGGAGGGCACAGAGGACCCCCCTGCCCCCAACAGTGCCCAGCGTGGCGGGCTAGAGAGGGGTGGACATGCTCCCAGCACAGCCGGGCGTTCCCCTCTGGGATCCAGCCCTGGGGCTCAGCACCCCCAGGGCCCCTACCTTGCTGAGGTCCTTGGCGGTGACACCATCGTCGTCACGGCAGGGCAGCTTGTGCACAAAGGCCAGCATCTGGTACTTGGCGCGGATGAACTCGGACTTGGTGGGGCTGGGGACAGAGGGGACAGGGTGAGACTGTGCCGGGCTAGCCCCTCCCCCACCCCCGTGACACTTACTGCACTTTGTCCTGAGGATTGGCCTTGCGCCGCCCGCTCTGCACCTGCGCCGGGTCCAGCAGCGAGTGCTCCCAGATGGAGTTGGCACCATTGCTGGCCAGAGTGTGCACCATCTGGGGAGAGACGTGCCATGCACCTCACTGACCCACAGAGCTGGGCAGCCAAACCTCAGCTCTGCCACTGGAGACCCAGGGCCGGGCTGGCAGGGGCTGCGGGTCGGGAGTGAGGGGCACCGGGGCCGGGCTGGTGGGGGGCTGCGGGTCGGGAGTGAGGGGCACCGGGGCCGGGCTGGCGGGGGGCTGCGGGTCGGGACTGAGGGGCACCGGGGCCGGGCTGGCGGAGGGCTGCGGGTCGGGAGTGAGGGGCACCGGGGCCGGGCAGGCGGGGGGCTGCGGGTCGGGAGTGAGGGGCACCGGGGCCAGGCAGGCGGGGGGCTGCGGGTCGGGAGTGAGGGGCACCAGCAGAGCTGGGTGGGGAAGAGGGAAAGGTCACTAACTTTATCAGCACTACAAATCCACACAATACAAATTATATGAACAATCTCCCAGCAGCGTGAAGGGGGGAGGGGACGGCACAGGCCGGGCGGGGGTCAGGCCAGGAAGCCGTGGGCACAAACCCGCTGGCAAGGCAGGGCCGGCAGTCCAGGAGGGGACCAGTCACGGCTGATGTAACATGGAACAATCCCACCACCTGCCGCTCCCGGAGACGCTGCATCAGGCTGTGCGCCCACGGGCAGTGCCGGGGAGGGGGAGCCGCACAGAGACCCCTGCTGACCCCCAGCGCCCCTCCCCCCCCCGGCGCTGCCCCCACCCACCTGCAGCAGCGGGGAGGGCCAGGGGCTGTGGCGCAGGTGCTTGACGATGGAGATGTGCCGGCCCAGGCTGCGGTGGACGCTGCAGCATTCGTCGCAGATCAGCACGCCGCGGTTAATTGAGGCCCAGCCAGGGTCTGCGGGGGCAGGAGATGGGTTAGACGCCCCCCCGCAGGCCTGGCACTCGCCGGTACCACGGCCCCCACCGGGGACATCTGCCAAGGGCTCGGCGGCTGGGCCAGGCCAGGGCACAGCCTGGCAGGAGGGGATCTTCCTCATGAGCGCTTGGGCCCTCGCCCCGAATGTGGAGACCCGGGGCGGACACCGGGCACATGGTAGCTGGGCACTCGGACACAGAGGCCTGAGCATCCCAGACAAGCTGGTTAGTAAGGAATGAATGCCCCAGCTCTGGGGGGGAGTGGGTTAGAGCAGGGGGCTGGGAGCCAGGACTCCTGGGTTCTATCCCGGCTCTGGGGGGGAGTGGAGTCCGGTGGTTAGAGCAGAGGGGCTGGGAGCCAGGACTCCTGGGTTCTATCCCGGCTCTGGGGGGGAGTGGAGTCCGGTGGTTAGAGCGGAGGGGCTGGGAGCCAGGACTCCTGGGTTCTATCCAGGCTCTCACACTGACTCGCTGTGTGACGGGGAACAAGTCCCATCTCAGTGTGAGGTTTAATTAGGCTTTGTGAAGCACCCAGGGACAAGCGGAAGGTACTGCCCCCCTCGGCTGGCACCAGGCACAGCGGGCACCAGGATGGGTGGCCAGCAGCCAGAGAGGGCCACGCAGCCCTGAGCCCCGACCCCGGGGGCAGCTGCTTGGGGCGTTTCGCTCTGGGGTGGGCACAAGTGCAGCGAATGGGCAGGGGGGCGCCCAGGGGGCTGCAGCGGACAGACCATGGGGGAAGCTGGAGCATATGCCAGCGGGCCAGCACCGATGCCTCTCCCCCAGGTGCAGAGCCCGGACAGTCCTGGGCACTGTCTCCCCCCGCGCTGCTCTGCTCTTCACCTCCAGGGGCACCTACCCCTCCCACCCTGCTGTCTGGGGGTGTCAGTAACCTGCTCCCCCCATCGGCTGCCATGGGGACGGTTGCTAAGGTTTCCCTAGCTACAGCTAAGGGGCTCAGCCGGTAGCTAGGGAAACCCTAAGGTTTCCCCTAGCAACCTGGCACCAGGCCTGGGGCAGCCTAGGAGCAGGGACTGTTCACCCTGCCCAGGGCCCGCGCCCATGCTGGGGCCAAGTGGAGCTGGGGGGCAGGGCAGGGCAGGGCAGGCACACCCCAGGCAGGGAGCAGCGTGGCTCTGCAGGGGCATCAGGACCGGGGAGGGGGGCCCTGGTTTGCCTTCTGCAGTCCCGGGGATGAGCCCTGCGCACCCACCAGCAGGCACTGCGCCCGCTCCCCGGACCGGAGGGGAAGTGCCCCCCAGCGCAGGTGCCCATCCATGGCCAAGCCAAGCAGAAGGCACCAGCCCCAGGGCAGCACTCGGCTGGGGCTCCGCTGGCTCAGACAGGCCTCGGGTTTTCCACCGTTAGACGGGAGCCTCCCTGGAAGGCCGACCCTGCAGGGGCCCCATGGCTTGGGCGGCGTGCGGTGGAGGGCAGAGAGCAGCCCCTGCACCCCATGGCCAGGCTCCCCGCACCCCATGGCCACCAGCTATCCACGGGGGCGCAGAGGGGCCGATTGCGCGCTCAGTGACCCCCCCCGCAGCCCCCCAGGCCCAGCTCATTAGCCAAGCAGGAGCAGCCCAGCCCAGCGCCCCCAGGGCACAGATAGCACCGCCTGGGACAGGCCCCCCCATGCCCACCACGGCCCACCCCCTCAAACCAGCCTCTTGGCTACTGGCGCCTACTCACAGGCCAGGGCTCAGAGCACCCAGTGCCGCCCGGCCGCTCCCGTCCAGCCCCTGCCCAGGTTAAACCCCCAGGAGCTATGTGCTCTCGGTCCCCCAGAGCTGCCTGCTCCCCCCCCCAAGGGGGCTCAGGGCACAGACACGGCTCGCTGCAAGGGACTGCTGGGAGCCCTGCCCTGTTCTCAGGGCCTGCGCTCTCCAGGGACCCCCCATCGGCGCACACGGTACCCCCACCGGAGACGAGTGAGGTCCCAGTCGGGCCTGCACCCCCAATCCCAGAGCAGCTCTGCCAGCTCAGAGCCCAGCCGGCTTCACGCCCTCCCCCACCCGGCAGCCTCCCACGCACAGAGCTATTCCCGGCTCCTCGCCCACGTGTCGCTCCCTCAGGGCCGCACCAGGTGCCGGGGGGCCCCAGGCAGCATCAGCGAGGGGTGTGGGGAGCCCCGGGTGCGGGACGCAGCGGCAGGGGGGAGCTCTCAGCAGCTGGAGAAAGGGGATGGCTCCCAGCCCTGTGCTCAGACCCCGGTACCAGCCGCTTGTGGGCAAAGAAACCCGCCTTGCCCCTGCTCGGGATACATGGGGAGGAATGGGCCAGCAGCCCAGCCCCTGTCCTCTCCTAGTCACGTCTATCCCCGGTCCCCTGGGATCGGCTCCACCCCACAGAGCTCTGCCAGGGCGTGCCAACAGCCAGCAGCAGTAGTGTTCCCGTGTGCCTGGCGCAGGCGGCACCAGGCTCTCAGCTGTGCCCGACCCCCCCCCTCCCCGCAGGCCAGCCCTGAGGCCCAGGCTCGAAGCGCCTTGGCTGGACAGACAGGGTAACCAGTGCCTGGGAGCCAAACGGGTCGGCCTCATGCCCAGCGGGCGGGGACCCAGCATGGCCACTGAGCAGGCAGCCTGCCCCATGGTGCTGTGCCACTGCCCCCTTCCCAGGGGAACAGCCCCACTGCCCCACCCCCGAGCCTTCCTGTGCCCCTCTCCCCCCACAGCCCCCATGGTAACACCAGCCCCTCCCCCAGCCCAGCCGGAATGGAGCCCTTTATCCTGGCGACAGCACTCGCCGAGAACAAAAGGCCGCTTGAGATGCCGAGCACTGCGGCTCAGAGCCGGTGCCCGGCCCCCGCTCGGGGGGCACCCGGCCCAGCTCTCTCACACGCGGCAGAGCCGGGCATCAGCTCTGGCAGGCCTGCCCCGGGGCAGGGCAGGGCGCGAGTGGGCCAGAGCCCGGATCCCAGCATGCAGCTGCTCCCCCAGGGCCCCGGAGAGCCGTGTGAGGGGAGCAGCCAACCGCTTGTCACGGGCTCGGCCTCACCCGACCCATGGCGCTGGGCACTGCCCCACTTCGCCAGGCCTAGGGTGAGGGGCAGGGAATCCACCCTCCCAGCCCCACGGATGGGCCCTCTTCTACCACTAAGGGGCACGCAAAGGCTCTGCTGGTGCCCCTCAGTCCCGACCCGCAGCCCCTGCTAGCCCAGCCCTGGGCTCCCCACACCCCACCCCCACCTCTGCCAGTGCCCCTCAGTCCCGACCCGCAGCCCCTGCTAGCCCAGCCCTGGGCTCCCCACCCCACCCCCAGCTCTGCCAGTGCCCCTCAGTCCCGACCCGCAGCCCCTGCTAGCCCAGCCCTGGGCTCCCCACACCCCACCCCCAGCTCTGCCGGTGCCCCTCAGTCCCGACCCGCAGCCCCTGCTAGCCCAGCCCTGGGCTCCCCACCCCACCCCCAGCTCTGTCGGTGCCCCTCAGTTCCGACCCGCAGCCCCTGCTAACCCAGCCCTGGGCTCCCTACCCCACCCCCAGCTCTGCCGGTGCCCCTCAGTCCCGACCCGCAGCCCCTGCTAGCCCAGCCCTGGGCTCCCCACCCCACCCCCAGCTCTGCCGGTGCCCCTCAGTCCCGACCCGCAGCCCCTGCTTTTTCTTTTGTGTTTACACAGAGCCTGGCTCCATGGGGGGCCCTGGCCCACGGCTGGGGCTTGCAGGCACTGTGGTGACACCCTAGTACCCCAGCCTTGGCCCCCCCATACCCAGCTTTGCTGCCGCCCAGGGGAGGAGACGTTTACGCTGCCCCCAGGCAGTTCTGTGCTGGCGGCCGCATGCCAGGCCGGCCCCGCTGTGCCCGGCATGGCCCCTGGCAGCCTCCCGGCTCGCTGAGCTGCAGCAGCGCCCGCCCCTCCCCCTGCGAGCCTTGATTCCTGCAGCATGCGTCAGCGCCCAGCGCCCCCCCAGTCCGCTGCAGCCCCACGGCCAGTGGGGAGCAGAGCAGGTTCCTGGGGCAGCCCCCTGAGCTTCCTAGGAAGGGGGATGGCAGCCAAGGGGAGTCCCTGGCTAGGGCGGCGCCTGGGGGCTGCACCCATAGGGGCTTCCCTAGGGCACGGGGCAGGTCCCACAGGGACTGTGGGGGTGGGGCGGCCACCTCCCTCGGAGCCAGGCCCGGGGTCGCAACGGCTGCGGAAAGGTCACTGGGAGAACGAGAGCTTTGTGCTGGAGCTGGAGCAGGAGCCAGCCCCCACCAGCCACGGCTCCCCCCGCCCCCCGGGTGTGCCCTGCTCAGCGCCAGGGCCTCCCCCTCCACCGCTGTCCTGTGCTGGAACCTCCCCCCAGCTCTGGCCCCGCCCCACAGCCCCTCTATCCCAGCCCTGCCCTTGCCCCCCAGCCCTGCCCCCCCAGTTCTGGCAGTGCCCCACAATCCCCACCCAGGCTCCCCTCCCACACACATCCAGCTGCTCCAGTCTGCAGGACAGCACCGGTGGGGCCCAGTCTGGCCCCCGACCCAGGCTCGCTGGGAGCTGGAGAGACACGTTATGCAAATGCTGCTTGCAAAGTTCAAACCACCCATTTGCAAAGCAAAGGGGACGGGGTCTGAGCTCAGCTCTGCCAGGCTTGGGGGACAGAGCGAGAGGAGGTCAAGGTTTCCCGCAGCCCCAGCACAGGCAGCCAGCCAGGGACAGCTGGAGGCAGGATGCTGCCCTCTGCTCAGCTGCCTTAGGCTGGGGGAGGGGGCAGCACCCAGGGCTTCCCCACGGCCGGCCGGAGAAGTGCAGGGGACGGTGCCCTGACTGGAGCTCTGCTCAGCGGGCGGGTGGCTCCGGCCCCCAGCCCGGCCTGCGTCTGCCCCGCGCTGCTGCACAGGAGACAGTCACAAGCCAAGGGCACCGTGTCCTCGCAAGAGCCAGAGCAAGGGGGGGTTGGGCTGCCTTCCCATGGCCCCCCCAAGTCCCGAGTGCAGCCCTTGGGGTCCCGGCAGAGCTCTCCGGAGCAGCGCACGGACCCCAGCACGTCCGGACAGCCAGGGGCTGCCCCACTGCAACACGGGGGCCCAGGGGAAAGACCCCAGCCCAGCTCCCACGCTGCCATCACACCCCGCCCAGCCCCACGGCCCACACTGACCACCCCCCCGGTCCCGTCGGCACCGTGCCCTGCAGAAGACAGCCCCGCGCGCCACGCCACGCCCAGCCACCCTGCCCACCCTGTCCCCCCCCGGTCCCGTCGGCACCGTGCCCTGCAGAAGACAGCCCCGCGCACCACACCACGCCCAGCCACCCTGTCCCCCCCCGGTCCCATCGGCACCGTGCCCTGCAGAAGACAGCCCCGCGCACCACGCCACGCCCAGCCACCCTGTCCCCCCCCGGTCCCGTCGGCACCGTGCCCTGCAGAAGACAGCCCCGCGCACCACGCCACGCCCAGCCACCCTGTCCCCCCCCCCGGTCCCGTCGGCACCGTGCCCTGCAGAAGGCAGCCCCGCGCGCCACGCCACGCCCAGCCACCCTGTCCCCCCCCGGTCCCGTCGGCACCGTGCCCTGCAGAAGGCAGCACCGCGCGCCACGCCACGCCCAGCCTCACGGCCCACACTGACCCCCCCCCCCGGTCCCGTCGGCACCGTGCCCTGCAGAAGGCAGCCCCGCGCGCCACGCCCCGACCCAGTCCCACGGCCCAGAACCACAGTGCACCTGCAACTAGCACGGGCTGGGCAAGGGGGAAGCTGCAGCCCCAGCTCAGAGCCCCCGGCTGGGCTCGAATCCCAGCGAGTTGGGCCGGTCAGATACAAGCCACAGGCCCACGCACCGGTGGGCGGGCCCACCAGCCACTGGGGAAGCCGCTTGTTCAGGCACTGGGCCAGAGCCCCCGTGCTCTGCCCCACAGGGCCCGGCCAGGAGCCAGCGCTGGCACCGGGCCCCAGCCCCGGCAGAGAGGGGGGTTGGGAAGGGGCTGGCAGGGGTGGCCGTGACAGGCCTGACTAGCCCAGGACAAAGCCTTTGCAGCAGCCACAGCCCAGGCGGATCCCAGAGCCCGGCCGGTGCTGGGCTGGGGGAAGCGGGTTTGGTCTGGTCACTAGACGGAGGTGAATTCATCATGAAGGAACCTGAGGGGGGAACAGTGCCGGCTCCAGCCCCCTCCGCTGCCCCAGCCGATGCCAACAGAGGTGGCTCTGCAGTGCACCCAGGCCCCTGGCTTGCGGCAGCGCCCACAGCAGGCTGGCACCTCCCAAATGCTTGGGGGAGGCGGGAGCCCACGAGCCAGACTTCCCCTGGGCACAGACTGAGCCCCCCAATCCTCTTTCCCTGTGCACCAGCTAGCACGCCTCCCCGCCCCGCCAGCAGGGCCCCCTGGACAAGCTGGTCGCAGGGAAAGGGGATCCTGCAGGCTGCTGCTTCCCCCTGCAGACCCCATGACACAGTAACACGGCTGACACCGCCCGGACGTGGGAGAACGCGGCCAGGGCCGGCTTTAGGACCTGCGGGGCCCGATTCGAATACCCGGCGGCGGTCCGTGTCTTCGGCGGCACTTCGGCGGCGGGGGGCCCGCTCCAGGTCTTCCGCAGCACTGAAGGACCCCCGCCACCGAAGTGCCGCCGAAGACCCGGAGCGGGGTCCCCCGCCGGCGGGTGAGTAAAGAAAATTTAAAAAATTAAAAGGCGCCTAAGGCGCAGGGCCCGATTCTGGGGAATAGGGGGAATCGGCCTAAAGCCGGCCCTGAACACGGCAGAGCCCTGACAGGCATGGCCAGGAGCCCTTCGCCCTGAGACAGGGGGATGGGCCTGGGGATCGGCTGCGCCAGGTGCCAGGCAAAGCCCAGGGATGGCGCATGGGATGTTCCTGCCTCGTCATTCCCACCCCTTAGCACAGGAGACCCCTCCCCTCCCCTCCCCGGCCAGGTGCTCTGCCAGGCTGGGAACCCCTGTGCCGGGCCGTGTCCGGTCTCTGCCCCCAGGGACCCGCCTGCCCTGCTGCCATGGGGGTGCAGTGCTCATGAGTGCGGGGGCCACAGGGGCCCACCCGAGCCAGCAGCTTGGGGTCCCAGCGATCAGCCCCCGACACGCCCATGGCTGGGGAGGCTCAGACCAAACCAGGCCAGGAGGTAGCCATGGCTCAGGCTGCGTGGTCTGGCCAACGCGGGAGATGGCCACGTGGCCGGCTCACCAGTGGGAGAGGGGGCACCCCCCCCCAGCCAGCCTCACACCGGCTCAACGGGGAGGGGCGGCCCCCAGAGGCAGCCAGGCCCAGGCCCCGCCAGCCTCACAGCCCTGCAAAGACGCTGTGGAGCAGGCACTGATCACTCAGGGAACCTCCTTGCCAAGCCACGCTGGATAACGAGCCACCCAGCCCCATTCTGTAGGACCTACACAAATACCTGGACAGCCCCTCTGCCCAAGCAGCACCGGCAGGGAAGGAAACAAGCAGGATGCCATGGTAGAGACGCCCCCCCTTTGGGCTGTGATGGGGGAAGGGGGATCTGGTCTGGGGTGGGGCGGGTTAGTCCGCAGCCTCCCAGAGGGTCAGACCCACAGGGACGGGGCAGTTTACACAGGCCAGCTGCTGCCCCCTGCCCTTTGGGACCTCCCCAAGACCCTGCAGCGGGGCCCAGGGGCCGGAACAGGGGCACAGTGGGTACTGCAGGGCAACGCAGGACTCCTGGGTTCCACTCGCAGCTCTGCCTGGGCTGCCACCTGTGGAATGGGGATGGGGGCCTGGCCTGCCGGGGTCACGGGGTGACAGGACACCCAGCCCACCATGGGGCCTGGGGCTGAATGCCGGGGGGGGGCGGGCATTAGCCCAGCCTCCCAGCAGCACCTCCCCCCAGCCTGGCGCCGGGTCCCAGGCCCGAGTTCCCCTGTTGTCCCTGCAGAGGAAGCCTGGCTGCTGCGGATGGAGCAGGCCCTCCCCATGCTTCCTTCCTGGCTGCACTGGAGAGGAGCTTGGCCCAGGGACTGGCCCCGGCTGTGCTCTGCTGACTCGCCAGGCCAGGAGCACCCAGGCGGCATCCCCCCAGCGCTGCCCCCAGCCTCTGCCCTGCTCCCCGGGGCAGGGGGCGGAGCTGCTGGGCGAGCGGCAGGTGGGTCCCAGAGCTACCTGGAAGGGGCACAGAGGCCCCCGTCAGTGTCAGGCAATGGCCCAAGGACGCAGGACGCTCCTGGCGGGCTGCGGAGGAGTATGGGGGATGAGCCCTCTGCCCACAGCAGTGTCCCCACCCAGAGCGCTGGGTCCCCCTTATTTCCAGCACTGAAACAGCCCCCCAGGCTGTGCCCAGGCAGGGTGCTGGGGAGCTCACTACCTGTGCAGGGGCGAGCAGCCAGGCTCCCCTCTGGCTCTGGGTGCCACCTACAGCCAAGGCTGGCGCATGGGCACCTCCCGGCTGGCGATAAAGCAGGGGCACGGGGGAGCGGAGCAGGTGGGGGGAGCCGGCTCCGAGCATCCCACCCCGTGGCTGGTTTCCTCTGTGCCCCACGCACGGGCTTCTCTCTCCCACGGCGGGGGACGGGGAGGAAGCGATAGCCCATCCGAACGCCCCTGCGCAGCCAGCATCACGCCCCTCCCCCATGTCCTGAAGGACAAGCGTGGGCACCTCGCAGGCACGCAGATGGCACAGGCACAAGCGGCCTTGGCAGCGAGACTGGCTGCATCTATGTCTCTGTGCTCGCGGGCGTCGCCGGGAACAGAGCGCGCTGACGTGGGGGGAGTGAGGCCAGGAGCCCCCCGCCTGCCCGGCACGGCCAATCCCACACCTCGGCTGGGAGCTCCGCTCGGTGCCAGCAGCCCCTCTCCCTGAAGGGCACCGCCCAGGCCACACTGCAGGGGCAGCAGGGACCCCAGGTGCCAGCGTGCAACTCCCTCTGGCTGCAGGGCAGACGACGCTAGTCCCATGGTGCCCGGCACCACCCTGAGCAGCTGGAAACATGGCCTGGCCGTGGCTGGAGCTCCCCTGCCCCGCCTGCTCACGGTGCTAACCAGCGCCAGGACAGCCAGGCAGGCCCTGGGCACCACCTCCTCCTGCCCCGCATGTCCACGGCAGCGCGTAGCCAGAGCAGGAGAAGCTCCCAGCAGGGGGTCTCTTCCCAGCTCACCACTCCATGCAGCGGGCACCTGCTCAGGAGCCCCCAGAGCCCCCCCTCGCGCACACCCCAGGCCCGTCCTAGCCAAGCACATGCTGCGAGACAGGCCAGGGCTCGTGCACAGCCACCAGCAATGGGGGCAGCTCATGCTCAGGAGTGAGGATGAGCCGGGGGTTCAAGTCCTGCTCCACCACGGAGCTGCCGTGCGTGTTCCCAGCTGTACGACGGGGCAGGAGCCCTGCTTGCTGGGGGGGCCAGGAGAGATCACACGGGCTGTGTAAATACCAGAGCCAGCAAGGGCCGCAGTATCCCACTGAACTGCATAGGCCAGAGGGCACTCCAGGGTTGCCTCTGTTGGTGCTTACGGGGCTTTTTCCAGTGCCTCCCCAGGAGGGGAGCCCAGAACGGAGGGGGCAACAGACATGCTGTACGCTAAGTGGGCTGGGAACGCACATGCCACTGCGCCTGTGTGCCAGGCACTCACCCAGCTCCTGCCCACCCCGAGGCCAGGCTCACAGCTGCCGCACACGCCTGCCTCCTGCCGGGGAAGCGCCCGGCCCCCCGTCTGCAGGAAGTGGCCCCGCCGGATTTTATAACTCGTTCCCTCACGTGGATACGGATTGAAGGAACTGGTTCCCAGTTCCACGGTGAGGAACCCCTGCCACACTCCACCTCGGGGCACGACTCCAGGGCTCCGCCCCTTCCGCCAGGTACCATGCTAACGGGAGATCTCCCTTCCCGGCCACGCCAGGCCTGGGCTCGCTAGCTGGTGCTTTCAAGGGGCTAGGACCCCCAAGGCCCCATCGCCATAGGGGGCGACGCTCCTGGCCATGCCTGACTGGCAGGGCAGACGCTTTGGCCTGTGGCCTACACCGCCATGGCTTGGAGCGTTGCAGGGGGGGAGGTACCACTAGCAGCTCAGACCTGGTCTCTCCTAATGCTCCGCGCTCCGGCCCAACGCCTGGCAGTGCGATGGACGGACGGATGGACGGCAGCTCTAGCAGGCCCTGCTCATCGGCATGCAGCACGGGGCCTTCGGACACCACAGTCCCTCCGATGCCAGTGCAATGACCTCACTGCTGTTAGACACGCACCTTCTCCCGGGCCAGGGCCAGTGCCAGGAGCCAGTGTCGGCCTGATTCTGCCCCGCCACGTCCCCTGAACCAAACCCACGCCAGGGGATGGGCCGGCTCCCGAACAGGGCTCGGGGACACCGTTCAGTCTGGGAAACACGAGCAGCGTGTCCAAGTCCTGCAGATGGCACCCGGGCAGCAGAGCCATGGCATCCCGGGGTGGGGGTGGGGCTGCCAGTGGGCAGGGGCAGGTGCGATGGGGCTCCCAGCCTGGCCACCCCCTACGGCTCGGTGCCCGGGAGCGAGTGCCCAGGACAGGCACCGCTGGCAGGGGCGCTCGGCGGGAGCCCCCTCCCCAGAGACCCCAGACAAGGGGGGCTCCAGGATCCCTGCAAGGACCCCCCCCTTACCCCCCCCCGAGCGGTCTGCACCAGTGGAGAGCGGGTTGCGGGGGGGTCGGACATCCTCTGTCCCTAGCGCACAACGGGGGCGGCCCCCCCCACTGCCCAGCCGGAGCGAGGGGCCCCAGCGGGGCCTGCCCCCGGCACTGCCCAGCCCCGCGGCTCCCTGGCAGCCCCCCCGCCGCAGCCTGTGCGCGCAGGCCGGGCCCGCAGCCCTCACCTGGGGCGCCGCAGTCCGCGCACACCTCCGTCCGCGGCCCCTTCCGGGACATCCTCAGCGGCGAGGCGGGCGCGGCCTTCTGGGCCAGCGCGGGGCCGGGCCGGGGTCTCTGCGGGGCTCCCGCCGCTCCCAGCGGCTCCCACGGCTCAGCTCCTGCAGGAAGCGGCGCAAGCCCGGCCCCTGCGCGGGGAGAGTTCGGCGCAGGCTCCCCCCCCCGCGGCCCGGCTGCCGGAGGAAATGGAGCGAGCGCACGGGGGCGCAGCGCCGCGCAGCTACAGCGCAGGGGCGGCGGGCACCGGCCTCCGCGCACAGGCAGCCCCCGGCCGGGCAGCAGGGTCTGTTCCCAGCTTTGGGGGGCAGCGTGGCTAGGAGCCAGGGCTCTTCTAGCCTTCGCTCTGCCACTGCCTGGCCCTCTGGCTGAGTCACACCCCGCCTACTCCGTGCCTCAGTTTCCCCATCGAGCCTGCCCCTGGCTCCTTGGCTGCCTCCCTGCAGCAGCGGGCGCTGTCCAGGGTTCTCTCCTCTGGGCCTGTCCACGTCCCTTGTTCCACCTTGGAGCCCCACCCCCACTCCTCTCTGACCATGTATTTGTTGTCCCCACTTTAGCTGGTTCCTGGATCCGTGCCCCCCCCCCCCCCGAGGAGGCGGGTCCTTTGCTCAGGTTGGCTCCACCCACTATTCCCCATTCACCCCCCATGCGTGGGGAAAATCCTCATCGCCATTTGCCACCTTCTCCTGCTCCCCTCCCCCCTATGCCATGCTACCCACAGATCCCCCCACCCAGCACCGGCTGCAAGCGTGCCAGCGGGGACTTGTGCACAGCGCCCCCACCCCGTTCCACCCACCAGGCCCAGGGGCGGCTCCAGGCACCAGCGCAGCAAGCACGTGCCTGGGGTGGGAAGCCGCGGGGGGTGGCCTGCCAGTCGCTGTGAGGGCGGCAGGCAGGGGAGGCTTTCGGCGGCACGCCTGTGGGAGGTCCGCTGGTCCAGCGGCTTCGGCGGCAATCCGGCGGCGGGGACGCCAATGGCACGGCACCGGCAGACCGCCCGCAGGCGCGCTGCCAAAAGCCACCCCTGCCTGCCGTGCTTGGGGCAGCAAAAAACATAGAGCCGCCCCTGACCAGGCCCAGCCCCTCCGACACCCAGATCAGGCACTTTCTGGGGCAGGATGTCACAGCAGCTAGCACAACAGGGCCTGACCTGGCGTAACGCCAACAGACCCCGGGCGTCGGTGGGTGGGATTGAACCTGGGCCCTCCGGAGCTTAGTGCATGAGGTAAAAGCCAACTGGCTGTTAGCAAAGGCTGTAGAGCAGACGCAGCAGCTCTCTGGTCTTGGTGCCACTAGATGGGACAAACACCACACCCAGGAGGTGTGCGGGTTACACTGGGACTTGGTTTTGCAGCAACTACTGATGATGAAAGTCACCCAGTCTCTGCCTGATCACAGCGCTGAGCTGTCTTCCCCTCCCCCATCTCTCTTATCTGCTCCCCTCACATGCCTGGGAGATCTTCCTAAGTATCCTCCTCACATTTCCGCATGCTCTCCAGGCCTGGCACCTCACACCCAGGGCTAGTTCTGCTCAACAACGCCTCCAGGTCTGGAATCCAGATAAGATAGCGGAGGAGTAAGCAACATAGGAAAAGCTGAGAGTTAAAGTGGAATTGGGTTTCTCTTCCCCTCCCCACCCCACCCCACCCCACCCCAGGCCTCTGCAATAGCTGACTGGCTCCACTCCACCGCTCCCAACACCGCTACATTTCTGGAGTCAGGAACCTTGGATCCAAACCCAGATGCCAACTTTGCAGCTTGGGCCCAGCTCTGAAACATCCGGGGGCTCTGCCCCCACAGGATCCATCTGTGCCACTTCCCATGCGCAGAGCAGAGTCCAGCCTCTGCCCACCTGCACGCCGATCAGCAGGGAAAAGCCAGGACGTTAACAGAACCCTCCCCGTCCCCTGTCCCAGCCGTCTGTAACACGCTGCTCGCAAGGCCTTTCAGCCCAGCCCCGGGGCCAATCAGCACTGTCCTCCGGAGACATGCACTAGTTCCCAATCAGTGAGACCCGCCCCACCGGTGGGTCGCGGGAAGTTTCTAGATGGGTTGCAGGACCCAAAGCAAACACACATCTCCCAGCCCAGTGCGAAGGGCCAAACCTGAGAGGCGCTGTGACACCCCTCCCAAAACACACCAGGTCACAACGCCTGGAGCAGGGAGCCACAGTGCAGGGCCGGTTCCCTCTCAGCCCTACCCCTGGGCTCTCCTCTGCACTGGGCCGGGATTAGGTTGCAGAGCCAGGGTGCAGCTAGGGATGGTGGGTTGGAAAAAGACAAAATGCAGTTGGTGGGTCACCATCTGGGAGCCCCTGCCCTAAAGAGCTGAGGGGGGCCACGAGAGACTCATTGCTAAACAGCCACAGAGCTGGCCTGGGCCCTGGCCTCCCGCTGAGCCGTGTTCTTCCTCGCCCGCCCGGACCCAGTTCTTCACAGCCCAGCACAGGCAAGGGGTTAATCCTCCACTTGTGCCGTCCGAGGTCACGGGGGGGCTACCTCAGTGGGATCTGTTTCTGGGCGAGAACCGCAGTGATTTTTCAGAGGGGCCAGCCCCACCTTGCACGGACACTCTGAGCGCTGGGGCAAGGGGGGAGCGCGCGCAGGGAGCTGACGCAGCTAAGATGCCAGGTGCATCCCGAGCTCTCGAACACCAAGGAACAGGCCGCCTAGATACAGCTGAATGGCTGCATGAGCAGAACCACTTCTGACTCTGTTCTCACTTTGTCCCAACCACCCCCACCCCCAAGAAACCCTTTATCACCTGACAACCCTCTGGGCGGGGGGAGCCAGAGGAGAGAGCTCTGGGGGTCTGAGCAGCCAGTAGCAAAGCAGCCAGCAATAATCGCAATTCATTTCAAATGGCCCATGGGCCTCCCACCTGGAAGAAAAGGAGAGGGGTAAATCTGAACCTAGCCCAATAGTGCCAGCCCCCCATTTACACTGGGCAGTGCCAGGAGCCACCCAGCACAGCGCTAGGTGCTGCCCACATGTCTAGGAAGGTCAGGCCTCGCCCTGACAAACCATCTCTCATCCCTAGGCTCAGGGGCCGGGGTCCCGAGGGCAGGGAACGCGAGGTGCCCACACACACTGGCACTGCTGCTCTAGGGCTGGCTTTGCAGAGGTGCTGAGCACTCCTAGAGCCCACTGACTTGGCAGGCGCGGCAGGTGTGGCGCGCTCCTCGGGGGGCCGGCCCTGCCGACAGAGACTGTTCCCCAGTGATCGGGGCGGATCTGCAGGCAGGTCTCATCCGCGCCGCTGGCCTGGGAACACGGTGGCAACCCAAGAGTGACACTGCTGGGCCAAGAGCTGCCGGGGGTCTGCTTGGCAACGCACAGGGCCTGTCTCCAGGAGCGCCCGTGGGGCGGTGTGAGCGCGGAGCAGCCTTGTGGGTGGGCTGGCAGGTTACCTCCCCAGGACAGAACGCAGACTCACAACTCATGAGCCCCCAAATGCCCCCGCTCCTTCCCCCATCCCCTTCTGATGTTGCAGAGATTGGCAGCCCAGTAGAAAACACCATCCACAGGGTGTGTCTGGATGGGGGGGCGGGGGTTCTCCCAGATCCCAGCTCACCAGGCTCCCACTGGAAAGGAGAGGGTGCTGCCTGCCCCTGCAGCCCTGGGCCCAGACACATGTTGGCTGGGGAAGGGACTCCTGCGGTGGGCTCTCCTGGGTGGAGGGCAGAGGCCGGCCCCCGCCAGCAGCAGGGGATCTGTGGCTGGGGTACAGCCCCCTCACTTTGCACTGGAGAATGGCAGTGCTCCAGCAGGGGGGGGGCTGCCAGAGCTGGAGTCCCACCCAGCAGCACCCGGGCTCTGCAGGGGGGAGTGTTCCCTGGTCAATACAGGCACTGGCTCGACTCTGGGGGAACCCACCCCTTGTGGCTGGCTCCCAGCCCCTTGCCCGTGGGATGCTCACAGCAGAGCTCTGGTCCTTAGACGTCCATTCCCTAGTCTTTAGAAAGAGGGGTTGCTCCTTTTGGTGCCAGCCCATGCCTGGCGGGCAAGGCCCTGAGCCCCTGCTACCGGAGATCGTCAGGCGGGGCGCTCCGACACTGCCTTGGGGAGGTGTCTGCGATAAAATCTTGCTCGCGGCTGGAACAACTCGCAGCCCAGGCACACCGTCATGGAGATCTGTACCGGGCCAGAGCGCAGGGCACTGGCCTTGTGTCATTCCCAGCTTCGCCACTGTCCTGCTGGGTAACCCTGGGCAAGTCCCTTCCCCTCCCCCCGTCTGCCAAGTACAGCTCTGTGGGGCATGTTCCGCACCCAGCACAACGGGGCCCTGAGCTCAGCTGGTGCTTGGAGGCAAATCTGTCGGAACCAGCAGCTCGGGGAGTCACTGGCTGAGAGTCTGTGGCCGGGATCGTAATGGCGCCTTCTGCCCGGAAAAGGCAGGACTCTAGAACACACACAGAACACGAGTGAAATCTCGGCACGTTCAGAGTTGGAACAACTCAAAGCTCCAGCCTGACTCCGAGCCAGGCTGAGCTCCCCTCCCTGCAGAGCGATGTCATGCCCCTGCTCGTGCAGCTCTCCAGCCCCGTGGTGCCAAGGGCTCCGGCAGCACGCTGGCTGCACGTGGGGAAGCCAGTGACACGGGGCATTCACCGAGCGGGGGGGGAGGGGACGACAAGTGAGTGAAGCACCGTTAGCTGCTCCATTATCCCATCCCCACGGGGAAGGGCGGGTTGTAGCCTGGGCGCCGAGGCTAAGACAATAAACCAGGACATTTTTGCAGCACTCCAGATTTGATGGGCATCTATATCACCCCCCATATGTATGTATGTAAAATGCCACCTCACCCTGCCACTTCTGGGGTGGAGCATGGCAGCTGCTGAACGATGCAAAGGAAAATTACGTAGCAGGGTGAAAAATGCCACCCCCAGCTGGGCGTGCGGGGGCTGTTCTCGGACGGCTGAATGCCACATTGTGGCTCTCTGAGTAGCACCCCCGTTATGCTGGGCTCTGCACGTACACAGCTGCAGCCCCGGCCCTGGAGCGCTTGCACACTGGGCAGGAAAACAAGGGTGGAGCAAGGGGTCCAGAGGGAGCACCGTGAGCTGGGCCCTCGCTAGGAGGGACTGAACCTGGGGGTGCAGGTTGAGGGTAGGAGTTTGGAAGGTCACGCCAAGCACAGGGGAGAGCCAGATAAGGGTGTCCTGCAGCCCCTTCTGCACCTCTGGCCTGGCCCAGTCCATGACACTGTCCCTATCTGCCGCTCCTGCAGATGCCTCCTTAGCCCCTTTGCTGTCCCAGTTGCACCAGAAACGTGGGCAGATCACAGGAGCGGTGTTCACGCTGCAGAGAGGAATCTCACCACAGGGGCACTCGCCTTCAGGAACAAGGGGCGTGGCCCCCCAGGGCTTTGTCATAAGAACGGCCAGACTGCGTCAGACCAATGGGCCAGCTAGCCCAGTGTCCTGTCTTCTGACAGTGGCCACTGCCGGATTCTGCAGAGGGAATGAACAGAACAGGGCAGCTATCGAGTGATCCAGCCCCTGTCATCCAGTCCCAGGTTCTGGCAGTCAGATTTAGGGACACCCAGAGTGCGGGGTTGTGTCCCTGACCATCTTGGCTAATGGCCATTGATGGACCTATCCTCCATGAACTTATCTAATTTAGTTTTGAACCCTGGTATACTTTTGCCTTCACAACATTCCCTGGCAATGAGTTCCACAGGTTGACTGTGCGTTGTGTGAAGAAATATTTCCTTATGTTTGTGTTAAACCTGCTGCCTATTCATTTCATTGGGTGACCCCTGGTTCTTGTGTTATGAGAAGGAGTAAATAACACTTCCCTATTCACTTCCTCCACACCAGTCATGATTTTATAGATCTCTGTTGTATCCTCCTTAGTTGTCTCTTTTCTAAGCTGAACAGTCCCAGTCTTTTTAATCTCTCCTCATATGGAAGCTGTTCCATACCCCTACCCATTTCTTTTGCCCTTCTCTGTACTTTTTCCAATTCCAATATATCTTTCTTTGAGATGGGGTTACCAGATCTGCACATTGTATTACAGCTGTGGGCATGTACTATGGATTTATATAGTGGCATTATGATATTTTCCATCTTATTATCTATCCCTTTCCTAATGGTTCCTAACTCTGTTCGCTTTTTTGAGTGCCTCTGCACATTGAGCAGAGATAGTTTTCAGAGAACTATCCGCGACTCCAAGATCTCTGTCTTCAGTGGTAACAGCTCATTTAGACCTCATCATTTTGTAAGTATAGTTGAGATGATGTTTTCCAATGTGCATTACTTTGCATTTATCAACATTGAATTTCATCTGCCGTTTTGTTGCCCAGTCATCCAGTTTTGTGAGATCCATTTGTAGCTCTTTGTAGCAAAAGAGTAACTGATTGGACTTAATCATCCTGAGTAATTTTATATTGACTGCAAATTTTGCCACATCACTGTTCAACCCCTTTTGCAGATCACTAATTAATATGTTGAATAGCATTGGTCCAGTACAGATTTTTTAGGGACCCCAGTATTTACCTCTCTCCACTGTGAAAACTGATCATTTATTCCCACCATTTGTTTCCTATCTTTTAACCAGTTACTGATCCATGCGAGGACCTTCCCTCTTATCCCGTGATTGCTTAGTTAATTTAAGAACCTTTGGTGAGGAACTTTGTCAAAGGCTTTCTGAAAATCTAAGTAGACTATATCCACTGGATCCCCCTTGTCCACATGCTTGTTGACCCCCCTCAAAGAATTCTAGTAGATTGGTTAGGCATGATTTCCCTTTACACAAACCATGTTGACTCTTCCCCAACAAATTATGTTAATGTATGTGTCTGACAATTTTGTTCTTGACTATAGTTTCAACCAGTTTGCCTGGTACTGAAGTCAGGGTTACCGGCCTGTAATTGCCAGGATCACCTCTGGAGCCTTTTTAAGAAATCAGTGTTACATTAACTATCTGCCAGTCATCTGGTATAGAAGCTGATTTAAGCGATAGGTTACATACCACAGTCAGTAGTTCTGCTATTCCATATCCGAGTTCCTTCAGAACTCTTGGGAGATACCACCTGGTCCTGGTGACTTATTACTATTTAATTGATCAATTTTTTCCAAAACCTCCTCTAATGACGCCTCAATCTGGGACAGTTCCTCAGATTTGTCACCTAAAAAGAATGGCTCAGGTGTGAGAATCTCTCTCACATCATCTACAGTGAAGACGGATTCAAAAAAATCATTTAGCTTCTCCACAACCACCTTGTCTTCCTTGACTGTTCCTTTTAGCACCTTGATCGTCCAGTGGCCCCACTGACTGTTTGGCAGGTTTCCTGCTTCTGATATACTTTAAAAAAAAATTCTGTTAGTTTTTGTGTCTTTTGCTAGTTGCTCCTCAAATTCTTTGGTTTGCCTGTTTATACTTTTACATTTGGCTTGCCAGAGTTCACACTCCTTTCTCTTTTCCTCAGTAGGAATTCACTTCCATTTCCCCATCAATGTGACCTACTCTGTCACTCCAGTATATTTTCTACCCTGGCATTACCATCGCCCATTGATTATTGTCATTCCACCAAGTTTCTGTTCTGCCTGTTATTTCAGTATCTCGTTTAATACCAGGCCCTCAAATCCACCCATCTTAGTATTTAGGCATCTAGCATTTGTATGCAAGCACTTCTCAAATGTGTTAATATTTAGTTGTCTGCCTTCATGTGATGTAATCGAATGGGACTTTTTTGTTTGACTGTTTTTTCTTCAGTTCCCACCTCTACTTTATACTTCCATCTCGCCTCTTTATGAGGATGCAGAGTATCCCCTTTAATAAATCCTCCCTTAATGGATGTGTGGCCGAACCATGTGCTCCTCTGCACCTATCGGCTTTCCCCCAGCCCTTAGTTTAAAAATTCCTCTGCAACCTTTTAAATTTTCCACGCCAGCAATCTGGTTCTGTTTTGGTTTAGGTGGAGCCCATCCTCCCTGTATAGGGCTCCTCCTTCCCCAAAGGTTCCCCAGTTCCTAATACATCTAAACCTCTCCTCCCTACACCATTGTCTCCTCCACGCATGGAGACCCTGCCTGTCTGTCTGGCCCTGCGCGTGGATGGGAGCATTTCAGGGAATGCTGCCACGGAGGTCCTGGACTTCAATCTCTTAATCTAGCAGCCTAAATTTGGGCACCAGGACCCCTCTCCTACCTACACGCACTGCAACCAGCGGCTCCTCCCAGCACTGCACATAAGTCTGTCCTGATGTCTCGAGAAGCCCACCAGACAGATTTATGTGCAGTGCTGGGGAGGAGCCAGTGGTCGTGGTACATGGGGGTACCAGTGACATAGCAAGAGGTAGGAGAGAGGTCCTGGGGGCCAAATGTGGGCTGCTAGCTCAGATGAAAGCCCAGGCCCTCGGGTAGCAGGTCAGGCGCTGTGTCTCGCAGGAGGAGCAGGGCATGACATGGGCCCCTAGGCAAGGACCAGTGCCCAGTGCCCCAGCTCTGAGACGGGGCACCTGGCTACCACCAGAGCCCTGAGGTGATGTTGGCAGGGGCGGCGGGAGCAGGGTCACTGCAGGCCCAGCGGGGGGAGCCAGGGCAGGCCATGGGCACGGTCCAGCTGCTGGGATGGGGCCGGGGGCAAAGCCGGGAAGGAGAAGCCAGGGCAGCCCGTGGCCGAGGTGGGAGGAAGATGAGCTTGGGGCCCGGGCTGCCCAGTTCCCGGAGCGCCGGGGGACAGAGAGCCCGGCCTGGCCCGGCCCGGGGAACTACAGCTCCCATCAGGCCCCGCCGCCAGGCCGCTGCACGGAGCTCTCCAGCCGGCGGGGCTGGTCCCGGAGCGGAGCAGGGCGGGGTCCATGCCGGGGCCTGGGGGCCCGCTGGGGCTCGGGGCCCTTGGGCAGCCAGCGCCGCTTCCTGCCGCCGCCTGCGCGCCCTGCGCTCCGGGTGAGCGCTGCGCTGCGCGGCGCGGCCGGGCGCTTCCCTTTGTGTGCGCGGGCGGAGCGCGCAGCGCTGCCTGGGGCCCGGCGCTCGGCGCTGGAGCGCCCCCCTCTCGGGGAGCCCCGGAGCCGGGCCCGGCGCGCCGGAGATCCCCTCCCAGCCACATGCCTCCGCAGCCCCAGCCTCCTCCCCGCGCCGCCGGCAGCCCTGCGCCCAGCCCCCCGCCCCTGCGCCGCCGGAGCCGGCGTGCCGACAGGATGATCGCCGCCGCCTCTGCCGGGAAGGGGCCGGAGGGCAGGTACCCGCTGCACCGCCTGGTCTGGCACAACCGCGCCCGCGAGCTGGACCGGGAGATCAGCACCCAGCAGGTGGGTCCGGCCGGCGCGCACCGCCCCCCTCCCCCGGCTCAGCCCGGGACGGTGCTGGGGGGCAACGGGGCTATTGCTGGGGCCGCGGGGGGGGGGGGACTGATGCAATAGAACCCCCCCCCCAGCAGCATCCCCGGGAACGTGTCTGCATGGCAGGGCTTCCCCGCTCCCCGGCTCCAGCCAGCAGGGCCCTTGCCGGGCGGTGCAGGAAGCCTCCCATTGCGGTGGGTCTGGGGGAGGGGGAGCGGGGTCTTTGCCTCCGCCCGCTAGGACTTGGGGTAGGTAACAGCGCAGTGGTGCCAGAAGGGAGGTGAGGAGAGGGCTGGGGATTCTGCTGTATGATTTGACCCCCCCCAAAAAAGCCCTTCTCCCCAGAAATTGTCCAGGGGCCCCTCACCGGGGCCAGGGGATCCAGGCACTGGCTGTCGCGCCGGGGCCAGAGCCAGCGTCGAAAGCAGCCGACAGAAATCCCGAAGCAGCAGGCAAAGCACTGCAGGGTGGGCGTCCTGGGGCGCCGGCTTTTCACACCCTGGGGTGTCGAGTATTTGTAGAGAGGTACATCCCGGGGCCGGGGTACTCGAGGCCTAAGGAAAGGGGCGCAGAGCAGGGCCAGCTTGGACCAATTGGTTCACCTCTATCAGGAGCCCAGCACCTGGCTTATGGCCCGTGGGGGATGATGGCCACCGTGGGTGATACTCTGCCACCTTCTCCCATCCAAACGCCCCCTGGGTTTGGGAGCTTGGTGGCTGCCTAAGGGCTTTGTGCCAGCGCCTGTCACCATGGGACCGGAGCAGTTCCCAAGTCAGGCGGCTGGCACAGCAAGATCCCATGGCACATACATTCCCTCTGGCCTCAGAGTCCCCTTCACACAGGCTCCCAAGGATCACCTCGCACCTGAGGCTGCGATTTGCCTGGGCCTACAGGCAGGGCCGGCTCCAGGCACCAGCTTAACAAGCAGGTGCTTGGGGCGGCCAAGGGAGAGGGGCAGCACGTGCGGCAATTCGGGGGCGGCAGGTCCCTCACTCCCTCTAGGAGCGAAGGACCTGCCGCTGAACTGCCGCCGCCGATCGCGGCTTTTTTTTTTTTCCCCCTCAATTGCCGCCGCCGATCGCGATTGCGATCACGGCTTTTTTTTTTTTTTTTTTTTGCTTGGGGCGGCAGAAATGCTGGAGCCGGCCCTGCCTACAGGAATCCACACCCAAAGCCCAGTGAATTTCAGTGGAAGCTGGTCACCTAATTCCCTTGGACTGGGTTGAAACTCCCAGCGTGGGTGTTAACAACTCATTGAAAGCTCGGGGTGCTAGGAGGAGAGGAGCGGTAGGCCACGGGCCCCTCGTCCTCCTTTCCTCTCCAACCTGGTTTGTTATAGACACTTGATATATGTTTTGCCTCACAATGAATCTGGAGTAGCTGGAGGGGCACTTGCCTCTGCTATGGTGAAAACAACGCCTGCTAAGAGCAAGGACATGGACCTTGGGAAACGGGCAGTGTGCGTGTCAGGACTGTGTTCTGGCACGGATTGCCCTGGGCACGCTCTGGTGAACACGTTTACACGGGGCAGAGAGTAAGAGCTCCTGGGGCCGCTGGCCCAGCAGATAATTAATCTGGGTTTCCACAGTGTCGAAATACAAATTTACCAGCTTGGGGGGGGGGGGGTCCTTTATCACTGTTATTCAACTAATTAACCCCCCGCCCGCCCCCAGCAGCACAACGCTGTCTCCGTTACAACAGCAGTATGGTGTTGTGGGGAAAATGGCAAACTCCAGGCAGTTCTGCATTCGGGCATCCCAACTCCCTCCTTTGCCTGCCCGCTCTGTGCCAGGGCACAACTCCCTGTGGCTGAAGTTGTGTGAAGTGTGTGACGATGCCTCGGTTTGCAGATCCTGCTGGTGCCCAGGTACTGGGAGTCAAGAGCGCTCAGTACCTTGCAGGATCAGGTCCTTAGTTGTTTTTACCGTGAGACGTACAACCGCCTCTGACGCATCTTCTTCCGGCTGGGATATTTGCTATGCCTGCAAGGGTTTTCTTTACCTTGGCTGGCTGGTGCCACACCCGTCTGTATTGTAGCAGGCAGCTGTGGAAAGATCCTGGCCTAATTGAGATTTGCATGGAAATGGAGACGCCACGTGGGAGCTCCTGTTTTCTCCTCTTTCCTGATCGGAGCAGCCTGTGGGGGAATCTCCTGCTTGTAATTCAGGGTCGTTTTTAGCAGCAGCTCGGGGAGGCGGAGATCTCAGCTAAGTTGAAGAAGTGTGTGCTGGCCATTTCCCCGGGCCCAGAACGGACCAGGCGAGCGTAGAAATAGCAAGGGGGATTTTTCCGCCCCGCTTGGTAACTTATGTCTTTGGAACGTTGCGGCGGCTTTTCCTCTGAAGGAAAAATAACAGGAGTACTTGTGGCACCTTAGAGACTAACAAATTTATTAGAGCATAAGCTTTCGTGGGCTACACCCCACTTCTTCGGATGCATAAGTGGGTTGTAGCCCACGAAAGCTTATGCTCTAATAAATTTGTTAGTCTCTAAGGTGCCACAAGTACTCCTGTTATTTTTGCGGATACAGACTAACACGGCTGCTACTCTGAAACCTCTGAAGGAAAAATTCTCCAAGATGCACGAGGTCTCTCCCCATTTTCTGTGACATGGCTGGAAGAGGCAGCAGTAAAACGAGGGTTTGGTTGGTAGGAGCTGCCTGGGCTAGAGGTCGGCTTATTCTGAGGGAGAAAAATACCCTGCCCCTGGTGCCCACGAGAGCCCTGCGCAGGGCCCAGCTGGAGGACTCCAGGCAGCCCATGGCGCTAAGCCGGGTAGCACCAGCGGCAGGTCCGAGCAGGGTCTCTGATCCACGGCGGCTGTGTGATCACCCCGTCTGACCTCGCCCAGCATCACCTGCATCCTGCCCAGAACGTCCAGCCTCTCCCAAAACACAGCCCACCGTACAGCCCCCCGGCCCTTCCCGTACCATTGCCTGCCGCAGTGCAACCTGCCTGCTCCGCATCTGGCGCTTCGGCCGTCGTCCGGCAAACTCCCCTGGGCTCCTCCGGGAGGGGGCAGGGCAGGGCAGGGCCCACGGAGCAGCTGTTTGGGGCAGGGGTTGCGTCTGAACAGCACTGAGCATGCTCGGTCCTGAACTAACAGCTGAGTCCTGGCCTCACCCCGGCGAGCTGCATGTTGTCAGGTTAGGGCTCCCGTAAATAGGGGCAGCCAGAGCCTGCCTAGGCAAAGATCCCCCTGGAAAGGAGCCCCAGACTTTGTGGGGGGGCAGGGGGGCAACTCGCACAGACTGGCCCCTGGAAAGGGGCTGCCATGGGTATTGCACCTCCGCGGTCCGGCCGGAAGAGGAGAGCGCTGGGTGCTGCTGTGGGAACTCTCGGCTTGTCAGGTTCTGCACAGGTCACTCCAGGTGCCCCATCCCCTCCTAGCCAGGCCCCAGTAATCCCCCGAGGCAGGGGAAGGCCAGTTCTGCCTGCTGGAGCCCAGCTCAGCTACTCAGCCAGACCCAGGCCATGGCACAGCCGAGATCCAAGCCCCACTGTGCTGGGGGCCGGACAGACACAGTGAGGCCTGCAATCGAATTGTATCACACTAGCAATGAAAGGCCCCGGCCAGGTGAGCCCAAGGGACCCGCTCCTTGGGCCAGATGGATCCAGCCCAGATTCCAAGAGCTCAAGGCCCGAGCGATGTGGGCGAGGTCAGACACGTGGCCCTGGCACCAGGGCGGTGCCACTGTAGTGCAGACAGAGCGCTGGCATCTCGCCCTCTGCCCAGCTCTGAGTGCAGCAGTGAACACCAGGCCCCGGCTATGCTGCCTCCCATGCTGCTGGCTCTGTGCTCGGGGCAGCCGGGGCCCTGGGATGGTGCCGGGGCATCACCGCAGCCAGGCTGAGCTGGGTTCAGGCGGCTCAGGGGCAGAAGAGACTCCTCAGCTGGGGTGAGCTCTGCCCCCTAGTCTCCCTCCAGCTCACGGGCCCCCGCAAACGGGGCATAGTCGCCTTGGCCCTGGCTGCCTGCCCCTCTCAGCTGTCGCTGGCAGGGCACACCTGGGAACTCCCAGCTCCTCGATCGCTGTGTGCCAAGCCCCGGGATGGTGCTGGCTTAGGGGGGCTGTTCACACTCTCCTGCTGCCAGCATGGAGCCAGGATTGGGAGGGGTCTGGGGCAGCAGCGAGGGAACCCCCTCTCCATTGCCGCCTCTCGGCTACGGCAAAGCCAAAGGATCTGGGTAGCTGCTTGCAAGACCAGCCCTGGCTTTCCTGCCCCACGGATTCCCTGCCCCCACGCGAGCCCGCCCCTGGGAAATCCCAGGCGTGGCAGCCTGTGCCCATGCTGCAGCACGAAATGAAGGTGTGTCTGGAACATGTTTCAGACCCCGATACATGGCAAGGCACCAAGGGGTGGGGAAGCGAGCAGAACATGGAGCTGAGCCCGAGGGCACGTTCAGCTCTTGCTTGGACAGGTCGGCCAGTGGGGATGGCCCTGGAGCCTGAGTTCCCCGGGCACAAGCAGAGGCGACCCAGGCCTGTGCTGTCAGCTCCAGGGAGACCTCACCGGGCTACACCCGCATCATGGCCAGCTGGGGGGTGGGGACCAGAGGCACAGCTCGACTCACCAGAGGCAGGTTCTGGCTGGCACTGAGGGGCAGGCTGGGCTGGAGCCGGCTGGCACGGCCACTCCGATTGAGTGGAGCCAGAGCAGCGCCTGTGGATTAAACAGTGGGAGTCACAAACAGTTTCCTTCTCCCCCTTGGTGCTGCCCAGCCGGCACCGGGGCAGCCCCAAGCGCCTGCCAATGGAAACTGGCATCTCAGGCTGCAGGATGAACTGTCAGCACCCTTCCTTTTTCCTGGCGGGCTCAGTGATTGGTGCCCTCTGAGGCCAGCTGTCCCCAGCTGCCCGTTGGCAAAGCTGGCCCTTAGCAGCCCTGCAGGAAGGCGGAGTCAGTTCAGCGGGCGTGTGGGAACCGCGTCCCAGCCTCAGGGCCCTGGGGTGGGCTGGGCAGTGGTGTCTGTGCTCATGGCTCTGGACAGAGCCCCTGGCTCTCAGGGCGATGGGGCCGCCCCCCTCCCCCCGAGGAACCCCATCCCGGAGGTGTGATGAGCAGTCCCAGCCCCCCTGTTCTGCTGCCTGCCCAGCTGGGCGGTTGGGCTCTGTCACTGAATGGGGGGACACAAGGCCCTGCACCCCCAGCTTCCTGCGATTCACCCTGACTCTCAGCCAGCCAGTAAAACAGAAGGTTTATTTAGACGCCAGGAACACAGTCCAAGACAGGTCTTGCAGGCACAGACAACAAGACACCCCCCCCCCCAGTTAGGTCCATTTTGGGGCCCCAGGGGCACCACAGCCCCGTTGGGGGGGGGGGGGTCAGAGCCCCATCTGGGCTCCCCTCCATTACACCAGCCAGCTCCCAAACTCTAACTCCCTCCAGCATCTCTCACCCAGCCTCCCCCGGCTCCTCCCCCAGCCTTTGTCCAGTTTCCCGGGCAGAGGTGTCACCTGGCCTCCAACCCCTTCCTGGGTTACAGGCTCAGGTATCTTCCCTCAAGGCCAATCTCCCATCCCCAATCCAGCCAAACTCCCCTGCAACCTTCCCCGGCCAACACTCCCCACTCAGCATTCAAAGACCACATTAAGAACAGTCCCAGTTTGTCACAGGCTCCTCCTGCCCTCCTCCTCCTGAAGACACCACCGACGTGCGGGGAGCCAGCAGCTAATGCCATGGCCTGCTGCAGCCACTTGCCGTGTCTAATATCCGCTGCCCTTGCGCATCTTCCCCTGCAGCCAAGATTGCTGATCTTATCTGGCCACGCAAACTCGCTTTGCTGAGTCCCCATCCTCCTGGTGCCTGGGCGAGAGACGCTGCCACTCACTGGCCATGAGCAGGGCAGGAGCCAGGCGGCTGCCTCAGGAACTCACCGCCCCAGGCACTGTGAGCCGGGTGCTGCCCAGACCAGGCAGCAGCAGCGGGGTGAGCAGGGGAGCCACAGGTGGCGCTGGGTGTGGGGGACGGCCTGGGAGCCCAGAGCTGGCTGGGTGGGAAGCCTGGGCATTAGCACTTGGTGCTGCCATTCACCCAGCTTCTGCTCCCGGTCATGCCTGATCTGTCACCTGGTGTAAATGGGGTGACTCTGGATTTACACCCAAGGCACCAAGAGCCAGCTTTGGTTCCTGGTCCACAGTGAGGGACCCATGTCCCATCCCCTCCCTGGGGCAGCACCCACTGGGCCCAGCCCCCGGGAAAGCCCTGCTCCCGCAGCCTGGGCTGGGGGGAAGCTGCGTTAACCAGCTCCCAGCTGGAGGGCTGGCGTGTGTGTTTTCTTTCATTAGTTAGAGCCCTTTTCATCAGAGCAATTAAGAGCGAGCGAGCGATCACCTTGGAGAGCGTTTAATTAACGTGCCAGCTCCTGCTACACTGGAGGTGCCGCTTCCAGAACCAGTTTTGTTTCTGGGGTCTCAGTACCGTGCGCCGTGCCCCTCCGCAGGGCCAGCTGCGTTTGCCAGGCCCCTGCCACCAAGGTGGGCAGGATGGAGGGGAGGCCATGGCTGGGCGGTGTGGGTTTGGGGGGCCGGCAGGAGCGGTGCATGGGGGTGTTAACAGCTGGATCCAGCTGGCATGTGAATGGGAAGCACCGAGGCGGGGGGGAGGAACCAGGGCATGGGGGAGTCAGACCTGAGCATCGGGGAGCCCGTCTCCCCGGGCGGGGCAAGGCTGAGACCCCTCGCGGGCTCCTCCCTCCCCAGTGTTGTGATTGGGGCACCCCCGAGGGGCATGGCAGGGGATGGCCGAGCTCTGCTCCCTGGGGGGATTGTGGGAGACGCCCCAGCCCGGCTGGCAGCACCCGACCCCACTGGCTGCTCCCAGGGAGCCTGGGGCAGCTGCTGGGGATGAGGAGGGAGCCCATGGGCCGTCTGGTGCTGCCTGCCGCCCCTCGGCCTCCGGCACGGCTCTGAGCTGGGGGGCTCCTCTCCTGGCACAGCTGCCCCGGAGCGCCAGGGCACCATGGGCAGGGGGCTGGCAGCCTTGCAGCAGTGGAGCTGCCCTCCCCCCACTCTCCAGGGGGTTACAGTTTCTCTCAGCAACAAGAATCGGCCCCTGGGAGCTTGTGTCTGGCAAAGGAGTATGGGGCAATTAGCACGGGCAGGGGAGGGGCTCCAGGGAGAGGCCGTCTCCAAGCAACCTGGTCTCCCCCCCACTCCTAGGGAGCCTCCCTGTGGCAGAGCTGCCAGGAAAGGGGGGGCCCCTCTCACCCAAGTCAGGCACTGGGGCCCCCCAGCCAATGCCCCTCATTCCACCCTGCAGCCCCCCGCTGCTCTCCGGGGGGGGGTCTCCCACACTCAAGGCCTCCTCTCAGGGCCCCTGTGCCTCTAGCCGGGGGGCTGGAGGAGACGCTGGCCCAGAGCCACTCAGCTGCCACCTCCAGACATGCAGCCCCATCACATCACAGCCGGGGGCCAACCCAGCACCCCACCCCCGGGGCACTGACCCCCCCGCTGGGCCAGGCACTGGCCAGCTCCCTGCTCCTGCTGCAGACCCAGCTGGGCTTCCCCTCCCACTCCCCATGGGCTGCAGGACCAGCCCAGCGGGCAGGGCACGCTCAGGAAACAGCTGGCACCTGTGAGCCCGGCCATCTCTCGCCAATGGGCTCCCGGCAGCTCACCGGGCCTGGCCCAGAGGCCTGCAGGCCAGACGCCACTAACCCTTTCAGCGCCGCTCTACACCACTGTGCCCCGCCTCGGGGCGGGCCCGAACCTGCAGTCAGGCTCATCTCTGCAGCGGCTGGAGGGCGAAAGGCAGGGCTGCCCCCGGAGCAGGGCTCGCTGGGCCCGCCAGTGGGGGCATTGCTGGGCCCCCCTCCATGTCGGGGCCAGCCTCTGCAGGGAGTGGGGTTCCCCCCCCCCCAGGGTTAGACCTTCTCCTGTGCCTCCTATGGCCTGGCACCCCACACCGTCCCCAGCCTGGCTCCTGGCACGGCCGTCACATGAGCTCCCGTCCTCTCCGCCGCCCAGCTGCCCCTTGACCCGGCAAACCCAACTGATCATCTCCTCAGCTTGGCAGAGCCTTTCATGCACGGCCGGCTCGGCAGCCTGGCAGGAAATGGATGTGACAGCGCTCCCCGGGGACGCCGCTGGGCTTTCAGTGGGGGGAATGGGGGGGCAGCGCGGGATGGGAACGGAGCTGCCCACAGAGCGGGAGCCTTGTGCTAGCGGGCACAGCGGGCGCTGGCAGCCCTCCCTGCTGCCCCCCCAGAAGGGAACGTGGGGCAGAGATGGGGATATGCGCAGGAGGAGCCACTGGCTGTACCCACGCTCCAGGCCTGGGGCATGTGCTGAGCTCCCAGCCAGTCCCAGCAGCTGGGCCCATGGTGCAGAGCTGGGTGGTGAGCAGAGCCGGGCGCCCGCCACTCGCCCTCAGAGCAGGAGGGGGGGAACATGTGGCCTGAGGTGCGGTGATTGGCACGTCTGGCTGGGCGTGACGTGGTGTGTACCGCGGCTGGAGGTAACACACCAGGGGCACGTGAGGGCAGGGAAGCGCATGCTGGGTGACCCAGGCAGCAGTGCTGGGGTGACCCGGGCAGAAACGGGGGATGGGACACAGAGGCTGAGTGCTCAGGACTGCCCTGGGAGCACCCGGCCCAGCCATCCCCGCACCAGGTGGCCGGTGGCTGGGCAGTGCCACGCACCCAGTGCCCAGCGAGGCAGCAAAGAGGCACCATGGTGTCAATTTGCAAATTGCATTGGTCACAAATAAAGGCCGGTGGATTTAGCGGGGAAGGCCGGGGGCAGTTACAGCCTGTATTGGCCCAGCTGCTGTAGGAGGCCAGGGGCAGTTACAGCCTGTATTGGCCCAGCCGCTGTAGGAGGCAGGGCTGAGTGCGTGGGCTCCTCCGAGGTCTGGACGGACTCACCAGCTTGTCTCATCAGCAGAAGCTGGGACAATAAATGCTATGAACCCTTCCACCTCTCTCCTGTCCTGGGCCCAGCACAGCTCCACACCCTCCCCAGCTCGCTACCTAACAGGGGGCATCAGCTCATTGCTTGGGCCAGGGCTGCCCCTGGTGTGTGTGTGGGGGAGCCCTGACACCAGGGTGCTGGTTCGAATCCTGCCCCACAGCCCACCTCCCAGGAACTCGGGCTGCTAGCCCAGCGCTGTCCTCCATGCCCGGCCCCTCCTTGGCTGCCCCAGCCAGGGGCCGAGGAGGCTGAGTGCCGCTCCCCACCGGAGGCAGGGGGAGATGTGCTGGGGGGGTGCCCAGCCCTGGCTGCATCCCGGTGGCCTCCAGCCCCTGCCCTGCAGCTTTGGACAGGGAGTGCCCAGGGCTGGAGCACAGGAGTCCGTGTGGGCTCCTCCAGCTGCCCTGGAGCTGATCAGGTCCCAGCTCAAGGCCAGGCCCTGGGGGCTCAAATCTCACCCACTGCTGGGCTGCCTGCAGCAAGCTGTGCCCTGGGCTCAAAGCGCTCGGTCCTGGAGGCAGCAGGGCCAGAGCTGGAGGGATGTACATGGGGCCCGGGTTGTAGCCCGTCGGCCAGGCCCGGTGCTGTGCTGGCCAGAGAAGCAGCCAGCCCAGGGCACTGGGGTCTCGCCCTGGCTCATCCGCATGGGGCTTCCCCCACGAAGAACAAACAGCACCAATGGGCGAATGGCTGGCCCTGCCTCCGAATTCCCAGGCCAGGGCCTCTCGCCAGCCAGTTCCTTGGGCAGCTCTCTGTTCCTTGCCCTCCCCCTCCTGCCCCATGGGCGTGGCTCTCAGACCCCAGTAGGGCTTACACCCCCTGGAGCACTGAGACACCGGGGGCCCCACAGAGGGGATGACGGCTGGGAGCAGCCCCCTCCAGAGCAGCAGACAGGCCTGCTGGGGCTGCTCCCCCGAACGCCATCCCTGGGTCACCCCAGCTAAGCCCCTCTCTGGGCTCTCCCGGCAGGTGGACATCGAGCAGCTGGACCCGCGGGGCCGCACGCCCCTGCATCTCGCCACCACGCTGGGCCACCTGGACTGCGCCAGAGTCCTGCTGCAGCACGGAGCCGACGTGGGCAAGGAGAACCGCAGCGGCTGGACAGGTGGGCGGGCGGCTCCGGGACGCCGGGGAGAGGCTGACAGCCAGTGCCCGCAGCAGCCCCACCTCTCCTGCGCCGGGGGCTGGCACCTGGGGACGCTGCCATTTCTAGGCACCAGAGCCAGCTCTCTGCAGGGGCTGGCACTTAACGGGCAACAGATCTGAGTGAGACCAGCTCCACTGCACGGGGGTTGGGGGTGTGACAGAGCAACCGGGCGCCCGGTGTGAGCTCATGGAGGTCAATGTGCAGTGCAGGGGGGGGGGGGGCTGAAGAGCGTGAGCTCGTGGGCACCCTGCCCCTAGCCAGCTCCGCTGAGCCCCTAGCCCAGCGTGCCCCCCCAGCCCTGCCGGTGCCCCTCACTCCCGACCCGCAGCCCTCTGCTAGCCCAGCCTGCCCCCCCAGCTCTGCCGGTGCCCCTCACTCCCGACCCGCAGCCTTCTGCCAGCCCAGCCCAGCCCCCCAATCCCAACCTAAGTTCCCTGTAAGCTGCGCGGCCACGCAGCAGGCTATCAAGGGCCGTGCATGCGGGGAGAGGCGCCCCGACCCAGCCCAGCCCTGCTAGTCCTCTCTCCCCATCGCAGCCCCAGGGCAGTCTGCACCCCAAACCACTCATTCCTGGCCCCACCCCAGATCCTGCACCCCCCTGCACCCAACCCTCTGCCCCAGCCCTGAGCTCCCTCCTGCACCCCAAACCCCTCATCCCCTGTCCCACCGCAGAGCCCAGACCCCCAGCCAGAGCCCTCATCCCCCAACTCTCTGCCCCAGCCCTGAGCCCCCTCCCACACCATGAACCCCTCATCCCCCGCCCCACCCCAGCCAGAGCCCTCATCCACCATTCCCCAATCCTCTGCCCCAGCCCTGAGCCCCCTCCCAACTCCGAACCCCTCAGCCCCACCCCTGCCACACAGCACCTCCATATTGGTGCACAGAACAAAATTCATTCCGCACATGGATGTAAAAAATTAGAGGGAACATTGATCCCAACCCACAGCCCCTGCTAGCCCAGCCCTGGGCTCCCGCCTGCCCCCCTTCCACAGCTCTGCTGGTGCCCCCCAGTCCCAGCCCACAGCCCCTCTGCCGGAGCCCCTCAGTACCATCCCCCCCCAACAGCCCCCAGGTCTCCTGGCAGACATTGTGGAGGTGCTGTATAGGCCTACGGTGCAAGAGGGTGTCCGTTCCCAGCACCACATGCAGGTAGCCAGCCTGTGCTCCTGCAGTGGCTCGGGGCAGGTGGGAGGGGCAGCCCCAGGGGGTTCCTAATGGCTGATGCTGATGCCCCCTGGCTGAAGCAAACCCACGGGCCTCACAGAGCTGCAGGAGTCGAGCTCCGCCTGGGGGCACGGCCAGAGGACCAGGCCAGGCTCCTCCCTGCTCTGGAACAGGGTGCCCTGCTCAGGTGCTGCCCTCCCCAGTGCAGGCTGGGGCAGGGCTGGCTCTCCTGGTCCTGTGGGCGGAGGGGACACTGCCTGAGGCCCCCTCTGTCCCCCCAGTGCTCCAAGAGGCGGTGAGCACCCGCGACCTGGAGCTGGTGCAGCTGGTCCTGCGGTACCGTGACTATCAGCGAGCCGTCAAGCGCCTGGCTGGGATCCCCATCCTGCTGGAGAAGCTGCGCAAGGTACGGCCCGCCCGGCCCCCCGCACACTTCCCCCCGGGCCACTGCAGGGAGCCAGTGCTTCCCGGGCCATCGGCCCCCTGCCCAGCGGGGCTCCATGCGCCCTCACCAGCCCCACAGAGGGGGGAGCTGGCAGGTTTTGCACACGGTCACACCAAGGACTCCTGGCTCCCTGCCCCTGCAGCTGCTGGGCGTGAGGGGACCCCGCGGGTGTCCTGGGCACCCCTCAACCCCGGCCTCTCTCCTCTCCCCAGGCCCAGGATTTCTACGTGGAGATGAAATGGGAATTCACCAGCTGGGGTAAGTTCTGGGGCCACTGGGGGGGGGGGGGGGCTGGGCCCAGCACTTTCCCTCCTTGCCCCAGGACAAGCGGCAGAGCCCTATTGCTTCCCCACCCTCCCCATGCCCACGGACGCCCCTCGCATCCCCCCGGTGCTCCCCCACACCCGTGACAGCCTCAGGCAGCCCTCGGGTCCAAGTGCCGCCTGCCAGACCCCCTCCCTGCTGGGGACCCCACTGCCTCGCCCCTCACCTGCCGGGCCCCCCACCCTGCTCCCCCCAGTGGAGAGCTCTGGCCATGCGGCAGTTTGGGGAATTCTAGCTCCTGTCCAAACCGGGCACCTGGGGTTCTGGAGCGACGGGGCCCAGGCCGGCGGGACGCCCCTGCCCGGCACCCCACGAGGCAGCGTGACAGGGGTTGGGAGCTGCCCCTAACGTTTCCCTCCCCACAGTGCCCTTGGTCTCCAAGATCTGCCCCAGCGACACCTACAAGGTGTGGAAGAGCGGCCAGAACCTGCGTGTGGACACGACGCTGCTCGGCTTCGACCACATGACCTGGCAGCGGGGAAACCGCAGCTTCATCTTCCGGGGACAAGGTGAGCGCGGCCCCTGGCACAGTGCGGTGCCCGAAGGCTCCGGGGGCAGCCCGCGGACACTGGCTGGTGATAATGCACACGCCCATCTCACTGCAGCGGGAGGCCACACCGGCCCCTCAGTGCACTCTGCCCCCCAACCTCCCAGCAGCCAGACAGGTGCTGCCTCAGTCGCTGGGGTGACCCTGTGCTGGAGGTGGGGGGAGCCCACTGGCTGAGACGCACTCAGGAAAGGCCCAGCTTAGCCCTGTGGCCTGGGGCTGGTGCTCCATGCCCTGGCTCTGCCCGCTGGCTGATGCCCACTCCCCTGGCACGAGGGTAGCAGAGGTCTCGTCCTGCTGGCTGGGCGGGAGGAGTGAAAAGCTCCTGTCTGCACACCAGGTGGCATGAGGGAAGACGCCTACCCCGCCGGCTGGCACCCTGAAGCTGGCAAGCGGACGCAGCAGCGTGGAGGGGGCACGTGGGGTTCATGCAGCCAGAGGAGCAGTTATGGATGGGGGAGGTGCTGATGTCCAGGGAGGGGCAGCAGCCCACCTGGCCCCTGCTCACTGCCAGGGCAGGGGGGCTCTGCCACAGCCGGAGATCCAGCACTGGCAAAGTCAGGCAGACTCCTGGCACATGCACGCCCAGCCCTACTGCACACGCCCCCATCCCGCACCCCCGGCGCCGTTCTGGAGCCCCCCCCAGAGCTGCAGCCCCCTGGCGCTGGGTGCTGATGTGGCCTCCTCCCGGCAGACACCAGCGCGGTGGTGCTGGAGATCGACCACGAGCGGCAGGTGGTGTACTCCGAGACGCTGGCGCTGGCCAGCCACGACCGCGAGGGCCTGCTGGCTGCTGTGCAGCCCACCGAGGAGCAGGTGATGGGCCGCCTCACCGCGCCTGTCGTCACCACCCAGCTGGACACCAAGAACATTGCCTTCGAGAGGTGGGCACATGCTGGGTGGGGGAAGGCTCGGGAAGGAGGCTGGGAGGCAGGCGACGTCTGCTGCAGCCCAGGGGTGCCTCAGTTCTGGGCAGGGCCTGGCAGATGGGTGCTGGCAGAGGGCGGGGGGCAGCACGGGGTGGGGTGGGCTGAGCGTAAATCCCCCAGGGGTCTGTCGCTCACGGCTGCCTTGTCGCCATCAGGAACAAGACGGGGCTCCTGGGCTGGCGGAGCGAGAAGACGGAGGTGGTGAATGGGTACGAGGCCAAGGTGAGGGGCAGGCGGGGGCAAGGCGGCCTTGCCAATGGCCCAGGGGAGGGGGGTGCAGGGCAGCGGCTGCCAGGGGGAGACAAGTGCACCCTGCCCAGCTCCGGGAGGGGCAGCGGGAGCCAGGACGGGACCTGACGCAGCACAAAGGCAGGGTCACATCTTGGCCCCCTCGCCATCAGGGCTTGCCTGACCCCAGCCAAGGCTCTTTGGTGGGCGCAGAGCCGCGATGCCCCAGGCTTAGCAGGGCCACGGCAGTGGGGCCTTAGCTCCTAACCAGGGCCCAGGTGCCAGGGGAGCAGCCTGAGAAGCCTGGGCACAGCGCCTGGCGGGGCCACACCTCTGGGGGGCAGAGAGAGCTGCAGCCTCTGGCCTTCGGGCTCCTCCCCGCAGGTTTACGGCGCGTCCAACGTGGAGCTGATCACGCGGACGCGGACAGAGCACCTCTCCGACCAGCACAAGGGCAAGAGCAAAGGTAAGGGCCGGCTCTGGGGGATGGGGGGTTGCCCAGGCCCCCGGGGATGGGCCCTGTTTCTGCCCCTGCCGCCCCATAGCTTTCCCGTCTGCCTTTGGCTGTGGGAGGCAGGTGGGTCCCGGCCCTGCCCTGCCCCAGCCGGGGAGCCGATGGTGTCACAGCCCCGTGCTTTGTCCCCGTCTCTCTGCAGGCAGCAAGACCCCACTGCAGTCCTTCCTGGGGATCGCCGAGCAGCACGTGGGGCCCAGCAATGGGGTGAGTAGCGGGCTCAGCTGGGGGGCGACTTTGGGACCAGCACGGCCCTGGCAGCTGGGGGAGGCGAGGGGCCCGTGTTTGGGCGGAGCAGCCCCAGCCTGGCCGGGCTAATGAGGCCTTGCTCGTCCCGGCGCAGACGCTGATCACGCAGACCCGGAGCCACACCAACCCCACGGCCATCACCCCCGAGGAGTACTTCAACCCCAGCTTCGAGCTGGGCAGCAGAGACATGGGGCGCCCCATGGAGCTCACCACCAAGACGCAGAAGTAAGGAGGGGCTGGAGTCCCTGCCAGGAAACCTGGGGCAGAGGGGGACCCCTGGCAAGAGAGGGAAGGCTAGGGATAGGTGGAACTCACTGCTGCAGGGAATTGGGGCAGAGAGAGCAGGAGCGGAGGCTGATCTGGGAGAGAATGGCAGGGCAGGGGCATGGCCAGAGCCCCCTGAATCCACCCGGGGTCTGCCTGGGGCTCCCCACATGGGACCGCAGTGCAGGCTGCCCAGACAGTGAGGAGTGTGGGTTGTCCCACGGGGCAGCAGGCAGCACCTGCCCAGGGAGCTCTCGTGGGCAGCCTGTGCTCCGCAAGGCTCTGTGCTGGGGGACCCTCTGGCTGGGCAGTGCCAGGCCGGGGCCCGTGCTCTGCTGGGCATCTCTCCCTGCTGCAGGTTCAAGGCCAAGCTGTGGCTGTGTGAGGATCACCCACTGTCCCTGGGCGAGCAGGTGGCGCCGATCATCGACCTCATGGCCATAAGCAACGCGCTCTTCGCCAAGCTCCGGGATTTCATCACGCTCCGCCTGCCGCCCGGCTTCCCCGTCAAGATAGGTGAGGCCGCGCTGCCCCTGCCCTGCCCTGATCCGGCCGCTGGGGGCTCCGTGCACCAGGCCCTGGCGTGCCACATGGACGCCAGCTTCTGGCCGGTGCCCTCACCCCACGACCAGGGGCTCCCTGGGGCCTGTGCCCCCAGTGCCCAGGTATGACTCTGGCTGCCGCCCGCGGGAGATGTGTTGGCTGCCAGCGCCCGAGGGGCCCGCAGTCTGCACGTGCCAGTCCCGGAGCCCCACGGACGGGGGGGTGCATGCGCTGCTCTCCTGGCCCTGGCGCTGCCAGCCCCAGGCCCCGCAGGCGGCACCTCCCTCACTGCGCCCGCTCTCTCCCCCCCCCAGAAATCCCCATCTTCCACATCCTCAACGCCCGCATCACCTTCGGGAACCTCAATGGCTGCGACGAGCCCGTCAGCTCCGTGCGCCGCAGCTCCGGGAGCGAGGCACCTTCGCCCAGCAGCGACTCCTCCAGCGTCAGCAGCTCCAGCTCCCTGGGTACGCGGCCCCTGAGGGGACGGGCGAGGCGCCGGGGTCTGCAGTCAGCCCCACATCCTGAGCTACCTGCGCACCAGCCCCCTGGTCCCCCTCCCCCACACGCCCATCACCCCCTCGGGCTTGATAGGGGAGGGGGAGTTTGGCTTGTGCATGTTAGCAGCCCCCCCTTGGACCTGGCTTGCCCCCCCCTGTTGGCGACCAGCCGGGAGGCCAGTAGCAGCTGCGCCCAGTGCTGCTGCCACCTGCCCTCCCCTTCAATAGGGAGGCAGGGCTATGGGGCCTGCAGCTCCCAGCATGCATTGCGGCACAAGCCAGCAGAGTGCATGCTGGGGGATGTAGTCCGCAGGGGGTGCATGCGGCACCGTGTCCTCGCCCCCAGTGACAGGTGCGTCTGGTCCCCGCAGCCTCCTGCCGGGCCTGCGAGATGGACCCGTCCCTGTTTGAGGCCCCGCCTGGGTACAGCGTGCTGGGCAGCCAGCGGGATGCCATGCGCGAGGAGGACGACGACCTGCTGCAGTTCGCCATCCAACAGAGCCTGCTGGAGGCCGGCACGGAGTATGACCAGGTGGGCTCCGCGCCCCCTCTGCCGTGGGGCCAGCAGGTGTCACGGGCCGGGAACAGCCTCATCCCAGCGCGGGGCTCCTGGGGCCGCCCCTTCTGCCGGGCACCGGCGGGGTGCAGGGCGCGGTGAGCACCCAGCCTCGGGGGCTGCCGGGGACCAGCTCTCGCGTTACGTCTGTCCCAGCCCCACAGCCCCAGAAGGGCAGCACAGACACCCTGAGCCCCATACGCAGCTCTGCAGCCAGCCTGGCCCGGGCAGCCCCGCACTGCCGCCCTCCCCTGCCCCGCCTTGGCGCTGGCACACACGTCGGGCAGCAGCGCCAGTCAGGAGAACGGTGCTCCCAGGGCTGCTGCAGCTGGGCTGGTGGTGGGGCCCTGTGCTCGCTGGGATAAACGTCTCCTCTGCGCTCTCTGGCCACGCCCTGGGCCTTGGCCTAACCCCTGGCCAGGCCCCAGGAAGCGCCATCCAGGCTGGGGAGTGGGGGGAGGTGGCAGGCGAAGGGTTAATATGCTGCGGCTCCACCTGCAGGTGACCATCTGGGAAGCTTTGACCAACAGCAAGCCGGGCACGCACCCCATGTCCCAGGAGGGCCGGCGAGGAGACAGGTTGGTAAGGTCTGGCTAGTCCTAGCCAGGGTCAGGGCTCACGGGGCCTGGCATTGGAGCGGGGGGGTCGGTCTGTCCCGCCCAGCCCAGTGGCCCCACGCAGCATAGCCCCATGGCTTTGTTCCACAGTTGTGTGCAGCCCCACCTCGAGAGGGGACCCTCCCCACGACATGCCCAGGCTGTGCCTCAGTTTCCCCAGCTGTAACGAAGCTGGCCACCCTCCAGCTCCTTGGGGACGCCGCCAGGGTCATCATACCGGGGCCTTCTGCTCACCAGAGTCTGGTGTGACCGACGGGGCTCTAGTGTCCCAGCTGGGGGCGGAGAGCTGCTGGGCCTGTCTGCCCCGGTCACTTAGCACCCCGTATCCAGGCGCTGGGAGCGGCACTGCGCCCCACAGCAGCCTCAGCTCAGCATTGGCACCCGCGTTCCCAGGGGTCCCGCTCACCTTTGCTCTGTTCCCCTGCCCCCTGTAGGACACCCCAGCACACGCCTCCCCCCCGGCAGGCCAGCCCCCAGCAGCGGGGCGGGGGCAGCCCCCTGTTCCGCAGCTACGACGAGCAGCTGCGCCTGGCCATGGAGCTGTCGGCGCGGGAGCAGGCAGAGGCGGAGCGGCGCACGCGGCAGGAGGAGGAGGAGCTGCGGCGCATCCTGCAGCTCTCGCTGACCGAGCAGTAGCCCAGCGCCTGCGACGGGTCCTGCAGCTGCTGCCCAGCTTGCGCAGGGCCGGGGTGGTGCGGCCGCCGCTGGGCAGTGGCGTTCCCTGAGCCAGCAGTGCCCACTTGAGCAGAGAGGTGCCAGCGTTGGCCCACCACAGATGCCATCGCACTGAGCCAGTCAGAGACCATGCCAAGAACACTGCCAGGGGGTGCAGGGGCTGGCCCGCCAGGAGGAGACTGCTGCATCAGAGGGAGCCCCCGTGACGCCGCTCCCAGGGCCCTGCACCCCCGAGGGAGCGGGCTGGCTCCCCGTGCCCCCCAGATGCCTCGTTAACCCTCACCTGCCCTGGGCAGCCCCAGTGACCCGGGCCCAGCCAGCGAGGGGCAGAGATTGTGGGCCCAGGGCAGGGTTCGGCGAATGGGGAGAGGGCACCCCGCCCATAACCCTGCAGGGGAGGACAGGACGGGGCTGCGGTGGCAGGAGGTGACCTGTTGCGAGGCAGGGGGCACCCCCAGACCCATTACTCACGCCCCAGTCCCAATGGGCGGGTACTCACCAGCTACAGCCAGCTGCAAGGGCTGGCAGGGCATGGGTGGAGAGCCCAGGGCTGGGCTAGCAGGAGGCTGTGGGTCAGGAATGAGGGGCACCAGCAGAGCTGGGGAGGGGGCGGTCAGGGTCTCAGGAAGGGAGGGTGCTGGCTAAGCGGTGTGGGGCCCAGAGGCAGGGCTGGATGGGGTTAGCTGCGCAGGGAACCAGGAACGCTGCTGCGTGGTGATACAGGGTTCTGCTCCGCTCCCCACTTCATGCTGCCTGGACTGCGCCCCTTACCCTGCCCCTCCCACCCCAGGCAGCTGGGCCTGCCTGAGCCTTCTGCCCCCTGTGACCCACAGCAAGGGCAGGGCCCAGCTGCACACCCCCTCCCCCCCCACTGTGGGCTCACGGATGCCCCCAACTCTTCAGCGACCCAGGGACACTGCCCAGCTGCATGGGGCTCTGGCGCTGCCAGCGGCCGGCCCTGACACCTTCACTCCCATGAGATGCCGTGAGGCTGCTTGTGCCAGGCCCTGCCTCGCCCCAGGGCTGCCCCCAGGAGCTGGGGAACGAGCGGTGCCAGCCCTGCCTGCTGGGCTGTGGCAGTGCCAGAGCTAGGGGAGGGCTGGCAGGCCGGGTGAGACTAGCACCCAGGCAGCCCATAGGGAGGTGGGCACAGGGCAGGTAACCGCTGCCCTCCCTCCGGCTGCAGGCACCAGCCCCGTCTGCTGCCCTCTCAGCACGCGCCAGTCCCGGGCTCCGTGGCACCGATACAGCATCAAGTGCACTTAGCCAGGAGCCAGGCCAGGCTGCCGGCCGCTTTGCCACTCACCACGGAGCCCCACCGGCCCGGTCCCAGCCCCCTGCCAGCACACGTAGGATGGGCACTTACCAAAGCCTGTTAGTGGGGGGAGGGGGGAGGGGGCAGGGCAGGTGCTGCAGCCCCCACCCCCTGCCCAGGAGCCATTCCCCCAAGGAAGCACTGAGAGCCCAGCACTGCTGCCCCCCAGCCCTGGGGCCCCCCACGCACCAGGATCCAGCCGACTCCTGAACTATGGGGAGTGGGGGCAGGTTTCTCTGCCTGGGCAGCACCTGCACCCCAGGCCGGGGGTGGGGGTGTCTGCCCACAGCACCATTAGGAAGGGGAGCCCCACTGCCCCCTGCTGGCCCTCCAGCTCTCAAGTGAGCCTGGGGTGGTGGTGGGGGCTGAGCCGGGAGCACCCCCTGAGCCAGGCCCAGTCCCCGCCACGGTCCCTCTCAGCCTGCACGCTGCAGCCCCATGGCCTGGGCTGAGGGGTTCCCTCGTGCCCCCTGCAGCGCACATGCCTCACACAGGGCCCTAAACCCCAGCGAAACCTTACGTTAAATGGTGCTAACTCCCTGCATCTCCCCACCCCCAAGAACACAGCAGCCCTGTGCTGAGACGGGGCCCGGGCCCTCCCCGCGCCAGGCTGGGGGCACAGGGCTTCGCTCGGTCTGACAGACTTCCAGGCACAACCAGAGAGGCGGCCTGGTGTACACGGCTGCAGGCCACCCCCGGCCAGAGGGGACATGCCGCCTGGCGCCGAGTCATCACACTGAACCCAGGGCAGCAGCGGGCGCTTGGCTCACTCCCGAAGCCGTGACGGGGCAGGGACCTTTTCTTAATCGCCCACGACACCCCCCACACACACCAACTGTACAGCAGGGGCTGGGGCACGTGGGCATGGCCACGCGGGGGGGCCAGGCCCACAGGCTGCGATCACGGTGGACACCAATAAAAGTCTTTAACGTTTGTCTCTTAGCAGATGCTGGCTCCACGGGAAGGTGGGGAGGGGCCCCAAGCCTGGCTCAGGCCCTGGCGGTAGGACACAGCAGGGCACGCGCGTTTGGCTTGATTGAAGGCAGCCAAGCAGGGACCAGAGCCTTGGCTACCCCCCGGCCCCAGAGACGCCTGGTGCAGTGGCTGCTGGCAATGCAGCACCAGCCACTCAGGAGGTAGGGGGCACTGAGCGCAGGGGGGAGCTGGGGTTACTCCAAATCCCCCTGCTAAGTCCCATTTCCCCCACACACCAAGGTGCCCTCCAGCCCCACAGGCAGATTGGCACCACCCCAACCCCCTTTGTGCCATGGCAAAGTGCCCTCCTTTGGCAGGCACTGGGGGCTGGGAGAGCTGCAGCCCTGGGGGTGACGTGCCCCCTCTGGCTGGTGCCCAGCAGGAGCAGCCCCCCTTGCTCTGCTGGAGGGTGAGCGTGGGGGGGGGGGGCAGCGTCTCCCAGGAGACATGGTCTGCGCCTCCTGCGCACTAGCCGAGAGGTCGTGTGGGCTCGTGGTTACAGCACAACACTGCTGGGCTCCAGGGGCTGGGCTGGGGACATCCAGGGGGCTGGCTGCATGCACGTCCCCCTCTGGGCAGCCATCTCCCCACTGCAGGCAGCTGGGGGGTGCTGGGCTAGATCCCGCCCCGGGAGTCCCCCAGTAGCCAGCTGGGCGCACAGAGCAGGGCTCAGTGCTGGTTGGGTGCTTGGCACGGTGCTGGGGTCACCCCCCCCCCAATGCTCACACCCCCCACACCAGGGTCGGAGAATGCAGCCGTTTATTGCTCAGGGACGGGTACAACACCAGGGGCCCAGGAACCTGCAGGCGACACCCAGCCCCCAGCGCCGCCACAAGCCTGGTTCTGTAGCAGGCCTACCCCGGCTGCGGGGAGAGCGGAGTCCCCAGGCCAGGCTGCTGCTCAGGGGCACCCGGGCTGACCCACACGCGCATCGCTGGCAGGGCTGGGCAGAGTGCAGCCCCCCAGGTGCCCTGCATGGATGGGGCAGGCTGGGCTGGGGGGGCTCTCTGCCCCTTCTGCTTTGAGGGCTCCCAGCTCAGTGCCTGCCTGTCCATGGCTGGAGGGGGCGTAGCAGGCCTGAGCGATGCCCTCCCAAGAGCCCAGCCTTGCCCTGGCACCCCGACCATTCAGTGTGCGCTGGGAGGGGCTGGCTGCCAGGGCTCCCAGCCCTTCCTCAGGGCCCTCATGCCAACTGCCTGGACATAGCCCTCGCCCAGCCTGGGCTCCTGTCCCACGCGGTGCCCATGGCCTGGCGTGAGTCCCCCCCTGCACACGTGCCCGGGCAGTGGGGCCGAGTGGGAAGATGGGGGCTCACCGCAAACAGGCCTCTGGGCTACCGACCAGCTCCCCAGGCCAATCAATGCCAGGGGGCCCAGGGCCTGGGGGTGGAGGACCAGGCAGAAGAGGGTAGGGCAGGGGGCCGAGGGGATGGGGGCCTGGCCGGGGAGGGCCAGGCAGCAGGCAGGGGGCTGGACAGGCAGGGGGCCTGGCGGAGGAGGGGCAGGCAGGGCCCAGCAAGCCCCCACAGTGCAAGGGATGAGGGTTTGCCCATAAATACGTTGCCTCAGAAGGCTGGGCTCTGCTGAGCTAGCCACAGACCCCCAGCTCTCTGACCCACGTAACCACCCACTGCCATCACCTGGACCTGGCTGGGGACGGGGCAGAGACAGCAGCAGCTCAGGGCGGGCAGCCAGGGACCTTCCAAACAAATACCTCCCCCTCCCCGCAGCATGGGGTCCCTCCCCTCTGCCCCCCACCCCAGCCCAGCAGGAGGCTTCCCCACACTCAGCCCCAGGGCGGGGATGGAGAGGGGGGTCGGTGTCTCTCGCCAGCAGAGGCCCCAGGGAGCAGCCCCTGGAGCCGAGCAATCCACCGCCACCGCCAGCTGGGCTCCTCTGCAGACTGCCCATGGCGCCAGGGGCGGAGGCCTGCCCGCAGGGGGGCCTGCCCGCAGCTCCGGGGCCAGGGTAAAAAACACGTCTCCCAGCTCCTCCCCTGGGGGGTTGGATTTAATCCTTTCAATACGGCTGGGTCCGCCAGGAGTGGTGGCGTGGGGACCGCTAGGCCGTGCCGTTGGTGAATTTGCAGAGTTTGTTCTCCAGGTCAGAGATGCGCTTCTCCTGCGCTTGGACGGTCTGTCGCAGGGATCGGATCTCCTCCAGCAGATCCTCCAGGCTGGGCCGCTGCAAGGGGGCGAGCAGGGGCAAGGGTCAGAGGTGGGGCTGCCTCACGGGAGTTGTGGGGGGCCCCTGGTCCTTCTCTCCCACCCCCAGCCAGTTACCACGGTCTCATCCTAAGCTGAGCTGTGCAAATGGGCAGCGCAGCCCCTTCCACAGGGCTCCGGAGCCGCCCGAGCCCCAAGAGGAGCTGCCAGACCCATGGCAGGGCCCCCATGGCTCCCCACTCCGGCAGGGAGGGGCCCAGAGGGGCTGTCAGCAGGCTAAAGAAACCCCTGCCCTTCGCATCCCACGCAGCGCAGAAGAGACGCTCCTGGCCCTGCACCAGCTGGGGTGCAACTGCCCTACTTGGGCCCTGGCGGGGCTGGGACTCCACCAGCCAGCAGCTATAGGAGACTCTTATCCACCTGTGTGGTTCAGATACTAGCGGGAAGCCAAGGCCCCAAGCTGTCCTACTGTGCCTGGCTCAGCAGCAGCAGAGTGCAAGGGCCCGGGGACAGGCCTGCCCTGCCCTGCCCCTCCCAAGAGAGGTCAGAAAGAACCGTCCCCTGGGGAAGGCTGGCGGCTGGGGGACCGGGTGAGCCTGGCGGCTGCTTGGCAGGCCCTAAGGCGGGGGCACCCGGGCACTCACTGAGAAATTGGCATCACACGTGGAGTGGCTGCGGCGCGGCCCCACGGGAGGTTTGTTGTCCAGGATGTTCTTCCTGGTGACCTTGAGCTCGCGGTTCTTGACGGGCACGTAGCCGTCCCGCAGCGAGACGAGGACGGGCTCCGCGTCCTGCCCCGCCAGCCACTCGGCCGCCTCGAGAGCCGGCTCGGGGCCGGGCGTGTCAGGGTACAGGTCGTCCTGGAACAGGTCTGACTGCGGGGAGCCGAGGGGCCCGGTGAGGGGCCGTGGCACGGAGCGCCCAGGCCTTGGGCTGCCTCCCCGCGCCCCGTCGACCCAGCCCCATAGCCTAGCGCTCTGCTTACCCCGCCCCTCCCTGTGCCCCATAGCCTAGTGCCCCGTCTACCCTGCCCCTCCCTGCGCCCCATCGACCCCGCCCCATACGCTAGCTCCCCGTCGACCCCACCCCATAGCCTAGTGTCCCATCTACCCTGCCCCTCCCTGTGCCCCATCGACCCTGCCCCACAGCCTAGCGCCCCGTCTACCCTGCCCCTCCCTGCGCCCCATCGACCCCGCCCCACAGCGTAGCACCCCGTCTACCCAGCCCCTCCCCATGCCCCATCGACCCCGCCCCACAGCCTAGCTCCCTGTCGACCCCACCCATAGCCTAGTGCCCCGTCTACCCTGCCCCTCCCTGTGCCCCATAGCCTAGCACCACATCTACCCCGCCCCACAGCCTAGCGCCACATCTACCTTGCCCCTCCCTGTGCCCCATCGACCCCACCCCATAGCCTAGCTCCCCGTCTACCTCGCCCTTCTCCGCGCCCCATAGCCTAGCGCCACGTCTACCCCGCCCCTCCCTGCGCCCCATCTACCCCACCCCTCAGCCTAGGCCCCTCTACCTTCCCCCTCCCCCAGTCCAGGGCTCCAGGAGCCCCATGTCCCGGGAGCCCCGGCCACCAGGGCGCAGCCCACAGGGAAGCAGGGGCTGGGGCCAGGGGGTTCTCCCAGGACTCACCTTCCGCGGCACTGTCATGACGATGGGCTCGCACTTCCGCTCATGCAGCTTGAAGAACCTGGATAAATGGGGCATGTGGTTACGGGCCTGGCCTGGAGCCCCGACCTTCCCATGGCCCAGCCCCCAGTCCCTTAAGTCTGTGCCATGCCCAGTCCCCACCCTGCCAGCAGGGCCCCTCGGGGTTATGGGCAGGGCATGGAGACACCCCCAGGGCTTAGAACTGACAGGAGCTACCATGGGCCTGGGGGAGGGATCCGAGGACTTGTGGGGCAGTAGCTCCAGGGGTGTCTGGGCCCCTGGCAGCCCCACATACCATGGGGGTTAGCGTGAGCCGTGCCCGTCCCCCTCACCTGGCAATCTCGCACTTGCTGACGTCCAGGCCCCGCTTTGGCATGAAGCCCATGCCGCGCTGCGGCTCCTTGCTGCTGTAGGTGCTCAGGTAGTGCACGTAGGGCGCCTCGGCCGTGATCTCGAAGTAGCGGATGCTGCTGTCGCCCTGTGGGTGGGCACAGGCAGGGGCATCAGCATCCCGCAGGGCACCGCTACTCCCCACAGCCCATGGGGAGGAAAAGGGACCTGATGGCGCCAGGGAGGGGTAATGCCCTGCATGCTGGCAGGGCACTGGGTGCGGGATCTGCCCAGGGTACCCGCCCCCAACCCCCCGGCCACCGGGAGCCCGCCCCCAACCCCCCGGCCACTCCGGGCACCCGGAGACCGCCCCCAACCTCCCGGCCACTCCGGGCACCGGGATCCCGCCTCCAACCCCCGGCCACTCCGGGCACCGGGATCCCGCCCCCAACCCCCAGGCCATTCCAGGGACCCGGAACCCACCCCCAACCCCCCGGCCACCTGGAACCCGCCCCCCAACCCCCCGGGCACCGGGATCCCGCCCCCAACCCCCAGGCCATTCCAGGGACCCGGAACCCACCCCCAACCCCCCGGCCACCTGGAACCCGCCCCCCAACCCCCCGGCCACTCCGGGCACCGGGATCCTGCCCCCAACCCCCAGCCACTCCGGGTATCGGGCTGTGTCAGGGCCCAGGGTGCCCTCTGGGCCGGCTGGTGCAACGTTACCTTGCCGCACAGGTAGACGATGCTGGAGTCGGGGTCGTAGAAGGGGAGCAGCACCCCATTGCTGGTGTCCATCTCCTGCAGCGCAATCGGCTCCTCAAAGTTCTCCTGCGGGGGAGGAGGGAGCGCAGGTGAGGAGGGAGCGCAGGTGAGGGGCGGCAGGGCGGCCCAAGCTGGTTAGCCAGACACACACACACACACACACACGTTAGTGACCCAGGCCCGGGGCAGGCCCAGCCCCTTCGGGCCCCTGGCACCAAGCAAGGGACAGCTCTGGCTCTTGGCGGCTGGCCCGGTTCTCCCTTCATCTCCCCCCAGCCATGTACGAGGGCGGCCAGTGGGGCCAACCTGCTCTGCCCCCCCTGGCCTGCCTCTGCTATTCACCCTCCTGCCCCTCGGCCAGGCTCAGCCCTGCCCCACAGAGCTGTGTCCCGGTGCCCCCCACACAGCAGCAGGGGCAGCCCAGGGAGTGGGGGCTGCCCGGGCTGACTGTGAGCATCCCCAGTGCCCCACAGGACAGGCCCTGCCCTCCCTCCCCGCCCCAGAGCATCTGTGCCCCCTGACCCCCAGCCTGACCAAGCCGTCTCTGCTCACCCACCCCGCCCCCAGGCAGGGTGAGCTCCTCCGTCCCAGGAGCATCTGCCCCCCAGCCCGCACCTGGACAGTTGTGCCCCACACTCCCAGCATGCATTGCAGTTCTAGCCCCCTCCACTCTCTCCCCCACCCCATCCCATGCAAATTCACATCACTCCAAGCCCTGGGAACTTGGCATCATCCCGATGGGACAGCTCTGCCCCCGCCGCGCCCGTGACTCGGGGCAAAGTGCCCTGCTCCGAAGGGACACAGTCCGACAGGCATCCTCGGGCCCCCTGGCACTCAGAGCAGCCCCGTTGCTGCTTCCCAAGGCCCTCGGGTTTGCGTCCCCCACCCCACAGCTCTGACCCCTGGCCCTTCGAAGGAGATGGGCTGGCTCGAGGACCGCCAGCTGCTGAAACCAATCTGCCGGGAGGGCTCAGTGTGGGGTTGGGACTGGGGGAGCCAGCCCCTCCCCCAGGAACCCAGCTGTGCTGCCCGGAATGCGCTGACGGGGGGATGCAGGGACCTTACCCGTGGCAGGCTGTGAGCTGTGCCCACGCTGCGTCCCAGGTGTGGCACTCACAGGGTTAATGACTAGTCCCCTCCTGCCCCGCCCGCAGAGGCCAGCTGCTCATGGGGTGCGGGCCCTGCCCACGGGGCAGCAGGGCAGGGTATGTGCGTGCGGGGTGATGATTCCCAAGTCCCGGACGAGCACCCCATGCAGTGGTGTTACCGGGTCCCACAAGCCCAGCTCCCGCTGGCTCATGCGGGTAAAGCCCGTGGTAAAGATGTGTCCTTCCCGCGTGAAGACAGCCCGCATGGGCCTCATTCCTTCGTGGGGGGCAAACCTCTCCTGGGGAAGACAGGCAGCGTGTTACCGGGGGTGGGCGGAGCTCCGCAGCCCTGCCCCTACCCCTGCTGCCAAGGGCCCGGAGCACGGGGGCGCGGCGCATGGGGAGCCCACGCCCAGCGAGACCAGAGGCAGGCTGCGGTGCAGTGTTCAGTGTCCTTACCCCAGCCACTAGGGTGCGCTGTAGCAGAGCTGGGAAGGGAGTCGGCCCAGGCCACAGAAATAGAACCCAGGAGTCCGGAGTCCTCTGACCACCCCGTCTCATTCTAGCCCTCCCCAGCAACGCAGCGTCTGGGGCTGTCCCTGCAGAAATGGGGCGAAGGCCCGGAGTGGGCTGCAGTTTCTAACGGGCTGGGGAGCCCCCCAGGGGAGCTTGGGGCATTTCCTGTTCACACCAGCCAAGGCCTCTCTGTCACGCTGAGCAACGGGTCCCAGGCTCCACGCCGACTGTCCCCCCCACGCAGACGCGCTGGCAGAGCACCGGCTCGCCCCCCCGCCGGGCGGGCTAGACAAGAGCCGCTGGCAAGGCCTGGGGCGCAGAGCAATCGCCTTCTCCTACCAGGTCCCAGAGCGCCAGCTGCCGCTCACTCATCTTGCTGAAGCCCGTGGTGAAGATCTTGCCATCAGCCATGAAGATGGCTCTGATGGGGCGGGCACCTTCATGCGGCTTGACTTTCTCCTGGCGCCGGCGGTTAGAGGGTTAAAACCAAAACACAGACACACACCAAGCTGTTAGTCCGAGGTGAGCCCCCGCACACAGGCAGCATGGCACGGCCCTCCCCTCCCCCCGCCCCTGCAGCCCCAAAGGAGCAGACACTCAACAAACCCCAGCCGTGAGTTGGGCAGTGCAGGGCTGGGTGGGCTCTAATCCCCACAGAGGGCACAGACCAGGAAGTGGCAGGGTGAGCTTTGCCACCCTGGTCCTGCCCTCTACGACAAGAGGGGTCTCTGTGCTCTGCCTCTGGGCATCCATCCTGCACCCAACCAGTCATCGGCCAGGAGCTGGTGCCCTGCTCTTGAGCCCCGAGAGCAGCCAGTCCAAGACGCCCTAGGCCATGGGGCTGGGGGCCGGTGCTCCGGCTGTGCAGGGCTGGTGACATGCACGGTTACAGGCGGGAACAGCTGGGCGTTAGCTCTCAGCGCCGAGGGAGGGAGGGAGCTGTGGGACATGGGGTAACCGCACTGCACAGCCATGCTCCCCTGGGGTGACGGGGGGGAGCTCAGAGACTAGCCCGGCACCTTGGTTTGGAGACACCATGACAGCAGCCCCGCTCCAGCTCCCAAAGGAGGGCCCGAGTTTCCAGCAGAAGGGAGAACAGGGGGCTCCATCTCCCAGGGCGGGCAAGGAGGGGAGAGGCACAGGTTGCTTAGAGCAGGGGGCGGTGCATGCGCTCCATGGGCACGGGATTGCTCCCAGCAGCAGCGTGCGAGGGCTGGGGCCGGCCCGATGCTGGAGGCGCTACGGACTCACCGCCACCACCTGCTGCTTGCGGGGGTCGATGACGCGCACGTGCTTGTCCTTGCAGGTGGTGATGAGCAGGCTGCCGGTGCGGTTCCAGCACACGTTGTAGATGAGGTCGCTGTGCATGTCGTCCAGGGTCAGCAGCATTTCGCCCGTGCCCACGTTCCACAGGATCAGCAGGTTGTCTCCGCCTGGGGACAGGCGGGACGGGCGTCACTCAGGGGCTGCGCCCAGCCCGAGGGCGCAGCCCAGAGACCCTGGGCGCCCGGCCTGGGGGCCTTACCTGCACTGAGGAGCACGTTCCGAGCCGTGGGGTGCCATGTGATGATGCCCACTCTCTTGGAGTGCCCCTCCAGGGTGACGATGGGCTCTGTGATGTTCCGCGTGGGCACGTAGTCGGGGATCTGCCAGACCTGGGGAGCAGGGAGAGCGAGCGGCGGTGAGGCTGTCCTCTCCGGGGGGTCAGAGCCAGATGCTAGTGCGGGGGGGGGGGGGGGGGGGAGACATCCAGGGGCCTGTGGGGGCCGACGGCTCTGGGACATTTATGGGTTCAGGAGCTGTAAGCAGCTAAGAGTCCCAGAGCCAATTTACTTTCTCCCTTAATCCTCTGGCACGTCACCCTGCCCCGGGCAGCCGTGGAGAGAGGGACCCATGCCTGAGCCCCAGGCAGAAAGGGCACTCAGTGCCCCCAAAGACATGGCCTGGGCCCCCCACTACCTGCCCCCCCTCGGCAGGGAGCGCCCCAAGAGCCCAGCGGGCAGCGCTCGCAGTGAAAGGGAATGGGAGCACATGGGGTAGGAACCCAGGGACCGGCCTTGCTACACACTCCCTTCGCTAGCATTGCCCTGGGGTGTTGGGGTGAGGAGGGCTGGATCCCAGCCTGGCCTGTCTGAGGAGCTGACGCCGTCTGCCCAGCCCCTGGGTCTCCTATTTCTGGCTGCCCCCCACCCCCCAGGAGCGGCCGGCTGCACTGGGAGCGCTTCTGCCGCTCCCGCGGCCGCCTGCTAGCAACAAGGGGGAGCCACAGGCCCCCTGCCCCAGCACTACCTCCCATGCGGCTATTCTTAGGTGCTGAGTCAGGCAGTGAGCGCTGCGTCACCCACACCAGCAGGCACCAGCACCGGCACGTGCCACCCGGCTAAAAATAGCCCCCACACTTCCAGTGATTTCAAAAGGAACAGCACTGAGCCAGAGCACTGCCCCCCAGCCACCTGGCCCCCACTGCAGCCCCCCGGCCCCCCTTGCTGCAGCCCCCCCAGCCACCTGGCCCCCACTGCAGCCCCCCAGCCCCCCTTGCTGCAGCCCCCCCCAGCCACCTGGCCCCCGCTGCAGATCCCCAGCCCCCCCGCTGCAGCCCCCCCAGCCACCTGGCCCCCCAGCCCCCCTTGCTGCAGACCCTCAGCCCCCCCTGCTGCAGCCCCCCTTGCTGTAGCCCCCCCCCCAGCCACCTGGCCCCTGCTGCAGCCCCCCAGCCCCCCTTGCTGCAGCCCCCCCCCAGCCACCTGGCCCCTGCTGCAGCCCCCCAGCCCCCCTTGCTGCAGCCCCCGCAGCCACCTGGCCCCCACTGCAGCAGCCTCACATGCACATTCCTGCAGCACCTCTCCAATGCATTCACCCCCCGCAATACCCTCAGCCCCCAAAACCGACCTTGTCACCCCTCAGAGCATGCCCACCCCTTCCCCCCCCACAGCACCCTCCCCTCCAGTACCGTCCCCCCAGCCCATGCTCCCCATGCCCCCCGAGCCCCCCGCCCTGTGAGAGGCCCTGAGCTCAGCTCCCATCCCGTCCCCCATACCATGACCGTGGTGTCCTCGGAGGCGCTGGCAATGACGTTGTCGTTGTGAGGGCACCAGTCGATGTCCAGCACGGGCGCCGTGTGCCCGGTCACCAGGGGATGGTTCTTATCCACGCGCCCCGTCTGGAACACACAGGCAGGGCAGTGAGCAGGGGCCAGCTGACAGCGCCCTGTGCCTCTCACCCCTGCCCCACAGCCAGTGCCCCATCGCGGTCTGCCCTGCCCGCGAGGGGCACCGAGCTGCCCGGCCCCCCAACTGCCGGTACTGGGGCCACGTCCATGGGCAGCCAGCGCTGGGCAGAGGGAGCTGGGCGGAGCACAGCCTCCTCCCCTAGCCAGGCTACCAGCTGCAGTATGTTGGCCCCTCTCACCGTGCCCTGGGCCCGGCTACGGGACTCGTCGAGGGGAGGGGGGCTCCAATGACTGAGCTGGGGGGTGTCAGCACGGATCCCAGTGGGACAGGTGCCCACGTCTCCACACAACTAGCGTCCTCGGCACTAATCGCGCCCTCGGCAGAAGGGCTAGGGCCTGGCTGGGCCCCGCAGTTCGAGTCGCCCTCCCCCAGCATCTCCTATACACTCACTGACCCCCAACACCCTCGTCCCCTGGCAGACAGGGGGCACCCGGCTCCCACAGGGCAGGCCCAGGTTTGTCACTCAGAGCCTGGCCACAGCTCCTTCTCAGCCCGTAGATCTCAGAGCGCTGCTCGAAGCAGTATCACCCACACTGCACAGATGGGAAACCGAGGCACAAGGTAGGGGACGAGTCTTCCCCAAGGCCCTGCAGTGAGTCAGTAGCAGAGCAGGGAATGGAACCCAGGAGTCTGGACTGAGTGTCCCCAGCAGGCCACGCCTCCTCCCAAGCGGGCAGGGGCTTGGACTCAGGACTCCTGGGTTCTAAGCCCAGCTCTGGCACCGACTCGCCATGTGACTGTGGAACAGTCCTGTCCCCTCGCTAGGCCTTAGGAAGGAGCCCCCCACAAGCAGCCTCTGATCTGCCTGCCCCTTCCTGTGCCCCCTCTCTGCCCCTCCCCAGGCCAGCGAGCTGCACACACCAGGGCAGCGCTGTCCAACTGGAAACTCGAGCTGTGGAAACAGTGACCCCGTGGTTTCCTGCTGTCCCCTCGATTGTTCCCGGTATGAGTCACATGTTATTGTGAGCACAGCCTCCCCGCACCGGACAACTGCTCCAATCCATCTCTGCCCGGAGCCCGCCTGGCCACGGGCAGCCTGGTGTGGGTGGGGGGCAGCCAGGTCAAGGTCACAACCCGTAGGTGCTGGTAAATGGACTCCCCAAGGCCCAGAAAGGCTGGTGAGCATGGGAGGGGGCGGAGGGGAGTGGGCCTGGAGGCAGGAGACGGGCAGGTGGACGGGGCAGTGCTGGGGACCAGACAGGACGGAGTGGATACGGCAGAGAGGATAACGGCTGGAGCTGAGAAAGGCTTGTAGCCCGGGGAGGTGGGGGGCAGCAGGAGCAGGACAATGATCTTACCAGAGTAAAACATCCCAGAACTTCTGGGACAGACCCCCGCGCTCAGGGCCAGGGCAGGATCAGGCCCCGTTCTACAGCCCCACTGCTTAGCCTGATGCCCACTCCCAGCAGTAGCCCATCCACCTGCCCCGCTGACAGGCCCTGTTGCAGTCTGGCTGCCTCCGGCATTGCTCGAGGGCTAGCAGGAGCCGGGGGGGGACCCAAAATCCTGCCCCACCCTCTCTGCTCCTCCTCCTGTCTCCCAGCCAGGCTTCCGGCCTGCTCCCCCGGGCCCCCCAGGAGGAAGGCAGCACAGGATGCACCTCCCCACCCCTCTTGACTCACCGGCAGCTCCTGTCTGCTCGCTCACGGTGCCTGGATGGGGGCTGTCTACAGGAGCCATGGAGCTGCCCGACCCTGGGCCCGGAGGCACCCCCCACCCCCCGGGGCAGGTCACACACACCTCTCTCTGCAGCTGCAAAACAAGCCAGTCCCCAGAACCAATTCATTCCCTGAGCAGCCCCTGGTGCTGGGTACCAGCCGCCCAGCCCTCCTGCCGCTACCCACCCCAGCGCCGGTCACACCCCCGGGGCAGCATGCCCTGCCAGGGCCAGTCACTCTCCAACGGCCGAGGCTGTAGCCAGAGGTGCGGGGCCCGAGCCCATCAGCGGACACGAGGGGGTTCAGAGTGGCTGGCTGGGAAAGGGCACCGTGCTCTGGGAGGGGGCCTGCAGGCGCCCCACAGCATGGCAGCTGCTGCCCGCTGGCTCCTCGAGAGCTGCCCCATGCGCTGTGGGGAGGCGGGCGGTTCCCTCGCTAATAAACCCCACTCAGCCAGCGTGGCCAGGCTGACCCAGAACCAGCGGAGCCGGGAGCCCGGCTGCTAACTCCCCTTCGCCTGCGAGCTTGTGCCAGAGGGGCGAGGGTAGAACCCACCCACGCCCCACGTAGGGAAAACCCCACAGCCGGGCTCTGCTGCGGGCCCCTAACCAGCCCCAAGCACAGCACATCGACCTGGCCCAGTCCTGGGGCTGGCGGCTCTTGGCAGCGTGGGGCTGCTGTGAGGAACCGGGAGCTGGGCTTTGTGCTCCTGGCCATGGCCCCACAGCCCCAGGGGCCGGGCGTCACAAAGTGCTGCCTGTGCCCGGCCGGCTGCTCCCATGCCTGCGCTCAGGAGAGGCCAGGGCAGGGACGGCCTGTCCGGCAGGAGCCCGAGAACCGGGCAGCCCGCGATGGGAATTCAGACCAACCCAGCCCCGTTACCATGGCAATGCGCTAGGACTCTCCCAGCTCCAGGCCCAAGACTGCAACAAAGGCCTGGCAAGGCCAGGCAGCTGCTCCCGCGTGCCGGACTGGGGGGAGGGGCTGGCAGATGCCCCCCCAACCCGGCACCATCCCCAGCCAGGCCAGCTGGGCTCAGACGCGGCCGAGCCCGGCTGCCAACGCAGAGGGGGCCGTGGCCCAGCGCTGCTTCGGGGAACTCACCGCTCCCTTCTCCCTGCACTGTTGCTCCTGCTTGGCTCTGCCAGCCAGGGGCCACCACGCAGGCTGGGGCTTCGCACAGAAACACGCCCCGCCCCACGGCCTGCCCCCCACGGGCCCTGGTGGCTGCCGTCCCCTCCCCCCAGCAGCCCGGAGCACTATACAGCACCCAGCCATCTCCACCAGCGCCCGACTGCGGGGAGCCCAGCGAGCCGGAGGGTTAACCCGCCCCCGGGCTCCCGCCTCCTCCTGGCCTACCCACACCAGCCACTCACTCACCTTGGCCAAGGGCAGCACCATGAAGGCCCCTCCGCCGCCGGACTCCACGATGATGGCCACGAACTTGGGGTTGACGGCGCAGAAGGAGCTGTCCCACGTCACCTTGGACACCCGGATGTCCTCGTACATCTGGTCGGCCTTCACCGGCTGCCCGAAGACGTGCCGGAACTTACTCTGGCGCACCACCCTGCGGCTCATGGCTGGCGGGAGATGGGGGGGTCAGCGAGGGAGCAGGCCCCCAGTACCGTCAGACCAGTCCCCTCCCTGCCTGGCCTCCCCAGCCATCCACCTGCCTCTAGTCCCCAGGACACAGCAGGCCCCTGCGGGCGCCAACCCAGCAGAGCTGTGGGGGAGACCAGGGCCGGACGAGCTGGGGAGCTGGTTTGGAGTCTGTGAAGGAGCTCTCTCTGAACGTGGATTCCAGCCTCTCTCCTCCCCAGGCAGCTCAGAGGATCTGGCTGGAGACAGCAAGTGAGGGGGGTGAAGGGGCTGCTTGGCGTCTGTGCCCCATGGCGGGACACACCCCGCAGAGCAGGTGCTGGGAGGCAGCCCGCAGCAGGGCAGGGCTGGGGAGTTCCCAAAGTGCCAGCCCCCCATCCCAGCTGCAGCAGGAGCTCTGCGAGCAAGCGCCCCCCCCCACCCCCCCGTTAGAAGAGCAGCAGAGGCAACACCTGGAGCTGAGAGAGACGCTGGGGAGCCAGGCAGAAGGGAGCAGGGCGGGAGCATCCCTCCTGGGGCTAGTGGAGCTCTACTTCCCCCGACCCTGCCTCTCTCCTGGGACAGAACGGAGGAACGGAGCCCAGCCCAGAGAGCAGGTGCAGCCCCATGGGACGATGGGGCTCTGGATCCCTACTGCCCTGGGTCAGCCCATCGCCCCCATGGTCCCGCGGCCACTGCCCTGGCCAAACCCCAGCCCTAATCAGGCAATTCCATTCAGACTCCCTACCACCAGGCCCCCGCAGCCTGTTGGATCAGAGATTTTGCCTCACTTCCTGCCCCAAACTGCTGGCAGCATTGCTGTGCAGGCATTAAACAGCCACCACATTAGCCTTCAGAGGTGGCTGCATGTTCGCGGTGGGTAGATGGTTTCCCACCCGAAGAGTTCTGGGTCCGGAGAGCCCAGGGTCATGGGGGAGGGAAGGGGGGGGCCCCCTTGCCTGGGTGGGCACAGCCGCGGAGCATCACTGCCATCCTGGCAACTGTGACCGTGACAATGCTGCCCCCACAGCCATTCCCCAGGGGGGCACCCAACGCTGCCCCCTGATGGGAAGCATCAGCAGCACCGTGGTGTTGGAAGGCCCCTGTGGCTCCGGGCTGCAGCACGTCTCCTCAGCAACACCAGCTGCTGCAAGTGTATGGTCCTGCACCCTGCGCTGGCCTCATCGGCACCGATTCTGTGGGTGCTCTGGGGCTGGAACACCCAAGGAAACAAAATAGTGGGTGCTCAGCACCCACCAGCTGGACTTGGGGGAGGGCGGAGAGCAGTGAGCAGGCGGGGGCCTTGGGGAGGGGAAGGAGCGAGGGTGGGGCTGAGGGGAAGGGGACCAACGGGGGAGGGAAAAAGTGGAGCGAGGGTGGGGCCCTGGGGGAAGGGGTGGAGTGGGGGCAGGGCCTCAGGGCGCAGCACCCGTGGGGAAAAGTAGAAGTCGGCGCCTATGGCTGGCCTCCCATAGAATAGAGTCAAGGGCAGAGTCTCGGGCCTGGTCTTCGAGGCGCTCAGCGGCCTGGGCTCAGCGTATCTAGAGGGGTCTATGGCTCCGGGCTGGGGACCGAGCTCCATAACTCCACCCCTCGAGCCCGTGGAACTTTCTACCACCGGGGCAGAGCCCAGCTGGGCAGCAAACAGCATCCCACGGGGTCGGTCCCAGACCCCCAGGAACTCAGGGCCACCCCAAACCTCCCCAGGGGCCCTGCTCCCACCGGCCTTCTCTAACCCAAACCCGGAGCAGCGTGGCTGTACAGGGAGGGGAGGAACAAGCTGCTCCACTGCTCACACAGCTCTCCCCGAAGGAAGCACGTGCTGTCGCTGGACGGCGCTCTGACACCGCGGTGATGAGGGTGAGCCGTGCAGAGAGCAGGGCAGGGGGCAGCTGAGACATGCAGTAGCCTACAGGGGCCATTGGCCCCCATGGTGGGGGGCTGAGAGGGCTGGGAAGGTGGCCACTCGCCTGTAAGCTGTCTGGGCTGTGTTAGTACAGCACCTGGCACAGGCGGGCTCCGGGTGCGACCGCCACGTAACCAAATACAACAGGGACTGCCAGGGGCGGAAGATGGTACAAAGTGGGGGGAGGGCAGCCTAAGGGGAGGTCTCTCTGCATGAGTCTGAGAGCACGGAGCCTGTCTTGGCGTGCCAGCGTGCTCACCCACCTGGCCCTCCTCATGGCCTGCCATGGCTTTGCCACATCCCATCCCCGAGGGAAGGAGGGAACCTGGAAGCCATCTGCTGCCGGGCTGTTGCTGGGCTCTATGGGCACCTGCCCCTCTGAACGCTGCAACCCCTGGGGGGCTAATCCGTGCAACAGGCCAACCTCCGGGCTAGGGGCAGCCATGAAATCGGACATTGCTCTCAGCCCCTGCCCTGTCACGCCGCGCTGGGGCTCTCTGCCTGCCCCCTTCCCATCCCCTCCACTCCACGCCCAGAGGAATAAACCTCCCAGAGACGCTGAGCCATGTTAGAGCAGATAACAAACACATTCTTCCACAAGCGCCCAGCAACCTAGGAGCTCCTAGTGCCAGCGCGTTGCCCCACGTCACCCCGCTTCACAGGTGGAGAAACTGAGGCAGGGGGAGGGACGCGACTTGCCCAAGGTCACCCAGCAGGCCAGTGGCAGGGCCAGGAATTGAAACCTTTGGCTTGCTGCAGTTCATTGGTTCTCCTGTCAGCAGTGTGGCCAGAGGCCTGCGCTGAGCCGGGGCCAGGGGGAATCAAGCCCATCTTCCCCCCAGGCTCGGCCTCCCCCCCGGCCCAGGCTGAAGGGGCACCTCACCCGACCAAGGCTGGGGGGCAGAGCTGAGCAGCATCCCCCAGCGGGCGCCACTCGGGGGGGCTCTGCTCTGCCCCCCAGAGCAGCGGTGGGATTCTGGGGTCACCCCAGGCGCCCAGCCCAGCCCCCGTTCCTCCTCCCCGCTGAGCACAGCCCTGGGGGCCGCGCCTGCCCGCCCAGACCCCGCTGGGGGGCCAGGCCCAGACCCTCCCCAGCATCCCCAGCACACACAGCACCAGCCCGGCACCGGGGGGCCCGGGCAGGATGGGGGGAGGCACGTCGGTTATTCTGTGCCACGCTCCCAATTCAATCCCGCTGGCAAAGCCCCGCCTGCCCCCGGGAGAGGGGCCCGGTGCTGGCCCCACACCCCGCGGGGCCCTGAGCTCCCCCCACCCCAGCAGCGCCCCAGGGAGCCGCGGCCCCCGCCCGTGACACCGCGGACGCTGCAGCAGCTAAAGAAGGAGACGCGGCGGCGGCAGCGGGACGAGCCGGGGTCACTTTCCTAATATAGTCACATCTCTGCCAGCCGGGCCGGGGGGACCCCGCGAGCCGAGCCGGGCCGGGATTCCCCCGCCCAGCCAGCACCGGGCTGCCCGGGACACGGGCTGGCAGCACCCCCCGCTCCCCAGCATCCCCGGCCCCATGGGGCGCGGGCCGGGCCGGGGCCCCTCACCTGCTCCGGGGCGAGCTCGGCTGCTTTGCCCGGCCCGCCGGGGCGGCTCGTCTCGGGCTCGCGGGCTGCGGGCTCCGGGGCGGAAATGGACGAAGCGCTTCGTGCGGCTCTAACCGGCCCAGCCCGCGGCAGCTGCCGCCAGCCACGTGCGGCCGGGCCGGGGAGCGACAGCTGCTGGGGGGGGCAGGGCCCCCGGCCGGGGGAGGGGCCGGCGGGCACCAGCTGCTGCCCCGCCCCAGGGGAAGGGCTGCCCCCCAGCCCCAGGGAAAGAGCTGGTCCCCCAGTGACCTAGGCAGCGCCACAGGGGGCCTCTCCCCTTCTGGCAGGCCGGCCTGGCAGCGCCCAGCAGCTATGGGGGGGTGGGGGGGAGAGACAGGCTCCTGTTGGAGCGGGGGCTCAGGAGGACGGGGTGGGGGGGGGTGTTTCTGCCCGGCTGGGTCCGCTCGGAGGGTTTGGGTGTCACCAAAACAATCCATTGGAGAAACCTAAGAGCAAACTGCTGGTCCCCCCGCCCCTCCCCGCTAGTCTGAGTGGGGCCAGCCCTGGGGGGCCGGTGAAATCATTGTACAGCCAGCTGATGGGCCGCCGTGGTGGCTTGTGGGCTGCCGCACCCCCGTTGACTGGCGGGACCCCCCGACAGCTGGAGCTCACCGCAGAGCGCGAGGCTGGAGGGACAGACAGGTCGCAGCAAGCTCTCAGCTAAGCGCCAGAGCAGGCAGCCACGAGGGGCCACGCCCATCAGACGGTAACGAATTCACCCTCCCACCCCCACAGAGGCCACTGTTGCCCCCATCACGCATAGGGAAACTGAGGCACGGGGAGTGTTACAGGGTCACGTGGGAGCCAGTGGCTGGCGGGCCTAAAGCCCTACAGCCCCATCTCCCCATCTCTGCTCCAACTGCGAGGCACCGCTGCATCCGGGCACATGCGGTGCAGGGGTCCCGTAGCCTGTCACGTCCCCTGCTGGCTCCAGCAGGCTGAGCACCCAGAGGTGAACGGGCAGCATCTTGACCCTACGGGGGTGTGTCCCAACCCCCAGTGGGAGGGGAGGGAGTGCTGCGGGAGTGGGGGGGGGATATGGGGAGCAGCCACACCCCCCTTCACACAGTGGCGTTGGGGTGACCGCAGCAGCTGCAAAGCAGGAATGTTGCTGGTTGCTGCGGCTCCTCGCAGGGAGGGGTGAGGGACAGCCTGGCACTGGCTGTCAGCACCGGTGATGGGCCAACTCATCCGTGGGTCCCACCCCGGCAGCCAAGCCCTCCCGCGAGGCACCAGAGAGCGTGTGCACCATCACAGCCGGCCCGCGTAGCAGGCACAGCGTGTGCCACCCCCCCAGGGCAGCTCCTAGAGCCCCCTAGGAGGCGGGCGACTCTCAGGCCCAGACAGACAAGGCCAAGAGTGGGGAGCGAACGGAGGCTCAGAGCAGAGCCGGGACGGGCCCAGGGACAAGCAGCAGAGGCAGGAACAGAACCCAAGAGTCCTGCTTCCAGGGCCTCTCCCTGGCAGTGCTGCCCTGCGCTGGGCTGGGCACTATGCAGGATGAGCCGGGACTCTGAACCTGCCGGGAAAATGCAACGTCGTTAGCACAACTCTGGCTCAGAGGGGCTGGGGGGGAAGGAACAGGCCTCAGGTCCCGCGGGCGGCAGCCAGCCCCTGCTGGACACAGCCCAGCCAGAGCCCTCGGCCAGGGCCCTGGTGCCAAATGCCACTAGCGCAAGGCATTCTGGGAGAGCCCGATGCTACTGGGGCTCGGTCTCTGCTTGGCTGCAGCCCAAGAGCAAAGCCGCAGTCAGCAGCGTGTTCTGGTAACGTTCCCTGCACACCAGCAAACCCTCAGCACAGCAGGCCCAGCCCCCTGCAGGGCCTGCAGCCGCCCCCGGGGGATTAAGGGGATTGTGGGGCTCAGGCCAGCCAACGAGGGAAGCGATGCCCTGGCTCCAAGAGCGGCAAGGGCCCTACAAGGGCACCGAATGGAGCTGCATGGGGACTGGGTGAGTAGGAGCGAGACAGGACGGGCACAGCCCCAAACCCTCCCACTCCCAGCACCTGGCCCGGGCCGGCACTGCTGATGGAGGGCATGGTCACCTCAGGAGCTGCGCCAGCCCTCGAGGAACAAGGGCAGAGACCCTGAGCCACTGCTCGGTAGGGGCAAGGGGACCATGGGGTGGAGGCAGCGCCTGGGCCTGCCCTGGCCCCATCTGTGCACGCTGCCCTTTGCCCTCTCTGCTGACCCCGCAGCGGGTGGCTACCACAGAGGTGCCCCACAGGCCAGCAGGGACGTGAGCACCCTGGCTCCACAGGAACCACCCTTCTGTCTCCCACCCAGCTCCCAGATTGTCCACGCGGACGCCTGGGCTCCGAGAAAAGGCTGTTGGTGCCCAGCACCTCGGCTTCAGCCTCCCCTGGCTCTTGCTGGCCCAGGCAGGCCGTAGGTCCCAGGGTCATCGCAGCACTGGGGAAGGTAGGAACATCCCCCCAATGCCAGCCTGGCGCTCAGGGAGCAGGTGAGAGGACAGGGCCATGGGAAAGCCCTGACCACAGCCCCTCTGCCACCTCCGCTCTGGCCACAAGGGATTGAGTTTGGAGCCAGCTCAGCCCACCCACTCCCTTCCATCCCATTGCTCTCCTCTGCACCACCTGTTTGCCAGCCGCTGCAGGAACTCTGGCCCTGGCATTAGCACCTGGTGCAGCAGCATCGCCTGGCGTCCTGCGGGGAGAGATGGCCAGTGAGAGGGCAGCTGGCTCTGGGGAGGGGGCTCGGGATCTGCCCCAAGGGGGCAGCAGACAGAAGAGATGGTGCTGGGTAAAAAGGGGATTTGCTGAGGAAGCTGGACCGTGCCTGGCTGGTGGCAGGGAGCGTCAGGCTGGGCATGTTGGCCAGGGGACGGAGGGATGGCAGTTTGGGCAGCTGGGGAAGGGGTTTGGCCCTGCAGGTGAGGAGCTGGCGCTCGCATGTGGACCCACTGGAAGGAGGCGCAGCGGCAAAGGGGAGGGTGACGGCTGATGCTGGAGGAGGGGCTGATGCCCGTTGGGGTGCCAGGGGTTGTTGGAAATCTTTTTACCGTGCTGGTGATTTAGTGTCCCCCCCGGTGAGGGGGGGATGCTGCTTTCTAGTGGAGTGGATTTGTTCTATTGGACGTTACTTTATATTATCACCTCCCCACTCACGCCCCAGTTCTGGGTTTTTCCTTGCTAACAGGGGAAGGTTTTCTCCATGGGGCTGGGGTGCCTCTGTCTCTCGGCCTTCCTGGGGCAGCAGAGCCCAGGCCAGATGTATGTGCCTGGGGCATTGGATGGAGCCTGGCCCCAAGAGTAAGGCGGGAATTCTGACTGATCTCCCTCCCCAACCCGCTTACCCTTGGCCTCTCCACCTGCAGCCTGCGCCATCCCCGCTGGAGAGCTCCTGGTCCAAGCAGGCCGACGCTCCTGGCGTTTCCTCCCCTTGTGTCCATGGCGGCTCAGGCTGCATTAGCGCTGCGCAGCGGAGGCTCGTTGGGGTCGATAATGGGGAAGTGCCTGTGCCCTCTGCCGCCGGAGGAACTTAGCCTGCGTCTGATCTTGGACGACACCCAACGCTCCGGAGTGGGAGAAGCCGCTCCCTGCCCTTGCCCAGATCTTGCTCCAGGCCTGAGAGGTTCTTTCCCAGCCGCGGCCTCTCGCCTAGGCCAGCTGGTATCGAGCCCACCGTCCTCTTGCACAGCCGCAGGTGAGACCGGCCCACAACTGTGTTCTAGGCCACGCACAGCAGGGAATAGGGCAGGGGCAGCAGCCCCTCAGCTTTGCACTCTCGGCGGGGCGGACATAGACTTAGAGGAGGCCAGGCCAGGAGCTTTGGATTAAGCGGATATCCCAGAAAAGGAGTTGGTGGGTGTTTTGCTGCTGGAGGCTGCGGAATGGGCTGCTGTGGCCCCGGCTGTAGTGCCGGCAGCCTGTAGGGCACCGTGAGGACAGAGGCCGGGGACCAGCGAAAGGAGGAAGATGGGGAAGGTCGCCCATGTGTGATTTGCTGGGGATGCATTTTGCTCTTACAGCTAGAATCCCAGTCCTGCTCCTTGGTATGCTAGTCCGGATCCCACCAGGCCTGGCCCGGCCCCTAATGCAGGCCCTGCCCAACCCTCAACAGCACCTCAGTGCTTCTTACGCCTTTGAGTTGAATAGTTCGGTTTAACCACTATTCCCTTCAGCTCCCTCTTCCCCTTCGACCCACTAGCCCAGTCGCTGCCTTTGGACAAGCTGCAGAAGCCAGACTCCTCCGTGGGCTGCTCCGAGTGCCAGCCGCGCCCCAGCTAACAAGGGAATCCGAACGCGCCTGGATAAATGCCTCATCCCTGCAGGATGGATCAGGAAATCGGGGGGTGGGGGTGATCCTTTCTCATTTAAACCCTAAGCATGCAAGATAGCTGCCTGGTGCATTTCATCTGCCGGATCCCCACGCATGCAGCTCAGTGCAGCTGGCTGCCTGGCTGGCTAGCAGGGCTGCCCCAAGCTCCCAGGGAAGGCAAGTACCTCGCCCAGCTGCAGGTTTGGAAGAAACGTGCAAGTCGTAATAGCCAGGGCCAGGGATCTTTCCGTGACCAGCTCTCCCAGCGCAGCTTGGGGGACGCTAGTTCGGTGTTGGATTGAGAGAACGCCACCGACTGAAATCACCACCCCCGCTTCCTGTGGCGTTAAGGACGACTGCTCCTTGGGGGCCTCCCATCCCAGCAGTGACCAGGCCTGCCCCGGCTTAGCTCCGAGGGGTGCCTTAGGTGCAGAGAAATGCTGAGAGGGGACAGGAGTTTGGCTGGAGCGGTTCCTGCACTGGGCACCTCCCCCATGGCCTAGGCAAGGGCAGGCAGGACCCACGGCAGAGGGCCAGGATTCTCCTTCTTGGGGCCCGGGTTACACCCAAGGATTTCCCAGGAGGTGGGGAGGGGAGATGGGAGTAAGGGCATGTTTCAAAAGCACTTAATGCTGGCTGCCCCTGCTCCCAGGACTCCTGCCAATCACAGCTGGTCTCGAGGTGCTAGAGACCCCCATCCCTAGCTTGACCGTGTCCCCATGGGCCACGTGATCCTTTGCATTTCCCCACAGCAGAGGGCAAGGAACCCGTGGAGCAAGCTGCCAAGCCTGTCTCTTGCTGCCTCCCTCTCCTAGGAGATCTGCTTTAGCCAGCGCAGGTCACGTGAGCTTAACGCAGGAGCAACCGGATGAAATCCCACAGCCTGGGTTACCCGGGAGGTGAGACGAACACAGGCCGTCACGTACCAGGTCAGCCTGGCAGTGCCTGGCTAACAGCACCCTGCTCATGCTCACCACTCCCGCCCGCGCCGCGAGCAAGATGGCTCACGTTTGAGTCCCATGAACCCCCCCACAGTACCAGCCCTGTCTCCTTCCCCCCCGCCCCCCAGGAAACTGAGGCACCCACATGCTTCATCTCAAAATAAAAATTTATTCAGTAACAAGAACATTGAATCTGCACATCAGTGCACGAGTTCACATTTCCAAACAGCCAAGCACGTGGGTACGAGTCTGGGACCAGTGGGAACATCCCAGTGGTGGTGGAAGATCGGGGAGGGTACAAGACGAAGTGCCCCCCTCCTCCCCCCCAGTCCAGAACTCCGTTTCCAGCTGTCTCCGGGGCAGGTGCTGCAGGGCCCCTGCGAGGGAGCCTGCCTGGCTGTGAATTCTGGAGCAAGAACAGTTCCTACAAACCAATGCACGGAAGTCACAGTTGTAGGGAAAAAAACAAACCCAAAAGGCACTGGCACGTGGGTCAGAGCCCAGCAAGGATCTCGGTGTGCGTGGGCTGAGCTCTAGCCTCCGCCCCAGCACCAGCCTCCCAGCGTGTGTGTGTGTGTGTGTGTGACCTCTGCCAGCTGCGAGGGGTTAAGCCTTGGCACCCTTCCTGTCTCCCGCACCAGGCAGGCTCCTGCAGCTCCTCCTTCGGGAAAGGGATGTGGCATTCTGTTGAGCTGGGTCACCCATCTCGGGAGCAGGTCACTCACCATAGGGGGAAGCGACATGCACCCCACTCCCAGACAGGCTGTGCACCGCAAGGAACCTGAAACGACAGGCTGGGGGCATTGTTACTGCCCCTGGGCATGTGCCTGGGGGGAGCTCAGGCTCTAGACAAGCATATACCGGTTTAAAACCCACGTCCTGATCTCGGCTGTCGTCTGGAGGGAAGCCTGAGGTGTGCCAGGAACAACACGGAGCTAAATCCCACCCTGCTGAAATAAAGCAGGGAACCAGACCCAGGGCTGACCTCGGCATTCGGACGTGCACTTGGAATAGGCCACCACGACTGAGCAGAAGGGGATTTTTTTACACATTTTCTTGAGCGGCTCAAAGAAAGCTACGTACGCATCAATGAGTGCAACAGACCAGTTCACGTTTCACGCACACACGATCCGGGAGGACCGAACACCATGGCACCCTCCGTGCAAGGCTTGCACGGCAGGCAATTGACAGTACAGCCGGAGCTCGGGGGCAGAGATATTGTCCACGAGTCAGGGGCACAATGTAAACAACGTATCCTCCAAGAGCTTTGCAAGAGATCAGCAGAACGGTGGCTTTGTACAGAAATGCCCTTCATGGTTCTTTAAACATTTGTCACAAGCCCCCTCAGCAGCGGAGGGGACTGGGCATGCTGCTGCGTCCTCTCAGCCAGGACAGCACCTGCTCTGCCTCGACCTGTGTCAGTTCCCAGACTGATCACCTGGGGCGTCTTGGCCAAGCCACTCTGTAACCACAACAGGCTCCCAGATCCCACCCTCCAGCCATAAGCCAGCAGCGGGCGGAGAAGCCACTGCTCACTCAGGCATGCCAGAGCTGGGCTGGGCTAGAGCAATGGGTGAGCGGATTCTGGCCTAGCATCCCGGTGCTGTGAACAGGCCGACGGCTTCACGTGGTCCAGCCAGAATAGCCGTGCCATGCTCGAGCCATGGGTGCCCAGCACCCCCACAGAACACGGGGAAGGGGCAGGCGCCAGCTCTGTGAAGAAGCAGAGTCCTGCGGCAAGATTCCTGAGCCCCTACTTCTCTTCAACCCCCCTTTCCGTCCTCCCGCGGGGACTCTTCCTGCAAGCCAACTGGGGGTTTGTTGGCAGGCCGCGTACCTGCGCTGGCTAAGGCAGCTCTGTACGTTTGCACTCCACAAAGCCCAGTGCTGGATGGCAAACAAGGCATTTCCATTGTCCTCCTCACAGAGCAGCCCCAGCCCCTTCCCAGTGCTCCACGGCCCACGGTCTGCCTGGGCCAGCGTTTCAGCCACGGCCCCTCGCAAGTTCTGGGCTCCTCGGGACAGTCGCTGCTGCTACGTGATGAACTCTGGCGCTCAGAACCGGCCCCGCTGGACGTTGCTCCAGCCGCGAGTCCTGGCAGGACCCAACTGAGCTCTGCTCTCAGTGACTGCGCAGCACTGTCTGAGTTGGGCATTGCCCGTTTCACCTCACCCTCAAAACCGGTGTGCGCACAGCACCGTCGATCCTGTAACGCCGCCCTGGCCAGGGCTCAGCCCCATTGCAACAAGCAGCTGCTAAGAACGCCAGGGGGTTGCTAGTTGCGTAGCCAGCGCGGTTAACAAAATGCCAGGCCCCACCAACAGCCCCCTGGTGGCCCAGCACCAGCACTGCAGGACGGCGAGTCGGTGCTCACAAACGAGCTGGAATTCGCTAGAGGGGACATTTGTGAAAGGTGCTGCTGTGCACCACTGGAAACCAGCCGCCAAGGGCCAGCGGAGCCCTGCCCTGTGCTCACTCTCGAGCAAAACCGGCTGAACCTCAGAGAGGCTCTGAAATACCAGCCCGCCATTCTGCAGTGGAAGAGGGGAACGTCCTGCAACAGGGGCTCTTGCAAGACTTAAGGAGGATGGAGACATTTGGCAGAAGCGGGCAACGGGCTCTCACTTGCTGGGAGAGAAGACAGCTTACAAAGGGAAACCCACTCAAGCGTTCGGGCAGAGGCCAATGCACACCACTCAGTTGGAGTCGGGGGGGTTTGTTTTCCAGTTTACAGAATGCAGTCTTGTCCTTTCAAGAAAACAATGTAAGAAATAACAAAAGTTATCTAGATAAATACTGTATGTACACAACTGAGGGGGGAAAAGGGAACTTCCAGACAAATCATTGCTCCAGGTTAAGTGTTAAGGTGAGAGCAGAGCGAGGGGAAACATGTAACAATTACATCAGCCTTCGGGTCTGAGAGCCAGCTGAGTGTGTATGTGAGTGTGGGGAGAATCACTCGGGCAGCACTAGAAAAAACAGCTCTGGGTGGGGGAGAGAAAGGTGAACAGATGATATGGCCATTAACTCAGAAGGCCCACAGCAGTATTCAAGTAACGAAAGGGTTAAAACCCTATAGAATTGTTTGTTTTAAAAGAACACACGTCAGTTTTCCCCCCAATTGCTGCTGTTAAAACGGGTTCTTTTAGATTATGAAATTCAAATGAATTTGGCAGCCCCAGGTTCGGAGCAGAGGAGAGGCTGGTTCTGGGAGGGGTTGCTGTTTGAAGTTTCTAACCACATTGGTCATGACACTTTATGCATGGGGGGGGGGGGGGGGGGGTAAATCATATTGGAGCCACTCCCTGGAAACAAACCATGCAACTTTGGGCAAGTTTGCATTCCAAAGTTGGAGCCACAGCGAGAGACTGAAAAGTGCAGCCCAGCCATCAGCTGCCTTTGGGCTACAGGCACAAGCCAACCCGACGGGTTTGCACTGAGGCAGTTTCAGAAGCTATGTGTCACTGTTGTGGAGTTCCAGTTAGCTCGAAGTGGATCAAAAAAAAGCCACGAACAAATCTTGGCACAACCTTCATATTTACACCAGCTGCCACTCCGGTAAGTGCCCCAGCTAGCACCAATTTGTGTGTGTGTGTCTTCAAGTTATTTGTGACTTGGTTCCAATCTAACCTAACCCTCACGATTTCACCACACAGAGATGAGCCAACTGCCAACAGCAATGGTCACTTATGAAAGGTGTTCTTTGAAAACAAAGAATATTTGAGGTTATTTGAGTTAAAAATAATTAAAAAAATAACAAACGGTCTTGCAGTCAGCGTCCCACACAAAATACAACCCAAACCTACATGCGCCAGGAACAGTAAAATGACAAAATATATAAAATTAATGAATAAAGTGCATGTTCCTTACATATTACACCTGCCCCTTGTATGAACACAACAACATGGGTTTTGTTTAAAAAGAAGTCACAGCTGAGGGCTCAGGATCACATGGTATTATAGAATGGATTGCTTGTCCGCTTTTTGTCGTTAGCCTTTTTTAGTCTCCTCAGAGGGTGAGTTCTACCATGTTGATGTCTAGGTGCTCCAGCCAGGCTTGGAGCCGGGAGCCAAGAGTCTAGTACCTGCGTCTGTAGCAGCGGAAGACCCTCTTCCAAGCTAGTCAATCTAGGATCTGCGCTGGGACACACACTCTGCGGAGCTGAGCAGAACTCTTTGGCATACTGCACGGGCGGCCTCTCCACCGGCCGGCTCTGGGCAATGCACTCAGTTGTTTTAAGCTGCTCTACAAAATGCTTGGTGGGCTTTGGATCCTGGCGAATAAGGGGAGAGGAGGCACAAGGCTTTTCAGGTGGGCCTTCCAAGCCGTGCTCGGCCAATGCCCCACGCTTGCCTTGACCAGTCCTCGGGGAGGCGGGCAGCAAGTCAGGACAGGTCAGGCTGGCATGGGAAGAGGCCGACTCCCTCTTGGTTAAGTCATCTTGAGAGAGTTCCAGGCAGCCCAGCTTGGCTAAGGATGCCGAGCGTTTCATCTGGGACGGCGTGGTAAGCCCAGCTTGCCGTACCCGGGCCTCAAGTTCCTTCGCACGCTGCTTCACTGAGCTGGGAGTCTCACTCAGGTTTTCGATGCTGGGGCTGTTGGAGCTGTGGGGGAGGCCGCAGGGGAGGAAAGAGACATCCATGGCTTCAGTGCTGTCACTGATTAAATGCAAGTCCTCGTTGCTCAGCTCCATCAAGGCACTGTCACTCGCCTCGCACAGGATATGCCCGTTCCTTGAGAGGCTGCTCGGTGCCACTGGCTCATCGTCCGTGCTTGTGCTGTGCTCCGTAACGCCCTCCAGATGAACGACGCGTTGGTGCCAAAGGTCATCCAGGCCCGCTGAAGGCGAGCGCGTCACCTGGCCAACGAACGAAGAGGTATCCAGGTTAATCAGTGCCGCACCATACTCTTCCTCGGGGCTGCCAAGGATGAAGGTGGCCCGCCCGATCTCCTTGTGCTCTAGTACCGAAGGGTTATGCAAAGGCAGAGCGTCTGGATGTACAGGTGCCGTCTCCCCGCACACCGAAGGGTTCAGGTTTTCATCTACTGGAAGCAACACTGCAGTGTTCTCCAGCGTGGCCTGCTCACAGCTGCTGTCACGCTCATGGAGATCAGGTGGCGTGCCCATGGGGGTGTACTCGATAATTTCTATCCTCTTGGGGAGGTGACAGGGCAGGGCTGACTCCCCAGAGCCATCCAACGACACCACCGTCCTGAGCACTTCCTGCTCAGCCCCAGGCTCTGCCAGCGGAGACTCCTGAGCCGGCTGCACAAGGCAAGGGGCGAGTGGTGGGGACAGCTGCGGGTCAGCCGGCCGTTCAGGGCCATGAGGCAATGCACCCTCGGCTGCTGGGCTCTTTGCCCTGGCCTTGTCGCTCTCATTCTCTCTACGGGCAGGATCCAGCTCCCGCAATGGTTCCTCGGTCCTTCCCTTTGGCACGAGCTCGGCAGCTGCAGAATCATTCTTGGAATTCTTGCGAGTAGGTAGCAGGCACATGGGGGGAACGTGCTGGTGCTCTTGTTCCTGTCTCAAGCGTTCCTCAAATTCCAAGGTGGCACGTTTAACAGATCCCGGACACCACTTCGACCCAGGGTTCAGACCCTGCACTCGAGGCTCCTGCTGGTCTTCTGCGGGATCGCTTTCTTCCACACCTGACACGCAGGTAGATGGTTGGAAGGTGGGAGCACCTTCCTGGCCTGGTTTTGGAAAGTCTTTTGCCGTTTCCTGCTGTGCAATGCAAGCTCCTTCGCTCTGCTCAGCCTTCCCAGGTTTATTTTCAGATGCCCAGACCACCTCTACAGGCAACTCATGGACTGTATTCCTCTTTGGTGCTTGGGCATGGTTGGCTGAGCCCTCCATCTTCTGCTGGCACGGTCCTACGCCCTGGTTGATGGATTCAATTTCAGTTATGATTTCTTTCACCGAGATTGCATTTTCCGAGTGGGATCTTGGGAGAGGGCCCATGGGGGTCAGTTCAGAGACGTCCTGCAAACACAGAGAGACTTATTACGAAATGCACAGCAGCCTTGCTGACAAAACACCTGCCGTCAGACAGCCTGAACTGCAGCCAACACACATACAAGAGAAAGAAAAAGGCCTCGGTGCTAATGCAGCGTCATGGGTGCCCGGATCTCACTCCAAGCAGGCAGCCTGGGATGCTCACTACTGGAGCAGTTCCACAGGTGCTCTGGTCTCAAAACTTTCCAACCAGGATTTGCCACTAGCCTAAGGCATTTAGATGCCAGGAGATTTAGGCACCCAACTTCCATGTGCTTCTTACTTAACATGCATTCGAAGGCAAAACTTAGATCATTTGAAAAGAAAATAAGAATAAGAGCGAGAGTTCTCACCCTGTACAGAAGAGGAATGAAAAGGACTATGGAACGCTTTAAATCCAACCACCAGGCCGGATCCGTACGCTAAAGGCCGGATCCGTACGCTAAAGGCCCTTGTTGGAGTCTAAACGTTCCACAATTTCCACTGGAGAGTAGCTCGGGATGCTAGAGCAGAGACAGGGCCACTAGTAAGTACGCTGTCAATTGTGCCTTGGGGGTACTGGACTAAAATATTAGGTAGGACCAAACAGGCTTGGCCCAAGATGGAAAGGAGGCAACCAGTGCTGTACTAACCAGAAGAGAAAACTATTCAAGTTAAACAGTTTCCCAGGAAAAAGCAGGTCTGGGATTAATCAAGATCACAGTCAGAACTGCCAGCCTGGTCTGACTGGAGAGCGAACTAGGGCTGATTCCCAGCACCCTCTTTCACTTGGCCCAGCAGAGAAAGGAGGCAGGAATTCCGAATATTGGGAGTTAAACTACGTCAACCACATGTCTCCTGGGGTGCACCACTGAACGTCACGTGTATCACACTCGGATATCTGACAAGGGACAAATTCAACGGCTATTAGTAGCGACTCTCCAAGTGAAAGGTGAGAGCATAAAATCAGCAGCAATAATAATCAACCTTTCAGCTACTTCGGTTAGAGAGTCTAGATCCCATTCAACAAGTCAACAATTTACATATAAAAAGCATCCTCTTGGACATAACCCCCTTGAGCTCTCTAAGGACACGGGTTACCCTTCTGCCGCCGAGCTGCAGTCCGAGTCGTGAATGGAGAACTGTCTGCAGCACTTACTACATTTAAAAAATCCTCAGTGGAAGATAGAAAATCGAATAAAACCTACAACTCAACCAGCGAGAGCGCTCTGGGAGAAGCAGCCAGCACGCCACTGCTGATCAGCCATAGCCCACTAAGATACAAGATGTTTAGGTCTAAAGGGCTCTAGCTTCCTTTTTCATTCTGCATGGCATTAAGACTCTAGACAACTGCCAATCAGAGGGCACCTAACTGCAGTGTCCTGTTCCCACCTGTGTCCTTGCCCCTTGAACAGATGCACTGCCGGGCAGACATTACGTTTATATTTTTGGGGTGGGGGTTCATTACTCATGAAAACGAACCACCGATAGCACTAGTCACCCAATCCTGACCTGCAGCTCCCCCCACTTGTATTCCAGTGCTGGGCTCCCCACACACAGCTCTGCCAACGCCTTTCAGTCCTGACCTGCTGCTCCCCTGCCCCCCGGCTATTCCAAGGCTTGAGAACCCTTCACACAGCTCTGCCGGTGCACCTCAGTCCTGATCCGCAGCCCCTCTTCCGTTCTGTTCCAAATTTGGGGTTCACTGCCTGTAGCTCTGCCCAGGCTCTTCAATGCTGACCCTCCCCGCTTTGCTACCCAACAATCACTCCCACAGATCTACCGCCGTCCCTCCATCCCGATCTGCTACCCCAGGCCTGGAGCTTTCCACCCGAGAACGTCGCCGATTTGGTCAGGCTGTTTGGTGGTGTTTATGCTGGGGACAAATAACTGCACTAGATGTGATTTCCCAGGCTAGGGGCACGTGCTCGGAGTTGAGAAGCTCACAGTAGCTGTACTACCACCACCTCGCTGCTCTCCTTATGCAAAGCTTTACATCTAAGAGTTTATCACATTAACTGGAAGACCAGAATGTTGCCCATCTTTCCACGGCATTAACCATACAGCAAGAGACTCCTACAGCCATCAGAAACATTCCAACAGCCGCTCACAGGAGAGCAGCAAGCCATTGGTACCTTTGGTTGTTCCTCATCTGTGGGAGACTCTTCTGGTGCTGCAGGGGAGTTGCCTACAGACCTATTTCTCTGGGTATCGACAGCAGTCTCTGCTGGCAGCACCTCCAGCACAGACATCTTGGAGACCCCGTTCCTTCCGCTTCCCTGCTCGTCCGTCTTGGAGTGAGAACAGGCGTGAGACCGGCTCTCTTGGGACAGCTCCTCAAACTTCTCGAGGGCACTGAGGAAATCAATCCTGTCTGTGGTTTCAGGCTGGGAACTGAGCTGTGGGCTTGGGGAATTCTGATCAGGCGACCTGGGAAGGTCTTTTAAACAAGCCGTGAATTCCTCCATGGGTACCAAATGCACGTTCAGGTCAGTTTTAAGGGCATCTGTCTCTAGATCATCCACGGTCAGATCAGGGAACGCTGTGGCCATCTCCAAAGGCTCTTCAAGTTGCATCAAGGCCTCAGAAGAATGGCAATTATCCAGGGGAAATTCTGACTCATCCAAGCAGCACCCTGCCGGACACCCGTTGATGTTGTTCAGGTTCAGTTCGTCCTCTATTTGTTCGGCGCGGAAGTCTCTGGCTGTGAATTCCAAACGGATCCTCCTCTCTTTGGCGCCCAGCTCCTCGATCACGTCTGTGTCCTGCTGGAGCAGACGGTCCACGTGCGGCCCCACTGAGAAGACGGGAGACGCAGGCTGGTGGTTGTCGTTTGCCGTGGGCTCGGAGAGCTGCTCTGCGGAAGTGGTAATCTCCTTTTTGTTCAGCTCCATCCCGGGTTTGCAGATGGGCTGGTGGTGCTCCGAGAGGTCGCTATCCGAGTGCGACCGCCACAGTTTGTTATGCCGCTGTTTGCTGCGGGAGAAGGGAAACGTTTTAGTCACTGTCAGACACCACCTGCGGCTCACACATGCTTAAAATACAACCCTGGGCCAAACCCAGGCTGGCATAAGTGTGTGTGTGGGGGGGCGCTTCCATGGTAGCCTCTGGGCCAGATTCAGCGGCAACAACCAGTCCCTTCCATTAAACGTGGTCAGAAAATGAATCCACCTGGGCCTAAGTGGCCAAGTTGGTGCCGCCAGCACCGCTCTAGCATGGCGGGCGAGCAGCTTGTATGCCACGGGGGCAGGGGACAGCAGTACAGTAGGAAAACCAACCAATAGGAAGGGGTAATACAAAGCAGGCCTCTGCCCTCCGCACTTTCTGCTCCCAGGGGCAAGCTCCACTCTGCGGGGAGTGGGTACAATTGCAATGTACCCCAGAACACCCATCTGTGTAAACGAGCACAGGGGTGTAAGTCATTTACACGCACGAACCCCCAGTGGTTTGTACTGGCCCCAGGGAATTCTGCTCAACTTGGTCCTTTATCCGACCCCAGACGATGGACGTGTTGGAAGGGGAGAACACGCTGCAGGGCGACAGCCATGGGGACGCTCAGCGGGGTGGATGGGGGGCCCGGAACAAAAGGATGCCTGAATCCCCCCCTAGGGCTCCGGCACCTGTGGGGCAGGCTCTGGTAAATGACTGAGCTTTGGAAACCAGAGAGAGGGGTGGGGGCTGGGGACATCCTGCATGGTTACAGGAGGCCAAAAATAGCATCTTGTTTGCAGGACAGAGGCCCAGGACAGCCACCCCCCTCGCTGCTGGAAAACATCCTCGGGAGGGTCCCAGCAGTCATATGCTCGAGCTAACGGCATCAGCAGCACCTGTTCTGAGAACTGTTGTGTCCGCGGCCCACACAATGGGGCCATTTCTCCGAAGTGGAACCGGACCAATGAAAACACGTGCCCAGCCCAGCCCTGCGCTTTAGATTTCCCTTCCTCTGCTTGCTGCACTTTCACCAGCTCCCCCTAGGAGGAGAGCACACACCGCAGCACGCTCCAGCTCGAAAGGACGCTGCAGACAGCCAGCCAAGTCTGTGGATGCCCTTCTGCAATGTCCCCTCCCAGTCGCCTGCGTGCGCGCTGAGATCTGCTGAGCACAGGTACGCTGCTTAGCTAAGACACCGGCACAGGCCTAACAAGGCTGCATGTTTCTGATGGGGAATGCCCTACTGCTGGGGGTCCTCACAAAATAACCCAGTGCCGAATTAGATTGCAGACCCAGCAGTCAGGCACCAAGAGTCGGTGTGTGTGAAATGGGGCAGGATCAGACCTACGAAGGGCCTGTCAGATACATGCACTTGGCTCCCGCTGGGAACGGACCCTGGAGACGGAGAGTATTTTGTCTGCAAATATCCGTTAATGCAATGACGTAAAGCAGCGACTTCCGCTCCTGGCAGTCACCACGTTTTCCTTCGGTTTACGAAGGATGTTGGGATTACAGCATGAGCCGGGACTCGGGAGGGCAGAGCTCCATGGAGGGCTCCCCGCCTGCATGTCCTCGGGCACACTGCTTTGTCTCTGTGCCCCCGGTTCTGGAAAATCCTTCTCAGGGACACTGTCTGGTTAAATACAAACGCATTGGGGCCTGGACTGTCTCTCGCTATACTCCCGTGTGCAGTCCAACGCACAGCACAATGTGCCCTGCTTGTGACTGGACCTTGTCTGGACACTACGGGCACACATCGGGCAGAGCTTTCTGGGCGGTTCATATCTCAGTCACCAGAGGGGCGGGGCATGAACTCTGCATGTGTGTTTTATTTTGAAATTCAAGTCACCTGTTTGCAGGAGTGTTTTATCTGCCTCCAGCAGAGCCTGAGCCCAGGTAACAGCAATAACCAAGCCTGATTTCACCCTGTTAATTTTTAACCTTGGACCCCCCCCCATTGCGCAAGGATACAAGGTGCCAAAAGCAGGTTCAAAGACCACAAACAAAGACTCATTGCTGCAAACCAACAGCCATTTTCTAAGACACCTGGATGAAAGCTTTGGCCATGCTTCTCCTACACAGACGTCTACGCTGCTTGGTCTACTTTGTTCCACAGATGCACCCTAGCGCCCAGCACAGTTTCAGCTGAGAAATCAATGTGTCAACACAGACCTCTGCCTACAGAGCAGCTGGAGAGGGGATCCTGCCCTCTGGAATAGTAACCACAGCATATGCATGATTTCTGGAGAGACTCAAAGGGGCTCCCTGTCTATCTCGGGTACTTACACAGCTCCCCTTACCCCAGAATCAGAGTGCCTCTCAATGTTCAGCAGATTCATCCTCAACACCCCATGAGGCAGGGCACTGCTGTTATCCCCATTGGACAGATGGGGAAATGGAGGCAGAGAGACTAAGTGACTCGCCCAAGGTTACACAAGAAGTCTTTAGCAGAGCAGGGAATTGAACCTGCATCTCTGGAGTCCCAGGCTAGTGCCCTGGACCGTCCTTCCTTGAGCTGACAGCCCAAACCCAAGCGTAGGCCGTCGGGCTGCCACGCAGCTTGGCTCCCCTGGTCTGGCCGCACAGTTCTACTGAAATGTTGGGGGCGGAGGCGAGGGGTTCCCTGTTGAGTCTGCCATCTCCATTCGGCCGGTAGTTCTAGCGCTCTCAAAGCAAACCCTCCTTTGCACTGGACACAGGAGTGAGATCTGCACCTTCACTTCCCGGGCCCTCGGTGGGATCGAGGACGAGAGTGCCCTCCAACCGGCAGGGATGCACTGCCAGCGCTCAGAACGGTCGCCCAAGGGGCTGGGGAAAAGGGGGTCTCCAGAATTCCAGGCCATGCTCAGGGTCGAGCAGAACAAGTGGGCGCTGGCGCTCGGGTGGGATCGCTGGGCGCAGCTGGAGTGAAGGTCTCTCGTTCCCCCACCCGTGTCTCAGGCTGGAGGCTGGGCAGAGTGAAGGAGCGCTCTCAGGCCCTGACGTTCAGTCACTTTCTCCGGTAGCTGTTCCCACGGCCGGCGGCCCCAGGTGGTTTGGTAAAAGGAACGTTCATGCTGCGCAAGGCACAGAACGGCCCTCGGGCTCGGCCCCTGCCTGACACTGTCTGAGCGAGCGCTGCAGCAGCGCGGTGCCCAAGCTTGCTAGGAGGGAGAAGAGAGTTTAATGAGGTGAAGGAAAGACTCTGGCCCTGCTGCTAATGGCTGACAGCTCCACGGAGCTAAACAGCCCTGCTGCTGTGACAAAAGGAGCCAGGGGGCTCAGTGTTTACGGCTGGAAAGCAATATCCCGCTTACCACGCCCCCTTCACTTTCCCAACAACGGCAACAGCCTCGACTCCACCATCTGAGCAGTCACAGGAGCACGGATCTGCCCTGGGTGAATACAGCAAACAGGCCCGGGGGCCGCTCGAGGGGAGACCCCAAAGCTGCGACGAAAGAGGGCAGAGAAGCCTTTTGGAGCGGTGAAAGCAGATACACGAGGAATGCGTGGTGCCCCGAGGTTCTGCCTGCTGCTCTGCCCAGCGTGGCACTGAGCTCACCCCAGACTTGTTAGCCTCGTGCGCTCAAAGGCCTCACGCTGCTTTGCCTTCGAAAGGCCTCACTGATAACCTCATTCTACTGGGGACCTGTCCAGAGCGGGCAGAGACTCGGCAGCTGCATATCCGGGGTGAGGGTGAGCCACGCATGGCAGGAGTGAAGGTGGCATTCCCATACTGGTTACGAATCAACTTTTCCAAGTCTAGCACAGAGGGAGCAAAGAAGAAGAAATCAAGACCTCATCACGCAGAGGCTTTCACTGACTGGATTTCCCGGTGTACTAGTGGCTGCCAGACAAGCTCACTCGGTGACCTAGATTCGTAGAGGGCTTGAGGATGCGAAGTACTAGCCACATACCAAGTACGATTCTGTTCGCCCACACGGCAAGCCCTAGAGAGACGGACTGCATGTACGTCTGGGCTCCTCTTTCCAGAGCGGGACAGGTCAAACATCTCACAGCCGGATCAGCGTGGTGCTCTGCTCTTCTAACACCACCGCGTACATTTCCAGGCTCGCTTCACCTTGCTCTGGTCTGAGCTGCACGCTGGCGAGTGCCGGGAAAGCCGACGATGTCCTAACGCACAGGTAACTGCCCGAGGATTAATCTGCGCCCATCTACAAACAGCCTGCAGCAGAGGAGGGATCCAGCACCAATACTGCAGTCTGGCAGAACACAAAGTATCTTTGCCTTCCAGCAGGTCAAGTCAGGACATTGCTTAACGCCTCCTTTATGGGGATGTCCAGGAAACATGCAATATTGATGTCTTTTTACTAGTCAGCTGACAGGCCTCCTGTTACTAAACCCGCTGCCATGCCTTACCTCCCAGCTGAGCGGAAAATGCCATCCAGGAATAAACACTCGATGTTTAGACTACAGAGGAAAGGGGCTCCCCGCACTGCCTGCAGCAACCGTTCTTCAACCAAACGGTCTCGAAGCCATCGCAGACATTGAGCGAGTGTGTTTCTAAAAGGGATTGGTGATGCTGAGACGGCCGGGCCGTATTTCTGAGACGGCAGAGAGGGGCACTGGTTTCCTACTTAGCCATGCTGTAAAAGCTAGTGGAATCATCTGGTTCTGCTGGTGCCTAGCTCAGAGTTGAGATTAGGCCTGGGACACCTTGTCATGCCACTGGCTGCTCGGACGGATTACTCAGCTCCCCCGCCCCCCCCCCGTGGAGCTTCGGGTGACTGGCTAAGGCTCCCCATACAAATGGAGCACTCTTCCCAACCCCCGCTCCTAAGAGAACGATGAACTTGCACACCCACGAAGGGAAGCACTGAATTAATCCAGTGGAGCCACTCAAGTGTCTTGTGCCTTACTTTATTCTGTAAATAAGGTTAAGATTTTGGCATGGGCAGGACATAGGCACTTAAAATTCACGGGCCGGACATGGGCAATAAACCATAAGTCACAGAAGCCCGAGCCCCGCACGGGGGGGTGGGGTGTGGCAGCCCGAGCCCCGCACAGGGATGGGGGAAGCGGGGGTGGCAGCCCGAGCCCCGCACGGGGGGGTGGGGGGGGGGGAAAGCGGGGGTGGCAGCCAGCGGGGCTGAAGCAGAAATCATGGAGCTCTGTTAAAGTCATGGAATCCGTGACCAAATTTGATCCTCCTTTCTAGCAAAGTGGAAGCATGTCAGACAGCTCTCTCAAGCACACACTAATTCTGAATGAGGCAGGAACACAAGCACCTGCCTGCAAATGTGCTGGGCCGGCCATGTGGTCAGGTCAGACAGAAATGCTCAGTGACGGCTGAAAACAAACATAATTAAACCAAAAAATAACAGGAGTACTTGTGGCACCTTAGAGACTAATTTGTTAGTCTCTAAGGTGCCACAAGTACTCCTGTTATTTTTGAGGATACAGACTAACACGGCTGCTACTCTGAAACCTATAATTAAACCAAGGCTCCAAACCCCAGTGCACATGGTACAAACACAAGATCAAGGCTGAATGTCAGCGACCACAACACGCAGTCCGGGGCTACACCCTGCTGTCGGCACAGCTGCCTGTGGCTTCGTACAGATGGGCAGCGGCGGCGGTTTCTGACGTGTGAGAGAGACACACCCAGCTTCCCACACTCCTTTGCAGCACCCGTACTGAAGGAGGCACAATCCGCTTGGGTTCAGACCCTTTCCGGTTCTCCTTTCCCTAGAAGCCTGGGCCAGAGCGGGCTGGGCAATGATTTTGTGTTTAGGAAACACAGGGCAGGAGACAGAGATTTGTGCTCGAAATCTTACGGCCCAGTTCCCCCCTTGCCTCCAGAGCTCACCTCGCCAGCAGAATCCCTTGGTACTCCTCCAGCTGCCTCATGAAGCTTGGGTTGGGCTTGGTGACCGTGCGCCGTTCCTTCACGTGGTCATAGGCTCGGTCCAGGTTCCAGCCGTACTCCTTCATGGCATATGCGATCACCGTGGAGGCCGACCGGCTGACTCCCATCTTGCAGTGCACCAGGCATTTCGACCCGTTCTTCCTAGGGCGGGGAATGGAAAAGGACGATTTTAAAGCCTCCTCTGAAAAGCTCAGGAGAGGCAGACATTGTAGGGGAGAGCTCCAAGTTACCACACAGCTCTTTCTAAGCACTTTCATTCTAAGGGAAAAGCATCCTAGAGAACACACAAAATATATCAGGAATTGCCCATCAGCCTTGGGGGCCCTAGAACAGGGGTTCTCAGAACAATTTTTTGGATGGCCTCAGAGTGTGGGGCCAACCAACCCTTGCTGGTGGCCGCTCTGACCATTTTTGCAAACCCGAGTCCTGCCGCCACGGGCTGAAGCCCAGAGCCTGAAGCCAGCCGAGCACACACACTGGCCCCATGTGCCTGCGGAGGGGCTGCCTGGAGCCCCCAGGAGGCTACATGGTGCAGGCTGCTGATCCCCTGCTGGGGACGCCAGCAAACACCAAGGCAGCCAGAAGCAACAGCTGGGCGCATTTGAGAAACGCTGCCCTAGTAGATCCTTCCAGCCCTTCAGTGGGATTGGACAAAGATCAAGTCCAAAGGCCACGAGTCTGTTTCAACTCAGCCTTTTTGAATCAAAAGCCCCTGTCTGTTGGCCTCTGAAAGACCCAAGCTGAACCAGTCTATGCAAACCTCCTGGGGTGGTACGTCTCTGGAGGTGTTTACAGTCTCAGCAACTAGCCTTCATCGCCCCCACTGTTATTAGCTCCCGGGAGAGGCGTGGTAACCCTCCCCCGGAGCAGAAGATAATCATGCATAAACCATTCATAAATTGAATAAAAGGGTCCCCCAAGATACTGCATGGGGTTGCAATATCTGTCACAACGGGCTTCTATATACCAAGCAGCTCCGGACTCTCACTGCATGAAGTCGTTTTTCACCCCTGGCTCTCGTTCATTGCACAGAGCAGTCTTGGTACAGAGCTAGTCGTGAGGAGTTTGGTCTGGCTTGAGAAGGGTTTGCTCCATCGCCAGCAATGCAGGGGTTTTACTTCAGCAAAGTGTGAGCGGCAAACGAAGGAGCACAGGCTGTAATTTGCCTCGTCCAGCACGGACGTCCGCCGTACAGCTTTCAGAGTTCAGACCTGCCCCCGTGTTCTTTGCATACGCATGATAAAAAGGTATTTGTTAGTTACTGACAGGCCTCTGCGTCAAGGGAGTCTGTCACTAGGGCTGTAGTCTCACTGCAAAGAGAGGTGTGTTTTTACAGATGGCGGTCTCCATCCAAGATCCTAGAGATCTGGAGGTACAAAAACCCCACACCTCTTTCGCAGCGAAGACTTGGCCCAAGATGCTTTATAACCCAAGTTACGCAAAAACTTGCAAATGTTAGAACTCCCCCTGCACCTGCCCCCGATGGGCGAGATTCTAGAAAAGCCGGGGCTGGGTGGGAAGGCAAGGTGGGACAGGCACACAAGCGCCAAAAGGGCTTTAACTGCCCCAACCTGGAACTAACTTGCCTCACACAAACTTCAAGCTTTAAACGTCGGGTGAATTCAGGGTGGGGAACAAAATGTGCCTCCTGAGAGGAGAATGTTTCTGACAAGGACAAGGTCCAAAGTCATTGCACCAAGGAGCTCGATGTGCTTTAGAAGTATATCTATAAATAGCGCTAGGGTAAATCTGAGAGGCTTAATGATTTGTTGGAGAAGGAGCCATTGTCAATCGGGTCATCAGCTCTAGGGCACGGGCAAGAGACAGATGCAAACCCCACACAAGAGAGGGTTAAAGGCAGTCCCTCGTTTGGAAATCCATCCCAGCCTTGCTGGCAATGCATGCCAATTGCTTCTGTGACCAGCGTCTTCCTGAATCAGATGGCTGCTGGACTTATTATAGACAACCCAGAGAACCAGCACACGTGTTGGCAACCCAATGGCCTCCAGCTACCAGACTAGATGTGGCCGTTCAGATAGGAGGCCTAGCAAGCATCTTAGTACTAACGGACGAGGGTTTTATTCAGAGCAGTGTCTGCCTGCTTTGTACGCAGGGAATGATTTGGATTTTGTTCATGGTTATGTTGCTTTCCGGTGTCTGCTGACTTCTGCTTGTTTTACTGTTGCCTTGTCCTCCCAACTCGGCACGCCTGTTTTGCCCACGTGTCAACAAGGGAATAAGAACTCTCTCCAACAGCGACCAGATTCTTTGTTACCTGTCTGCCCGGTGCTGAGCACCATGGAGTGTTTGGGCTTCCTCAATGCTCTCCTAATATAAACCTGCCAGCGGGGATGCTGTGTAACAAGTAACCCCATTCCCTTTTGGCATTAACAGCTGTGTTTGCATGGCTCTATGTCCCTTGACATTTTACAGAAGTTTAACACCTCAGATGGTTCTTAGTTTCTGAAGTCCTGGAAGCATCCCTAAGGCACTACAAATGCAGTGCAGCCGAGGGGACGACCACATAGCAGCGTTTTTCCCTCTTACTACCATGTGCTTTTTTGTAATTCAGACAGAAAAGCCCACTGCACACAGCAACAGCGGGAACAGAGAATGCAAATGTCTCGATCCTAACACAGGACAAAGGGTAGTTGGAAAGAGTGAAGGGCCAGAAGGAAACATTGCATTACTAGGAGCTTGCTGTATTGTGTTTGTTCTTTAAGTGCAGACTTACTTGGCTTTGGAGATGAATTTGTAAGTGTCGTTCCAATACGCCAGCAGATCTGTAGCCTCCTCGTCGTACACCCGGATGTTATGGTACTCGAAGACGCCTGGGAAGAAGTTATCTATTTCTCGAGTCACATTCAGAATGTACCGCACCCTGTGTGGAAGCAGAGGGCAGATAAGATTGGACAGACCGTCTCTGTAAGGAAATGGCTTTGCCTTGTTTTGAATCTGTTTAGAGCCAAGCAGTCAGAGTTACACGACTACAACACAGAGCAAGCCAAACTGGGAGTTAGACTTCAAAGCAGGGAGGAAGGGATTGATTGCGAGGCCAGGCTAAGGGTTTGCTGTGGAATTTCTAACCTAGTCTCTGTGGAAGGGGCTTCGGTCTGCTGTGAATGGAAACCGAGCCAGGACTGGCCAGCCTGCCCATTCAGCCTGCTCTGTATTGCACAGAAGGGCCAGCAGTGGTCACTTGGCACATGCTACAATACAGCTTCATCTCTTCCTGCCAGCTGGAATCCATCCCCCTGGGAGAGAGACAATCCCGTTTCCAATCTCTCTTCCCATCGCGCCCGTTACCAGCAGTGTCAGGAGACTAGGCGGTAAGGGCATTAGCCTGAAGGGCCCTGCTCTCAACAATACGGGACCCTCCTAACACGCCTCTCTCCTGGGTCCAAGCAGGAGTAGCCGCCTTCATGCTGGGATTTGCACCAGGCCCTTCACTTCAATCCAAGACACCAGACTAGCCTCAGAATTAAGGCCACAGCGAGCAACTCCTGATGGTTGCATAGATCGGACCCCCTCATATTCTGCAGCTGCCCAGAACCCAGAGAAACTGGAAGGGCGCTGCCTGTGGTTGGGGCGGATTTGATTCTTCTCCCCAGCACAGACCGTTCTGAGCAGTGAGTGGCTGAGAGAAGCACATGGTATTCACATGTAAGACACCCCGAGCCCCTAAACTCATGAGAGATCTGCAAGCCTCCATGTCTTAGCAGACACAGCAGCAGAGTTTCCAGGGGAAAATGCCCTTTGCCAGGCTAGGAGCAGGTGTCAGGTGGTGGTGATTGAAAAGCTCAGCTCAGGATGAGGAGAGATTGCTGTAACCAGTGGTTTCCCGGCATGTTCTGTCTGGATCGATGTGGCCTACAGATGGGTCGCCTAACCCCAAACCTTACAGCCACGAAGGGGGAACGTTACCGCTTTGAGCTGCAAGATGCTCAGTGCAGCCCCTGCTCTAAGGCAGCGACGGCTGCTTTGACACACACTTGCCTGCCCAGGTGGTGAGGAGTGCCTCCGTGCAGCGCATGCGGGGTCTCATCCCACCCCACCCCAGGAGAGCAGCATGCAGAGCCCAACGAAAGGCCCCCCAGAGAACCAGCTCTGCACTGTCTATTCGGTGAGGGAACCGCAGATCTCGGTTACCCGTTGCTATGTGACCGTCAGCTGCCTGCACTCATCAGTGGGTTTCAGTCAAGGTCAGGGCTACCGGAGCCTTTTCCTTCCCTGTCTTCGTATGGGGGACTTGGGTGCTACTTTGCCAGTTCGCTGTCACCATGCTAGGTTTGCAAGCTCTTGGTTAGCACACAGCAGCAGCAGGTCTGGGATGGAAATCTGGTTGTGCAGGGACTTAGGTAAGGCAAAGCCTTCCCACCCATGCCCAGCAACTTGCATGCAGGGGCCTGCTACACAGCTCAAAGCTGCTTACCCTCTGTTCTGTAAATCTTCCAAATTGGAGGCATTCCACTCAGAACCCTGTGCAAAAAATAAAAAAGGGAGCATCAGCAGGAGTGAAGCGCAGTGTACACCACCGGGAGGGACGGCCCCCGCCAGCCGGGTGCGAGCTGCAGGGAGCCAGCGAGCTGTGCAGGGAGGTAGCTGGCCAATCCAGTGCTGTAAACTGAGATTTGTTGAAAATAGACGGTAAAAGGGGGGAAAAAAAAAAATAGTGCTCATGTCTCAAAGCGCAGACACTTATCTCACTTTACAATCAGAGCTGCCCTGAATCAACAGGAAGCCCTGCAAGACAGACCCAGGTAGAGCCCTAGTTAGTTTCCTGCAAAGCCACTGAGAAACCTAGTTCAGAAAAATAAAGACAGGCCCCCTCCCACACAAGACCCTGCCACTGACTCTGCCCCATGGAAGAGACGCTGTCTGCAGAGAGACAGAGAGAGTGTGTGTGTAAAACCACTGAGACCCTCTCTACACGGGTTCCCACATCAAAGACCGTATGAGTTTTTTCTCTTGCCTGTGTGAGCACAGAAACAGGCCAGGGAAGCAGGTTTTTGCTTCGCCATCTCACCAGCTTCTCTCCGCAGCGCAGACAGGGCCTCCAAGCCTAGCTGCTTGTCCACTACCCAAACGCTACAGATTGCGTGGGAATGAGAACGAAGGCCACCTTGGGAGCCAGTTGCTAAGAGGAGCAAAGGGAGGTGGAAGCCTCAGCTGCCCGCTTCCCCTGCCTCCTCCCGCAAAGTAGTTTCTGAACTGAAAGGGGGGGCGGGGGCGGGACGGGGACGAGGAGAGGCAAACGAAGCCTGCATGAGGGAGATGGACGAGCAGCTGCTTCAGAAGCCCAGACACTCTGCAGCCCATGATAAGAGTGGAGCAGCAAGGTTCCAACCCCTAAAGCATGGGCGGCTGCGTGACCGTGTGCCCAGCCCGAAGGGACGGACATCCATCCCGTGGAGCAAGCTGCTTGTGCAGTGGGAGCTGAACGGAGCAGAACTGGTGGAAAACGGCCCCACTCAGGGCAGGGTCAGCGGTGCCTGCATCCAGCCATGCTGGTAACTCTGACATGCCCGGACATTCTTCCATTCCAGACAATGCTGTGCAAATGAAACCCTTCCCAGCACATCCAGCTCGCAGCAAGGCTCGCGTATTCCCACTGGGATATACATTACTGCGCTGCTATGGGGTCCTCTGGCCTTTCCCGCACGTGCTGTAGAAACCTTGGGGAGGTAATTTTTAAACACATCAGTTCAGCTGATTCTCTCAAATGAACACACACCGTTAAAACGATGACAGCATCATCACATGGGGCCAGGCCAGGCCAGGCCGGTGCACTGAACAGCACGCTATGAAGACGAGCGTCTCCCCACAAAGCTCCATGCTTTGGTGCCTGGGACTGGGAAGAAAACTAGCGGTGCTTGAGCTAACTCCAGGGAGATCACAAGCCCCATGAGGAGCCCCTTGCTAGCCGACCGAGAGCAGCCAGCCCACATGCTCTCTGCTCTGCCCAAGCCGTCAAAGTGAGTCAGCCCGCTAGCTGCAGCAGGTTCATACCTCCCAGTCATGGGAACCACGTCGCCCCCGGCTTGCTCTGCTTAACAGACCCGGACACAGGCAGTTACTCAGATTTCCTCATCCCTCCCTGGGTTCTAACAGGGCTCTCTCCTGCTAGTGAGATGCACCAAGCCGTCCAGAGATTTCACGGCACAGCCTTGGCCTCTCAGCTGTATTGTGCTCAGGAATGAAATTGCTGGCTGAACACAACCTTACTGGTCTCTACCTTGCGTCCGTCCCTGGCTGCCGCGAGCCATAGAGACGGACTTTGCTGGGTGCTGCCTGGGGAGTCTTTCCTGCATGGGCTTGCTTGCATCCAAGTCCCAAAAGCTGTCTGAAGTTGCCTGGATTACTTCTGACTAATCTGATGAGCTTGTATGAACTTCTCACTAGAAACCACCTGGGCAAAGCAAGTCATTAGCCTGAGACACTTCTGCTGCTTAACTGTTCCTGCCTCCCCTCCACCCGCCCAATTTCTTGGGAGCACTCACATTTAACCACATTATGCCTCCGGAGCTAGCTTCAGGAGAGAGGGAGAGACGTGGCCTCCTTGCTTGGGATGGATTGGCTAGTTCAAGGAGGAGTGGCTCTGTTTAAAAAGGAGCAGACCTCACGCTAAGCCAACAAAGCCAGGGTCCATCCCCTGGGGCTGGGAAGTCAAGGGGAGGGCTGACTCGTCCTTGGAGCTGCGGTAAGTAGACAGGCCCTGGCAGCGATGAAAGGCAGTTAAGTAAGCACAACATTAAAGGAAAAATGTTTACGCAGCCTTAAGTGGATAATCTGCAGGGTTCTTTGTTAGGCTCCTCTGTTCCCAGCTGAGAAATGAGTTCAAAAGATCTCTACTGTTACAGGAAGTGTAATTCCACCTGTGACTTATACAGCCCTTCCCTGCCTGGGTTCCAGTTTGCTTTCTTTGTCACTGCTGTGTCCTCCCAAGGAGAGGTACACCCCGGTGACCTCACACGCAGGCTCCCGTATAGGAAGAGACGGGCTAGGGATTTGACTGTTACATGCCAGTAGAAACAGGGCGCGAACTCAGGTTTGAGCGCAGAAATACAGAGCTAAGACTTGCTTCCCTCATCTGGGAGCTGTGGAAGGGAGCTGCAGCAAGGCTGGATTGATCACATTGGGGTCAGTACGTCCAAGACACCAGCCAGCTCTCAGCCAATAGTACCTCGCCTTACGCATCAGCTCTAGGAGCAGCTACTGTTCCACTGATGGAAATGTTACTTCACACAGAGATCAGCCCACTGGTGGTAAGAGGCGTTATTTGCTTGAGAGGCCTGTTCTCAGTCACATAGAAATCTTGGGATTACCAACAGATTCGACCTTGCAGAGTCCTGGCCTTAAGGGCTTACCAGAAAGACATGGTCAAATATCTGCGTGGGACTGTCCATCTGCCCAAGAATCACGATCATTTCATTGTCAATGAACTCCTTGAACTCCCGCAGGTTGCACACCATCTGCATCTCCAGCTCCGTGCGGATCTGAGGAGGAGAAGAAGGCCGGGTTTCCCCAGGTGAATAAAGGGACAATGCCCATGTTGCGCAGTGCCCTCTGTGCTCCCGCTAGCCACCCTCCTCACCCGCAGTATTCTCCCGCACGCTAGTTCCAGCATGGGCGATGGTGGGCTCCCCGCTCACCTCTTTGGACGTGATGTTCTCCAAGTCTTTCTGCATCATGATCTCCCTTAACTTGGTTTTAATTAACCGCTCTGTGCGCTCACGCTCCGTGGGGCTAGGAGAAGGAAGCAACAGCCACTTACTGCTAGGTTGGGTAGAGTTGATTCACAGTGGTTTTTAACGGGTTAATGACGCTATGCAGATGCACCTAGAGCGAGACACTGCTGAGAAGATCCCCACCTGGGAGGAATCTAACGCTTTACCTCTGGATCCCCTTAAACCCAGATCAGGTTCACAGCTGTGCTTTATATGGAACAGAAACGCCATTGGATGGATCCAGTACTTTAATGGCGCTCCATAAAAACCTCTCCAGTATTTTGCCGTTTCAGTGGCTTCAGGCAGCGTATTCCCCCCTGCTAGTCTCTCAGCTTCCCCCTTACCTTTCTTGGAAAGGTAACAGCTCCACACCTCCTTACATGGAGACAGACTGCAGCTAAGCCTGCATGCATTCCACCAGCCTCTGCTGCCTGTCGCCTTATCGCTGGGTGCAAAAATAGCTTTACTAATCAACCAGGACGGTGGCAGTTGTACTGTAGCTCCGGTGCTCTGAGCTGGCTCACCCATCGTTTAAAGATGGGGCCCAGCGGTAACATCTCACACCTATTCTAGCCGTCTGTAACGCTGCCAAGACAGTAAATGCATGGAGGCTTCTGCTTTATGAACATCTAGAATTCCTCTCCAGCTGGTGGTTTATGAGTAAGAGAATTACAAAAATACTGGTGCTTTTAATCACAGAGCCCTGCCTGGGACTCCATAGGTCCCAGTCAGATTTTTCAGTGGAGAAAGGGTGGGGGTTTTAAACATGAACAAATCATGGCAGACTATTAAGCTGGCAGCCTGCCAGAGTCTTGCCACTCACTTCCCTGTACGTTAAAGACAATCAGGTGTGAAGACTCATTGGCAGCTGAAATGCCCCACACGATTATTCACTCACTGCTCTGCTAAGACAACCTGAGCTCTGCGTGCTGTAATGAAATCTATGGGAAGGAACACAGTGGGCAAGCAGCCTGTGGTGGCAAAAAGGCGCTTCCTCCGTTATCCTCGGGGGGAGTGTGGGGAAGGAGCTCTCGAGGTAATGCCATTGCTCCCTCTGCTGCAAGGAGAGGCTACACAATTACTGACAACTGGTTGGGAGCGAGTCGTAAGCGGGCAGCTTGGAAACCTGGCCCCACTACCAGCACGGCCATCTCAGTCGCTGTCCTGACGCGCGCCACCAGCCAGTGTCCGAGCATCATGCATCTTCCCACCCTGTTCCTCAAGGGGATAAAAGCCCTCGTCTCTACCCCACATTTAATCATTAGGCACGCTGACTGGATCAGCTGCTTGAGGCTTCCCAGCTAAGAGGCCTGAAGGCTTCTGGGCCACGCAGCAAGAACAAAATAAAAACCCAGTTTATTATAAACCAGCAACATGCCCATGTAAGCTCCTGAGCTGGTCTGGTGGTCTAGGCACAGGAGTGGGAGACAAGCTCCTGGGTTCTACTCCCAGCTCTGCCACCGATTCCCTCTTGGGGCTTTGAGCAAGTCACTTCGCCTTCCCCATCTGTCAAAGGGGATAGTATTGCCCAGACTGAGGGCCGTACGGAGCTCTGGAAGTGCTGAGAATCAGCACTGAAAAGGACACACAGGGTTTCCATTAGCTAGTCTTCCAGCCTTGATGTTTGTTTAATCCGGGATCCACCTATGAACTTACAATGCTTCCTGCTGACAAGGCATGAAGCCCGATCCCATGGGGCAGCATCTCCTCCTGCAGAGGTTTGGTGCCGCACGCGGCACAGCCTCTCTGCCCAGCAGAGACAGGTTGACTTACACGTCCGTGAAGAGGGCGGGGGAGTCGGGCCGGTGCGACTGCACGTCCTGCATGGCGTTCCATTCGTTGACTGAAGACTGGTCGGAGTTGATGTGGCTCTCATAGTAACTGACCCACGTGAGGAAGAGGCTCCCTGGGTAGTAGTTGTGACTTCGGGCCACCTCGCAGGCCTTGTGTAAACTCTGCAGGGCAGACCTGGAAGAAGCGCCCACACATCAGCATGTCCCCCCGGTGACGAGGAACAAACCCCAGAGTCCCACCATTCCCGTTCACTGCAGCTGGCTGGGCTATGGGGCAGCACATCCTGCCTCTGTCGGTCAGTCCCCAGGTCTGAACCTGGATGCAGTGGTACCCTCGGCCTACAGCTGCCTGGAAAGGTTACTGCTTAATGCAGCTCTGGACTCTCACACACCGCAAAGGTCTGCAGTTCTGAGTCAAAAGAACCCTGCGAAGCGGCAGCTCACGCTGAGTGCCCTTCGCAACACGTCACGGGAATCATTCTGAAACCTCGTACCGGCCTTTGGCGAGCCCCTCAGCCCTGCCTGTCATGCCACTCACTGCACACACGCGAGGCTACGTGCCCCCTGGAGCTGAATAAATGATCATATTGATGTTACAGACTCTGCATTGTTTGCCACCAGTTATTGTACCCAGGCAGCACAGCTCTCTGTGTGTCTGAGCAAGGCACTGAGGCCATGTGCCTGGGTCTCGGAAGACATGGGGGACACACAGCAGCACCTGCTTTGTGAAAGCAGAAGCATCTAAAATGCCTTGGATAAAGGAGCACTGGGACAGATCACAGGGAGTCCTTACCACATTGCTTGAACGGACACTGGCTTGAACACATGGACCCTGTTGTCCGTTGATACGCTGAACCCTCTGGTGAAAGAAAAAAATTGACCCATTAAGAATGAGACACTTATCACGGAGTCTTTTTTCAGCCAACAACCATTGATTTATAACCAGCCAGGACAGCAAAGGGATAATCCGAGGCACACATTGGTTTGGCCAGTTTCAGCTAGAGGACTGATGCAATAGCATGGTACAGCTCTGGGCAGACTCATTTTTAGTGGCTGCTGTTCAGCGACGAAGCCAGGACACTGGCTGAAATAAAGGCATTCGTCAGCCACAGAAGCAGCAGTGCCCAGGTGAGCAGTTTACCCAGGCTACATTCAAGTTCAAAACCAGAAATGGAAACTACACAGTACAGCTGAGCGAGGCAACCAAAGCAGCAAAGGTCACTCTCTGGGCAGTCCATACAGCTGGCACTGAGAGGAGTTTACAATCCAGGAGGACATTGGGCAATGAAGACATCACACTTATGTTTACGTTAGCAGAATATGGTTGTCCCTACAGGTGCTACACAGCCACACCTGATAGGATCCCTTTTCAGAAGCTTTCACCCCGTCCCCTCCCCACATACAGCGTGGAAGCTTCTTAGCAGCTTATGCGCACACATGCGTAAGCTGCTGCCTGACTGCAAGGCAACTGGTTGCCGTCTCCCATGACTACTGTGATTTGAAGGACAGCCTGAACTGCCCATATTGACAAGCATTTGAATGCGATTCCACACAGTATCCTCTGTGTGCAGTATAATGAACAGAACATGGAAGCCCTCTGCTTCCCAGACACTTACCCATCCCCATCCAAGTGAATAAGGGTGTCGCTCCACAGGGGCAGCACCAAGCCCATTGTGCAAGTGCTACTGTAAGAAGAAACAGAAGGTCAGCCATTGTGCCACCCGCTTCCCCCAGCTACTCTGCAAATTGTACAGCAATGGTTGCAAACCCATTTGTATTCATCTGAAATCCTGACCAGACCCCTCTCTAACCTGGGTCTTGTTCTTTACAGGTGTCCTTGGAAGTGCAAGCGGTGTTGGATATGGGCTGTTAACCAAAGCTGGGGTCTGCTCGCCCCCCTGCAGCAAGCCTGTAACGTTCGTGTTTCCCAGGGTGAATTGTGAAGTGACATCAGAGCAGCAGGCTCTATGCAGGAGGGCAGAGGCTGGGTCACCCAATTTTCAGTCAACTCAAGGTTTTTACACTTGAACGAAAGGAACCGTTCTGATTTCTTTCAGGTTTGCCACCACAAGTGGCTCCTTTCTAGCTGCGACTTTGGAATCCAAGGTTCTCTGTTTTTATTGGTCATTCAGCCACAGCTGCTAGGAACTCAGGTGAGTGTAATTTAATGCTCCTCTGAATGACGGCAATGGGAAGGAAGGTATGGTAGGTTGTGCATCGCAGCACACCACCCCCATCTGCGGATTTCCCTTTGCCCCCACGGTGGCTAAGCTCAGGCTGCCACAAGAGACGCTTATGGGAAATGTCACTGTTCTTCCAATAGCTGCTATGTCTTTTCCCTCATTTGACTAGCATGCCACGTTTGGTCACATGGAAATGCTTTGTCCTCTCTGAAAGAAGAGGGAAACCCTGGGATAAAAACAGAAATAAAGTGATGGAAGAACTGACGGGGGAAACTGTACGTGTCAGGTTGCCAAGGGGAAAAGCAAAACCCAAATTAGGAGGAAATTGCTGGGTGCTCAAAGCAGGTGCTTTCAGGGAGCGTCTGATGCTATTGTCCGGCTCTCCAATTCTTCGCACTGGACTCAGTGTGCTGCCTAACACCCACCTGGGTGACTGGAGCTCAGGGGAGGCAAACAGACTCAGAATGGACTGCGAAAATGCACACCCACTGCACACACGCACGCAGGAATGGCCATAATGCCCGGCCCCAGGAGACAGCCACAGGCAACTATTTCTGTTGACTAAACGAGATGAGCTCATGGAAAAATGAGTTTTTAAAAGGCGACCCAAGGTGGCCGGGGTATTTTTAGTGATACTTTTCCGCGAGCGTTTATCAGGGACCTTAGCAACAAGTCTGTATCGAGTTATAAATAGCAAGTGGGCTGGAGGAAGGGGGGGAGAAGAGGGAGAGCAGGACAGTCTAGAACCCAAGTAACTAGCACAAAGCTCAGAAAGCCTGCGCAGCATCTATCTGAGCGTTTGAGACTCGGTGTGAGGGAGCCCTCACTTAGCTGCATTCCAGGGGGCAGCACTGGTATGCCAGACCCAAGAGCAAATTCCCAGCTCACAGAATTCTGTGCAAGAACAACTTGTTTGTAAGTTGCGCAAGAACGTAATAATTGTGTTAGTGCACCCATGATTTTCAACCCCGCTGCACATGGCACCAGCTGCGCACGGGCCCCAGTTCTTTTGTCCCAGTTGCTTCTGAGCCAAGCTTCCCAAGCACCGCTACAAATTAAGCACCATGACTGCTGGGATATCTAAATGACAACCAGGAAGGCAGTTTCAAAGGCGAACGGTTTCAGCCAGCCATGTGATGGCCGTGTAACAACCCTGGAGGAATATTTCTGACATGCATCGCACATAACTTTAAGGTTGGTAACATTCATTCTCATACTGCGGCTCTATTCAGATGTTCTGGGGCTGGTGCATACTCGCTGTTTCTCAAGGTAACTTCACAGGAAATTAACAGGAGGGCTCAGGACCTGGGTTCCTTTTCTCTCCCCTCTTAGCTAAGACCCAGATGGGTTTGTGATGCTTTAGGGTGCATGTCCTCCCACCCCACCCCACGCCCTACAAGAGCCCAGAGTCCTATTTTAAGAAGTCTCTAGGAAGTCTCTGCCCTACAGCAGCCGGCAGGCCTCTCCACGGCTTCTGGATACACAGACAGCAAAGATGACTTAGTGGCCACATTTTGCGACCCTTTGGAGAGGTCGCCACAATTTACATAAATACTGTGAAAGCACGACACCACGCTGACACACAAACGGCTGGAGAGCGCACGCGCTGCGTAACCTCTGCCACCAGAGTGCCTGGCATTTCCTTCGGGCCCTTTGTGTCCCCACCACAACCGAGCCCCCTCCAGGCCTCAGCAAGGGGCTGCGCATCTGACTGCTCCCCCTGACCGGGGAAAGGCAGCTATTGTTACAGTTTTTTATTGTATAGACTCTAGGGAAATCAGACAAGCCGGCTCCAGCGTTTTTGCCGCCCCAAGCGGCAGGAAAAAAAAAAAAAAAAGAGCCACAATCGGCGGCACTTCTACCGCCGCCGCTTCATTCTTTAGCGGCAATTTGGCGGCTGGTCCTTCCCTCCGAGAGGGACTGAGGGACCTGCCGCTGAATTGCTGCCGAAGAGCCGGACGTGCCGCCCCAAGCACCTGCTTGCTGCGCTGGTGCCTGGAGCCGGCCCTAGGATAAGCAGGGCTTTGGGTCTTGCCGCTTACTGCTTTCAAAACTCCTGCATCCACACGGGAGATTGGTTACGCTATTTTTCGGGACTTCCAAATGCTGCCCATCCTCTGTCCCTCCCAACTCTGTGCTGCTTCCCTACGTCCCAAGTCCCACAGCCTAGGTTTGCGTTTCAGAGATGCACCAAGCCTCCAGGCTCCCCCACCCCTCTTTCAAGATATTAGAAGGCAATTTGGGGGCTGGAGAGGCGAGTCTAGAGGCTGAAGCAGTCTGCCTAGATACCTGTCATTGGAAGAGAAATCCATTCCTAGGACAATGCTTTCCTCAGTGTCTTGTCTGCCATTGGTTGAAACTACCACCATGTATCTAGTGCGGTTCTGGTACGTACTTTCCAGTCTTACTGCCTAAGGGTCAAGGAGACAAAAAAAAAAAAGGTCAGCAGCAAAGCCAGTGAAACACACAGTTGTGACTTACAAAGCATCATTCCATGCTGATGTTAGGCCCAACCAGGCATTTTGCACCAGCGCAGAAGACCACAGCCTCTACGCTGGGTACACAGTACTGCAGCGAATACAGAAATCAGCATCATTCTCTCAGCTCTCTCACAGACACCAGGAGCTGCTCTTTACATCCACCAAGCACTTGCCTGCAGACGTGCCCTGTTCAACCAGGTTGCGTTCAAACACTCTTGTCATCAGTACCTGGGGAGAGCTGCCACAGTCCTCTGGGCAAGTTGGCATAGGTAGTCCTAGGAGGTGCTGCGTGCTCTGAACCCGATGGGCACAGAGCGGGCTCAGCGCCACCCAGAAGTTACGTAGCACCTCAGAGATGGGTCCTTCCCTGAAGCTATCCACACTGAATTATGGTAGTTCTTTAAATGGTTGACTGACTAGTTGATTCTCTCCCCCCAAAACCAAGCACAGCTGGTGAAACTCAGGCAGCAAGCAGCCTTCCGGCGTGCTTTGAACACTGACCGCAAGAGAGGCAAGTCAGCAAGATCCAGGAAGGCTGCATCACAGAGCCCGGTATATTTACAAGAAGCCAAGAGGAACTACATTCAAATGACCTGAGCAAGTCTTCGTAAGATCAGAAGTTGATTAGCTGTGGCATGCCAAGGGGACGGCACACAGACAGAGTGCATTTGGCTAGGCCAGGTTTGCCCATATGGATCTGTGGCAGGCAGTTTCTTTTGCTTTTAGTGCTTTTGGGCTCGGTCCCAAGACATCTGCAGTTATTTTAGTCACAGAAACCCAATTAAAGATAAACTGGGAGGCCATTAGGGAGGAGATGTCTTAATGATGATCTGTTGGGTCGTGTCTAATGTAGCCCAGAGTCCGAGTGTTTACATTCGCATTGTTACATGGCTTCCTGAACTTCTCAGTGAGCCATGGGGAGCCAATGAGGATGAGAAAAGCCTTGTCTACATGAGCAGCATCAGGGAAGCCTCCCAGTGTTGTAGCAGGAGCAACAGCCGGCACAGAGGAGCGACTGGCATTTCAGCCACCACTAGACCAGACCTATCTGACACTGCAGCAGACTAGAACCACGACAAGGCACCTGGCTTGCAGTGTGATGGGGTGCTGGCAGACTGGAAGAGACACTGCATGGTGGGAGAGGTGCCCTCACTCCACTCTGCTCAGGAGTCACCACGCTGGAGCCAGCCTGATTTGCCTTCTCATTCCTTGCTCCAGTGAGGAGGAGGGACATGAGTTTGCATTTCTGCAGGCCAGCCCTTCCAGACGGGATCGCTGCCAAAGGGGCGACTTCTAGCACTAGTAGCTGACACCAGATCGCAGAGGAAACGGCTGCGCCTGACCCCAAAGAGCAGAGGACAACCGGGGTCTTGGCGGTTCAATTTTTCCACCCACATTAGGACACAAACCCCAGAGGATAAAACCAAGAGAGTGAGCAAGCAGTGAGCAGCACAACCACCACCCTGCGCCCAGGGACCTGTCCCAGGCTCCAGAGGCCTGTCTGCAGCCAGAGGATTAGTGTAATCTAATTTACTTCACAAAACCAATCTAGGTAGCTGTAATTAGCTGTGTGGTTTTAATGTAAGACCCTTTAGAGCAGGGCTGCCCAAGCAGGTGTCAAAGGTCACATGGCCTCAAGTCACTGAGACAGGACTTTCATAGGAATGATTAAGAGAAACTGACTTTTTAGGATCAGCATTTAATACCTCCGTGCCCGCTGAGAGCCACCAGGGGTGCAGCTGAGGCAATCTGTTTCACTAAATTGACCAGAATGCTCAATAATCAGCTCTGCACTTCTAAACCAGGTGACACCAGAGGATCTCAAAGCAATTCACAAACAATTAGAGTCTCAACATGCCTGTGAGGGAGCTGCAATTCCCAGTCCCCTCCTCCAAACCGGGATCTCATTCTCTACCAATGGCAGTGATAAAGCAAAACAGAATCAGCTGCAATAATTACTACCCACCCAAATGACATGGCTGTCCTAGCAATGGTGGGTTACGCAGAGTCACTGGGACAACACCAGCTGATCCAGGCGAGAGAACGTTCTCTTCTCAAATTAAGAAACTTACCTACATACTGGTAATATAAAAATCTATTGCAGCTATTCCTGTAACCAGGGTCTGTCTATAGACAACATGTTGTGATTATAACACAGCTTTCCCCTCAGCTGCAAGCTTGTTTTGACCACAAATGACATCATGCAGTATTTAGCAACCCACATGGAAGCACATTATGCAGGTCCAAAGCCGATACAGAGGTCTTACCCATCACCTAGATGGGGAGTACAGAAACCAGCAATGCCTACAACAGGACCGTGAGAATTTATAAGCTAGAAATTTGGTTTGGATACAGAACAAGATTATTTTTTAAGTTTAAAAGCCAGCTGCCCAATTTCTACATTCTTCCGCATTCCAGAAGGTTCTTGTACAACTTAACCCATTGCCTTCCTGCTACGGGTCTTACACTGGTCCATTAAAGGGCCCAATCCTGCTCCCTTTGAAGTCCCTGAGAAGTCTGCCCATTGCTCCAACAGGAACAAACGCAGACTCTTCTGCTGTCCTCTAAAAAGTGACACTCACCCTCCAAAGAGCAGCTGCCAACACACAAGAAGAGAGGTGGGTTTTTACGCTGTTTACACTACAAGTCTCAGCTGAACGTATTATTTTAAACGAGTCTCTTGCAGCTCTGTGCACCCTTCATTTGTGAGGAATCAATTCAATTCAGACGGACTTCTGACCTCAGCCTCGTGCAAGACACTAGCATTCGCACTGAACGCCACACAAAAGGCTGTCTCTCTCAGCCTACACAGTCCTTATTCAGCTGTTAACAGGGCAAACTGGTCTCACAAGGCACAGCGCAGCCAGCAATACTGCTGAGTAATGCAGCCTCAAACATTCTGACTTTGGGCCCCAATCTGCGAGGTGCCAAGAGCCCCCTGGGATGTGAGTGCTCTGTATGCTCATGGCCTTCTGCATCAGGCCTCTGGCTTGTCTGGGCTGGGTTATTCCACATGCAATTGCAAAGCACTCGCCAGCCTCCTTTTTAAACGGCAGCTGCTTTCCTCTTGTGTGTGTAAGGAAGATCCGGCTACAGGGAAAGCCAGGAGGAAAGTGCAAACTAGCAGTGCCGGAACATCTCTTCTGGTGCTTGGCTAGGCCTGGTGAGGTATAAACTGCTGTGGCAGATTCAAGAGATGAACCCAGACAACACAAGAGAGCCCATCAATGCTAATGGAGGACAAGAGAGCCAATGAAGATCTTCGAAATGTTTAGATACTGCCAGTGCCTCCGGCCAGCATTCCCCTCTGTTTCTGGAGGCTTCCAGGACAAAGTAACTGTAATGCCACCACTTCAGTTCCATAGCATCTTTCATGGGAGGATCTCAATGTGCTAACTAACCAACAAGTCTTTGCTCATAACACCACGGCAAAATAGGCATGAGCCACAAAGGGATTATTTCTCCCACTAAGGGAATGCAGTCACATCTGGGGTAGTACATGGCAGCTGCTCAACAGCCCACAGTAACACCATGCAATGATGTAGAAAGGGAAGATGAGAACCCAAATGACTCTACAGGGGGGTATTTCAGGAAGGCTGGATATAATCAGTAGGGTTCTGTGTCTGTCATGGAGGTTGCGGAAGTCACGGATTCTGTGACTTTCCATGACCTCCGTGACTTCTGCAGCGGCCGGTGTGGCTGGCTCCAGGGCAAGCCGCTCGGGCAGCCCCACAGCCAACCACACCAGCCGCTGCTGGAGCAGTCCTGGGGACCGCCTGAGCAGTGGTCCATGGCAGCGGTCCCAGGACGGCTAGAGCAGCCGCTGTTGGCGGGCCCTGGCAACTGGTGCCACTGACCCCCTCAGCAGCACCCCCCCCCGGGCACCCCCACAGCAATGACACCCCCTCCCCCCAAAGATGTAGTCAGGGGTATTTATAGTACAAGTCATGGACAGATCATGGGCTGTGAATTTTGGTTTATTGCCCATGACTTTTATTAAAAATACCCTTGACTAAATTGTATCCTTAATAATCAGCAATTTAGAATTCAACCAAGACACCAGGGTAATGTTCTTAATTCTTATGACAGTTGCTCTGGGATCTTTCATGACCACAGGTGCTCAGGACATGAGTCACCAAATGTACGCAGAACCCTTGAGTCAAAACATTGTCCAACTCCTTGTCTCACTGGACAAACCAGTGAGCTGGCCGCACCTTTTTCTTGTGAACGTCTGGGCTGTAAACAAGTTTCTGGATTTCGATAGCAAAGCTATTGACATGGCTACGTACCACAGCTTTCATTGGTCACTCTGCAGCACCTCTCAATGGGACCTAGCCACACATTAACAGTCGCGGATTATTTATCATAAATCAAACAGCCAACCTACCAGTCGAATGTTGTCTTCTGGGCGGAGCAGGATGAACATGGCCTGCAGGTGCTGCTGGAGATCCCCTGAAGGAGAGAGGGAAAGGTGAGGACGCACATAAACACCTTTAGTCACGTCCTACCTCCTGGCATCCCAAACATCCCCTGGGCAGGTGCTGTCCTGGCTGCCGCCAGCTCCACCTGTGACTAGCGTCTCTCTGTGTCGTCAGCTCTTTGCTCTGTGCCATTACCGGGCTCTCTGGGCAGACAGGACTTGCACTCTCTGGGTAATGTTTGTCCCTCGAAGACCTGTTCCAGAACACCTCTGAACACTCTATGTCCTAGCCCCATTCTGGTCTTGTGTCCCCCACATCTGGGTTGTCCCATTTACTTCACCCGGCTCAGTGATTGCACTCTGGCTCAGGTACCCCCACGACGTACAATCCACTCCTTTCTTAGAGCAACGCTTTCCCATTTTGGTTCATGGGCCACCCCCAGCTGCCTGCCCAGGATATCAGGAGAGCCATTAATGTTAGCTGGAAATGCGAGCTACAGGTTTATTGGTGGCACTGAGAAAGGATGCAGGTGCTATCCCAGCTGCTCAATACATTAGAAGCTTGTTAATAAGAAAGGGAGTGGAGTAGCACACATTCCCAAGCCAGCAGGCATTCACAAACCAAGCCCAGATTAATTCCCGGCCTACATCTATTCCCCTTTGCACCTCCTGGGAGTCAGAATTTGCAGCAGTGCTGCTGCTCAGGACATGGAGAAAGAGGGATGCGTCTCCAGCAAGCACCTCATTCTATGAAATGTCAGTGAGCAACACAGCCTCCAGCAAGAGACCCTCTCTGCAACAGCCACCTGGAAAAGTCACTTGCAACCCCAGGTGGCAGCTATCACAGAGGAGTGGGGGTCCATTCTTCCACCCTCTCCTTTCTCATGCAGATGGAAAGCTCAGACTAGTTAACCGGCTCCTTAGGGAAGGACAAAGGTTTCAGTGGAGCAAGTGATCAGCACTATAAAGTCTTGTGGACAGTAAAGGTTATGGAAACCTTAGTCCAGCGCCTCCTAGTGACAGCATATTGCACTGCCATGCAGGGAATCTGGGCCCCCAGGTTTCCAAGAAGGCGGGGGCTGGGAGAACTGGGGAAATATTGCACCCGGTCCTTGGGCGAGTATCTTACACTGCTCTGGAACGGCTCCCCATCGCCCGCAGTGCTGAAGAGAGCTAGTGGCAGCATCTGGCCCCCTCCACCAGATGGGACTTGAATACAAGGCTTTGTGGGGGTGGGGAGACACAGGAAGGGGGAGCTTGGAGCTTGCTCCCACCTTACAAATTTCAGCATCTGCAGAGTTGGTCCAAGAGCCTGTCCTAGGACAGCGTTTCATTGGGGCCTCAGCTGGGCAGGAGAAGCTAGGAGACTGTCACTGGAAATGCTGAGTGACTACTACAGGCAGACAGCCCTGGACACAGAGAACAGGGTGAAACTGGCTCATCAATGGGATACACACAATTCTCTGCACCTTCGTTGTTCCTTCGCTCTCAACACTGCAGACTCCTGGCGGTGCCACCAGGAATCACACGAACTAGCACCAACTGGTTAAGACGACAGCGTTTTCCCCTTGGGAGAGCTCAGAGCGCCAGCAGTTCTACATCTCCCTTGCTCCAGATGGCTCCTGGCAGCACGAGGGCTTCACTCACAGGAAGCATCTAAGAAAGTGAAATACTCTGTGCCCCAAACCTTTTCCAGATCAGATTAGACAAAACTCAGCTACAGCCCCCTAGGGTCTTTAACAATCAGCCCCTGTCATGCTGGAGCTGCAAACGGCACCTAGGAGGCGAATCCCTAGGTATACGCTATGGCTAGCTTCCCTCCCAGCTGCCGATTTCAAGGAAAGACAAAGCAAGTTGCCGAGCAGGTTTCTCTCTCTGGGAGACTCGGAGGGGCCAGTTGGGAAGATATTTTATCCTTCTGATACAGAGGGAGATTTTTTGTATTTCCCCATATTTCCCTGTTGGCCAACAGCCCAATCAACCCTGGTGGAGACTTTAAACTTTACACCAGAGAGAGAGACAACATCCCTGGCCAGCTTTGCTCCTCTCCCACGCCCCATGTGAGTGATGCAAACACCAGGTGTTATACACCCTGGAATGGGTTCCCTAGGGAGGTGGTGGTGGAATCTCCATCCTTCGAGGTTTTTAAGGTCAGGCTTGACAAAGCCCTGGCTGGGATGATTTAGTTGGGGTTGGTCCTGCTTTGAGCAGGGGGTTGGACTAGATGACCTCCTGAGGTCCCCTTCCAACCCTGCTATTCTATGATTCTATGACCTGGGCAGAGGGGTACACCATGTTACGCTGTTATCGGGCCCTGTCGGGTTGGCACCACTGGCATTTCAAGGGCAGCTACCACATCTCTAACACAACCCCCAGCAGGGCACGGTGGTAACACAGGGCTGACTTTGTTTAAACTGGGCTGGCAAGTGGGGTACAAGCTACCAGCCAGGGTGGGAAGTTGGACTTTTCTAACTTTAAGTAGACATATCCCCTTGGGTGTTTACATCTTGGGAAGCCGCGACATCTTTTCTTGGCTCAGTCCGGCCCTGACAGAGTCCAAAAGAATAGACAAGTTAGCTCCCTTCACACAGTGAATTTTGCCAGGCACCACTTGGCAGCGCTCGAGAGGGAGCCATGGGCAGAAGCCAAGTGTGGAAGGCTGTTTTCTTAGCTGGCCAATCTGCCAACTAGTCAATTTCCCCTTTTTGGGCGTGATGCTATTAAAAAAGCCATGGGGCTAGCATTAAATATGTCCTGTTGTGAAATAATAAATATCTTGTTTGCGGGGACTCCCACACTCCTGCTGAATGTGGGGAAAGAGGTTAGAAAAGCATTCCTTCTCCATTTCTCTCACGGCCGGGAGAGAAATCCGTTTGCCAGAATTCTGTGTGCACCAGAGGTTAGCAAGCTGTGGTGCTGAGCCAGGCAAAGGCCAAGAATGGAGATGGAAGTTTCGTTTCCATATACTCCTCTCACCACCAGTGGTTGGTTCACAAATTGGAACCATGTTGTGTCCAAGACTGTGCAGCTCAGATCTGTTCTGCCTTGTGTGGTGTAGTTGATTTCACCAGGCAACGATAAAAACAAGTACTACTACTTCATAGATAGGATTCGCTGTGTGCACATATATTCAAATATATACATAATATACAATAGGGAGGAACTGGTTGAGAATTTGAAAGTGGAAGGCAGCTTGGGTGAAAGTGATCATGAAATGATAGAGTTCAAGATTTTAAGGAATGGTAGTAGGAGGAAGAACAGCAAAATAAAGACAATGGATTTCAAGAAGGCGACTTCAGCAAACTCAGGGAGTTGGTAGATAAGACCCCATGGGAAGCAAGTCTAAGGGGAAAAACAATAGAAGACAGTTAGCAGTTTTTCAGAGAGACATTAAGGGCACAAGAGCAAATTATCCCACTGCGTAGGAAAGATAGGAAGTTTGGCAAGAGACCACCCTGGCTTAACCAGGAGATCTTCAATGATCTAAAAATCAAAAAAGAGCCCTACAAAAAGTGGAAACTAGATCAAATTACAAAGGATGAATATAAACAAACAACACAAGCATGTAGGGACCAGAACAAAACCCAGGTCAACTAACTCCCAATCCTGTAGGTCACACTGCCTCCTAGAATACAAAATACAATGCTGCAAGTGATCACACCAAAGCAGGTTTGCCCTTGCAGAAATTTGATCTCTGTAGACTCCATATTCACTACATGAGAGTTTTCTTACTCAGCCAACTGTACCCCTGATCCCTTTGGAAGTCAGCTCTAACACATGGAGTCTGGGCACCAGAGAGCTGTAGTTCTGTTTATGCTACCATTGCATGATCTATTCTGGCCAGGATCACACCTGAATTCCATCCAGCTGGGATAAAAGGTGGCCCTCTCCACATGGTAAAGCGAATAGAGCATCTGTCAAGCAGACACTTGGGCTGTAACTGTGCAGCGTATTTTGGAGAGTGAAAAAAAGAGACAGGTCAAGGCATCAGTTCTGAAAGATGCTGGCCCCACTTACATACCACAGACAGATTCACTTAAATCCTCAGCCAAAGAGACTGGCTTTAAACCAATGTTAGGCCCATTCTATTTTCTTTGAAAGGCAGGGGTTTCTTATGCCCCAACCCAGCCTCCCACAGCTCAGCTTCTGCTCCTGCCATGGTTTTGGCCAGGGGGGGAGGGGAAAGACAATTTTCTGACTCCTGACTTTGTCCTTAGCACTGTTAACATTGGCAGTCGGGGCGGGGTGCGTGCGTGGAGGAGACTCTCCCTGACCATCTCTTTGGTTCGGCAGCCGGGTGACATTCTAACGACACGCCAGAGCCATGGAAATCATGGCCGGAACCGACTGAAGTCACTCTTTTGGGTGGTCGCTTTTTGGCAAGGACAGAGTTGAATCCAGCCTCTTTGGTTTTTGTCTGCCCCAGGTGGAAGTTCGAAGTTCTCAACATTATATGTCCCCTTCCCCCACCAGTGATTGTTTAATGAAGGGGAAAAAAATCGGAGACACTATGATGCCTGTAAAGTGCCATCCATGAATCAGCACCATGTACACACTGAGCAACCGTCTTCCCTGCAGCGTTTGGTTTTCGTTATTCAGAGACTGACTTTTCCAACAAAGGATCAAAACAGAAAACAAATCAAGCTTCCAGCAGACAAAGAGGGTGGAATTCTGACTCGCTTCATATTATTCATTCCGTACACGAGTCTATCTGAATAAGAGACACATTAACAGACTCCGAATGCTTCCCACCACCACTCAGAATTAGAAGGAGGTCTTTATTTTTGCTGTCAGTAAACAAGCTGTTTACAGACCAGGGAGAGCAGTTACTCAACCCAGATTATCCCAGGGTTTGGACGTTATGCACCAATCTTTGCACATGGACCCCAATACAAAGGTTATTGAATACATTAATAATGCAGGACATCATCCTTTGGGGGAGACGCATTTGCACTAATGCACTTTCAATAACGTTACTGGATGGGAAGAGTTTGCACCCTTTGCAATTCAGCTGTTTATGTAGAACCAGTGACCACATGGACGTGCCGTCACGATCGCTTCAATAAATCCCCACTTTGATGAAAAGACAGACCGAGCGCTTTGGATTTTGTTGGGAAGGGATTGCTGCATTCACGTTTATATTACTGGGACCCTTAGGTCTACCAACATGACGTGTAGCAGCCTCGAGAGACGAATGTCTGAGATGAAAGCCAAGAGCTGCACTAACATGGCTTTTGGTGGGTTGGCACCGAATCCCAAAGAGGAGAATTTAGGGGACCGGGCAGTCAGGAAAATCCAGGCTGTCAGATGTAAACAGAGGCGGTGTATTTACCTGCATGCTTGTTGCGCCTGTTGTTGATTCTGGGGGTAGAGGACCCATTTCCTCGGGGCAGGAAGAGAGCCGCACCTTTCACAGTGAGGAAGCTTTCGCTGATGCTGCAAGGGAAAGAAAACTAATGAGCCAGTAGAAAGGAGAGAAAGCACCATGACAAACAAGGGCCCTGGACAGGGAAGATACTTAGACCCAAACCATGGTGCTGGTGAAGGACAGTTAGTTTCTTTCCCCCTCTAGAAATACATTCATGCTCTGAACCCTGCAGTAAGTGAGTCGTGTGTGTAGGGCTATTGAGAGCAACGGTACATAAAGCAGCTGGGGCATTGCCCTAAGAGGTGTTTTTGATTTGGAAACCTAGACGTCTGGTAGACATTTCCACATGGCAATATGTATATCAATGCTTGAAATCCATAATGTAATGGATCTGGCTAATCCTATGCTTTGTTGTTCAGAGAGTTAGCTGATGGCCCCATAGCAACAGATGCCTTGCTTTGTAGTTAGCTGAAGGACCATCAGTCCGTCCAACAGATTAATGGACCATAAAACTCTATTGTCTGATGATTCGTATGATAATTGGCTCATGAAGAGACTCAAATAAATTAAAAGCAAAACCATAATGCTGTTACTTTAAGACACCTTTCATTGGCTTGACTTTGCCCTTAAATCAAGTGACATGAAGACTGAAGTGCACTGCTGAAATAGCTACACAGATCACCGAGACCCTCTTCTGAAAAAGATTTTACATTAAGAAAACTCTAAGTAGCTTTCTTTTTTAAAGCATATGCCTGTTGTAGTTCATTGAGGAAAACATGATTCTTAGCACAACTCGGCTGGGATTAAGTCATCCTGTTACACAGAGCTTGGGGCACCTGTTTTACTCTGAACTGAAAGGGGAAAACCACACAAACATTAAAAAGTAGTAAATCCAAAACGACAACGCTAGAGTAACAGGATGAACTATGCACGTTCTAGACAGGATATGAGTCCCTGCCATTGTGCACAACAGCTCCATGCCTTCCATGAGAAACCAGATCGCTGGGTTCGTTCACCCACGAGACTAATAGCCTCTTTACACGCCTTTCTCAAGTTAAATATGACAGTTTACTGTTCCCCTCTCAAAGGCTGAGTTAATGAAACGGAAGTTAGAAACAGCACAAAACCCCTCCACATATTTGAGGAAAATGAAAAGTTACAAGAAATGGATAAAAGCTAACCTATGTCAAGTTAACACCCTTCGCACATACTTCCTTTTCACAAGGGTGGCCAGATCAAAGGGCTGTCTTAGCAATCTGATTCACGAAAGCATCTAAGCACATACGTACAGTTAAGCACATGCTTAAGCCCCATTGAAGAAAAAGGCTTTGTAGAGAATTCAGTTGTCACCCAGTAGTCAATGGGACCAGCATGTGCACAAGTGCTTTCCTGAACGGAGGCCTTATTGCTGGATATCCTGACCTTCTCGTATCTGCTCTAACTCCACACACTCCCATGGGAAAGAGTGGATTGCCCCTGCCCTGGAATGGCACCCAAAATGGGAACGCTCTTTGTAGACACATCTCGAGGGAGCCCTCGAGCCCAGAGCTCCTCCCCCGCGCTGCACTTTTTTACCCTGGCAGTTGTACACTTCCCCAGAGGCCTTTTCCATTTAGCCCGTGACTTGCCAGCTCTTTGGTGCCCTGGTCCAACACACCAGAATTTCAAAAGGAAGAAAAATTCTTCCTAGATCAAAAAGGATCAAGAATCGTTATTGTGCTAAATTAAGATGCATCACTGGGCATGCGGACCAGATGTTTTCTCTGGAGAAAAAACAGGCCCTCAGAACCTCCCAGGACAAGAATTTTAGCCAACAGCTCCCCTGGCACCATGTGACAATTATGTTCTCTACAAAGCCTTTAGGCTACGCAGTGCCTTGAAGTTCACTTTGGACATACCAAGAAAATGTTCAGTTATCTTGAAACCACTTATTTTGTGGAATCCTCCTGCCGGGCCTCACTTCCCCATAACTACATTTTTTCCAGTCTGTATTGGCTTCATGCTTCACAGAAGCATGTTTCCGATTTTGCCACTAGAAGAACAGGTTGCTGGACAAGGCTGCTGACCCACCAGCTAGAGATCGTGCAGATAAAGCACAGTTCTCTGCTATGCTGAGCCACTCCATCCAAGGAGATTATAGGGGAACAAAAGCTAACGACAAAGGAATTACTTCCCCCTTTCCTCTGCAGCTTCCTCTCAAAAGGACTGACGCTAGAAAAACGTGAAACGGGCACAGCCAGTCTTCTCAGCAACCACTTAACCCGCACAGCCAGCCACTGATATTGGCCTCCCACTCCACCTGTTTCCCCAGAAGGTTGACATAACATGACCATTTATGAAGATACTTTTAGGGGATTAAGACGAACGCGCGTGGAGGGCTGGGCAGCTTAAACACAGAATTAAAATCTATTTGCTTATATGGTTCAGCCATATTGGTATTAGTCTTCCAGGGATGAGAACGTTCTGTGCCCACCTTCTCCAGCCCTTGTCTATTCTATAGTCCCATGTTCTGTACAGTATGAACAGGGATTCTTGAGGGGAGAAGGGCGGTTGGTATTTATCGCTGGGGGGAAACAGGCGGAAAAGGAACACAGAGTTCAGCATGTTTACTTGATACCATTAAAATATGTTTTCTGGCATTTCTAGTTCTTACTCCTCTGGGGTTGGTGCCTGCCTGAACCAGAGGGGCGCTGCAGAAGTACAGGTATGGAGATCAGGTGTGCCACTGTCCTTCAGACGGTTTGCCACCTGAATGATTTTTGTGCGGTTGGGGTCGGCGTTTCGGGACACCTAGCAGCCTGCTAAGTCGGCGAGAGCTGGAGCATTAATCAGAGGTGCTGCAAGGGCCAAGGAGACGTGTGCATGTCTCAGAAGGGAATATAGTCTCCAGTCGGAGAGGCAGAAAGCAGGTTTTTAAGAATGTGGAAAAACGGATCGGTCCTGTGCAGCAGGCAGATCAAGTAACCAGAACCAAGCAGCCGACAGGGCAGGCATCAGTGAAGGTAACCACCATCAGCCAGCGTTCACACACTCAGCACAGGAGCAGGGGGCGTGGGAGGGGCCAAGAGCCACAAGCATGCGTGGGGTCTCTTGCCACACCGTGACAGACAGGCTATGGAGACGCAATGGCTGAGCGAGGAAGGCACATTACTCTCAATCAGCAATCAGAACGCCCTGTATTGCTCTCCCTACCTGCCATTTGAAGATACGGCCGTGTGCACTACAGCTGCCAGCTGAGTGGTGGGGGGGTTTGTTGCCCTGGTGTTTGTTTTGAATTACCTTCAGAGTATTTTTCTCCAGCGCATTCCCATGCTGGGGTGGAGAGAAAGGCATGCTGGGTACGGCCTTCAAATACATCAGATGTGAAAAGTAAATTCATTGACCTGAGTCTCTGTTCCCTTGGCCTTTCTGCCAGGGCGATACAATAATAGTTACAGTAGCAGAGTCATTTGCCATTTAAACTAGGGTGTGCCCCACCCCCAGCTTCCAGCATCACCTGCTTCCTCCTGCAGTGAGGTCACAATGCTAAATGCATGACATCATAATGGAATCCAGTGTCACGCACAGACACCAAACACGGGGCAATGACTTTCCTAAGGCTCCAAGCAGTGAGAGAAGCTGGGGTTGAAAGGAAAGAGCCCTTAGCAAAGAAAATTAACCTCAAACTACCTGGCTTCATTGACATTCTCTTGGGAGAAGTGGGCCCCACTTTAAAGATACAAAGGCAATTCTTTTGATTTGCCACCCTGCGCACACCTAACAACGGCAGAGCGCTCCCACGCTGGCTCCAATCTGTTCTGCCTGACGGCCACTTTCATGTGCAGCCCCAAGCTCTCCAAAGCAGAGATTACACCAAGCCCAACCCTGGTGCTTACCGTTATAAATACACTCCCCATAAGAAGACACAAGGTTGAGGCCATAGACCCCTGATGACCTAGGAATTTAGCAAGTGGGTAAGACGTGTGTGAACATGAAAATAAGAGAAAAGAAAGTACAGTGGGATTGTAGACGTGTAGAATAGAGCACAGAGCAATTCTTCCACTGAACAGGACTGTTTTTCCAGCTCCCTGCTGATAGCCCTTGATGTGTTGTGTGCCGGGTGGTGCGCACTGACACCTGTACATGTGGTTTAAATCCAGTTTAATGGAACATCCCAGAACTCCTTGGATCTGGAGCCTAAATCAATGACTTCTGGTACTGGAGCAGCCACAAATTGCAACAACTAAATGACTCTCACATAGGACGAAGCTGTGCCCTCCGAGGGGGACAATCCCACCCTCCCGGTGCCCAAAACCCAACCCCTAGGTTTCACTGCAAGGAAGGCAAAAAAATCCAGCCTGCTTCAGTCAATCTGGTTGTTTGGGGAAACATCCCTGCCCAGCCACAAGCCACAAGAATCTGCAGTGACCTAGATAAGGGAGGGAGGGCTGAGTGCTGGAAACCAGCAAACCGGAAGTGGCCCTGAGTACAGGGCTCCAAATCTCATGCCAGATGCCCCGAGAGCTCCAGCTCACCCTGGAATGTGGGGGTGGGAATCTCGAGGGACCCGGCCCGTCCTGGCCTCTTTGCCCTCACCTATCCCGGGAGCCACCAAACTCACCCCTCACCGGGCTTGGGGCCCTCAATGCAGTTAGTTTTTAAATAGGATGCCAGACACGCAGCCAGCCACCACTCACAGGCCACACAAAACCCTACTTCTCCCTGCCTGAGACGACGCCCGAGATGCTCGGTGTTATTCATTCCTTACACGTGCCAGCTGGCCACGGCTCCAAATACACCGCTAAGGAGAGCCACGTGTTTTCACCGTACTGCAAACAGGTATTTAGTGCTTCTAGAGAACTTTCCATTTCCAAAGCACTTTGCCCACACTCCTGGCCATCTGACTGGGACACCAGAACATCTCGTACGGCTTCTTCTGCTGGCCCCACTTCGTCTCCCCAGCACAAAACATTGTGAAATGTGTCTTTATGGATGGTGCTTTAAAAAGAAGGAAAACAACTGCTCTAAAGCACCTGAGCTGCTTCTGGCAACGTCTAATGCCAATAAACACTTAATGAGGGTATTGTGAGCTGGAGGAGAGCTCTCCAGTCAGTCCTGCTTATTCATCAGAGCAGCTTCCTTCCGGCGGGCTTTGTCTGGACCAGCCCTTAGCCAGGCACTTACCAAAGCAGCCCACCTCACGGAGGACTGAAACAGCCACTCTGAAAGGTGCAGCCGATAGGTGGCAGAGGGAAGAATTCCCCTCTCCCCCTATGGCGGCGAGCACTCTGAACCAAGCTGCTCTGCAAAAGACAAAGCCCCCAGCCTTCGTCAGCTCGCTAACCACGAGTGCCGTGGGGCAGAGTCAGGAAGGGGACCTGCGTGACGGTTTATTGGAAGAAGAGCTTATTGTTCAGAGATCCTTTTCTAAAAACGGGGATTCCAGATATTTTATATTTGAACCACCACCACCCCCGATCCCGTGTTTATAGCAAAATGCCAAGTTTCTTTGCTAGTCTATGACATCATTCGCTTGGGCTCTGCAGAAATGGTTTGGAAACTGTGGCCAATATGGAGAGCAACTGCCCTGCAAGACAAGAGGCTGCCCTTCTATTTCTGTGCCAAGTCAGGGGTAGCTGTAGGTCACCGTGACAATGGAGTTATGCTGTAACCATGGAGGCCTGGAAGCTGCCGAGCAAGAGCAGATTTCCCTAAAGGCCATCTCTGGGGGGACAGCACCGCCTGGCAGGAGTCCGTGGCCAGGGCTGATGAGCTGGATCCATATTGCTGGAGCAGTGCCTGGTGCAAGCAGCTATTTCCAGGTAGTTTGTGCTGCAGCTCTCTGCCCCACGCACAGGGCTGCCCCACGCACAGGGCTGCCCCACGCACAGGGCTGCCCCACGCACAGGGCTGCCCCACGCACAGGGCTGCCCCACGCACAGGGCTGCCCCACGCACAGGGCTGCCCCACGCACAGGGCTGCCCCACGCAGCTCCAGAGGGCGGCAGTTCGGATTGTTAGAGAAGGGAGGTAGAAAGCTAGAGGCACTGACAAAGCAAAAGAGGCGAGTCCCAGCGCGTTTACAGCTCCCCACCAGAAACGAAACAGCCTGCAAGTTAGCATGCATGTTCCTGAGTGAGAGCATTCAGCAGACAAAGCACTGCACAGGGGTCCCGGTATCGGACACAGAGTATCCGCGAAGCTGTGTGAACAGACAGGACTGACACAAGGTGGGACAGGGACATGAAGGCACTTGACCTAGCTCACATTCTAGGCACTGGAAGGGTCAGGAAGGGACTTCCAGGTCCCCTGACTCCCAGTCCACTGCCCTAGTAGCAGACCATGCTTTCCGCTCAGAAGAGCTCCGTGGACTAGCACTCCACCAATGGCTAGAAAGAGCAGCAAGCACCAATCCCGAGCCCCTTCCCAAGGCTGCGGAGCTAGGAAGACAGAGCAATGCGGGACCGCACACGGCAGGGTGGTGCAGTGTACCCGAACAAAGAGAACTGCACATTGAAAGTGTGACACTGGGTGCAGAAGAAATGCAAAGCGTTTCAAAGGGAAGCAGGACCAACCACCACGTTGTCCCCCCACCCCCGGGTCTCAGTTCCTGTACGGGAAGGGATTCATAGATTCTAGGACTGGAAGGGACCTCGAGAGGTCATCGAGTCCAGTCCCCTGCCCGCATGGCAGGACCAAATACTGTCTAGACCATCCCTGATAGACATTTATCTAACCTACTCTTAAATATCTCCAGAGATGGAGATTCCACAACCTCCCTAGGCAATTTATTCCAGTGTTTAACCACCCTGACAGTTAGGAACTTTTTCCTAATGTCCAGCCTAGACCTCCCTTGCTGCAGTTTAAGCCCATTAAACTGAGCCAGTGCCCGCACTGCTTTCACCACAGAGCATTCCCTCCACCTCTGGCTCAACACCAAGCCCATGCAAAGGTGCCTTTCCGTCACCCCCGTCAGCACAAAGAGGAAACCAGAAGTTCGTGGTGTACAGCGGATTAGTCCTGTTCCCAAGGGAATGGCAGTCCCGACAGCTGGCAGGCAATTACACCTGCGGGCAGCAGTGGGACAAAGGGCAATATGAGAGTGCACTGATGGCCATCTGCACCCTGGACTACTGCTGTGGCGTGTTCTGCAGGCAACCAGAGCGAGTGCATCAGACTAGAGACAGTGCTCGGCCCACTCGCCGCTACACTCCAGACACTCTTACGGCCCCCATCCTAACAGCAGCGAACACCACGCCAGCAAGGAGTGTCTCCGACAACACGGCTGGGGTGTGGGGGGAAACTATTACCCTCACTGACAGATGGAGAACTGCAGCACAGAGAGAATAAGTGATGTGACGTGACGTGACCAAGGGCACCCAGGATCTGTGTGCAGGGAGCTGAACCCATTTCCCACAAGTCCCAGGACAAGGCTGTCCTTCCCCAGGCTCCTGCAATGCCTGAAGGAAGGAAGGAAATAAGAAACAGACATGGATGTTGTGGAAACAATTCTGCAAGTTTAGGAGATTCCAAACATTGGGCCTCTCCTCAGATGTTTGCCAGGACAAAGCAATTTGCTACCCGTTTCCCCCTGTTATTGGGGTTTATTTGTTTTTCAGCAACCTTTCCTTCCTGCCCCCCTGTGCTGTGCCCATCTTTTGAAGCCTCAGGTTTTGGTCACCACCAGAGGAAAGCGACTGCATTAGGGAGTCATTTCGTAGAGCTATTCTTGCGCTCCAGTTGAAGTTTGGCTCGTGGCTACTTGTCGCAGGCACTAGGGGATTTCACGCAAACTGCCAGGCTCCTAGGGCTGTATAAAGCTAAGATAACACTACGAAGCCCACAGACAACAAGTGCGTATTAAAACTCAGTCACCAAAGGCTGGCATGACAGCAGGTGGAACCACACGAGACTAGAAAATATGTCCAGGCAGCCCAGCGGGGTTGGTTGACAGTATGAGCTTGTATGCCTAGACCTCTCTGACCCCAGGCACAGAAAACAAACCAAGTGCCGAGCAGCAGACAGGCTGTGGCTTACCGAAAGGGCACCGTGACGCGTCTGTGGAAACAGCAATGCTAAGGCCGAGGGGAGAACAGGGAAGTAGTAGTCTGACTAAAGTCAAGCACTTGCCATTCTGCACTTCTGCAACTTGAGAAACAGCATGGGGGGAAAACAAACCAAGCGTGGGAACCGAGCGCCGACTCACAGATGTTTGACGCAAACTGCATTTTTAGCAACATCTGCACTTGTACAAAGCTTGAAAACAAAGGAGTTGTCAACAGGCATTTCCTCTGCTGGGAGGTGGGGCTCTCTCCAGGGAGTTAGCGATGATGAAACAGGCAGACAGCACACACTCCAGCGGTATATACATGGTGGAACAGCATCTCCTGCCCCCCACTCCACCTCAATCAAATCCTTTTCTACCTCGACAGCTTGGCTAACATGGAGGGCATCTGCAGAAGCTGCCCTAAGGTGAAACTAGAAGTGGCTGCGCGTGAGCCACAAGGCGCTCAGATACCCTGGTGATGAGATGCCGTAAGAACCTGAATGGACTGGAAGGGCTTGGCTGGTTTGCATTAAATTCTCCCTGCAAAGAACGTTTACAGCAGGAGCAGACTGGACAACCCTCAAAAGGAGCTCTCTCATCTCATGCAAACGTAACAACCCTGCCCAGACAGGGAAGTGACTGGCCCAAGATCACATGGCAAGCCAACGGCAGAGCTGGTGACAGAAGCCAAGAGCCCTCATTCCCAGCCTGGGCTTCCATGACTAGCTCATTCTTAGCCATCTCCTGGGTCTACAGCTGACAAATCCAACACATCAAGTATCCCGGAGTTCGTTTGGCATCTGTCCTTCGCTTCCCTCTTGCGAGAGCAATTGGCTCGGCTGCTTTTTAAACCAGTTATTTTGAAAAGCAGCAGAGCCAATGCTCCCTCCGACAATCGCTCTCACAAGAGGGAAGCGAAGGGCAGATGCCAAATGAAACCGAGGCCATTAAGCCCTCGGAGGAAATGTTACCAGCCTTCTGGTACCAGCCATGCCAATGAACCACCAGCCACAGGGCCCTACAATGGGAGCTGGATATTTACCCCTCATGCTTCAGTGCCCCGCGGAGTGGCACACAAGCCCAGCGGTGATAGCTTGAGCTCTCGGGGAACCCAGGAGTCTCCCCTTGTATCCTGGCTCTGGCTGGGCCTCATGGCAGATCCCTCTCTCTGTGTGTGTTTAACAGGAAAGCCAGGTTATTCCCGAACTCCCTCTGTGCTGACACAGACCCGCTCCAGACAAGCCGCTCTCCCTCCTCCACAGGACTCCGTCCCCCGTAATGTACAGGCCAGAGAAGTTTTGGGGGAGAGGGATCAAGTGACTCTGGAGGGGCCCCAGTTCACCACAATGCTGCTGCTGCAGAGAACAGGAGACGCTACGCCAGAGGCTAAGCAAAGGGCTCTCATCTCAGCAGCACAACCTGAGCTGCTGCCAACAAGGGTGTGGCAACACCGTTCAGTGTTCTCCAGGCAATGCTTCAGCCCACGCAGCCGCAACAGGTCTCAGCGCTGTCCTGCGGACAGCCGCAGCACCTGGCCCATTCCTCCTCCTCTTCTTGGTGCCCTGAAGTCAGCTGGGCTGCCAGCATGCAGCGCCCCATCAGGTTCATTCCCTTGCAGGCACACAGGGAATGGATTCATTAAAGGAACAATGAAGATGGCTTCCTTTAAAACCAGACTCCAGAGAAAGGAGTCAAACTCAGTCAAATTTCAGCGGCTAGTGCAGATGATGTCAAAGCCTGCACGCTTCCCCTTGACCTCGCCTGCACTCTCCAAAGCTCCTATGAACGAAAGAGCCCAGCAATACACTTCCCGCCCCTCCCTGCTCAAGGAAGCAACGTAGCAAGTCCCTTCATGTGGGCACAGGTTCCTGCTTTGACTCGACAAGGCAGAGAAAAGGTCCGTAAGTCCAAACTCAAATTAAATTCAGCTTGCCCACCCCAAATATCTAGAGACATAATGCCCTGACCCTCAAGCTGGGGTACAAGTAAGAGCTCACTCCTGAACTGGTGTCCAGCAGCTGAGCTGCAATCACACCGAGAAACTTATGGATTTGACATGCGATTCTCCCTCACATCCTCTCATCAAACTGTCTGTTGCGTTTCCTGTCAGGCAACGACCTCAAGGTCAAAGAGGAGCAGCTGAGAAAGCGAACAAACTTCCTGATTCTCTCTCACACATTTCCCATGCAGCTCATGGCTTGGCAAGAAGCACTCTAGGAAAAGCCAGTGTTAATACCTCGAACCAGAATTGTGACGGTTGTTTTAGGTGAAATTAGCATCTTGATTATCCTCCTGTCACAGGGAACTAGATATAAATTCAGAGAACAGAATCGCCAATGTACTGAATACATTGGTCAAAAGTCACCTAATTTGCTTCAGTTTATCCATCTGGAAAAATGGAACCAGTTGTCTATCAAAAGGTTGTAAAGTGCCTTGAAAGGCTCGAGAGCTGCACAAAAGCATTGCTCTGAGAGCACTCCCAAATCAAACGATTCTTCCGAAAAGGGGTGGTTAAAGCAACAACAGCTGACACTGAGAAATTCTGGTATTAAGTATTTACAGCAGTTGTATACAATACCAGGCATTTTTTTAAAGTAGTGATACTGGAAATGAGGAAGCAAAAAGGGGCTTGGTTTATATGATCCCATCCCCAAAGACTCTTGGGTCTCCAAGTCAAGACATTCCCAGACTAAATCCCTACATGATATATTCTTCTAGCTCTATATATTGTTTAAAGATCTGTAGACTTCCAATATACATAATCAGCCTTGCTAAGCAGAAAAGTTATACCCAAGGGAGTCTTCTAAGAGTTATTACCATATGCTCCGTACTTATTTAAATACTTGGCTCTGTCCAAGACTAGCTGGCTTTTATTCTATGAGCAAAGCGATAAGATGTGCCTTCAGCGAGAGTTTTAATGCACTTTTTAACCAACTTGGAAAAACTCAAAACAGCAGAATTTATTCATGTTAAGAATCAAAAAAGGCTAAACAAACTACCAGTTTGGTATTCTAAAAATTAATCCCCATTTTACAATGTACCTTCCCCCCTTTCAGGATTAATACAGACAGTCCTGGAGGGCATTCTTTGAATTCTATCTTCATTTCCTTAGTCACTAAAGGTTGAAAGCTTCCCCATGCAAAGTTTGTTAAAGTTTAACCATCCCGGAGCAGTTTGGTACGACACTTCTGACCAAAACCTATTACTATCGTCTCTGCTCCAAATACATTTAATTCTTAAAAAAACAGGTTACTACTAATCCAGGCACAAACTTCTCTCTACACCTGTAGCTGTGTGAGAACCCAGGCTCCCCCACACCTAACCATGTTTGGTCTGGCTAGCAGAGCCCCATAACTTCAAACAAAAGAGACACTGTTGCTTTAAATATTACTGTAACAGAAGTCAAGTGAGAGACACAGAGGTCAACATACTGTCCCTCTCCATATTAATCAAGTCCAGGGCTATCTATATTTAGCCAAAGCATGCCCAACGCTACAAAGACGGAAAAAGAACTGGGACCACTGACTCTCCTGAATTAGAGTACTGGCTGCATCCCCTGTGAAATGGGTAATCAGCAAAGCAAGCCCAATCTCGTACTGATTCACACCCTCCCTAAAATCTACACTAGTCCATAATCCCTACTGCACACAGCTGCTGCAAGGCCAGATTTGATACCGTTCAATGGGTGTGACTCAGGTACAGGCAGGTTGAGGAGAACCAAGACAATGACGGCTGCTTGCATCAGAGGTGAAACGTTCAGTCTGTTGGGAACGCAAACAAACAAGTTCAGTACCTGCGCACCACTGCTGCATTGGTAGTGGCTTGGTTACAGCTGCCAGACTGAGTGCTAACAAAGATGCGAGCTGGAGATGCTAGGCAGCAGCAAGGAAAACCAATACGGATGTGGGTCCAAGGAAGAAAGTACAGTAAAGTTAGATGCTGGTTTTGGGTGATTTGGATTTAAAAGAGAATCTTGTAAAAACTGCATTTGGGGCCAGTGCAGACCAGACCTGCAGCAGAGATAGCCTTGTCTGAACTGTTACTGCCCTTTCACCTTAACTAGGTGTAGCAACAATGGGAGCTCAAGCATGGGGAACGCCCAGGTAGCCACCAGCCCTGTGAACACTGTCATGTCGACCTCCTTCAGCAGGTACAGACACCATGGGGCTTGTGTTCGTGGCCCCTGGCAGCCCATCTGTACGAGTCCTCCCACCATTGCTAACACTGGTGCAACTGACCCGATGGCAGCAATGGTGGGAAAGTTTACGGGACAGGGAAGCTACTGCAGACCTTGAGGAAGTGCTATGCCAGAGGCCAGAATGAATTGCCTGAGCTGCTGGGAACGAGGGATGGATTGGAGGAACAACATTTTGCAATGCAGCAGCTGGGAAGACAGGCTGCCTCAGATTACCACCTACAAAGAACCTTCCTGGTAAAAACAGAAGTCATGGAGTACTGTAAACAGGACACAAAAGTCTGTCTATCTCCATTCAAAGTGATCAAAGGTGCAATTAAGGCTTTCCGTTGCAGTGAAGAGCAGCAGACAGTTACATTTCTGTGATGCTGGGGGGAGGGAGGGAGGGAGAGTGAGTGTGTGTAGAAGAGGCTCATGTATTCTGATTCGTGAAGTAGCAGGAATTTCATTGTTCAGTGGTTTACCTGTTGCACACTCCCACTGCATTTATTTATTTTCCCCACACTCCCACTGCATTTTCTGTTCTCCACATCCAGGGCTGGTGCTCAACTGGCCCTAGTGCTGAGGCAACCTCTCCCACATAAACAAGTCAGTTGGGAACTTAATAGCCCATTTGATAACCAATATTAATTTACAGTAGATTAAAAAAAGGTGTTAAACAGATTTTCAGGGAGAACGGTCATTTGCCAGACTTCTCTCAGCCGCTCCTGATTCAAAACTGGGAGTCACCAAGACCTTTGAATGGTCTGGTGATGTAACCTGTAACCAAGGTACTCCAGCTTTGCAAATCTGAGAGTGACTTCACTTCGTGCAACAGCAGATTCAAGCAAAAATGTTTCTCTTTTAATGTGATTAAAAACAATTCCCTGAAATTATCATTAATTAGCAAAGACAAAACAAAGAAAAAATTTCCTTTATTAATTAAACAAACATTTTATATGTGAAATCCCTACACCGAAACTCTATGTCACTTCACTTTGGTGCCTTAAATTGAAAGAGAGCATTTCCTTCGTATTCTCTAGATCAACACAGCTGACCTTTCTGTGTCAAGCAGCAATACTTTGCACTGGGACGAACTCTGAAATCTTAAGAGCATTATGCATGTGTCTATATTCACCCTACCAGACTACATTACAACTCACGCAGTGTATTTCTCAGGCTCGTTAAAAACATGCCAGGTTTATTGTGGATTTAGGAAAAATCTTTGTTCAGTAATTTGTCACTATCAAATACTAATAGTTTAATATCTGTCTCAAAGTGTAACAACCCCATTTATAATATACCATTATGCAAAATGCATTGGATCAGGATCAAAAAGTAAAAACTAGCCAGGACATTAAAAACGACATTTCAGTGTTCACTGGACTGCCCAAGTGTAGAAACAGCAGTAGAGAAAAGGGACTGATCAGCTGTATTTGATAGCATGTTGTTGTTATTAGGTAGGCAGGTCTCTTCTGTTCCCGAAGACCTCACCCCAAAGACTTGTCTGCCCTAAGGAAGTTTGTAAGCATTTTCTCTGCATAGTCCTATGGTGCCAGATGCAGCAGAGAGGTGGGAAGGAATTTTTCAGCTACTGCGGTGTCTAACTGCACTCTGCGTACAAGCAGCGGCCACCACTGGCAGCAGCGCCACCATATCATCATTAGGATAGCTAGGCACGCCAACATTTTCCCAGTGTAGACACACCCTCTGTGATAACCATTAGGATCCAGAAATCAGTGGTAAACCTCCCAGTCAGAGGCTGAGATGAACCAGAGATTTGTTTTAAAATGCAAATTCAGCATTGCTTCCCATGCCCCTCCAAGTCTGTATGGCAAGTTTTTCTTGGCAGTGATATTGCCAATTTTCTCTTGACTCGGGATCAACTTACCAAGAGTACTTCATTCTTGAAATAATTTCCACTGATCACTCACCACGCACCCTTTAAACCAAAGCTGACAGACCATGAGGTGAAAAGCAAAGCTGCTGTATTTCAAGTCTCTTTAAAGAAGGGCTCTTGCTGGGATTAAGTGCGACAGTGAACCATTGGTAAGTACTCACACTGATATGGTCTTTCAACCAGTTGAGCACCTACCATTCCATCTAGACCACATTTCCTTAGTCCCCATGACACTCCAGTTAAGACAGTGGTGCGTAAACTTTTCCAGTCACGCCCCCCCTTACCATTAACGGAATCTGCCTGTGCCCCCGCTCCATTACTGCACAGCCAAGGCTTCTTCAGCAGCGGCGCTTGGGCTGGGGTTGGAGCTGGTTAGGGTTAGAGAGGGAATGAGGGCTGGGCTGGGGGTGGAGTGGAGCTAGGGCTGGGAGTGGAGTGGGGTTGGGGGCAGATCTGGCCTGGAGGCGGAACAGGACTGGGGTTGAATGGGGATGGGGGAGAAGCTGGTCTGGGGGATGAAGCTCCCTCTGGATTAAAAAAAGAACAAAACAGGTTCCTGGAGGATAGGTGCCTCAGTGGCTATCAGCAAAGATGGTCAGAGATACCACTCCATGCTCTCTCTGGTTGTCCCGAAGCCTGACTGCCAGAAGCTGGATGACAAGGGATGGATCACTCGATAATTGCCCTGTTCTCTTCATTCCTCTGAAGCTCCTGGAACTGACCACTGTCGGAAGACAGGATACTGGAGATGGATCATTGGTCTGACCCAAAATGGCCACTCTTATGTAAGTTTTATGTTACACGAGTGCGCGGAACTCTGAAGTTTACAGATTTCCAGATGTTTTTACCCCCATGAAGCTCAGATGGTAACTTCTGACAGCTCTTATGGCTTAGGTGCTCTGTCTTTTTGAGAAATACAAGGACCCCTGAGTGAAGAACATTTGACAATTGGCTACCACACATTAGAAGTGGAAGGATCAATACACTACTGGATGCAGCTGTGTGCTACAGACCTGAAGAGAGCCTCTCTCCCCGCCTAGCAGGAACAGAGCGTGCCCTTAGGAGCAGGTCTCCTAAGCAGGGATTCAATTGATTTGGAGCCCTGAGAGCCATGCAACACGTTTTATAATCTGACATAAGGAGGAAATTAAAGAAATTACTACTGCGATCATGCAGTGGTTGTGCCCACGCTACCAAGAGCTCGGCAATTCAAAGTGAAAACTTGCCCCCATCCAGTGCTAACTTTGGTGCACCTTTCCTTCCAAAGACCCCGCCGTCTGACGCAAATTGCCTGGCTTCTTTAACAATCTTGACATTTAAAAAGAGATTTTAGCAACACACACCAACACATCTAGACACGCACATGATGTACATACTAATGGACAATTCACAGCACAAACTCACTCTGCACTCGCATTACCGCCCTAATTAGTAAAGTACACGAGCGTGCATATTCTCCGTTTGCTTTCTTGTGCTTTCCCATTGCAGAGAAGTGGTGGGAGGGTTAAAGGTGATACTGACAAATGCTTTGCTTCCATCATATATAATTGGTTTTCAATCCTGAAACACACAGAGGAACCCAGCTGTTCTGATTCATCTTTGTTTTCAGATTTTCCCACCTGCTCTTTCACAGCAAGAAGGGCAGCAACCCATGCCAGCTAAACAGCCATTTGGGTGCACTCATCCCACCACAATCATATTTAATTAGCTCAACTACTTTTAAAGAGGGTTTTGTTTCCCCTTCCATCATAAAGCCTGGGACCGGCGAAGGGATTAGTTTAATTCTGACCACTCCTGAAAACTGGGCCAACAATAGTTACTCCTGCTTGTTACTTGCCCACTGAATTTCACAGAGTGCAACTGTTTTGTTTTTTTAAGGATAGGCCAAAGGTGAATCTCTCTTTTGCAAAGTCAGAATGATCTACCCCAGTCCCATCTGACCCAAAATTAGTCTCATCGGTTCCCCTGAGACTCCAGCGGTGTTTTACAGTCAGACTACTCACATCAATGCATTGGTGAGCTGCTACATAGTCAAGGTGAACATGGACAGTGCAAGATACAATCTAAGGAGAGATGATGTCTTTTTGAACGTCTGTTTGAAGCACGCATGTAGTTTGCTCTCCTTGCAAGCAATATTTGCAGTTGCTGTGCAAAAAACAGAAGGCTTATACAAAGCTGATCACTGAAAAGAGTGTTCTACTTAGAAATAATTTTGTATATACACTGCACACACCTCAGATTTCTCTTCCCCATTTCTTTTCCTACAAAGAGCTCTGGTAGTAAAGATGGGCACTTGCTCCTCAGAGAGCTTATTTTCTATTGCCAATTCCCCATCAGAGATCAGCCATCTGGTGTGACCACTGACTCCGCAGCAACCAACTATGATGTAATAAGATGGCAGCGACATCATATGATGAACAGCAGGCTCAGATGGACTCAAGCAAAGACGCTCTATTCAACTTGCAATATTAAAAAAGCAAGAGACATACAGGAGAGTGTGTGTGAGATAGCATAGAAGGGTTTCTAAATAGAATATTTTACAAAAAGTCTGCAACAGGATGACCTGATGTGGAGCTTTCAAGACACCTGAACACTTAAGTATAGACAATAGCTTGAGGTGTGACCGAAGGTCTGCGAAGCTTTGTAAATATAAGGTTTTGGAGGCGTCACAGCAATCTAGCAATCCCCAGCTCCCAGAACGCTCTGAGGCTGCGCTGGATCAAAAGATGACACTGAACGTAATTTGACATGTCTTCTTCCCACAAGCCATGTCACAAACTTTAAAAGGGAGGAATAGGCAGATATGCTGTATTTGCACTTAAAAACAAATGTCTGCCTCAAGTTTTAGCCAAGTGTAAACAAAACCCAGAAAAGAGAAGGGTTACTGGGGAAATCAGAGATCAAAAGCACATGATGCTGGGACAACACAGATCTTATCAAACCATCCTTACAAAGTACACATGCAAATGCAGTTTTCAACACCGACTACTCAAAAGGACACAAACATTTGCTTAGAGAAAGAATAAATGATTTGTGGGGTTAGCCTACTAGGCAACTAGAGGGGTTTCAAGAAAAAACTCAAATCTTAACTTGTTAATAACCATTATAAACAAATGAATGCGCCGCATGTGTTCAGATACTCTGGTGATGAGGATCAGCTAAGTACCTGCCTAGACTGAAAGATGCACTGAAGTAGGAGAATGCGGTCGTTAGACGCTTCGAGAACGAAACCAATTCATTACTTTCTTATGTCAAGATGGCTAGTTGACACACGTGCCCTACTTCAGAGAATGCTACTGAATTTCCTAGAAATGTGCTTTCACCACTGTGCCAGCTTAGTCAGTCCTCCACATTTCACGTGGAGATATAGACACACACACACGATCTGCTAAGTGCTGCTACGTTCCTTTCTTGAATTCAAAAACTTCCAAATGAACAGCATGCAGATCCTGTGCTGGGGTCTTAGAGACTGGGCCCCTTTACTGCTCCCCGTTCGAATGAACCTCTCAGGTGCAATACAAATTCAGAGATTTTAAGGCCAGATGGGATCATTTTAGATCATCCAGTCTGACCTCCTTGATAAGGCAGGACAGAATTTCACCCAATTACCTGTTTATTCAGCCCAGTAACATGTGTTTGACTAAAGTAAAATAAACAAAATAGGACGTAGTTCCCAACAATCACTCCCTGACCAAGTCAACTGTTTTATGTACTTGGTTACGCCTTTCCTATGCTCTTTATTCCTAATATAAAACCTCCACTTTGGAACAGAGGAGTTGCTATACCAGAGCGGATCAGTGGTTCAACCAGTTCCATCTCCTAGCTCATCCCAGCGCTGCCAGCACCAGATACTCCAAAGGTAAAAGCACAATGAATAAACTGCCCAGAGAATACGTTTTGGTGAGTGACTGGCTTATGACATGAAAGTTTCTCTCTCTCATAAAATGTTTTTTTAAATCCTATATGATGTAACAGTGTTTTTATTAGATTCCAAGATCAACTATTCCCAGTTAGCTGTAATTGTTGAAAGAAAGCTACAGTACCTGTGTGTATATATACACACACACAGTGCAAAGCTGCCTTTAAACAAACAAATTACGCCATGTTATGACAATAATAAGGCAACAAAAGCAAGGAAGTTCAAAGTTAAGGGTGCACGGTTGACTTAATACATCTATGTGGAAAGAGGGTTCTCTGAATAGCAGGCTGACTTTACATAAGAATCTGGTTGAAGATGGAATGTCAGACAACTTTGAATTTCTGACTTTGCTCAATGCGTAGCACACCTGGTAAGGTGGGAAAATGGCCTGCTGAACTAGTTTTAAACCAGTTCAGGTGAATATGGTTCACATGCGGTTGGTCAGGCCAGCGTGGAGGGACAATAACTCTTTAATAATTACCATAGGCTAGGACACAGGATTCTGAACTAACTGACCCTGATCAGATTGGCCAGATAATCAGCATTTCAACAAAATCAGTCTGAAGTTGTTTAAATCCCTTCCAGGAAATACTGTTTTAGCCTGAGGTTCTATAATAAAGGTCCAAAGACATGTCGTGCCGGGATAGAACCAGGCAGCCTAAATATGAGCTGGCCCCAAACGGCCATTCTCTACTGATAGGCTCTTGTCTTTAGAGAAGCGGGGCTGGAACGATAACTTCTACGGAAAACCACGTTTTCCTTGGGGGTGAACATTTACACAGAAGCCCCAACATCTCAGAAGTAACTGGCATGGTTCATGGCCCTTCCAAATGTGAATCCGTCTGGGCAGCTAAATATTGAAAGTTAACTACTTATTGCTTGAAAATTAGTTACCCTGGGATCACTGATTTCTCGCTCAAGTCTTGATCCTATTTCAGGCACCCCTTCTGCCTCCCACCATAAGAACGGCCACACTGGGTCAAATCAATGGTTCATCTAGCCCAATATCCAGTCTCTGACAGTGGCCCACAAAAGATCAGTGAAATTTAAATACACCCCCACCTCCAGGAAAATAGACAGAAAGTCCAAGCAGGAAGGCTAGACATGGATAACGGCATCCTCCGCCTGGGTTAATGATCAACAGAGTTCTTTGCAGTGTGGTAAAACACACCTATGCAAACACACTGAGGTAATCAGGGGGAGAAACACTGGGGAGTGACAGGCCTTTCCCATGCTCTATTTGACACATCAGGATGAGGGGAAAAGGGAAGAAATGTCACTCAGCTCTGCTGGTATAATCAGAAACAGGCTGATCTTCTAAGATGCTGGGTAGAGAACAGCATAGAACTGATGCTCAGTTCACAACTTCTTGCCATGAAGGATGGAGCAGAGTATTTATTATATTGTTGCCCAAGCATCCAAGGATATCTCGCTTGTATGCCAGGAAAGTAATATCGATATTCAATGCTGATCAAAAGTCTCTACTGAGCTTTTTAAGTGGGAAAAGCTCCAGCCAGTCTATTTGGGGGTTTCAAACGTCCAAAACTACAAATGACCCTTAGTTCGCAACACGAATTCAAATCAACTGCAGCTGAAAACAGCAATCTGGGCTACTCCCTGGAACTCCCTTTCCCTTGAATCTGCCGCTCCCTCTAAATCCCAAGTGTCAGCAATTCTCACTAGAAGGGTAAAATATTTCCAAAGGTAGAAAAGCAATTAAACTAAAGCTCTTCACTAGAACGCCACATTTGCCGAGATACAGAAGAGCCTCCAGGATACTGTAAGTGTGGCATCCACGTATCTCATGGCTGTACACAGGCCTCCACACAAGGAATCACACTGAAGATCAAACTTGACACTACAAAGTTAGATTTCAAGATAAAGGGCACGATCAGGCTCCTCTGAAGGCAACAGGGAAAAAAGAAGAAGAAGAAAAAAAAGAGAACGAACACAGGATGAGGCCTAAAGTGAGGAGTGGATAGGAAGAAATGAGTCAATAAAATGAGTATTAATTACATCGTGTACAGAATTAAATGCCCTATTAACAGCTTGTAACATCCCTTGTATGTCACACAAACGCCGAAGGAAGCTGGTTATTTTTAAGTGGTTGCACTATCCTGCATTTTCCAATTCGGCAAAGACATTTCATGACAAGTTTTAACCCTTTGCTGAAAGGAATTCTACTGAGAGTTTTCAGTTGCTTTCTTCCTTTAAAGCAGAGGTTCTCAACCCGCAGTCCAATCAGCACATAGCTGTGGCCCATGTGACATCCTCAGGGCCACACAGGTATTATACATAGTGGGTTGGATGCAGCCCACATATCACAGAGAGCTGCATACGCGGCCCACAGTGGTAAACAGGTTGAGAACCACCGCTGTAAAGGATTCCAAGACTCACGTAAAACATATTTGGAGAAACTGGTAGTTCGACATTCCTCCTTTTAGTCTGAAACAGTCTCTTCAACGCAGAGTTTAGCTCTCATAACTGGGAACAGGCCAGCATTAAATAAAAGAATCATTAAAGATCTCTCTCAGTTTACAGAATAGCAAATACAACAGATGTATAAATATTTCCGTTTTGGTAAAATGCTTTTATTAGCACTCTAGCTAGTACTCATGTCCCCCCTTACCATAGTATCTGGGTAAGGTTTAATCTTTGTCACAGACCTTCTGAGGTGGGAGACTGCTCTTAAGCCCATTTTGCAGATGGAGAACTGAGACACAAAGACGAAGGGACAGATTTTCAAAGGTACTCAGTTGTCCAAAGCTACAGCTAGGCTCCTAATGGGATTTTCAAAAGCATCCAAGTGCCAAGGGGAGTTATAGATGCATCTATAGGCACCTAAATACCTTTGACAATCTGGCCCCAAGTGACTTGCCAAAGGTCACACAGGAAGTCTGTGGTGGAGCAGGGAACGCCCTAACCACTGGACCAGACTTCCTCTCTAAAATACAGAAGGCAGAGAGAGAGATGTGGCAGTAAAATTAAGGACAGTTTGCTACCTTCTCAGGGCTGAGTAACACTGGCATTAGCAATCCGCGTGCTGTCTTTACCATTCCACACAGAGAACAATGTTTTGGTGCAGCAAAACCTTGACGTCTGATTTTGCAGGTAACTGTACAAGGATCTGTGATCTCTAACTGAATTCCTGATTTGCAAAGCAAAACCTTCTAATTTAAGAACAATCCGCTGAAAAACTCCCCGCTATCCAATCACAAAAAGCACACCATTGTCCCCAGTTTAGAACCCTGTTCCAGATAAATGTGTGACTCCAACACTGGGCCCTAGATGGAGGGCCACAAACTCTTTAATACCCGTTAATCTCAGTTTACAGAAGGCTGAGGACAGCGCAAGCTCCTCTGATAACTGAGTTATCACCAACTCCAGGAAAGGAAAGAGTTTGGTCCTTCCAAGTACATTGCAATTGCAGCTGCTCCTGGACCCAGCACCCTTGGGCGATCAGACCCTCCGAGACAGGAAAAGTGGAGTTCTCCTTCCCCACGGCACCAGTTTTGCTCATCTCTCTCCATAAATAGTCTCAGATTGTGGGTTAAATCTTTGAGTAATGTATATAAATCAAACATATCTATAACCACTGAAATTGTTACCTAGCTACCTAACATAAGCAAGACATTATAAAGTAAATGTTTCGGCAAATACTAGCAATTATCCTGATACAGAAAAACAAAAACAAAAACAACAACAAAAAGCCCAACACATTTGCTGCCTCAGATCCTCCAAAGCAGACTCATTTTGATTTCTATTTACACAGAGACCTTGGGTACTCTGTTAGATCCCCACATTCAGAGGCACAAATGGGAAAGCTGTGATGTTTACAGGCAAAGTTATCAATTAAACAGAATAACTAATTACAAACATGTCTGGTCAAGGATGGAAGGCTTAGAGGGACCTCGTTAAACAAATGAAACTAACAAATACATAGCACCAATTGTTTAGTCTTAAACACAAGGAAGAAGCAACAGTGGCCAGTGACCAATTTCTATGACAAATCTAAGAGAATACGCATCAAGCTATATCTCAAATGCAAAGTGTCCAGGTTTCTGGTGGTAGCTCTTCACAATAGGAATGCTGCAGCAGCTGGCTTCATGCCAGCATTTTATCTAACTAGTCTCAAGCTTGTCTTGGTCTCTTTAGAAGATAAAACAGAAGCTGATTTGTTGGAAGAACCACCAGGCATGATTATACCACTACCAGTGTCTACCTCGAGACTTGATCCTCCCCTACTACCAACTCCCCCAAAGCCACTATTATTTAGAAATGAATATGCTTATTTGTAGGTAGGTGCATTTAAATCAGTATGTACTGCTGGAGGGACTGGTTATTCAAGAAGCTTAGCAATGGGACGTGGAGCCTTTCAGTTTGAAGCTGGCCAAGATTGGTAGTGACTTGTAATCCCTATCCACCCACGACTCTTTAACCATAGCACCGTTTACTGCTGCAATGGACAAGTCTTGCTGCTTAGGGCAGTATTCAAGCTAGACTCCAGCTTATGCATTTGAAAAAGAGTGGAGGGGATCTGCAGAGAGGAGGATAGCAGGTGCAAGGGTTGACAGTTTGTGATCCCCCACATCAACTACTACTTAACACACAACTTGCTAGCCATCAAAAAAGCAGAGTTTGGGAGAGTGCCACTCCATTTTTTGTAGCATCAGTTGTCCATTATCCTGAACAGAAAGGAGATAGGACACTGACTACAGATGGAAGAAGATTTGGAACAGAAACAGGAGAGGGACAACAAAACATTTACCAAAACTCCAGGGTGTCAGTCTTGCCACGCATTCCCTTAACCTCACGTATGTTGATGGACTCCTAGCATTAACCCAGTAAGAGTCTGTCCTATCAGCATGCAACTAAGAGTTTATCCCAAAGTTTCAAGTTTCCAGGGTGTCCTTGAAGAAAACAGAATAGCAGCTAAAGCCTGGCAATAAAAGTAAGCAATCCCTCCTCCCGCTCCTCAACCCACACTTTATAAGAGAACACACTCGTCTCAGAGCCTGGGGAGGCGTAGGGGAGAAGAAAGTTTATAGAAAGCTGAAATCGGAGGTTGGTAAATTGTCGCAGTCTAGTAAAGCATGGTACAAAGAGAAATTAAAAGGCTAATTTGCTGACAAGATCATCTGTGGCTATTTTCATAGCATTCCCCGATATCTGATACCCAAGCCCGAAGTACTGCGGGAGTTTCAGTCTCGGACTTTACGAGGACAACTCCTTTCTAAAGCCTCTGCTGATACAGGCAAAGATTTTCACCAGTGACTAGTGATTGTGGGTGTCCATGTTATAAAGAATCTGATTTTCAGAAAAAGCTGAACACCCACCCTGAAAAATCCAGGCACTTGAGGGAATCCCAAGTTGGGCACCAAAACCGGAGCTATTCAAAGTCACTTGTGAAAAGCTTGGCCATGGTGTAGACTCCCCGTTGCCCTGGATTACTGGCCCGACATTAAAGGGGAAGTCTGAATTAATAACCAGAAAAGACACTTCAAAGAAAAAAGCCATTAAGACAAAAACTGTATGAGTATTTCCTTGCAAACTGCCGAAGTCCAAGAGGCAAAGTGAAGAATTCTTCCCCAACCCCGGCAGCTGTCCTGCTGTTCCAAAAACAAATAACATTCTGCATTTCTGACCACGCACCTTCCCACCACCACATGATTAAACCCATCTTTGCGCTCCTGGGCAAGTGTTTCATCAGCTCAGTTCCTGGAAGGGCAGATACTGTGAGGACACAGAGTCTCCTCCAGCCGGGAAGTGACACAGGCGGAGCCTGATTAAGAAATTCAGCTAACAAGGAGTAGATTTTCCCTTCCCCCTGCAAGAATCTCCCTCCTGGAGCCGGGTCTCCTGCCTGCCGGGGCTGGCCTGGATTTAGCAGCCCGTTAAAGAGCCAGCGGAACAAACAAGCGAAAATCAACCCCCCACCCCCGGCTGCTGTTCCCGGTCCAGCCACTGGGCCGCCGCTCCCGAGGGCTCACAACTGCTGCCTTGGGAGCGGGACAAACTTTCCCCGGCAGCTGAGCTTTGCAGGCAGCCCACGCTCGGATCAGTTCCATAGTCAGTGCAAAACTCCGCCGGCCGGAGCACGCCTCCTTCCCTCCCCCAGAGCTAGGGCCTGGCTCCCCCCCCGGGGCACGGCTCCCCCCCCCACGCATTACCCGCGGGACCCGGCTCCTTCCCTCCCCCAGAGCTGGGGCCTGGCTCCCCCCCGGGGCACGGCTCCCCCCCCACGCATTACCCGCGGGACGCGGCTCCTTCCCTCCCCCAGAGCTGGGGCCTGGCTCCCCCCATGCATTACCCCCGGGACCCGGCTCCTTCCCTCCCCCAGAGCTGGGGCCTGACTCCCTCCCATACTCCCCCCCCCACCGAGCTGGGGCACGGTTCCCCCCCGTGCATTACCCCCGGGACCCGGCCCGCCCCGGCACTCACAGCTGGTTGATGGCGTTCTGGGAGATCACCGCGTTGTCCGAGAAGTACGGGATCATCCTGGGGCAGGGGCAGCGGCAGGTGCAGGCGTGGCCCGGGCCGGCCGCGAGCCGGCTGCGGGTCATGGGGAGGCGCCGCGGGGGCAGACCGGGCCGGGGGCAGCCAGCGGAGCCCGCAGCCCCCGCGCTCGCTCCGCGCCGCTCCTGTGCCCCGGCAGCCAGCGCCACGCGCCGCCCAGCTGTGCGCCGGCTCCCCGCCCCCGGCCGCACTGCGCAGGCGCGGCCCGGCCCCCCACGTGGCTCCCCCCCCCGGGGGCCTGAGACGCCCAGCCCCTCCGGGGGGGTGGGGGCAAAGTGAACCCCCGCTTGGCTGGTTGGTAAAGCCCGTGCCTGGGCTCCAGCTGGGGAGGGAAGGGGCACCTAGCCCCCCCCCCTGCAGCTGTTCTGCCTTGTACCTGCCCTGGGGCAGCTGGTGCTGGTTGGTGTCCGGCAGGCTCCTGGGGGAGATGGAGCCCAGGCCTGACCCACGGGGGTAGGGGGTGAAGACATTAAGGTCAAAGAGGAGAGTAGGCCATTATCTGCCAGGGCTTGGCCTAACCGGGGCTAGGCCAGGGCTCAAACCTGCTCCCACAGCCCATCCTTACTCCCAGGAGCATGCCAAGTCACTGCCAGGGGAGCACCCAGGCTGGTCAGCGTTCACAGCTGCAGGGGCTGGTGCTACGGCCCTGCCCCCTCTAACCACTTCGGCTGGATACCCTACTATCAAGCAGGACAGGGCTGATTCTCCCTGCTCGTAGACAAGTTTGACAGCAGTGTAACACTAGTGCTTGGAATGGAATTATATTCCCATTAGACTGCTATAACTGAGTTAAGAATTAAGTCCCCTATTGGGAATTTTAGAGAAAGCTGTTGCACGCTAGCTGTCTGACTTAATGAAATTGCTCCTATAACAGCCAACTGATAAACTTAATAGAAGCGCATTATTAATGCCTTAGCAGCAGGCTATTTTTTTCCTCCAGCAGAGAATTACAAACCTAGGCAGGAAAGTTGTTCTGTCACCACGCTGCTGCAGGGGAAGATGGAAACACAAGCACTGTAGAGAAGAGATGAGGAAGGAATAGCCCATCTGGTTGCATTAGCTAAGGTGTAGAGTCAGTTATTTGCATAACACCGTACATGAACATAGCATACATTAGTCAAGCTTTATTAACTTCCTTAGACCAACATATCCCTTTTCCAAATAATTTTGGCAAGTTTTATTATTTTCCTGTCTCACTTGTTTCAGCACCTGATTAATGTGCAGTAGCAAGAAAGTGAAGCATTTGGAGAGCAGAAATCAGGGATGTTAAAAGCAATATCCAACCTCATTCTGCTAGGTTTCACAGACTGACCCCATTCCCGTCTCCCTTTAATTAGTGCAGTATCAACATTAACCAACAAGTAAAATTTCACATCTACGCCATAATGATAGGCACCAGGAAACATGTTTCAAGATGCTTTAGGGATAAATCATCAGACAAGATGCTTAGAAAAGTAAGTTTGGCTACTACCATGACAAGTGTTATAATCTACTAAAGGAAAAACAGTTTTAAAAGACTACCAAAGAGTTTAGACTCTACCTCATGTACAAAAGCTGTTCTATACATACAGTGGCACAGCTGTACCAATGCAGCGCATCTGGGGAAGACGCTCTGTGCCGATGGGAGAGAGCTTCTCCCGGCTTGTCTGTTGGAGGGTGGTTTATTCACACCTCCGAGCGACAGACGATGTGTAGGATAGACAGAGGCTGTAACATAGACATAGCTTTAGCCTCCAATGTCTAGCAAGAGACCAGTAACCAGGCAGGACTTTACAACGCACCCCTGCTGCTACACTTCTCATTAGGTTACTTAACACCCAGTTAATCTGCCAGTCTTGAATCCTCTTCCATGCTACAGTGTATGTCAGCCTCGCGTAGATCAAGCAGCCCCCTGCCCCCTTAAGATGAGTGCTTTGAGGAAGAGCAGAGCTCACTTGGTGCTGCAGAGATAAATAAATAAATTAATTAATTAATTAATGGAGATATCCCATCTCCTAGAGCTGGAAGGGACCTTGAAAGGTCATTGAGTCCAGCCCCCTGCCTTCACTAGCAGGACTTCACTAGCAGTACTGATTTTTGCCCCAGATCCCTAAGTGGCCTCCTCAAGGATTGAACTCACAACCCTGGGTTTAGCAGGCCAATGCTCAAACCACTGAGCTATCCCTCTCCCCGTGGGCGTTAGCAGAAGGCTGCCTTAATGGGGTTGCTTGGGGCAATGATGGAAGAGTAATAATCATCTGAGTCTGTCCCAGCAGGAGTCAGCCCACAATTCGGATTCCCGGTCGGTTTATGCTCAGTGGCTACAGAGCAGGATTTTACATGAGTTCCTATTGTGAAAAGGAGGCCACTGAGCTGTGTTTCCCCTCCGAAGACTGCCACTGCTGAGCCAGCACAGCAAGCCTTTCACACTCAGCATGGGGGGGGGGGGGGGGGGGGAAGTACCAACTTCATGGGACTCCTCCGAGAGCTGGCAGTAGCCTCGCCCTAGTTCTTAGTAAAGGGTGAACATCCGTCACCTCCTCCAGCAGGGGAGAGCGCAGGAAGGAAAATATTTCTCCACACCCAAGTAAAATAAAAGTTCAACAGCATTTTAACTCCCTTTAATCTTCATCTTTTGCTCCCTAGGCCCTGGAGACAAGGCTCTGAGGAGCCACCCAGGAATTCAGGGATTACTTTAGATTAGATGAGAAACATGTCTGTATCTCTTTCCCCCCCCCCCCCCCCGTCCCGAGCAGGGAGTCAAGAGAGGTGGCCATCCTAATTCACTGATTCCAAGGTCGGCAGGGAGCACTGTGATCATCTAGTCTGACCTCTTGCATAACAGGCCGTAGACCTTCCCCACAATAATGCCTAGAGCAGACACAGCCACTCTTGATTTAAAAAACTGTCAGTGATGGAGAATCCACTAGGACCCACGATAAATTGTTCCAATGATTTCCCCTCACTGTTACAAAGTTTGCCTTATTTCCAATCTGAATTTATCTAGCTTCAGGTTCCAGCCACTGTAAGACCTCTCTCTGGTAGACTGAAGAACCCATTAGCATTATGTTCCCCATGTACATTCTTATAGACTAATCAGGTCACCCTTCATCTTCTAAACTAAACAGATTGCGCTCTCAGCGTCTATCACTATAAGGCAGGGGGGTCTCCAACTTTTTTTTTTTTTTTTTTTTATATACTGGCGACCCCTTTCACATAGTGAGCCTCTGAGTGTGACCCCCCCAAATCAATTAAACACATCTTAATATATTTAACACCATTATAAATGCTGGAGGTAAGCAGGGTTTGGGGTGGAGGTTGACAGCTCACGACCCCCCATGTAATGACCTCGTGACCCCGAGGGGTCCCGAACCCCAGTTTGAGAACCCCTGCTATAAGGCATGTTTTCAAATCCTTTCATCATTCTTACAACTCTTCTCTGAACCCTCTCCAATTTATCAACATCCTTCTTGAACTGCGGCCACTAGAACTGGACATAGGAATCCAGCAGCAGTCAGATCTGTGCCAATTACAGAGGTAAAATAACCTCTCTACTGCGACTCGTGATTCCCCTGTTTATGCATCCAAGGATCACATTAGCCTTTTGGCTACAGCAGCCCCCTGGGAGGTCATATTCAGCTGATTATCCACCACAACCCAATTAGTTCTATGCATTGGGCAGGGAGAAGAGAATCAGCAAGCCTTTTGTCAGAGTCAGACCCATGTTATCTTTAACTCTTCAGAGAGCCAGCAGTTTGACAGAGGGACAAAGCAATTTGGGAATCACTTCAGGTACCAGAAATAATTTTTCTATGGGAACTGCTCCCTGACAGACTAGTATACACAAACCAGGCATATTGTGTCTGCTTACTACACAACATCAATTATTGGTGTAGACCGCAGAGACACAAGGCACATAACTGACCGGTCATTGCAGTTGAGATGAGTTTATTCTTGGGGGAAAAAAAAAAAGATGTTGGACAAATTAAATTGTGGACAGAGAGGAGGGATTATATAAAAGTCTTTCCCCCCCTCTTCCTACACTAGAGCAAGGGGCTTGGGTCATTAGTAGTACTTAACCGTTTCAGTATGAGAAAACAGAAAGTGGACAAGTTACTTTTCATCAATAAACACTTCTAAAAAAACCAATGTGTTAAGATTCTGCTAGCAGCTGAGTGAAGATCCAGAGAAGAAGATGCAACACTAGCCAACTGTCCTCCTGCAAGAGAAGCATTTTGCTAGACTGGAGTTAGTCTGTCTTATCCCAAAAGGTATGCAAGTCAGGGCACTGGGAAGCAGGATCCCATCAGCCCCTCAAGAGCCTGGTGAGAGGGCCCCATCTAGAGTTAGTACATACCAATGTCCACATACGGAAAACAAACCAGCGCTTCTGTCCCCATGCTAATGAATAACCTGCACAGTGCTTGAGTTTGGCTCTTGAGATAATCCATTTAATTTACTAAAATGTTGCCTCAACAGCTGCTAGAAATATCTTAATATGTTCAGCAAACAGTAGAAATGTAGTCCCTTCATAGAGTGGAAAAACAAATGTAGTGATTAATCAATCACACTTAACATATGGATAATACATTTCTAAATGAATTAACCCTGGATTAAAATCAGATATTGCATCCCATATGCTGAGACCAACAATGTAAGAGATGCTTCACCAGGGACATTTCATTCTGAGGATAGTGTAAGATGTCAGCAGCAACTCTCAAGTTAAGCTTGCACTGAGATCTGCACTACAAACAGATTTCTATGTTATTTCTATGAAAAGTTGTGTTGTAAAGATTGAAACATCAGCCCCATGGTCAAATCTCTCTCAACATCATGCTACAAGTCAGGACAGGATGCACTGTTCAAACGGCCTGTAGGGATTGAAATATGCTGTTCTACTCTCCTGCTTCCTTCAGGGTTAGGGAAACAGCCACATATTTCTTTGCCAAAGCGTTTCCCCAGCATGTCAGGGCTCCAAGCTAAATATTAGCAGAAACTGAAACGTCAGCAAGAGATCCTCGGATGTATTGTGCACATGAGGCATAAGCAAGGAGTGGGGTGAAAGAAAAGCATCTGAATTTTGATTAGCACTATTTTGGTGTCTCAAAATTGCAAGACACAGAAGGCTATTAAAATATATATTAGCAACAAGGTAATGTTCTTCACTCTAGGTGGTGACTCAGGTATGTGAAGAATTTAAAATGCATGGAGTCCAAGCAGTGAGGGGTACTGTTCTAAATTACTAAAATGCTGGAATAAGGTGTGTAAGTGTAAACATTGCTGTAAATAGCCCCCCCTCCCCTGCAAGGCAAGGATTACATTTTGCAGTTTTAGGGGTCTGTGTTTAGTTTTGCACTCAATAGCTGGTAACAGGATTATCATCACACTGCCTGGGGTAATAGGGCTAGGGGGCAGTAAACAATAGTGGTGTAACAAACTGCTGATGTGGCAACGTGGTCTCAATATTTGTCGGGAATAAATAAAAATGAGCAGAACCACCACACACACACACAGGTTTTGCCCAGATTAAAGAAAGCAGTTCAAGTCTCTCCCACCACCTCCCAAAGCTAACTCAGACTGGCTTCCATTAGAGCCAGAGCTGATTATGAATATACCATGCAAAGCCTATGTTAAAATAATGTTGAGGGAGCCTGGATAGGCATTCCAAAGTCAGGGAATGCCAGAGTTCGAGTTGCATGCACATAACACTAAGTTCTCTTCTCTCGAAACAATTCACTGGAAAGAGTCCGACCTTATCTTCTATTCTGCAAGCAAAACATGAACAAAGTTACAAAATCTCCAAGCATCATGTTCAATCCTAAATCTGGATTTTGATGATATCATCACTCTAGGACAAAAAGCCTTTACTCTGGCCTTCCTGCAGTCATAACATACGGAGGCCCCAATCCTGCAGGGAGCTCCCTGCAGGCAGACCCTTGTGACTACATGGAGCCAGCAGTCCACCTGTTTGGTGCTCCTTGCATGAGCAAGGCCTCAATTAATGCATGTGTCAGCAGTCAAAATGTTAGGGTTGCTGCCATCTGAAGGAAGGATAAAATTAGAACGATTAACAATGATTTAGAGGCATTTGGTGCAGATAGAGTTTGACACCTTGGAGGTGGGGGGGGGGGGGGGGAAGTTTCTTGCCGAGCTGTGGCTTCTTGTCAGCGCGAGTGGACAACTTGAGGTATGGGTGTAAACTGATGTTAAAATATTTCCCACCCATGCCGTGGCCTCTGGTGTGCCAGAGTGCTGCGTATCAGAGCAAACATCTATTGCACTGTTACGTCCCTGCCCACACTTGTTTGTTGCCTCTCATCAGATGCAAAGATTGCAAGCAGTATAGGGCACAGACGGTCTTACTACATGTGTATATGGTGCTTAGTGCAATAGGAGCCCGCTGGAAGCCCCCCATCCTTTTTTACATTTCTAAGGGATTCCATGGGTGGGTTTTGCAATTAAAACGGCTACTACTTTAGAGCCGGCTCCTGTGCTAGGGCTCTTCCGCAGGGGGCCCAAGGCCTGCCCAGCGTCCCGCAGTTCACGTCCCCTCTGCTGTGCCTGCAGGACTCACTCAGACCTGCTACAAGTAGGGGAGCTGTGGTGAGTGGCTGTAGGGAGCCTGCGGTGGCGGGAAGACGTGAACGGGTTTTGCCTAGTGTAAGAACAAAACAAAACAGTGTCTGTGCGGACACCCTAAGTTACAGTGAGAGTGGTTGAGTTGTGCAGACCATGTGAAAAGTCTCGGGGGGCACCTCTGAACAATAGGATGTTATTGTGTGCATGAATTTCTGCCCAAGTCTGTTAACATCTATGGGATAGCTAAGGCAGTGTAGGACCTAGACTCATTTTTCTTTCCACATAATATGGAATTATGTAAAATTCTGAAGCTTCTGCTTTACAAAAATGCATTCCTCTGCAGAGCCGGATGAGTTACTGTACAGCCTGCTCACTCACCTTTAGCATGAACATGGAACTAGTGCTACTCTCTAGTCACACATCTGTTTCCTGTGTCATTTATGAGAAGACACGAGTTAAAATCAAAACCACCGCTGTGGCCTAGACGATTAGCTTTGGTGTCTAGCAGCAGCACCTCCTGCATCAATTAAGCATCAGCATGGCAGGGAAGGTTACAGAGGCGGCATGTTTGTCTTCTCCATGTTTGTAAGTAAGAGAACGCCAAGTTTTTCTCCGCAGTGACATTTCAGAAAGGGTACTCTGACTGCCTTCTAGAGAGAACTGCATTCAGTCCTTCCCCACTAGGAGCATGCTTGTTCTCAATGCTGGACTTGAGATAAGAGTAGTGAATGATGTGAAGGAAGAGGAGCAGTGCATCTCTCTAACAACACAACATTGGAACTTAACATTTCTTTTTAAATGGCACAAAGTATTAATCGCACTCCAAACTGTGCATGAAGGACAGCAGTATTTGAGCTGCAGCTCACTTCCCTCCCACCTTCCCTCAAACCGTTTCAACAGCACAGTGCTCATGAAACCACCGTGTGCAGTGCAGGATGGAGGGAAAGACAGGGCAGGAAGGAAACTCATTCAATTTAAAGCCTTCATTGTGAATCAAAGGCACATGACTCACCGCGGCAGTGGTCCTTATCTGTATAGACAGCAGCTATATTACAGAGTTAGGGGGATTTAACTCAGTAATTAGTAAGATGTCCTGATGCACACTGATTAAGAAATAGGTGCTATATAAAACTGTATTTCATCCTATATCATCTCATTAGGACAGATTCCATAACCAAATTTGGACATCTCAGATGTCAGGAAACACACTTCCGGTCCTTACTCACAGTTTTGTAAGTAATGAGAGCGGGATACTAGGGTGATGAACGCCACAGAAATAACTGTAAAGTGAAATGTACTTAACTATTTGATCTAGTCAGTTGATGAAATCAGCATGATCAGGGTCGATAATATATGAACAACACTGAATAGTTCTGCAAAAGCTCTGCAAGCATTTTGCAAGACTAGTCCTGGATTAAATCGATCAATTGCATGAAACAGTGATAATAGACAGTCTCACAATGCAGATTTCAAAATGCTTAACCAAGGACACCAGTAGCATTAGCCCCATTTTACAGACAGGTAAATTGAGGCACAGAGCAGGGAAGTGACTTTCCCAAGGTTATCCAGATGGCTAGTAGCAGAGCCAGGAACAGAACAGCTGCAGCTAATCTACTGTAGTCAGTCCCCTTGCGAAGAGCAAGACGTGCTGGAAATAGGTTTATGTAGGGAATTAATGTTTGCTGAGCTGAACAAGTTACAAACTTTGGAGTCGTCTTCTCCTCCTATTACCCCCTTGAGGTGTGTACTCTGGTGCTGGTGGTGCCGGGGTGGAGGACTAACAGACAGTCTGCTAAGCCACTCATCAACTCCGCTCTAGCTCACTCTGCAGTTTTTCTAAGGGAAGCATTTTCTATTTGTAAGTCAAGAGGTATATTGAAAGCAATGTTTAAGGAAATCAATTCTTTAGATAAATCTGGTTAAAATGACAAAGCTTCCTGGAGACTGCATTCCAAAGCTAAATTCACACAGATGCCTCCAGCGCAGACCCCCTCTGGCCCATTCCCTTCAACGTGTAGAAGGCACCCTGAGTAGCAGATGGCTGTGGTTTGGCAGCATGAGGTTTACATTTTGCTCATTAAGGCAACACCACTGAGAGTTCCATTTTCATTTTCTAAAGTATGTATTTTAGGGAAAGGAATAATCCTAGGGGAATCGTTTCAGTATAGGTAAGGAGAATCACAAATCAGACATCCATAAAGACAACAGCGAGCATTAAACATCCAGTTTCTCAGTGTCTACTCTAGTATTGGAGTCTCGTATTAAAAGCAGCAAAAGGGAAGATAATGCATTCGGTACTTTTCCTCCAATACAGCTTATCCAAGTCAAGGCCACACTCTGCTTTCAGACGCCTCTCTCTCTCCTCTGGAAAGGTGCGTTTTTGTTGTCACTAAAAGAAAACCAATACAAATTCTACAATCTCCTGTGTGCACAGAGCCAGAGACAAAGGGGAGACTCATTAGTAAAGCAAGCAGAAACAAGAAATAATAGTAGAAGCTAAGATCTTTAGAAGAAAGCTTGTCATTAAGCAAGTTTCAACACTTCCGTATCAGTCAGATAAACACTCCCATACTCTTTTTTACAGACAGGTTGCTGCAGCAGAGTGCCGAGATGCGGCTGTGGAATTCCAGATGGAGGTACGCTAGCATACATTGTTGTGCAGCACTCGGGTTTAATGAGAAGCAGTGTGCAGAACGTGACCACCACCTGATTTCTGAAACACTCCGTGACAACTGCCCAGAGTCCTCACCAAAGCCTAAGTCCACGGTTCGCGTGCAGTTTTGAAGAGCAAGTCAATTTTTGAGCTAGAGCGCATACACACAAGCAGAGCATCGAGAAAACGCCACTTAATGTCACCATTTAACTGAAAGCCCAGCCAAGTTTCACAAAAATATTTGCTTCAACTGCAGAGGGTAGGATTTCAGTTCTCAAGGTAATTTCCCCCCTAAAACATTAAGAATGCCTCTTAAATTAAAATGAAAATGAAAAAGTGCATGGAATCAGTGTGCTATTCGATACACTTTAAAACGAATACATGATCTGCAGTAGGTCTCAGTTTGACTTAATCAGCCCAAACTTCAATCAGCATTTCAGTCAGCTCCCCTTCCAATGCAGGGAACAGCCCTTCCCTGTGTCCCTACCCCACCCTTGGCAGCATCATGGGAGTATGCATCTTTCTGGCCCACACTTTAAATGAGCTCTTGAGACCAAGTACTTTTGACCCCATGTGCGTCTCTCCGCAGAACAAAAGTTTATCCTTGTTTCAGAGGGCAACCTGCAATTCCTCGCCCAATACCAGTCTGAGTCCTAGTGGGAAAGCAAAGAGGAACAATGTAAAATTACACTGCATTTAAGCTCTAGGTGAAAGCCTATCTAGCAAGGTTAAGTCCTTGTAGTTACAGTGAGTTAAGCCAAAAGAACAAAACCCTGATATTTTAGACTCACTGGTTCCTTCTCCCTTCTCCACAGCACCCCCTCATCCCAGAGTTGTGTTACCCACGGTTGTCAGGGGTCACTGCTAGTTACACCCTTTGGTGATTTTGACGTTTAGAGGTGTAATCAGGCCAGAGTGTCACCTTTTGTACCACCGCATGGGTAAGGATTATTTCTCCAGATCAGCACCAACCAGGACAAGGGTTGTTTGAGTGCTCGTTTGTTTAAATTGGAGCTTCCGTGTCCCCACCTGCATTTCTAACTCTCAGACCAGATCAAGAGGTAATGGTATATGCACCTTTTGATGTTACCAAATAAAGAGTCTTCCTCCAAACAACAGATTCTCCTCTGCTGAAGACAGCCCATTCACATAGCTATTCTTATTCCAGGCTGAAGTATTAGTCTTTCAGACTAGGTTATCACCCCACCCTCAGCAGTCTTTGTACTGCTATGCTTAATTGTTAGTGTATTCCAAGTACACCATTCCCTGTATCCTCTGAACTTTTGTTTATAATCAGGGAGGATTTTTCTTGGGTGGTACCTTTCCCAAATCACAATTCTACACATCAAGCCTTTAGGACTAACTCAATCCCTTCTTCTGCCCCATTACAACCCCCACAAACACCCTCATATAAATAAAGCCAGTCTAGATTATAAAAACCCACTTCCCCATGGAACTGAGAGCAAGTGCAGGCGGTTATGCCCTGCTTGTGTGTTGGTGCTCATTTCCCCCACCCTGCACTAGTTTATCTTTTCAGAGAGTCTAAGCTCTTTGGGGGAAGGACTAAGTCTTCATGAAGCTGAACAGGAGCTAGCACGGGGTTTATATTGCAGCAGTGCCCTCAGAACGGGTATTCTTACACACAGAGCGCAAGAGAAGTATGGCCCCCCTTGTTTCTGCAATGCTACTTCACACAGCCTTGATTTGGGCTGCTGCAGGTAAAGAGTGTGATGTGAAACACCTGACAGCAGCATTGCACTCATGGACTCCTCATCGGTAGTTCACGGTCAGTCTGACTATTCACAAAAACAGGACATTATTTACAGAACAAATACATGAAAACTGGATCCTGAATGCAGACACTGAAGAGTGTTCTATTACACCATGTATCCTACCATTATTTGTAACATCCTCCAACGAGTAAAAAATAACTTCCCCAGCTAATTCCCTCTCCTCCCCTCCCGCACTCTGCTGCTCAGAATCGAGATGAGCTTGGCTGTTGATTCTCATTTGCCGAGACCAAAGTACTGGAATGCAGTTGCTGGCAGTGTGGTCAAAGCTACTGCAAAGCCAGGAGGAGCAGAATAAAAGTAGATGTTCTCACACTGTCCCCACTTTCAATGGTGGCACATTAATGTTTGTTTTGACACTTTTTTTGGGGGGGAGGGTGGTACAGGTATGCAAGGGCAGGGGGTGGAAGATGAGCTATTTAAAGCTAAATGGACTTTTTCAGAAGATCAGGCTCAGATTTGACTATTTAAAAGCTTCCAGTAGGTGTGTTTTTAAGCGGTATCCGAAATCAATGCAAGGCTGAAACAAGGTTCCTTGTTTTCTAGCAGCTCAAACCAATTCTGGATAGAGACATGGACAAGCATCCTGCACTTGTGTTCTGCAAACAGAAACAGTTATTAACCCCTGTGACGTTATTGATATAATCTGGGACCATATAGATCATTGTTGCAACCAAGGTCCTGTAGTGGCACCCAAATCTTGTATAAAGGGGGTCAAATGGGGTGTCTAAGACAAGGTTATGGATTACTGGTTATAATTATGCTGTCTATATGTGTGTATCAGTGTTATAGTTGAAGTTATGAATATTGGCTCTATACTGTCTGTATCGCAAACTTATGCTATGCTTCTGGGTAACATCCCAGACAAGCTGGTGTTAGCTCTGCCTAGCCTGCTTGATGGCCCATTAAGAACCATCAGCTATACAATGGACTCATTGAGAAAAGGCAAATATGCCTTGAGACTCAGCAAAGTATGCAGGGACTGGCCCATGTGACTCCAGACTCCATTTTGCTGTAATTTTCCACAGTAAGAAAAAAGAGGTGTTCTTACACCTGGAAAAGACTAAGGCTGATGCCTCATCTCCATTTGGTCTTCAATCCTGCTTCATACCTCTGGAGGAACTTTGCTACAAGCTGAAGCTTTGAACAAAGGACTGAGGACCCATCCCAGCGGGGGATGTATTCCAGAGACTTGATTGGAACCTGCAGTTTATTCTATCGCTGCTGCAAGCCTGAACCAAGAACTTTGCCATCACTGTATGTAATTGACTCCATTTAACCAATTCTAACTCTCATCTCTATCTTTTTCCTTTTATGAATAAACCTTTAGATTTTAGATTCTAAAGGATTGGCAACAGCGTGATTTGTGGGTAAGACCTGATTTATATATTGACCTGGATCTGGGGCTTGGTCCTTTGGGATCAGGAGAACCTTTTTCTTTTACTGGGGTCTTGGTTTTCACAACCATTTGTCCCCATAACGAGTGGCACTGGTGGTAATACTGGGAAACTGGAGTGTCTAAGGAGTTTGCTTGTAAGACTTGCGGTTAGCCAGTGGGGTGAGACCGAAGTCCTCTTGGTCTGGCTGGTTTGGTTTGCCTTAATTGTGGAAAAAACCCCAGCCTTGGGCTGTAACTGCCCTGTTTGAGCAATTTGTCCTGAGTTGGCACTCTCAGTTGGGTTCCGCCAGAACCGCATTGTCACAACCCCAACATAAAAATTGATAAGATAACCAACTGAAATAAGGTTGAGACTTTACTATGGAAGTCTAAATTATCCTAACAGATCAGACTAGTGTTTTCTCTAGTCTAGTATCCAGTCTTCAACAACAGCTGGTGGCAGATGCTTCCAAGGAAGATCTAAGAAACCCAATTATAAAATAGTCTGCCCATAAGAGAAATTTCTTCCCTCTCCATTAGCTAGAAGTTGGCTTATACCCTGAAGCACCCTGTTCCAAACATCAGACTTTTTAAGTCTTAACTAATATAAAACTGCAGATATTCTCATTACCCACAAGCTTCCTGTTAAGATAGACCATGTTAGCCTCTGACATTCTTGCGGCAATAAGTTCCACAGGTTACCATGTGTCAAGTAAATAAAGCTGACAAAAGGAAATGATTTTGTAAGTTTTCTGGGATCGATGCACCTGAAAGGCAAGTTGATCAGAATAAAATTTAAGGCACCAATTTAGAACCAAAACCTTTTTTTGGAGTTTCCACAAGAACAGCAGATTTGCTGTATCTGCAGAAAGCTAAGACTCCATACTACTTAGTCAGAATTCTGTCCAGTTTGAGTTTTACATTTTACACCCAACAAGGAAGTTCCCAATTAATTATTAAATAACTGACAGTATTTCACCAGTTGTGTTGCTTACAGATTATATATTGCATCCAAAAAATTACAACAGAAGAACGTTAAGGCTGCAAAGGCAAAACTAAACAGTTAGGAAATGCCTTAATTAAAGGTTGCCTGTGCACCATCCATTCCGTGCACTGAAAGAGGCAGGGGTCCTTGGAAAAAAAAAAAAGTTATGCGATCATATAATTAAAGATCATGTATCATAGTGCACACACACGAGAAGGTCAAATTAAGGTTGCATGGGCATCATTGATTCAAGCATTTTTTAAACTCCTAAGTGCTTCACTTTGCAAGTTTAATGTTCTTTTAACTTAAGACTTTTGGATGTTAAATATTTTATAATAATTCTATCACCACAGCTCATAGGGAGTTGGATTTCTTCCAGGCATGTAATGGTGCTTATGAAAAATGGTGCCAGTTTACATATAATCTCCTAACATTAAAACCTAGAGTGCTTCCTAATCTTACCCATCTGGGAGCCCCTGGCAGGTCTCAGCAGCAGAGTCCTTAAATTCATCCTTTTTGAGGAGTTGCTTTTGTCTCCGCCTTTTAACCTCAGGTGGCAGCATCTGTCCATTCACGTGTCAGGGATGAGACTTGCTGGGCTTTGCTTTCGCATACACCAATACTCTCCTCACACTCCCCTGTTTCTCTAGACACTCAATTCTTTCCTTCGGCTGCACAGCTTCATGGCCAAGGGAAATAGTTCTTGTAGCATTTCCGATCAATCGATCTTCCCTAACATGGCCAGAAGAAAGCCGACGATCCCGCAATACTTTTTAAGACACTTTCTCGGCTCTTCACACGAATGACTGTTGCTTGGGGAGGTCTCTGAATTGAAAACTGAAGCAGTTTTCAAACTGATCGGTTTATCCACAGGTACTAGGAGCTATAATGCCAGCTTTCCCCCAGCCCACCACTGTGACTCAACCAGGACCTTCCAAGAAGGAAAAGGGGCAGTTTTGTCTCGAAGTGCAGCCAGACATAGTCTAAGATGCCAACAAGGGAGGTGAATTAGTGTTTTGCATGTAGACACCCATCAAGGGGAAGTTAGTAAGAGAGTTTCAGTCCAGCCATAAATAAACTAGACGGTACCTACTTCAGAAGGCACAGACCCTGACTGCATTGGAACTAGGGTTCCAGGAGTGCCATATTGTGTTACCGATTCCCAGGCTATCCCATCTATAGATGTGATTAATGAATTTTCCTTTCCTCATTCTCGATCTCCTTTCCATAGGAGGTTATAACCCTGGAAGGAGTGCAATGGAGCTGTCATCACAGTGACAATATAAGCCCAGAAGCCACTGTTCTCCTTGTTAAAGTAGCAAACAAATTCAGTTTTTACGTGTTCACGTTGAGGTTAAACAAAAGCAAACACTTGGCAAATTAGTATTTTTCTAGTTATCAGTAACCAAAGCAAGAAGAATCATGTGAATATTTATCCAACTCATACACACAACTCGAGCTATTTTATTGTGCAAATAAAGTGGTTCATGAAACAATGTAAAATATTTACTTTATACAATATTAACCTCCAATTCCAGTGCAGGGGGTTGATGGGATCACAGCTACAGACTAGTCATATTGTGTGGGTTTTGGATTCTGCAGATGACTGAAAGTTTAAGTTCCCTGTGCCATCCAATGTTTGCAACTGTAGCTAGAGTCTGCAGTTCCACGAAGCAAGCACACTGCTTGGCAGGTGGGCTGGAGGGGAGAACTTTCAAATTCCCAAAAGCTCTCCCCATATCCTTGGGTAACCACAGCAGGCCCCTTTGAGTGAGCCTGTCCCTGGGCCCGCCCAATTCACCCCACTGTCTGAAATGGCAGTTCAAAGAACAGGGGTTTCCAGCCCCTGGTGCTGCCCCCTTTCTGAACGCATGCACAGACTTCACTCTGAATTACATTCAAGCTTCCCCTCCTCACATCCAATCCCTACCAGCATTTCTGTCCTTGCCTCTTGCACACTGAATACACGGCCTTCAATTCCTCTCCTTGACCCTCCCCAGTTCTGCAGGTACCATACACGACATCCTTGCTCAGAGAGTTTGGGATCAGGGATTTAGCATTCAAAAGGGGAAACTATGATCAGTGGTTTCTAAGTGGTGTGTGGACCACCTGTGGCACTTATTGGTGGTTACAGAGCTGGCTGTTCAAATGGTATGTGTTTCTTTCCTACTGTTAAATTTTCCATGCAAGTGACTGGTGTAATCGCTGCCACAGGGATGCCGGATTGCTAGTGGAAAGGGAGATGGTCCACACAGATGCAAAGGGGAAAAGCTGTGGATCCATGAGACACACTGAGATGTGGCTCAGGCTATGAAAGAGCGTGGGAACCTCTGCAGTGGATAACAGCATCTACCTTCTCAGATATCTCCACTGGATACACCAAGCCGCAGATAACTTTTATCCTGATAGAAGGGGTATTAAGCCACCCCACCTACAGTTACAGGAACATGCCTCCAAGTCCGAGACCCGGAAAGATGGCTGCTACGGCAAGGAGCAAGAAGGAAGCATGATTAAGGTTTGCGGAGCGTTAGAAGTTAGTACATCACTTTTGGAGGTCACTCAAATACAGTGCAATAAGGATCAGCACCCAGCAGTGTCTTGCAGCAAAGAGCATCACACGGCACTCTTCTGTCCCAAACCTACAGCGAGGAAGGTCAAAGGCACACAGATGCAAGGAAGTCTACATACCAGTCCACACCCGCGCTCTGCACCACTAACTAGCAATTACACATTTCTGCTGATGGGGGTTGTAATTTACAGCAAGAGACCTGGATTCGATTTTTTAAATTTAACAGCATGGCTGCAGAATTATGCAGCTGTTCCCATATACAAACTTTCAGTACAAAGGACCTAATTCAGTTTAGCCTCAAGGCAAGTGATTGCAACCCATATACAGTTATTAACCATAAGTAAGGCTGCGTGTCTGTCACGGAAGTCACGGATTCCGTGACTTTCCGTGACCTCTGCAGCGGCTGGCTCCGGGGCTGCCCAAGCAGATCAGGCAGCCCCCAGGCTAGCCGCACCAGCCGCTGCTAAGGCAGTTTGGGTGTGGGAGGGGGCTCAGATCTGGGGCAGGGGTGCGGGGTAGTGCTTACCTTAGGGGGGCTCCCTAGAAGCAGCCGGCATGTCCCTGCAGCTCCTAGGCGGAGGGGCCAGCGGGCTCCATGCGCTGCCCGCGCTCACAGGCGCCACCCCTGCCACTCCTATTGGTTCCCGGCCAATGGGAGCTGCGGAGCTGGAGCCCCCCCTGGCCTAGAAGCTGCAGGGACATGCAGAGCTGGGTAGGGAGCCTGCCAGCCTCGCCAACCCTCCCCCACCCCCAGTAGGGGTCCTGGGCCACGTGCCAGCACCCACCTTCCTCCCAGCACCCGCTGGGGTTCCAGGCCGTCCCCTGAGAGCACCCCCGGCCCAAGTTTTAATGAGAGGTATATAATACAAGTCATGGACAGGTCACGGGCCGTGAATTTTTGTTTACTGCCTGTGACCTGTCCATGACTTTTACTAAAAATACCCATGACTAAAACGTAGCCTTAACCATAAGCTCCTGCATTAAATTGTGGGCTTCCACTCCCCAAATGAAGGGAGTCAACACTGAAACCCTGAAGCATCGTGGCTACCTGGAACCATCACCACACCACTAACCAGAAATGTTTCTCCTGGAAGGGACTATTTTACCTGAATCCACAGAAAGTGCAGAGCATGCCAGGACACATTTCTTCATTGCATTTTATTAATAGGCTTAAAATTAGGACGAAATAGATGTTTTCTCCTGACACTTCTGGGAAGAGACATATGACCCCCTCTGGGCACAGAACTATCCATATGCAAATAAACATTATTCTGATTGAGTGACATGCAAAGCAGGTTCACAGGGCTCCTCTGAGTGCTTAGAAGATGATGGCATATGCCTGAGGCTTTTATTCAGTGTTGTATGCAGTGGTTATAATGCAGGAAAAAAGAATGCTAACCTAGTTCCAAACGCTGCACTTGATCAACTATTTTTGTTCCAATGATTATATAAATGATACTTCATGACTAGGAGGGACATGCAGGTGGCTTCTCACCTGTACTTCAAAGGGATCTGACAGTATATGTTAGAGGACAGCCTGACAAAGGATCACATGCAGAGAGCAGGATGATGCCTGGGAGCCTGGCCTGTCAGCAAATGAAAGATGCAGAGCACACAAGAAAAGTTAATATACCACCAGTTGGTGTAACACTTATAAACAAGACTCAACACTCACCTAAAAAGCATGACAGTGTAGCAATGCAAAATTCATAGCCGTGCTAGGCTGCAGGCCAGAGAGATCGATAAAATAGACACGGAAAATAAAGGGAGCTGGAGTCAAAGTGCACTTCAGCTAGATTCGAGTCTGGGATAGTTTGATGGCCTTTTATTGCACAGTCACCGAAGATTAATTGGTCAGGGGAAGATCATCATGAAGGTAACAGTTGAGGCAGAATGGAGCAGCCAAATTACTTTCCCATTCCCTTTCTAAACAATTCATGGATTTCAACTGGTTTGGAGGGGACAATTTTGGTCCCATTGGCCAAAGGCAAAGGTGACACCATATGGCTGAAGAGAGAAAGACAGGATTAAGTGGTGACTGGGGAAACCTGGCCTAGGCATGGTGTACGATCAGGAGCTTTGGGGGACACCACTATGAACTACAGACATGGCCAGCAGTTAGAAGCTGAAGAATCAGACTGGTCCACTGTCTCTGGGGAGGGGAGAGACTGGGAAGGAAAGTTCTGAGTAATCTGAAGATGGGGGAAGGCAAAATAAGTTTCAAGTTGGTTAAAATTCCACAAGCAGTCTCAGTCCGCTGGAGCACGTTTTCACAAATGAGCAAAAAAGTGAACTATTTGCTTTCTATCTCTATAAACTTGCACCCCCTCCCATAGAACATTAGACAACTATTTGCTTTGCAGCCACACAGGAGTTTGCTCTAATCTCCTGGTCATCACTGCAAAATATATATACGGATATTTAGGAGTTTCGTATCTATTTTGAAAATTGTGCTCTTAAGGCAGAGGTCCCCAAACTGTGGGGTGTGCCCCCCGGGGGGACAGAGGAACATTCAGGGGGATGCAGCTGGGGCCAGGACCAGCCACCACAGGGGTCAGGGAGGGAGTGCCACCTAGATTCACTCCTGGACCCAGCCCCAGGGCCCCAGCCACCGGCCTGAGCCCCCAGCCTCAGCCCCCTTACTCCTGTCCACATCTGCTCCCCCCACCCTGAGCCGTGGCCTCGCTCCAGGCCCTGGGGGGGGTGGGATGCAGACAGAGGTAAGTGGGGCACAACCCTGAAAAGTTTGGGGACCACTATCTTAAGGACTTGGAGTTAAGGCAGGTCACCAAGAGGTGACACCTTGGAGGCTGAAAGGATCATATCTCCCTGTCTGGCCACTGGCCTCCGGCTCTATGCCTATTTGCATACTGAGTCAGGTGTGAAGGGAGGGACTGTGAAATCTACAAGAAGGGGGTGTTCTGTATATGAATAAGAACAAAGGATTGGTCTGGTAGATCTTGGAGTGCAAAGAGACACACTGAATCCTTCACGGAGTGCTTGTCTCGTGAAAGGAGGGCCACAGCCAGCCTGGCGGTAAAGGACTGGAAGGACGTGGGGTGAGCAATATTCTACAGGACACGAGAATATCTTGTTCATTAAATCTAGGCTCTTGGGTGCATGGAACCGTTTGTTTCCGATACTTCGACCTGCTATAGCCAGAATCTCTGGGCTTTGTTAAATAAACTTATTTCACAATAAACATGTCTAAGTGCTGAGTGCTAAACGTAGCGGTGATCTGAGGTGGGACTGGTAAGCTGCAGTACCCTGTTTCTTTGGACGCAGCAAATCTGTGAGAGTCCTGTGGACCATGGGCTGGACGCTCTAGGGAGCCGCTTGGATGGCTCGAGGGTTGGGATGTGCCTATTGCCAATTTGCAGAGTGACAACGGGGCCTGCGAGGCCTAGAGGGCAGGTTGTGTTGCGTGTGGCCAGTGGAGCTGACCACAGCAGGCACAGACAGGGTTTCCTCCTGCTAAGGGCAGGTGGTAGCAAGATGCCTCACAACCTGGGTACCTCTGAGGAGCATCACAGCCTGCTCAGACTTAGAGACTAAACAGTGCAGAGAAAACAAATGTGTTAAGTGAATCTCCGTATGTGCTTATGCCCAATATTTAAACTACAGCTTGTATAGGTGAAGAATTAAGTGTTTAAAAAAAAAATCCCTGTTAATTACCTAATAGCATTTATTAAAATAGGAAAGGATTAACTTATCTTATTCCTGAAACCAACTTCCCGCTATAATGAAAATGCTTTCAAGTAGAATTTCCCCCCATTTTCATGCTGGAGTCAGTGGGCGATGTTGAGGCATGCTTGGGGCAGAGGACGCTACCCTGAGGGTGGTGCTATCATGACTTTGCAGGAGGTCAGGCAAGGCAAGGCATGTTCTTCCTGAAAGAGCCATTTAAACCAAACCCACTGCAGGAGCAGAGTCAGAGATAAAAGTCAGGGCCCGGGGAGGTAAGTTAGGATGATTGCATCAGCTCTGCCTCATCCCCAGGAAAGCTGCACCAACTGGGCCCTGCTCAGACAAGCAGTCAGAAATTCCATTAATAGATGCCTTTAAAGAGTTAATTCTAAATACAGCTGATAATTAAGGCTGGATTTAACTCAGCCCATTTTTAACTGCAAGCTGCCATCTAGTACCAGGCTGCAGACACAATAGGCTACTTACTGCCGCCCGGAAACAGCATTTCAGCTTTCTTAGAAAGGGTCTTGGCCGCCGTTAGCTTCCCTACCACCAGCAACAGGAAGTCTCAGAGCGGAGGTCACCACGTCAACAGTGGGGTGTCATTTCCTGTCCTAGAGAAGTATTTTAAATATGCATAAAATGTTATCACTGAACCCAACTTAAAACGAAGCCCCTAACTAGGCCACAGCAACTGAGCGGACACAAAAATCCCACACTTCTGCCAAGCCCAAGTGCATGAGTGAGGCTCCGAAGAGCCATGAGATTTTAATAAATAAATTGGGTGTGTTATTTGTGTTAGGCTTTTGAGCCTTCAGGCTTCATGTTTTCAAGCTCTTCTTCACAGTCACCAAAGCTAGAGAGACTTCTTAATGAGAGCAAAGATTCTCATGTAGGTGCCCGACTCTAGGAGCTGGGGGTCTATGGGGGAAAAAGCCACCCAACACCACAGGACTTATAAGATCATGAGAAGTGGCAAGACGAATGAGAGTGGAAGCTGCAAAAGCCTGTTAGTCACCTTCATGAGCCCATCCTGAAGCAGGAGTGTTATTCACAGCTTTATAAGCAACTGGAATAGCTCCTTCCCCCCCTTGTTACCTACTCCTACGAACATATTAAAAAACTGAACACTAGGAAAGTTTATCTGTGCCTTACCTGAAAATGTCCTTTCTTGGAATAATGAGGCCACAGCTCCAGGACATCAGATCTCTGCTCTAAGCCAGCCTTGGAGGCAGACCAAGCCTGATAATCAGGGCAGGGAAGGTGTGGCTCTGTCTGAGACACACCCATTGCCTAGGAAATCTCTCGCCACTCTAGATCAGCTCTGCTCCCATACCCAGACTCCCCGCACGTGCTGATCCTTGAGATCACATTGGGTTGCTCTCAGCTTTGGCCAGTTTCTGCTGTTCTCACTCTAGTTTGGAGCAGATCCCTTGCACAGTCCTTGACCCTGTGAGCAACCCATCCCGCCAGGCTGGCACTCTGGTGTGGATCACGGAGTGGGAACTGGACTTTAATCTGCTCAGACTCATTCACTGTCTGAAGGACCCTCCTGGGGGAAGAGCTGAGAGGAGAAGTTGAAGCTCACTAGCTGTCTCACGCAAGCACGTCCACACAGGAGATCACTGATCCCAGAAGATAGAAGCATCTGCATGGGAACTTCCTTGGGGAGGCTGACTACTCCAGTAAGATCTCCGTTTCTCTCATCTTTCCTATAATAAGAAACTTTGGAGAGGACAATTGCTATCTCCACTCAAGGGGAATCCACTGAGACTTAACTGACTCGTTCGCAAAGCCACGGCTCTGCACCATCTGTCTGTGGGGTACTGTCTACGGCAGGGCGGAGGCTGTGATCAGGTGGTCACTTCCATCAACACTCAAGGGGCTGTTGCTAAACAGAGCAGGAGGACCATACTGGCAGCAGTGTGCTTTGAAAGCAAAGTACCCATGAGACAGTCAAATCGGGATCTAGAAATAAGCAGCCTTCAAGTCTACTGATGTCATGCAGTTCCCATCACCGATGGTCTCTCACGAGGTGGAACCATATCTCCCTTGCCCGACTGACCCATGTGATCCGCCTCCAAGGCTGTGCAGAGCAAAGACCTCAATGCCATGGAATTGTGGACCTCATAACAAACAAGATAGGATCACAACAGCCAAAAAGAATCATTGTACCTCCTTCCTTTGTTCCATTTGAAGATGGTAATTCTCTACAACAAAATCCGACACAAAGGAGAGACCCGACCGAGAGAACATTTCAGTGAGACAGTTCTGTTGCTGTTGGACAAGTCACCTAGTTACAGGCAGCAGCTATGTTCAAAGTATTTGAAGTGATCCAACTTTCAGAGTAAAAACAGCTGAACGTTTTGAAATTGTGGAAAAGTTACCATTGTTAAGTCTGTGTGGCCAATGGAGGTCCGAGAGGTCACCAGCTCATAACACACAGAATCATAGAATCTCAAGGTTGGAAGGGACCTCAGGAGGTTCTAGTCCAACCCCCTGCTCAAAGCAGGACCAATCCCAACATTGTTTAATGCACGTAGCTCTAGTGCGCTGGTTTTGTTAAGGTAAGAGTTTGGTGGCAGTTGCCGTTTTCTGTTTGAAATGACTGGACTTGGTATTGACAGGAATTAATACCGACTTCCCAAAAGAACCCTTAGAAGAAAAACAGGATTACAGCTCGTTTGGCTCTCACGCTATTCTCGGACAGGAGCAGAGGATGATGCCTGGGTAGGTCTGAGGACATATGTGCGCAAGAGGAACACCCACCATGTACATACCCAGTGAAATAGGCAGAGGACAAAAAGATACTTTGATACCTCCTTACCATGTATTCAATACTCAAAGTACACTCACCTGCAAAAAAAAGTGAGCACATCTGTCCAACTTTTTGAATTTTAACATTTGAAAGACATGCCCGGTTCGTTAAATGTGTAATCTGATTTCACTCAATTTAATAAAATCATGGAAAACAGCATGTCATGGGTAGTCAGTGATCCCATATTACAGGGTGAGTAATACCCTTTTAAATGGAGAGATCTGATTACATTACTGTCTGTTTCTCTAAACAAACACTCCCTGTTGTAATGATTGTCGTCTCCCATGTCTACATGGCAAAGGGTTGTAAACTTGTGAGAACCTCCTAAATAAATCAACAGTGCAAATGATGGCTGGGCTTACAGGCATTAAGTAACCCAGTCGCTTCAGCTTTTGGGACAGTTGATCAGTGGCCAAGAGACGTGGCAGGAATATCTGGAGGTGAAGGAGGAGGAGAACTGAAGGGTGCTAACGGGAGGACGAAGTCAGATTCTGTGATGCTGTCCCGTAAACAGATTAACCTGCTGTCACCCAACATTAGTAAGAGGGGCGGAGTGGCTGTGGCCCAGGTTTTGACCAGAGGGCCATGGCTGACAGAGCAAAGCCACTGCGCCCTGGAGCTCTCAGTATCCCCGTGTCACGGGTGATGGGCCAATCCTGAGGACCCGAGCAACTGCCACGCCTGGGAGCTGGAGGTGCTCAGCATCACAGGACTTGGCAATGGATGCTTCGCCCACAGCTGCACAGGCTCTTCCCACCTGTTCCCCATGTAGTGGTGGGTAAAGCCCCCCTCCCCAGAGGCAGGGATTTTTCCCTCCCAAGAAGCCTTCCTGTACCCTTCTGACCCGCCACAGAGCCATTTCCTCTGCTGCAGTGGCCCCTTTGCTGGGGACGCCATCTAGGCTGGGGTTAGCTGACATTAGCTTTCCAGAAAGGTCAGGATGATCCACCTGGGTTGGACTAGCAAGAGCTAGAAAGTGGGAAGGGGCTGCGGGAGCAGGGGGAGAGAACAGCACTGCAGTCACCATGGAAACCATCCTTCACTACTGCTGCAAGCGCTAAGTGACTCTCTTACCTTCTGGGCTGGGACCGGCACTCTTCCTCCCCGCTGTCCGCCTCCTGCATGCACAGAGGAGAAAAAACAGGACCAGTTAAAATACTAACCCATTCATAAAACTGCAGACTATTGCACTTCACTAGCTTGGACGGTGTCTCTGGGCAGGGGGCTCTCTTTTTCATTACCCCTGTACACCTCTCTTCCTGCTGCTGCATAGGCACTTACTTTCTGAAAGCCTTTAAATAAACACATGGGAATCATTTCACATATGCAGAATTTAACATGCTGCTGCATGGCCTTCCAACAACCTCTGCCAAGCAAAGAGCACCAACAGTCAAGCACTTACGTTGCTCTTGGGGGAAAAAACCCAGTGTCTGACAGTGAGAAGCTCAGAATCAAAAAAAGGTGAACCCAAAATGGGGCTGGGTAAGTGCAGACGAACTAGAAAGTGGAAATTTGACATGGTACACTGCCTCTGATGCAAAATTAATAGGCATAATTTCTAACATGCTGTGGAATTTTACTAGGGTTTTCTATTAGAGCCTGAAGCAATAGTTCAGCAGAGAAATCTCAAGGTGATTAATTCCACTTCATAGCAGATTAAAATGGACATTTGCAGGCAGGACTGGGGGAGGGGTGTAGAATTTGCTTTATCAGTGAAAATAATAAAATCAAGCTTGGTCAATGTAGTTCCGTGTTGGCTGGAAAGCGTTTTAAAGCACAAGCAACATTCTAAGTTGGCACAAAAAGGTCTTCAAGGAAACCAAAGCTCAGCACCTGGTAACAGGAGATACAGGCAATGCTACTCTTTCAAGTTTACGCCCAGGTCACTTGGGGGCTTTCGGCTGCGATTTTATTGAATCATAGAACCATAGGACTGGAAGGGACTTCAATAGGTCATCTAGTCCAGTCCCCTGCACACAAGGCAGGACTACGTAATAACTAGACCATCCCTGACAGGTGTTTGTCTGACCTGTTCTTAAAAACCTCCAATGACAGAGATTCCACAACCTCCCTAGGCAATTTTTTCCAGGGCTTATCCACCCTGAGAGTTTTTCCTCATGTCCAACCTAAACTGCTCTTGCTGCAATTTAAGCCCATTGCTTCTTGTCCTATCCTCAGAGGTTAAGGAGAACAATTTTTCGGTGTCAGATTCCAAGCAGGGTCACACCTTCCATTATTTGGGAGGGAGACCTCCAAAGAGCACACAGGTGCTCTAGGTAGTGGTGTTGGCAATTCAATATGTGGCACCTCTTTCTTTTAAGTCAGCACTGCCTCAGTGCAGTGCTATGGGGTGTTTTTGCCATCTTTCAGGCAAGAGGTAAAACCCAAGGTTCTCCAAGCGCAGTTTTTTTCTCCATGGGTTGAGCATTAGCAGGATATACTGACCAAACCCCAGTGCAGACATTTACTTCATTCTACCATGGATTTTTAAATTAGATCCCAGATTCTTCCTCACTGTTAGACTGGTGTGTAGTGTTACAGTCTACTGTCATAACAGCTGCTCCATTCCACCCCGCAGGAGGAAGGGGTATCTAGCACTTTTAAAGGAGCATCCACAGAGGAGCTTATGTGGTGGGAAGAAGGCTATCAGCAGGAAGGGACCATCTTTTGCACAGCTGGAGTGATCAGAAAGTGCCCATTATATTTCTATAAAGCGCCCACACTAGGCTTTCCCCTACAGCATTGCATTACACCTAGATACCTTTGTTAGAACATTGGAGCCATTCTATCACCACAATTCCGAGTGACCGCACCTGCCGCACGGTGGGAGTAGATCTGAATCCCAAAGACTCTGTATGCTGCTTGCCAGTGAACCCTACACAGAGACAGAGGCTTTGCCAGCTACAGAACTATTCTAGTTTTCCTTCTACATCTTTCATCCGCTACGGCTGCTTTGAAAATGCTCTTGCACCCATCCCTACCAACCCATTCAGCTGCCACCTGCAAGGCGTACAGGTGGAGACAAATACAGAATGGTTGGCTAGTACCTACCATGAGGTAGCAGAAGGGTAAGAAATAAGATTGTGGATTGGGTCGGGATAGGATCAGCAGAACAATCAGCCATTATGTCTGCTGACCCCCCCTTCCAGCCCCACCAGAGGGTAAGTGCAGACCTGCTGCTTGGGGGCAGGAGAGCAAGTGGAGCAGTGGGAGAGGGAGGAGTTCTGCAGCACTTGCAGAATTTGCAAAAAAAATTCAGACCTGCAATTCCTAAGTCACAGGCTCAAAAAGGGTGGAATGGAAATGTCACATTTCAGCACAGGGAATTGTATAACCAGATTCGGTTTCCTGTAATGTCACAGAACAAGAGGCACAGATCAAGAAAGCCGTTAGTGCAGCATTACTTCGGTCACGTTAGTTATTACGTGCAAAGCTCAAGGCCTTTCTTTATACAAAATGCAAAATACAGACGCAGAACAGCCAGCAGAAATATTTGCATCTCTGCTATCTGAGACTCTGATCCTGAGAGGTGCTCGCTAGCAGAGTTCCAGGAACAGCACAGGTGCCCAGCACCTCTCAGGCTCAGACCCCAGTTAATGTGTCGTAAACGAGGAGACAAATAGCAAAACAGACACCTACGGCCACAAATCGGAGCTAAAACTGCAGGCTACACATGCAGAGGGGAAACCAGCAGGGCTACCTTCCACACCCCAGACCTCAGAATTAGCAATGTCATTCCAGCAGCGTGAGACAGGCATGCCAGCACCCCTCTCCTAACTGAAAACCCCAACACACGCCATCGTCAGGAGAGAACGTGATGCAAATATTAACACTGTCGAACAGGTACAACTGCACAGGGAGAGAATTGGCTGAGCAGCTTTCCAAGCCCTCCCTCCTGCAATGAAGCATTGCAATGTTCAGCCAGCCGCAGGCAGGGACTGGCTCAAGGCGTCTGGATGCTGCAAGCCGCAGCTCTGATAGGCCGCGTGCCGGCAGGAGTCTGAAGCTGGTTGACATTATGCGGGCATCCACGGGGATGGCACAGGCTCGGATCCCTCAGAGCCACGCTGTTGCCCACCTTGCTGACCACAGCTGTTCTTGCAACCGGCATCCCAGGTAGCTGAAGACACCAGGTTTTAGCCTGAGCTTCCCTGCAACTTGTCAAGAGCACCGCACACGGCTGCCCAGGATGTGGTGCCATTCTGTGCTGGCTACCGTGTAAGCTCTGGGCAACGGGGGCTTTGTCTTCCTAGCTGCCTGCACGGTACTTAGCACAACACGGCCCTCACCATCATTGGAACCTTTAAACAACAACAACAAGCGTTTGTAGCAGCCCCTCATCAGTCATCTACCAGTGAGGTCAAATCTAGAATAATCAAGTGACCAACAGTCTCAGGACTAGATGCCTTTCCTGGTTTAGCTATGAAGTCCTAAGCGTATATGTAATTATCTCCTTACGAACAAATTTCCTTTTAAGGGAAACACCAACACGGAGTGTAGCGAACTGGTGCAAATCAAGTGACTTGAAAGAGCTAGACATCTCACCTCCTCAAAATGGATAGATTGGCAAGATGAGGAACGAGGAACCCATTGTCAACTTTGCAATCAGATTGCGTTTTCCCATCACCGAGTTAATCAGCTGTCAGGCAGGGTAAAAGTCTCAAAAGCACGCAGGTCACTCAAGCACTTTTGAAAAGGTTGCCCACTGTAGATCTGTACCAACTATCATTAGAACCAGTTGGATTCTGCCAGGTCACAAGACACATGGCCAACACTCCATATGGGTTCCCCAGGAAGGGGACTTACTAACCTGTCTAATAACAGCAGTCAATGTGAACAGCAGCCATTATGAGTGAGCCAAGAGCTCGAAAGCGTTTGTTCTCTAGTCAAATGAGTTCCTCAAGCCCAGGATAAGATAAAGTGGTAGAGAGAAGCACTTCAGGTCTGCGCTACCTCACTCAGTAATCTAAGCTATGCAGACAATGCTGTTTTCAGGCTGGAACGTGCAGCAAAAAACATCATTACAGCAAGTGGCCAGCTGCACATCCAAAAAACTCCAGCCATGGCGACTAGCAAGCACCATGTTCCCTCAGCAAAACAAACAGAGGGGTGCCCTGAAGCATGCAGACCATTTCAGTTATCTTGGCTCCACGTGGAATTCAAACCTCAAGAGCTCTCTGAAAACGTGGAGGCGGCTAGACATGACCCCATCAGTTGCCAGCTGTCACCGCTGAAGATCTGACGAGATCTAAACATTAGACATAAATGCAGCACATTTTAGGGTCAGGAGTTCAGCTGTTCAGGGCATAGCCAATTATGGTCATATAAACTGGACTATGGACACATGCAATTCTGGTCAGAGTCTCCAAGATCTAATACTGCTACCTGCACTCTGATGTCCAGCCTGGGACGTCTGAAAACTCATCTTCTCTTTAAACTTTAGGATTTATGGCAACCATCTGTCTTCCCTTTCTGTCTTTACTACCAAGTTTCCCGCTCATCGGTCTGCCAGCCAGTTTGCATCTCATGTCTCTGTCTAGGTATGCACGCCCCACCCCAAATCAGCTTTATGGGAGCATCTCATCTTGCTTCCATCCTTCTAGCTTATTCAGGATCCTGCTCCCCAAACACTTTTTCCTCTCTCGCCCTGTGACTCTTTCACTGACTTTCCACATCAAGTTCAATTTTTTCTATCTCATATTGGAGGCTCTTTGCAACTCTAGCACAGCTTCTCTTATCTGCTTCACGCCTCCCAAGTTTCCCTCCCGACTGCCCCCTTTGCAGCCTCCTCTTGGTGCCAGCTTATGGGCTGCTCCCGTTATGCTTAATTGTCTTCCACTTCAAACACTCTCTTATTCTGCCATGGAATTTCTCCTCCACCATGAGCCCGGACCATCATCTGACACGCCGCATATCTGGCCTATTGCATTATTTCCTGAGCTAGGTGTAATCACAGGTATTTTTCTAGGACTGTAAAGCAGTACGATCACTAAGCACACTTTAAGATGAGGGACGGCTATAAACCTGGAACTACAATTTAATACAAATTCTCCACTAGAGGGCAGGAGAGACACGGCATGGAGAAACACAGCAAGTTCCGGAGTGACTCTCACCTAAGGGAGAGGCATCTCCCACATGCACGTTACTTTTAAATAGAAAGTGTTTTGGAAGATCCAGTTGCCGTTTCTCAGTACGTTCCCAGAGCGTGGGAAGTATTGGTGCAGTGCAGCCTGCTGTCAGCTAAAGAGACTACCTAGAATCTGTTTAAGCAGCACTGTTTTTCTAACTGCGGTACAAAGGCCATTCGGAGAGGTGTACCGTGGGGCGTCTGTTGAGCTGACAGCCACCAACACTGAAGTGGCTCACGTGCATCCCTGGAATACAAGCTGTCAAGTGTTTTCCATTCGCTATGGCCCGTACGTTATAGCCAAAGCGCAGCAAGGAGTGCCTGGCCAGTAGCTTGTGGTCAGTGCTATGCAGAGACTCCTGGGGGCTGATTGGTACAAGGGGCTGGCTTGAGAATGGAATAATCCATGTACAACAACCCCTGCTGTTTTAGAAGCAGCCCTGACAAGCTCCAAAGGGGTCATGTCCTGTCTTCCTTGGCCAGAGAAATGGCAGAAACGGGGGCCTCAGGGGAAACAGAAGAAGGAGAGTCTCATGGCTCTAACTAGGCCACAATATTAACGACAGCTTAAAATGTCACTCTTTGCGCCTTCAGGCTACACGGAACAGAATATGCAAAACACAAGCCCAGTTTTTACTTTGATCTTCTGCCAGGTGCCAGTCATTAAAAGGGCAAGGGAGAACAGAGAAATTATTTAGCATTAGTCAGACTTATACAATGGCACTCTCTCCATGTCACATGAGCCACTCTCCTGTCCCTATGAAGCTTCTCTCTTATCTCCACGTGGCAATAAAAACAGTGCTCATCTGCATTCTGAAAGTCACATGCCAGCTTGTTCTGTCTGCATGTAACATCCGAGTTCCCTGGCGCACGCATTCTTTGGATAAGATGTACGATTTCCACCAACTAGTGTATCCAACATTTACTACACTTTCCTTAGCCATGGTACATTAGTGAGGCTTCTTGCCATCTACATGTTTGAACCCTAAAATAAAATTCACTTTAGCATACCTGTTTGGTTATATCGCTAAAGCATGTGTCACAGACTTCTAGGAAACATGCCTCAACTGCTGCTTGCATCCTTTGCAAAGTGAAATGCTAGCTGCTAAACTACCATCAAGAACACCCTTCTATCAAAACAAGCAGATGAGTTAATCTCTCAGTTTGCCAGTGTGAAGCCATGGTATTAATAGGCCACTACATTTTATGCATTCCACCCTCAGTGTGAAGATTCAGCTGTAGTCTAACATGCATGGCAGAGTTTCCCATAGCCAGGCTACATCACAAACTGGATGTGTACCAGGAGTTAGCGTTTTTCCTTAGAACTGTGATAATCATCATTTAAAATGATTAAAAACAGAGGAAACGGTCTCTTTTCCATCATAACAGCTAGCAGCATCTTCCTTAGAAAAGATTTCTGGTATCAAAAAGGAATGAAATCTGCTCCCATGACTGTACACACTTTGAATGGCATTAAAAGATCACCAGAGTTAGTCTGGGGTCAGACTGCTCTAGCTGGACATTTTAATGGAAGATGCCAGATCAATTTATAAATGAGATGCAAAAATACACCTACTAATTCCATCGTCTGCAAGCCTGGTGCATTTAGTTATGCCGCTCGGAGACATGAGCATACAGTGGTTATCTGCATTTCTGAAACACAAAGCTTTCCAGCCTTCACCCGTGGAGAAACCCGCTTTGAGTCCAGGAAAGATGGCAAACTCGCTGATACAGGAGTGAGCTGCCAACAGCAGTAACTACCCAACAGTGCAAGGTGGTTAGCGTATTGCCAAGGCCAGTTACCTTGCAGGTTTAACCTTTATGAGGGGTCTGATCAACATCATGGATCACAGAATAGCAGGGTTGGAAGGGACCTCAGGAGATCATCTAGTCCAACCCCCTGCTCAAAGCAGGACGCAATCCCCAGACTGATTTTTTTACCCCCGTTCCCTAAATGGCCCCCTCAAGGATTGAACTCACAACCCTGGTTTGAGGCCAATGCTCAAACCACTGAGCTATCCCTCTGTTCTGCTACTACTTAAAGCCTCCACACCTCATGAGGCAGGATTGCTTTAGGAGTAAACTTTCATTCACAGCTATTGAGTAGCACCAGGCAATGAACTGAACGGGCTCACGTGAGTGTAGGAACTGAAGACATCCTTTGCTATAGATCTGGTCATTGCTAAGCTGTTGAAGTAAAGGTGTGCTCACTCTACCTACCCTTCCTTGACTACAGCCCTGCCCATATACCCAAATTACACTGTGAAAACCTCTCAGCTGGGCAGGATCTTTGCTGGGAAGAAGGCAGCTGGTCTAGTCAAATCAGGGGCTATGCACCCACGCATTAATCCAATAGCTAATCCATGCAAATGCTGTTCATGAGCATGAGGGAGAGCATCCTCCAGGTCTCCCAGTGCATCTTTGTCTTTGCGACAGCTGTCTCATACATTGCAAGCTCTTCGGTACAGGCGCTCTTTGGACAGCACGGAGCACATCAGCATAATAAGCAAGCCTTTGCCTAGCACCGGATCACCAAGCTCCTTCTCTGCCTATGGACCCAACCAGATTAATACTGGCAACAGCCCTCAATCACAGAAGTCACATAGAGATAATACATTCACTGCACAGACTCCTGAAGTCCAAGGGAGTTTGAGCTGCACAAGGAATGCACGACAAGTACCAACTGAAGCCCGATAGCGCCAATGACAAACTGTGCATAAGATGCCCTGTTAAGTAGGCTGGTCCTATGAACAGTGAGCTTAAAATCACTTACTGGGAACAAACAAACAAACAGAAAAAAAAAACTGGATGTACAAAGTCAGACAGATTCAGTTAAAAACCACCATATGCATGTCCCTCCGCGGCAGACCTACACGAAGTGTTTTTAAACATTCTCTGAAACAAGCTGTGTTAACATAAACCCCACATATGCTGTGGTCACAGCAAGGCCTGAGTGCCAGCAATAACACCAGACTGGTACAAAGAAACAAGGACGGACTTGAAACCCTGGGCTGAGAAGTTTAAATCTTTTGAAAGACCCAAGGTTGCACATGAATTAATTCTAGCTTGAATTTCTGAAACACCACAATTTTGAGTTCCATGCTTGGGCTTTGCTTCGGAGTGGTTTGATGCCAAGAAGGATGTTTTAACCACAGAAAGTGGGTAGCCAGAGGATCAAACTGCACACGGACGTCCATGTCACAGCTGAGAAGATTACTAGCAGTTTATGGAAATATTTTCTGAATATTAAGTAACCGATTTTGAACGGAGTTGATTCTAGATATCATTCCCCTGGCAGTGATGTGAAAGCACCCATACATGTGTGTGTGCACACCATAAAGCTCAACGCAGAACCAATTAATTCTACAAGCCCCTCAAGCAGCCCTGGAAGAGACAAACCCTCATTAGTTTCATATCCTTTCATATACATTATAATAAGGTTACCTGATATATTCCAAGGAGCTTGAAGGTGAAATAAGCAGTCACCATGCCTATGAGATCAGCATAGGAGTGAGTGGTACATAGGAGTGAGTGGTAAAATACACAGCACAGCAGAGAGCTGCACTGAAGCAAATACATTTGCTTGTTACGCACTTGAATGACAAAGGCACCAATCAGAAAGGCTTGTGTATGACCTGGAACCACGAGTCCTAAAGAAGTACAATAAGAACATAAGAATGGCCATACTGGGTCAGACCAATGGTCCATCCAGCCCAGTATCCTGTCTACCGACAGTGGCCAATGCCAGGTTCACTCCCTCTGGGGCACCTAACAGGTAATGATCAAGTGATATCTCTCCTGCCATCCATCTCCACCCTCTGGCAAACAGAGGCTAGGGACACCATTCCTTACCCATCCTGGCTAATAGCCATTAATGGACTTAACCTCCATGAATTTATCCAGTTCTCTTTTAAACCCTGTTATAGTCCTAGCCTTCACAACCTCCTCAGGCAAGGAGTTCCACAGGTTGACTGTGCGCTGTGTGAAGAAGAACTTCCTTTTATTTGTTTTAAACCTGCTGCCCATTAATTTCATTTGGTGGCCCCTAGATCTTATATTATGGAACAAGTAAATAACTTTTCCTTATTCACTTTCTCCACACCACTTATGATTTTATATACACCTCTATCATAGCCCCCTTAGTCTCCTCTTTTCCAAGCTGAAAAGTCCTAGCCTCTTTAATCTCTCCTCATATGGGACCCGTTCCAAACCCCTAATCATTTTAGTTGCCCTTCTCTGAACCTTTTCTAATGCCAGTACATCTTTTTTGAGATGAGGAGACCTTATCTGTACACAGTATTCAAGATGTGGGCGTACCATGAATTTATATAAGGGCAAGAAAATATTCGCCATCTTATTCTCTATCCATTTTTAATGATGCCTAACATCCGGTTTGTTTTTTTGACTGCCGCTGCACACTGCGTGGAGGTCTTCAGAGAACGATTCACGATGATGCCAAGAGCTCTTTCCTGATTAGGAAATAGGCCACGAGAAAAATGGAGAGCACGCGCATCTAAATCTCTGCATGCAATCGCTCTTCCTGATCTTTCCAACCCAGGGGCCAAGAGGGATCACTCAGCCAGTCACCACTGGTCTTTTCATTGGGATAGCTCTGGGACCTATTCATGTTTTTAGACAGTTCTTGCTGCCTCCCTGGATAAGATAACACCTTGCTTTAAACGCATGAAAACCACCCAAGACCCTGAGACAAGCAGCACAGTTCCATGAGACAGTTCAGGAGCAAAAGCTGTCAGAGAATTTCTAGTACACCTCCACCTCAGATGGAGGACAGCAATAGGCAAGGTAGGGTAGTATTTCACACCCAGTCTCCCTCCCTTTTTCCAACCTCAGACTTAGCATGGCAAAACACACCACTGACTGTGTGATCCGGAGACATCGTGCACAGCACTTCTGCTACAGGAGAAGAATCACTTCCCGCTCAACAGCATCCGAGCAGAAACGCACTGAAGAGACAGGGTGCAAGCAGCCTGGCTGTCCCTGCCAGGATGCAGGGAAGGGAAGGCATCCCGTCCCGTCCCTTCCACTGCCAAGTCTGATAGGGTAGCGAGGCACCAAGCAAGACACACCGAATCACTCGAAAGCTGCAATTCCACTGTAACCATTGGTAAGTAGAAATGCAAGTTCCACCCCCTGAAGATGACACCCCCTTCCTGGACCAACTGTCAAAAAGTTCCTCTGTTCATTTCAGGCATAAGAATAAACAGCGAGAGGCTCTGATGAACGTGTGGACAGTCCAAATTCAGAATCAACAACAGAGATAGTACTTAGAAACATAAGAATGGCCACACGGGGTCAGACCATCCAGCCCAGTATCCCGTCTTCCTTCAGCAGCATCTGGCATTGGCTGCTGTTGGAACGTACAGAACAGGGCAGTTATCAAGTTATCTTCGCAGTCTGCTTTGGACTTAACAAAATTACTCAGGATAGTTATCATCTGCAAATTTTGCCACTTCCCTGTTTACCCCTTTTTCCTGATCATTTATGAATATGTAGACCAGACCCCTGGGGGACCCCACTATTTACCTCTCTCCAGTCTGAAAGTTGACCATTTATTCCTACTGTTTGTTTCCTGTCTTTTAACTAGTTACTGATCCATGAGAGGACCTTCCCTCTTATCCCATGACTGCTTACTATTACCAAAAACCCACAGAACCCTTCCAGTTGATTTAGTCTTCTTTATCTGAAAGAGAATTGGGTCTATGAAACACATGCACACAGGTCTGGTATTCTATCCAGTAGGTGGTCAGCGGTGACAGACACTAGGATAGACAAGACATGATGGGATTTAAACAACTGCAAAACCTAGAACTAGCAATAAGAAACATTAGAGGGAACTTGGTGGAAGATTATATAAAGGACAGAGTAAGAGCTGATCTGTCCTTTTTTATCTGGTCTCAGTGTCAAAATAAGGGGAAGTAAATGTATAAGGAAGTACCTGTTTACATAGCATGGAGTCCACCTGTAAAAGTCAGTCACAAAAAAAAGTCACAAATACTATATCTGGATGATTTTACTATGGCCATGGACGATACTGGAGCTAATCCAGATACGACAATAAGCAAATTCATGGTGCAAGGATGCGGAAAGCATTTTTCCATCATGTGCTGCATTGATAGGTGCATTATGGGGCTTTCTACTTTACTCTCAAGCATCAGGTGTTGGCCGGCGCTGAAGGCAGAATACTGGACTAGATGGATCAAAGGTCTAATCTGGCATGGCAACCCTTATTTTTCTATAGCGTCTCATAACAGAGCCCAAGTCTCAGTGCAAAAGGCAGGTTCACAAAACTTCTTCAATATGGCTTCACTTTCCTCCCATCATTCCTTCCACTTCTTTTTGCATATACATCTGGATTGTGGAGGAAGGTAGCCTATGCTAACCCTATTAACAGCCAAGTTCTCATTCAGATGCTAGCATCCCTTCGGTATTGTTCTCTGTAACACACTGCTGTGTCAGGAACTGGCATATTTGGGTCAAAGACACTGTGCTTTTGCTCTCAAAAAGAAAAAGCTAGTTCCTAACTGAGACTCATCTTTTCTGCTGGAGATAAGTGATCTATGCAAATCCTGTTTATTTCTCTTGTTCCAGTGGTAACCAAATTTAAAAACCTTTCAGATCTTAAAAGCAAAATCGAAAATCCTCCAACTGGTAGCACAAGAGAGTCAGGATGTGAAATGCAGTGCGACATGACCTACTGCAATACCAGAGCGAGGAGATTAAAAACAGAAGAGATTACTGTCAATTGAATTTCTACATTAAATGAAATAGTCTTGCCTGCCGGGAGTACAACAGCTTTTGCTTTAATCAAGGAGACTTGCCTTAGAGGAATGGCATCAGCAGCGTACATATTATATATTTTCATATTAAACACACTGCATTAAAGGAGCATTAATAATGTGACTTCTCTTGAAAGAATGACAGTAGAGAGCAAAGGATCAATTTTCAACATCTAGTCAGCCACACAGAACTTTACAGATGCAGCCCTATTACAATCAAACACAGCTCTCTAGCCTCCAGGAGACTTGTGCGTGTGCTACTGGACATTTTGGACAAAGGACAGAGAGGGAGGTAGTAATTTGAAGTGATTTGGGATTCTTTAGGCTATATATAATTTTCTAGAACTTCAAGCTTTGAAGATGTGTCACCTCCCTGTCGGCAAGAATTAGGAAGTCCTGCACTAGGCTCCTTGTAACTGACAAGCATTCTTCATTTTCTCTGCAGCACTAACTTAAATGCCAGTTCCCCCCCCCCCACCCCCCCTTTCCCATGTGCCATGTGTGACCAAAGCAGCTCTTTGCATGAGCACGACCGTGTGCAGCTCCAGCATTCATACCAAGAATTGTTGCTGATGTCAGAGGCAAAACTGGTTTGGAGACCAAGTTAAAATATATGTTTACACATACACATGGGTGAATCTCAGGGCATGGACTTCCTGGAGCCATTTTACACATGGATATTCTGGATAAGAAACGATCTGTGATTAAAAGAAAATCCCTTCCTGCACGCAGCAGTGGCAGGGATATCAGCAGTGAATGGATATCAGCTGTCCATGCAAATCTTAACAGCCCTTATGCAAATACAAGGGAGGCGTGCCCTTCTTCTTGTCTAATCTAATAGAGTCACCGATACTTTTTAAATTAATACATATAAGGATGAAACAACCTAACCAGCCCTATCGAGTAGTCAAAACCTTGCTATATTTCCAGAACCGACAGGCTCCAGAAGTGCAGAGTATAAAAGATAGCTTGAGCCAAATGGCACTGGAAAAGCTCGTAACGGAATCTCTAGCCAATAAAGAGCTGCACAGAGGCTAAAGAGTGGGGAATTCAGACTGCAGTAGATCAATCCTTCATAATTCAGGAGCAACATGAATACCACATTACATGCAATAAGGACAAAGATCAACATAGCAGAAGCAGTGCCAATTTTCAGTCCCCCCCCCCCTTTTTTTTTTTTTTTAAATGCAGATTCCCACAGAACAGATTTCCCACTCTGTATATCGACTAGAGATTCACTATATATGCTAAGCATATAGGTTCTCTTCCTATAAGAGGAAGTTTTACAGATGCTAAGGGGTTATTTCTGGTGGGGGAAGGAAGGGAGGTATGCTGCAAGGGGAAGGAAGGGGCCGATCATAAAACAAAAGACATCTTCCTGTCACCATATAGGTTATTTATAGCTATTTCGGGGGCCCCAGCAGCCAAGTCTGTAGATGTATATCGTTTGTATCACTAATGCAATTATTTACATTAATAAAAATATTAAGTCTTCACACACAGCGTGAAGAGCAAGTTACATATTCTAAGGCCTTGTATACACACACAAGTTGTGCCACTTTAACTGTGACAGTACAGTCAACCTAGTGCAGACAGTTACACTGGTGTAAGTGTGCTCATAGTGGAAGGCAGAATACACTATCCTGGTAGAAAGCATTTTTACACTGGCATCCACATGAGGGGCTGTGCCAAGATAGGTAGGGGTGGGATTGTGCTGACAGTTACACAGGTACAAAAAACCTGTGCAGACCAGCCCCAAGAGATCAGACATTTAGGCAGTGGACTGTTATGGGGTGGAAGAGAAGTTACACCTACGGATGCAGATTTAAGTTTCCTTGTTAAAAAAGCACCACGCTCCCGGACTGTTTTAAACAAGTTTTAAGCAGAGAAAGACACTTCCAATAGATTCTCACCCACTCTGATGCAGTGCAAACCTGGCACATCCCACCCTCTCTCAGCACGAGTGCTGGATGCAATGGCTGAAGTAGCAGAAGCACAGACGTAAGAGTTAACAGACAGACCACGCAGGGCCCGTGGTGCCGAAGATGTCAGGAACTGATCTCGTAGGGTTACGTCTAAAGGGTGATAAAAGACCAGCAGGCTGCGCTTGGCCAGGGTTAGCTGACTCAGGCTCGAACACTGCAGTGTAGACATTTGGGCTTGAGCTGGAGCCTGGGCTCAGAGACCCCACATGGGGGGGAAGAGGGGAGTGAGTATCACAGCCCAGGTTCCAGCCCAAGCCTGAACTTTTTGGAGACCTGCAGCCCGAGCCCAAGTCAGCTGACCCAGGCTCTGAGATGTGGGGCTGTGGTGCATCAGCGCAGTGTAGACATATCCTTATTTTTCTGTGAACAACTGCTCCTTGGCGAGGTGGAAGTCACTTATCGCTGCTTTAGGAGCTTAGGTGGAGACGAGGGAACACAGCAGCATTCGGAACCTTGTCCAGTGCCGCGATATTGTACTTCCAAGGGGAGCCGTTCACCTTACTCAGCCCGGATCTGTGCTCGACGGTGCAATTACAAGCAGCAAGTTGTCACCTGGCACGTATGGGTAACAGAAGAGGCAGGTATCCAAGCAACTACATCCTAGAGAGCGGTCTGGAATCTGCAGCAGCCTAGCAAACAGCAGCTAGGTGTGCTTGTAGAACACTATTTGAAGCCAGGTCTAGCCAGGAAGCCTCCACTCCCTTTGAAAGGGCTCTATGTCCAGAATGCAAATACCTGGGAGACATCCTAGTGTAATGGTTAGAGTAAGGATTTGTCCCTACTGCTGGCCCTGACTTGTGACAAGGGTAAGTCGCTTGACCTCTGTCTTGGTTTCACCTTCTATCAAGTGAGGTTAAGGATCCTGACCTACCTGAGGGGGGGAGGGAGGCTGATAAGGCTTTTATTCAAGGCATGTTTGAAAAGGGTTTGAGATCCCTGGATGGGAAGCATTAGGAGGGCACTAACCAACACTGCAACAAGCGAGGGATCGCTCAGTTGTCTTGAGGCTAGTCGGCAACTGCGGTTCCGTCTCACTGCACAGATAGCATGGGGTCATTTGGACATGAGCTTATGCAGCAATTGCTAGAGCAATTTATTGTACATACTTTACATGAAGTACAGAACATGATCTGACCTGTGTTGCACTAGGCTGGATTCTGACGGGAGCAGGGACAGAAATGCTTAGAGACCTCCCATGGCAAGTTCTCTGGCTGATCACAGGATCCTCTGCGGAGGGCACCACAACTGTCTAGGACTCTCCATAGAATAATGTATAGAAACATGCCCTGATTCAGGGCCTCCTGCTCCAAAAAGTTCCCAGGGCTGCATCACTGTTTGACAGGAGACTCCAACCATTAAACCTTGGGTCTAACTAATGTCATCACCAAGAACCAGTTACATTCTTTACACTCATCCTGAACTGTTGGAATACGATCCTCCAAGCTAGGACTGGGTAGCACCTGGTGTTGAGCTGTGGTTTAAGTGCTCCTGTTTACCTCTTGTTTATGTACAATACCTCCCCCCCCCCCCCCCCACAGCACAGTTCTGCTTGCCTTCCTTCAACTTGCCTTGTCTATTGATCATTTGGAGGTACAGGAGCTTTTACTGAGAAGCAAGAGATTGTTTAGCCTCAGGCGGGACCTGTAAAACAGTTCTGGCCAGGTACAATAAGCAAGCAGAGATACTGCAGCTGGTTCCAAGTGAAAACTGGAGCAGGAAAGGAGAGGAGGTCTTTTCCTGCAGGTTTTAAAATAAATGGTGAAGTCTCAAGGTCCCTCCACCAAGGCTGCATTTCTAGGATTCCTCATTTTCTCCTAGCCACCACACCCCAAACATGACCTCCAGAAGTCTTAGTTGGTATTGCTTGCATTAGTCCAAAACTGGTGGCTTTTGAAAGTATTTAGACATGTGCCTAGAGCACTCGCCTGGTGCAATTGAAGACAAGTGTACATGAAAGCAGCATGCCTCCTCCAGAGAGCGTGGGTAAAATGGACAGGAGATTATATCGGTCTCTCCCTATATAGGACTGACACCCAAAGCTGCTTCGTTTCTCAGTTATGCTGCTCCAGCACCATTTATTCGGTTTCTTTTCTTCTCTCGAGTTTACGTGGTATCTCTGCCCTTCCTCGTTTATTTATCTACTGCTCAGTTTCCAAATTAGCAGCTTCATGCAGTTCAATGGGTCCAAGTCTCCGTATTTAAGAGATTCCAGGTGACGGCATGCAGAACAGCAGCAAAGCTAGAGCGCAGTCCACAGCTGCAGGCATCAGTCCCAAAGTCTGAAGCTTTGGATTGGTTTATAGGGTCGGCGTTTAAGGTCAGAAGGGACCAGCAGATCCAGTCTGACCCCCTGTATATCACAGGCCACCAGCACCCATGCACTAAACACAACAACCAAACTGAGATCCAAGTATTACAGCCCACAGTAAACTAAACCGCTGTGTGGCACAGGCAGAGAACAGGAGGGACTAAGGTGCACCAATGTCTGAGAGCCCACAATGGCAGGGAAGTGATTACATGAGATACACTCAGATAATCCTCACAAGTGACCCTCACCCCCAGAGCCAACCTGAGCAGGGGAGAATTCCTTCCTGGCTCCACAAATGGCCATCAGTTAGCCCTGACCACGTGAGCACGAACCAGCCAGCCAAGCCCTAGAGAGAGACAGAGAGACACTGTTTCGTGCTACCTCGGTGCCCTGGCCCTCCCCACCCAATGTCCCATCTCCAGCCACGACCAGTCCTGGTGCTTCAGAGGAAGCAGATCAAACCCCCATATACCTTTTGTTTGTTTGCACCATAACATCATTCATTCAGGCGGTGACAAAACCCAGCAGACTAAGGCAGCTGCTCTGTCTCAGTCCTCCCCACCCTCGCAGGATAAGACTACTGTCAGGTTTGTACATCCAAGCAGCTCTGGCTCCCAAGCTGCGGTTAAGGGAGTAGCTTTGGTGCAGCCTGAGAGATCCTGCAAGCACAAGAAAGCAAGTGACTGGTCATCTGTAAGTGTCAGGAGGACAGAAGGAAGAACAGTAGAAGTCACCAGGGTCTGTGGTATTGCATTTTCAATTGTTGCCCAGTCATCTCTAATCAAATCTCTAGTCATTTTTCAGTATTCCAATACTGCCTGTCAAGGAGCCTATTTTGTGAAAAGCAAAGATCTCTGGTCAACCAGGAGCTGCAGTTCCTTCACCCCTTGGACCAGGTTTCTTCCTCATAGGGGATGAAGGATGTCATCTTGCACAGACTGAACTGGATGGCAGCGTAAGAACAAACTGGTACCGCAGAGCTCCTCTCTGCCTATTTACTGAATAAAAGGGTCTCCACCAACATATCATCCCTTCCTGGGGCATTCTTAATTCATTGGACATAAAAATTAACAGAGGCTGGCAATGCAGGGCACTGTATTCAGAAAGTGTCGGAGGTCTCAACTTCCTTCACAGCCTGCAAGGAAAAACCTGACTTTTCCCAATGAAACCCCCAACAGCAAATCAGTGAATGCTGATTCAGTGGAAATGGAGGGATTAACAAGGAAAAACGTGGAATAGCCAAATTGTGTACGTCATGGACACAAGAGAGAATCAAGCTGAAGACAGGTTTCCTTTTATTTTCACAATATACAAGTTGTCAACCGCATGCCAGCTCCACCTTTCAGATAATATGGAAAATGCAACTTTGGCTCGGACCAGAAAAGAGAGCTAGTCACGTGCCTTCATGGCAGCTGTGTCACTGTTTGAACCAGCTCACAGGGAAAGAGGGAAGAGTTGGTTTGCCTGACAAGTCTATTGTCTTTCTTGCCACAGAACAGGATTTATTTGACCTCTGAAAGGTCACCAGACCCACCACTCTTGCTGCCCTGCAGTTGCTATGTAGTAACCATCTGTATAATCCTGGTCTCCTTTGTGCCATCTGTTTCCCTTTGGCAGACTCGTCATTAGTGACAAAATACTACAACTCAGATCTCCTTAGTAACAGATTTCCGCCCCCCCCCCCCCCAATCTTTCTACCAATCCTGTAATCTACACAGGGTTTGATTCTCTGCAGGGCGGCATGACGACATCTGTGCAAAATACTTGGGGTAGGGACAGCAGGAAAGATGTTTGGGGGGGGGGGGGAGGGATGAGAAGAAAAATCATTGAAACCAGATTGTTCTTGTTACATCAGAACAAGCCACTGTGCCTTCTGTCAGAAAGAGATTTCAGATATGGCAGGCAGTAAGCTTTACATGCTACCGGAAGTTTTAAAAGGTAACGGATTATCAGCACAGTTTTCACTCAGTACAGAGTTCTCGATCTACAAGCGTTCTGATTTTTTACCCCATACCATCCTTCTTTAAACCTTACACAATACTTACAATGGGGTTTTAGAAATGCTCTGACCCACAGCATTGTGTAGGTAAAAAAAAAAGGGCTTGATTTCCAATCCAGAGATTGGCTTCTCCACCACAGGCTATTAATCAGCAACTGCCTTTGGTTTCTTAATCCTTAAATCCTTGCACTTTCTCCTTCCTCTTAATCTGGTTAAAAACCTCCCCTGCTCCTCCTCTGCTATACATGTGTACAGTGAGCACCCGAAGAGCGCCACTGCAGAAGCAGATACCTGCAAGATGTGCTGACTCCATGGAAGAGCAAGGTCTTCGGAGAAATTAAGTATACAGGCCATAACTGGTTAGATACTACAGTGACCGGCACTAGAGAGAATCCTAAAATAGATTAAGATTAGACAGATTTCCTAAAGCGTGTCCTTGCATCTAAGGAACCTATTACACCAGCAGTCAGCATGTCTGAGCATCCGGCCTGTTAAGAGCCGAACTTCAAAAAACACCCAGGTTTGGAAATTTTGGCCACGCTTACAGCTGTATTCTGTCCTAAGGAATTCAGCATGAACAGCTGCCAAGCTGGAGGTCATTTGAAAATCTAACAGACTTTCAGACCTACAACTAGGAGTCATGTGGCTAAAACCTCATCTAAGGTGCTGAAACCGCATCTGACGGAGTTCTTATGCTCATGAAACTGAGGGACTAGCCACCCAACTGAAGTCACGCATGACCCAGACAGATGGGTTTTATGCAAGCGTCCCCCACGCAGCTTTGCCTGACTGCTTGTAGCCTGCTCTGAGGCACGGCTACTCTCATCCCAAGCAGGCATCAGTGGTGCCAACAGTGGGGTGCTTTCCCTTTTCTGAAGGGGAACACCAATTGCTCTGAGGGTGTAACTCCCTTACATCCACTGCTTCTCCAGGACTGCACTCAGGGGCCGACGGCATAAGGAGCGTAATTACGCTCTACCAAATACAACCACTTAATCTCGCAGGGATCCCAGTACATATCATTTCTCCTCCAGCTATGGATCAGACATTGCATTTACTTTGTGTCACATTCACACAAATTGTCCCAGCAAATCCCTGCTGAAAATAAAACCCAACAGACCCCATTTCAACAGGAAACATGGATTTAAACTTAAGCTTAATAGGAGGGATTCTGGTAATGAAAGAGGAGACTGTTTAGTAGTGGCACCATAAGGATCTCTACAGAAAGTGCAGCTTAAAATTAGCATTAGCTGACAAGACAGTGAGGGAGTTTGAACAGGCAGGTATCAATGGTTTTTTGTCCAAGAAGGAAAAATGAACGGATGAAGATACAAGTCTGCAATACACTGGCATTAGCACAGCTTCAGGCTGGGTCTGGATTATTCCATGCACGTGCTGACAGCCTGGATAACACTGCAAGAGGAGATACAGCCACAGCTCTTCGATGGTGTCACCCCGTCCATGGGGCTAAAGCAGGAACATACTACATACACTTCAATAAGCAAGTCAGATAATTTTTTCATCATGCATTCATGGGAGTTCAAGCCACCAAGCACCGAAACATACAAACCGCCCACATGAGCTGTTGGCTTCTAGCCAACCGCAGTGAGAAATTTCATGGGAGACATTCAGAGAGTATAAAACTCTCTTACAAGCCATTGTGCTTACTGGGACTGTTACTTCTTGTAGAAAGGGAGCCTGGGTACTTAGAGTAGCTGCTTTTGTACCTGAGATAAGGAGTATTTAGCTTTGTCTAGTTGAGAAGTTTCCACCAGTTTAAATCAGTTGTTAAAATGATGTGACCCTTGCATGGACACTCTTATTTTGGTTTACAAGTGGCTTTTTGTGCTTTAGCTGAAGTCCCCTGGGAATGAAATAAGCCACTCACCCCAGAAAGAAGAGACAGTCCAATATCAGTTTAAATTCACCTCTGATTATATTGGGACAGCTTTCTCATGTAGAAAAGCGGTCAGAAGCTACATCATATATTGAGCAAGCAAGATTTCTCTTCCACAATGCAATAGGTCTTGCCCTTTCCACAAGTCACCAGGATATGTAAGCACCCACTAGATTCTACTTTTATCCTCAAGGGACTGAATAACACTTGACAAGTCACCTGGTAGGTTCCCGGCCAGAAAGCTAGTGCTCAGCCTGCCGACAGCTCAACACACATGCAAGGTCTGGAGCATGCAGCAGGGTGATGACTAAGTCCTCATGGAACATCTGGACAGAGCCATGCTGAAGACAGATGGGCAGACACACATCCATTGAGATGAACAGAGGCAATTCACACCATTGTTATGGGAAAAATAATCCTGCCTTCTCCCTTTTCGGCAGGAGAGAGTCACTTGTAGCAGAGCTCGTGTGGTTCTACTGCACAGCTGGTGGGATGGAAAATGCACACTCTGCACCGCACAAAGCCAACTTTGTGTTTTCTTCCTGCTGGATTTGGGGTGAAACCAGCAGATCCGCTACTACATGGATCCACCAGGCTCTCCCCAGCTGCATTGGCAACCCGAGTGCAGTGGAGGCTAGGCTTGCTCAGAGGCTGAGTGACAGCTACAGAGCAGTTCTGGGGAGAGTGGGCCTGGGAAGAATGGAGCACCCCCCCGAGACCTTCCCAGGGCACAGCCAGGCTGCGTGCTAGAGCCAGGATTTGGGCCACAGGCAGTTGGAAGAAAGTTAAGACTGCCTGGGTCCCATACTGAAGGTTTCCTCGCAGCCATAAGGGCTAGAATCCGAGTATATTCGATTTTAAAATGAAAGCTTAAATGCTGCAGAAAGAGCACTGCACTCCCTGACGCTTCTCACAGGGAGTCAGAGCTACCAGATCCACACAGTCCCACGTCCACTCCCTTGGCCTTGTCTGTGCCAATAGACGTGGGACCGACGTGAAGACGTGCTGCATAGCATGCAGGGGCTAGCAACATCTCTGCAGCACGGTCTTTGCTAAAGGCCTCTCCCGTGTCCCTGTCACCGCCCCCACCACCAGAGTGAATTGCACCTAGTGACAGTAATGCCAGGAGCAGCAGAACTTTGATTTGCCCAGGGACAGAAAGGAGTGCTCCTTGGAAGGTGTGTGTATTCACGCTGCACTGCAGTCATAGTTGAACTCCCAGCTGCACTTTGCAACTAAGGGCAGAAAGTTTCAAACTAGTCCCAGTTTGATACAACCAATTCAAAGATTTCCTATTCTACAGTGCTGGAAGAAAAACCTTGCCATTTGTTGGACGTACACCGCACGCGGATATACATACTTACAGCCTAATCTTTCGAGTGCTGATGTTTGGATCTCCACCATTACATAAACTCACAGCTACTTACACTGATTTACCAAAGCTAGAGTCCTGCTTTAACCTACATCCCTTTTGAAGAGACTGAAGCTTTAGAAAGCAGAAGTCTCCTTTCCAAGCAAGTTCTTATATCTCCAGATCTGTGCACCATGTGGCTAAGGAAGTAGAGCCCCAACGTATTCTTTTTACGCTCTGACATAACAGACATGTCTGCAGGGCCGTAGCAACAAAGAACGTGGCCCCCTCTGAACGGTGGCCCCCTCCGAACATATGTCTGGGCGGGGCCCCTTACAATGCAGAAACTGGAATGCGGTATTTATTTTGCCACTTTTAGGGGCCCCCTTCCTTGCGGGGCCCCCTCCGGTCGGAGGGTACGGAGGGCGCTCGCTACGCCTCTGCATGTCTGATCCCCATTCTACCAGACATGTACCAGGGATACAGTGCTTATTACTGATTATTAATAGTGTACAGAGGTGCATCGTGCTTCACAGCACAGACAAACCTTGAGGCTCTGCCCTGAGGCTCTTACGACGTGGGGAAGAGCAGATGAAAAAGGCAAAGACAATACAGTGAGATGGTCAGTACGTGGCTAAAGCACACGGGCTGATTGCTGCATGGCTGTTTTAGGTATTTATTATTTTGGAGGTTTTAGTTATATATACAAAATAAAACTTTGAAAGTCACTTGGAAGCTGTAGGTTTTGAGAAGAACTTAAGAACAGCACAGTGGACAGGGTCAGGCTGGCACTCCAGGAAGACTGGCAGCCTAGAAGTAGGCCCAGGGACAAGCATGGGGAGGAGAAAAAAGGGCATCAGATGAGAGGCTTGTCTGAGCAAAGGAAGCATGGATCTAAAAGGAGACAAGGTCAGAGAGGTACAGTTATCCATTGTTTATTTATCTGGACTCCCATTTACACAGAACGCCCACCTGTGATCACTGCTGCATGTTTCACACTTCTGCTGGATGGCCTTTTCAGTTGGCAGCAGAACACACTTCTGCACTCTTGAAGTGGCTATTTGAGGATTATATTATGCACTTATTAACGGAGGCATTGGGCATCTGACCGAGACCAGTGGCAACACTCAGAGATATGTTTACCTTGTTAGACTGAAGAAGTGCTGCAGGTACAGCACACACTAACAGCAGATTAAAGCTGCATTAATTCAATTAGAGAGAGATGCCACATTTTTCTGAACAGCTTCAAAGAAGGCCACCTGGACATTTGGGATACATATTTATAGGACAATTCAAATCATGAGGCTCTACAGCCAGCCTCCTTTATAGGTTTGTCATCTTTGGCCAAGAGACAGGCTATAGAATGGTTATCAGAGGTCTAGTGGGGCAGACAGACCTAAACACACTGTAGTGTGTTTATATTACAACACCTACAATTGTGCAAGAGACTGCTCCAAATGCTCTCTGCCTTCCAGCACCAATTCCCCCATTAGTTTTGTCAATACACTCAGGCTGCTTCTCAGTCCAGTGTTAACTGATGCACTTAATGAGGAAAGGGGGTAAAAGTGCATGTCAACTTCATTAGAAGCCCCCATTTTCAAGAGCTTAGAACCACTGTAAAAATAAATAAATAAATTCATTTTCCAGACTGAAATTTAGTGAAACAAGGTCTTCGTCCAGGAACAAGTTAAAACAGTAAGACTCATGTCTTACAACTCCAGAGACCAACTCTACATGGCTTTGAAAGCTGACTTGGTTTATTTTTCCATCAAGAGCTTTTGTTCAGAATAACTTTTAGGCCATTCAGAACTAAATGTAGTGATTTAGGGGGTGGGGGAAAAAAAAAAAAAAAAAAAACTGAATTATCACATTCAAATATGTTAAGTATTGACCTTTAAAAATTTTTTTGCACAGGACACTTGCACCAGCATTTCTAGTGATTGCACTTAAGGACATAGGAAGAGAAGTTCAACACACTACGTTACTATGACAAGGCAGCTTTAAAAGCCCATTATCAAGTGTCAGGTAAAACTAAGCCCAGGTCTACATTATAAGCTTTACGTCAGTACAAGTACGTCACCCGGGGTGTGGAAATCCACACCCCTGAGTGATTCAGTTATACTGACCGAACTCTCAGTGTGGACAGTGCTGTGTTGACGGGACGAAGCTACCGCCTCTTGGGGAGGTAGAGTACCTACATCAAAGGAGAAGCTCTCCCATTGGCATAGACAGCGTCTTCTGTAAGCACAACACCGGCACAACTGCAGTGCTGTAAAGCCATGTCTACACTACTTTTTTTTTGGGGTGGGGGCACCAAAAGTATATTTAAGAGTCCAATTTTAGCCACCAGAGTTTGAAAGCCATGACATTCCATCCCAAAGGCCACCATGAACTATCATTAAGATAGAAGGGAGCCTAGAAGGCTGGGTGCTTCAGCCTTCTGTGGCTTATACTATTACACATGCCATATATAAGAAACCACATGCAAGAATCATTAGAACAGATGCTGTTAAACATGGATACAATTAATGGAGTAGTTTGGGTCCCATATCCGACACTGTTACCAGCGTTCACTGAGTTCACTGGTATTTTAGTATTGCGTAGATAACCGTGCCCTCCTTGTGAGCATGGACGACCACAGGCCAGTTTATGTCACTGAGGAGGAGAGTTTCAGACAGCTAGAAGCAAAGCTTGATGCTTCAATCCCCATCTTTTGGCATGTCACTATATACACTAATGCCCAAAGAAAGCATGAGAAGAGGGGAGAGCCAACAAAAGCCATTTAGCTGTACAACTTAAATAAACTTGATTAAAGATTTGAGTTTACTTCAGCCTGCATTTCCCTGCATCCTAGTGCCCTCTGCTTGGTACAGGCAAAGTCTGTGCTAAAGGCAAGGCAATGCATTTTCTCTGCAGTCCTGTTAAAACAGAGCACTCGCTCACTCAGACTGCATTAAAGACTAGCACAGTGGAGCCTGAAAGGTGTATACACATGGTACCAAATCTTATTAGAACTAGAAGAGGTCAGCCCTCTCTAATACATGTAAGCCTGCAATCCTTCTAATTCTCTTGAGGAAAGCACCTCTGAGCACTGAGCAGATCAAGTGAGAATGATCCCCCAAATCCACGGCTCTCCCGAGCCAAGCGGAAATAGTACAGAACCTGTAGCATAAAAAGTTAAAAACGTAAAAAAAGCAAAAACAAGGCACAAGTAAAAATGAATCTCACTTAAGCCCAGAGGAGCAAGGAGCTCTCAAGTGAAGGCTGAACCTCAGAACCAACATGAAGTCACGCTATTGTGTGGAAAAACAGAGCCATGTCAATAATTCTCCCTCCCCCTTAGAATATAAAGCTCTTGTCCATCTCCAATAATTCTGCAAGACACTGCTCCAAACGCTCCACATTCCAGGCACCAATTCCCTTTGCGCACTCTCTCTCTCTCTCATATAGATCCCATGCAAAAGGATTAATTTCACTTAAGATTCTTGAAGCCGCTTTCTAAACAGATAGAGAAGCAGCTGAGTTGCGAAAGAACGTCTGACTTGTACACCAGTCGCACATCAAGAGAACCCTGCATTCAAGCCATGCAGAGAGCCAACTGCTAGAAGCAGAACAAAAAAACAGAAAGAGGAACTTGGTACGATGTCATATGTAATTTACTGCCACATCTGCAGAGAACAGCTATGGTTACTCCATTGTTTCACATTCATATTTTATCAGACACATGCAGTTGTAAAGCAGGAAGGCAGAAATAAACTGGTGTGTGGCTGGTATGACGTCAGGCTTAACTGTGTCGAAGGATTTCACTTTTGGCCTCTGGGTCCAGCATATTTAATATCCCCCCTGGCTGGAATCCTATTTCTGGTTGCTAGAACTACTCTTCGGCTTGTGGGCCCCTAACCCTCCCTATTCTGATTGGGAGCCATAAACTCATGAATTCTACTCCCAAGTCCCATCTTAGCCACTGCCTCTCCATGACCAGGGAAGTCATTTTGCCTCCTGGTGCTTCAGTTTCAACATTGGTCAAAATGGAGACACTTCTACATTGCCAGCCTCCGAGGGATGTTGAGAGTATGAACGTGCAGGTTCACACAATACTGTTAAAGGAGGCAGAGCTCTGCAAGTGCAATGGGAAAACCCTACCAGTAGCATCTTCAGCTTTTATCAAGCTACAGCATTTCCAAGCTTCAAGGAAAAAGGCCTTGAAAACTTCAGACTACAAATTAGAAGTTATACAAGCAGTGGCCAGCAATTAAAGAAATCTCTATGCACCATTATACAGTCAGAATTCCTTAAGTTAAGTAACAGGGAAAAACCTCCACATACTATGGGTCAATAACTATTTAAGCCTGATGGATTAGATACACACTTTAGCAGACCCAGAAGGGCAGAGTCAAAGCAACTCCACCCATTCAAAGGAATAAAGATCATATGATTTTTTTTTATTCTCTCAACTGAGTAACTAATCTTGCTGCAGGCTTCTGCTTTTCATCTTTAGACAGTAAGTGATCAGTGTATTCATTAACAAATTAGCTAAGGGTATTTGCATCTGCTCTTGCAGATCCTGGCCATCTAGGAAACAGCATAGGCGTTTGCTGCACAGACATGTTGTTGTTTACTGCACAAGTTCTAAAACTTACAGATACAAAAATTAAGAGATGAAAATGTTGTGACATGTCTAAATGTTGGAGAGGAGGGCAGCTGGCTTCTAACCTTTCTTCACTAGTTTATAAGTAACTACTTTTTAAACAGCCAAATTGTAAACAAACAAAAAACAAAACACCCACCACACACTCAAAACAAACCTAAAAGCAGGAAAGCAATATTTTCAAATCCCAAAGCCTTACAAAAAAAACAAACTAGTGAGGGGACACATCTCGCATACAAATATTCCTAGCAAGTTTTGGGGAAAAGCTTTGAGGAATCCTGGATGCTACCTAGTTAATGAACAAGTGGTTTTCTATAAAATTTAACCCAGACTATCTACTACTGTCAAAAATCACCAAAAATAGCAATATTACCACCAGTTGGCTATTTCTAAAGGAATAACATTCCCAAGGTACTTAATGAACAGAAAGTAAATTAGTCACAGAATTAATCATCTTTGTGCCCTTCTAGTATTTCTCATTAGCTCCTATGCAAATTTCTATCCAAAATACTGTGCTCTTCTGAAATTCCTTAACACTCAGTGCCTTTTGACCCTGAAATATTCTAGTCCAGTTTGCACTACCCAGCTCTAAAACCCAAGTGAAACAAACACCAAGGAGAGATGATGTAACTTCAGATTCCTTGGGTTAGTCTGCTCCAAAACATGGTTGAAACCATCACACAGAAGCACATTTTTTAGGACTCATGAACCACCACAAGAGGCCAATTTAATAAGTGTAATTTTAAGCTTCCAGACACCCATAGGCATCACATTTTAAAAAACTGTTTCAAAACTTCTTATGGGAATGAAGCAGACATACCTTAGAAGGAAGACCTGGCCAAAGGTCATTACAGTAACCAGAAGGCCATACTGAAGGGCTCAGCATTGTAAGATTATTTCCAAACATCTATTAAAGTCAAGGACTGTTTTATCAAGGTTTTCAGCTACACACAGTTAGCAACACTGCTTGTTATTAATAATCACAACAGCAGGGGAAAAGTAAGGAAATGGAGTAAGCCGGATTTGAATTTTTCATTTGGTCACTGCTTTTCCCAGCATCCTCACAAGTTTGTGTTCTGGAACACTGAATTTAGAATGTTATTAGGATGGCTAGCAGCACCACTGGGGTGCAAAGTATCTGAAAAGATGCCACTTACTTATAGGCAATGAAAGCAGAGTAGCAGTCTCTGAAGAAAAAGGTTTGGTGATCTTGTCTCTTCAGTGCACACATGCACCCTTCCCATTCCCTGTAGTAAGAGTTGTGCATGATCAGAAAGTGGCCGACAAAAAACAGACCCTGCCCGAGATGCTTTGAAACAAGTAGAGGGCGTTCCCACTTGCCCTTTGAAAAGGGCGGATGTTACACGTACAGGTTATCCCAAGTTGCACAACTGACAATACCGTCCTTCCATCACACAGCCAACACATTCTCAATCCCAGCGGAGATTATGCTTATTCACTAAAGGAGAAGACTACAGCTAAAAAGCAAACCATAGAAACAAAGTCGACTGTTCTGCTTTAAATAAAGTCACTCTGGAAATGGGTTGAGCACATTTAAGGTCTGTGTTGACTTATGTCCTGGGACAATATTCTATTTTAAGAGTTCATGCAAGATGAATCATGTGGGAAAGCATTTTTTAAAGCTATTTAAATTTCCATTTTCAACATGTTGTACCAGAAACTGGCCCAAAGCGCTAAACATAGGAGAGACCTTTCAAGGTTACTATCTGGAAAAGCAGTAAAGGATGCATATGAGCCACAATAACTCAGTCTGATAACTGTAAACTCATCCCTGGGATGAATTAATCTCCGGTTGCAAGCCCCCACTTGGGAGAATCCCTCTATTAGGCGGATACAGGCTCCATGACAGCAGATTCGCAGGGTGGCAAAAACATGTATGAATTACACGGTTACTAATGCTAAGAAACCTGGTAAGAACATCAGTTTTCTTCCACTGGAAACAGGTCTTCAGAACTTTACCAAGGCATGGCCTGAACTGTTAATTCTTTTGCAACTACAGTCCTGTTAAAGACATAGGATGCAGGGCAGTGGAGAACTGAGCCCCACGTAGGAGTGAATTGCCACCTTTCCGATTTGACAGGTTATGTCTACACAACAAAGAAAAACCTGCGGGTGGCCTGTGCCAGCTGCCTCGGGCTCATGGGGCTCAGGCTGCAGGGCTTTCATTGCGGTGTAGACTTCCAGGCTGCAGACCCAGCGCAGACTCTGGGACTCTCCCAGAATTTTATTAGCCGGCCTCATGGGCTTCTGGTCTATAAAGAAAATCCAGCTGGCCCCCTAGAGGATCCAAAAAAAGCAGCCAAGAGGCCAGCGTTCTATTTCTATGGAGTTGGTCCAACACACCTCTTGTAATCCAGCTCACCTTCTCTTTCATCCATGCAACTCCATGGGGTTACACTTTTCACTTCCTCTTCTCCAGGTCAAGGCTCTTTATGAAGCTGGATAGCATTCTATAGTACCCTTCAAACACCAGACTGCAGATCATTATTCTAGTACAGTTTTTAATTACTCGTAAACCTTGCTGGGTTCGAAGTTGCTTTAACAGCTCAAGAAAACGACCAGGGCAACATTACGGTCCGCTCAGTGAAGAGCTCTTCTCAATGTGCAGCTATAGGATTAAAAAAAAATAAAAATAAACCACCAAAACAGTTCTTAAGACACTTTAGGAACGGGATGGACAACACTGAAAATATTACACCACCATGATAGAAGTCTACAGCAAAGCCTCTTCTGGAATACTCTGTCCAGTACTGATCCCCACTTCCCAGAAAGGAGATAGCAGAAACAGAGGGGGTTCAGAGACAAGCAAGCAATCTGAATGACAAGGGACATGGAAAAATACAAAGAATAGGGACTACTAAATATTGCCAGTTTAGAGAGAAGCCACATACACAAGGTTCATGGGAAAACATGCCAGCCTGGAGTCTGTCGCTCTGATGGCATGGACACCAGCAAGGCATTTGTGCCGGGCAGAGAAGCCCTGTAATTAATGCAAAGAATTCTGGTACGTAAGAAAAGGTAGCTGAACGATACCATCCACAAAGCAGCAAGCCTCCGGTATTGCTTTGCCAGGGTTCAATCGCATTTAGGTCATGACTAGTCACTCCAATAAGGATGTCAGTTCAAATTTAAAATGAAACCGTATCTAGACTCCAGGGAAGGGAAATGGTTGTGTCATTATCACAGTAGTTTGAGCCAAATAAGGATCCACAGTGAGGAAGCAGAGCAAGCTCTACTGACCGGTTTAGAGAGACAAATGTTTTGCCCTTCATTTGAAAAGAGATGTTGTTTAAGCCTTAACACCCATATTGAGCAAGAGGTTAGCCCTTTTACATACAGTGAGACGTGGCATGGAGAGGTGAAGCATCTCGTGGGTCATTCAGCAAGTTCATGGCAGAGCAAGGGGAGATGTACTCTGCACAGCTCAGTTCCCAGTGCTCCTACTCTGTCACTGCCTCCCACTGTACATTAGTGGTGCAGCAGGAGGCCACAGTGTGCCTTTGGGCTATTTAGTAAAGCCTGGAGCACTTCCCCTTTTCCTGTCCAGCACTGGAAACCCGACAGGAGTCTGCAATAACTGGACAAACACTTGGGCTTCAAAGAAGTCTTTCAAGAACTTCAGTTAGCACTGGGCCAAGGCCCATCTTGTAAAGTTACGGGAAGTACAAGTGACCATGAAGTCAAGTTACCCAACATTTTGTTAAACCAGCACACAGAAGTGGTGTTGAATGAGGTCATTTTGGAGGCCGTTCAATGATAACTTCCAGGTCTGATGTCAGTGTCACATGTTTGAAGGAACAGTCTGCAGCTGGATATTTTAATGTTCTCTATTAATGAAGAGTACAGAAAAGCCAGTTGATTATAAATTCAACACAATTGGCTAATGAATTGGTAAGTTAGGTCATAGTAACAGTCGCCAGACCCAAGAGCTGATATTTCCATGATGAAGTTTGGCCATTTAAAAAAATATATATATTTTCTTTTTAGCTATTAGGAACAACAGTTTTAAGGAAAAACCACTGCCTTATCGAGGTATCCATTTCATTACCACAGTGTTCTACTATTTCCTAGTTTCTCATAAACAGATTTTCCCTGTTCACAGGTTGCCTTCCAGCTGGCATAGAGTAAGTGAAAATTTAGCTCAGCAGTTGTACTACTAGTGTCTTGGAGTGCTGGAACACAAGCGCTTACTAAGGTAACACAACCGCATCACTGGAGTAGCCAACCCTGTGGTTAAAGCCATTCTCCCAGAGATTTCAGTTGCCAAGTTTGTATTTCCTTTTTTAAATGTAACAACAGCAACATCCAACAGAAGTTCGGTCATGAGCATTTATGCTCAGTTACCACCAAACATTTTCGGAAAGCTTCTGCACACTGCCAATCCTTCCTGCTTGTACCCTGGAATTCTAGCAAGCAGGAATCGTTTTGCATCATGCAAGGTAAAATGTATGCTTTCATTTAGCTACGGTGTGGAACTTAAGGAAGGGGAAAGTGACAAAACAGGACACATCCCATGCATTTGAATAAGCCATTCACTTTTCTGGGGGACATGGAGTAGGAGTGGATTTTCAAAAGCACCGAGCACTGGCTTAACTCTGCTCCACACCTCATAGTCAATGGTAAAACTCTCAAGGTCATCCTTTGACAGACAATTAAGCGTGCATCTAACTCAAGCTGTTGTCCATATCCCACCGTTATTACATGCGGAAAGAAACGAGATTTTTAGCCACTTCTTTAGAGGCTAGAGGTGTTCTACACTTCCAGCTCTGCCTCTTCACTGTTGCGTGACTTTAGACAAGGCCCCCTTTCACCTCACTGTGCCTCAGTTTCCCCTCTCTCAAAGAGGATTAATATTTTCCAGCTCTGACAGGGTTTATACTGCAGCTGGAATTACTCCCAAGAAGCTAGCAGGACAAGCATTTCAAGTGTTAGGTTTGTTTATTACCGTGATGGCGATATTCAATGAGAATACCTGGGTTTAATCAAGAGCAGCTACAGAAAACCCTCTACAACCCATTACATTTACTGAGATGGGCTAATCTGTGCAGATACAGAAAGAAGTTACCACAAAGTTCAAAAACAAAGCAAACCCAAAGCTGAAATGTGAGGGTGATTTAGTTTGTGTCATGGACAAAGACTGAGGTATTTCTAGATTTGTCTGTAAGTACTGCAAGAACAATGAAAGCCAGGAAGCAATGAAAATACTGGGAGGATGAGTCTGGGTTGGGAGAGCAGAGCAGAGGAGTTCAGATACACTCTGGGCCTCTGGCAGGATGACCAGGCCATGGAACTTTGGGATGTTGAACCCAACACCACATGCCACGTGTGCCACACAAAACCCACAGCACTCAGATGAAGATCTATCCCAGAGCCTACAGACTGTCGCAGGAGGCAGACATTACTTGGTGCTAGATTCAGGCTATGTCTACACCACGGGCACTACAGTGGCACAGCTCTAGTACTGCTGCTGTACCACCATAGCATAGACTTTTCTGACAGCAACAGAAGGGATTTTTCTGGTCACTGCAGGAAATCCACATCCCTGAGCTCCTGTAGCGGTGCCGATGGAAGCAGTCTTCCATCTATCTAGCTGCATCTGCACCAGAGCTTACGTCGGCATAGCCATGGCACTTCTAGACGTAGGACAGTACAGTACAATTAACATGAGCCACCTCACCAGCATTCCCCATTTCTCTAGATAATTTCCTTAGCCCCAAGACACACTGCAAAATATAGTCTGCAAAGAAGTAGTTGTAATTTGAGTAGCGTTTGGAGTGGAAATTGCAAGAAGCTAAGCAGTTAAACTTGTATGCTCAGTACAACAGTCATCATTTACCTACCTCTGGCTCAGCATGAAATACCAAACACCTTAGGTTCATAGACATTTGAAGCCTCATCTAAACCATAAGAACGTATCCTTAATTCCAGCCCATTCCCATTTTAAGACAAAACTCCTCTGAAAACCATCATCCTTTCAAAGGTTTATAACTACTTGGCAGTTATATGCAGCCTAAACAAGTCTGTACATTTTTTTTTTTTTTTTTTTTTTAATTTTAGACTTAATGTAGCATGTACTCTCAGAGAGGTTTACAATGCAGCCTTTTGTAGTTAACTTGCTCACAACTGGGCCACTGCCAGGTTGTCATCAATGACATTGTAAAGCAGATGAATGAAGTTCTTATGTGTGGTGACAAGCAGAGTTCTGATATGGCGCATGCATGAACTGAAAGAAGAGTTTGCTATTAATTTGTCAGGTTAATAAATATGATGATTCGGTGAATAAAAGACTTCAAGTCTAAACATCCAGAAGTAATATTTGTAGTGCTTTAGTGGTTCAGTGCTCCCTTGAAAAATAAAAGTTACACACAAGCCAAAAAACAAAAACCATGGAATAAAAATTCCCCTGCATAGCTTCCCACTCCCTAAGCTCTTCTCACACATCGCAGAAGGTACAGCTCTGCCTTTCAGCCTGCCAACTCCAGACATGTGCCTGGTTTCAATTGTGAAGTATTTTGTGGCTACTCCTGACAGAAAAACAAACAAACAAAAAAACCAAACACACCTTACCATGCAACACCTCCAAACTGGTTGTCATAGAGCAAATATGAGAGATTATATGCTTAAGCAAGATCATGCTACAAAGTAACAGAGCCAGAACCAGCAGCAGCACCTGTGGGAAGAATTCCACTGCTTTATTTCAATAATAGAAGAATACACTTGGAAATGTTACGTTACATAGCAATGCACTGTGAAACATTCACTGTCTTTGGCTTGACGTGTCTTGACACTGAAATTATTTCAAATAAGTTTGCGTTCACTATTTTGCCACGTGGGAAAGACACCAAACAAAACCACACAACACACCACAGTGCTCAACTTTTAAACAGACTCCAAAACCATTGAGGATGGTCTCAACGTGGCCCACGTAAAGAAATATGGCAACCCTGGATGGGTAGGACACCAAGAGAACAATCAGGTTGCTTTGTTATTAAGCTTCTTGCCCCAGAAGACTGAATTCACAGAAACAGATTGGTCAACAGCGTTGCCATGAGGTATATGGCTATTTCTAGCATAACAGAGAACATCATAACATATGGCCTAAGCATTTGGCATGTTCTACCTTTTTAGTTCTCTTACTGAGCATCCTCCCACCTGAGACTGACTTGACTAGTTCAACCATATGCTAATAGTGAGAAGCACTCAGGTCTAGTCACTAGGGCAGTGGACTGGGTGTCAGGAGAACTGTTTTATACCCAGCTCCGCAAATGACCTTCTGTGTGGCATTAGGCAAGTCACTTCCTCTCTGTGCCGCCACTTCCCTTCCTCACCATTCGCCTTGTCTATTTCAATTGCAGCCTCTCTGGATCGGGTACTGTCTCGCACTACGTGTATGTACAGCACCTGGCATAATGGGCCCTCCAGGCCCATCATCACACAGTGCTAATGAATTAATTATTGTGCTATATCCAGATTGGCTTTTACACTCTGGAATCGTCATATCAAGTTTACACCAGACATCTTAGTATTTAAATAAACTGAATGACAGATTAAAAAACTAGTACCTTAGCTTTAAAACAAACCAAAACACACTTTGGTTTTTAAATGGTGTGCGCTAAACTAATCCATCCATCCTCCAGATTTTTTACTCTGAGCATTTCACTGCAGTATCCAAGTTCCTGAAGCCAGTAAATTTATCTGATCTATTGTTTCAAGCCAGGCACAGATTGTGCGCTTATTGTTGTGTAAGTACAAAGGTAAAACACTTGAACATGGACCATGGTCTCTGAAAAAGCTCTCAAACCATACAGTGCTCCACTGAATACCGTTCTTCAAACCTACTCAGGGAACCATACCTGCAGGACTTTAGCAGAATACAATGCTTACTTCCATGCAGGACATTGACCAGTGGGAAAGAAGAGTCCATTCTTGGCACAGGATAAGCAATTACAAGTCAGCTTTCACTACCGAACTGCCTGGAGTGCCTTTTGTAGGAAAGTTGTAAAGCAAATAGCCTAGAGACCAACCTCTTCATTTTCAGAGGCTCTGTACACACACCACACAAGGTGGATTTCAGAGGCAAGGAATAGGTGTACTTGAGGCTATCAGCATTCAGGTTTCTGAATTCTATTGCATTTTTTTATTTGCATATGGAGGAAGCACAACTTTGGTACCTACTTCAGTTTCCATTAGTTGACAGCAATCTGCAATACAGTCTGTGCTGTCCTCATATGACCCCTATTTATTCACTTGGAATGAGCTGGAAGAGCCAGACAGGAGAAACTTGCTCACTGGCCCTTAAACTGGATCACAGCGATGTTAGTTTCTCAGATTTCTTTCCAAGTGGAAGACTGACAATAAATACATATGGTTTCTTTCCTCAAAATTATCCTCCCCCAAGTCCCAGGCGTGCGGAATGCCCTTACAACAGTTTTATCCTAAATGGGAGCTTGACAGCTCAGCCGTTTTTTAAAAGCCAAAGAATTTAATTTTTAGTCATGTGCAACTAGAATATGAAAACAAGTTTTCATGAGATGTACACAATAGTAGCCGAAAAAGAAAGTGAAAGACGGAAGGTCTTATCAGTTAACGCAAACTGCTTTCCAACGGTCTCTAAATAACCCCAGTCACCTTGTGGCCACCCCATCTTTTCCAGTTAAGTCCAGCCCTGTTAAAATGGTACCCTGCAAAAGAAAGAGAGAGAGAGAGAGAGAGACTTAAACCCTCACAAGTTACTTTTTGGGAGCTGAACCAGAGTGAACTTTCATTAGATTAATGACAAACAAATTTAGAAGCTGAATGAGTCAATAACGTAGCCATTAATTAATATCTATATATTTAACTATTGACTGCTGTCTGAGCTTTGCTATTCTGGCCAGTGCTAAACCACATCTCTAAAAGCAAGACCAAATCAGAGGCTGTCAGTGTTTGAAATCTACAGTAGTCCTTGGCATCAGATCAACATGGACAGTAGATAAAAGAGATTAAGCTGCAGCCTGAGCCAATGGAACGGGGATTGGGGTAGGGTATCTAAACAAAAGACTCTGCAATTGTAGGGTTTTCAGAGACATCTCACATTAGGCCATTGCCCCTACCGTACTCCGAGTCCCATGGACTTCATTTCAAGCTGTGTTTGCACAGCACCTTTGAAAATCAGGCCCAAGCATATTACTGCTGGCATGTTAAGTCTGATCCATTTAGAGTAGATGGCAACACTAAAAGTAGCTACATGGATGGAGCAAACTCAGAGAGAGACTGGGCAGTCATTTTAAGATACCCCTGTGATGGAGATAAGAGGAAAACCGATTCCTGCCAGTGGGAAGGGAGACACATATAGAGAGAGAAAATAGTTTAAGTTTTTAAGGTGCTCAGATACCACAGTTGTAAGAGCAAATGTCTAAAAGGCGCAAGGAAGGAGTTTTATAAAGAACGCTTGATTGAATATGACATTTACAGTACTATTAAGTTAATTTAGGGGACCTAAAGAGACTAGATGTTTAGCTTAACAGAAACACAGCTGGGAAATGCCCCTGAAGTAGAGAACAACAAGACCAATGAAATCAAAGCCATCCTAACCTATGCTTTATCCAATAAGGCCAACCATAATAGGAGTTCAAACGAAATGTATACCCCCAAATAACAAACAAGTAAAAAGGACCAAAAAAATGCCACCATGGCTAAACAGAGTAAAAGAGGCGATTGAAGGTAAATAATGTGTCCTTTAAAAAAATAAAATAAAAAAAAGCTGTTAGTTGCTCTTCAAATTTCTTTTTTGGCCTGCCTATTTATACTTGCAAGAGTTTTTCTTTCTATTTTCCTCAGTAAGATTTGATTTCCAATTTATATCAGAAGCAGGAACTAACAGAACACTGATTTTTAAAAGAGGCTCCAGAGGAGATCCTTGTCATCACAGGCCAGTAAAGTCTAAATTTCAGTACCAGACGTATTGATTGAAACTAGAAGAATTAGCAGACACATAAATTAACATGATTTGTTGGGGAAAAGTCAACACAGCTTTTATAAAGGGACATCATGCCTTACCAATCTATTCGAATTCTTTGAGGGGGTGAAACAGCCATGTGGACAAGGGTGATCCAGTGGATCTAGTGTACTTGGACTTTCAGAAAGCCTCAAACAAAGTCCCTCACCAAAGGCTCTTAAGCAAACTAAGCAGTCATGGGATAAAAGGATCAGTAACTAGTTAAATAGACAAGAAGCAAAGTGTAAGTATAAATGGTCAGTTTTCGCAATGCAGAGAGGATTGTTCAGCTTAGAAAAGAGAGACAACTAAGGGATGATATGGTAGAGGTCTAACACATCATGAATGGTGTGAAGAAAGTGAACACTAAAGTGTTACTTACCCCTTCACATAACACAAGAGCCAGGGATCACCCAGTGAAATTAATAGGTAGCAGGTTTTAAATGAACGTAAGGAAGTTCTTCCTTCACACATCGCACAGTCAACCCGCGGAACTCATTGCCAGGGGATGTTGTGAAGGCCAAAAGTATAACTGGGTTCAAAACTAAATTAGTTAAGTTCATGGAGGATAGGTCCATCAATGGTTATTAGCCAAAATGGTCAGGGATGCAACCCCATGCTCTGGGTATCCCTACACCTCTGACTGCCAGAAGCTGGAACTGGACAACAGAGAATGGATCACTTGATAATTGTCTCCTCTGTTCATTCCCTCTCAAACATCTAGCACTGGCAACTATCAGAAGATAGGATATTGGAACATTGGTTTGATGTAGTATGGCCATTCTTCTTATGTTCTTCGTGGGTGAGTTACAGCTATGGAGTGTGCTAATGCAGATATACAGCTTTAAAGTCTTCCCAATGGAATGGACGGACATTAAACAAGAGAGTTTCTTTAGAGTCCAAAAGACTTTTATAAAGTGAAGAAATCCAATTAACAAAAGCACAGTCTTCTAGATCAAACAAAAAGCTAGGTACTACAGTGCTGGACATCCAAGACACCAGAAGGGAAACAGCATCCAAATACTGTAACTGTTTTCAAGTACCATGGTGGATCATTTTGGTGTTTAAGTACATCTTCTTGTGCTGGGGAGAGCTACATAAGGCAGCCACATTTTACAAGAGAAAGCAGTTGGGTCATAGAATCATAGAAGATTAGGGTTGGAAGAGACCTCAGGAGGTCATCTAGTCCAACCCCCTGCTCAAAGCAGGACCAACACCAACTAAATCTTTGTCAAGCCGGGCCTCGAAAACCTCTAAGGATGGGGATTCCGCCAGAATCAGTCCTATCAGAAGCCTTCAGAAGATTAGCTCAGCTTCCACATCAGAAAAAAAAAGACGACTTCTCTGAAGTAGTGCCTGGACATTCCAACTGTCCAGCAGCAGGTCTGATGCTTTCTCTTTCAGAAAAGCCAGGCAGTAATGGGGAGCAGAGAGTTAGTCCAATGACTCTTAACATGTGTCAGGACTTAAGGAGTGAATACTGACCATACAGCAACTGCTGGGCTTAGACTTCTGCTTTCTGTACTCAGGATGCGGTTCTGAATAAAGCTTTTCTCCAGACCAGCCCTCAGTTTCTGTTCTGCATGAGAAAGAGTTCATAGCCTCAGAAGCCAGCTTGCAAAACACTCTAGTATAGTCTTTGTGCTTCACATTGTGATGACACCAACCTGATGTCAAGAAATGAAATTACAGTACCAAAGAATAACTAATTTCACCCACTTGAGACTAAGCAATTTCAATTTAAACCATGCCAACTCCAGCACGATATTTGGTACAAAGCCATCTTTGCCCAACTTTTTTGGTGGTGTTGAAGAGCAACTATATTTATAGTTTTGCCATCCTCACCTTTTCCATTCAGGGTCTAGGCAACACGTTGAATTAAGCCCATGAGTACACTGGACCACCGACGAGACATTAGGTCAATGATCGCTGGCCATCCCCTAGCAGTTGGAGAAGCGGTACAATTGCCCAACAGTAAGGGGAAAGGAGTAACAAGGAGTTCAATTTCCATGTTCAACTCTATGAAGTCTTTTCATCAAAACAAAACAAATCAAAACACACTCCACCCTGCTGAAGAGCCAGCTTCTGGGGAGTGCGTTCGTGTTTGTGGAGATCAACATTAGAATGCGGAAGACTGTAATAAGTGTAGCCTAACAAGAATGCCAGCTAGAAGGGAGAACTGTCAAAATAGCCAGACAGGGTGATAAGTTTCAAGTAACGCTTTAAAACCACATAATGCTTCCTCACCCCGCCCAGGCAGAACTCAAGTGAAACAAAAAGAACAAAATAGGAAACCCCCCGATAAGACGGGATACAGCTAGCCTGATGTTACTTGTTTATGTAGTTTGGAAGGTCAATAAAGGGTGTTATCACCTCTTCACACACTTCGAAAGGTAAAAGTTAAATTGCATTAGTGTACATTTTATTTTGCACAGAAGGATGCCTGCACATGGGAGGGCCTTGTTTGTTTAACTGCTAGGGCCTGTACTACCTTGGGGAAGATAAAGTTGCATTTACCTTTTGTATCACTAACCAACATTATATTACAAGACTTCAGCATCAACCCAGAAGACCAGCGTATTCAGAGTTAATACAGCCCAGACTTCTTTCATTGAGCTGCTGCTTGCTTAGCCATTGAAGGAAGCCCTTAGAACATTTATTTCACAGAGGAGTTAGAGGTGTCTGTTTTAGGTGTTTCTGGAGTGTCTATTCTCGAAGTTAGCCCCTGTATCTAGGTTACACCCAGCTGTGGTTAGGTTTACACACAGCTTGGGACTGTCCAGTCACTTTCCTGTCTACCTCAGATTTAGTCATGAGCTGCTACCTTTCAGCATGACGCCCCAGTTTCTTCTCAGGTGCTTTGGAAATGCTATGGTGAAAAGGTGGGATTTATGGCTGCCCGGACAACGCCCACTGAAATCTGCAGTCCCTCTGGGAGAGCAACAGGGATCACTTCAGAGCAGGACTCTGTAAACCTGAAAGGTGAGAAGCATCAGGCTTTTGTTAGCAGATTCAACATGTCAGATAACCACAGCTGCAGTAATAGTTCTCAGATAGCTGCTGGGCCTATTCCATCCAAGGATTAGCATTTACCTCAGGAAGATTTTATTTTTTTTACAGAAACACACAGCAAGATAGGATAGTTCATGTCTGCAAGCCATACAATCACATCACTTAACAGATCTGGATAGAATCTCTTTGCAGGTTGCTAGTCCTACAAGTAGCTTGCACCAGAAAGGGTATTAAGCCTATAACTGTAGCAGTGCTAACTGACACCACTAACACCTGTTGACAATATCACATATATAAAATTAAGTGCATCATTCTACTTCAGAGAGAACTCAGTGAATACTGTGCCATGTCCATCATTTCCAACTAGCTATAAATATTCTGTGGTTGTTCAATCAAGTACCAAATTCTGTCATGGCTTTGTCTACTTTGACAGATAACACACCTACACTTCAGCTTTGCCACAAGTGTGAAGAATAGATAAGACCAACGTGTGAAGAGGTTTTTTAATTTTAATTACAGTTTATTGCAATGACTGCAAAGCCTGGCCATATTTTTGCTGAGAAAATGTTACTGGGGAAAAACCCATCATGAATGTCCTCAGACAGACCAATAACAATGCAGATACATACTTTGTGCAGGAATATAGTTCAGCAGCTTTTGTCCCTCCAATGGTCAAGAGTATTCATCACCATCTCCCTGAATATCGAGTGCCAAACACCCTCAACTTCCAGCAAGGTATGCTGAATCATAGAACTGGAAGGGACCTCGAGAGGTCATCTAGTCCAGTCTGCTGCACTCATGGCAGGACTAAATATTATCTAGACCACCCCTGACAGGGGTTTGTCTAACCTGCTCTTAAAAATCTCCAATGATGGAGCTTCCACAACCTCCCTAGGCAATTTATTCCAGTGCTTAACCACCGTGACAGCTGGGAAGTTTTTCCTAATGTCCAACCTAAACCTCCCTGGCTGCAATTTAAGCCCATTGTTCTTAACCTCCGAGGACAGGACAAGAAGCAACAATTCTTCTCCCTCCTCCTTGTAACAATCTTATGTACTTGAAAACTGGTCTCATGTCCCCCCTCAGTCTTCTCTTCTCCAGACTAAACCAACCCCATTTTTTCAATCTTCCCTCATAGCTCATGTTTCACCTTTAATCATTTTTGTTGCTCTTCTCTGGATTTTCTACAATTTGTCCACATCTTTCCTGAAATGTGGCGCCCAGAACTGGACACAATACTCCTGTTGAGGCCTAATCATTGTGGAGTAGAGCGGAAGAATTACTTCTCGTGTCTTGCTTACAACACTCCTGCTAATAAAGCAAACATTGTTCTGGGATGTTTTTGCGACAGTGTTACACTGTTGACTCATTTAGCTTGTGGTCCACTATCTTGCAGGATCAGCCCCTGGATCCAGTTTCAGGATAGATCATGGCTATAAAATGTACCACAAAGACATCTGTTATGCAAACAAAGGATTTTCCACCTGTAGGGCACATGGTAACTTCCTTTCATATAAAGAGGAAGGGAGTAGCAAGTATTATTTCAGCCTTGCAACTTAGGAGTAACTTGAGTTTGCTGACTGCTATCTAAAACTGCAACACTATGCATGTTGCTACTGCCCACTTCGGTACAGAGAGAGAAAATGGGGGACTTTACGGAGCCCATAGCATTCTTGTCAGTTGTCGTGACATGCAACTTTGCTTCTATTATTTACTATCCCGTAAGGCTCTCCACTCCAGGTGGCCTAGTGAATTAAGCACAGATCTTGGAACCCCCAAATTCCAATCCTGGCTCTTGTCATTGACTCGATGTACCTCAGTCCCTTCTGCCTCTCAGTGCCCCGCAGTAAAAGGAGCAGATACTTGCCCCACCTTCTGGGGTGATACGAGGGTTAGCACACAACATTTCTGGATGGAAAGAATTTTTGTCTCATGAATCTGACACCACCACTAATTAGTTTTGCACCTAAAGGCAGAGCATTCAGAGTTGTCCTTGTCCTCCAATTTCTCCTGCCAAGTCTCCCTTGTCTTTAACTCTCCAATGCCACCTGTGTTGGAATTTGTCCACCCCTTGCTACTTACGCCTTGTCAATCACCACCTCATCTACAGCAAGTTTCACTCCTAGGGCCTGGGCTCCCACGCTTAAGAGGAAAGCACACTTCTCCCAGCATAGAAGCTGGACCTCACACCCTCTCCTCTCTGCAAGTGACCTACACTGGCTTCCCCTCTCAAATCCAGTTTGCCACTGCCCTATTGGCTTTCCAGTTTATGACTCCCACCAGCCTACTTCTCGGAACTCTTCCACCTACTCCCTGACCCTTCATGCTTTGCCTTCCCTCAGCTCTTCTGGACGGGTGGCATAAGGGAAGTCACTCAGTTGTTCTTTCCTCTCGGGAATTCTCCTCCTCATACACACCCCTCCCCCTTCCATGTTGATTTGTCTTTCATTGATGCCTCAGTCTTCCTTTTCTCTAGTTTATGAATATCTCACTTCAGTGTTGTTGTGCCATGATTAGGGCCCTGCCAAATTCACGGCCATGAAAAATGCATCCCGGACTGTGAAATCTGGTCTCCTGCCCGTGAAATCTGGTTTTGTGTGTGCTTTTACCCTCTACTATACAGATTTCACAGGGGAGACCAGCGTTTCTCAAATTGGGGATCCTGAACCAAAAGGGAGTTCTGGGGGGGGGGGAGGGGGGGGAAGTGTTGCAAGATTATTTTGAGAGGGTCATGGTATTGCCACCCTTATTTATGCGCCACCTTCAGAGCTAGGCGGCTGGAGAGCGGCGGCTGTTAGCCAAGTGCCTAGCTCTGAAGGCAGCACCCACCAGCAGCAGTGCAGAAGTAAGCAGGGCCGGCGCAACCCATTAGGCAACCTAGGCGGTCGCCTAGGGCGCTATAATTTGGGGGGCGGCAACCGCGGCGGTATTTCGGCGGCGGGACCTTCCGCCGCCTCTGTGGGGAGCGGCATTTCGGGGCGGGACCTTCCGCCGCCTAGGGCGGCAGAAAAGCTGGCGGCGCTCCTGGAAGTAAGGGTGACAATACCATACCATGCCACCCTTATTTCGGTGCGGTCTTCAAAGCTGGGTGGCCGGAGAGTGGTGGCTGCTGACTGAGGGCCCAGCTCTGCTGAACTGAACTGCTACCTTTCGCAAGCATTGCACTCTTCTGGAAGTGAGATAGAAAGGAGAAGTCTGCAGCACCAGGAGGATGTGGTTTGTTGTGACTGACAGAGGCCTTCAGCTGCAGGCTGAGATCAGGCAGCGATCAGCCCCAGGGTTACTTTTTGCTAGTTTCCAAGACAACCAAGTGCTGCAGGTGAAGGCCTGACAACTGAAAAGTCGCTAAGCCATACTTGACACTGCAGGCACACTTATCTGCCCCCTGCTTAACTAAGCTGGTCATTGCAGAGAAGAGCATCACAATATCTATGACGGATGTGTACGCAGAAGGTAAAGTTCTTCTTTGCAAGTCAAAAAGACTTGTGTTGGGCAGCAGGCTAAAACCCAGTTTCAGATACTTTAAAAAGTAAACAAATAAACCTCAACCCTTCTATTATGCAGCAAACTATGAAACAGAGGATACGGGCCTCTGCTATTTTCTTGTAGATCTGGAAAGTGAACAAAAATTGCAAAAGCCTGATCTACAACCAGGTTTTTATACCGCTTTGTTTGCCAGACCCTGCCGCTTGAGGATGCTGAAAGTCTGGTGCATGTTGAGTCCAGTTCTCACCTATTGTCTCTGAAAGATAGTTTGAAAGAGCTGCACACACATCTGAAAGGTTTTAGAACTTCCACCTTCTCCTCCGCCCCTTATCTCAGAATGAAGTGATGCCAGTTACCTGGGACATTTCTAGGACTGGCACACGTTACAGAAGAAGAAAAAAAACCATGACTTTATCAGCACATCTTGATAAGAACTAGTGATCGCTCATGTAACTGATTAATGCAGGGGTGGCCAACCTGAGCCCGAGAAAGAGACAGAATTTACCAATGTACATCGCGAAAGAGCCACAGTAATAGGTCAGCAGCCTCCCATCAGCTCCTCCCAGTGCCTTCCACCCACCAGCGATCAGCACCTCCCCGCACCTCCCGATCAGCTGTTCGTGGCTTGAAGGAGACTCGGAGGGCGAGGGGGAGGAGTGAGGGAACTGCAGGCTCAGGGGAGGGGGTGAAGTGGGGGCAGGGCCTGTGGCAGAGCCAGGGGTTGAGCAGTGAACACCCCCCCGGCACATTGGAAAGTTGGCGCCTGTAGCTCCAGCCCCGGAGTCGGTGTCTATACAAGGAGCCGCATATTAACTTCTGAAGAGCCGCGTGGGGCTCCGGAGCCACAAGTTGGCCACCCCTAGATTAATGCAACTCCAGAGATAGACTACCACTCTGATAAATACTGCAGAGGAGAGAAGAGATTTTTAAAAGGTAGTAATAACTGATCAGTTTAGGAGAGTTGTTTGCAGTGTTGTTGCAGCCACTTTGGGCTAAGAGGTCAGTCAATTAGTGTTTTGCCTAGCAATTCTATTGCAAAGACTGCCTACTACTAATGAAAGCTCGGAAAGCACTATTAAAATAAAGAAAACAGAGAACGGTTATATTTAGTTTCTTAAACTAGTGAGGAAAATATTTCCTGTACATTCTAACAGCAAGGAACTTGAAGACAGAAAATGACAAAGGTTCCCAAACATACCTGCTTCCCACTTTAGCTAACCTCCTGGGATCAAGAGGGAAGCCGACTGGCTTAAGGTTTTGTTGTTTTAGGTTGTGAATTTTATAACAATGAAAACAGCATCTCCTCTTTCTGGGTCAGTTGCCTTCCCTACCCTTAAGGAAACAATATGCTCTCTTACTGGAAAAGAGTCAGGGCCTGATTGCCTGCCCAGATCTTTCACGTCTCAAGAAAGGGTCAGACAGGATTATTTTGCTTTTCCTCTGTGGAGCTGTCCTTCAAAAAAATTAATGAAAGAATTACTAAAAACCAATAAGAGACAGTTCTATAGCAATTGTTTCAGAAGATGGCAGCGTCCTGCAACATCAGGGCCACGTTCCTTTGTTCACCTCATCATGCTAACGGGGATCCCACAGTAAGCTTTTCAGTAAGGTCACCTGTAACATCCTCCAGGGCCTTAACCTGTAAATCCGATGCAGAGACTTTTACACCAGGTATATACGGTATCAGCTATGTTCTGGCTACCAGATCAAACACACCCCAGACTTCCATTCTGCATGACATCAACAGGTTTTCCTCCAATATTTTAGGTTAGTGTATATGGAGATGGAACCAGTACAATTAAAAAGACCACCATGGAAGAGGAAAGTAGTAAACAACTGGACACAATTGGTCAAAGCAGATTTAGAGCCTAAGCAACCGAGCTTTTACATTTCCATCTCATGCACACAAACGTCAGACCAATTGGACACATCTAAGAAAATTGTAGATAGAGGCAGGTATTAACCATGAGGTGCCAGAGATCAGGACAAGCCCAAGTCCTGGAACTTTCAGAGAACAGTAGAAGACTCTTGGCAGAATAACAGCAGGTGCACAATGCCCCAACATCTCTCCTGAGACAACAGCACTTAGGAGATGGTATAAAATGGAGAAGGGTGACAATCTGGTTCTTGTTCAGACAGGAAGGAGACTATTCTTAATTTAATAATGCTGCCTACACGCTGCGGACATCGGCACATTTGAAACGCTTGCATACACTAACCATCGAGGACCATCTCTATGCAGTGCATTTTATGTGTGGTAGTGAAGAATTCTGCGTTTATTGAATTAACAGATATATGATTAAATCAGGACGCAAGTCTTTTTTGAATGATCAGTTTCTGTGCGACACAGGAGAAAGCAAGAAGATTAGGAGACAGATTCAGAGAAATCTCATTTAGCACTTAACTGTCAGCAAAAGTTAATTTGCTGTGGACATATACTGCATGGACAGATACTCTCTGGAGAAGACTTGTGCTGCTTTCCAACGCTCCTCCACAGCCAGACTTTGCCATGCAAACTTCCAGCTCTTAGTTTTATAACTGAAGTCTTGGAAAGCATGGGTTGAGCCACTACCACAATTCCTGAAGACACAGAGCGGGAGAGAGAATTTTTTCCATGGGAGAGGAAAAGGTTGCTTGGAACCAAAACACACAGGAGCGGTTCATAGATTTCTATTGGTCTCAGACGAGCCGGAGAATAGACAAGCCAGTGAATTGTGCAAGATCTCACTCCACCTTTAACAAATCCCATAGAGTCCTCCAGCTCAAATCTTCATTATATCTTGGAACAAGGCTTGATTTAACCTTGACAAATTGCAAGGCATCTGGCCGAGTTATTGGGAACAGACTAGGGCAAGGTTCTGGAAGACATACAGCAAAGCAGAATGTGGCAGTGCTTTCTCTGGCATTGTCCAAATTCAGACAGCAGGTTTCCACACAGCCTGCTGGAGCAGCCTGCACATGAGTCCAGCTGATGTCAGTTTACATACTATTCCACTGAAATGAGGCCATTGGGGGGTGGAGTGGGGACGCGAGAAGAACTTTGCAAGGCCAGGTTCCCAGGATCCTCTTTGACAGGCATTCGCAACTAGTGAGACAGAGTCTCCCAAAGGGAAGGATACCAAGGGCCTGGGTCCTTCCAACCTCCCTACTAGAGATCTGGCCCCAAGCCTCTCTGGCTCCTATAGCTAAGTGTGCTACAGCAATGGACAGGGTTTTTCCTCTCGCTGTAGGAACTCCACCTCCCCGAGTGACAGCAGCTAGGACTTTGCAAGCATTCTTCAGTCCACCTAACTGTGTCTACACCAAGGTCAGCTTAGCTACGACACTCAAGAGTGTGGATCTTCCACACTGAGCTAAGTTTTAAGGGTAAGCCAGGCCGAATTCTATTCCTGTAAGCACGGTTTCTAGCTGTAGGTTATAAACAGGGAAGTATTTGAGACTAGATCTGCATTCACTTTTAGGTTTATGTGTAAAATATTCACAGCATCGCAATTTTTTGCGGTGTGAGCCAGCAAGCACCACACATGCCATGTCCCCACATACACAATTCCAGAGGAGTGTGGGGATTCAGATAGGGAGAAGAGGGACAGTTTTTGCTGTAGTTAAAGGGAAAAACACACTGATAAAAAGCCATCCTTTACTCTTAAAACATGAACTAGACTTTTGCCTAAAAAGCAAACAACCAATATTCCAGAAGAGAAACTGGAAATCTTTACAAGGTTCACATCCTTCAGCTCTTAAACATAGGCTGATGTGTTGATGAAAATATCCCCTCTCTAACTCCCACAATAACCACGTACTCCAGCTTGATGAAATCGCCCCTGAACCCATACTCTGCCCATAAAACACTTCTGATAATTCCAGCTTCTGCTTCTGGTAGAAAGAATGGAAATGTTCTGTAGGATGCAGCACAGAGGTCTCTCTTTTTTGATAAAAGTGCCAGCATAGTCAAAAGCCAAACTACGATCAGAAACTCAGACAGACAATTAAGAGATCATGGTGCAGATCTATAACAACCTGGGCAAATCACGGTATGAAACACTCCTCTACAATGCAATAAATATTTGTGAGGTGCTCAAATTCTATGGCAATGAGGACAAAAAAAATAATAATCTATAAATAAAACCATCCAATTTCAAAGTCATTTGAATCATCTATTCCCCTGAATCCCGGGAAGCCAATTAGAATACTTTTATAGCACACAATGCAGAAATCTCCTGTGGTTCAAGGACATTGACACTACACTATTTCAACCTCTTCTTCTTGTCTAGAGAGTCTGCTCCTAACAGAAGAGCATCAACCAATTTATAAAGGGACTCTGTCCTCAAAGTCCTTTAGTGACCTGAAAATTGAATTAGTTCTTCCATGTGGTCACCTGTTGAAGCATACACAAGTGTGACACTTCCTCCTCACTCCCAGTTTGAGATGGCAAAGCAGCAGTCTGAGAATTTTTATGTCAAGACATGAAAACATCAAGCTACAGGTCAGACTTCTACACTCTGTGGAGGACTAATGTATCAGATTTAACTTGACTTCATCCCCACGTTACCTAGAGAAGGAACAAAACGTTGGGGTTTACATTTAACTCCAGATGATTGGTATAACATGTTGGTGTCCACACGTAAAATATCCATATGTAGCAAAATAAAAAATAAAAAATATTTTCGATTAGTCTATTAGAACATTACAGCAGGCAGTCTTATTTATTGTAGAAAAATGATCAGCCTGTGATCCTGTGCACATGGAGAAAGGATTAAGGCACAGTTTGACCAAACATCTTGCTAAATTACAGACATTTTCCCACAGAATTGCAGGTCCCGCTCTTACAAGGGACTCAATGAGCAGACTCCTGCACTTGTGCGGAATCCTGTTGAAATCAACGGGGCTCTCCCTGGGCAGAGGGGACCTCCCAAACAGAGTCAATTTCAGGATAAGGACCTTAAGGAGGATTAACAAGATGACAGACTTGTCAGAATCACAAGCCTTCAGCATTTCATTTGGGACCATCACCTGAAATTCTTGGGCCATCTCACCAGGAAATTTTCAGTCCAACCTCCTCACACAGGTACCCAGTGGCACTGCACTGCACAGGTCAGTGGAATTCTGACAAGAGCTGGATATTTGCCAAACTGAGCTAGAGGACAGTCTCCACTACAGCGTAGCTTGGGAATTCTTGTGGCATTCAATGGACAAAGATTGGAGACTTAACTCCAGTGACTCTTTGAGCTTGGTGGCATAGCTAATATATTGAAACCAAATGCTATACTTTGCTTAACATTGAAGAAAGTTTAGCAGCAGATATGCAGATGAGCTGAACTAGCATATATTTTTCTAAAGCACCTTTCATTCTAAAAGATTGCAAAGGACTTTTACAGTTTTATATTATTATTTGTAGTAATAATAATAATAATAATTATAAACATGCTTCAACCACCAAGGAAATGCAGAAGGCATTTGAAGAGTTCACAAAAACCCCATACAACAGTTTTGGGCAGAAAGTGAAGAATACCATTTCCACTTGAGACTGCAAGGAGAGTTTTAGGTAGGCAGAAAGTAATTACTAAAGTGAAAGTTTGGTCAGGACACGAGAGCCCACACACTTATTCTTGTGAAGAGTACCACAGGATTTACGGTGACTAGTTTAGCGGATTATATCTCAATTTTATTAGAATGAGGAAAGAGAACTAATGCTGCTAAATATGTTAAAGGTTGTATTCTCTGTACACACCCATAGCATTCATGCATCCACACTCTCTTTCCTAACTGTTCAGAGTGAGCCTGATCCAAAGCAACTTTTTTGGTAACCTAGAAAGGAAACAGGCTAGTTAGCTGCACCAAACAGGGCAGCCTTGTAGAGTGATCATCATGACAAGTTTAAATGAAAGGAGCTATTTGAGAGTAGGCATCAGTTGGGGGGGGGTATGAATTATTATTATTATTTTTTTTTTAAATCAGTCTTGTCACCAAGACAAGAATTCCTACCCTAAAGAGGCATTAGGCTAACTGTTGAAGTGTTTTACACATGGAAGAAGTTAGAAGCAGCTAAGCATAGACTGTTTCCCCATGCATGGTTGTGAAAACAACATATGATGAAGTAACAGAGTTTATCAATATTTATAGCAAAGTAACACAAGTGGAGTTAATCTGCATTGCTAATAAAACAGGCATGTCTTAGCAAGACAGGAAAAAAAACCAAAGGTGTTAATACCTTTGTATCCAAAATAACGTTTGATGTGATATTATCAAACAGTTAATCCACAATTTAGATCAAAAGAGATTTTACCCAACCCAACAAGAAATATTTTCAGAGCGGTTTTTATTTTAGCAGAAACAACTGGGATTTCAACATTCCCCTGAAGCATTTGCAACCTAAACATAATGTGTGATAATACAGGAGACTTTCAAAGTGAAGCCACCTAGAAACTAAATATAAACAAAGTGAAAGCCACTTCGCAGTTTTCATTGCCATCCTCAATTAACTGCTAGTAACAAACTACAGTAATTGTAAGTAGTAATTTAGAGGCTTCACATTCAGTCCCCCCCCTTTTAAACAAAATATGATTTTGAATATGACAGCATCATTTTCACAACCTGCCACACTCCCTGATTTGGGATTAATTTTAGGTAGTTTTTAAGACTCCTTTCATGAGAGCTTTCACTCCCACTGAGAGATTTAAAATCTTCCTGTTTCAAACACGGTCTCGGTTTGATATAGCTTTTTGAAGATTACATGCAGCACTGAGAAGGAAAATCTAGTTGCTTTTTCTGAAAGAAAGCTCATGCATGGAAGATGCATGAAGGCAAATACCAGGTTTCATTTTTAGAATACAGTTCTGTAGGGGAGGAATTTAACATTGTCAGTTATTAGAATCCCAGTTTCCTTTTAACCAATGATTTTTACATTTCTTGCACACTGGACAGCCAGTTTATTTATAGTCCATTTCACTTTCTGGTGGTTCTCATTCATCTCCTTTACACCCTGAACTATGTGACAAACACTACAGGGCAGCATTTAAACCCAGAAACAAATTGTTTCCACTGAAACTTTATTTCATTGCAAACATTTTACATCTGAAGTTGGGTAAAACATTCCATCCATGATACCCATATTTTTAAGACTCACCTGACCTGATCAGCTTGCTTTCAATAAATTAAAAGCCAACAACCCCCAAACGGAAACCCACACAGTCTCTAGAGAAATGGCCCAGGAGAGAACCCCCTTCCCCAGTCTATTTCTTTGCAGCAGAGCAACACAGATGGGCCAGAACCACATGGGGGAGTGGTATATACGTGACCCAGACATTGATTCACGTAAGCGTTTTGCAAGCACGCTATAATGAAATTTTTGCAAAAGGCAGGGGGGGGGGGGAGCAAGAGCGATCCTGTTTATCCCCTCCCCGCTGCCCAGGAGGGGTCCCCAGGCTCAGTGCCTGCCCAGAGCCTGCAGCATCCCTGGGGCTGCCCTGAGCGCGCTCAGCTGTCAGGCCCGGGAGAAGAGAGGGGGGCAGGCGGCACGGAGCGCGCATGCGTACAAACACCGGCCGGACCCGATGTGGCAGCCAACTGCCTTTCCCTCCGCCTCAGCGAGCGAGCGCCGGCAGGGAGGCGGCGGCCGGACGGGGAGACTCACCGAGGCGCAGGGGCTGGAGGTGGCGCTGGGGGTAGGCGAGCGCTGCACCGTTACCAGAGCCATCGAGGCGCGGCGGGGGCCCCGTCCGGCCGCGGGAGGGGGCCTTACTCCATGGCGGGGCCCCGGAGCCGGGCGGGTGGGGAGGGAGGCGGCGGCAGCGCCGCGGTGACCGCCGGGGGCAGTAGCTCAGCACTCGCCAACGGCCCCTCGCCGAGTGAGTGAGGCGCGGCGGGGTTGGGCCGGCCGGGCACAATAAGGCGCCAAGGCGCATGCGCCACCTGTCAGCCCAGCCATGCCCCCGCCCTGCTGCAGCAGCCTTTAACCCCTGCTCTGCTGGGGCTGCTGCAGAGCCCTTTTCTGCTCCACTCCCTTTGGGAAACGGGCGCAGGACTGGGCTCTTCGGGGCTCGGCCCTTCCCCTATTGGAAAGGATTCCCAGGAGGAACTCAGCAGGGTGTATCACTATGGCAGATACCCTCAAGGGTTCAACAATCATGCCTCCAAAATCATGAGATCAGCTTAAAATGAGATTTAAATAATAATTAATAGCTGCGGGGTGATTTTTGTTTACCTTCTGGTTTTTGAGTCTTTAGGGAGCACTGGGATCACGTCGCTGCTGCTTCTTGTTCTTTTTGAGGGGGAAAATGAAAGCTGAGGTGGAATCCCATGGATCCAGGAGCTGGGGCTTTAAGAAAAACTTCCTGTGACACTCATGATAAAATCACTAGAGTTGGCAACACAGATGATATATTTGTAATTCCCCAATATTCCAGCCATCCTCTAAAGAAAACAGCATCCAATCCCCTTTTGGGATTCTCTGGGAGAGCCACTGACTAAATCCAGAGGCCCAGATACCTAGAAAGTGATGGGTCTGTGATGTGCGCCCACAAATTTAAGCCATAAAATGCCCCCCCCCCCAGAATTCAAAGTGTGGAAGTCTGGGAGCAGGGGTGGGGGCGAGGGGGGGTGAGAGGTGGGCAGCAATACTGTTATCTTAACAGCTTGAGCAAAACCTATTTGTTTTGCGGATTCAGCAATTTGGGTCATGTTTTGCCATTGAAGTTAATGGGATGAAGAATCGGCCTTTTGTAGGCATCTAATGAGAACATTACATGTGATTAGCAGAGACCATAATACATTTTAAACAGAAAGCAAGCACTCTTCTTCTCCAACAGCTTGCATTAACCCATCCATTCCTCTTAGGCACTCAGTGCATTTCACTCTCATCTCCTCCTTCAGGTTGACAGAACTGTCACGGAAGCTTTCGGCCCTTTACATCTAAGCACAAGAAAAGCCCTCAGTGCTAGTTCTTTGGTCTATCCCCCAATGCCTGCAGTCAAAATAATTATCAGGCAGGCTCTGCAAATTGTACGGCAGTTATCCTTTAGCACGGGACAAAAGTTAAGCTCACTAATGAGCGTTTGCCTCCTAGTGGATGAAGGAGGTTGAAAAACAGACTTGTTAAAATAAACCTGAGCTTAGAAAGTGATTTTTGCGGGAATGCTTCACTCAGGGTTATGCAGAAAGTGAGAACTTTGAACATACGGAATCCACAAAAATCCACCTGTTTTGGGGATCAGATTAGAAGGGGAGAATAAGCAAAGAAACATGCATAAAGCAAGTAAAGAGACAAGGTGGATGAGTTATCTTATTGGACTAACTTCTGTCTCTCTGATATCCTGGGACCAATGTGGCTATAACAACACTGCATACATAAAGAAAGTGTCATTGAACTGCTTATAACAACCATCAAATTATTATTTTGAAACATAGTTTTTATGGAAAGCATGTTAGCACTGCTACGTGATTTATAGTGGAGATATCAGGAAAATTACCTCCAGCTCCTTTATAAGCTATCCTCCCCCGGCTCTAAGTATTCCATAGTTTTCCAACCAGAGGATGTTTTTACTCTTTTATATATTTATGCTTTGCATGATCATATACTATGACAAGCTTTTTATGACAGTCTCTAGCTTTGAACCTTCGGGTACCTTCACCACTTCTATTAGATAGATTTTATTTTCAGCAGTGTACTGCACTCTGTATAAGCAAGCATAGAATATAGATATGGTTGTTCAGGAGATCAGTACAAACTTAATCTCTTCTTTCTGGTCTCACTTGCATTTTAAGAGATAGAAAAGAATACTCCTTTTGTGTTGTGATCCTCTATGTGATCTAGTTTTGTAACTGGATTGCTTTTTTCCACTCCAGTGCATTCCCTTTGCTTCCTTATAAAAATTTCCCCATGTGTTACAATGACTCTGATATAGCTGATTATGTGTAAAAAATTGTTGTTAAGTAATATGAGAAGTTCATGATCAAAGGAATTTTAAGAGGTTTCATTTACGGCAAAAAGAAGTGTTTACAAACAATTATTTCACATGTAAAGTAAATGGAAGCCATTATTATGTCCTTTTTTAAAAAATTAAGGTTGTTACAGACCCCTGTAACAGACTCATTACCTTTTTTAAAATTTTAATCCTTTAATTTAAAAAAAAGTTACAACCCTCTGGATTTGTGTAGGATTGCAGGATTGGGCCTTTTAAAAAAATTGACATTGGAGAACTTAAGTAGAGAAGAAATCTCATTTAAAAATGCTTTCAGTTGCTTGATCATTAAACATTTGCTCTTGGGCATAGCATTTACTAACATAGAACTGTTGGGCATAACTGTCTCATAAAAAAATCAAATTAGTTTGACAAGATCTATTTTCCATAAACCCGTGTTGATTGGCATTAATTACATTACCCCTTTAATTCTTTATTAATCAAGTCCCATATAATCTGTTCCATTATCTTCCCCAGGATCAATGTCAGGCGGACAGGCCTATAATTACCCAGATCATCCCGTTTACCCTTTTTAAAAATTGGCACAACATTAACTTTCTTCCAGTCTTCTGGAAGTTCCCCAGTGTGCTAAGATTTAGTGAAATCAACATTAATGGTCCAGTGAGCTCCTCAGCCAGCTCTTTTAAAACTCTTGGGTGCAAGTTATCTGGACCTGCTGATTTAAAAATGTGTAACTTTAATAGTTTCTCATTAACATCCTCCTGAGATATTAGTGGAATGGAAAGAAGATTAACACTATATAAATAACACTATCATCTTTTTCCACCCAAATACAGAACAGAAATATTTATTGAACACTTCTGCCTATTCTACATTATTATTGATAATTTTACCATTTCCAACTGGTAGTGGAAAAATACCATTGTCAGGATTCTTTTTGTTCCTAATATATTGAAAAAGCACTTTCTTATGGTCCTTAACTCTGCTGGCCAAAGATTTCTCCTTGTGTCTCTTTGCTTCCCTTATCAAAGTTCTATAATTCCTAACTTCTGATTTATATTCATTACTATCTAATTTCCCTTTCCTCCTTGTGTTATATATTATTTTTTTATTTTTATAGCTGCCTTCACTTCCCCTCTAAACTATGTCATTTTTTAAAATCAGCACAGCCTTCTTCCTCAATTGTGGGATTGTGGCTTTTGGGTCTTAACCACAAGGCCTTCCTTCTTCTCTAGCTTTGCTAGTAAGCACTGTGGCTCCAATTCATCACTGTGGTCCCAATTCAGCAAACCACTGCAGCATGTACTTAACTAAAAAATTACGTATTAAGATGTCATAGATAAACACAATTTCATTGGGCAGAGTGGGATACAGTTTTGTTTTTAATAACTTTAAAACATACATAAGGTTGCTTGTATCTTCATCATCTGCATTTTTAAATTGTATTTTACATTTGCATAATGTATATTCTTTGAATTGATTCAGTGAAACAGAAATAGCTGGGCAGTGTGGACCAGTCCCTAAGGTAAAAAACAATCTGTTTACATTTTTTTAATATTTGAATGCAAATAAAAATGTTCAGTTCAGATTTTTCATCTAAGTTTCAGGGACTAATGTTGCACTTCACATTGACTGCATTGGGAGTTTTGCCGTGGACGCTGATTCTGCAATGCAGATCCTGCACAATGCAGGATTAGTCCTTTAGCAAGGAGTTCAGGATTAGGCCTCTAGTGTGCCTGGAATTTTATTTATTTATTTTTCCCAGGGTTTCATGGGGGTAAAGATAAAATCAGGGAAAAGAGCGATCAGATTGCTGGATCCCATCCAAGGGACACAGGGAAAATAGGAGGTGTGGGGAATTCTTTAATATTTTCCTGATTCATCTCTTCCAATTTAAACCATGTACTATAATTTAAGAGATTGGAGTTCAGGTCTGTGAAATTAAGCTATACTTAGATCTGAAATGAGAAATGTGCCTTATAATGAGCAATAACTGTACTGTGTGCTTGGAAGCTGAGAAACAGAAAATTTGAGGCATGGTAAAAGCACAAACATGGGAGAAATCCTGCATTCCATGTACACCCAAACCTCCTATTGCAGGAGCTTTGGGGACACAAGAAGTGTAGGATCAGATGTTATGTGTTCCCTGGCATTTGGTTATAGAGACGACAGAGAAGCTTAGCAGAAAAGGAGATGCTTTCACAGGCACAGTGTTGAACTGACAGTCAACTCATGGTCCATGCTCCCATGAGATTTTTGCCATTATCTTCAATGGAAGCAGGAGGAGGCCTCACATTTGAGGATGGGAAGGATTTTTACCCCATAACTTATGACAGGGATCTTGTTTTTTACCTTTCTGTGTGAAGTATTGTGCTTGGTGTATTAATTAATTCCAATGGATGGTTTCCTGCAGGCATGGGGGTGAGCACTGGTGGATTTCGCACCTATCCTCAATTTGCATATCTCTGTAGTACAATCTATAGTAAACAGTGTGCAGGTTAGGAGTTCCCAATGCCTTGGGGCGATCCTCTCAGATGGCACTGGGGTTTCGTTTTGAATAGATTTGGAAAAGTGGAAGTCCTGGGATTTCCCTCCAGGAGTAATCAGAGAAATGCTTATCTGAACTGGCCTACCAAGAGACAGTTCTCTGACTTTCACATATTCATTGGCACTTCCAGGAATATTTAAACGGCAAACACTTGTAAAAAGTCATTCCTAACAAGTAAATAACCAAGTTGTTTTCTATAGTCAGCTAAAGTTCTTATAAATCCGTTGTTAACTAAAATAACCACAGAGATGCAGGGGATTGAAGGCCATTAGAAACTTATAATTTGCATGTGGAGTAGTTCTTAACAGCAACATTTAAGTGTAGAGGAGGAAGCTATAAAGGAAATGTATTCTGATTTAAAAGAACAATTAGAATGCAGCCTGTGGTAATGACAGCCAATGGTTTATATAAAACAGGGATCATAAGTTTGTGCCCATATCCTGCAAGCTACTGTGGGTACTGTGCTCAGCAGGACTGGCCCCAGAGAGCTTTTAACACATGCAAACCATGAATTATTTTTGTCTTCAGTAAATATGAAAATAGTTCCCTTGCTGACACACCTTTTATTTTATTTTCAGTATTTCCAAACATCAGCGATTATAGCATAGTCCCGCTATGAAGTGTAAAAGGGCACAGAATGCCCCCAGACTTCATCTTGTGTACAAAACCAAAAATAACATATAATAAGAATTTCCCCAGCAAAACATCTGTGATGACATATTCAGCATGTTATTTTGTCAATAGCACAGCACAAGTATTTGATGGCAGAAGGATGGGCTTTGCTTTGAGGAAACATTAAGATATAACATCCGAGTTAAATAGGGCGTGATTACTGTTTTGCTATAGCCCACAGTATTTAAATTTCAGAGAAATAAAAATAGAGCCATTTAGATCACTCCTGCCAGTGTTTTCCCTCGCCTGTTCTCATTTGGTGGTTTAACAGCAGCTTTGAGGAAAATTAGAGTATTTTTACAATTGATAGTTTCCTTTTTAAAAAAGATTTATAGATTGACCACAACAACAATAACATTTTGAATTCCAAAAGAAAAACATCAGGTACACCAGGGAATGAAAAGACAAACAGGAATTAATCATGCAGAACCTGATTTGAAGTGAATAGAATTAGAATCCATTTTAAAGCCACATTTTAGATTATTCTAACAATTCCATGCCCAAAGCTTCAGATGCATTTTATTACAGTAATCTAGGGGTTATTTCAACACATTTTGCAAATACACTAAAATAAGTGTCTATTCCCTAGTCATCTGTTTTGCTAATTATAATAGTAAAAAAAATGTACAATTCATTTCGGTGTATTTTCCCCATGAAAGCTGATTTAGATTATTTTTGTTTCATGCTCCCTGCCTGAAAACAAATGCGATATAGTAAAATGAAGTTAGTATTATAGTGAGGACAGAAGGGTGCCTTAGCTGGACAAATGGGTATTTGAGTGTATTCAGGAGAATATTGTTTATATAGAAGGACATTAAATATGCAGAAAGATGGCCAAAGGTCTAAATTACAACCATGCAGACCTTTGAAAGAGTATTTATATGAGCACACAGAGGAAAATAAAACATCTCAGGGTACTGTCTCAGGGCTATGCCTACCATGTAGCACCCCCTGCTGACCTAGTGTGGCGCTGCAGCACTTCCTGCCTCAGTTTCCCTTCTCTCAGGGCCTCTTAAGAACTATACACAGTCCAAAAGCTTGTAAGACAAAATTCCCCTGCTGTGGTTCTACTTCATTAAATACAATAACACTTGAAATAAAGTCTTTCCTTTCGGCTCAGGTCTTGCACAGCCCTTGCCATTGGGATCTGTGGTCTCCGGTAGCTCCTCTCACTTCAGAGAGCTTCTCTCTCTGAGCACCTCCCTACAACTGAGCCCAGATGGCCTTTTGTCAGGCCAAGGTGCTTGTTATTCAGTTAACTGCCTAGAAATACTCGTTCCCCTTAAAATAGCTTGTCATTGGTAGCCTGGGCCCGGACTACCTTAAAGGGGCCAGCAAACCCAGGGACAGGGACAACACTAGATTAGGTACATGGGCCCCAGGGGTTCTCACAACAATTTTTTTGGTGGCCTCAGAGTGCAGCCACCAGCAAAAGCTCTGACAATTTTTCCTAAAATACTTAATTAACTTTAGGGAAAACAAATAAAGATGCACAGATCCATGTCCAAATCATTGTAATTTAAGTAGGATTTTTTTTCCAGACTCAATAATAAAAATAATTTACAGTTGTCTCTATTCTTTACTGGGCCTAAACAGAATAGAAACACAAATAAGGTGCTTTGTATGTTCTTGTCTTTTTTCTTATGTCTTTTGCTTTTTTTTTGGTTGCTTTTTTTTAAGACGTGCTAGTTACTAAGTCTGCTATGAAAAAGTGATATCAACAAATGTACAAATATTACTTTTCACAGCAGACTTACTCAGCCCCGGCAAGCCTGGGGACAAATTAAGCCCTGGATGGGGAGGTGGATATGGAGGCAGCAGGGGCCAGGGGCACTGGAGCAGGGAGTGACCTTGGGGCCAGAGCTCACTACCTTACGGCTGGGGAACGGAGCCTGAAGCCCTATGGCTGGAGCCTGTCATCTGCCACCCAAGGGCTGAAGCCTGACCCCACCAGCCCTGGGAAGGTGGGGAACTTACTGGCTGCCTGCTCCTCCAGCTTGTGTGTCTCAGAGGTGGGCAGGACCCAACCACTGCCGGCAACCCTGGGGTAGGGGGCCGCTGCTCCCCTCCCCCACACCGCCCAGGAGGCTGTGTCTGCAAGAAAATTCCCTGGTGCCCATAGGCGCCAACTTCCCCTCTGCCCCGTGGATGCTCGACCCCCCCCTGACCCCACCCTCACCCCGCCCAATTCCACCCCCTTCCCCCAAGTCCCCACCCTTGCCCCGCCTCTTTACCGCCTCCTCCCCGGAGCACGCCGCGTCCCCACTCCTCCCCCTCCCTCCCGGAAAGTCCTAAGTGCTGCCAAACAGCTGCTAAGCAGTGGGTGGGAAGCGCTGGGAGGGGGAGGAGGGGGGACATGGCGCGCTCAGGGGAGGAGGAGGCGAGGAGGGGGTGGGGGCGGGGGGAGCTTGGCTGCCGGTGGGTGCAGAGCACCTGCTAATTTTTCCCCGTGGGTGCTCCAGCACCCCAGCACCGATGGAGTCGGCGCCTTTGCTGGTGCCTGTACGCGGCCATAAATTGAACTATGTATTTAAAGTGATATTTCCCCATTGAGGTTTGCAGCCACCACCAGTTTATAATTATACTCACTGCTGGGTTAATTTTATCCCTCTCTAGAGGACCCACATGAGACTTATGCACCATTTAAGCTCCAGTTCAGCTCTTTGGAACAAATTTTATTTCAAGAATTTAAGTGGGATGTAAGTGGTGTTGTGACCTTGGGTAGACCTCTGCACAGGGTGAATTTTACCTGTAGTTCTTTTCGTCTTCAGGGGACTTTACAGATATATTAATTCTCATGTCCCCCTGTGGGAAACTGAGGCAAAAAGGTGAAGTGACTTTCCCAGAGTCACAAGACTGAGCCAGATCTGAAATTAGTACTCAATCGTTCCTGAATTAGACGGACAATACTGTTTGTGACGGAGTGCTGGGCTGGGACTCCTGAGCCAGCCCTCTGTCACGCCAGCTCCAATTAAGGAAGGTAGATTGGAGCTGGCTAGAGAAACCTGTGCCTGATTGGCGAAGGGGAAACAGCTGCCAGCCTAATTAGCCTGGGGTTATAGACAGGCCCAGAGGAAAGAAGCAGAGGGAAGCCAGAGAGGGGAAGGACAGTGCTAGCTCTTCCCTCCTGGCTGCAGAGACTGTGACGCCCTTAAGGCTGAAACCTCCAAACTGCAGGGGAGAAGGTGGTGGCATTGAACACTGTAAATAAACTGCACTGGTGATTGCTGAACCTGAGGGTAGGGTGACCAGATGTCCCGATTTTATAGGGACTGTCCCGATTTTGGGGTCTTTTTTTTATATAGGCTCCTACCCCCACCCCCTGTCCCGATTTTTCACACTTGCTGTCTGGTCACCCTACCTGAGGGTCTCTGAGTGGTTTTTGGAGCAGAGCAGAGGCAGGAACAAAGAGAGCCCTGCTACACCCTGTTACACTGTTCAAACAAGTAATGCACCAGATTTTGGAAAAACAATCATATTTTCAACCTTTGTTTTGGTAGATTAAAGTTGATAAGGTTAATGTTTTATGACAGTCTCTGATATCCCATGAAATGAACAATCATACGCCTGTACTGCAGGATAGGGTACAGTGCAGTAGTCCCAAAGATAAGTAGCACATACAAGTCATAGTCCAGAGTTCTTGTGCAGGTGGAGATGGGTCAATCCACATGGTCATGCATCTTAAAAAGCAAAAAGTATAGAGACATTGCATTGCAGAAAGAATAGCATAAGATAAATACAATTTACTGGAAAAGTTTGCCATTCCAGAAATGCTAGTTTGTAATTCAAACAATAAAGACATTGGGAGAAATTCTGCTCTCAATTACGCCAATGTAATTCTGTTGAAGCCACTGGCGTGCTTCTCTATTTACACCGGGGTGAATGAGAACTGAATTAGTCTCATGCAGACCACTTTTCTTTCCCTCTTCCTTTTCATCCTGGGGAACGGGTTCTCCATTATACACAAGAATAAGAGAAATAATGATAGATCTGTATCGTGCAGATTCCAGTCTAAATCTGTTCTTAAGGAACAGCGTATTTAAAGACCCCCTTCTGTTTACTGCAGCTGTCTTACTACGCAGGCCACTCCAAAGTTTCTTGATTCTTAATGAAAAGAAGAACCCAGTAATGTGTATTTCAGTTTGGCCTGTAATTAATTTCTATTTATGCTCTCAGGTTCTCACATCTGTTTGGTACAATCCTCAGCTCGGCCTAAAAACTCTCCATTTCTGTCCCTAGTGAATGAGGCAGTGCTGGAATTCATGATCCCTGAATCTGAAGGCCAGCCTACTGTCCCTAGGCACTGATGGATATTCTCTCGGGCAGCACGGCAATTTAGTGCTATATGTGTTGCCATTCCTTAGACCTTTTTTTTCCCCTGGTCATATGACACAATGATGTAAGTTAAGGAAGAATTTATATTGAACTGCCAAAGGCAGAAGACAATCTACTGCAGTTCTGAGTAGTAGATGAGACATAGCAACCTTTGGATTTATTGCTTAGCAACCTCAAACACACACCCAGGAGTAAAACTCACAGCCTGGCTCCACAGCAGGACTGAGAAATCCCTAATTCACTTGTAAGTTTTCTAATGGCTAGGAACTGATGGGTGTATATTAAATTCTCATTCATCTGCAATGCCTCTCTGAAAGCGGGAGGAGACATTTCTGGTTTGGTACCTGCCCAGAAGGTAAGAAAAACAGTTGAGTTCCAGGAAGCAAAATTACAGTCCTTTTAAAGGTTGATTTTAACCAGGATTTAAAAAAAGAAAAAATACTCCAAATATGTTAGGCACAATGGCATCGATCCTCAAAGGTACGTTGGTGCCTAAATATACTGGAGGATTTGGGCCATTGTGACGAATCAGATAAAACTCCTTCTGAAGCTCTTTGGGGAAAGACAATTCTTTTTGGGCAATGGCAGGGCTAAACAAATTCCCAGACTGGCCTCTTCTTTTGAAAGCACTTCAATAAGTCAAACATTCCCCAAATAATCACTTCGAAAATTTTTACAATAATTAAATAAATAAATAAAAAGCTCCCTAGTGAAACCTACCTTGATTATGAGTGGATTTTTATCTTAGTGATAGTATCCTGACTGCAGAGAGGTAATCAAATTGTATGTGTGTGTGACTATCGAGCACAAATGTTTGGTGCACAGAAAAGGAGCCAGGAAAACGGTATCCTAATGAAAGGCTTGTCTTGCCTTCAATTTGAACAGTATGAAGAGACTTTATATCAATTTGTGAGTTTTATTGGCGTTCAAAACTAGCTTGTCTTTGTACGTTATGCTCGTTACCACCAGGGCACATTGTACTTGGGACTAGTCTAAGCATTTGAGAGCTGTGTGACTTATGGGCCAGATTCTCTGCTGGTGTAAATCAGCATAGTTGCACTGAAGTCAATGAAGCTATGGTAATTCACACTCACTGAGAATTTGGCCCTGTAACTCTTGGCAGATGCAAGGTTTGGAGTATGATCCTGACACTTTTGGGATGAATGTTGCTAATATTGTAATAATTATTTACTGTTCTCATGTTCCTCCTTCTCCTAGTTTGCTAATGCTTCTGGTTCCCTGTTTCCTCACCCCAGTTTTGGAGTTATACCAGTGTAAAACTGGCTTAATGGAATAGAGAGTCAAACCCATTGATTATTTGCATTTCTGTAGTGTCTTTCACTCAATGTAAAGGCACCTTACAAACATTAATTAATTCTCACAATCACCCTGTCAGGTAAATGTGGGATATATAGGGATCGCATCAGTCGTCACTGAAATGCGGTTACCTCTAGAGTGGAATGCAGCAACTGTTTCAACAGTGCACAGAAACACTGCACAACACTATAATGAAGCGAAGAAAAATACCATAACCAGTTGAAAGTGCAACAGTAGTTTATGTAGGCACAACATAACTACTTCATTTAGAATCTGGCCAGGACATTGGGTTATCACCCCTATGTCTTACCAATGTTCAAAAGGAGCTTGGTTTTACTTCTTACTGAAAGAAACTCACCTAACAAATGGCAATCTGATAGAGTTGACAAGTTCCTTTCTTGCCTTTATAAATCTGTGCTCCTTTACAGGTTATATCCGCTAACAGGAAAGACAGCTCTCATTTTTATAACACATTGCTTGGGCCAGGCAAGCATCCTGACATATAAATCCATCCTCCCCAACCCCCAAAGCAGATAATCACCACCCTGCACAAATGACTAGAGGGTGCCACCAGACCCATCAGAAAGCCAACCCAGAAATTTACTGCTAGGGATCATCATACCAATTTCAGGCAATATTTGGACTCAAATCCTGTCTAGGAACCAGAAAGTCAACATGCTAGCAATTACACTAGTGTGCCAAGATGGCCGTATATCACTTTTGTGCATTTCCTGAAAAGCTCAACTCTTCAGAACAGCTACAAGTATTTAGGAATGAAGTGGAAATAGCAAAATATATCAAAAGCAGCGCTACTGATATGGCTACTGAAAGGCCGTAATCAGCCAAAAAACCCTTTAAAAGGTGCCTGTATTTCAGGGCGGTGCAAGTCCAGGGCAGAGTTTCAGCCTTAACTTGGAATTACCTTGCTTTGGTCAAACTATCTTAGGGACGTTACTGATGCTGAGATTATCCTTGTTGTTGTTTAACCCTGGGTTGGGGGTGTTTTGCAGGATGGTGATGGTGTTTTGGTCTCTGAATTGGCTAGTAAGGCCAGATTCTGCCTGCATTCCCTGTGTGTATCTCCCATAGAGGCAGATGAGAGCTGTGTGTATGGAGGGTAATAGAAGTAGCTTTCAAATTGTGGCTCATGCACCATCCAAGGACCACACAGTCCTTCCTGGTGCTCCACATACTGAACATTATGAGAGACCAAGATGTGGAATTTGGTACATTGAAGGAAGATAAGGTCTCTGAGATTAGGGTTTGTCTACACTTGAAAGTTAATGGGGATGTAAATTTAAAGCACAGTAGCTATTCCTGAATAACTCTATGTGTGAACACTCTGTTTAGCTTAACCCACTTTCAAAGTGACCCACAGAATGAAATGCTGGAGAACAACTCAGCCTCAGGGTCCAGTTTAATGTCTCATCATCTTCCTAACCCAGAGCTCCCTGTCCCATAGCATGGGTGGCAGATCCCAACCCCAGAGAGAAACATTCCACACTGGAAAATGTGCAGAGGACAAACATTTGCAAAAAATGAAATAAAGTAGGTGTTGTATCTGCCGAGTGGCCTCACTGTCTGCTCCCCAAGGGCATGGGAAAGATGGAGACAAAATGGGCAGTTCTGAATAGCAGAAAATAGGTGTGTTGATGCTACATGGAAAAGTCCCAGCCCCAGGCATCTGTTACTGCACATGGATCACTTCCTGTATCCCAGGTCTCATGGGAATTATTAGAAAAGTTGGAAACAAGGAAGGGGAACTAAAGGAAAACATTCAAATTGGGGGGAATTGTTGTCTAGTGGTTAAAATGGGGAACTGATAGACAGCACGCTTGAGTCTATTCCCAACTCGGCCTTTGACTGGCTGGGTCACCTTGAGAACCCTTCTGTGTGGCTCAGTTCCCCCCATAAAAGGGAATACAAATATTTAGCTCCAGCAGCTCTCGGGGGCATTGTGAGGCATAACTAATTAACGCTTGTAAAGCATTTTAAACTCCTCAGATGAAATGGGCTGTATATATTTAGAAATGCAAAGTAACAATTTCTGAATTAGAAAAGGAATGTAAAAGAAACATCTACTGATTGTTTTCTAACTGTATAGCCTTGTTTTCCCTGGTATTTTCTATCATACTGCCATGTCTTTCAGAATCACGTAGTGTTGATCTGCTTTTGCATGTATCACAGTGAACTATGGCTGCTGTGCCAGAAGATGAAGCCCAAACTCCTGGACTGAAACTCCCCAAGCTTAGTGTTAAGAGTATGCCCATCAGAGAAAAAAGGAGAAGCCAGGAGAGTGCTACGCTGCCAGGTCTCAGGAAGGATGCTCAATGGAAAGAGACATTCTATGAGAAGGTACAACAGAGAGCGTTGAATCTGCAGAGGGAAAAGGTGGAAAAGATTCACGTACGTAAGGCAGAGGAAGAAAAGATAAAAAAGAAAGAACCTCTGGACTGGCTGTCTAAGGAATGGTTGAGTGAAGAGAAGATGACAAGGGACACCCGGGCCTATTTGCTCGACAAACTGTTACCCACATTAGTCCCAGGAGTAGAAAAATTGTTAATGGAGGTAGAAAGAAAGAAGGTGCTTGAAACAGACCAAGATCCACCCAAGTTTGATCCCATTAATTTTCTAGGAGAATATCTGATGAGGCATAACCCTCAGTTTGACACATCTGCAAAACTAGATCCCTACAAGAGAGGGATGAAGGCTGTCATGGAGGAGTTGAAAACTCAGGTGCCTGATACGGCACTTAACAGGTGAGTGAGTTTAAACTATGCTTGGTTGTAGCATACCCTTTTCATGGTATCTCTGTATTCATTTTACAAAAAGCAGTACATTCCTTAATTGGATACAGTGACTGTAATCTGGGATGGCAAAAGTGTATCCTCCAGCACCAAATGAATCCCATGGAGTTCTGTGCCATGGCCAGCAGCTGTCCTCTTCTTTGAGTCTTGGAAGCAAGAGAAATCCCAGCACATGGCAGATGTAGCCAAGCAATGGCTTATGCATATTTAAGGCAGTATCCTACCCCTACTGTGTAGTGCTTGATTTGACACTGTGCACATGGAATGAAGACACTGTATGACCTTTCTGGACATTTTTAGCACCAGTGTTAATAATATAGGTCTGGCGCTCCTGAGGCCCTTTTCCCCTTATGTCCCTCCAAAGATCATGGAAATAAGATTAGCCAAGTTGCCTCTGCTGCCCATCCTGAGGATTTCTCTTGACTGGACAAAGGGCAGGGCTGTCTTGGTTCTCCTTGAGCACTCCCTCCAGGAAAATGTTTGCTATAATCCCTCTGTAGCTATGTTCATTTCAGAGCAGTTCACCTTCAGCCATTTTAGACTCTCTTTCCATCAGCACTTCCCTTTGGATCATTATTGCCCATCCTAACTTAGCAGATGAGTTGGTTTTCTCTGCACAGTTTGGTCCAGTGTTATTTAATTAATGTATTTTTTTCAACAGCATCTCACAACGTGATGGGATTATAAAATTCAGTTGCACTACATTCATAAATAATACATTCATCTTGATTTGTCAATTCAGAAAAATATGCAAGTGAACATTTGTGTTTATGAAAGGCACCAGAGTGGGTAGCAATAATGTCAGAACTACTCATTAACTTCCCGATCACTTTATTCCAGGGTCTGTTTTGGTAGAATAACTGGATTTGTAGAGTACTCTCATCTATTTGCATAAAACTGGTGTCAGGAATTAGGGAAAGAAGATGTTGACATAAAATGTCTCCTGTCTAGACCCTAAACTAAGATAATGGAAGTTCCCAGTAATTAAATGAATAAAGGAATATGGTTAAATCTCTCTCTCTTTCTCTCTCTCTCTCTCTCGTATTTTTAATGCATATGCTGTTGTAGTACATAGGCACATACATAACCTATACCAGATACAATTAAAGCAGTGATAAATGACTCTTATGAAGTGCACTTAACTCTATTTACCTGCCTTTAAATGTAGCTAGACTGGTGATCAGCACACGAGTGCTCTGCATTTTGGCTTGCCGTTTATTAAGGGATTTATGATTTCATGCTTTACCTTTGCTTTGGGGTGGTAATTCCAGTTTAAAATTTGGGAGTCAAGTTCTTAGTTTGACAGCTATGGAAGAGTCCGAGAGCTGATGCTCAGGAAATCTGTATGAGGAGTCATAGCAGTTAGCCTCTCCATGGCTGTCAGTGCCAGGGGATTTACACAGCCATGGCAGTAACAGGAAGTATCATGGGATTTGTGTTTGTATTATTTTAGGATTTCCATATTTGTGTCTGGCAGGAACATAGGATTTGTCTGGTGTTCTTAAATCTGGGGACTCCATACCTGCACTATGGCTTTTGCTGCCACCATGCACTGGTGCGTAATACTTGCCATGAGTCACTGGCTTTCCAAGTAGAAGAACAAATTAGGACAGGAATGGAAGGGGAGCTCAGAATGGCTCATGTAAGCACCCAAAGTTCAGGGGTGAAATCCTAGCCCCATTGAAATCAACGGGAGTTTTGCCATTAACTTCAACAGGGCCAGAATTTCACCTCAATTGCTTATCCAAACTTTACCCCCCCAGCTGAACTTTCTCTGGCTTCTTCCATCCCCACCTTAATTGCGACCATGTTGGGAGGCAGGGAGTTCATGAGAGTGGGGTGGGAGAAATTCCTTTTTATCTAAACCAACTCACACCTGAATTAATGTCTGGTTTTGTTCAAAGGATGCCAGTGCATCCAGCTGACTCATGCATCCGTATGTAGGAGAACAGGGGCTGCCTTCCTTCCCAAACATGCTTCTTGTGCAGGGAGTCACCCTAAAGATATCTCTGCTTATCAAATGCATTACTAACAAATGTGTTCCCACCATGGTGCACCTACCCAGGACTGTTATAACCTGATGGAAACTTCCGCAGTGGGACAATCTTTGTCCTGCTCCCAGGGACATCAGAAGGAGAGTGCATTTACATGCCCTTTCAGGTAATAGCTGGAACAAGCTGCCTAGAGAAACAAAATTGCAGCACACTGCGTGTATAGCACGTACCGTCCCTTGTGTTTGGCACTGCCCAAATTAATCATCAAAGCAGTTTGGCAACTCTTACATTGGAGTTAATCCTGCTTTGTGTTTGCTAATCATTCCTGAAGAGGGGCTGATAGTTGAAATGTTTCTAAGTTTATTTCCTATTTTTAAGTTACAGAGAACTTTCTTGATCCATTTAATTTGGCAACTGGTACATCTCCTCTTTGCAGCATTAGTAAAGCAGTCCAGAAAAGGGAATTAGGTTTCCCAACACCCCGTTCAATTGTATCAAGGTGTCAGGGGCTGAATCACATCAGAAAGCAGCTGTCTTTCAGTTAGTCCCATAGTCTGGCTTTTTCCTAGCAGTGAGCAGGGCAGTTTCCCCATTTATTTTGTGGATTTTTTAAGCCAAGTGCCGTTTGAATTTAAAGGCCCTTATCAAGGAATTTTTAATATAAATTTTCCCTGTTGTCATTTATAAGTTGATATCTGCAAACTGAAATCTTTTTCCTTGCCTTAATATTTATTTCTTCTTGTATGTACATCTACCTGCCATTTGTTATTGGGTGAAGTCCTGGCCCCACCAAAGTCAATGGCAAAACTCCCGTTGACTTAAGCAGGGCCAAGGTTTCCCCTATAGTGTTTCACTTGAGCAGTGAGTCTTCACACACTGGCTCCATTCTGTAGGGTTGGTAATAACCAAGGTCTGCATGGTCTTGATAAACGTGTACATACTCTAAACCACAGGGCATTACTTACACCAAGCCAAATCCACATGCTCATCTTGTGGCAGAAATCTGCTCAACGATATTAATTAGCCCTGTATTCTGCACAGCCTGGTAGTTCTTCCTGAGTCCAATATACTCAAGATTGTCCCAAAACAGGTGTGGAGATGGGTTCTGTTTGCAGTGTTATGGGTTTACACTGGGACTCAATCCAAGCAGTCTTCCTTCTTTTCATCTCAAAGCGAAAGCAAAAACACTGTTGATAGATCAGCTCAGAAGCTGCATCCATCTTCAGCTGACGTTTGTTATGATTTTATTCATAGATGAGCTAGCCCCAGAATTTCTGGTGTTGCAAAGACTAGATTTAATGCCCCATGTGAGGCCAAATGCGGGAAAGATTTTAGCAGGGATTTTCACTGACACGGTGAAGGCCCCAGGGAAAGATTAAAGAAAACAGAGGCACATTCTGCCCTTGTTATATTGGTAATTAGAGATGTTAGTACACTTACTGTTATGTAGGCATAAGAAGCCAGAGGCTCAGACCTTTACCTCTTTGCGGTTAACAACTCAGCCATATGTGGCCTGGTCCTGAGAGGTGCTAAGGACCCACAGTTTTCACTCAGCTCTTCAAAATATTTGGCTGTTAATTGGGCAGTGCCAGTGGACAGCAAATATTTAAAATCTAAGAGGCTAGGAGAAGTGAGAAATAACTTTTTTGTGGTAGTCGGCAAGCCCTTTTGTAAATTCCCTAATTTGACTGCTCATTCTGAGGTTGGATCTGATCCACCTATCTCACCATTTTATCAAGATTAGAAATAATCCCGAATTAAAACACTACAGAAGGAAATGAAGGAACAGATCAAGACAAAGACAGCTCTGTGCCATTTGGAGCTGCAGGAATCACCTCCAAGAATCCTGTTAAAATAGGACTGTGAAGCGCTGAGGCCCAAGTAAAATCACAAGTATTGCAGAAGGTCTAAGAGGGTTAAGTTTCACAAGACTCTCTCGCGTTCATTCATTCATATGCCTCTCACATACTGGGTAACTGAGTGATTGATTAAGAAGCCTCCATGATAAATGGCCATGAATTAACAGTGACCTAGTGATAAATATTACTGTAGTCAGTGTATTATTAGAACATATTAAATAGGCCTTATTATTTATTAATTAAAATGTAATTGTTTTATAATTGCAAGCCTTTTTCCTAAACTATAGTGAGAGGTCAGGGATAGTATCAGATTATCATCACACCTTAAGTGAAAAAACAGTCTTGGAGAAAAGAGAAATCATCTGGTTAAATTACAGTCCTGGGGCCAGACTTTGCTCTCAGTGACAAGAGACAAATAGGAGTAGCTCCACTTACTTCTGCTAGCTATAGACTTGTATAGCTGAGAGCAATGTCTGGCTCAGTGAACGCACAGTACATGGGTGAAAGGAACAGTTAGGCGCTCTCAATACAGAGACAAAGACTCTTTAACAATCCATTGAAATGGGAATAAAAAACTCGAGACCCTCCTCCCCATAGTTGAGCTGTTACCCTGTAGCTATAGGCATAATGAGTGCCATTCATGGCGTTGTTTTCCTGGAGACTTTACTTATATTTTACAAATGAAAAAAAAATCTATACATGATCAGTTTAATAAAATCCTTTTATCCTGGGTACAAAATGGAGGATTGGCAAATGCCCTTCTGATAGGTTAGAGAAGGAAAACAGCTAGAATCCAGAAGAAAGAGAGGCACTTCTGGTCCAGGCTTGCAAACTCTGTGTTCAACAAAAAACAGAAGCATGGTAGGCAAATTATCCCTATCCTAAAGCAGTGAGGATTTTATTGTGCAGTAGTACTTTGGAAAATTCATTAAACATAGTTCATTGCCAGTGCAATTCTTACATTAAATGGTACATAGGCTCTGAGACAAATGCATAGTAATGCAATTTTGTTGTTAAATTAAGTGAAGCAAAATTATACCCTTCAGCTCCTGCTAAAATGTTCGGCAGGAAAATTGAAGAACATCTCCATAATTAATGATTAGCACCATCGTAGAAAGGTGCATTCATTAAGGGCAAAATCCACCCTTTGTGTAACTCTGCAAGTCACTAGAGTTGCAGCAGGGATAATTTTGTCCCTAAATGTCTGACTGTCTCTGGGCTCAGAGAGAGTTCCATGCACCTTCCACAAAAGGCTCTCTCTATAGTGATGTACTTGATACTCAAGCTCTATATTCAAATTCTTAATTACGCTGGCCTTCAGCAGAAACATCCACTTCATGACAAACATTCTCGCCTTCCAAGAGCTGCCTCATGAAGACATGGATTGTGAGTGTTTATATAGAGTTTGACTGGTAGTTTGTTGCCCAAAAGATCAACTATTTCAATGGGGAAAAGACCTCATGTACTAGAAAGTACAGGAATTACAGTGTGCAATTGCTTCCGTTTCCTGCTGTTCTTCAGGAGAGGTCAAACCAAGCTTAGCTATGGTTTGACAGTAACTTTCTGAACCATATGCCCATGCCTTACAGGCTAGCCAGGATGAAGTCTGAGGTAAAGAAAAACCGTGAGCAAAGGGAGCAGGTGGAGAAAATCAAGTCTCAGGTGACAGAGATGCGAAAGGAGGCCCTGGCAGTGCAGTTCAAAGAATGGACATTGGATGTCAGTGGAAAGCTACCACTCGCACTGGTAACTAGGGCAGATATTCATAGAAACACTGCTATGTTTCCACCTGGGAGGAGGAGAATGGAGGCTATTGTGGAAGTGAGTTTGCTATGTTATATAGCAGGAAGGATGGTCCAGTGGTTAGGCACTAGCCTAGGACCCACAAGATCTGCCTTCAAGTCCCTGCTCTGCCTCAGACTTTCTGTGACCTTGGCTAAATGACTTAGCCTCTCTGCGCCCCAGCTGCCCAATGGGATAATAGCCCTGGCTGCTGCACAGGGGGGTTGTGAGGATAAATCCATTATTGTGTAGTGCACAGGCACTACCGTAATGGGAGCCAGATAAGTGCCGCAGATAATTTTATATCTCTGAGCCTTGGGTCTCCTGGTGGCAGCTGGTCACAACTCAAAATCTACCTCAGAAGACACTGGGTGGCTTACTCCCATCCAGTCCTTTCAGGGCCACCATTAATTCCATTGTCCCCCTCTGCCCCAAACTATTGACTCGCTGTTTGAGAAGACAAGACTTAAAGCCATCATGATGGACCGACCAGTCTGGGGTGCTGGTACAGACACTTTCCATAGATGGCAAATAAGTCACCTGCTGTGAAACTCCCCTGAGGCCCACTAGCTTTATGGGCTATACAGGGCACATAACATAGATGTGGCTTCAATTTCTGTTAGTGGTGAGAGGCCGGGGGGGCTAAAGTAATGTTCGTTAGGATGGTCTAGTTTAATGGGAAAATTCCAGAATTGCTGCAGTGTGCCTGCTATTGTCTAGCATAACATTCCCATTTACTTACTAGAAACACTTGAAGGGTGACCTCTTCAGATCACAGGGCTCTGGGTATGGTCTGTGATGCAGTCATCCGTTCTCAGCACCGGTGTATCCTTATGTTGCTGTAAAGATTTGAGGAGCCCTGGGCAAAAACAAAGCAGGAAGAAAATAAATGGCAAGACATTTCTGAGAAACCAATTGCTATAGAGCTGCTGTATCTAAATCTGTTCATAACAATCAAATGGTGATAACCCGGGCCAGAGTGTCAATGCAGGGTAAGCAGGTGCCCTTTTGCTGTTCAGGCGTGGGGAGAGAGTAAAAGTAGAGCTGCTTTGAGTTTAAGGAGAAGTGGAGATGAGCAAAGATTGTTTCTCTGACTCAGGCTTTTAATTGTTGTTTTGATTTATAGGTTCAGAGTGCCCTGAGGTCATTTCTGGATGTAATTTCTACTCCTTTGGGAGCGGGGCCGGGTAAGGTCACAAGTGTTTTCTTTGGTTTTATTTTCCTTGGTCCGATGTCTGGTGCAGAATGGGAGCAAAAGGAAAGTAGGCATGGAACTGTAAGGACAGTCACGGTATACCGGCCACGAGTCTCGCTTGCAAGACTTCAAGTGGGGAGGGGCAGAGGGTGAACCATTGTGTTGGCTTAGTGTGTGTGTGTGGTTTTTTTTAAATAAAATTATGTAAAAATAACACCACAGCTTGTGGGCCCCCCACCCACATGACAGCACAAAACCTGAGTAAATGTACTTGGCACAGAGGATCTAAAACGGGCTGGGGAACAAGGAATCCTCTCCCCATCTGGTGGGGTCTCCTGATGGAAATGTGCAGCCTTGCTACAGCTAGTCCTAGAGTCCATGGGCTATAGTAGTAGCTGCAGCCCTGTGTGCCCACAAGGATCTGTTCCGTTCCGTGTCATGTTCCTGACTCCCCAAGTCCATCCCCATCACAGGCCCCTCTTCCACATTGCTGCAGAGCTCTGCAGGGTGAAAAGGCAGGCAGAGTTCCTCTCCAGGGCCTCCAGCTCCCCCAGATGAATTGGACCTGCACCAGCTCCGCTCCATGCCCATGGAAACGGGGGAGGGGTGCAGCATTTGGCCCAGTCATTTTAGACTAAGTTGATCTGGGCCTCTCTAGTTGCCAGTAACAGACTCACAGAGCCCCTTCCTAAGTAATAAAACTCTGACAGCAGCAAGTAGCTTGTCCCTCTTCCCTTTCCCCCACATTAGCCAAACCTGCTCCCCATGTGTGCATGAAAATCAGCTGAAGATCCCCCAGCCCTCTCTCCTTTCATACTAGGGCCATACTTGGCATGTTTGGGGGTGGGTAAAAAATGAAAGCGTGGCGGAGCTGTTACCTTCTAGGGCAAATCCTGAAATGTGCCTGAGAATTCCGCGACAAGGCTCATCTTCTCTGGGCATTTCCTCTAGCCAGTGAAAGGAAGGACAGTGACATACAATGAGACAAGGCCCACATACCAGAGCACTCAGCACTGAACCGATTTGCATAATTCTCGTCCTCTTTATGGCTTACGCTTGACATAATTAAATAATGATAATTGAATAGATAGGGCTAGAAATGTTGAAGTGGCAGTGGAAAGACTGTTGTCAGACCTTCAAAATAAATAGAGGTATTATGATCATCAGTAACAACAAATTTGTCTTTGCTGGAAGATGTGAGGCTACGTAGGACACTCGAAAGCCCATTGCAATCCTCCGCCTGAAATAGCCTTTCTCCACAGCTTGGCTTTGCCCAACCCCTTTTTATGATAGTAAGCATTGCCTGAGTATTCAGCTTAGATTGACAGCACACCGTCTGAATGGCAAACCCAATCCTCAGGTGCTATTGTGGCACTGTTGGGGATACTGGTACTCTAAGGAAGAAGGAAGTTCCTGGCCAGATGGTTACTCTACAGGCATTCTAGGCACTATTGGCAGTATTTTACTCACAGCCCTGCTCTGTTTCTCAGTGTATTTCATTTAACAGAGTCCAATACACTAAGTGAGCATTAAGCCATGTTTGATAGGTTCATAAAGATAATGTATAACTTCTGGATGTCTTAAGGAAGCAAGAAATATATAGGTTCCACTGAGAATGTTCTCATTATTCCTGATGTTTCACTCACCATATTGTAGAAGTAAGAATAACAGAATAATAATCCCAATAGAGAGAACATTTCTTCTTTCAAGATTTCCCACACAAATCCTTGGCATTTCTTCTCAGGTCCACTACTGTTGCCCAGAAACAGGCCAAAAGGTGGCTGCAAAGGTTGTAAAGTCAACAGGAATATCTCCATATGGCCGCTAGAATAAAAGTCTTGTTTTCAGACTACAGAAGCTCCAGGCCTTGCTGGTAATTCCAAAGTCATGCCACAGCTGCAAGGAACCTGACCACTGGTTCCCAACATGTAAAGGAACTACACCCATTCATTACAGCACAAGCCAGGCATAAGCAGATGTAACTCCCGTTGAAGTCATTGTGATTTGCACCTATTTATGTCATGTTTGAATCTGGCCATAAATCTTTGTCTGCACCAGCCCATATTGCTTGCCTTTCAGAAGGGAACTGCAGTTTCTCAGCAATGGAAAGGGGTATAAGAATCAGCCCCAGCCTGTATTTATGTAGCCAGGAAGTACACTACTGATTTGGAAGCAGAGCTGAACATGCAAGGTATATACAGGGGTTTCAATTCCCTGCCATTCCCAGCCACAGGCCAGAGTAGCCCTAGGTAGAAATACAATTCTGCAAAAATACATCTGCCTATTTTCTGTCTAATCTTCTCTCCTTCTCCGTTAGAGATCTACGACAGGAAGCTGGAAACCATAGATACATTGGCGGAAAAAGTGAATGAGGAAGAGTTTAGGGAGGTGAGAAGCTAAATAACTGCACCTGAGTCAGAATTTTATTCCTGTTATTGATGCCTTTTATGAGTGTTTCCTCCCCTGGTGGGTGCTGACAATAGAAGATGAGAGGCCTCCCCCTTCTCCCTAGCCCCAGGCTGTGACTCTGGCAATGTTGGGTCACTCCATGTTCCCAGGTTGCCATTATTATCTGCTCACATCCACATACCCCTCCTTATTTTGTAGACACCCCCCCCCGTCACTCCAGTAGGGTGGAATGTTTAGCTTCCTCCAAAGTCGCTGTCTGTGGAGCTCTATGGATTAATTATCAGGGATATTTTAAAAACCATGTTGTTAAAACATCTCCCTGGTGCCCTCCTTAGCATGCGTGAAAACACCACCTCTGCCATGCTGCAAGGAACTGTGTTTCAAATCACTCGTGAATTCAGATTTTTCATCAACAGCACACAGGAGACGGTCTCCCAATGTAACTAGCATTCTAATGTAATTAGTATGGTTCCCATAGTGCTATTATTCCTTTGGGAATTCTGTTAACCAAAGTACAATACAACAGAAGGCTAATCAGGGATGAACAGCATTACTATTTTTGCCCATAGAGTGAGTATATTTTGCCACCATGTGGCTTTGGTTTAAAATCCACACCAGGGAGTGTACAGAACATAAGGGAAGCGTTCGGTAGCAAAAAGCTCCTGTTGCAGAGGAGCTTCCGGCATGCTGTCCATCGGACACAAGGATTCAGTGAGGATGACTGCGGTGTTAGGCTGCTCCCATTCATCTGTGGGGAACTAGGGTAGTAGTTCATTTATCACAGCAACCAAATAATCTCAAAAGGTCAAATGTATCAGCCCTGCCTCCTCCTCCTCTTACCCCCAACCCCTCTGTGTCTTGGGTTTTTTCTAACCCAGCACATTGTGGTTTAATTCAAGGAAGCGTCCCTGACTGTTTCCTATTTTGTGAAGGTGATGGAGCGTGTGTGGGTGGTATGAGTGAGCGTGTGGGCCTGAACATGTGTGTGCATGTGTATGTCAGCAAGCATGTGTGTCAGCTGCATGATGGTGAGTGTGTCTTTGAACTATTACAGTGACAAAGCTGTAACAAATGAAAGAAACAACCATATAAATACAGCTATCCCTCTCGCTCCATCTTCCAGCATGTCAATTTTTGTGACCACTACCTGCTCTGGTAACAGTCATATAAATGACCAGTTTTCCAGTCCCAGTAAGTCTTTGTAAACTTGTTCTATTCCTACAACTCCCAAAGGAAGGTGGAAGACAAAAGAAGATTTAAGTAATCTTAAGAAAATGCTACCAAGACTTTAAAAATCAGGATATAAAAGTATGGTTATGATTTGAGTTCTTATTTACCCAATACCCTTGTGTATCAGAATTAAATGTGTCTTCAGTGAACCAAAAGTCTCTCAGGACACTGGTTGATTGTATGCCTGGGTCACTGCCCCATGGCATAAATTTAAAGCAAGGTATGTGAAGGGGATTACCGTAGACTCCAGTGCATCCACATTAACTCTGCTACTAATGGTGCTGTTAATCTGCCTGAGCAGTTCCCATAAATCATTGTGAACAGAATATATAGCAAGTGCTGTCATCTAGTGGTTAGAGAATAGAAGACAAAACTGGTTTGTGTTGTGGTCTTGGTCAAGTCATTTAAGACCAGACTTTCTAAAATGTCAATTTGTCTTAAATTTGACACCCAAAATTGTGGGACAGTTTTGAAAATGTACCTTAGACCTGTGTCTCATATTACCTATTGGTAAAGTGAGGATAAGTACTACTTCCTTGTGTTCTTGTGAGGCTTAAGAAATTGTTTGTAAAGGGCTTCATTTTGCTCAGATGAGAGGGGCTACATAAACCCTGAGCATGATTATTATAAATGCTGAACAAGCGCACCAATAGAATCACAAAATATCAGCCCAGATGGTCGATTCTCCTTTTAGGCCTGCTTTGGGACAGCGCTCTATGGGCAGAATAACTTGGTGATCTGCCATTATATGTGCTCTTTCTTAGCCTAGCTTACAGTTTAAGAAGCTGTCCCCATCCCACTGTGCTCAGACTTCTAGGATCTACCAAAATAGAAAAGAATTCACTCTAGGGAACAAGTTACAAGTAAATAAAGGAAAAATAACACCAAAAAGTATAGTTAAGAAACGTCACATATGTGACTTTAACTCACCAAAGTCAAGGAATGTAGTTAAGGATTTCATTCTATCACGTTTCCCTTCGTTAACTTAAAAACAACCAAATCAGTTAAAGCTAAATTTACTGGAAAAACTCTCTGGGCTGAGACTTTACCAATCAAGTTTCCACCTACCACCTACAGTAGAGCTAGATTTTATGGTTGGGCTATAAACTGTGAAAAGGAACATTTAGACTAGAAATGATGACAGTCCTTAACTTAGCAGTGCTAGTGGGTGCAGTTACGATAATTAAGAACAGAGCATAAAGCAGCTGTGCAGAGACTAATCCCAAACGACAGTGTGCGATTTCTTTGCCTTCTGCACTCCCAGGAGAGTCACATATTTAGTATTTTGCATAGAGATGCATTTTTGTGATAATTTGTTGAGGATTTCTTTTTTCAGCATGAAATGATCTATTTTAAAATTTAACCTCAACGTAACTGCATTTAATTAAGGAAACTATTGCAGATAATGGAATCTCAGAGAATCCCTTTTGTCACTAAAAAAAAGAGTGTCAATCCATAATCTCTGCAATACATGAATGAGTTCTGAATAAATTTCTATTACGTTCAGTCTAGAAGAATGCTTTAAATAGCACTGTGTGTAGTATTTGTTTTAACTCACAATTGAGGCATACAGTAATAGAAATCAGAAATGTAAAGGACCTACAATGTCAGCTTAGCTAGTCTTATTTCCAGCCACTGGAAGATTGTTTCTGCAGTATATTTTCCAGTCCAGTTTTATATGATTCAAGTGATGTGGCTTTCACCAATTCCCTTGGGAGACTATCCCACAGTCTGAATAGACCTCGCTGTCAGGACATTTCCTCCTCCCCGCTCCCCATATTCATCTTAAGTTTATTTTTATTATTAGTTTGCATCATCCTTCTGGAAGACCGAAGAGAAAGATCTGGCCCCAGACTGATGTGGGCCTTTTCACATTTGGAAAGTATTGATAATGGAGCTGAAAATTAAATGGCTCTTTTTATGATTTCTTTTTTTAACTCAGGGCAGCTCTGGGTTACTTAATGGCTGTTACAGAGTCAGTGGTGGGACCTCACACATTGGTGTTTCTGAGTCTGCAAAAAGGGTCGCTCTTGTTCATTGTATTATTGTGTCCTCAGGAACAGGGTGGTGGATTCTTTTATTTTAAAAGTATTTAGAGCCCAAAGACTCCTCCCCCCCCAATTTATAAGACAGGTTAAAGTGTGGGCCTACATTATGAAATGGAGGGCCTTAATCACTTTTAGGGCCTGATCCTAAGCTTTCTGAAGTCAAGGGAAAGACTCCCATTTACTTCAGTGGGCTTTGAATGAGGTCCTTAGGGCTAGATTCTGCTCTCAGATCTACATGTGGCTTCATCAGATTCCACTGAGGTTAATAGCAGCCACAGACACACATCAATGTGCCAAATCTGACCCATTGTCTTTAGTGGTATTTACTACCAACCTAAAGTAGAGTGACTTGTTCAATAGAGAAAGACAGATGATGGAAGTGGAAACTTCTTTATTAATAATAAATAAACAACAATTGTGTTTATCGCTTGTATAGCACTTTACATTGTCAGAGTGCTTTACAAACACTAGGCCAGGTCTACACTACCACTTACTTTGGTATAACTTACGTCGCTCAGGGGTGTGAATAAGCCACCCCCTGAGCAACGTAAATTACCCTGACCTAAGCACCAGTGTGGATAGCTACCGCTTCTCGCGGAGGTGGATTTATTATGCCAACAGGACAACTCTCTCCCATCGGCATAGAGGGTCTGCACCAGATACGCTTCAGCGGCGCAGCTGTGCCAGTGAAGCGCTTCTAGTGTAGACTGGCCCTAACTCATTAACATTTACTAGGCTGAGGCCTGGTCTACACTGCTGGGGTAAGCTGACCTAAGTTATGCTACTCCAGCTATGTGACTAACATAGCTGTAGTCGACGTAGCTTAGGTTGACTTACTGCGGTGTCTACACCACACTGCGTCGATGGGAGACACTCTCCCATCAACTTACCTTACTCCTCTCATTCCGGTGGAATATCGGAGTCGAGCAGAGAGCACTCAGCCGTCGATTTAGCGGGTCTTCACTAGACTCACTACATTGACCCCCGCTGCATCGATCGCAGCAGCATTGATCCCAGGTAAATGCAGACATGGCCTAAGGTGACACAGACTAGACAAGCACTGTCCCAGTGAACCACTAACTTTAAAAGGTAGAGAAATTAATTATTAAAATGGGCTTTGACTCATGGTGATCTTTAGCGGGCACCCAAAGGAGAGGATGCCTTATCACAACCCGTTAATAGCTCTGAGAGTGAGAAAGTGCATTTAGCAACCATGAGTGCCACCTGGGAAGGTGTGTTATGAGAGGAATGACTCACAGGTCAGGAATGAAATGTGTCCTTTCACTTCATGTTAGGGGAGAGAAAGAGATAGGGACTCTGTAGCGGAAAGAATCCCAGAGGCTTTCATGTTTCTATCTCCCAGAACTCTTAGATATGTAATATCACCTTCCTCTTGTTCATGAGTCTCCCGTTTGCATTAAGGAGTTGCACTTGTCGTAGGGGTGAACTCATGGTACTTTTCTGTTGGCTCTCTCTTCTTATTTGCTCTACGGCTTGTTTTAGTGACTATTATCCCTTCCATGCCTTCACCATCACTCCTAAACAAGAAGGAAACTTTTAAAATAAAATATATTTAAAAATTTGAGGCAAATATTTTGTTCAAAGTAAATTTTATTTATGTCTATAATAACACAACTTTTGTCTTCTATATCACCTTTATCTCAAAATTTATAAAAATTAATTAAGCCACAACATTTCCCTTTGAAATAAGCAGTTTTTTCTTCATTCTAAGATGAGGAAATTGAGGCACAGAGATTTTAAGGGCCAAATTTTCAAAAGTGAATTCTAATTATGGGTGTCTTAATTTTTAGGTACCCAGCTTTAGAGAAGTCAATGGGAGCTAAGGATGCTTAGCACCAGACAGGACTCAGCCCTTCATGGATAGCTCAACATGACCTGAGTTCCTTTTCCCAAAATGCATAATTTACCACCATGCTCTGTAAATTGAATTCTACTGCATGCTCCCCAGTTCCCCCATAGAGATTTGGTTATGGTCTCACGTCAGTGTAAATCAGGAACATCTCCACGGAAGTCAGTGGAATTGTACTGGAGTAGTGTTGTGTAGCTGAGATCAGAATGAGGGTACATCCAGACGGGTAGTAATCGATCTATCGGGGATCTATCGGACGCGATATATCGATCCCCAAACGTGCTCCCGTTGACTCCGGAACTCCACCAGGGCGAGCGGTGGTAGCGAAGTCGACGGGAGAGCCATGGCCGTCGATCCCGCGCCGTGAGGACCCGAGGTAAGTCGAAATAAGATACGTCGACTTCAGCTACGCTATTCCCGTAGCTGAAGTTGTGTATCTTACATCGACACCCCCCCCCCGTGTAGACCAGCCCTAAGATTCAGAAAGGTGATCCTGTACCTTTTCCCCTCTGCTTGTCTCACCTTAGGGTGACCAGACAGCAAGTGTGAAAAACCGGGACGGAGTGAGGGGTAATAGAAGCCTATATAAGAAAAAGACCCAAAAATCGAGACTGTCCCTATAAAATCGGGACATCTGGTCACCCTATCTCACCTGCTTCACTGACTCCCTGTGACCTGTGAAATGAATGACCAGGTGCAGACCTATCAGAGTAAGGCTATGAAAATGATAAAGCACAGGACCTTCTTTGACATTTACATAACACAGCCTCTCTTTCTAATGACCAAATCCTCCCCTTAGGGGACAGTCTGACTAGTAGGGGGATTCCATCAGCCCAGGGGCCTGAGGGTGGCAATAGCGCCATTGCAGATGCACCCCTGCACCACAGGGGATAGAGCCAGTGGATCAGTGTAATCACAGGTCCACTGCTCCCTCCTCCAACCCACCTCTATAACTTCTCTCTCTGGTGAAACACAGAGCTCTCTCACATTGCTGCATAGACCCTCCTCCATTGGCTCCCTGTTCTCTGCCCCTTCCTCACTTGCTTCAATGTATTTTTAAACCACCCAGTATAGTAATAAATAATATCAGTTAATTAGCAGTAACCTACCTGTACAGCATTTTCAGCAAACATAAAATGCTGTATCACTGAGGATGATAATAAGGGTCTACTAAGATCATGAATGTGAGTCCCTAGTTCTCAATCCCCTAAGAAAGCGATTAATGTGAAACACCTCCACATTTCACAAACTCCCCGCAACATTTGTAGTTTCCCCATCACTGTGGCCAACTCCAGAAACCTGCTGTAATAATTCAGCCCACACTTTGAGACTCTGGTTTATTCTGACAGCCATTATTATTTATGTAGACCACATTTTTGGAGCAGTATTGCTTTTGCTCATGAAACCCACATGGCTATAAATCCAGAGTGTTAAAGTGTCTCCAAGACTAGGGCTTAAGATAAATCTAGGTTTCAGTAGTATTCCCAGTGTCAGAGGACTTAGGTGACAGCAGGGTCATTTTCAAGTGGTGGTACTTGGTTTTTTTCCAAATGGTATCCAGAATGATTCTCATCAGCTCTGAAGGCTTGGACAGCAGTATGTTTGTGGCATTAAAGAGTTGAATCACTGCAGGTCCTGCAAAAGCCACTTGCTCAAGATGCCACCTCCGCAGTAATGTCAAGAATACCAAATGCTATAGAAAGAACATACAGAGTCAAACTCATCGCTGGAGAGTCTAAGTCTATGGAATTACATAAAGGATAACTCTGGCCCAATGCCTCTGAGCCAGTGAGAGTAGCTAAGTGACCTTTTGGATCAGGAATGAGACGGACTCGTTTAATAAGTGTTTGTTCAGTGCCTAGCACAGAGGAGCCCCAATACTGACAGAAATCCTCGCCCCAAATCTGGCATTACTCTTGTGGATAGTGTACTTAAAACTGCAGATACTGTGTTAAACTGGTTTTGATTTCAAGTAGGTATCCCAGCCTCTGTCCCCCAGATGCAGTACAATTTAAAATGTATATACAAAAAGGGAATCTTGGAAAAGAAATTAAACATTTCTACCTCTTCTTTTCTTCCACAGTATGTCCATTCGCACATCAAAACCTTTACAAGTGACACGTTCCAGGAATTCCTGAAACACCTCTGCCAGTGTGCTGATGACTTCCGAGATATAATAAGACATGACATCTGGCGGCAGATGTTTACTGACCTTTTCCTGGACTGTGACCACGGAAAGGTAGGTAAAGAAACCCTCACCACATATTTGACAATGTCATGTTTCTGATCCGGTATCTCTCATTCATGTAATTGCTTCTTTTTCATTCCTAGTCAGTGGCTCCAAGCTCTCTCTTGGTATTAATTCACTTATTTTGGAAGAGAGCAGTTGTTGCAAAGCGAAATGGGTTGATACTTGTTATATAGGGCATGTTTACCCTGCAATGAAAGACCTGCAGCGCTGAGTCTCAGAGCCTGGATCCGTTGACTCAGGCTTGGAGGATTTGGGCTCTGGGACTAAAAATTGTGGAGTTGATGCTCGGTCTGAAACCTGGGCACTGAGACCCACCCCCTTCACGAGTCAGTTGACCCGGGGTCTGAGGCTCAGTGCAGCAGGTTTTTTATTGATGTGTAGACATACCCACAGACATAAAAACAGTCAACATCCTGTCTCCATAATCTTGCATTTACTCCTCTTACCTGTGTTGTGTATTCCATTCATCACCCCTCTGCTGATGTTCATTGCAAGCCTACCCAGAATGAATTAACTGCTCTATAATAGAATTCTAATTAGGCCATTATCTCTAAAAGAATAGCATTACAGAGCACATTTTAGCAGCAACAATTTTAGAGAATTAGAGAGAGAAGGTGGGTGAGGTAATATCTTTTATTGGACCAACTTCTGTTGAAAGATATTACCTCACCCACCACGTCTCTCGAATATCCTGGGACTGACATGGCTACAACTACACTGTTTTAGAGAATGCGAGGCAAGCTGTTATCTCAGTTCAGGGGTCGGAAAAGTGATGTGTCTCCATCTCAACCAGAAGATATTTAAATTCCTAATCCCCATCAGGAAGATCAAAAAGGTATCTTCTTAGACAGAGGAGAACACAGACAGTATTATTTCTCTGCATTTTCAAGGAGTCCCCTCTCCTCTCATTCTTTGCTGGGTGAGTGTGACGGAATACTGCACATACAAGCACAGGGAGGTGTGAGAAGGGATGATATCATACATTTTACATTGTAGTTTAGTAATCACCATCTCTCTGCCTCTGATAACAATGCCATCTCACAAAAGAATCATTAATGCTAGAATCAAATGAGAAGAGAGGACAGCTACCCGCATGAACACCAGTCTTTGGGTGGAGAAAAATAATCACAGTAAAAACATGGCTGCTCTTGATATCAGCTTAGACAGACTTGCTCACCACATTTAGTTTACAAACAACGTAGTTATTGCACTTCTCTTGGATCTGACATGGTTGCCCTCCCAGGGCTGTAGTCAGTCTGTGCTATACTGTACCCACGGTGGAGATCAGAGGGGTAAGCTAAACCATGAAGACCTCTGACTTTTTGAGTGTGATCGATCACCTGTGGTAGTATTTTGTGAAGCACAGCAAGCTAGTTCTTTCCATTTCCAAATTTGCATTTGTTTGGTGGCAGGTAATTATTCCCATTTTGCAGGGGTGAGTGGTGTTCTCTGTCTCAGTTATTTACAATTAGGGCCATAAAGGGATACAAAATGGAGAGAAGTATTTAAGCTATAGTCTGATTACAAGGAATCCACACAATCATTATTATTATTTCAAAAATGTACATCTGTGAGGATGTCAGCCCAGCAAGAACCCCCTGGAATAGCTAGGCTAGCTACTTAATCACACCCCAGAACAATGTCAGAATAGAACTAAAACTCTACTCTAATCCCCATCAAGGAAAAGACACTTCGGATGTAAAGCTCATGGTCTCACTGTGCCTAGGTGTGTTTAGCACAGTTCCATTTGACATTGGAACTGTATCTGCATGAATTTGCCGAGCATTTTCTGCCCAGGATCTTCTAAAGTAACTGCTTACAGTAACAGATTACTTTTAAAATTACTGCACAGCTGACAAGTTATCTGATTCCTCTCCAGACAGAAAAAGAACACAGATTTCCTTACCCTTAGTCACCCTGGCAATGCTGTCCTGGGCAGCATCAAGGATATTTTGGTTGTCACGGTATACACATCTCCTACACACAGTGCAGAATAATCAAAACGTAACTGCTGATCTTTCACTGATCAGAGATGCTGGCGTGTACAGCTTGGGGATTTGGCAATGGGTTATAGAGCCTTTGCTGGAAGTGACTCAGGGTTGTCACCATGCGGTGGCTGGGTGAAATGAATTAGGGTGTCTCAGTCCAGTTCCCACAAGAACACACCACTGTGGTTGGCACTAATTGGCCCCTTTGTTGCCAATCCCAGCAGACAGGCCAAGGGCTGAATGAGCCAGGAAGCCTGAACGAATTCTTCTCCCTGCTAGGAGTAGTCCCACTATGCCAGGTAAAAGCATATTTTGTGAGGCAGTATGAGGACAGGTGCCCTGCTGCTATTTATGGTGTACTGAACCTTCTCTGCAGATCAGTGAAGGACTCAGTGTTCCGAGATAGCAGGCTGGAATCTGTCATCACCCCAAATTCATACACCAGACTGATCAAACATATTTTTCACAGAGAATACTATTGCAAGGAAATTGAAGACCCCATTATAATGCTATTATAACTGGGTTGTGAGTAGCATTGACATGATTTTCCTAGTATAACCCTTCCTCCATCCTTTCTCCCAACCTTATACTATTGTAAACCCGCAAATGGAATTGTAAGGGGTCCTTGTCCCATGAAAGCCATGAGCCTGATGGTGGTCTGATAAAGCCATATGAATCCAGGAGTTTACATCAAATTTAAAGCAAGATGGAAATCCATCCCCAGTCCATGTCCAGTAATTTCTTTCCACACTTAAATATTTTGTGCCTCTACTGTTTTTCATAACATCAGGAAGCATTTATTCTCAGTCAGACTAAACTGTTGTCAACATCTTTGTATTTGTCCCCATAATCTAGTTTATTTACTTGACAAAAAGCATCTGTAACCGCGAACATCATCTTCATTTTCTCTAAAAGAAATTACTTCATTAATTGTAATTACTTTTTGGAGAAAATGAAAGTTTGCATTAGTGCTGACAACTGTCAGAGAAACTTTCAAGTGATTGTGATGGGCAACAGGTGAAAGAATTTAAAGTGAAAAGAAGGGGGTGTAATGGGAATACTCAGTTGAATATCCAAGCATTCCACCAGTGATGGGGTAATATCTTCAAAAATAGGCGCTGACAGTTTTGTGTTTGGGTTGATGTTAAGGAGGTGCAGAATTAGATCTGGGATATTAAATATAAAAGCAAACTACATAAAAAGCAGGATATTTTCTTGGGAAACAAGGTGACTGTACTCGAACATCAAGAGGAGGAAGGGACTTGAAAATAAACTGTTAATATGATAAATTTAAGAGATAGGATGCAGCTGAAATACAGCTGGATGTCCCAGTGCTTCTGACTGGCAGGAACTGAGTTACAAGAGGCTGAGAAATAAAACAACAGGTTCTGTCTGCTCTTTATGGCTATTAAAGAACTTTTGTCACCCTTGCTGATAGATGGGGTTTGCTGAGGTCTCCTTGGCCACAATTCTACGTCTCCCTCCCCACTGTTGCACAGTGTGGTGCCCTCCACCCTAGAGGTGGCTGAATTTCAGTGCTGCTGTAGGCTTAGAGTTTGTGAAGTACTTTGAATCCATCAGGATGAAAGGTGTTACAGTAATACAGAATATAATTTACTTGGTTCCTAAATTTTCAGCATTACCTCCTCCTCCTGGGAGCTTTTTTCTTCTGCATCTCCAATTATCCGTCTCTTTTTGAGTTTCAGACCCTTTTGGGAGCTACTGACTGTAGTCCAGTATGGACAGCTCCCGCTCATTTCTGAGTCCTCTCATTCCCTCTCACTACTTTTGCTTTTAGATTACAAACACAGAGGCTACCCATCACCCATCTTGGGCTCGCTTCCAGAATACAATAGCAAATGTTGTTTATTTCTTCAGTTTAAAGGCATGGAAAGGTTGACACAGAATTAACATCTTAGTGAATTTTACACTTGGCAATTTTTACTCTGGGAGCAAAACCTTGAAAGGAAATCTATAATTCAAATTTGAAACTGGTTGCCACAAATAATAGATTTAAGTAATTTATGATCTGATCAAATACTATATTACACTAATGGGAAGGAGATTATGAAGGTGAGAATCGTTAAATAATGACAACATTAACTCATTATTAAAATGGAAGAGCTCCAATTCTTTGGGGTTGCTTTACTTTTTTTAAATCACAATTTCCTAATTGGAAATTACCACTTCCCTCATCTTTTTCCGGCCTTTGCTATCCCCTTCCCCTGTCTCTGAGTAATAAGGATGTTAATGCCACCCTGCATGTCACAGAGCACTGAGGTCTGCTTCTCCCTGGCTCTGAGGTCAATCATTACTTCCAGGATGTGTCTCTGCAAGGCCAGAGTGAGAGTCCCAAGCCTGTTCAAGACAAGCAGCAGTTCTTAAGAGTAGGAGCAGCCTTTCTAACAAGCGTAAAACATATGCACACATACACAGAACCACAGTGGGTGATATGAATGCTAGTCACTCTTCCAGAAACCCACCAGGAAACTGCTCTTCTGCTTGCTAGAGCATCAGAACTGCTTATATCTATCATGACATTATCAAGAACATGTGTGCCTTGTAGGGGCTTGCCACACCAGCGCATACCCTTGGTGTAGCTCTTTTCTCTGTAGTGTCAATAACTGATGGTTTAAAGGAGGTGATGGAGGGGGCAAAATCAAACCATCCATAACGCATGCAGCCACTACTGTTGCACAATGCTGTATCTAGAGGAGAAAATTCCTCTGTGACCCCCCCTCCAGGCAATCATGACCTTGAAGCATGAGATGGAATTACTTTCATCTTCACATGTAGAACATGTGCTATTATCAGTCATAAAATTAGCCAGCCCTGTTTTGTGGGGAATGTGAATATCCGATAGCATGTGCATATAAGAAAACATATACCCTGTAAGTCCTACTTAAGCCCTGTGGATGAAATCCTGGCTCCAGCAAAATCAAATTGACTTTAGTGGGGGGGAGGAATAGCTCAGTGGTTTGAGCATTGGCCTGCTAAACCCAGGGTTGTGAGTTCAATCCTTGAGGGGGCCATTTAGGGAACTGGGGTAAAAATCTGTCTGGGGATTGGTCCTGCTTTGAGCAGGGGGTTGGACTAGATGACCTCCTGAGGTCCCTTTCAACCCTGATATTCTATGATTCTAGTGGAACCAGGATTCACCTTGAGGGTACAAGTGGGATTTACAACACATAGGCCTGGGTCCTCAAAGATAGATAGGCAACTGACTTCCATTGAAATCAGTGAGAATTAGGTGCCTAAATACTTTTGAGGATCTGGGCCATAGGTCTTGTTCTGGCCTACTGCCAAGGACTACATGTCACATAGAGGTAGCACTCAGGTTTTACAGATCACACAAGATGCTTCTCTGGTAAGTTTTGATGTGAAAAACCAGAACTAAAGAAACTATCTTGAACCATTGACTGTAACTGTTATGTCTAGGCTGGCCTCTTGGACAGGCAGAGGACACTGGCCTTACTGGAAGACTTCTATGACAGCAGCCCAGTGATTGCTAGGAGGAGATTCTGTAATCCAAGACAATGTAAGTACAGTGGAGCTGGAACATATTTAAAAATTCATAACAAGAAAAATTATTCTAGAAGTAAAGAAACTGCCCAATTTGCAAAAGCCCCATCTCCAAAGCTAAGCTTTGGGTTTCTGAGTTTGTATGCGCTGGTAGTACTTTCAGGGAATTCTATGTTCTCTAGGAAGTACTTTTCTCCATTTTCTCACTCTTTTGCATTCTACTTCACCTCCAGTTAGCAATCATAAAAACAATGCAAACTATCAACTAAACAACTACTTTTCTATATTAGGGCCAATAATTGAATTGCAAGAGATAGAGCTTACTGAGTTCTGGGGAGACTTTGATGATGGACGGATAGCTTCTGAGGAATCCAGCCAAAGATTTGGATTGTCTCAACCAGATGTTTCTGAGGGAAGGGTTCTATCCTCTAACATGCTAGTTGCTAATGGTCAAGCTGCATATGAAACTTGCATCTTGATAGATGAACCAGGAGGGCCAGAGGCAGAGCAGGACCAAGCAGTTGCTCTTGAACAAAAGGCCACGAGTGAATCTGGGACAGACGAGATCAGTAAGGAGGAACCTGGTTTCATTGGCGAGCTCAGTGAGATTGTTCCAGTAATTGCGCTCGGAGAAGAGCATATAGTCTCACTTACAGAACCTGGTTCTGAAGTTCAGGTGAATCAAGAGGGAGAAGGTTTCACTGCTGAGTTGTATGAGATTGTTTCACCATCAACCCCTGGAGAAGAGAATCCAGTCTCAGAGGAGAAACCTGGTCCGGAAGGACAGGTCAGCCAGAAAGGACTCTATGTAAATACAGAGATGGAAGAAACTGACTCATCACCACACCCCGAAGCACCAAACACTCTCTTGGAAACGGAAGCAAGTGATGTTAATGTGAGTCAAGAGGCCTCCAAATCTGACAGTACAAAGGGATCTACAGTCCTTAATAAGGAAACTACTTCCTCTGAGGACATGGACACAGAGAATCAGATTGATACTGCAGATCCAGAGAGCCAGAATGAACCTATTCCAGTAGCAGCTCCCGAGCAAGAGAACGGAAACATAGATAAAGGACATGGCTCTGAAGAATGGGTCAGCCAGGAAGATCACAATGTGGCTACAGAGCCGAGTGAACTCATTCTAGCCCCAAACTCTGAAGAAGAGAATAGAATCTTGGAGAAGGAACTTGGTTCAGAAGCACAAGTCCGTCAGGAGGACCATGATTTGATTGCAGAGCCGAATGGGGCAGTTCCAATACTAATGCCTGAAGCAGAAGGCATAATCTCAGAAGAGGAAGCTGAATCAGAGGAGAAAGTCACTGCTCTAATACCAGAGAATAAAGAGGAAACTGCAGATCTTGGGACAGAATCCCCTGAAGAAAAAGAGAGTGGTTCTGAGGGACATGGCAGTCAATCAGAATTACAAGCAGAGACCAACATGCCGGCTGAGGACTCCACACCAAGCCTTCCACATGAGCAAACACTTTTGCAAGACCAGAGTACAGGTAAAGCATATTTTCTGATATGACATTGGATCTTAGGCTCTGGGTACACACAAAATTGCACTGATTTAACTACATGTGTGATTTTAAACTGATTTAAAACCTGTGCAAGTATATGAATAGCCACTCTCATTTCAGATTGGGACTAGTTTATTTTGATTTAGAAAAACTGGATTAAGCTCAATTGAAATAGACACTTTTAAACCAAATAAGAGCATCTATATAAAAACCTGCACTGGTTTAAAAAACACATTAAGTTAAACTGGTGCAAGTTTATAAGTAGACAAGGCCTTAGGCTTTTATACTTTCTCAGCATGATGTTTCCAATCAAGATTTTACAGTATGTTCCACTCAGACAATATCAAGCACTTGCTCGATCTGTGATATGTATTCCAGACACTAAACAGCCATTTGAAAGCAAAATGGTGCTTTTTCAAGCAACACTGCCTTTCTAATAGACAGAATCTTAATGTTTCCTTTTCCTTTGGAATATCATGACAGAGGGGAATCTGGTAACATTAAATATAGCAATGTGTTTTAATAATTATTAGGAAAATGAAACAAAGAACCTTAAGGAGATAGATTATGGCATTGGATAGCAAAAGGTGCTTATTTTAATCTCTTGTCACATTTCTAAAAGGGATATTGTACTTTTCAATTATATATGAGGGCCCTTATTATAGGAAAGCTGCAATTGGGGAATTCCAGGGCTCCCACTAAGCCATGCTAAACACTTTGTTGAATACAAATATGGGGACAGACTTCCCCTCTGATGCTCCATTAGTCAATCCTCTTGTGCTCCACCGTTTCAGGCACTACAAGGGCTGGGTCTGTGTTGTGTCCCGTTTAATGTTGCGTGACAAATTCCTTATCTCAGGTGGAGCTTGTTTAAAAGGCCCTGTAAATGAGAGTGCAGGACACTGGTACCTACAGCTCTTCACATCTAACCGGTGGGTGTCCAAGCCATGGGAAATACTCAGTGTACAGTATGTATTTATTATTCATACACAACGGGTCCAATGCACATATTCCCTTCACTATGGGAGGTGATTCCCCTGTTGATTTGGCAGAGGTATAAGTCTGTTCTCCAGACCTTTGCCCCTGGGCGGGATGGGACCAAGAGGTCCAGATATTCTGCTTAGTGGAGGAGTGTTTGCTGCTGTTGTTAAAATGGATGTTTGGAGCTGGGTTTAAGAAACGTGACACCTACCTAGTGAGTTTGTTAAGGGGGCAATTTCATACATTGAAAATAAATAAGTATATATAGTAGGGGTAGCTCCAGTGATACAGGTGTGTTGTGCTGGTGCGGATGGATTTCTGCCTGTAGGGCTGCATGGAGTTTGGGCTTCAACCACCTCCAGTTCATAGATGGTTCCTTTTTAAAATTTCAGGTCCATCTCATCCACCAAGAGAAGCTTCCCAGGCACAAGCTAGAGAGGCATTTGAAAAGACAGCCCAGTTGATAGATGGGATACCATGGTCAGGTGACAGCAGTTCCCAGCACTTTTGACTTTTCTTTCTAGAGAATGCTATGAATGTAATGATTTTAAAATGATGTTTTATCTCTACATAATATGGGTTGTCTTTCTGTCAGGTGACCTTCTGGCTTCTGACCTAAGTTTCAGGTATAGCAGCTATGGTGAGCAAATTCAGAAGGACTGGAACAATGAAAATTCCAGATTTGCAGGTAATTGATCACAGTGCTGTATGTTAACCTTGGCCCTCATGTGAAAGGCAGTGTCTATTGAAATCATGGCACTGCTGTGAAACTTCAGGACCGGGGCTTCAACAGCCAGGCCTAGTGCCAGAGTCCAGGGGCCTCAGTGAGAGGTCGGAATCAGGGTCAGAATCTAAGAGTAGTTGAAGTTTGGGATCACTCCTAGGGCTGATGCCAGGGGGTACGAACAGAGCTAAGGTTCAAGGAGCAAAGCCAGAGTCTGTAGCTGGAGTCAGAGTCCCAGTACCAAAGTGAGGGTTCAAAGCTGGCGTCGGAGTCCTAGTGCTGAAGCCAGGGGTTGGAATCCGAGTTGCATTTCAACGGCGGAAGCTGAGTTCCAAGCTGAGGTCGGGAGTCTGAGAGCGGCCAAGAGATAGGTCTGTTCCTATAGCATGCAGGGGAGCCTGCTTCACTGGACAGAAGCTTCCTGGGCCTCCTCCTGGGCTTAAATAGGGCACTTTGGCAAGGGAAGCTGGCAGTCCGGCCTTCCGAGGTGGTACATCCTGTGGTGTTTATCTCCACAGGGTCTGTGTGGTAATGCATGTAGCCCTACCATGGCTGCCAGGTAGCAATGTGGTGCCCATTCCACATCTGCAGAACCTCACAGGTTTCATAGAATATGAGGGTTAGAAGGGACCTCAGGAGGTCATCTAGTCCAACCCCCTGCTCAAAGCAGGACCAATCCCCAATCCCCAAACAGATTTTTGCCCCAGATCCCTAAATGGCCCCCTCAAGGATTGAACTCACAGCCCTGGATTTAGCAGGCTAATGCTCAAACCACTAAGCTATCCCTCCCCTGTGGGCTCAGGGGAGATCTTGCCCATTGTATAAGGAGCTGTTGTCATTTATTGTGAGCCTTTGGTCTCCAAGACCACAAAGGGTATTTGGACTGCGTGTCAGGAGCACACCCTTTGTTGTACAACAGTGACTTCAGCTAAAGCTGTATTGTGTAACCCGACCTCATTACATGACTCCTCCCACATTAGACTGTAGCACAACCGTGAAGAAATATTATTGGTATTTTTCCTTAAGCATATATATGGCCAAGGCCTGGGGCCCTTACTCAGTGTTCACTCCGTCCATATTCAGCCCATGATTTGACACCTGTCACATGCACAGCTTTGGATCAGCTTTTGGCTTCCTGGTGGGTGATGTATTTTCTCCCCTCTAGACTTGCGTATGCTCATGGCAGATATTCAGACCCATGGTGCCTCCATTGCCATGAGTGCCTTTGACAAGAGCTGCCTCAACCTACCCCAGTTCGTACAGCTCATGGAGACCTTTGTTGGTGAAGACAGCTCTCTGCCAACCGTGAAGAAACTTGTTGCATTTGTGAAAGAAGGATATGAACAGACTGAAGAGGAAAAAATCAAACAGTTGGAAAAAGTAAGTGCCGACAGGCTTTGCTGATGTTATGTGTAAACAAACAAATGGCTAGAGGGGCTGAGCTAACCACCCACGCCCTCACTTTCTTATGTTGAGGTTTTTTGTCCCTCTATTTTCACATGAGCTTTCCCCACATTAGCCCTGAGAATAATGCTGGGCTAATTCTGCCACAGGTTGGCTGCCTGTAACACAGCCTGACTCTGTAAGGCACCAAGTGTGCAGCCAGCTGTAAAATCACTTAAGATGTTCAGTTTTGTTGTCTCACCTCTAGAGAGTAACCCATGCAAGCAAGAAACCTGCAGTTTTAAACTACTGCATTTGCCAGTGTTGGTATGTGTGTGCATGTGTGGGAGGGTGTGTATAGTGAGCATGTGCACTGGTGTGTTTGTTACACCCACTGGGAGTTCAGTAGCCTTGTCATCTGTTGAATAAATACATTAACTCACACACAAGCCCACTCTGCCCAGTATCTTTGCAAAGTGCTGATACATTTCTCATCATGTCTACCTCTTTAGCTGCAGTTTCCTCAGACTTCTTTCTCATTTCCATCTGTGCTGCTGACCTAATTTGGGTGAGATATTGGATCTGACGGCTCTGCCATCCTCATGCTGAACACAACGTTCTTTGCCATTCAATGAATTCCATTTCCAGCCGTTTAGCATCTGGTGCTGCGCAAAAACTGGTTCTAAGCAGCAAGTAGCACACGCAGCCCCATGGGGCCCTGCACAGGGAAAGGCGCTACCAGAATCAACGGTTTGCAAACTCAAACAGCAAGAGCAAACACTGCAAAATACTGTGGTGTCATTTACAAAGAGCCACTCAGCTGTGGCTGGAAAGACATATCTAGGGCGTGAAACTGCCACCTGCCTGGGTTGATCTTACGTTGGCTCCCAGTATGTACATTGGGAGTCAATCCCTTTGAGAAGCTAAAGCTCATAGGGTGACCAGACAGCAAGTGTGAAAAATCGGGACATGGGGTGGGGGGTAATAGGAGCCTATATAAGACAAAGCCCCAAATATCAGGACTGTCCCTATAAAATCGGGACATCTGGTCACCCTAAGCTCATTCTGCCTGCTAAAACTGAGCTGCCACTTCTGTTTAATGTTTTCCGATATCTTCCTGATTTTATGACTGCCATCTAGTTCAGATCTTAATGGTATTTTTACAGTGACTGCCTTGATGACAGGCTTTTTGTGACCATCATGAATGGACAAATGATGACCCAGCCATTGCAATTCCCCTACGGGTGGGTGTTGGCACTGAGCATTGTCAAAAGCCAGCTTTTATAGAATATCAGGGTTGGAAGGGACCTCAGAAGGACATCTAGTTCAGCCCCTTGCTCAAAGCAGGACCAATCCCCAGACAGATTTTTACCCCAATTCCCTAAATGGCCCCCTCAAGGATTGAACTTGCAATATTGGGTTTAGCAGGCCACTGCTCAAACCACTGAGCTATCCCTCCCCGCATCATTTCCTGTCTTTGTTGCTTCTTCCCTGTCCTAGGTTCACCGTGAGGCTCTCTTGGCCCGAAGAAAACTGCTCCTGGAGGCACTCTTTGAGAAGTGGGACAACGAATGCTCTGGGTACCTTGACCTGAAAGAGGTGGATGCTGTTCTAGGCACATTTAAGGAAGGAATGGAAAAAGAGGCCCTGAAAAAGGGTAAGAAAACAGCACTGTCCACTACTAGTTTGGAGGTGTACAGTGAGAGAAAAGCGCTATGTAACATGCTGAGTCACTAGCTGTTCAAAGATGGTGCTAGTGAAGCCAGAGGCAAGGACTGTGTATTACCTATTTTTGCATATGCCATCGTAAACATAAGGAACTGTAGATGAAGCGGAAATGGAGGTTTGTGGCTATAGATGGGCAGCAAGTGTCCTTTCTTTCTTTTCAATTATCCATGGCCTGAGAGTTTGGGCTCCTTTCATGCTGGTGTCAAAGTGGCAGCTTTCTGCTTTCACAGTGTAATGAAATACGCTTTTCTGCATCTGTTATAATGAGCAGTAATTAACCTTGATTTGGACGTGAAAACTGTAGCCATGAAGAAGTCCTGTGGGTGAGCATTTGACATTCTTGGTCCGACTTGCCTTCTGTTGTGCACAGCTGTACTGAATGGGTGTTCCTCAGCCAGCCTCTGGCATGGTACTGTCAGTGCTCCCTGCAGGCCTCAAGTGACCTTTCGGAATCCAGGCAAGGAGTTCAGCTCTCGTGACAGAAATAGAGATTTGGAGTTGTGGTTTGTGTGGGGCTTTTAGCAGCCAAAGTCAGCTCATTTCTCTGACTAACTTAACAAAGTTGGTCCCCTGGAAAATAGGCTGGATCAGACAAACGTGCCGCAGGCCCTCAGAATCCATCTGGCAGCTCAGTAGATATGCTACCAAGCCATAGTACTACCAAGCATCATATTAAGGGGGGCGGGTTGTCTACTCACTGGAACTTTTTGGATACCCCATAGACTAGTCTGCCACCATGGACAGCCACCCTTCCCAATGCTTCCTCCTGAAATGCTGCATGTTACATTTGTCCAGGCTACTTATTGCTGACAAGAATTATTAAATATGGCGTATTTTGGCAACCCCTTCCCAAATCCCCTCATCCCACACCTCATACAGACTAGCTGTGGGAAGAATTGTCATGCCTCAGTCAATTGCTTCCCTGTCCTGGGGCCATATAACAAAGAGTTGGCAGAGTGCCATCTCTGTGGTCCCAAGGACATATGTTGTAGGTCAGCGTATTGCAGTCAATTTAACACTGCCACGGGGAAGTGGCCCTGCCTTGGAGCACTCACTCCATCCCAGCAGTCTCTTACCTGCGGGGATATAAACTATATAACCCAGTGGTGCCCAAACTCTGGTAGGGTGCTATACAGAAATACAGGGAGATGCAGTCCCTGCTTTGAGGAGCTTACACTCTAAATGACAAATAAACAGGATGGAAGGAAAAGGGACACAACATATAAGCAATATAAAACTATCCCCAGCTGCCTCTGGCAGATCTTTCATAGATATCATGGTACAAGAGGGCAGTGGCCTTGCAGACCAGCTCCAGATCTGAGTTGCATTCAGCGCGGAGGAAAGCCCAGGGACTGAGGGTATGTCTACACTGCAGTCCGAGGTGGGATTGCAGCACAGATAGACATACCTGTGCTAGCTCTACCCATGCAAGCATGGCTAAAAATAGCAGTATAGCTGCAGCAGCAGGACTTCAGCATGTGACTACATACCCAGGGTCCGCAGTGTGCTAGTACAGACGGCTCTGCAGTCCATGCATCTCATCTACACTGCTATTTTCAACCAGGCTAGCATGGGTATGTCTCACTGTGCGTCTTTCACACCTGGGACTGCAGTGTCAACATACCCGGAGACGTCTGTCTTTAGAGAGTCAATTCTCATCTTGACAGAGAAGTGTAACTCATCTTAACAATGTCATGGGCTTTAGAAATCCTAATGTCACCATGAAGTGGAGGGGCCAGCAGCACTGATGTGGTCTTTAGGATTCACGGGAACAGGCTGATTTAACTTACTGTACCTGTGTCTTACAGTTCGTTGAATTGTATCCCTGCTAACAAGGGTCCAGTTGTGCAGGGTCATGCAATTCCAACCAAAGCCATCAGCTCTACAGCAGATTCACTTTTTCAGAAGCTGAACCAGTTTTTTCTCTGCAAATGAGAAACACTCCACCACTGGTACCGTCCCTCCCTTGCCAGTTAGTCTGTATTCTGGCATTATACCGCCACTGCCTCCTGCTGACTGCACGGCAGCCAAAAGAATGTCACACACAGCCAGATTCTAGTGACAGTTCCCAAACACCCGTCAGAGTGGCTGAAGGAATAGTACAGCTCGATGTAAAGTTCTCCTGCATGGACCCAGTGTGACACACCTCCTGTGTGTACATACACAAGAGCGGGGGTTAGTGTGGTGCATGGCTTAGGGGATTGCTTTTCTGTTTGCATAGACTGAGGAGAGTGTGATGTTAGTGCAGGCAGACCCTAGCCATGAAAAGCACCATTGAAAAAGATGCTGCCAGTAGCTCTAGTTACAGGGGAATGAACCAGGCCTGGGGGTACTATAGTACCTGTGTGTCACACATCTGTGCAGGAGACCTTAGGATGCCCACTCCCAAGCCACATGGTGACCACTTGCACATACAGCTGGTTGCAACATTTTTAGGCTAATAATTTTGTGATGAAAAATGGCTTTTTCTGAGACACTATTTTGACAGAAATTATTTGGAGGGTTTTCACACAAAAAAACCCCAAATCAAACATTGTTTGGCTTGTTGGGTATTTCTTTATGCCTTCCGCTCCTTTCCCCTTAAAAAAAAAAAAAGCCGGGGAGGAAAGAGGAAAGGGAGCAAAAGGGGGGAAGTTTCCCAAACACAAACATTATTCATTTTGTCACAAAACCTAAACGTTCCGTGAAAAGAATTGTGCACATTTTTGAAGCTCCAAGGGACAATAAGTCACTGGCAAACATTTCTAAACGGTATGTAGGGCTTACCTGTGCTTCCATTGAAATCAACGATAAAATTCTCATTGACTTCCAAGGGAGCAGACTCTTAGCTCCCATAAATATCAGGGTCTTAGGCTCTTGGCTGCTTTGAGAGGCAATCAGAGCGACTTCCTTCCTGCTCTGGCATATAATTTGTCAGAGCATTTTCCATTATGCCGTTCTTTACAAACCATTACATGTATTGATCACGAAATACTACTCTCCTAGCAGCAAACTTCACACTTGCACATATACTTCATTGATTATCAATTAACTGAGGCACTGAAGCCTATTGACAAACAGCTCTCTCTCGGTTTACTTGTTTGGGGACTGCAAAATTTCAGATGAGGATGTAGGACAGATGATCAGAATAAGAGCATTTGCACTTGTAGTGGGAGCAGCAGATGAATACCATGTTTCAAAAAGAAGAAATGCTAGCCTGCAAATTCGAACGACTGTGCAAGAGCACCCTCTTGTGTGCAAATATAGCATTATGGGAGGTAACTGGAGTGCATAAGGAACTATTTAGTTAATGAGGAAGGCTGGGTAGTTTAGAAGAACCCCTGCATAGATAAGTCCAGGACTTAGCTGAATAGAAAATATTAGGAGAGGTTCACATTTTCAGAATTGGCCCAGTATTAATCCTAGCTCTGTGGTGTAGGGTTTACAGCCTGTTCTTTAAAAGTCTGTACCCTCTCTAGGTCTCTGCACGTGTCTGTAGAACCATAGAAATCAGCAGAGGCGGTGCTAGCCCATTGTGGGCCCTAAGCAGGAATATTTTTGGAGGCTCCCACACAACACATATTATAAAAGCAAATAAGGGACCCCTTGAGTTGCTAGGTCCTGGGTCCAGTGCAGGATTGTTCCCTACAGCACATTTTCTAGTGCTCTGTCCAGTCTGCCTTTAAATATTCCAACTGAAAGCTCTTCAGCTACTTCCATGGAAGACTATTCCAGTCTGATAGACATCTTTGTTATGGAGTCCAGTGGCACCTTAAAGACTAACAGATTTATTTAGTCTTTAAGGTGCCACCGGACTCATTGTTGTTTTTGTGGATACAGACTAACACGGCTACCCCCTGATCTTTGTTATGGTTTGTTTCATGATAGCCTGATTTTTCCTGTGATTAGTTTCATCCCATTATTGTTTTACTCTCTTGTGTTCTCTTACACTTCCTCTCCTTCCCCCACATATTTCCAGACTGTTACTCTCTTCTCCCTTAGTCATCTCTTTTAGCCAAACTATGCATGTTTAGCACTTCAAATTTTTCCTTTATATGTCACTCCCACCATACCCCAATCATTTTGGTGCTCTTCTATCAATGCCTTCCAGTTTGTAGCTTTCTGGTAATGAAGTTTCCAGAATTCAGTGCAGTACTCCAGGGAGAGTTGTACCAGAGCCAGAGAGGGAAAGTAATTTACTGTCCACGCTCATTGCCAGATCTCTTTAAGCCATTGTTGCTTTACAGGTATCTCCCTCCTGCTGCATATTTATCTTTCAGATTATTTCCCCCGCTGATGTACTGGCATTTATTTTTACAAGTGGAGTCTAACTTTGTTATTTTCCTATTCTTTCTAATCTGTCTAGGTCCTTTCGTATTATTTCTCTGTCCTCATTAGTGTTTGCAGCACCTTCCAGTTTAGTCTCCTCTGTGAATGTCATTAATGTGCTGAACATTATTTAGATTGAAAGCTCTTTGGGACAGGTCCATTTGTTTGTTTGTACAGCGTCTAGCACATGATTGGGGCCCTATGTGTTACCACAATGGTCAGGGCCGGATCTAACTTTTTTGCAGCCCCAAGCAAAAAAAAGAGCGCCGCCTTACCGTAACACCCCCCCTCGAGTGCCGCGCCGCCCCGCCGAAACACACCCCCAAGCGCGGCGCCGCCAAAACACCCCCCGAGCGCTGCGCCGCCGAAACACACACCCCCGAGCGCTGCACCGCCGAAACACACACCCCCGAGCGTGGCGCCGCCAAAACACACCCCCGAGCGCTGCCAAAACACCTCCCAAGCGCTGCGGTGCGCCGCTGAAACACCCCCCCGAGCACCGCGCCGCTCCGCCGAAACACACACCCCCGAGCGCGGCGCCGCCAAAACACCCCCCGAGCGCCGCGCCGCCAAAACACCCCCCCGAGCACCGCGCCGCGCCGCCAAAACACCCCCCCCGAGCACCACCGAAACACCCCCCCCAAGCGCCGCTGAAACACCCCCCCGAGCACCGCGCCGCTGAAACACCCCCCCGAGCGCTGCGCCGCCGAAACACCCCCCCCGAGCGTGGTGCCGCCAACCCCCCCCCGAGCGCCACCGAACCCCCCCCCAAGCGCCGCGCCACGCCGCCGAACCCCCCCCCCGAGCGCGGCACCGCCAAAACACCCCCCTGAGCACCACCGAAACACCCCCCCAAGCGCCGCGGTGTGCCGCTGAAACACCCCCCCCGAGCACCGCGCCGCTGAAACACCCCCCCCCGAGAGCTGCGCCGCCGAAACACCCCCCAGCGCCGCGCCGCCAAAACAAACCCCCCGAGCGCCGCGCCACGCCGCCGAAACACCCCCCCCAAGCGCGGCGCCGCCAAAACACCCGCCCGAGCGCCGCCGAAACACCCCCCCCAAGCGCCGCGGTGTGCCGCTGAAACACCCCCCCGAGCACCGCGCCACTGAAACACCCCCCTCGAGTGCCGCGCCGCCGAAACAACCCCCCCGAGCACCGCACCACCGAAACAACCCCCCCCCCCGAGCGCTGCGCCCCGCCGCCAAAACAAAAACAACCCACCCCCCCGAGTGCCGCCCGGCCGAAACAAAAACAACAACAAAAAAAACATCGAGTGCCGCCCCGCCACCCCAAGATTGGCTGCCCCTTACAAGGTGCCGCCCCAAGCACGTGCTTGGTCGGCTGGTGCCTGGAGTCGGCCCTGACAATGTTCATCATCAATCATCATAATCTTCAAGTTCACCTCCCTACAGCTTGATGCATTGTCATTTAGCATTACCCTTTGTTACTGCCCAACAGACAGTTTTCTCTCCTGTGACAATGTTCATAGGTAAGCCAATTTGAATGAACTCTGGGAATAAGATTTCATGAGAGACAGTATCAAATGCTTGACTTGAATCCAATTATCTCACATCTACTCTGTTCTCTGCTGCAATGCTGGCTCTCCAGAGGTTAGTTTTGAAGGAGACTTCTTCAGTGTCCCATGTATGTCAACCCTCTCAGGGTTGATCATGTAGGGATAGACGGGCTCATTGCAATCCAGCATGAGTAAGAGACATGCATAACTACACCACCCCAGGAGAGTCTCAGTTTGGGTCACGCTTCCCCCTTTGTCCAGGCAGGGCCGGCTCTACCATTTTTGCCACCCCAAGCAAAAAAAAAAAAAAAGCCGCCCGGACTGTGCCACCGCCCCAAGAATGGACGGAATGCCGCCCCTTAGCATGTGCCACCCCAGGCACGTGCCGGGAGCCGGCCCTGTCTCCAGGGCGGAAGTAAGCTGTGTCAGTCCTTGTGCTGGTGCAGCTTACTTCTCCCCTCTTTGTCAGTTTGGCTGCACTGGCTGGTGCATTTGGAAGTGGGGATGTGGCAAGGTTCCACCCATTCCCTCGCTGTCCGCTTACCCGCTGCTCACATGTGCAGGATGGGAAATAGCAGCCTGGCAAAGAGGGGTGATGCATGTAGCCCCTTTACTACCCTGGGAGGAAATGTTCAGCAGGTCATGATTGAGCCCTTAGTAATTTTTGAAACTAATAAATCACTGTAGATCAACTCAGCCCTGAAACCCGAAAGAAAGAGGGAGAACAGAAGTACAGAGAATGTGATCTTCAGAGAAGAGCCATGTAAAACAGTGCTTTTCTTCCTGTTTTCCCTGTCTGCATCTCCTGGTGAAATTCAAATATTCCAGAGCATCATCCAGTCATCTATGTACTATAAATGGAGCTTTAATTTTGTTTCATCCTCAATATAAGATTTAACTCAATACAAATGTTATTTCAGTAATTCAACCCAGATAACCAAAGCAGAGTTAGTAAGATTATAGCTGCTTTGGAAGGTCTTAAAAACCCCACAATGGATCCAAGTGCTGTACGTAATGGAAATCCTTGGGGACAAGGTTGAACTGCGAGGTCATCAGTAGGCTTTCGCCTTCAAGGTGTTAATGGGAGTGGCCAGTAGTTCTTCATGCCTCTGGAGCATGCAGCACTAACAGGGATGTCTACATGTGCCTGGCTGCAGCAGGTCATCTGAAGTCCCTGCAGTTTGGCTATGTGGTTGAGGTGAATGTGATTCTGGGATAACCAGGAGCAACCTCCAGATTTTCCCCTGACATGTATAGCTTGGCTGCCTTGTAGAGGTGTGCATGGGGGAGATTTGGGAGGGCTGTCCAGGTGATCTTCTCAGTGTCTGAGACCACTGTGATCTGGAGGAGAGAGTGCATCCTACCTTTATGGCTGCCATGGCACTTACATTTTGATGTTGGGGAGGAGGAAATGAGTGGAAAGAGAGACTCTTTCAAACGATGGGCAGGGAACACCTCTGGCGGGACAGACATGGCATTGCTGTACTGAGGGAGAGCAAAACAGACGGCCACAAACAGGTGTGCCTGTGTCCTTATTTCTGTTTCATCCCTTAGCAAAGAAGCACCATCGCTGCTCCCACCCACACCCCGGTGGTGTGGTGAAGTTGTCTCCAAAGGAATTTCAAACCTATCTGGAATTGGTTGTTTCTGAGCTCACCGGTAATGAAGATGAAGTTCTCGATACAGTGGTGGAGTTTCTGACCATGAGCGTGGCGCGAACCCACATGGAACGCCTGCGAGGTTCTGCCAGGAGGAAGTGGCTGCACTATATCCAGCATGCAGCTGAGACCAGTGGGGCAAGCATAGAGCCAGTGTACAAGGCAGTCTTTAAAGCACTTTCCCAGGTATGCATTGCTACCAGCTGCATGAGTGACACAGACTGTCTAATGTGGATTATGGCTGACACTGTCTTCAGCTAAAGGGCTACATTCACCACCAGTCCAGGTGGGTGTAACTTAGTGTGGGAAGCTTACACATCACCTACCCTCAGTGTGCCTATTTGAAGACAGCGCAGTCACTTGCAGTTCAGGAGACTCAGACATTAAATAGTTGAGGCTGTTGTAGGTCAGGGATGAGATGCAGCTCTTGCCAAGTGCTATACCTATCAGGTGCCATCAGTGTCTCACGTTCATGATCACCTAATCACCTCAAGTTTTGGAAAGTTTAATAAAATAAAATCCAGAAATGCATGTTCCTGGTTTTATGGTTTCTGAAAATAAATACACATCATTCAGTTTGTGATGCATATGGAGAATTTGTAATGTGAATGGCTTCACATTTGCTTCCAGGTGCAATTTAAGGTGCTAATATTGATCTTTAAAGGCCTATCTGATGACCCCTAGCTACATAATGGCCCCTCTTCTCTCCCTACACAGTGTGGTGGCAGCTGATGCACTCTTGCTAGCTGTTCCTAGATTTAACTTCTCAAGGCTAGAGCTGGGATATCCTTGCGGGAAGGCTCTTGACTCTGGCATTTGCGTGCCTTTTGGGTCCAAGACAGTCTGCCCCGGAGACGAAGTTCATTGGGCTTTTTGCTTAGGCATAGGTCATTAGGGGCAGATTGTATTTTTAGAAAAAAGTGGTCTCTGCTTAGCAGAAGCAGGAAACAAATCCATCCTCCCTGCCAGGTAGAATGCAGCTTTTGAGTTGATGATATAGTGACCTGGCCCAGAACCCATTAGACAAGTGACAGCATGGACATCATTAATCATCTGGTGTAAGAGAAATAAAATCACTGGCCTAGAATAACATCCCGTGATAAATGAGATAAGCTGTAAGCACATGAAATAAGTGTAATGGCCAGTGGCTAATGCCCAGATGTAACGTGAAACATTTGGTTGCTAGGATGCAGAAGCCCACGGGAATAACAAGAAGATCAGTGCGTATATTGCCCTTTTGGAACAGAACCAGCTTTCACCAGAGCGGGGAGAGGTTCTCCTGCGGTATGTGGCTTGCACCTCAGATGATGCCCCATACATCCTAAACCAGGCACTTTACAGGGACATGAAAGGAGTAAGGTAAGGAAACCTGCACAGAGCAGTTACCTTTTCTTAAGTCACTTGAATCATGGAATTTAGAGAGTACAGTGACTATGGGGTGCATTAGAAATACAGACTAGACTGATAGATACTATAGAAAAGACCATCCCTCAGGGGCCAACACAGGATTATCCCTTATAAATCTGATTGTACTTAATACAAGTGGTTCTCAACCAGAGGTCCAGGGCCCCCCGGGGGGCTGCGAGCAGGTTTCAGAGGATCCACCAAGCATGGCCGGCATTAAACTCACTAGGCCCCAGGGCAGAAAGCCAAAGCCCCGCTGCACGGGACTGCAGCTCTGGGCCCCAAGCCACACCACCCAGGGCTGAAGCCAAAGCTTTGCGGTGCCCCCTGTGGCATGTGGCCCCAGGCAATTGCCCTGCTTGCTACCCCCTAATGCTGGCCCTGGCTTTTATATGCAGAAAAACAGTTGTTGGGGCACAGCTGGGCCAAGGAGTTTTTATAGCATGTTGGGTGGGGCCTCAGAAAGAAAAAAGGCTGAACTCCTGCTTTATACAACTGAGTTTTAAATGTCCTAATGGATCAGGCACCGACTCCTTTCCTTGGAGAGACTGTTCCACAGTCTAAGGAGTCGCATCCTTAAAGAAGATATTGTATTATATTCAGCCTACAATTTCCCTTTTTTAAACTTCTTCCATTACTGCTACTTATACACCCTTTCTATCACTACAAAGCACTTTCCATTCCCTTACACCCTTTAAGCTCTAGGAAACAATCATCATGCCCCCTTATCACTTATGTAAGTTCTGCATATTTGTCTCTTTATCGCCTTCCTTATACATCATCCCCCCTAGTCCATCACTATTACTCCCCTCTGAATCGCCCCCCTTCATTTGTCTCTATTTAGTTACATTCTTTAGCTGATATTTTACAGAACTTTGAAGATGAAAAGTGCCAGGGAAGTGCTAAGTATTATTGTCATTATCTTTCTGGGATGCAAGAGGTAGATCCAGTATTCTACGTGTTGTTTCATCAGTGCCTGACAGAGTGGGACCATCACCTTCCTACTCCAACCCATGATGCCATAGCATAAAGAGCCCAAAGCTGCACTGTGTGTTTGTTTGCCTTCTTGGTGCTATGTGGCACTGCACCCTCCTGTGTAATTTGCCACCATTTCCTGTAGGTGTTTTCAGGGCATTGCTGCTTTCAAGTTTCTCTCTCCCCATTGAACACCTGTGTTTGGATTATATGACCCCCAGATGCATTTGGAAATCCTCAGAGCTTTTCTAAAGACTTTCTCTGCTGACTTACCTTTCTCCTACAAACCTCCTTTTGCCCTCCCCATGGTATTCCTGTCCCTCAGCTTTGCAGCAGCAGAAGAGGGGAAGCCAGTCCATGTTCCAAGAGTTCAGTTCCATGGAAATATCCACTTCTGGAACTATGACCGGGCAGAACGGGAGAGGAGAGGCTCATTCCTGGTGCTGCCACTGCAGGATTCCCGATGGAGGACCTTTGGGATTCTAGGACTTGACACCCTGCGGGACCAGTGTGAGCAAACCATCTTTCTAACCCACGAGATCGGTTTCTATCAGGTGGGCACAATAACAAAAGCAGGTTCATTAGATGCTTCAAACAAGCAGTTTGGGACTGCATGGACTTCATGTGCCTCGCTGTGAATGGGCAGCAGCTGTACAGTTAGAAAATGCACTGTAAATCCATTTTACTCTCTGGGGTGAAAATGGCACAAATAGACCAGTATTATCCCTGTATCAGTTATTTATTTAGGAGGCTTCGCCTCTAAATGTGAATGATGAACTACAAACAGATTTGTACTAACTTAATAGTTATTAGCACTTATTTACTGAACATAGTGGTTGCAATTTATCAAGTGATCCATCCACTATTGTCCAGTCCCAGCTTTTGGCAGTCAGAGGTTTAAGGACACCCAGGGCATGGGGTTGCATCCCTGACCATCTTGGTTAATAGCCATTGATGGACTTCTCCTTCATGAACTTAGCTACATACTTGTGTCATGAAGCTGTTCACTTTATACTTTTTGGACTAATTGCAAACCACTGCACTTCAGGTTCCTTTACCAGTGTTTCCAAATATCCAGATGTTTCAGGCTTGATCAGGGAAAAAATCTTCTTCTCTACAGTCCCTTAAAACTTTCGGTATCAGTTCTTCACGTGTTTCTACTTTGCTAGTTGATCATGATTCAAATTAGTGGAAGTCAAGCTGGAGATAGCATCAGCAGCCAGGTACTACAGCAATGGGTGCAGTAGAAATAGAATCTGGAAAATCTCAGTGGATGTTAAGATACAATAGGAAGAAAGGGAACTTTACAAAGATACACAGTCAATCAAAAAATGATAGCTGGTACACAGGCTAGCCCCTATGCATACATCACTTATTCCTTAGTTTTCTCTGTTTGATATTCCCCCCCGCCCTTCCTTTTATTTACCTGGACAGAATGCTACTAAATAACTGCTGTTGGAACCAGCCTCATTGTAGTTACCCCTCTTGGCCAGGAGGGAGCACAATATGCCAGCACTGGGAGGGAAGTCCTACCTTCTCAGAGATCACTGGACCTCCAATCATTCAGCACTCTGGTACTGGCCTGGGCCCCTGAACTCTGGGGTCTCATTTGACAAGGGCAATCACAGGATAGCTTTGTATTCTTAAAAAGAACAGGAGTACTTGTGGCACCTTGTTAGACTTGTTAGTCTCTAAGGTGCCACAAGTACTCCTGTTCTTTTTGCGGATACAGACTAACACGGCTGCTACTCTGAAATCTCTGTATTCTTAGAGATTCTCTCCTTTAAAGGCAATTTTGATAGACTAATTTTTGTTGTTGTTGCTTAATTTGCTATGAAAACGTCCCCGACTTTATCGCTAAGTCATTTAGAGGGTTCTGTTTCCATAGGGGGTTTCCCACGTATTCAGCGAAGCCTACCACCATGTCCACACACTGGAAAACATATTGCAGGTTGCATTCACTGCTGTGGGCTGGCTCTGCACCAGGGCACCCACCATCCGCAACATCACTACGTACCTGGTGGAGCCTGGCAAAGATAAGGTATGCCTAGTCCTTTCACGTTAGTCTCAGACCACTTCACAGAAGAGATCTCTTGCTATAATAGTGATGGATTGGTCTAGTGCAGTTTGGCAGGGATCAACCATTGTTAGCTCAGTTTGGTTCCCAACCAAGATTAATCCTGCCAAAGATTCTAGTACCTGATACAAGATTCTGTGGAAGGAAAGGGAAGGAAGGTTCCTTCTCTAGGGGATGCCACTTTTCATTCTTGCTGTCCCTTATGGTGATCTTCCTTCAGCCAAGAAAGGCTGGTTGGGATTCCCTTCAGTTCCTGCATTAAAATCAGCAGCAGCACCCTCAGTAAGCTTCTCCTATGAGCTAAAGGTACTGGACCTTTAGTACTCCTGGCTCCTACCAGCCAATAGAGCAAGATACCAGACCCAGTAGTGCATGCAAAGCAGCCTGTGGAAGTATAGAACAATACCCACATGGTCACCATGCTAGCCCATGCATCAGTTGTCTGTCAACTCAGTCCTAAAAGGGAACTGCTCTACTGTGGAGGAAAAGTACCAGCCAAGATTATGGCATGGAAAGGGAAAATGGTTAATGTTCTGGCTCTTCATCCTGAAACAACATCAGCAGGCAAAATGTAAATACAAATCCGGAGGCAGACTGCTCGCAATTAGCTAGCATGTAAGGGCAGCCCACTCGCCTGCAGTTCAGATTCCAATTATGCAGCAGGCACTGAGACACTGGGATGCTTGTCAGCTTACCTCAAACTGAATTAGGTAGATAAAAAGCAAGAGGATGAAATGTTTGGGACTGAGCTTGTGTTATGGTCACTGCTGCAGCCACCGCTCAGCTGCTTCCCTGTGATAAACAGGTTTCCCACTGGCAACTTATTTTTCATTCCAGGCTTTACATTTTCATCTTGTTGGCTGCCCATTTGTCATATTATTTGCTTCCTAAAGATGGCTGTGTGCTTTTCATCTGGCAAGATACACCGACATGAGCACTGGGTCTATGGAAGCTATTGTACTGTGGGAACTGAAGTGAAAATGAACTGTCCATAGGTAGCCCCCTCACTAGGCTGAGGCTCATCCACCTGTTGGCATCCTTCAGGACTGGAGCACGGGGATAAGTTTAATTAGGCCAGTCGAAGGAAGATGTTGTACATACCTGTGGTGCACTGTGAGTGCTAGAATCTAGGGCTGTGGGGACAAAAACACACCTGGTTAGAAACTGGCCTTAACTCATCCCACTAAGGGTGAATGTGAGTGAGAGCTCTCCCCTAAGAAGCAAGCAGTGGTTCTCTCTCTAAGCTTCAAAGTGGATGTTCGTTTCCTGAATGCAACAAAAATACCCTTTCCTCTTTTAAAGACAAGCGACTACATTTTGCGCAAGATGATGACTACAGATCACTCTGGGCATATGGAAATCCACTCCCCTCCCACTGTTCTCCGCAGGAGAGAAAATATCTTCAGGTGGGTTTGAGACTCTTCCGCCATCTGTAGGCATTTACAGTAGTCATCCATGCCTATGCTGTAACCCATGCAAAGCGCACTCAGCGGAGGTGAACTAAGAAAAGCTCTGTGGCTAGACTTGCTGCTGCATTCTTGTCTTGGCTACTGTCACATGCAGGAGGCTGGCTGCTGGATAGAAGATTAGGCTGATAGGTTAAGTCCAATTGTAATGTCCGGCCTACTGCTGGCAGAATATGCATACACTTTGTATACAGTCCGTGGGAGTGGTGTCTATATCACATGCTCTCTCCCATGGTATCTGGTGTGTATGTGATAATTATCCAGGGTTAGGAATCTTTTCTTTGGGCTAGATCCTGTAAACATTCAATACCAAGCATAATGCTTACTCACATGAGTAGTTCCATATACTTCAAGAAAGCACTGTGTCTGGTAGTGACTGTTTGCAGGGCAAGGCCCCATATCTTGAGCATTCTGTTCTTTAAATTAATGTATCTTTTTTCCTGGTTCTGTTATCCTCATTTCCTCTGAAACATCCTACTATGTAGTTATTGCCTTCAACTGCCAAGGTCCTCACAGGCTAGGCTTCCCTTGCTGATGAACTTAGTCAAGAAGTTACTTGCTGTTCCAGCAGATGTTTTTACTTTTTGTGAAACTCCACAGAGCAAATGTCAACATTACTATGAACTGGACACTGTGTTTGCAGCAATAACACAACACTAACTTAAGTGTTTATTAAACCCTTACGATTCTCAATACTAGACTAGGATGAGCAGGGTTGTGCTCCAAAGTGCTATTTCTCTCCTTCCAATATGGCTGGAATGATGTCTATATCTGTCTGCATGTAGGCTGCAGGGAAGAAAGCAGCTGTTTCAGTAATATAAAAATTCCTTCCCAACAGCAAGGTATGTACGGTCCTTCACTGCAAATGCTACAGTAGTTGCCAAAAAGGCTGGAGTTGTAGCATTCATGATCTTGTCCTCACTTTGCTGTCATTTCAGAGATTACCTCTTCAAGTGCACAGACAGTTCCGAGGTCATTAGCACCTTTGCCTATGGAGAGCCTCACATTGCAGTTCCACTCCGTGAGCCAACAGGACGGGCCTTTGGGGTGTTTGATCTCAGCCCTGCACATTACCAGGGGTTACCACCTTATGAGCACAAAGACCTGCAGATAATGCTGAAGATGGCCCAGGCAGCCTGCTCCAAGATACTGAAGGAGTCTTCAGGGGAAACAGACCCAATCTATGTCCTAGGTACTGTGCATGCAGGGCCAGTATGGTTTCTTTGGCTGATATTAGGAATCTCAGTAAAATTTCAAGCAAGACAGCACTCGGACAAGTACAAAAATACAAATAAGAATGTACTTTAGTCATTTAAACCAAGTTTAAGTGAACCCCAAATCTCAGCAGACTCTGGGGAAAACAGCAAGGGAGGAAGACTGTTTCAGAGGCTCTGGCCCAGCTCCTCACAGATATGTATTCCAATTTGTTAGGTGGATCTAACAACCTTTGAGGATCTGGGCCTGTGTGTTCTTCAGGGTTGCTTGGAATGGAATCCAGATCATGAGCTTTGCCTCCCTTCCCCTGATCCATATACATTTTGAAAACACTGACAGACTCCCTGGGGTAAACAGACCATTTGTGAATACTATCTGTATTAGAACGGGAAGGGAAAGTTAATCATAAGGAGGGCAGACCCCTACATTCAAAACCTTACATCTTCAGTAGCAGGTGTTTCTGAGTCTCTCTTTGAAAGGTTGGCTTGTGATTCCAGTTGCAGAGCACGTTGCAGATTTGAGGCGCGCGCAGATTCTCTTCCATCGGCTAATGCTGCAGGACTTGCGTGAGTGTATCCAGAAACTCAATCCCGAGTCCTTTGCCGCCATAAAGAGCTACGCAGAGCCACCAGCCATGGTGCATAATGTCCTAAAGGCTGTGCTGCTTCTTTTCTACCCAGAGTGGGTAGGTTCGGAGAAGATTGAGAACTGGAGTCATTGTGTACTGGTGAGAAATCGAGTTCTTGAGCCACTCTCTGTCTAGGCAAACAACCCAAAAAGACACAATGGGACTTGCCAAGGGTGATATGAGAAAGAAATAAGCTCCTGGAGATATGTGCAGTGGGGAGGCAGTGGGCCTAAGGGGTTAACAGGCCAGATTTCATTAAGAGTGGAGAATGGAAAAATGAACAGAGTCCCTTCTGGCCTTAAACTCTATGAATCTATAAGATATATCTATGCCTAAGTAGTAGATAAACAAGGAGAAAATATCTATTTCCTACCAAGTTCCATGAACTAACTGCAACATTAATTTACCATGAATATCTCTAAAATATAATATGGAATGTGATTTGCTATAAAACTTCAACAGATTCTACCAAAAAAAACCCCTGATTTCAATGTGCCTTCTGCCCTCCTATCTACTCCCTGTCACATTCCTCTTCTCCTCCTGGCTCTTTCTCATCCCTCTGTTTCTTTCCAGTTCCTTGCCATAACCAACTGGTAATTTAGATTTGTTTGTTTGTTTGTTTGTTTCAATATTAATAAAGTTCCATAGTAAACATAATTCAAGAAGGTGAATTACAAGCCTGGACAGCAGAACTGGGAATGATGATTTCTGTTTCTACAGGGTTTTAGAGAGGTGTTATATATAGCAAAGGTGTCCCTGTAAAATACAAATCTAATGTATATCTCTCTGTATAAATAGACACTCACAGAGAATACGGTTGAATAAACAGATGTAGCATTACAGTCAAATTACTATTATATTGGAGGGAAATTTTATCATATTAAGAACCATTGGAAGACTTATAGGTTCCCTCATCCCTTTGCTCCTCGTACGCTCACTCGCCTGCCCTCCCACTCTTCAATTTTTCAGTCTTCCCAGTCTCCTGCCATCATACCTCCACTCCCTTCTGCCTCTCCATCTCCATCAGTGTTCCCAAAACTTCCCACCAGTTTGGCTTGGCTACCTTTAGTAACTTTGTAACCTTTTACTGTTTTTTTCCTGACCACCCTGTGATTCTATTCTCTGCACTGCAGAAGCTTGATGGTGATTTGATTCAGAAGATTTGCTGCTTTGACCCAACTGCCACATATATGCAGGTTCAGACGGGGCTGCTGGCTAACTGTATCAAAGGTATATATCAAAAACGAATTCTGGGGTCACATGCTGCAGCTAAGCATTGTCTCAATGAACTCTCCGCTGAATTTTTGGCGCCCCAACTAATTAAACCACAGACAAAGCATTCTAAACATCTGTAGAATCTTTTTGATCAATAAGAAAGACAGCCCTGCTAAGTATGATATCAAAACTCACAGCTCTAAGAGATGGCAGCCAATCTGCTTTGAAATGGGTTCCATCACCACATGTCGGAGAACAAAAGTTACTTTGATGAGTAAACTCTTTTTGTATACATTTCAGGCTGCTCTGACTTGTACCAGGGAACTGACCCAGGTCAGAACAGCACAAAATGGGTAATCACCATCTTTGTAAACAACAGCCCACAGACACACCAAGTGCTTGTTGGCTACAAGTAAGAATCTGGGCCTCAGTCTGTCTTTCTCTCTCTCTCTCCTCATGAGGATGAGCTTTCCAAGGTGGTAGGACATGGAAGAGGCTGTTATAATTCTGAACATCTGTAACAGAAACACGCAGGTTTCCTATTGACTTGTGTTTAGATTTTTACAACAGCATCTTTTTATATTAACCCCCACCCCACCCCACCCCACCCCATCCCAATACTCTTTCATTTGTTTAAAGAACAAACTGTCCTTTGCTGAACTGATGCTAGATGGAGGGTCTGTTAAAATCAGATGAGCAGTTGGCACTCACTAACTAAACTTGGTTTGTTTATTGATACTACTTTGACATGTATCTTTTTATAGATCTAGCCGAGGCATGAACAGTAAACATTTAACCAGGCCTGGCTCCTTCCCTTCTGATATTAAACTAATTTATTGGAACAAGAAGAGCAGCCCCACGTGGCCCCTCTTTCCCCACAATTCAAGCCCTGGATATAGATGGAGAGAATATAGATCTGCATTTGTAAAAGACAAGCTGCTGCTATTCTACAAAGGAACAGTTACCTGGCATGTAACCTATTCTGGGACTCAAACCAATTAGGATTTAGGAACTGAGGAGACAATTCAGTGGTCTAATGGCAAATACCACTGACAGTCATATATATCAATTTCAAAATGTATTACAACATTCACGTAGATACACGTTCCTGTGTTTTCCTCGCATGCTCCACACACCTGTACTGTAATATAATATGAATCACTTAACTGCCTACACCATGTACCAGTAAAGCAACAGAGAGCTGCAAAATACAACTTCTCAGTGATATACACATCAGAATTATTCCAGGTCCCTTTAATGCTGTGTACCTACTAGTGACCTTTAATTGGTACATATCAAAATAGCTGAAAAAGGCAACTAAACTTCAACCTCAGAATCTGAACATGGAAAAAGCACTTTGCTTTTCTCACCTTTACCATTACATTTTAATGTCAAATGTCTAGTATTAAAGTCTAGCACAGCACCTAGCACAAATCCTATCACAATACAAGTAAACAGTAAAAGATGGAATTGATTTATACATAATTGATTTATTAAGTTGAAACCACCCATTACAACAAACCAGATTACAGAATAACAGCTGTCATGTTTAATTACATTTTTTATTAAAGCAGAATCTATAAAACATACAACTAGTCCATAAAAAATAAAATCAGGCTGCCATGGAAGAGACTTTCTGAAAGCATCTAACTGATTTCTTTATGGATTCATACAGACATTCTAGAGGAACTGCCATACCCTTATTTAAAATCGGTACAACCAGTTAATCTGTTTTAGAGCAGGATGAACTAAAACAAGTCAGGAAAAAATTAGACTAATGTCTGCATTCTAAAGCAACCTGATGAACAGCAAGTACACATCTGATCTCCCTCACAACTTATGTCAGGGTAGTCATTTTTTGTCAAGGTCCAAATTTCTTGATCAAGGTATAGTCAAAGGCCAGACTCCAGAGAAAATAATAACAACATGATAATAATAAGTAAATAAAAAGATTTTGGGGTCTGTTCAAAAGCATCTGGCGGTCCGGATTTGGTCTGCGGTCCATCTACTGACTACCCCTGACTTACATGCAGCAGAGATTTGTATAACTCGCCAAAGTGACCATGAACAGAAATAAAAGCACAGGACTATAGGACATAAAACAGGAAGGGACCTCTGGGGTCATCAAGTCCAGTCCCCTGCTATCTCATGCAATCCAGGACAGCAATAATTATCCCTGCTTGGTACATAATTCAGATTTCACAAATGCAAAATAATTAGGAAGAATCATGGCATTGAGTTGAAAGAGTGTATGCATACTAACAATTCCACAAGAACTAAATAGCACTGGGAAGGAAAGGATCTGGCCCGGCTCATCCCGGCTTGAATCACTAAGGATGTAGCAGACAGGCTTGAAAGGTAGCAAACATATCTGAGAACAAAATTGTGCTATAAAGACTAACTAGGCTATAGCATGGCTTAGGTAGCATGGTTCTCAGAAAAAAATAAACACTGCTCAGAGAAACCAGGCTACAACCATGTCTAAACATGATGGTAGCTTTTATATCTCATTTATGATCTTAGTGAGAGTTGAGCCAGAGAGAATAAGTCACCTTCCTACAACTCTAAAAACAACTATCAAAGGAATTTAATATATAATATCAAATATTTGTATTTACCCTTCAACAGGTCTTTCTACCTGCCTCTGCCATGCCTATGTCATTACCTTGTCTTTGGATCAACGCACAGTTGGATGCGCGCACAACACACAAGTGTATTCGTTTCTTTGGTTCAACCATGCACATGTTAAAAGGACCTTTTAAAACTCAATAGGCCAAGTTCAGCCCAGGTGAAACTCGGTTGATTTGCCCTACTGAACCCAGACCTGAATTTTCCAGCATATTTACAGGGCTTATTCATTCCAACCATGCAAACTGAAAGACATGCAAACACATCTAACAGGACAAGAATGAACTTTGCTGTCTAATAGTCAAACAAGGTGGGTGAGGTATCTTTTATTGGACCAACATCTGTTGGTGAGAGAGACAAAGAAGAGCTCTTTGTGGCTCAAAAGCTTGTCTCTTTCACCAGCAGAAGTTGGTCCAATAAAAGATATTACCTCACCCCCTTGTCTCGCTAATATCCTGGGATGGACAAGGCTACAACTACACTGCACAGAAAAGTCAGACAGTAACGCCAGAGGGTTTGTTTGCTCCCAGCAGGTGTCAGCGTTCTAACATACCAATCATGAATGCTGCTTGTCTCATTTTAAAAAATCTATAGCATTTGTAAAGCAAATTCAATGGATTGAAAAGGCAAATTACTACTTTATAAACAGCCATGGAATATTAGCATGTTTCTATTGCAGAAAAGCTATGTTGGGCAATCAATAATGCAGCAGTGGATGATGGTTACTAATTCTCATCCAGCTAGAAAGTATGGTTGTAGTTCAAGTCTTAAAGTAGGAACTTCCTACTGCAGTTTGACTCTTGGGATGCTCACTTCGGATTTCTTCAGTAAGTGAGAAACTCTAGGTCATGATTCTGCATCAGAATCTGCTAGTATGGGGCCCCTAAGATTGTGCAATATTCCACTAACTTTTGGACTCCACGTGGGTACAGTGATCTATGCTAGTGGGTCATGCTAGAGCACTGGCCCTAATTTTGAAATGGACTTCTGTGTTATGGTTTTGTTTGTTTTAGGTATACCTAGAGAAGAGGTGTGGAAGCATAACTCAGTTCCAGCTGAATACCTGTACAACTGGGCACTTACCTGTCTATCGCTACTAGAGCTTACAAAGGAACTACAGCATACGCAAGATTCACCTTTAGCATCTCTAACTCCAAGACCCAGCCTGATTGCATATAAGTCAACAGAAGTTTTGCTGTCCTCTAACCCTAGTGATTCTATTATTTAATGTTACTTTTAAATGTTTGGCTTTACGTTTGCTATTCATAGCTAATAAACATAAGTTGCTTAACAGGTGTAGAAAAGCATTAGGAATATCTAAGTAATTTATTTAGAAATGTTAAAAGGAACAATTCTGATAGCACAGGTGGATCATTCTAAACTCAAGAGACTTGACCGAAGAGAATACTCTCTGGTTTTCATTTAATTCTGACAAGAGAAGAGGATTAAACAAGAGGAAACATATAACTTGTATGTCTACCACATTACATGATTCATAAATGATAACAGAAAAAATCCTTATGAATATTTAGCAAAGATTAATTTTCCTAAAATGACATTTTCCAAGTCACTTTAAGCCTAGAAAGGATTGTTGTAGAGCATGCTTTCAGCTACTCCCAATGGGCAGTACACTTATTCTGGAAAATCCCTCTGGTTTTAATGTGACAGGAGTTTTCTTATTGGGTTAAAGCTTGTTTACAGCAAACTTTACTGCTCCCCATCTTTGCAATAAAGTATCTTTTGGCAGAATCAGTTTTTTAATAAAATGTTGGGAAATTAAATTTCTTTTTCTTTATTTAGTTGACAAAGTGTGATGTCTTCCAAATACTTTCTAATTTGAGATTGCAGGTTGCTTTTAACCTCCCCATATAAAACGATGGTGATTATCTGATAGCTGCTTCTAACCATAACATATTTTTGTTGGGGGAAAGGCTTTTCAGGTCACTTGCAGTGATATTTCTAGCAACAATGTCTTTACAGATATACTGATAGCCACAAGCACTTGTCCCTTCAGAAGATGCTCACAAACAATCCATTGTGAATACAAATTACTTACTAAGCTTTATGAATGGAACAAAAAAGGAAGGGTGCTTATATATTACATGGTTTGCTTCAGCGAGTCAGGTAACACACCAGGGCTTTGTCTAGGTCAGTGTCTCCACCTTTTCAGGTAACTGAACCAAACTAAGACCTCAGCTACACTTGCCTGTACTGCTGTCACCCATCTGAACATTGCACTGCATTGGAGCTTGATCACAATTTGGAGGAGCCAAAGGTCCATTGCAGGCAGAGTGTGCACAGCTGATTGTGAGGCAGGCAGCAGACAAAGGAACTTCATTAAGGTAGAGATGATCAGACTAACGAAAGCAGAGAGTACCAGGACTTGTATGTACCCAGTCTAAACATCACTTGGAGAAAGCCTGTTTCCCTCCTTCTCATAGCATGATTCTTACACTGTCAAACGATCAGTTCTCCTCCAAAAAGAAAACATCTGTGCCTGGACTCTGGATGCAACAGCATCTCACGGCATGTCATTGCTCTGTTCAGACTGTTTCCATGCGCGGTGTTAGGGTCACCGATTCTCCCCTGCTCCAGCGGACAGTCCCGCCTGGGGAGCGGGCAGGTGACGGTACAACGCCCCCAGCTGAGAGTTCCCCTCTGACGGGGCTGGCGGCGTTTGATACCCAGTTTGCACCGCTACAAGCAGCTTCTCCCTGTGCAGGGCCCCGGAGAAGGTCCCTGGGGAGGGGGGGATAAAACGCCCCCCCCCCCCAGTATCACTCACTGGCCATTGCGTGTCACACAGAGGGGACCCGTGTGAGCTCCACCGACTCCCCCCGCCCCGGGGGAACTGTTCCCGTGGCGAATTCCTCTCACCCCTGCACACGCTTTACACCTTATTTCCAGGCTGACCGGGTCCTGCCCCGCGGCGCGAGGAGGAACCGGCGCCCGCCGGCCAGTGCCCGGATGCAGCAGCGCAGCGCGCCCGACCCCAAGATGGCGGCGCCGAGCAAGCAGTGAGCGGGGCCCGGGCGGGTGACGGCTTGTGGCGGGCGCAGGCCCAGGGAGACTCTGGGGACGGGGAGGTGGCGGGGAGGGGAGAAGCGCCTGGGGGAGGGCAGTGTTGGAGGGGGGAGAAGCGCATGGGGGAGGGCAGTGAGGGTGGGGGAGAGGCCCGTGGGGGCATGGGAGGCTGTGGGGCTGGAGGGTGATGCCATAGGGGGTGGCAGTGAGGGGGAGGGTGGGGGAGAGACCCATGGAGGACTGGGGGGGGATGGTGCCATGGGGGAGGGCAGTATGGGGGAGAGGCCCATGGGGGCATGGCAGGTTATAGGGCTGGGGAGGATGATGCCCTGGGGGAGGGCAGTGAGGGGAAGATTGGGGGAGAGGCCTGTGGGGGCATGGGAGGCTATGGGGCTGGGGAGGATGATGCCCTGGGGGAGGGCAGTGAGGGGAAGATTGGGGGAGAGGCCCGTGGGGGCATGGGAGGCTATGGGGCTGTGGGGGGTGCCCTGGGGGAGGGCAGTGAGGGGAAGATTGGGGGAGAGGCCCGTGGGGGCATGGGAGGCTATGGGGCTGGTGCCATGGGGGGTGGCAGTGAGGGGGAGGGTGGAGGAGAGACCCATGGAGGACTGGGGGGGGGGGATGGTGCCATGGGGGAGGGCAGTATGGGGGAGAGGCCCATGGGGGCATGGCAGGTTATAGGGCTGGGGAGGATGATGCCCTGGGGGAGGGCAGTGAGGGGAAGATTGGGGGAGAGGCCCGTGGGGGCATGGGAGGCTATGGGGCTGGGGGGGTGCCATGGGGGAGGGCAGTGAGGGGAAGATTGGGGGAGAGGCCCGTGGGGGCATGGGAGGCTGTGGGGCTGGGGGGGGTGCCATGGGGGGTGGCAGTGAGGGGGAAGGTGGGGGAGAGACCCATGGAGGACTGGGGGGGGGATGGTGCCATGGGGGAGGGCAGTATGGGGGAGAGGCCCATGGGGGCATGGCAGGTTATAGGGCTGGGGAGGATGATGCCCTGGGGGAGGGCAGTGAGGGGAAGATTGGGGGAGAGGCCCGTGGGGGCATGGGAGTCTATGGGGCTGGGGGGTGGTGCCATGGGGGAGGCCAGAGTGGGGAAGGTTGGGGGAGAGGCCTGTGGGGGCATGGGAGGCTATGGGGTTGGGGGGTGGTGCCATGGGGGAGGGCAGAGTGGGGGGAGGTTGGGGGAGAGGTCCATGGGAGGCTATAGGACTGTGTGGGGGGGGAGATGATGCCATGGGGGTGGTAGTGAGGGGGAGGTTGGGGGAGAGGCCCTGGGGGGAGGCCCATGAGGACCTAGGGAATGGGGTTGAGATGAGGGGACATGAGGGCCAGTTGGGGGGGATGGTGGCATTGGGGGAATGACAATGTGGGGGAGTGGCCTTGGGGATATAGGGTCCTGTGTGGTAGGCTGAGAGGATAGGGCCCCAGGGGGACATGGAGGGGGTCACCAGGGCCTGGGATTGGTGGGGAGTCTGGGGTCCTGTTGGGGAAGGAGATAGGGTGATGCTGTTGGGGGCACAGGGTGGGATGGTGAGGGTGGATGAGGACATGGGGCAGATGCTGGGGATGTGGGGCAGCTCTTGAAAACACCACCTTCAGGCAATGGGGTTACTCATGTGGGCCCCTGCAAAACAGTGTGGAGGATTGTGGCGTGCTCAGAAGCAATCTGCACCTGGGGCTGTGTGATAAACAGAAGACTTACAAATTGCTTTAAAAACTTTACAATTCTGTTGTAGCCAATTTCTGTCCCCATGTCAGTGACCCCAAGTGAGATGATTAAACCCAAAGGAGGTTTAATGCTCAGTTTCCCTTTCCCCATCCAGATGTTTAATTATTTTCTGTCTTTCCCTTAGCTTGGGCAATGGAATTGGAAATCAACAAAATCACTTTGTTTTGTTTTATTCAATTTGGGCTCTAGGGTCTCAGGGCAACTTTGGAAAAGGCAAACATTGCAAGGGAATGTTTGTTTGTTTTAAAAGCAACTGTTTAGCCTGGAAGCTTCTTGCATCAAATTAATAGAAATATATCATTGGGTCTAGAGCTAGTAAAAGTTTGTTTTTCCCAAATCTAATTTTGGGGTCAAATTTATTATTGTTTACTTCCTGTACAACTCTCAAAGCCTTTCCAAACAGGAAAGAAGACCTGTTCCCTGCCCCTAGGAGCTCTTAGGCCTGGTCTACACTTAAAAATTAGCTCAACCTACATCACTCAAGGCAGATAGCCTATCTACCTACCCACCTCTACTGCACTCATCACATTAAGCTATGTCTACACTACTGTGGTAAGTCGACCTACGCTACGCAACTTCAGCTACGTTATTCACGTAGCTGGAGTCGACATACCTTAGGTCGAGTTACCGTGGGGGGTTGATGGGAGAAAATCTCCCCTCAACTTACTTTACTCTTCCTGTTTGGGGGGTGGGTGTCTTTACTAGACCCGCTAAATTGACTGCTGGTGGATCGATCTCAGAGCGTAGATCCCAGCTGTAGTGTAGACCTGCCCGTATTGTCAGAGCACCTTCCAGTAGTGCCTTAAGTGGCATGACTAACATCTGTCACATGCAGTTCCTTCTCTCTCATTCTGCTGGGGGCGGGAATTGTGTGCGCAATGGAGTGTTTTGTATTGGTGGGTTTTTATTTTGTTTAATGTACCTGTTGTTCTGTGTGTATATACCAGAGGGCCAGTCAAAGAGGTGTGCCTTAATTTGGAGGGGAAGGTGGTAAGGTTTGGGATTGTCCTTTGTTCCTGTGGGAGTTTGTTCCACAGTCCAGGACCAGCCCCCTGAGAAAGCTCTGTTTCTTACACCATAGAGTTCATTTGTGCAGTGGAGTGGGGTTATCAACTACAGACTTCATTCTGGATCTTTAGGTCCTGGTGTACTTCTGCAGTACAAGTAATAAATAATAATAATAGGTGATCTTTTAGATGGCCTGGGCCCAGGCCTTTGCATTCCTTGAGAATAGTACTGAGACCTTGAACTTGATTTGATATTCTATAGCAGTGGCTCTCAACCTTTCCAGACTACTCTACCCCTTTCAGGAGTTTGATTTGTCCTGCGTACCCCCAAGTTTCACCTCACGTAAAAACTACTTGCTTACAAAATCAGACATAAAAATACAAAAGTGTCTCAGCACACTGTTACTGAAAAATGACTGACTTTCTCATTTTTACCATATAATTATAAAATAAAACAATTGGAATATAAGTATTGTACTCACATTTCAGCGTATAGTATATAGAGCAGTATAAACAAGTCATTGTATGATATTTTAGTTTGTACTGACGTTGCTAGTGCTTTTTGTGTCACGTGTTGTAAAATTAGGCAAATATCTAGATGAGTTGATGTACTTCCTGAAAGACTGCTGTGTACCCTCAGGGTACGCGTACCCTTGGTTAAGAACCACTGTTCTACAGGAACCCTCTGTAGGCAGCAGCTACAGGTTTGATGTGCTCCTATGTTGGTGAGGAAACATGCAGCAGCGTTCTGTGCTAACAAACCCTTCCCAAAAGAGTGGAAATAATCTCTTAAGAAAGACAAATGCTTATTTGTAGGTTTGGCAGAATTTGATTTTTTTTTTTATAATTTCAACGGTTAATATCAATTTTATTTTTAACTATTTTTCTATTTTTATCAATTTAAATTTTCACGGTTGCGTAAAATTATGGGACATTAGATAACGGGAGGCAGACAATAATTATTTAATGACAGTAGATGTTGAGATTCAAAAAGTTAAAACTTTATAACCATTAAAACACAAATTGTTAATGTCACATCAAAGTGTACAAAGTAAATATCCTTAAACTCTAATAAGTTCACAAGCAGCATTTTTCTTACCTATCTGTGAATTTTGATTATTGGTGAAAATTATTTTTCGAGGTGTGCCCATGTTTAATCCTTTGCAGAATAAAGACTCCTAACTAGTTTCTTCTTGCGGTAGAAGTGGGCCTTCAGGAGGGATTTAAGTGAGAGGGTACTGGCTTTGTGGACCAGCTCTGGAAGGGCATTGACTGCAGAGTCGGTGGCATGGAAAAAAGCATAAAGACTGCTGTAGGAGAAGTGTATGAATGGGTGACAAGATTGGCTACATTGTACCAAATAATGTCCTAAATTATGCCCAATAACAGTGGCACTGATGCTGATTTTGCTAGTATGCTATTTTCTATTTTTAAAATTGGGTGGTTGTTTTCTTTGTCTTGGAATATAATACATATATTACTGTATTATTGTCAATAATAATAAAAGGGTGATTTCTAACCTTTTTCTCCAGATATGGGCTTATTTTGCCCAAGAAAGCATTGCAGAAAACTCTGATGTTGAAGAAACATTCAGTCTTTGCAGATGACTCTGATGAAGAGGTTAGTTATCAATAATTTTCTCCAGAGTATCATTGAGATGTACATTTCATTTTGGTGCTTTTCAGTACGTTAAATGGAGGATTACTTTGAGCTGAATATTGACTGGGAACATTTTATGGGCAGATACCTGCTAATAACAAAAGAAGTCCAAACTCAATATACATTTCATTTCCAAAAATGCCTTTTTGAGTGGCATGATCTAGTGGTGAAAGCAAAGATCTGGGCCTGGGGAGCTCCGAGTTCTTTCCTTGATTCTGCCACTGATTTGTGTGATCTTGAGCAAGGTACTTAACTTCTCCGTAGGCAAATGGTTCTTTGAAATAGATTTTTGCTGTTCTGGAACGGTTACGTCCAGAATCTCAGAAGACCTTTAACGGCTCATTTCTTCAGCTTGTGTCTATATCTAAAATAAGTCTACACTAATGCTTATAAATGTGTGTACTCTGGGGTATTTCTGAAGAACATGGTGCAGTTTAAAGTTCACAGAATTCTGCACTGTTTTTAAGGGGGTACATTTTGTTTTAGGTATTTTTGAAATACAAATCAGTGCTCTAATAGCCTGATCCAACTTCATTTGAAGTCCTATCTGGATCTTAATGAAAATAGTGCAAAATTAGCACTGTTGTGTATGCAAATTCTCATTTATTTTAACACAATAGGTAAGAAACAGTCAGAGTTGTGCACCTGAGAGTTGTCTGGTTATGCCATACACATTTGAAGTTACTTTGTATAGTTTGAAAAGGAGTATAATTTATCGCAGGTTTGTCACTTGTGAGTTATGAGTCTATACTCTGAAAAACACAGGTAAAATTACACTATATCCCTATGTTTGTAGCTCTGTCTGACATGTTCTATTCCTGTATATAAAGGGAAATATTCCATAGACTTGTTTGGTGGCTGGGTGAGCAAGTTGAACATATTATACATGTGGGCAAAATAAAAGATGAAATGTATCGTAAGTCTCAGGAACAGAATGAAGTAACTGCACTAGTCAAGATGTTTTTGTAAACAGATTGGATTAAACACAAGGATGAATTATTGTTTATCCTTAAAATTTTACAAACAAAGGTCCCAATCCTGTAAACACTTACCCACACACTTAAGTTTACTTACGTGAGTAGTCTGATTTAATTTAGTGGTGCTACTTGTGAGAGTAAAGTTAAGGACATGTTTGCAGGATCTGGGCCAAACCTCACAAGGATTCTTTGACAGCTTATTTTTGTTAAGCATTCACAAAAATTGAGTTCATAATTGGCATGGAGCATAATTAGGAAGTGAAATGATCTTCTAGAAATCTAAACTTTGTAGATTTTAAAGAATTCCTGCTTTGTCATTAGTTGATTGGGATATAGAAGAATGCCATATACTTTTTGTATTTCTTTTTCTTGATGATGCAATTTAATTTCTGAATGATGACTTCCATGACGTTTCAAGTAGAGCATTAGGACATGTACAGTACAGTACTGCTAGTACATGACGTACCTAAACATGTACTCTGGTTCTTCCTCTATGTTCCTGTGAAAATCTCAGCAATCCAATCAATTTAAATCCTTTAAAAAATTGCTCTATATTGACATTAGGGTTTCACAGTGTTGCTTAAACATTCATATTTTGGCAGCTGTCTCAGATAATCAGTCACTACTGTTATGACAATATTTTGTGCTCTAAAACGCAAAAACCTCAAAAACTGAGACCTGGGGAAAATTATGTTAAAATGTCACATTTTAAATCAAGACTGTTTTGTTTTGACAAATGTAACTGCTGTCAGCTTCAGTTTAGAGCAATATAACTATGAAAGTGAATTAATTTGCCAATAACAATGCTATCTGTAAGAAGTTTAAAATGAAAAACATACTAAGCATCCTATTCACAATTTGCTTGTAAGTTGCCTCACAAGCTTCGGAAACATTCCTGCAGTCTGTCTCAATGTTTACTAGGGCAAAATATGCTAAAATATATGTAAGTTTTCCGTATTTGATACACACAATCCTGTTTTTATCAATTTAAAATAAATGAGTGACATGAAAAGTAGTAAATCAAGAATGAAATCTGGCCCTACTAAAGTTAGTGGAAGTAAGATTTCACACAAAGTCCTTAAATTTGTCTAAGTTGGCACTTTATAAGTGGAAGATAACAGGTCAAGGAGAAGGTAAATCCCAAAGGTTTAATTCCTAGGCTGAAAAATTTGCCACCACAAAGCTTTTAAACTAAATTGTAGTCTGAAGGGAAAAATATCTGCTGAGAGTTTCCATCATTTTAATGTTGCTGTATGTAAAGAAAAGTAAATCAAGATGGAGAAAGCACCTTGCAACAAGTTGTCTTTACTACATGGAAAGCTGAGAGCTTGTTTTATAAGACATAAGAACGTTCAAGTACTTAGACTTAGGTTTTTTTATTTGCTGAACATATTTTCTTATACCTCTAATAAATACAGCTCATATCTTATTTCTCTAATAAATCCAACATACAGCACAAATATAGCAAGAGAGTTACCCTGTGATCTCCAAATTTGTTAGATTTCAGTGAGCAATCGCTTCCTAAGAAATCCCTATTTACGCCAATAATATAAATGTTCTTCCCAAATTCTTCCGTCACTGAAACTAAAGAACCTAACTTTGGAAGAGCTTTTAATTAAGGCCCCGGTGCTGCTTTAAGATCCACTATCATGGATTCCTTGTACCCACGTGGAGTTCCATTAAAGTTCAGGGGTTCCATGCTAGCAGATTATAGTAAAGAATCATAACCTAAGTTACTATTATGGTAACTAAAAACAGATTGTCATGCTCGGTATTTTAGAAGTACTAATATATTGCCTGCCTCACAGTGGTTTGAAGATTATTTAGTTGACATTTGTGAAGAATTTTGAGAATAAATATTATGGAAGTACTGTACTACATGTTTAAGGCAACACTGGCAGCTTGAGATCTAGTCATTTTCAAGAAGCGAGTTTAAAGTAGTTTCATCTACTGCAACTGACATCCGAATCCCACAAACACTTATGCTTATTCTTGACTTTATACACACAAGTTCTCCTGTTGACTTCAGTGGGACTCCTCTCGTAAAAGTTAAGCACTTTTGTTTTCAGGATGGAGGCCTATGCAGGAGAAACAGTGAAAATGGCTATACACAAAGTGCTAGCAAACACAAAAAGTAAATAAACTACAAACCGTTATTTCCCCCAGCTAATCCCTTTCAGTTCACAGTACTAGTTTTCACATTTTCAGATTGCAGTGTGATATTTTTTTTTAATGGATCCATATCCCTTTAACATTTCAGGAGGATGGAAGATTACATTTTCTTTTACCTTTACCTTAATAATTTGAGCATAAAGTATCAGCACATTAATTTAAAGAAAATATTGTCAACGCAGATTTGAGCCAACATTTAGATTTTTAAAATAAAATGTTTAAAAAGTAGAAGCCCAATAGAAATCAGTAATTTGTTCCAAAATATTCAATGTAAACAGTAATTGCCATCCAGTTTTTTCAGCAGAGAGAACCTGAAAGAGAACAGGTTATAAACAAAACTGTTTCATTAATTTTTATTGTCCAAGCTGGACAAATGCAAAAAGTAAGTAAATGGTGAAAAGGAAATTGTATTATTAGTTTGAATAATCTATGGCCTTACTAGTAGCCAAGAAATTAGTTTGTTTAAAATACAAGATGTTTAAATTTATCCAGCCCACTTTTAAAAAAATATAGTTATAACTTAATAATTTCTACCTGCTCCAGCAGAGGGTGCAGCAACCCAGGCAAATTACAGTTTGGTGTGTGCTCCTGGCATTGAGGCACTGAGACAACAGTATAATGGGTGGTGGATAGAGCTGGGTATTTTACAAATAAAAATAATTGATTATCTTAGGAACATACTGTTAAATTGCTATATAACAAAGGAGTTTAAAGCAGAATCTTTATCCTCTTTAAATGTTGTCCCATAGATAAAGAGAAGATAAGTATTCTGGAGGTAGCGTTACAGTATATTTAACTTCTGCGTCTAACTACAATGTTATGTTTTTATCAACCAAAATTTACTTCTGAGAATTTTAATCATGCCCACAGTCTGTGAATTTTAAACTCTAATTTAAAAATGTTTTAATTTTTTTAATATTATGCTCACTCCACTTGCCACTCTAAAAGTTTTCAATGTAGGTGAGATCTGTTACCCAAATATTACCGTTGGTTTTCTAAAGCTAAACTTGAGTTCTTTTTTTCTCTTGTGTGGGGGAAAATCCAGAGCAAACCCAAGTGGAAAAGAAACACTATATCTGTCTGAGGTCCCTCATTCACATAGTTTCTGAGCAATTCACAAACTGCCCCTGTGAAGTAGCAATGTCATATTACAGAAGGTTTCAGAGTAGCAGCCGTGTTAGTCTGTATCCGCAAAAAGAACAGGAGTACTTGTGGCACCTTAGAGACTAACAAATTTATTAGAGCAGCTTATGCTCTAATAAATTTGTTAGTCTCTAAGGTGCCACAAGTACTCCTGTTCATATTACAAAAGGGAAACAGAGGCACAGAGTGACCAAGAGTGGGATCCACAAACGTATTTAGGCACCTAAGTCCTGATTTTAGGCACCGCTGAGATCCACAAACCTCCAGCTCAGCTAATCCTGTAGGCGCCTCAACTCACTTGGTGCCTAAGTTTTTGCTGTAAAAGTTCCCTAGGTGTCTATGTTTCTGGCTCTGATCATGTGCACTGCAGCCCTACTCTAGGTGACCGGGCACCTAAGTCCCAGAGTGATTCACGAACTAGGGGAGAGATGGGTGTTTGGCCACCTAATTCACATGCGGGGCCCGATCCAGTAGGCAAGCTCAGAGGTAGTCTAATTCCACACAAAACAGCCAGGGGGAAGAGGACTTCTTTTACAACTTTTAGCTGAGTGGTTAGCGTTTTTCGTCTTCCTCTACAGCAGGGGCACGAGTCACCTGCAGGTTTAAACGAGTGTAAATGGTGGATTCTCTGTAACTTGATGTCTTTAAATCATGACTTGAAGACTTCAGTAACTCAGCTGGAGGTTAGAGGTCTATTACAGGAGTGGGTGGGTGAGGTTCTGTGGCCTGCAATGTACAGGAGGTCAGACTAGATGATCATGATGGTCCCTTCTGGCCTTAAAAGTCTGAGACGTGGGATGTGGGAGACTGCTGGATCAAGTCTTCCCTGTGCCTGATGAGGAGAAGGGATTTGAACAGCGATCTGCCTGCCTGAGGAGAGTGCCCCAACCACTAGGATATGGAATGTTGTGGCATGAATCTCCCTAAATCTCTCCTGTTGAAGTTGTTCCACTTAAATTAATTAATTGAATAATTAAATATTGATTAGGCCAGAGCAAGAGTTAGAATGACTGTATCTTAGTGGTTAGGGCATTCACCTGCAAGGTGGCAGTTCCCTGGCAGCCGAACACCTGTCTTCCCCCCAGTTTGTGACTCTCAAACAGTGATAGGTGCCTCCCTGCAGCCAGGACTTGGCACCGAATTCAGAGAGAGGGGTGGGGCTAAGTACCCACCCTTCTCATTGCATCTCCCATTGTCTAGCTTAGGCGGCTCCCTGCCTACCATGAGGTCTTTGTGCATCACATTCTAAGGCACCTATCTCTCCCCATTCATTTTATAGGAGCCGAAGTCAGGCTTTGTGGATCTCAGTGTTACTCCAGTGATTTTTCTAGGTCTCTAAAAGTTACGCTCTGTGAAGCTCAGCATCACAACACCTAAGTCTCCTTTGTGGATCCAGGCCTAAATGACTTGTCCAAGGTCTCTCAGGAAGTCTGTGGCAGGGATTTGAACCCAGGGATCCCAAGCCAAGCCCCAGGATCACCTTGCTCTCCAATACATATCTTTCTACATAGAATGAGAGGAGAAAAAAAATAAATCCAATGAAATAATTATTTAATCATCTTGATTTTATTGTAGAACGTAGAATCTGTGTAAAATTCTGCAACTGCAGAGACCTCAGCGCTTTGAAACTGAGGAGTGGGGAAATTACTAGTTTTCAGTCAGACTGCTTGTGGACTTGCATTACATGTCTCAGTAACCAAGTACTATTGTCCAGAAACATTTTTCTATGCATGTGGGTAATATTAATGGATGCTGTCTGTAAAGCCTTGCTAAAATTCATGAAAGCATCTCCGTCATTTAATTAATATGCTACATATAAAAACAAAACAATGAAAAGTAAAGATTGCAAATGGCAAATTTTAATGTCACATTTATAACTAAACAAAAGCTTAAGTTAAATTCCCTTTCCTCCAAAGGATTTTTAATGGAGGCTGAAATACTGTTTAACGACGTCCTTACGACCAGACTCCACTATAACAAATCATACAGAACTTACCATGTTATGTCAGCGTGGTACACAGCCAGCAAAAAGCAATAATCTCACAACTGCCTTTATAAAAAAAAATCATTTCTTTTTAAACAAAATTACTTTATTAGTTCAGTAATAATTTCAGGGCTTTTCAAGATAAGGAGCAGCATTTGGGAGGGGTTTCATTTCCTGTCTGCTACTTTATCAGTCAGAACTACATCTCGAATGTCTGAAGATTGTGTATTTATAACTGAACTCTAATAAAGTCCATGCTGGGGAATCTGCACACCTGACTTGGTCATTGTGATTATATATTAGATACCAAACTTGTGTTCCCTTTTTTTTAATGTTACTATGCATATTTCATTAAGATTTTGCCTGCATCCTTGCTGCATCTGTTAGAAGGGATTTGAAAGGTGATAATGTCTTATAAAGTCTGCTCACTGTAGCCAAGCTGGTTAGTGGAAGTAAGTTACTATAGAAGAAAGTCCTTTGGCTTGCTCATTTAAGCAAAATGTCCATGTTAGTGGGACAGAAATTCTCTTTAAATGAAGTGTTAGTCATGAATGATAAAGCAAGAAAGGAGGCTTGTTAATTCTAGTACACTAGGTAAAACCTAATGTGTAGCTATCATAGCAAGGGAAGGATTTGTTCTTTCACTATTTTCAGTGTTAAAATCTTTAAAATTGTGTTTTAATTTCCCTTACCACTAGGAAAGCCTTTTATTGAGCACGTAGACTATAGCAATAAATCATTTATGAGTCTTTAACAATAACGCAGAACAGAAATTATTTCTGAAAAGGACTTGTCCCCTATATTCCTCTTCACCTAGGACTTGTCTGTACGACTGCTGCATTGTTGCTTGCTCTGCTCCTGTCTATGGAGTTTACTAGAGCATCCTTTAGTGCAAATTGAGACTTCATTTACAGCAAGTGAGGTGCCTGTTTCCGTATCAGTCAGGATCCCTCCATGCAGGTTTCCCTGTCCTAGCAACTTTTAGAAATTGCAGCCTTGCTTCTCCTTTACACTGAGGGCTTGTCTATCTAGGGAAATGCACCAGCAGAACTATAGCGTAGTTATGCCAGTATAACTCCCTGCTTGGAGACTCTGATTCCAGTAAATTTCCCCATTTAGATAAGCTCTCATGATACTTTACACGGCTCTAGCAATATAACAGGGCCTTAAAGTGGGTGTAACTAAAAATTTTTTTTTTTTTTCCTTTTTTTTGCCAAAGCTGTATGACATGGCCTTAGTATGAATGAGTCAAATCCTGAGATTCCTGATGAAGAACTAAGAACTGGATCACAGATCATAAATACAGTAATCTTTGGTCTTGCCTTCACTAGAAAAACTCTTAACTCAAGATAAAATCCTAATGAAGACAAGGCAGTTTGTAGTTTTCGCATGAGTTGGAAGGTCAAGTTAAAGACTAGGTTTACCAGTAGTCTTTAGCTTGACCTGCTAACTCATGTGAAATATGAGCTGTCTTGTCTTCATTAGGATTTTACCTTGAGATAGCTAACTCGAGTTAAAACATATTTTTTTTTTGTCATAGTGCAGACAAGGTCATTGAATGTAGTGGGATAGCTGGCCTTGCCAGTTTCTTGGATGTTTAACTAATCATGTATTTAAAATGTATGGAATATATATACAGTAGGGTTTTCAGAAACAATGTAAACAGGTCTGTTAGGTCTGAATCCTCACTCTGGCACCTTGAGTGCAGGAAGGCCCGCAAGGATTTTAAAAATTAATACTTGCCACTTCAGGCTTGTATTACACTCCCAAGGTTACAGCGTCTCTCTGATCTTGGCTTGGTAAACGCTGCCACCACCCAAATGCAAAAAAAAAACCCTTTGAACCCAGGAAGGAGCACTTGGGAATTCCTTCCTGTGGGGTATCCTCAAGCCTTTCACCACCCCCTCCGGGAAGAGCTGAGAAAGAAAACAAAGGAAATTAGCCGTGGCTACCAGCTAATCCAACAACATGCACAAACCTCTTAGGACACCAAAAATCCAATCCTGTTCTTAAAAAAGGTAAATTTTATTAAAAACAAAAAGGGGAAAAAATACATCTGGAACTTAGGCTTTTTGCTAGATCTTAAAAGAAACAATTACAAAAATTAAGCACCCAAAATAGCTTTCTTGGGGGTTCAGCTTAAAGGTTACAAGCAAACAAAAGCATCTGGAGTTAGCACAGAGGAGAACCACAAGCCAAAATAAGAAATAAACCTGATAGCGTCTAACTAAACATTCCCTATCCAAATTATTTCTTCTAGGTATGGAAAATACTTGTTTTCATACCTGGTTCAAACCTTACACAGCATTTCTGCTTATAGCATTGCTGCTCCGTGTCCCTGCAGCCCCGAAAACAACAGACAAAGGGAAAGTTTCTTTCCCATTTTTAAAAGTTCTAACCTTCCCATTGGATCTTTTGGTCATGTGCCCACTCCTTTCACCTGTGGGCTTGTTAACTCTTTACAGGTAAAGCAAGCTGAGAACAGATACCAAGACAGCTAACTGGCTGGCTGGTTGTCTATCAAAGGGAGCTACCCCACCACTTTATTTATCATAAGTTCAATATGATAGTCTAATTATGCTGTCTTTTTGGGGATCGACTTTGGCTTCCACTGGCTTTTGTTTTGTGAATGTCCACAATTAAAATGACTTCAGCAAGTTAATGAAATAGTACTGTAACACATTTTTATATCCTGGAACGCATCTATGCTATTATTAGAGATGTCCTCTTATTTGGGGCCCAAATTATTTTCTGTTCTTCGTAGCCCTGCATCTTATCCCTTCCCTTCATTTACAACAATACAACATTAGAAATGCTGCCCCTTAAAATGGAGGCTATGGGGAACTCCTATAATGAATCTCACATGATTATTATTTATTTATTAATTCCATCCGGCCTAAAAAGGAAAAGAGGATCCACAGGGATTAAAAAAAACAATCTAAATGTATCCACTTAACCTGTGAGTCAACAGTTAAAATCAGCATAGACATTCTAATTGACTGCAATCAAAGGTGTCCTGGAGTGACCAAGAGGTATGCTGACTGTTATTGTGGCGAAGCCCAAGGCTTACTCGCTTCAGAGAGTTCAACACCCTCGCAGACAACATCTCTCATGCTCTCATCCCAAACGTTTTATTGGAACTGACCACCTTGTGTCTCCAACCGGCAATATCCAATCCTACACATATGGCCCCGAAGTGTTTTTGAGTTTAGGAGGGGTCATAGGAAACGCAATAATCACTGTTCTATTCTTGGCAGACCACTACCTTCTCCAAGCACAGTTCTCAAACAGGGTGGCTCTCATTGTTGTCCACCTTCATAACCACATGGATCCAGTTAAACATAACAGCATCCTCAGAGAAAACAACGGTGAACAGTAGGTTGCCTACCCCTGCCTTAGACAATTCAAAACACTGGTCAGTAGTGTGGTCTTCACATCCTTCCATACCCATGTAAGAATGATTGTAAAGAAGAAATATATTTTAAGAAGTTATTTAAAATGAGAGAGAGAGAGAGGGAGGTTGCTTGGCAGACAAGAATTAGGAGAGTATACTGGTATAGGAAAAATCATGAAAGAAGGCTCAAACTCAAATGTGGGGGAAAAAGAAACCAAGAGGGATTTGGGAAGATTTTTCAGGAATAATATACTGTAGTGCCTTAATGCTATTATAAGAAGTTTTCCTTGGTTTGCACAGGAGCATTCTGTGTGTTTTCACTATAGGGTTAAAATACTTGCTCTTTACAGAAAATATTACACTATAAGCTTTGTGCCTCCAAAGAATAGCTTGATTGTGGGCAAACAGAAAGCATGAGACAGATTGCTGAGTTTGTAGGGCCTTTAATAAATGAACTGTTGATAAGTAAAAACAATACAAAAGAACAGGAAGTTCTCATCTATCAGTGCTCATAGCAGAACAGGAAATTGTCACCCACCAAACATAAGAAGAGGTGTTTGTACTGGAGCTGTTTTCCTTAAACTTACTGACACTCTGGACAAACAAATGACAGGTGGACCTCTTTAGATTTTTATGTACAAAAACGAGAACCATATATTACTTTTGTATTTGTATAATGTTTATAGACCAGCAAATTGATTTATTGTAGGCTGGGTTCTAGCCCACGAAAGCTTATGACCAAATAAATTTGTTAGTCTCAGGTGCCACAAGGACTCATCGTTGTTTTTTTATTCTAACCAGTGTTTCAAATATTTTGATATGAATACAGAAATAGTTTTTCCTCTTTCCCCTCCACTCTGAGGGAGCCCTTAGGAGAACCCTGAGGGAGCCCTTAGGAGAACCCTCTCTTATAGCTGGGTCTCAAGGGAAAGTTAGCTAAACGTTTTCTAAAAGATAAACTCTAGGAATTATTTTGGGGGAAGTTCTGGGGAAGTCAGATGATCACAGTGATTCCTTCTGGCCTTGGAATCTATGAATATGCCAAGCAGAAGGCAACCTTGTTCCCCAAGAACTGGAGTCGTGTCTAAGGGCAGGCCTATACTAGAATTGCTACAGCAGCACCGCTGTAGTACTGCTAGTGCGACACTCTCCAGTTGGCATAATTACACCACCTCCCTGAGCGGCGGTAGCTATGTTGGTGTGAGAATATCTACCGACATAGTGCTGTCCACACCGGCTCTTAGGTCGGTGTAACTTATTTTGCTCAGGGGGTGGTTTTTCCACACCCCTGAGTGACTTAAGTTATATCGAAGTAAGCTGTAGTGTAGACCTGCCCATAGTCTCCTGTGTAACACTGTCACTATCTCACAGAGCTAGCCCTAAATAGTCTCTTATATTAGGAAAGTTATACAGCTGGTCACGTGATGTTGTGGAGATATGTAATATATGTGAAATTAAAATGAATGTTACTGTTTAGTTTTAAATAAATATTTGAAAAGAATCTGAAATGCTATTTTAAAAATGTGCTTACCAAAACCACAATAAAAAAGAAATGGATTAATGAAGTCAGGATTCATTCAAAATGTTCGAAAATCCACCTCTACCCCGATATAACGCTGTCCTCGGGAGCCAAAACATCTTACCGCATTCTAGGTGAAACCGCGTTATATCGATCGTGCTTTGATCCGCCGGAGAGCGCAGCCCCCTCCCCCCGGAGCACTGCTTTACCGCGTTGTATCCGAATTCGTGTTCTATCGGGTCGCGTTATATGGGGGTAGAGGTGTATAGAAAATGTAGATGAATGCATCCTAATTCCAGTCCAAAAAGTATGTTGCAGTGTAAAGGATGTAGTCATGAGCATTACTGTAGACTGTGTGTGTACATGATTTTGAATGGTTTACATTTGGGCAGGAGTGCAAGGCAGATGGCTCCACTGCAGTAATTCTATGAATTGACCAATGGATGTGGCAGAACAGCAGTGGGTTTGAAACCCTCCTAAAAATAAGTGCATTATTGTTGTCTGTGAGCCATGCTCAGCTTCACAAGCCCTGGGCCTAGAATGTGGTTTGTTTCCACACCTTAGGTTATCCACTGCTAGATAAGAGAGCTGCCTCTTAATGATAGGGATAACTGTAATCCTCAGCTTTCCATCCTGGAGTTACTACTGTGTGTTCCCCAAAAGTACAAATCATGCTTTATTTTTATTACTCAATTTTACAGGATTTACTGTTTTGAAGCCTGGACATAACTTTAGGTTTTTCTCTCTCCTGCCAAGGCCCACTCCATACACAGTATTCAACCTTTAGAAAAATAGAGCATTAGAATGTGCAGTGTTTCAGAGCTGCTTTTTCCAATCCTTCCTCTTTTACTTGTCTAATATGGTCACTTATATTGAAGGAAGTTAGTTATTGAGGGGGAGGGCTTGAAAAGAATATTTTGAATGGTTTTAGCCTCCTTCCGCTTTAGTATTCTTTCCTGAATGTAGGTTACATTATAGCAGAAAGCTTGTAAAAAAGAGTACAGGTAAATTAATATGAGTTCTAGTATTCAGTGAATACCCATATACAGTCTTCAAAATATTGACAACTACCTTAGGACCATTGGTTCTGTTACTGTGCTATAGAAAACAATCAGGGGCCCTTTCAGAGATATTGCCTTGGTTGGTTGGTTATAGAGATGGGATACAAAAGAGGTATAAAAGTTTTGTTCTTTTTGTGTGTACTTGCTGCTGGAATAAGCTAGTGAAGAGATCTGTATTTGATATACTGAATACTGTTCAAAGCTTGAGAAACAGCACTCAGCTTTTTTCCATGTTGACATGATTTCAACAGCATATGAAACAAGGAACATGGCACATTGCTGTTTTGCAAGCACCAAATGATAGCAGAAGCTGCATCTATCAGCGGATCTGCTTGAATTTGTGTGTGCTATATTTATTTGGCTTTCCTCAGTGCATACTGGTATCCGTACATATTCTACCTGCTGAAAACTTTTCATTTCATTTCATTTTTTTAATTAGGGATTGATGACACAAATGCTCTTGTTAAAAATCTGATGTGGAGCATGTTTCATGCATTATTGAAAAAATCAGCTGCCAAAATGCAAAAGAGAGGTTTTTTTCAGTATTCCCCCTGGAAAAGACTGGTATTGATACCTAACTACAGAAACAAGGCAATGTGCCATGTCCTCTTTAATGAATCTGTTTAACAAACAAAATATTGTCTACTGTTTTTGTGTGTGTGTGGGGGGGGGGGATTCAGTTAAAAAGACAACAGTAACTAAGACATTTTTACAGTTAAAAATATGATTATTAGAAAACAGAGTTGTATTTGTCTTAATTGACATTTTCAGCAGTGGATGTTGTGTTTTCTTAAATTACGGAAGGTTAATGCTGCTGTTTGCTGACATATTAAAAATCTTGAAAAGTTTAAAATAAAAGATTAATGGATTAAATGATTATTGTAACATGACCGTAGTTCAGACTCAGTGGCATTTCATATCTTCAAATTGCAAAACTACTAACATAGCTCAGGACTTAATCAAAACAACCGTTTCATAAGTGCAGGGATACTTATAGTGTATCTGGTTATGGTGTTGTGTACAATTCTTTCATGCCTGTTATAGTATCATGAGGTATGGGGGGGGGGTGTATACACACACATTAAGTCGTTAGTTGTGTGTGTGTGTAACCACACAAGTTTTGTGTAATTGTGATTCCATGGGAAATTATTTGCACGTAACTTATGGAAGTACAAATACACAAAACTACTGTGGTTATGTGTCTACTTGTTAGTGTACACTAATTAGTCTACAGCAAAAAATAGATGTGAATAATAGAAGCAAGAAAAGATCAATTAGCATAATCTGCAAAGATTTTATCAGGAAATTAATTCATTGATATTTATATCCAAGGTATTATTATAACGATCATTATGACAATTTTTTTAAATTGCTGTTACCTTTGAATTGGCAAATTCCTATAACTTTATTGTAAAATATAGTGTCCATTATTGTAGATCTAATGAGTTCATAGGCCATGTGAATTCTGACCAAAGACCTTCCCGTTTTATGCCATTAGAAATCTTTTAACCTTTAAAAAAACTGAGCTATATTTATCCTTCAGTGTTCACATACAACTCCCTAATGTTAATAGAAATTAGATTAATCTATTGATGGGAGAATTGACCTCTAACTACTTAATATAGTGTGGGGTTTTTATGTTTCATTTTCCACAAATTTATTTTGGTAGCAAAAACCGAGTGAGGTTTAGTGCTAAGGAAATTGAGGGGTTGATTCTGCATTAGCTAGAATCATAGTGTGAGTAGTCACGGTTTAAGCTTTCCTCTATATCACTGCCAATGCATTTCAATTCGATCTGAATTACCCCTTACTATTTCAGTCTTGGGTTCTCACACCACTGCTCTGCTAATATACCTCAGTGCTACAGCGCCCCGTGGCATTACACTTCCAAGTATCTCTTGAGCAGAGATTGCTGATTTTGTTGAATTGGACCAAATTGTATTGTTCTTTTGTGAGGTAATTTTCTTGGAAATTGTGTTGTAAAACTGATTATTATTTCTATACTAATATGGGATAGTTTCTTTCCATGGTACAACTGCACTGATCTGTTGTATGTTTGTTAATTAATTTTCAGTTTTTCTTATGATTCTTCAGAAAAAAAGCTGTAAAAGTTATAATAATAATACAGTGAAACCACTTTATTAAAAAACTAAGCTATGGATTATTATAGTGTTAGAAAAATAACACCTAATATAACATGTGTAAACACAATAATCTAATTTTATTGCTAATCATGTTCTCTTCTAACAGACATCTGTGGGCGAGAGTCTACAAAAAGAAGCATTAAAAAAGCAAGTAATGAAGCAAGTAAGTTGGGGTGTGGGAGTCCTCATGCATATAAGAAAGTAAGAAATTGCTGTCATTAGTAACCATGCCAGCTAACAATGTTTTGCCCTTGCCAGCAATCTAGGCCGGCTGTCTTCCTGTAACCACTTCAGCACACAGTTTTTTTTCAGTGTGGATAAGATGACTCCCTTCTTAACCATGCATTTGTAACTATGGTCGGTCCCCTTTACTCCCAGTTCTCCATGCATCAGTACATCCCAGAATGCATTGCCACACATGCTGCAGTGTGGGCAAGTCCTTTGGGTACTCTGTCCTCAGATTTTCCCAGAATTCATTGATACCAACACAGTTAGGCTCTGTGATGTATGCACAAACATTATGTACAACTTTTCTACCTCATACAATGGCTGAAATGTGAACATAATTCAAATGTTGTTATTTGCAACCAGGTCAGATAAAAGTATATGTAATAAGATTGTACTTTTACTGTGGTCAGGGCCTTATAGAGAGTGTCATTTACTATTTGTTGTAATTTTACAGTGGTCAGGGCCTTATAGAGAGTGTCATTTACTATTTGTAGTTCTAGGTTTTTACGTAGGTACACTCTTGAAAGTTAGGATTAGTTGTAGTTGGACTGACCTGTTTATGATCATGGTCAAAGGTACACATTATAAGGCATCTGGATCATTATATCCATTGGGAATGTGCTTTCCAAATCATTGTAAGAGCCATAAGAATCTAAGAATGGGGATCTATAGTAACCTACCTTTAGAGAACTGAAATTATAGCTAAGTAATAATGGTCTTTGTTTGACTTTTTAAGAAAAGAACACATACACAAAAGCTGGTTCTGTGTTACTACACAGCAGGCTGTGAAGCAAAAAATGGCAGAAATATAATTAGTTTATTTCATGTTTAGAACTAATGTTTAAAAATTGGCTCAAACATGGTGATTTTCTACATCACATCTGCAATGCAAGACCTTCTTTAAAAACAGATTTAGAATTCTCTAGTTCCAATTTAGCAAATGTGAAGTAGGAGTCTTTCTCCTAACAAAGGCTGGTTTTTAGCTTCCATGTTTTTACGGGTGTAATAAATTATTCCACTTATCTGAAAAAGACTGTTCTTGGGATTCTTTGGCTGTGTCCAGGAGTAGTTGAAAAATAGCCTAATGCAAACTTTGTAACTGAAGTTTCCATAGAGCTGAATATAGTTTACAACACACAATAAAACTTGAAGAGTTACTTAATACACACACCATAAAACCATGAAAAATTGCATTTTTTTCTGTGCGTAGAATGTAGTGATCCTTTATTGAATGAATATTTTAAACAACTTTTTTTGGAGGGAGAATGTAATATTTTAGGGGAAATTAAAGATGATAAAAAAGTGGTGAGTTCTTGTATAATGGAGTTCTTGCCAACAATGAGTCTTGTCTTGTATTGTATTCAGGGGTAAGTTGTCCAGGAGGAACATGATAATTCTGTAGAGAGACCCAACAATCGGAAAACAATTACACTTAGCCCAAACATAATACAAGGTTATTTATAGGAGGTAAAGTGCACAGGATAAAGTTCTGTAGATGACCTATAGGAGTATATTTAGAGAAAACTATGTAGAAAAATAGATGGACAAATTGGCTAAACTTTTTATTATTTGTATTTATTTAAAAAAATCCATCTGAGCTAGGAATATTATTCAATGGGTAATTCTCCACTAAGCAGGATCCATAATAGCTTAATTGCTGTAATTATTATGTTTTCTCATTGTACTCTATTCCTTATCTCATAAATATCGTTCTTCTTATAATTACTCTTATTTTTAGCTCTGATCATATACAAAGTCCTTTGTTTGGTGAGTCGTGGTGAATTTATGTTCAGTTTCCTAGTAGATTTATATCATGAGCTAATCTAGTTAAAGCAAAATATATGAATACAAAGTTTTAAAAGCTTAAAATTGCATGCTTCATTGCTTTGTGTTTCTCATTTTTTTTTAAGACCAAACTTGAGATTCAGAAGGCCTTGGCAGAAGACTCCACAGTGTATGAATATGACAGTATCTATGATGAAATGCAGCAGCAGAAGAAAGAAAGTAATGCCAAAGTGCTCTCAGGAAAAGATGACAAAAAGGTCCATAACTGAAAATGTATGCTGTCTGTGTTACCTCTGTATGCTAGGAATAACCAGGGCTAGTTAACTGATTTTACTACCTTTTTTGATATCCTAGTAACCCGTTGTGCATTCTGTAGCAGGGCCCACATGTGTTGTGCTCAAAATTGTGTTATATAAAATTGTGATGTTGTAAGACTGGTAGTTGTAAGGTGTTGTAAAACTGGTTGTTCATCAAATATTTCAGGACTCTAGTCCCATTTCATTCTGTCGTTGATTGGGAGGACAACAAGCTCTGTACTAGCTTCCCACCCATAAATTCTGTGGGACAAGGACCACATGAATTTCTGGAGAGCCTGTTACAATGGGATAATCCTGATAGAGCCTTTAGTCACTACAACAATACTACTACTATTATTATTTATTATTGTTAATATTATTATTATTTATTTATTTATTTATTTATTAATTATTCGTATCAGGCAACCCAACTGAATGGGGGAAGGGCTGTCTTTGGGCAACCTGACCGAATTTTGTAGCAATGAGGATACACTGTCTGCCTCTCGCTAGTCAGCTGCTATAGGGTCTGTCAAGAAGCTAAAGTAATTATATTTCATCTATAACATGTGAACCATTTTCCACAGCCCAATTCCTTATTCCAGAAAATGGCTGAATTATTGTGACAAATCACACTTTCATTATTGCTCATTACATTTGGTAATGGAGTGTTTTGTCAGGCTATGATAGGTCTAAATGAAGAATGCATCCCATTCCCTTATAGCAAGTTGAAGAGGGAGAGAACTATCACAAGACGGAAAAATGCTGGAAGAAAGGTTGTATTGAAAGCATTTGATTTCAGCCTGAGCAGCAGTACACCACTTGAAGCTAGGCTCAGATTTTTGTTGAATGCAGCTGTTTCATTAATGAGGAGAAAATTCCCATGATCTGGAGCTGACAAATGTTTATATTAGTTCATTGAGATCATTGTCCCAGCAGTGGCAACAGCATAAACTAGCTGGGCTGACTACTGCCATTTTTGTTCCACTAAAAACTGATTTTTTTTAGTGTACCCAGCAACTCTCCTTTGTCTTTTCTTAGCCACCTTGATTCCATCTCATTACTCTTTTTTCCCCCCCTTAGCCCAAATACATCCAAAATATCCTCAAAGCAGCTGAGGTAAGAAAGCAGGAGCAGGAAAAAAGAATGGAAAAAAAAATTCAGAAGGAGCGTGAAATGGAAGGGGAAGAGTTTGATGACAAAGAGGCCTTTGTGACATCAGCCTATAAGAAGAAACTGCAAGAAAGGGCTGAGGAGGAGGAAAGAGAAAAAAAGGAGGCAGCACTGGAGGGTGAGATTTACGCTGAACCAATATGACTCTCCCTCAAAAGGAAAGTGTGGCCTTTTGCTGTTAAAGAGAGTGGTCATGGGTGTGATGCACAGAATTTTCATCCTGGTCTCTGAATTAGGCTGTAGATGGGGTTCTGTAGTAGTAATCATAGAAATGTAGGGCTGGAAGGGACATCAAGAAGTTATTTCATTTACCTCCTGTGCTGAGACGGGATTAACCATCCATGTATTTTGGACAGATTTCCATGCCTCTTGCCCCCACCTTTTATTTTCACCTGTTTTTTGTCCAATGAGTTGGTCGCATGGTTTTGAGCGTCTCTTCTATCCTTTCCAACCTTTCCAGGGCCCCTAACTATCATTTTTGGACATATGCCATGGGGGGGAGGAAATACTTTTAAAATTTATTTTTCTCTACTAGAACTATTGAAAATAAATTAATACATGTACATTTCATGTCTTTTCCATATTTTAAGAGGGAAATATTCTTTTTATACAATTAGTACAGTTCTAAATAAAGCCATTAAATAATTGCTTTAATGACAGAGGAATAAAGAAATGTTAATACACACATGTATTTATCGATTGTAAGGCCAAAAGCACAGAGAGCACTGTGACCATCTAAAGTGACCTCCTGTATAATACAGACCATAAAACGTCCCAGAATTAATTTTTGTTTGAACTAGAGCAGATCTTTTAGAAAAACATCCAGTCTTGATTTTAAAATGGCCAGTGATGGCGGATCCACTATGACCCTTAGTAGAGGGTTCCAGTGGTTAATTACTCTCTCTGTTAAAAATGGCAGGTTTCAGAGTAGCAGCCGTGTTAGTCTGTATCCACAAAAAGAACAGGAGTACTTGTGGCACCTTAGAGACTAACAAATTTATTAGAGCATAAGTTTTCGTGGGCTACAGCCGAAGAAGTGGGCTGTAGCCCACGAAAAGCTTATGCTCTAATAAATTTGTTAGTCTCTAAGGTGCCACAAGTACTCCTGTTCTTTCTGTTAAAAATGTGTAGACTGAATTTGTCTAGCTTTCAACTTTCAGCCATTGGATCTTGTTGTACCTTTGTCTGCTAGATTGAAGAACCCATTATTACATTTTTGTTCCCATATAGGTACTTAATAAACTATGAACAACTCACCACTTAACCTTCTCTTAAACTAAATAGACTGAGCTCCTTGAGTCTATCATTATAAGGCATGTTTTCTAATCCTTTAATCATTCTCGTGCCTTTTCTCGGAACTTTATGCAATTTATCAACATCCTTGAATTATGGGCACCAGAACTGGACACAGTATTTCAGCAGTGGTCGTACCAGTGCCAAATACAGCAGTAATGTAACGTCCCTGCTCAGATTCCACTGTTCATATATCCAAGGATTGCATTAACCCTTTTGGTCACAGCATCACACTGCGAGCTTGTGTTCAGCTGATTATCCCATGTCCCCCAAGGCTTTTTCAGAGCCACTGCTTCTCAGGATAGAATCCCGCATCTTGTAAGTATGGCCAACATTCTTTGTTCCCAGAGGTATATGTTTATGTTCAGCTTGAGCCCAGTTTACCAAGCAATCCAGATCACTCTGTATCAGTGACCTGTCCTCTTAATTATTTACCATTCCTGCAACCTTTGTATCATCTGCAAACTTTATCAGTAATGATTTCGTTGTTTTTTTTCAGGTCATTGATAAAATGTGAAATAGAATAGGGCCAAGAACCGATCCCTGAGACACCCCACTGGAAACACATTCCTTGTTTACAATTCCATTTTCAGACCTGTCAGTTAGCCAGCTTTTTAATCCATTTAATGTGTGCCATGTTGATTTTTATATCTTTTTAGTTTTTTAATCAAAATGTCATATGGTACCAAGCCAAATGCCTTACAGAAGTCTAAGTATATTACATCAACATTATTATTTTTATCAACCAAACTTGTAATCTCAAAAAAAAATCAAGATTAGTTTGACATAATCTGTTTTCCATAAACCCATGTTGATTGGCATTAATTATATTATCCTTCTTTAATTCTTTATTAATAGAGTCCCGTATTGGCCATTCCATTATTTTGTTTTGCCCAGGATTGATGACAGGTGTACAGTTACCTGGTTGTCCCATTTACCCTGTTTAGATATTGGCACAACATTCGCTTTCTTCCAGTTTTGTAGAACTTCCTCAGTGTTCCAAGACACATTTGAAAATTAACATTAACAGTCCAGCAAACTCCTTCGCCAGCCCTTTTAAGCTCTTGGATGTAAGTTATCTAGACTTGCTGATTTTTAAAATGTCTAACATTCATTGCTGATGTTTAGCATCCTCCCAAGTTACTATTGGAATGGAAAGTGTTTTTAATTATCATCCTGTATTATGAGTACATCATCTTGTTTTCCCCAAATACTGAAAAGAAATATTTATTTAACACTTCTGCCTTTTCTGCATTATTATTGACAATTCTACCATTTCCATCTAGTAAAGGACCAATACCATTGTAAGAATTTTTTGTGTTCCTAATATACCAAAAAAACCCTTATTGTCCTTAAATCTGCTGGCTATAGATTTCTCCTTTGTCTTTTTACTTCCCTTATAAATTTTCTGCAATTCCTGGCCTCTGATTTTTATTTATTATCATCAGCATCTTCTTTCTTCCCTTTGTTGTATATTGGGGTTTTTTTTATTTTTTTTATAGCCTCCTTCACTTCCTGTGTAAGCCAGGGTGGTATTTTAACTAGTCCGATACCTCCACTCCCCTGGCCCCTTTTCCTGACCTTTTAGTTACCTTTAAAAAAACATGTCCTCCAACTCTGTCCTGCGCTCTTTTCCTGACTCTTTTAGTTAATATCTAAAATTTCCATCTTCTACATAAGAACAAAAGAATGGCCATACTGGGTCAGACCAAACATCAATCTAGCCCAGTATCCTGTCTTCCGACAGTGGCCAATGCCAGGTGCCCCAGAGGGAATGAACAGAACAGGTAATCATCAAGTTATCCATCCCCTGTCACTCATTCCCAGCTTCTGGCAAACAGAGGCTAGGGACACCATCCCTGCCCATCCTGGCTAATAGCCATTGATGGACCTATCCTCCATGAACTTATCTAGTTCTTTTTTGAACCTGTTATAGTCTTGGCCTTCACAACATCCTCTGACAAAGAGTTCCACAGGTTGACTGTGCTTTGTGTGAAGAAATCCTTTTGTTCATTTTAAACTTGCTACCTATTAATTTCATTTGGTTCCTTCTAGTTCTTGTGTTATGAGAAGGGGTAAATAGCACTTCCTTATTTACTTTCTCTACTTTACTTTATGTTCTTATGTTCTTAAAGTATTGTGAAGTTGTGGGAAACAAAGACACAAATATACTCTTGGAACATCAGCAGCAGTGACCCCCTGTTGTCATGGCATAGTTCCAGTATTTCAAACACTGGTTATGCCAATGGCATACCAGGCTTTGATAACAGGCTTTCTCAAACAGCTTGTCCTCTATACAACAGTTTCATGTCTCCCTCCCTAGGTAAGGAGGATCTTCCACTTGAGTCATTGTGATGGGGTGTCCACCTCACACAAGATCTGAAGAGGTTAAGGTGATTAGGTGGGCCAATTAATTGCCTAGGCTGCACCTGGAGGGGTAGTCATGAGGACAGGCAGGGTGAGTGGGTGTGTCAGTTGCTGCCTTTATCTCTGTCTTCAATCAGTTAAAAAGCTATGACTTGTCTTTTTATATTTTAGCCCACCTCTGTAAAGGAGGATTTTGTATGATATTGATATTCTCTGGAGCCTAAACTTTCTCCACGTTTTGTAAATTATATCCCTGTAAACTGTTTTTACAGTTTTTTGTTTGCATGTTTTGGAATTAATTTATTTAGGCAAAATTTTAAAAACAAGCCAATGGTAATTTAAAAAAAAGTTAGGATAGTATATCTTTTAAACATTGTATTATGCAGTGTTGTTGTAGCTGTGTCAGTCCCAGGATATTAGAGAGACAAGGTGGGTGAGGTAATATCTTTTATTGGACCAGCTTCTGTTGGTGAGAGAAATTGTTCCTATAAAAGATACTTTACCTACCTTGTCTCTCAAACATTGTATTGTAATTTTTAATTCACTAGACCTTTTCCTCTTTGGTTAAAACAAAACCAAATGCTTATGAGTGGTAAGAGAGGAGTGCTAGGTGTTAGTTTGTGTACAAGGTATACTATACCATGTAAAGTTTTATATAAGCACAGAAAAATTAATTCTTTGGGGCTGCTTCAATGTGAAGATGAAAAATAAAATCAAGAAAAATAATAGTTTTTCACATAGCTCTACAAAGATGTTAATACGTTTTGATTATATATAAAACTTTCTTGGACAACTCTGAAAGCTGCTGGCTGTAGAACAACTATGCCCAGTACATATGTAACCATTATATTTTCTCTGTATATTAATAATACTTGTGTGTGTGTTAACACATCTCCTTTTTTCCTATCCTAGTAAAACTAACTGAATAAAAAGTGTATTTCCCTCTTAAAATGAAAAAAAGGTACAAAATCTATATTCATTAATTTATTTTTAATTTTTCCAATAAGGATAAATTAAATACATTTTAATTTTTTTTCCAAAATGGCCAATAGCACCAAAAATGCATCTGTTAACAACTATCCCTAGGGGCCCTGGAAAGGGAGGTGGGACTTCCAAAACCATACAGCCAACTCAGTGGACAAAGAGAGGGCAGGACTAAAGGTGAGGGCGTGGAAAGCTGTCAAAAATCCATGGTGATGAAAGGTATGGAATTCTAACTACTTACAGTGAAGGAAGAGCAGAGAGTAACACACTGGACTGAATGAGAGTGCACTTTGTGACTGTAGTTTACCCTGGCAGATCGCTGTGGGATGTGAGGGAATAGAGTAGAACCTCACTCATAATATCAGTACTGGTTGCATGATTTTTGCACCTGGAAAGGAGTAGCTGTTAAAGGGAGAATAGTGAGTCAGTGTTGCTTAGGAGGAGGCTGCAGCAATATTAGTAGCAATTCTCATGCCAGATTTACAGTCACATATCCCAGAGATTAGGATAACTGTTTTTAGCCTTAAAGCAGTAGCCAGCATAACTAGAATGGAAAATAATCAAGTCTGGTAGACTTACTTTCTTCTACATTTTCAATGTCCTGAGCATCTCTTTCTGGATTATGGGTTTACCATATGTAAATAGGGTCTGGTTAATGCTCATGAAACTGTAACATCATTCTTATCTTGCTTCCCTTAGCATGCCTGGATGTGACCAAACAGAAGGATCTCAGTGGATTTTACAGACATCTTTTAAACCAGACAGTGGGGGAAGAAGAGGTGCCCAAATGCAGCCTCCGTGAAGCCAGGTAGGACATAGTTCCAGAAGGATTTTATATGTAAAGTTTCTTCATGCTGTTCATAATTCCCAGTGTCAGTAGAATCCTAGTAAGAAGAATGGCAGTACCAAAGCACAGGTGGGGGAGGAGCTTGCTTTCCAGAGTTGACTACACCATCCTTTGGAAAATGAAAAATCGTCATCACTGGGTGAAAGTATAGAATAGGAGAAGGGTTAGTAGGGTTAAGGAGATACTTACTTACACTGGTAATACATTCTAGCATTATTCGAAGCTAGTTTTTAATTTAACATTGTATAATTTTTAATAAGCCACATTAAAAGTTTTGCTACCAGAGGCAGAGCAAGAGAAAGATAGTTTTGGGCTCAGGTGGATAATGATATTTAATGGTTGTGCAACTTCATTTTATCACCCACTGGAAAATTGGAACACATGAGTCTCTGTCTTTGTAGCTGACAGCATTTAACCGTAAATATGAAAAAATATTTCAGTTTTCTTGATTTGCTTAATACTTGTGACAAAAGGAAAGCAATCAAATTTACAGCAAGTCCATTGGGAATATTTTAAATTTTACATGTACTGTGTACAACAAAATAATTAAATGGCGCTGTGTTTTCGGGCCAATATAGAAGGAACACAGTTGGGTCGTCTCTGGCTGAGATGCTGGCTGGGTTTTTTAATTTTACTGAAGGCGTTATAGCAATCAATGACCACTCAAGGCACTTCATCCAGGTTAAAACTAATTTGTTGGGACCTTAGAAAGTCCTCAATGATTAGATGTGTGTGCTGTATCCTAAGACTATGAATATTACCTTGAATCAGGAGGCTTCCTGGGACTGAAATTGAATGGAGTCTCAAATTAGTTCTTAGTTAAAGTGAGGAAGGTTATCTCTTTAGAGCTACTCATCCTATTGAGAGACAGGACTTCTGGCTGGTATTTATTGTGAGGCTGTGCCACCACCTCAGAAATAACAGAGAAAACTAGGGGAAAACATAGCAGGAGGTCAGCATACTTACTAGCATACCTCCATCAGTCAGATATAAAATGGCCAAGTTAGGGCTACTCTAAGATTTAAAGGACCAGCTGCTACAACAGTATGCTCTTCTAAAGCAGCTCTGTATCAGGCTTAAGTTTCACCAGCAAAGTGTATATCTTAAGAGTAACAACAAAACTCTTCTTCTGTAATAGTAAAATGAACTGTGCTTTTCACATTTGCCTGTTTATGAAGCCATCCATATGCTACTGTCTGATTTAGCTATGCTTATGAAGCAATGGCAGTAGTGATTAACCCACTTGGTATTGTATTTGCTTGAACAATTCTCTCAGTTTGAAACTGCAGTATTTAAGTGCAGTTATGTTCAGAAAAGTGACTTTCAGAATGGTGGCTTCTTAGTCAGCGTATCTGCTTTCTGGGTGTTCAGACCATAATTATTTACTAGAAACAAGTTTTGCTGCTCTGAGTCCTATAGAACTAATTAATCTATGGGAAGACAAGTAGGAATCTATTCTGCTGAATCCAACAAAACTGTCAGCTGAGTTGTAGATTTTTGTGGATTTTTTTCATTAAGCTGGTGTAAGGTACAGAAAGAAAACATCTCGATTTTCAGATGTCAGACAGAATTTGCAGCACTGCCAAATAAAAATTTCACCTTTGACTTATAAACTTCATCATTTAGATCTGGAAGATCATTTAAAGAGAATAACTATGGAATACTACAGTGTAATTTTTAGAGTCATTTTCCCAAGAATAACCATGCTTTAAACCTCGTATCAAAGTTTCAGCCTAACCAGATGGTCCACTGATTCCCAAGGAGTATTTACCACAAACTGTTGCTGTAGCTACATGATTAGTGAAAACAGACATGCGGGCTATGGAATTAAAAATACACTTTATCAGTCAAAAAAGACTGTGGTATTGTAACAGTTTGGGGCGTTGTCCAAGTTTGATATCTGAGAGTTTGTCCCACATTTCCTGTTTTATTATATTTAACAAGTTAAGAACTGTAGCAAGATGCTAGTGTCAGTTTAACCACAAGAGTGAGATCCTAGCCAACAAGCACAGAGAGTCAGGAATATTGTGTTGCAATTTAAAACTTGTAGTGTCTTATGAGGACGTATGTTTACCATGAGTTCTATTTACAGCTATTACTGAAATAATGAGAGTTGTATTTGTAACTCTCAGACACCAAAAAAAAAATTCCCTCTTCTTCCTCATATGGAACTATGTGGCATGGGTAGGATTGTGAGACACTTAGGAAAGGGTGTGCCGTGTAGATAATATTACCAAGATACAAATCTGTGTCCTGTCCTTTAAATAAGGATGATAGAGCTGTAAAACTACTCATTCTTGAAATTCAAACCCTACTTTTTCAGTGTATTGAAAATCAAAGCTGCTGTTTTCTAGGACATATACAGTACCAAAGAACCTGATGCAAACGTTCAATACAAATCCCTCAGAGTTGGAATATTAGAACCGGAACAGTAGACCAGATTTGACTGCTTAGAATTTTCAGCTGCATCACTTCTTAACAGTGTTGCTCAAGTCCCAACAAGAAGTCACAAACTCCAGAATAGTTTGACACTGCAGGCTATGTAATATCTTTTTTTTTTCCCCTCCCACAACAACAACAAATAATCTAGGATAAAGGAAGAAAAATCTACCACTAATTCAGATGAATCCATCCAAACAAACAAAAGTCCAGATGAGAGACCAAGACTTAGAACCCCTGCTAAGGAAGAGGATAACCCAGATGCGGACAGTGACTTAGAAAGTGATAGTAGTGATGATGATCATAAAAATAGCAGAGCTAGTTCTAAAAAGAAGGAAAGTCGAGACAGCTCTGAGAGCAGTGAGAAGGATTCCAAACATCACAGGAGCCGGAAACACTCCAGCTCATCAGAGTCTTCCAGTGAGGAGGGAAGTCACCACATGAAAACCCATATAAATCGTCCTAGGAGAGGAGAGAGTGGAATAGGTAGAAGGGAAAAAGATGAGCCCCACAAGGAAAGGGATCATGAGAGAAGAGATAGAAACCAGGAAAAGGATCGCCGGAGGGAAAAGGAAGACCGACATAGATATGGGGATCATACCAGTAAAGATAACTACAGAAAGAGGGATGAGCCGGAGGACAAACAGAGGGGGAAAGATAAAAAAGAGAGAGAAGGATATGACGAAGGTAGGAAAGAGAAAGAGAGGGAGGACAAGAATTCAGAAAGGGAACGAGAAAAAGAACGACTAAGAAATGGCAAAGACAGATACAGTGATAGAGAAAGAGGGGAAAAATGCAGAGAAAAGGAGGAACATTTGAAGGAAAAGAGAGAGAGAGATGACAAAGATGACAAGAAATACAGGGACAGGAAGGAAAGTAGTCCTCGAGCCTCAGAAAGGGACAGGGACAAGAAGCAAAGTAGCCCTAGATCCTTAGAAAAAGACAGACAGTGTGACCAGGAAAAAGAGACAAAGGCAAAGGACAGAAAGAGTAATGAGGAGAGAATCTCATGCTCTGAAAGATTTCCTGAGCCAAAAGGTAAGGATGAAGAAGAAGGGCAAAAAGGTGCAGAGCAGATGGAAAAAAAATCTCTGTGTGTGAGCAAATTTGCCAAGCGGAGCAGTGAAGAGACAGTGGTATCAGCAAGGGATCGCTACTTGGCTAGGCAAATGGCACGAGTTAGCACAAAATCCTATATTGAGAAAGAAGAAGATTAGCTTCATTTCAGTGGCCATAAACCAAGAGATGATCCACTTTCACAGGTGGAAAAATCACTGCAGCAGGAACTCTATGTTGAAGTGAAAGTATTTCCTGACCATTTATTTCTGGGTTTTTTTAAACTCAGTAATTTAATAAAACAAACTTCTGTTTTGAAATGTTTTGATGGTCTTTGTACATTCATCCAGTCAAATGTACAGGCAAGGTGTTTAATTTGACTGGTTCTGTCCATCATGGCCTTCAGCCTCTGCTTGCTCTATCATTTATTCAAAGACAGGGAGTCACACTTATGGATTCTAAACTGATACAGGTGAGAATACCTCAATGCCAGCCTGCATATAATCCTTATCAGCTAATACCAGTACTACCCCTCTTCTGGAGCAGCAGTGTTCTCAGACATTACTGTCAGATCTCACTGTCCAGAGAAGTTAACAGAGAGTGTGCAGGAGAGAGAACTTTAAAGAGAGGGATATGCAGGCAAAATAAACAGAATAATAATTTAGGTGACCCTGTATGTTTTGTGGTATTTTGTAAACCAGGTAAATTTCATCTGGACATATTTGGATTTGAACGTATATAACATATTCGTGGTTTTTTGTTTGTTTCTGGTGCTTGATGTACAGAAATATTTAAATAAAATGTAAGTTATGTACTATATTCAGTGCTTAAATCTTTCTTTGATGCCTGTACTTTGCTAACCTTTAGTGGAAATAGCTGCAGTATTGCTTCCTTATGAGACAAATCAGTTATATCTTTCCACTTCATGTATTACAGTCATACCTGCTTATTGTGCTATAGTTAATATGTTAAACTTGCCAGAATAAACCCATTTTTTCAGGGGTTTATAGAACAGTAGTAAAAGTCACTCTAAACCGTCACTTGGCAAGTAGGAAATCTGGCAAAGATCATATTTTTAAATTATACTTTCAGCAATCCTCCTGGTAGTTTTTATACTTTTTTCCTGGAAAGTGTATATCTTTTACTTAACAGTGGCTGTGCCAGCGTCAAGAATTTGGGCTGAAAAGATGGTTTAGACATTCTAGATATAATTTTACTGCATTCCTGTAATGTAAAAACAGATTTTTAAAAACCCTAATAAACATTGCAGCTGACCACTTGCATGGAGCCTCATTACTTTGAGTGTTTTCAGGCTAAATTATATGGCCAAGATACTGAGATTTAGAGTATGTTTACAATACCCATGACAAGGGTTTTTCTATATTAAGAATGGGATTGAGTTCCGACAAGCCATTTAATCAGTCTGTAACTGACTCAAGATATCTGGGGTGAAATTATAACTAACCAAAAAGGAAACGTGTCCATGACTTTCCATTGTCTGATCCTGTATCTTTTTCCAATTCATTACAATTATTTATTTCACCCTGAAAAAAGCCCCGATTTTTGCATTCCTTGTGGATCCAAAGCTGCCGTTGGCTTCAGGTAGAGATTTGGGTATTCAGGGAAGGCAGATTCAAGTCCAGAGATCCTTTAAAATAGGACATAAAAAAAAAAGGAATCTTGTAAAACTCTTATCAGTGGTTATCAGTTTGGAATCAGGGGATTTGTAATGGGATAGAGAGCATTTAATTCACCTATTAAAATCCCTGCAGTAGCTTCCCGTAACCTTTCTCATCCAGGTCATGTTCGTGGTCTCCACTTTTAGGACTATGAACAGGTCTGCCCCTGCATGTACCTCTCTTCTCATTTCTTTTTGCTTCACCCCAAGCTTTCTTACCTGCTCCCTTTATTTTTTCCTCTCCCTCTTGTCTTTGTGCTACATACTATGTTTTGAAGAGTTTTCCATTTTTATCGGCCAAACAACTCTTCATACAGTCCCTTGATAACACATCATACATCTTTGAAGGCTTTCAGTAATACTCAGTCCATCAAAGTCAGATTTTTGTGCACCATTTTGAGATTAGACCTCATTGGTCAGCTAGTGTATTGTATATCCTGACTATACTGTCTATTTTAGAATGCAAGCCCTGTACATGCCAACAGTGCTCAGAAATAAATTTCACAAAACCTACCATCGTTAACACTGATTTGCACTTTTATTAGCTTTCTTAACACTGAGGCCAAGTATTGAATGGACACAGAAACTGACCTATCCTCTCACCTCTCTTCAAAATGGTCTTAAGTGGACTCCTACTACTACACACTGATGGGGCAATGTGAGGAAGCTTGCCCATTCTATACCTGTTATGTGGATAAAGAGAATCTTTCCCTCTCTACAGCTGTCACTCCAGCATCATTCATCAACACTAAACTCACATACGCAGATTTAAAACTAAAAAGAAAAAAGGTCGGGTTCAGCTTTCTGAAGGATTACCTATAGGTGAGTATTTGACTAATTCTGCAGTATCTTTGACCAAATTCAGATTTCTTTGGGACAGCCCCATAGAATATGTCCATTTACATACAACAGGCCATCACCAACACATGCATAACATGCGGATGCCAGGTGAGTTTTACACTGCCGTGCTACTCAGTGTTTAACATTGCAGAAATCTTATCTTAATTTCCCTCTTGAAATGTACACATTTTTCTAGACATTCTTCCCTAATTTTTTGTGTTGAGGCCCTATTCATTTCCACATATTTAGTAACTACGAACAAGGGAATCCGAGGATAATTTTTGGAAGAAATGGTGAAATCTTCGTGATATTCCTCCTTTTGATTATCTGTCTTGGTGCTCTTTAGTTACGTCATTAGATTTTAGCCGTGCCATTAGGGGCCTATGAAGTTGAACATGGCATTGTGCCAAATGAATCTTTAATGCAAAAAGATGTGACATTTGAAGTGATTTATAAACTCAATATAAAGTGCCCCTGAAAATTAGGGTGTAAAAAAAAGTAGGTTATGTTAAATACCATAATCCTTCCTGTACTTGCTTGCATCCCCTGGTCCAGTTTCTGTTCTTGTTCAGTACAGGCACAATTCTAGTGAGTGAGGCATGTCAGAGACTTATGAAACAAATGAATGGAATGCCGAGATATGATTTGGGCAATCCAGTTGTCCACTATCGGAGACATTAATGCTCAAATGCTCTCTATAGTCGTGTGGGTAAATATATCAACAATAAAATATCCTTAAGTCTGTGTTCCTTGTGCACTCAGTTTTCATAGTAGCAACAAAGAATTTGGAACAAGGCATTTTCCAGGGATTAATACCATCAAGGCATCTCTCAACTGCAGTTTGGACCACTGCTTCTTAATCCTCAGGAAATGCCCTGCAATTCATCTATCAGTGCTTGATTAGAAGGTTAGGAAATGCTCTATTGTTGTAAATATCCCTTACTGTTTTGAAGTGCTGGGAAACAGGTTTGTATACTCCAATCATGAAGCTCTGCAACACACAATTAGAGGTATCACATACAATTCTTTCAAACTCCAGAGCTTCCTCAAATAGAGAATTAATTTCCTAATATTTTGTGAACTGGTCATTTCCTGCTAAGGATGATGAAAAGTGTTGCACTGACATGGGTGGATCTGTCAAGTTTAAAAATGTCTCATCAAGGAGGCTCACATTGTGGTTTGTGTGACCTCGGCTCTCTGAGTTGAGGGGTGAAAACATTATCCACTATATGTTCGGGAACAGCTGGTGAGTCACTATTGTCCTAGTCAGTTTTGGGAAATTATGCCAGAACCTTCAGTACTCCTTTTCAACATGCCATAAAATGTTTCTCAGAACAGAATTGGTTTTTGCTTGTTTTAATATTGGTGATATATCTGCTTTTACATTTTACAGGGAAATCACAAGCTGTTTTATCAGTCTGACTGCACTGAACTAGAGAGTGGTGTGGCCAACCACCAGTGCCTTCAGTTGGATTGTCCCTAGGCTAAGCCAAAAGAGGCCCCAGTATCTTATCTTCTGACCCTTCATCTTAGCCACCAAGTTTTCTCTCTTATCTACCCTGCCAAACCTGGCACTCTCTTGCTTTGAAAACTTTCCTAACCCTCACCAAAATCATTGCTTCAGCCTTTTCTAAACCCAATTGCAATATATTTTAGTAATGTTTAACAGGGTATTTTGCTTTTGGATAACCCTGGTTTTGATTCATTAATGCAGGCTGGGGAGAAAGGATAGTCATTTCTATACACCTACTCAGTGGTTAGAGGAAATGTTAGCAGTAGCAAGGGTGGGAAAAGCAACAAATGTGTGGACTGGTCCTTTTATAGTTCTGTTTACAATGAATTAAACATTTTCCATGAAAGGGAGTGTGTTTGAGAAGGCATTGCCTGCCAAGGCTTTGGTTATCTCAGCTGCAAATGGTGATTTACAAAATACTGAATATGATGTTCCATCTGCTTTATTTTCTCTTTCCCTTTGGAAATCAATAATAATAAAACACCTTTTCTGTCTGTAAAAGTTCAGTAGTAGAATGGGAGATAAGCTTGAGGTTCCTCTGCATCCTGAGTTGAGTGTCAGAATGCAAAGGGAACAAAAATGGGGTTCATATTGATAGTGATTAACAACTTTAGGCCAAATTCCTGCTATAGAGGGGTTAAATTCCAGTGAAGTGAGTGGAGTTGCACCTGCCTACAGTTTGAATCAAGACAAAAGGTGAATTGTCTGAAAAGAGTGCCATTTAATATTCCTGGCATATATGTCTTGAATGGAAACGTTAATCAAACCTTGGTGCTCAACTGTAGCAGCATCAGTCTACCTGCTTCCCTGATATTCTGTTCATCCGACTTACATATACAGAGATGAAAGAGGAGTTTTAAAAATCTAAATGCAAAGCCATGTTAATTCACAAATACCTTAGAGTTGGTTCGATATGCAAGTTTATTGAGCAACTAAGCATCTATTCCAAATGTGGAGGAGTTTGCTTTTGTGATTCTGTTTAAACAAATGTCATGAATATTCCTATTACAGTGGAGTTCAAGTGATGTTTTCAAGGATGGGCCAGCATACAAACAGTTAAGGGGATACACCGCCTTTTGTTGAGGCAGTCTTGTCAGCGTAGTGAACTGCGTGGATACTCTGCTTTTTGCTGAAACTGAATCTTATTACTGGAAAACGAGTGTCTTTCTGAATCCATGCTTTTATCTCCCACAAGAGGTGGGACAGACACGTGCATATTTATTATGATATTAAATTTATTACAATAACAGTTTACAAGACAAGGCACATACTGATGACTTACAATCCAGCTTGGAACATTCATAACTAAACAACTGCATAAATTAATACAAGTGCATCATATACAAGTTAGAGGGAATATACAAATAAAACTCCAGTTTAATTCTCTTACTAAAGTCTGAAAGGTAAACACACTCCCAGTTCACAAAGATAAAACTGGTTTTGGAAGTTCCCTTATCGCTGTTCATAGCAAGGTGTGCTATTTACTGGTGGCTCTAGTTATGTGGTAGGTGAGCCAAGGAGTAGGAGAAGGAATCCATTTGCCTGAAATGCTTCCAAATCCAATGTAGCCTGTGTGGCATAAGTAGAGCTAAGGTGTAATGTTCCATGTCTAATACAGGTATCTACATCTACTTGTTGAGCTGAGGGACAGTTGTTGATTACTCATAAATGATTTAAGAAGGATGTGAAAAGAAAGTAAAGTATTAATAATGATAAAAATAAATGAGGTCAGACAACGTGGCCTCAGTTTGCTTGTCTCTGAGCTAGCCAGAGATGATTTGACATGACTGATTTTCCTTACACACTGTTAGGAGACCAACCTGTGATAAGACTGGAGGATTTAAAAAACCTCAAACCAACCTGCAATTAAAAAGTTCACAGGAACTAAAGCAACTTGATGGCTCAGCTTTTAAAGAATGAAATATAATGTGTATGGTATATCTGCATTACACTGAAAAAGAAAGGTCTGTGCATTTTAATATACTTTTGGAAGGCTTCCTGACTGCCCTGTTCCCAGAATGCACTGGGAAGACTTCAGTATGGATTTTCCTTGTGACGAGCTCAGAGTCATTTAAAATGATCTGTATTGTATTTACAGAATTGCTCAACTGAATTCTGAACCATGAACTCAACAGCAAATAAACTTTCATGAAGCAAAGTTTTCAACAGGCCAGTATTTATATTCTGCTTCTTAAAGAACGTTTCATTTCCAGTCGTCAGCCTTCCATGGAAATCCAAGACTGTAAATGAGAACATGGTGCACTTCTGCAATTACATAACGCAGAATAGATAATAAATGCAAAGAAAACATTTCTCTCGGTTCCTTCCCCTGCTTATGGACTCGTCCCCTTAAAACCCAGGACATTTGATCATTGTAGGGAGAGGAAAGGAAATGATTTAGAGGGTGTCCCTCCTGCATGTTTTTTTAAGATTGAATGCTCTTTAGTACAGGATCTATATTTTCATCCGTGCTTGGCAAGCACTGCGCACATTGTGGGCAGTACTACCACATTCTAATTATAATTAAACGTTGTGTGGGTTGAATGATAGAATTACTTAAGCTGATTGTGCTGTGTCCCAGTATTTTAATACTATGAGTCATACTGGTTATCATCAATACGAAGGAACTTCCAGGAAGGAGAAGAAAAGTGATACCACTTCTGATTTGTCTTGTTATATGAAGTAAAATGCATCTCCCAGCTATCATGTCTGAGTAGTTTCATGGGCTTTAGAAAGGGACCTACCTTATCTAACATTTTCCCTTCAGAAATCTGAATGTTCTCTTGACATTCTAGATATCCAGAATGTGCCCGTGTTACTCATTCCTCAGAAGGCATTAAAAGATTAAAAAGTAACTAAACCTGCCCCAATATTAGCCTACACCTTCTTTCCTTTAGATAGTGCATACAAGTACAATAGTTAGTGGTTCAACGACTCCAAGATGTGTTGGGAGTTAATTTTACCATGGTCTGGCAACCAAGTTAACCAGTTGTTTAATTGTGGAATTTGCCTTACAAGAACTTGAAACTTTCTGATTAATAAGGCTTTTTAATGGGGAAGCTGATGCTTGTGTCCTAGGCCTTGATTCAGCAAAGCACCTAGCATGAGCTCAACTTTAAGTAAGTGAGAAGTCTCCGGATGACTATTCACATGCTTAAAGTCAGGCCCATATTTAAGTGCTTTGTGGAATCAGGGCCCTCGTTTGCTTCATCAGATTGCCAAGACAGTGGTTTCATGTTTAGGGATCTGATCCATCTCACAGTGAAGTCAATTATAACAATCCTATTGATTTCACTGGGAGTTGAATCAGGCTGCCAGTGTCTTGAGTATAATAAAGTATCAACAACCTCGTTAGTGGCAAGGGGCATGATCCCACACTGCCTAGCACCTTATGTAGTCATGTAAGCCCCTGCAAAAGAATGCCATTTTGATTTGGTAGCATTTTACATTCACTTTGTGCAAGCTGATATGATTATGCTGTGGGATCAGGTCCATATACTTTGTAATTAAATTACACTAGTTTTCCTTCGAATTTGAAAAAGCAATAAAGGAAACAGCTGATACTGTCATTAGTGATTATACGAACTTTTAAAAGACTCTTTTACTGGTTACTGGAGGAAAAATTCTAGAAGGGAGTAGGACTTCTTGAGTGGCTGTCAGCAAATAGTGTTCTAGGCCTGTCAGTAATGCTCAGCAAATTTACAGTTCAGCCCATCTGCCTTTTACAGCATCTAAAATGTGTAACACCAATTATGAACTATAATCTATAGTTCTAGAAAATTACTTCCTAGTACTTTGCATGTCTACAGTGCTTTTCACCTTCAAAGTGTGGTAAAAGGCATCAGTCCTCACAGAACTCCAGTGAAACAGGCAAGCAGGCTTATCTTAATTTTTCATCTGGGAAACTGAGTCTGAGAAAACAAATGACTTTCCCAAGGTTACACAGTGGGTCAGTGGCCTTGTTTTTAAACTCCAGACTTCCTGGTTGTCTCCTAGTCCTCTAGAAAACACTGGTATTTCTGGGGCAATTAATCAATTTTCTGTGCTGTAACCACCCAGAAAGTCAGATTGTTGTGTATTATTGTCTAAATAATGCAAGTGAAGATTTTTTTTATTTTGCAATTGCAGTTACATCTATAAAGCTGTAACATGGCACCATAATGTTACTGCTGAAGAGTCCCAGTACTCTTCCACCTCCCACTAAAAAGCAGAGACTTCTGCCATTATTACTCTGCAAAATTATTATTCCACCAGAACTCATCCTGAGTTTCAATTTCTGCACAAGGGCTTGGGAAGAAAACTTTGGTTTCAATGAAGATAATGCTCTTTCTGAACCTAACCACCCCCATCTCCTTCCTGACAGAAGACAGCCAAATGTCTGTTGAAGGAGTGTTTGCAACTGGATTTACTGTAAGTTAGAAAGTAGAGATGGAAAAATCCCTTTTTAAACAGTGCTGTTTGGGCTGGGGAAAGCTGTCATTGAATGAGCCTAGCAAGGAACAGGAAAGCTATTGGCTCAGGCAACAATTCAGCTTAGAATATGTATCCATTTAAAAAAAACAAACACTTCACAGTTCTGGTATTGGCTGGACACAAATTAGGGAGAATAGAGAAGATATAGTAAGACTTCTTCCTTCCCAAATTAGATGCTGGGAATATGTAATTATCCTGCTTGCCCCCACCCTGTCACTTCATATGTATATTTTCAGCAATAAACTTAAGACAGAAAAGTTTGAACTTTTGACAATTTATCAAATGGTTTCTAATTTTCTGGTTTGTCAGTTTTCATTTTGAATATTAAATTGTTGATGTTTTTATACATTTTATAAAATAGCCCATGACATATTTTAAATAACTTTTCTTCAAATCCTGCAGATACGCTATGTGTGTGTCCCCTCAAAATTAAGTCCATCTTAGAAGCTGTTTTTAAATATACGTGAGGGGTAAATTGCTAAGTTACTCCTTGCAAGTCATCATCCAGTGAGACATGGATTCATTTTATCTTTCTCATGGCACTGTGAGACATTATTCCCTTTAGAAATGACTTGTGTGGTCCTAGTAAGCCTTTGTCAGCAGTTGAGACAGAATTAATCAGTCATCGCTCTTAATTATTTCTGTGTAATGAGTTGGGCTAGAGACCTACAAGACAAGTGGTCTTAAGTCTATGGCTTAAGTGTAATAGACATTATTTGAAGTGGGTGTCTGTATGCATAAGCAGAAAAGTCTTGTGAGAGAAGATGAAAATGGTATAGTATTCAAAAGGCAAAAACATCATGGTTGCACTCCTCTGTGCAAATGATCTGTTCTTTGTAGTATGTTTCAGTGTAAGCTTTTTCTTTCAGAAGAAATGTCTTGATGCCTGCCTATATGAATTCTTGTATGGCAACCTCTTCATTTTTAACATAGGCAAATCATGATGTACAAGGAGATTTTATGTTCTATTTTAGCTTCAGTTGTGATAGGTTTCATAATAAAATTTGGTGAGGCTTTAGTGACGGTAATAGTATAACGCATATCTCCTTTACTTACATGTTAACTGCATAGGGTTAACTAAGCAATTTCCATATAACTGCATAGTTATTCCATGGTCCTGAAATTCACTTGGCAAATGCAACTGAGTTCAAAAGTAATCATTGTTTAACCTACCCTCTGGCTTGACAGGCATAAGTACTTATAGACTATTATGAATTTAAATGTACGTAGAACTTAATTTGCAATTAAATACCTCAATTAAGTATATATCAAGATATGATTAGAATTCATCCTTGCAGAATTATACTCACCACTGGCCCAGAGTGAGTAAAATAGCATTGTTTTTTCGTTATCTTTATCTTTAGATAAAGACTGGATGAGCTGATTTAGTACATGAGCTAGTAAATTTTCATGACATTTTGTAAAAATTTTTAGACTTGATATTTGTGCCAACCAGTATAAAGTGTTCCCCTAAGCTTTAGTTTTGCAACAGGAAACAATAGGAAAAACCACAGTTTAATTCCCATAAAAAGCTGTAAAAGAAGTCTATGTAGCTCTGATGGTCCAACCTCTAGCATCTGACCTCCAAACAATTCACCACTGGGCTAGTTTCTAAAGGAATAAATAAGCTAAGTCTGTCTGTAAAATGTCATCATGAATATACAGCTAAAAGAGACAGGGAGATGGCACCAGAGTGTAGCAATTGCTAACAACTTAAACATTTGCCAGCTGACCTATGACCAAGAGCTGGATGGGCTGAGGGTTTTGTATAACTGGTACCAGAGGAGAATAGAGAAGAGGCTGAGCATTTTGTGAAGTCCCAAATTTTAAAAATCATTCTTTTGTGGAGTGCTTGTTATGCAAGAAATAACTAATGAAAACTGGTATGGTCCATAAAGTGCAAAAAAGTAAGTGGTATAAAGAAGGAAGGGGAATAATGCTACCAACTGTGTGTGCAATTGGACACAGTCTTCATACATAGTGCTTTTCAGGGTTGTTTCCTACATCTTTCTCTGCCTACTCCACAGCAAAACAAGGATATGAGGGTCCTATTATTTTTAAGCAATAAAATTCTGTATTACTCAGGTAATATATGGCTATCAGAACTATTTTCCTGTATTTTTCAACTCAGTTTAAGCAATGAGATCTTTAGAAGCAAATACAACATGGTCCAGTACAAATGATCACATTGAGAAAAATACAGGAGTACTGTCACAGATTTGAGATTCTAAATCTAATCCTAACGGATGATACTCATCCTATAGTGGTTTATGCATTCTCTCCCATACAGACATCCTCATGTTTTCAGAATGAATCAGTTCAGCAGTGAACTCGTAGTCTGGTTTGAAGTACGCAGCAGATTTTGTTGAAATGTTTGGATCTGTATGCTGGAGGCACCAATTTTCCAGATGCACATTGCCGTTGTCTGGGCCTCCATGGAAAACACCCACCCATTCCTTGGCTCAGTGGAAACTCAATTCTTTGGAAAGGGGAATATGGAGGGTTGGGGAGCATGGGAAAAGTTAAACTTTTACACCTTTTCCCCTCCCCCCAAAAATGTTAACTAAACTGCATTCATGCGGATGTCCCCAAAGGGAATTTCTGTGGCTGTCTCCGGGGTAATGCTTTTTAGAATACGCTGTTGAGAAGAAAAAACACGTTAGATGAACGTTGTGCAAATTTAGATTTCAGGTAGAACTTTGCAGTTACTTGAAAAGAGACACTGTAAAGGATTTAGCTTAAAGAAAAATCTGACCCCCCCTTTAAAAGACTCACATATTTACCTGCGCCACACAGGTGGTGTGAGACTTAGTTTGTACAGCACTTTAAAGATGTAAAGTGCTATAGAAGTACAAACTATTATATTTTTTTTAGTTGACATAAATGGTAGCATCCGCGCTAATTTACAGAGCTTTTGCATTAATGCCCTCGGGATCATTTACTTAAATACTACCAACTTTATTGAGCATATCTCTTCTGAATGGATATTTACATATAAATAATTAAAGTTTCCAAATTCCATCCCAGCTTGCTGTGGATCTTGTGTAAAATATGGGATGGATGGTTTTGGTGGTTGTGTCTATTTCTATTTTGTTTTTGTGGTGGAGGAAGCAGGATGGTGTGTCTATATAGATTTAGGTCAAAACTAGTATTGCTTCCTCAGCCTATGGCTAGAGTTGACTGAACCTCTTTGGAATATATTGCTAGGCCTCTATCTTCTAACCCAAGGGTAGGCAACCTATGGCATGCATGCCAAAGGCGGCATGTGAGCTGATTTTCAGTGGCACTCACACTGCCCAGGTCCTGGCCACTGGTCCGGGGGACTCTGCATTTTAATTTAATTTTAAATGAAGCTTCTTAAACATTTTAAAAACCTTATTTACTTTACATACAACAATAGTTTAGTTATATATTATAGACTTATAGAAAGAGATCCTCTAAAAACGTTACAATGTATGACTGGCACGCGAAACCTTAAATTAGAGTGAATAAATGAAGACTCGGCGCACCACTTCTGAAAGGTTGCCGACCCCTGTTCTAACCAAAATAAAATTTTCCACCTTCTGTAGTGACCAGCAGAGATGCATATTTCCTGCTACTGCTGAAAGTCTGAGGACTTGTCTACATTTAAAACGCTGCAGCTGCACCACTGTAGCGCTTCAGTGAAGATGCTACATACACTGATGGGAGGTCTTCTCCCGCTGGTGTAGGTACTCCACCTCTCCGAGGGGGGCTAGCTAGGTCGATGGGAGAATTCTCCCATCGACCTAGTTCTGTCTACACTGGGGGTTAGATCAGTGCAATTGTGTCGCTATCGGGTGTGGATTTTTCACACCCCTGAGCAAAATAGTTCTACTGATCTACTATCCTAGTGTAGACCAAACCTGAGAAAACCCTTTGTGGGCTGACTGTCAGAGCAAAGCAGTTCATATCTTCTACCATCCTCTGCCCCTTCCAAAACAGATTCAGAAGTAAACCATGCAAGGATCAACCTTGTTGTGATTAAATCAGGGTAATTGGCGAAACACTCATCACACTGTACTACTACTGCTATCTTGCACATTTATAGTGCCTTTTATCCAAGATCTTAAAGCATTTCACCAATGTATATTATTCCAGTCAAACACTAATTCTCAGCACTTAACCATCTTAAATATTCACTGACCAAAAAAACCTAACACAGAATGAAGGTTACAGTGGGATCTTGTGCCCTTCCAGAACATTGAGTTCTGTAAAACTCAGACTTCTGAAAACCAGGCAATACAGAGTTAAGGTTCACGCCCACACAACTGTAGTCTGCAGCCCTGGAGCTGGCAGTAGTCCCTGGGAATTGCCTGGGTGCATTCCAGCTGCATTCGCTGTGTTAGGTATAGCTGTATCGAAAGGGGAGGGTTAGTTGGAGAGTTTGACAGAGCTGTGATTGTAATATGAGACAATCTGGGGCTTTGTGCCCCTCTTGGTGTGTGTATGGCCCTTTTCCCTAACCCTCATGTGTGTAATCTAAGGAAAGAGGTCCATGTGTACCTTGAAAGATCCAGTATGCTTTATTTAAGCTCTGTGTTATGTAACATTGGGCACATGGATCCTCTTGCCGGGGGATTCTCAGCATCTAGGTGGGAGATGTGTGGTCTGTGGGTTTAATGATGGGTAAGTGAAAGCATAGTGTGAGATGGCATCATGTGCATAAGGGTGAAGAGGTTGTAAAATTTAGCAGATGGAGTCAGTGTTGGGCATGTGTAGGTAGTTCCTGTGGAGTACTGTGCAAAGAGAGCGTGTGAGCATGTGCTATGGGTGTACTGAGGCATTGCTCCGAGGAGAGGGAGTTAAGGTAGCGTGGGTGTACCTTAACTCTTCAGTTCCTGGTTTTCAGACAGCTTGAGTTTTGCTGAACTCGACGTTCAAGAAGGACACAAGATACCATTGGGCAACCTTAACTCTCCATTAGCGAAGTTTTTTGTCAGTGAATTTCCTAGATTTTTTTTAACAGAAATGTTGTTAGTAGGAGTTAGTGGTCGTTTAGGCAGTTTTAGTTACCATGCAGGTGTACAGCTGAGATGCAGTTGTGGCCAGGTAATGATGATAATGCCTTGCTCTTACATAGCACTTTTCATCAATAGGTCTCATAGCACTTTGCCAAGGAGGGAAACATCATTATCCCCATTGTACAGATGGGGAAACTGAGTCACAGAGCAGTAAAGTGACATGGCCAAGGTCACCCAGCAAGCATGAGGCAGAGGTGGGAATAGAGCCCAGGTTTTCTGACTCCCAGTCCACTGTTCTCTCCATGATGTTGCTGTGTGATACCTAAGTGTGTGCCTCTCCCACTCCCCACCTTGTTACAGTGAAGTAGGGATAATGGCTGTGCTTTGAAATGTTTGGAGTTACTAAAAGCCCAGTGAGAGAGTCATCGGTGCCCCAAAATCAAGTTTTATTAGACGAGGAGAACAGTAACTTTAAGTATGAGAGAAGATTGGTAGAGCTCTCTTGCTCCACTCTCCTCTGCCATCATCCCCCACAACATGTAGCCCACCCTCTGCCACCATTCCCACTTCACCCTCCCCTTCCTGTCACATTAAGCCACTAGCACTTGAGAACCCAGGTGTGCACAAGGAAATGGGTAGAAATCTGTGAACTTTAAGAAAACCTGTTTGTTTCCGGGAGCTGTATCTTGGAAATCCTTTTCTCAACTATGGATCATTTACCCTTCCCCAGTACAGCACACAGCACATTTCAAGACACAGTGAGGAAGAACAAGGATTTTAGAGCACTTAAAAGAATTAACCTTTAAACAGAAACATCTTCACAATCTTAACGATGGCAGAACTGGACAGTGCTCCACTATAATATGGTATGAAATTAATAATCAGCAACTTGCTTTGCTATAGCCTTTTTCCCAGCACAGGCTCAACCTGAAAGCAGAGCAGGCTCTGAGAGGTGTGAAGTGGCCCATTCATCTCATGGGATATTCTCAGAGGAATGAGAGGAGGGAGGCAAGGACAAGGGGCCCAGACCCCTTCTGTGTGACAGGGCCTCCCAGATTCCACATAGGGACTTCAGGCTCCTGTAGAGAGAGGCATCCTCAGAGGGACAGGGCTCCCACAGATCCTAGTTCACATGAGAAGGGGGTAAGGAGAGGAGCTCAGACACCCCAAGAGGGTCAGGATCCCCCTGTTCCCAGCACACACATGGAAGAGAAGAATGTGAGGATGACAGGCACCCCTAATTCCTCCCACTTACCCTGCCACCCATCTCTGTCACCCCTCACACTTCCCCATCATCCCCACTCTCTCCCCCTGACCTGAGTCCCGAAACCAATCCCATTTATCTTCTCTGTATAACACCCTTGCCTCCCTGAAGACCCAAACCCTCGTCCCTTCCACTCCTGTCTCCTAAATCCCCCTCCTCTCCCAGCAATCCTTCACATGTGTAATTTCTTTCCTTTTTGAAATAGCACAAATGCCTTCTGAAGTTTCTGCTGTACTCAGATTACATTTCCCCAAAATAAAAACAAACACCCTTGGACAAAGGCAGTTTTTAGCAACATGCCTATGTTTCATTTCAGCTTTCTACCCTGGGTTGGGTTTGAACTGGGCGTTGCTCAGGTTCAATGGCCGTAATGTCCCCTTGAGTCACACAGGTCCTGTGACTCATGCTTGGCTAGTAATTCTTTTGGGATTCTGTCCACATGTGCACAGTATAATCCATTGGCTTGTAAGTGTTAGCATGCGCCTGCCTAAAGAGCCGAACTCACTTTCAATTTTGCTCCTCCAAAAGGTTAGTGGGTCCCTGGCACTGTCTGGGGTAAATGTTGAGTGACTGAGACCCTTTGGGCTTGCAGAGCCATGGCTTGAGTCTTAGGTCTGAGCAAAAAAAGTTGCTCAGACCTAAGAAAAGCTGATTTCCTGGGGACAGCTGTATCTCAGGAACTGCTTGCTCAAAAGACCCCAAATTTCAATCACTTAGCCTACCCCACATCCCCATGTGGCACAGCTAATTTCAAGGCAATCTGTGCAACCGTGTGGATTTTAGAGCACTCAGAAGAGTTGTTCTTTAAACAGAAAGGAATTCTCAACCTTAATTATTTGCAGAGCTGGCACTCTGCTATCATACATAACCCACCATTCCTTTGTATTAACAGCATGATTTAACTGTTAAAGAGAGGTATTTCTTACAGTGCTGATCCATACATCCAGCACCTGGCAAATATGGGAGCATCATTTACAGACCATCTTTTTTGTCTTCAGTACCTATGCAGTATTTCCCCACCTCTTCTTATGTATGGCTGGGTAGTGGAGTGGGAAGTACATCCCATCAAAAATGAACTTGAACAAATAAAACACATCAGATACCTCTTTAAGTGTTCCTGGGGTGATTATCAACCGATAAGCCATGTAGATTGGAATGCAGATAACAGAGGAGGTTCCTATGCAGTAACCCACTATAGTGGTCCAGTAGGGATAGTTATAGTCAAAAAGCCGTAGATCAGGAGGGCTGGACATAAAACTGCAAATGATGAACTGAAATAAAAATGCAACAAAATATTACAAATACACAATGTTTTTACATGGCACGTAATTAGCCTTTGGGACCAACTGCTGCAATAAATCATTGAGACCAAAAGCATAGCAGGATTCAAAAAAGGATTAAGCACTTATATGAATAATGAGAAAATCCACAGTTACATTAGAAAGGATGTAAACCCTCATGCTTAGGTCATAAGCCACCTTAGCTGATAAGAAAATTCCTCTTATGGACAATTTATTCCATAATGACCTGGGTATTCTTGAATCCAAACAGAGCGACAGGATATTGGACTAGATTTGTAGATTTTTTTAGGCCAGAAGGGACCATTAGATCACCTAGTCTGATCTCTGGTAGATTGCAGACCAGAGAAATTCACACAGTTACGCCTGTGTCAAGCCCAATAATTTGTCTGACTAAATCATATCTTCTAGAAGACATCAAGAGCAAGAGAGTACAACATTTCCCTTGGTAGTTTGTTCCAATGGTTAATCACCCTCACAGTTAAAAAATGTGCGCCTTATTTCCAATCTGAATTTGTCTGGCTTTAACTTCCAGCCATTGGGTCTTGTTCTGCCTTTCTCCATTAGATCAAAAAGGACCACTAGTACCCAGTATTTTCAACCCTAGAAGGTATTCATACATCATAATCAAGTCACCTCTCAATGTTTTTTAATTATTATTATTTATTAAACAGATTGTGCTCTTTAAGTCTCTCACTGGAAGGTATTTTCTCCAGTCCTTGAATAATTTTTCTAGCTCTTTTCTGCACCCGCTCCTCTTTTTCAATATCTGTTTTAGCATGTGGACACCAGACCTGGATGCAGTATTCTACTATCAGCTTCATCAATGCTGTATACAGAGGTAAAAAATCACCTCCATACTTTCCTGTTTATACATCCAAGGATCATATTAGCCCTTAGATGTATAAATGGACCACAGATCTGATCTGGTATTGTATGTTTGAATGCCAATGCTAAAATTCTACTGAATTTTAAGATAGAATGGTTAAAAAAAAAATTCCATTTGAATCCAGTGATATCCAGAATCCCATAGCCAATAGTTAGGTCTGGTAATGAACAGGGGTGAGAGAATTTTTTCTTGAAGACACTGTTTACCCTTCCAGAGGATTCATCCAACTTTGATTCCTCTCTCCCTTTTATTGTTGGGCTGGTTTGGAATGCTATGCACCACTTGGCCCACATATGCTCTGTAAAAGTTTATAATTTATTCTGATCTACTGTGATTTTTTTCCTCTTCTTCCACAATTTCATTAGAAAGTGTTTTTTATGTTGTGTATATTTAACACACATCTATATTCCTTGCTTTTCATGTTCCTTTCTCAGGTTATTGCTTCAAGTTCTTTCAGGGGTTAAACAAAGATGTCACCTGCAAATCTGAAGTGGTTCATGTACCATTTTTATCTTTATGCACTTTTCTTCAGAGTCCAGCTTTTTGAATGTGTTCTCCAGGCAGACGGTGAAAAGTTAAAGATAAGTGAGTGTTTTCTTGTGTAACTCCATGCTTGTCAAGCTTAAATAGTATTATACTAGTTGTATAAATGTTTCAAGAATTCTTTGAGGTCACATGGAACTTCTGGTTTTTCTTCAAGTACTTCTAAAACTCTTCCTTAACACCAAATAGAGGAATTTCCACTATCTACAGCAGCAACTCATTGCATTTGGCAGTCTTCTCCAGAACTTGATTCATTGTCAGCAGCCTGCAGATGCTGTATGGTTGAGAGATTACTCACCAGCTTTTGTGTTGATTATAGGCCAGAAATCATTGTGGTTTGATCCCCGGACCTCAGATTGACTTGTAGAATGCAATAGTTCTTGGATTTATATGTTTTTCTTCTTACTCTAATACTAAGATTGCAGCGTTCCAGTTTTATGCTAAAGCATATTGGATCCGACCCTGTGAGATACTCAGTGCTTCCTGTTCCCATTAAAGTCAAACCTAAGGTGCTTAAGTATTAAACTGGTACATTGCAAAATTAATGTTAGTGACTGTTTTGGGAAGCATCCTAATTTAATTTTCACAGAATTTCATCATAGGATTCCCGGCACTAGATGTTTATAATTCCCATAGAGAACCACCAAACCTACGTCTGGGCTTTTCTTATTTTAGTTTCCATAGAGACTGTAAATATCAATTTTGCCTAGTAACCACATCACTGAAACTATATTGCTCTTCATGTAATTTAGTTTTATTGTTTCAGGATCATGGAGAGGACAGTAGTGTATAAATTATTTTTGTGGTGAAACATCTATTTATAGCTTTTTTTACTCCTTTGTCTACAGGTAATAAAATGGAAAACAGTTAAACACACATTAATCATCCCAGCTGTGTTGTTTTGAGTTCACAGCGTAGGCTTTAAATCTAGACACTTTGACTCCATAAACCTCCATCTTGACTTACTCTCCTTGCATCCAAGCCAAGCAACAATAAAAGACAGGGTGAACTAATTTTGGAACAGGGAATGAAGGCTTTGTTTAAAAATGTTACTAATAACTTTGCCAAGTCAGCTGTGGGGACGCTGGCTCCAGTTTCTGATTATGAAGGATGCTATCTGGTGAGGTAGAGTTTGGGTAGGTGTATTCTGAAGTTGCCAGGCAGTGGCTGATCAAACAACAGATTTATAAGCTATCTTAATTTCTCTTTTTTCTGTGATTTTTATCAGCATCTTTTACTATTTTACTTCACTGTCATAAATGTAAAGCAGCAAAGATCAAATTAGTCTTGTCCTGTGTTGCAGGTTGTTAAAGTTTTCTAGTATCATCATTGTTTATCTAAGTAACAAAAAAGACCCAAACAAACTCTGTTGATCTACTAACTAGTCCTAGCTGCTTTTATCAGATTCATCTCATTGATTTAATATTGTTAGCTTCCAAAAGCTGGCATTAGAGAGTAGAACATGAATATTATGTAAATGAAAATCCCATATCTGGAACTCTAAGGTATTACACTAGTAAACTGTGACAGTCTTGGGCTGGGAACATGAACTCACCAAAAGGAAGATGGGGCTGATTGCTACCCAGCAGAGTCGCCAGTACCAGCCTGGAGTGAAGCCCAGCATTTCCTTCATGTCACTGCAAAACTGGTTGATGCCTATGAAAATAAATGGAAGGTAGAGGTGACAGGGAGAAAAAAGTTATTCAAACATTGATATAACCAGGAAGTGAATTTAGCATCCAGCAGGAAACAGTGTGGTCATGTCCCTGCAACCTTTTCATTACACAGAAACCTCCATTATCCAAAGTCATTCAGTGTCTCCCAACACATCTGGAGATCAAGATTGTACTGTGCTTACATGACAAAGTAACTGGTAACATTGTTTTCAGATTCAGTAATCCATAAATTGCTTTTTCTTTGTGACATCAGTGCCCCTGTCCACAGAGCTGGCAGAAACGCGATTCGGCAAATGTCCGGGAGTCTGCTCAGCATGGGTTGTAAGTGCGTGAACAATCTTACCATAGAACCAGGCCACCGCAATGGATTCTAGAAACACCACCGTTAGGACAGCAGGGCCTGTAGCATATTCTTCAAACAGCTTCACTACGTATGCACCACCCTAGAAAAGAGATTGTGGCACTGATTAGCCAAAATCCCCAGAACAGAAGTTTTGTACTACTAGTCAACCTCCCTGGTCCCTCAATTACAGACCTAAAAGTCGCAATACTCCAATAAAAAAACTTCAAAACCAGACTCCAACGAGAAACTGCTGAATTGGAATTAATTTGCAAACTGGACACCATTAAATTAGGCTTGAATAAAGACGGGGAGTGGATGGGTCATTACACAAAGTAAAACTATTTCCCCATGCTAATTTTTTCCCCTACTGTTACTCACACTTTCTTGTCAACGGTTGGAAATGGGCCATCCTGATTATCACTACAAACGTTTTTTTTCTCCTGCTGATAATAGCCCACCTTAATTGATTAGTCTCGTTATAGTTGGTATGGCAACACCCATTTTTTCATGTTCTCTGTGTATATATATCTTCCTACTGTATTTTCCACTGCATGCATCAGATGAAGTGGGTTTTAGCCCATGAAAGCTTATGCCCAAATAAATTTGTTAGTCTCTAAGGTGCCACAAGTACTCCTCCTTCTTTAGTCATATACTGTCCCCATTTGGAAAGAGAGCATTCACCAGTGCAAAATTCACTCTATCCCATTACTTCCTGCCTGCTCTGGCCTTGAGTAATACTTGACAGTACTAATGACTTGTCCAGTATCCTTGCTTTAACTTTCTGTGATCATCCTTTGCCAATAGAACGGCCATGCAGAAAAACTGAAAGGGAAGCAGCGGGCATTTCTATTTGGATTTTAATGAGCTAATCAGATGGGATCTGTGCTTTTCCATGCCCTCCTTTGATGGCAACTTCCTTCTCTGTCCCTGAGCATTAGTCACTGAGCAGAAAACAAAGGCAGCATTAGGTTCTATTCTTTCCTCCTAGATCTGGACTCAGCTACAAAGAAAGAGAATTGCATCTTCTACAGGAACCTGGCTCCTTGTAAATACTTTAAACCAGGAGGGAATTTCTCATAAAACAAGCAGTGGAATGTAAAAGCCAGTGAATTTTTTCCCCACATCTTTTACAAAAGCTGACCTCTTAGTACCAATTTGTGCTCCTGTTACAGCAATGAAGCCCCAATGACTAGACAGAGGTTGCACAAGTGTAACTCAGAGCAATATTTGGCCTGTATGAGAGAAGGAATATGTAAGTGCTGCAGATTCACATGAGCCATTATCCCGTGCCAGGACTTCTGGACTCCAGTTCACTAAATTCCATTTATGTTAGTTTCTAGAACAGGATTTTTTATCCATCCTTCTCTTGATTTGAAATTTATTTCTAACCCTTTGAAAATTAAACTGATAATTTTTAAATTTGTAAAAGCTGGGATTTTGGGTGCAGGTTTGAAAGGTTAAACAGCTGGAATGAACCTGCTTAGTGGTGTAGTACCAGTCTGGGCAGTATTTGTGTGGTTTATTATGTACTGTACACTGGAACTTTGTCAAGTTACAATATTGTCAGATTCCCTCATGAGTGCGACTGCTCACATTCATTCCACCGACAGTCTCTGATCCCATAAGGAAAACAGCTCCTCTCCACTGGACTAAGAGCATTTCACATATTTGATGAGACTCCTTGAGATTCTGTTTGGGAAACACTTCCCTCCTGCAGATGTCAGCTAGAGCCTACTGCCAATAAGCAAGGTTCACAATGTTGGGTGCGGTACTTACAAATGTCAGGGTTGTTAATGACCCCAGGAAGCAAGCGATGATCAGACCAAGGACAAACCATTCCCTGCGCTTTCCCCAAACATGTGGGAATTCATCCAGCACCGCAGTGATCACCCCCTCCAGCCCTGCAAACTGAAAGGCACAGAAAAGAGTCATAGAAAGAAAGAAAGAAAGCATCCTTCCCATCCTGCATTCCCCACATACACCCCACAACTGGTGTACACTGACAATGTACATCCGCATAGCTGCATCTCTCAGGCATGTGAAAAACCCACACCCTCAGAAAGTCAGAGCTACAGTGCTTCTGTCAACCTAGCTACCACCTCTTGGGAAGATGGGTTACCTGCAGCGATGGGAGAACCCCTCGGCTCACTGTAGTGAGTGTCTACACTGAAGCACTACAGCTGTGCCGCTATAGTGTTTTAAGTGTAGACATACCATAAGATACAATTAGGACAATGAACCTTTGGCATGTGTCTGAGTGATAGGATTGAGATGACTGCTCTGGAAACATCCCCATCATGTCTTCAGAGACCTTGATCTCTTTAGGGCAGGGATTTTGTCTCATGTGTGTGGGAAGTGCCTAGCACATAACAGGAACTACCATATTACAAATAATAAATAATAAGTAAATGGCTCATTGTAGCCAAGACTATGAAGTCAGTGGAGTTGATTTTGGATTGAATTTGGTCCTTAATCTGCAATAACTATGTGGCAAAATCTTTATAGCACGTTGCCTCACTTTGAGAAATCCACCTTCTGTTCCCACCTTCTAAATCCTGTTACCTGTGAAAAATCCCAGAAACATGTCACTCATTTGCATGTTGACAGGTAATTAAATGCTTCCAATATACAAGAAGAGAGAGAGCATCACCTGCTGGTTAAAAGCTGGGTTCTAGAAGTTGAATATTCTGGGTTCTGTTCCCAGCTTTGCCACTGACTCACTGTGTGACTTTGGGCAAGCCATTTAATCTTGTTGTGCCTCAGTTTCCCCAATTTTGAAACAGGGATAATAAATACTATTCTCTGATCCAGGGATTATAAAGATTAATGACTGTTTGCAATGCATTTTGCACTTATTTAGCACCCTTCATCCAAGGACCTCTAAGTATTAGTATAGTTGCTCTATTATGAAAAGAAGAGTTCATGTATTAATTCTGCAGATTTGTTTTGGAACATGCTGGAATAATTCCAAATGCTTAACCCCATCCATCCATTCATGGCCCCTCTCACTAATGATATACACTCACCGTGCTGTCTAATCCCAGAGTGAGTAACATCAAGAAAAATATGATAGCAAAAAAAGTCGAAGCCGGCATGTTTGCAATGGCCTCTGCGTAGGTAATGAAGAGAAGGCTGGGCCCTGGTACCAAGAGGGAGAACAGGCAATTATTACAGGTCAACCCTACTGCTCTGAAAAAGAGGGACCATTTCACTCACACCTGGAAATGCCTTTGTCCACAGGGGAGTGTTACCGTGTGTACCCACAGTAAGGTTCACTAGGTGACATGTAACATGATTTCTACATTCTTTTCTCTTCATAGAACAATTTTGGAGCTGTGTTGCACACCATATGCTGCTGATTGGTTTATGTTAGGGCCTTTGGCATAAAGTAGTATGATTAATCATAGTATATACAAAACATTATGCGTAGTTTGGAGTGTTTGTCCAGGCCAGGGTCTTTCCCCTGATCCTGAATTTTAAATGGATTACATGGTCATGTTTGGGTGGAAGGAATATCTCCCCATCTGGAATGTAATCAAACAAGTTCTATCAAAACTTCAGAGGAAATTTAAGACAGCAATAGAATAAGTTCCCCTACCAGTATCTTTAGCAACCTCCGACACCTCTTCATTCCTCATTTCAGCCATATATCCAAGCACAGTGAAAATGACAAATCCAGACACAAAACTAGTCATGCAGTTCACCGTACTGGTAACCAATGCATCCCTGGAAGAGAAAACCCAATGCATCTCAGAGAGCGAACATCTGCCAGAAAGAATGGTGCATTGCCAGAAGGCACAGTATTGAGTTTGAACTATCGAGACCACCTGGGAGCATGTTTCAATACAGCCCTTCAACTTTCCAGATTGTATAAATACTGATCCATATATGTTAATATGTGAGGGTGTGTTGGGAAAGACCTCAGGAAAATTAAGGTTCTGTCTTTGCATGGATGCTAAAAATCCCATAGCATTTTTCACAAGAGTAGTAAGGCTTTGTCTTGATGTCCTTAGCTACATTTTCTTCTGCCCTGCTGGTTGTCCACCTGTCTGCTGTTTTGCCCCAAAGGCAGCTGCATTTCACTGGTGAAATGATCACTGGACTGATATGTACTGGTAGTTTTTAAAACATTTTGAGATGATCACGGACCATGCTCCCAGACCCATTGATAGTTCCCATTTAGCAGTTACCAGTATGATGCAGCCTGAATCTCTAAAGGTTGTACCCCAGCCCTGTTGATGTCCTGTCTTGTCTTGGAATGAGACAAGGTGTGTCTCTCCTTTATGCCCAGCAAATTGGGGCACTACAGATTTGTCTGTTGATATATTGGTTCTCTGTTGGATAGACTTTTGAATTGTCTAAGGAAGAACTTCAGACATTTCATTCAACATCTGTTTGGCTGTCTCTGTTTGGCTGCATACCAGACACACCACACCAATCTGATTAATACTGGATTCGGAATGATATAGTAATAGCTTTAGAGAGAATAATGATTTGCAGGTTTAATTTCACAGGACATAATAAACATCCTTAAGAAAATAAGGAAACAACCACACGGAGCCCTTTACCAAGTTATAGCTGATCTGGTTGCAGTAACTAAATATTGCTACAATCTGATGGCTGTTCTGTGGTGGATTCAGTCCACCTGTTGGACAGGTGTCTGCATCACAACCTCGCCTCTACAATTAATTGCCCCCCTTATGGGCAGTTTCAGCAAAGATCAAGAATTACATGGGTTGTAAACTGTTTGGGGAGGGACCATCTTTTTGTTCCATATTTGTACAGAGCCTACCACAAGAGGTCCTGGTCAGCGACTGGGGCTCCTGGGTACTACCACAACACAAATAATTAATAATAATAATTGTCTAGACATGGAAAGCAAACTCCCAACTTGCCTTGAGGTGGGGTACATTGACTGGGTGTGATGTGAGGGAAGATTGCTCTGATGCTAAAGGGAATGTACCTGTTCTGCAGATAGAATTCATCCTACAGGACTGACAACCTGGCAACTTTCACCAGCATTACGTTTCTCTTTTTTTTAAAAAATACCCAGACTGTTTACATTCTAATACCATCCTTTTATTGACTATTTCTTACACTGAGGTGGAACTCACTGGTAGCAGTTGTTGTGGAATTTGTTGTAGCTGGCAAAAGCTAGTAGGACCCCAAAACCTGGACCAAGAGAGAAGAAAATCTGAGCTGCAGCATCCACCCAGACCTGAAAAACGTAAGAGGCAGAGGATCAAGAAAGGATGATGTTAAACATAGAGCAAATGCCACTCTACAGTCCACTGATGCTGCGAATTAGATTCAACAACCTGTATATAGTCTAGTCCTATTTTAACAAACATTTTATTACGAGCTTGTTACATAGATCAAAGATTTTGTGCTGAAGTGTGACAAATACTTTTGTAGTTTTATGACAGAGGCAAATACCCAGCACAGTGAGGCCATCATACTTATTTTCACTTGTGGCATAATTAGGATTTATCCTTCGAGGAGGTCACCATAGGTGAAATGCTACCCCATTTCTATACACAACACAGTAAATATTCAGTAACAGTGGCAGCTATCAGTGTTTCACCCTTGACAGTATCCTAGGCTGACAGATGGCGTCTTCCTGTAGCACATTGTTTTTGCATTGTAACTGTGCCTTTGTAATGGGTTTGGCCTGTCTTCCTTCCTCCAGGGTCTCTGTGCAGAAGGACATCTGGAGTGCATTGCCCCATGTGTGTCTCTGGGCGCATGTCCTCTGGGCTAAAGCACTGTGGGATTGCTCCCTGGATTGATCCAAATACATTTGGTGGTGTAGGTACAACTCCAGCTGTGTGAACACAACTCAACCATGTTGTAGCCATGTCAGATAAAAGTGCGATGACCTGGTTACAAAAACACTGTGCTACACTGGTCGGAGTCTTACTGAGTGGCGTCTCCAAACTGTTGATCTCTGTTCCATCCCTGAAAGGAAAAGTCCTGGTTCCTTTATTCCCTCTTGATTGCAACATGGAGTTCACTGCAGCTCGTTTCTAACATGCTCCTTCTGTGCGGCTAGCCTGCACCTCCCCTGGATAGAGCTCTGCTGCCAGCCAGCGCACAGATTGCAATCTGCTGTCCTCACTTCAGATATATTCAATACAATACCAATATCCTTTATTGCTTTTAGGAAGACGTGGTTCCTTATTGGAGATGCTGCTTTATCAGAAAATGGTGTCTCTTCATTTCCTCTTCATTGAAAACTCTTCATATCAGCTGGGAAGCTGCAGACTCACAAACATTAGAGTTTGTAATCTTTGTATTTGTTGTATTTATTGCTTTGGGTTTTTTCCATCTCCCTCCCCATTAGTGACTTTCATGTGTAGTGAAGCAAACGCAGTCAACATCCTGATGGACTGAGTGCCTCTTCCACACGGGTTCAAATCTAAACCAGACACTGGGTTGACGTGTTGTTTTGTTTTATTATGGTCTCGTCCCTATACCTGCTCTCTCTCCTAAAGTTGGTAGTATTTGTAGGCCTGTGTGGTGTATTCCCTCTCCCCACACATTCACACCGGCCCAGCTGTCATCACTTCATCAGGCTTAGTGTGTTGAGTCTGATAGTCTTCCTGCTGTCCATGTCTGCATGGAGTATGTGGGAGATTTCCACCTGAGTCAAGCACCACTTGGCTGGAAAGGAGGGTCTCTTCGGGATCATCTGCCAGAGCTTAGGGACCGATGGCTTGAGTTTTTTCAGTGGTGGCAATATGCACAATTCTGAAATGCAGGCACTGAGTCCAGACACCTGATAGTGGACTCCATTAAAGGTGATTTAGCCCATTCCAACATCTGCTGATTACCGGCAGTCAGCTGAGCTACAGGGTAGCCCACTAGTTTAGATTAAGGTTAGCTAGCAGAGTAGGACCAGAAGCAGTAACAGCTTGGTTATCTCTACCTTGCCTAATTGTTACAACTGCAAAAAAATTTGTACAAAGATTTAAAAGAATTGGAGTTCAGGGTTAAGCTTCAGAATCCATAAGCACCTATTTACTATGCTGACAGTAGCCTTGTTCTGAAAAGTGTACAAGTTTACAGGCTGAAATCAATTGCCCCTTTACAACAAGTTCCTTACCTCAGTGGCCAGGAGTTTCTGCCAGTCAGGCTTCAGGTAGAAGACAACCCCCCTCCAGGCTCCAGGCAGTGTGGCCCCTCGTATTAACAGGATAAAGAGTATGATGTAAGGGAACGTGGCAGTCACCCACACCACCTGTTAGAGAAAACATTAAGACAGTGTTTGCCATGGGTACTAATTGAGGGAAACTGCTAAGTGGTGATAATGGTAACAATGTCGAATGAACAGTAATATTTAGACTTATAACACCTTTCATTCAAAGTTGTCAAAGTGCTTTACAAAGACAATTACGTATTACTATACTTTAAATGAAGGAGAAAATATAGCACAGAGTAGTTAGATGACTTGCCCAACATCCTGCAGTGAATCAGTAGCAGAGCTAAGAATTAGAACCCAGGAGTCCAGACTCCTACTCCCCTCCTCTTAACAACTAGGTCACATTGCCTTCATTAATGCCACCCAGGTCACTATTTATGGTGTGTTAGCTAGTTTATTCAACACCATAGGTCTGACTGCCCCACTGATAGTTATGCATTCTCAGAGGCAGTCAGCTCCAGCTTCTGAATCCAGGTTTGCTGTAGCTGTAGTCAGAAGACAGACGAGTTGCTTAATTTTATACCATCTGTGTGCACGACCACTGCCTTTTTTCATCTGAAAAGGGACTAACCTGGTTTAGTGGTTAGAGCAGGGAATGGGAGTCAGACTCCTACAATCCATTTCCAGCTCTGCTGCTCAATAATTGTCCAACCTTGAGTAAGTCACTGCAGCCAGAATTTTGAGAAGTGTCCACAAATGTTGGGTGCCTAACCTGGGACCCTTAGGCCCAGATTTTCAGAGCTGCTGAGTACTCACAACTCCAGATGAGGAGATTCAGAAATGCCAAGCTCAGCACCCCTGAAAGTCAGGCACTAACTGTCTCTGATTGGGCATTCAGAAATCAGGGCATGCAGAATTAGCTGACCCTTCTGAAAACATTGGTCTTAACCTTTCTGCACTGCAGTTTCCCCTTCTGTAAAATGGGAATAACAACACCAATCTTCGTAAGGTCCTCACATAGGAGGTTCTCTGTCAGTGGAAAGATTTATTATTATGGTACTTATTATTTGTAAATGAATGTGCATTAAGCAGCCCTATTTTGGTAACATGGCTTGCTCTGACAGCAGATAGCAAGGCCCATCTGTAGAAAAAGAAACAATAGAACTGAGGCTCAACAGAGCAGTAATCGGAGATCACCCTCCACACCCATTAGATCCCCTGGGTAGGATGATCTTTAAATGCAGAACAGCAACCCAACATGCTGTTAGCATGTATTATATAGATTACAGTAGCACTCACTATTCACATGTACGTGAATTTGCAGTCCCTGTCCTGAAGACAATTCTAAGCTTACTTTCTCTCATGTTAATAGGCTGCTCCAGACATGTTGCAGAAATTATGCTATACCAAGCAACTTCCTCTTGCTTTTGCATTCACCTTGCCAGATGTTTTGACCCCTTTCCAGATGCTGAAGTACACAATAGTGAATATCAACAATAAGCAGAGTGTCAGTTGCCAGCTAATGCCTCCCAGATCATCCAGCCCTTTGGATCTTTGCACCTGTAGAATGTGGCGGCTAAAACAGGAGAGAAAAGCACATTGTTGATGTTTGTGTAACAAATACAGAGAGTGCTTAGGCTCTAAATCACGAGAGATAAAAGACACCCCCATCCTACACATACCCACAACTGCATGCATTTTAATCCCTAGACAGTCTTAAAAAACCCATGTATGTGATTGATAAATACCCCGGTCACCCTCTAAAGAAAAGTCTGCTGCATTTTCTACCCTTCTTTCTGATATTGCTGTCTCCACTTACATGCACTTACGTATAAAATTCTTCTGCAGGGGAGATGGAGTGTGGGGTCCAGGTAATGCTGGCATTGGTGAAGTAGTTGGTGCAGTTGACGGTGTTCCAAGCATTTTTGCAGCTGGTCCATGGCAGTTCTGACGTGAAGGATGAAATGAGGTAGTAGAGGGCCCAAGCCATGATGGTATTGTAGTAAGAGGCTATGTAGAAAGCTATTATGCAGATAGTAAAGCCAATTCCTGGTAAGGCAGAAAACAGTTATGTGAGTGGAAATGTGAGGGCCGGGTCCAGTAAAAGCAGGAGTGGATAATCCACGTGAACTAAAATCAGTAGCTGCCGGAGGCATCCAAATAGGTACACATACACCATTGCCTCCCTTTATATTTTTTTAGACTGCTCTGGAACTTTGTGGGGTCTTCAGAAAGTGGGGGTGATTTGCCCAAGCCCCACTTCAGAAAAGCATCCCTGTTCTGAACAGAACATGTGTAAATGCTAGCCTTATTCAGGACCCAGTCTCTGGAATGTTGACTGTGATGCATACCTCATCCTCCACACCCCTAACAACAAACCAACCAACCAAAACAGAACAAAATCTAACTCGGGTACTGGGAGCAAGGATAACAAGTCTGTAAAAGGCAACTATAAAAGATCCTCTAGTATCACTGCCAGTAGAGATGGCTGAGAGAAATGGAATGGAGCTGAAGGGTAATTTGTTTAAAAGATCTCTGGGATAAAAATAATGGATTTGCAATATTTTCCCCAACCTGTGTTTCTAATACCATTTCAAATATTAAAACTGGAATAATTTTGAAAGTTCAATTTACTTTCACCCTTATAATGTTCTCTGTATGGTTTTGCTTTTTTTTTTCTGGCTTGGGACAGTGAAAGTAGAGTGGGTTGTTTCTAGTCAGTTTCACTCCCTGGTCTTCAGATTCTAGTAGGAGACTGCATCCTTTGGATTGGAAAACAATTAGGGCAATGTTTATGTAAATAAAACAACTTGACATTGCTTTTTTAAAAAGCACATGACTTTGAAAAGTAATTAATTCTAGGTTTCATGAAAGCCTTTCTTACATAACCTAAATGTGGGCCCTAAACCACTTGACATTAACCCTTCATGTTATCTCTTATTTTCAGTAATTGTTCCACCCTTAAAGAAAATCTCTGCCAGTTACCCTAAGGGATCATGGTAAGCTTCCTGTTCCTTTTACTACCTTTGAAAATAGGACAAATTTTCCTCCAAATTGAGATACACCCATTCCTGTGGTACTGTCCCAGTGCTAGCTCCATGTAAAAGAGGGGGATGCCTCCAAAGATGGCCATGATGGTGTACGGGATGAGAAACGCTCCTGCAAGGAAGAAAGGACATGACTGTAACTTCTTGTAGTACTTCTGGTGTAACAGTATCAGCACTTCATAAAGAGCAATTCTTCATGCCCCACAGCCAATACACACCGCACTGCACTACGACAGTAAAACCTATGTGACCCCGTGATCTCGAGAGGCCAGTCCAGACAAACTTTCTGTAATGTCACAAAAAACGGAACTTGTGGGGTTGTTCCTGAAGGGAACCCTGTGACCCCTTTACTCACATTGGTGAGCAGTTACTCACATGACTAGTCCTATCATCTTCAATAGGATTACTCATGCGAGTAACTGCTCACCACTATGTGTGGCAACTATCTGTCTCAAAAGACAATGCCATAAGCACCAAAGCAGTTCAGTTACTGTATGTCAGGCTGGAGTATCATTAATGGCTAAAAATCCAATTCTCAGGTGCCACAGGTAATGCTCACCACTGTGAGGAAGGTCATAATCTGGCTCTAAGTTTCCAGTGGAATGAAGTTGTGAACTATTGTAAGATTGTCTCCTAGCAGGCACTGTCAACAGTACTATTCCCAGGCTTCTGTACCCAAACATACAGGGAATTGACAAAGATTTTATTGGCTACCATGGATGCAGCAGCAGAATGGGGCAAAAGATAAAAGAATTTCTTCCTCTGGTACAATGCCTAGGTGCATTAAGGGGATATAGGTCCTTCTTCAGTGCACTCACTGGTTACAATCATTGTTTGATTGTACTGAACACCTGTAGCATTGACATTTTCTGGTATATTGGTTAGTCTGAATTTAAATGTTTCTGGGAGACTGTTCCACAGTCCAACTGATCTTAGGGTCAGGATGTTTTGCCTAATCTTAAATCTACATTTTCCTTTTCTTATTTTCATCCCATGCGTTCCAGCTATACTGGATCTTGCATCATTCTAGATAATTCCTCTTCCACCTTTGTGTTTATAGCCCTCATCTATTAGTTGATGTATATGTCCCAGCAACCCTTATCTGATTCTAGACATATTTTGCTCTTTTAATCTATCTCATAAATACTGCCCTACCAAGTTCACGGCCATGAAAAACATGTCATGGACTGTAAAATCTGACCTCCCGCCGTGAAATCTGGTCTTCTGTGTGCTTTTATCCTATACCATACAGATTTCATAGGGTAGACCAGTGTTTCTCAAATTGAGGGGCCAGACCCAAAAGGGAGTTGCAGGGGGGTCACAGTATTGCTACCCTTACTTCTATGCTGCCTTCAGATCTGGGCAGCTGGAGAGCGGCGGCTGTTAGCCAGGCACCCAGCTCTGAAGGCGGCACCCTGCCAGCAGCAACACAGAAGTAAGGGTGGCAATACCATACCATACCACCCTTCTGTGCTGCTGCCTTCAGACCTGGGCGGCCGGAGAGTGGCGGCTGCTGATTGAGGGCCCAGCTCTGCAGGCAACAGCACAGAAGTAAGGGTGGCAATACCCATACCATTCCATCCTTACTTCTGCACTGCTGCTGGTGACAGCTCTGCCTTCAGAGCCGGGGTCCTTGCCTGCAGCCACCACTCTCCAGCTGCCCAGCTCTGAAGGCAGCGCCGCTGCCAGCAGCAGCACAGAAGTAAGTGTAACAGTACTGCAACACCCTCTACAATAACCTTACAATAACCACACACACACACACACACACAATTCCTTCATGGGTCAGGACTCCTAAAATTATGACACCGTGAAATTTCAGATTTTAATAGCTGAAATCACGAAATTTATTATTTTTTAAATCTTCTGACCGAGAAATTGACCAAAATGGACCGTGAATTTGGTAGGGCCCTACTCATAAATCAGTTCCTCTTGCCCCATAATCCCTTGTTGCTTACTTTTGGTCTCATAGGTTTAACTTGAGCCATAGAAGTGACCCATTTATACTCAAAGAAGCCAGCTTCTAAGGAATGGCATATAGGGCTGAGCACTGACCTCCTCCATTTTGGTAGCATATATAGGGAAATCGCCATACATTGCCCAGATCCACTGCATAGCCAATGACAGAGAGAAGAAAGTCCATTTTTTTACTCCAGGTCTCTCTTTCCTCCAGCTCCAGCAGCTGTGGTTGAGCCTCCACCCCACAAGTGGTGGAAGTGGTGGTGGTGGTGGTAGTGGTGGCTGCTGGGGCCGTGCACTGGACATCTTCCCCATCTCCTATTCCTTTGCAAGTAACTGGGCTCTGAACCACTGAGTAGCCATTGGAGATCTGACCTGCTTCCCCTTTATCTCCCTGGCTGGGGTGGACCTTATTCCCATCCTCCACCAGCTGCAGGGCGGATTTAGGGTTCTTGACCAGGAGTCCATTCTCTTGGCAATCTTCACCTTCCGTACAGTCCAAGAGCTCTTTCTTAGAAGTAAGAGTCTGGGTCTCATTGCTGGATGACTTCTTCATTCTGCTGGTTAAAAGATGGTGCTGCTGTCCATTTGTGAGTGACCTGGACTAGAATCCCCTTGTGTCAAGTGGCTGCTTGAAGCTCTGTCTTCCCACTGCCGCCAGAAACTCTCTTGTCTTTACGTCCACTGGACTGCAGACACACACAGCTTCAAAGAAGCAGAAAAAGAGTTGAACTCTGTTACAAGGATTGCTGGTGCTGGTGGCTGTACAGGTATAGCTACTACAGGTATGGTGAGTAAAACATACTATTTTAAAATAAAACCACCCCAAAAGAGATAAGTATCATTTAGAGGATAATCCTGTGATTAGTCAGTGTGTCTCAAACTGAGGAGAACCACAAAGAAAGTGGGGGCCTAATCCTCCCCCTCCAGCTGCAGAACAGGAGTGGAGCCACCCCATGTAGCCAACAACTTGTGACCCTCCACACTGTGGGAGAGATGAGGAGAGGACTGCAGGCTCTGTGGAGTGACAGTTCCCCTGTCCAGCTTGTTCCCTAACTTGTCCAGCACATGTGCCCTACAGAGTTCACTGCATTCCTGGGGAGGCACAGCCCAGCATGCTCCTGCCATATCCTATCATCTCCTTGTGCAGCGGAACCACACCAGTGTCACAATCAGGGCAGTGGCGTAGGCAGGTTCTAAGAGTAGAGGGAGCAAAAATTAAAAAGGCGCCCCCCCTTGGCTCCTCCTCTGGCCATGCCCCCTTGGCTCCTCCGGCCGCTCTGCACCCCGCCCCCCTTGGCTGGCTCCTCCGGCTGCACCACGCCCGCCCCCCCCCCCCCATGGCTCCTCCGGCCGTGCCGTGCTGCCCCCACGGCCCCCCCATGGCTCCTCCGGCCATGCCGTGCCACCCCCGCGGCCCCTTCATGGCTCCTCCTGCCGCGCCGCCCCCCCCCCCATGGCTCCTCCGGCCGCGCTGCGGGCTGCCATGCTGCACCCCCCCTCGCTCCCACGGCCCCCCCCATGGCTCCTCCGGCTGTGCTGCCCCCCCTTGCCTGCAGGAGCCCAGTGCCGGCCCGGCAGGCCAAGCTTCAGAGCGGAGCGTGGGCCCCGCCCGCTGGCGCCATGGTAACCACTAACTAAGGCGCCACTTTTGGAAAATGTGCTGAGGGGAAGCGGCTGCTTCCCCTGCACCCCCCCAGCTACGCTACTGAATCAGGGCCTCCATCCTGACTTGCACAACTGGGGGCAGAATTTGCTGGCTAGTCAGCCTGCATTTTCCTTTTCATAATTGCATCTCATGACTTCTAGCTGTACTGTCTGAGGGGCTCACGGCCCTAAGGAAAGGATAGCACGTGTTACTTCAACACATCGTTACATATTTGCAAATTATTTTTCATATTCACATCTCTCCAGAAATCTCACCAGAGATTTCTTGCAAAATCAGCCACATTTGGCAGATCCAAGAGGTTTAAGGGGAGGTTCAGTTAAGTATCCAAACCGCAAGGTACTTATCTGAATTAAGAACATTCTCAAATCTTTTGAGGTTCCATGCAATATTAATAAGCGGGGAAGATGGTCAGGGCTACTTTAATTATTTTTTTTAAACAGTGAAAAAGAAATAGCAAATGGAAGTTATTTAGGTGCTCGACTAACAAGTGAGAGATTCATATGCTTATCTTTACAAATTAAATAACAGCACTTCTATTTTGGAGACCCATCTTCAGGTTTATCTTGGGTCTGAAAGCTAGACTCGTGGAGAGGAGACCAGTCCGGTAGCAAAGCATTACTGGAAAGGACATCCTACTATGATCAGTTTTGTGCTTTCCAAGCGTATTTAAAGTCTCTCATAGACAATACAATGCAATGACCTAACATAGCGGAAAACTCTTTGTAAATAGTGTCCTCCCAGGAGCAGTGTTCCTCCCTTTCCCTTGCGTGGGGTGCTCTCGTCTCCCTTTATGCCGTAGTTTGTTTTCATTTCCTGGTAATCTCTGGCTCATTTAGGGCTAGCTTGTCACAGCCCTTACTTGAGTGCTCGAGGCAGTAAGCCCCCCACCCTTTCTCATGTTTCGTGTGCTCTGATTGTGACTCCAGCTATGCGGGGAGAGTAGGGGCTACTCAGATCAGACTCCCCACTGCAAGTAAGGGGGCAGGCAGTGGGAGGAGCCCTGGCTTCACCTCCCTCTCCTCCCACTTGCCCTCCAGAATATCCCAAGGGAAGCAAGGTGCTCATGGAGAAGGGGTAATTACTTCTCCTTCAGAGCAAGGAAGGAGTGGGAGAGGAATGGTGACTTTGTTCTGGAGTCTGCTGCTGGGGTGATGCAACTGTGCCTCACCCCTTACTCAGGGGAGAGAATAAGCGAGCAATTTAGCTCTTGTACTGTAGGTTTCTTGGGGCATGGACTTTGTCTTCTTTCTGCCTGCAAACTGCTATGCACACCACTGCATGACATGAAATATATCAAATTATAATTATTGTGTGGCACTTCTCATTTTCAAAGCACTTTACAACAGCAAATAATGACCATAACACCCCATGAAGAGGAATAAGTATTCCCTCAATTTTACAGATGAGAAAACTAAGGCAGAGAGGTGAAGCTACTAGCTGAATGTTAGAGAGGGAGTCATTGTTAGAGCCAGGATTAAAACCCAGGGGTTCCTGACACCCAGTTTTGTGCCCAGACAGCTAGATCCAAATCTCTTCCTACTCATGGAAGGATGTAAGAGGAAAGAGGAGGTGAGTTGTCAAGTAAGAAGCTGTCAAGATTAGATCCCTGGAGGTATGAATAGAGCCTACTAATTCACAGCTACCTTATCAGTTCTTCATTCATACAGTATACACTCCTCAGTCACCCAGATATTCGTCTTAGGCACTGTATAGTTAACACCAAATTCTCATAATAGTATTTAATTATATTTTACTAATGTAAGTTAATCATCCACAAAGACTGAAACATCTTCAAAGTCCCAGAAAAAAATAATTATACAGCAAAGACGAGTGGTTTCTGTTTTACCTGCAAGACTATAAAAACTGGGCATCTTTGGAGTCCAAACCCTTGCCAGTCTCCCAGAGGAACTCATACAGTTTAGGAGGACCTTCACGCCATGGATGTTAACATAAAAGATCTAGGTAAGGCCAGAGCCACTCCTTCTCTTCTTTCGGCATCGAGGGTGTGGTACAAATCTGGAGAAGTAATCTGAGCCCTACTGGACTTTACACTTGTGCTAGTAATCTAGAAAGCAATAATGGATGTTTAGCTGACTACACACCTCGTGTGACTGAACTTTCCATGCCTTGAACATCAGCATTTAAGGTATCTCTAGTCAACCTCCATCTCCTCCAACTTAAACTATGTTGGGCTCTGTTCCCATTCAAGTCACCATCCTTTATTGCTCATTTATGTCTCCCAATGGCTAATTGGGAGATATACATTGATATTTTTGTATTCCAGAAGGAATCTCTTACTGCACTGTTCCTCAAACAAGTCCAGTGTTTGGTTGAGATTAGACATGATCTGTGCCCTTGGACAACTGCACTCTAATTGTGTGCAGCTCCAAAGCCACAGTGGCTAATGTATCAAACCTGGATATTTCTCAGCCATCATTAACCAAAATCACTTTTGACAGGGTGCAGAATCCCTAAGCTAGCACTGATGGACAGAAAGCCACCCCCAGCTAAGTTCTCATGCTAACATCTCAGCAGAGGCAGGGCATTGGATTGAGGGCTCAATAAAGAGCTCAAGACAAGATTTGCAAAGGTGTTTAGGTGCCTAAAGATGCAGAAAGGCACCTAGTGGGATTTTTGAAAGCACCTGAGCAGGCTTATTTTGCATTGAAATCAATGGGAGCTGGGTACCTAACCATTCTGAAATCCTACTAGGTACCTTATGCATCTTCAGGCGTAAATACCTTTGAAAATCTGGCCTTCAGTGTTTAAAGGGGGGTGCACAGATGTTAGCAGGGAACACACTAAATCTGGAACCTCAAGGAAGGCAGCTCTCCATACCACACTGCAAAATGTGAGTTGGTTGGAGCCTGAGCAGCCTATTTAAATTTTCTTGTAAGCTTGTTCAACGGGACAATAAAGACATTATATTTATGAAAATCACAGTGGGCAGCCATCCCTTACAATGGAAATATACAGTTCAAACACAATATAAATATCCTGGAAACGCCACCAGCCCTGCCCACCACTTCCCCAAAAGCCGAGGGGGAGGAGGGGGCAGGTGGAAGATCCGTGTGGAAGGCTCTGTTCTCTGACAGCATTAAAGAGCCCTCCCAGTTTACACAAGCTTTCCATATATAACAGAAAATAAGGTATAGGCCACTGCTGGTGGCAGGGTATATGGTTAAATCAAGCAATGATGTTCTCTAGTATTGCAGTTCCTCTGCTCCTAGACAGAGACCTAGCCTGAATTCCCTGCAAGTAGTATCCTATACAAGATGTGTCAATGATTTCACGGAGATTGTCCTGCACCTGCTGGAAAGCAATTAAAAAGAAGTGGTTTTATGGCAAGACATGGGGAAATGCAACATCCAGAGAGAAACACTGAGTTAAACAAATGTATTACACATGCTTAAGGCTACGATTTGGTCACAGAGGTCATGGAAGTCACGGAATCCGTGACTCCCAGAGACCTCTGTAACATTTTTGCTTTAGTCCCAGAGTGGCAGGGCTGGAGCTGTCAGCCGACAGGGACTCCCCTGCAGCCATGGGTGATGGGGGATCCCTGCGGCCCCAAGCCCACAGCTCCCAGCTGCTACCAGCAGCAGGGGGGACCCCGCACTCTCCGCCACCGTGGGTGTGGGGACCCTGGAGCCCCAGCAGCAGTGGGTGCTGGACCCTCTTCCTTCCCCATTTTGTCATAATTATTTTTAATAAAAGTCAGGGACAGGTCATGAGCTTCCATGAATTTTGGTTATTGCCGATCCTTGTCCATGACTTTTACTAAAACTAACCGTAACCAAATCTTAGCCTTACACATGCTGCATCCTCTTATCGTTTTTATTGCCTCTTTCCAATCACTGTCACTGGATTCTGTGTCTCCATCCCTCTGCTATTATTCCAAGGCAGGGAACTTGGGCCCTTTAGGGTATGTCTACACTGCAGTAAACACCCATGGCTGACCCATGTCAGTTGACTTGGGTTTACCGGGCTCAGGCTACAGGGCTGTTTAACTGAGGTGTAGTCATTCGAGCTCAGGCTGGAGCCTGGACTGTGGGACCCTGCCCTTGCATGGGGTCCCAGAGCCTGGGCTGCAGTCCGAGCCTGAACATCTACACAGCAATTAAACATCCCTGTGGCCCAAGCCCAAGTCAGCTGATATGGGCCAGCCGCAGGTGTTTAATTGCAGGGTAGACATAGCCTTAAAGAATCAGCGTACAAAATGGAATTTTAAGAAATAAGAAACTATTTAAATTGCTCATAACTAAGTGGCCCCTCCATCTCTCCCCATTCACTTAGATTTCTTCTAAAAATCCCAAGAAGGGTACTAAATGAATCGGGTTTAATCCCAGGATCTGGGTACTCAAGACTGTGGGGATGAGCCAGGCGCTTACTTATGGCTAAGTAAGGACATTTCACAAAGAGTGCATCCAGGTGCATTCTTACAGGATGCTTTCATCTGTCAATCTGTGTCTATGAAATGGACACATTCTTTTTTACTGAGAAAAGATAGCCAAAGGGTTCATTACCTAGGTCTGTGGCAAGTAAGATTTTCTGTCTGTCTAGAACAAAACTCCTTCTGGGCTCCTGCCACCCACGTTCAAATAGAAAGGAAGGACATACCAGATGAATTGGAATATTTTGGTAAGATTTTCAGTAGAATTAATTTCAAGCCCATAAAATGGGTTGTGACTTCCCCAGGACCTCAACATGAACTGGATCTCCTTTTTAAAAAAACAGTTACAGCAGTTTGTTGCGGGAAATGTCTCTTGAGCAACAGACTTACAGCTGTGTAGTGATAAGCACAGATGTGTTTCAGAGTAGCAGCCGTGTTAGTCTGTATCCGCCAAAAGAACAGGAGTACTTGTGGCACCTTAGAGACTAACAAATTTATTGTAGCATAAGCTTTCGTGGGCTACAGCTCACTTCATCAGATGTGTAATTCTGGAGCCTCAGTGAGCTAAATTTAGCATATAATTTCACACAGTCCTAGGATTTTAACACCCAGAAAGTGCCATTGGACAGCAGACAATGTCTTGTTTCTTTACTGGCTACAACTTAAGAGAAAAGACAGCACACATGCAAAGGGATTATATTTATATGAATGGTATAAATATTTAATACGAGTAGAAGTGAAGTTCTTGGAGGTGGACAACATACTGTGGGATGTGGAGGGGCCCTCGGGATAGGTATCCTGATCCTGGGTAGAGTTATGCCAATCCTGGAGGATCCCTCTTGTATTCTGTCTCTCTCTGTCACTGTAGTATCTAGTACTATTTGGCTCTTTTAGTGAATAGTGTCAAGGATAACAGTTTATTATCTATTTTTGTTCTGAGCTGTTGCAAAGGTCACTCTTACGTAAACCCATATTGGCTCTTTATCAACAACTGAAACAGCTGCAGGGTGAAAAAACAAAAGAAAAACAAAAGAAAAAGCTTATAAAGAACATGTGACCTGGAAACTGGAGTTAGTTTTGTGTTGCCTTTCATAAGTGTGGTTTTAGTCTTTCAGAGGCCCGAAGTATCTGCTCCTCTCCCCGTCCTTCTAGTTCTGAGCGGAGAATGTACTGACACAGAGATTAAAGATTTTAGGGGTCCGTGAAAGGTGACAGACTGACAATACTGTAAACCACGGTCCTCTCATTATCCACAGATTGAGTATAGTACAGAGCACAGAAAGGGCCCAGCAGTGCAAGCTTCACCCACTTCCAGTGTACCTCACTCTTCTCTAGAGAAGCCACCTCTAGGGTCATGGGAAGTCTGCCCTCTGCACCCATTCTGTCCTTGACCTCTCTGCCTAAAATGCCAGCCTCACTGTGAATTGTGGACTCGTATTCACTAGAAACTAGACCAAAGTCATTAGTTCACATAGGCCAAACGGCTTTTAGATAATAGTGACTTTTGGTTACTCCCACCCGTGGCTAGAGAGTAAATGGGAACGGCTCTAAAGCTCATTAGCAACGTCTTGATTTACACCATCCACAAAAACTACATCTTCGGCTCATCTAGTAGGAAAGTCCTCTTGGAATGCCATTGCCCTGGGTTCCAGTCCCATCTCGGACCTGACTATGGCAGTTCCCTGTTTTACTGGTGTCTGCTGGTTTATTTCATGAGGCATATGGTGACCTCTAGTGGCAAGGTGTGCAACATACAAAGAATTCCTCTCATTTGCTTCTCAGTGATCCTGTGTGAGAAAGGTGAGAGGAAATTCTGATATGTGATATTAGTCCTTTTCCTGTTCTCAAAATTTTTGGAAAGGTGAGATTCGGACCTTCAATCTGAATTCTGGCTAGAAGATTAAGCCAACCAAACCTGGTATCCTGCTGTTGGTACTAACCAATACTTGATGCTTCAGAGGAAGGCAAACCACCATAATGCCTCTTCTGGGTTATGCAAAACTGTACTGTACATGCAGAGGAGTAGTGGTGTGTGAATTCCTTCCTAACCCGTGCAACGATTAGCCCTGCAGCATGAGATTTGTTTATCCTTAATGTGCACAATTATAAAAGATATTATTGGTCATAAAGTCATCTGGGGTATTTTAAATCCTGCAGTCATGAAATACATATATTTGCATGCATTTAATTTCAAACAGATTACTTTTTCTTTTTAAATTTACTAATTTAAAAACCAACACTTGATCTTGCTGGTGTATCAGCCACTGGCTGTGTTAGAGTTTAATTCCTGTAGAAGGGCTTTCATGTTATTAATATCACTTTGGGTGTGACAGGAATCTGTGTTCCATCTGCCTTACTCCTATCCTCCACTCACATATCAGCACCTGCTAAGAACTAAACTGTTCTGAACTGGAGAATTAAAGGTTAACACATATACTTAGCAAAACAGAACAAGCTATTTCTTATTCTCTTACAACTATAAATTGAAATTATTTCAGTTAATGTGACCTAAATTAGTTCTCACTTTTCCATTTAGCTGTTTGGGGATTTTTCTAAAAAATAATGTTGCTGTTTGGCTTCAAATGACACACACACACATACACACCCAAGTAAATGGGTCTTGTTTAGGGAACGTAGTAGGAGTTTGTGAGGGATTACAAATAATTCCTCTAGCATGGAAGAAGGCAGCGCAGTTCTTCTGCAACCACTGTTCTAGCCTCCAGGCTGCAATAGCAACCTCAGCCCTTCTCCACGGCATATGTAAAGGTTCCCAGACACTGGATCCACATAAGTATCAACTCAAAAGTCTCTTGCCCTTCTCCCTTCCAGCCTTGCATAGTTCCACTTCTGTCACCCTGCACAGAGTTGCCATGGGGGACTTGCACAAACTATCCCTACTGCAACACTCTTGAGGATGAGAGAGATCCTGTTTTACTACATATGTGGAGGGGGGAATAGAGAGGCTCCTTAAATCCTCTTCTCTGTTCTTGCCTTCTGTACCAGCACAGGCCAGGAGAGATGCTTTAATTCAAATATTTAAATGACAGATTAGTTTAGGAGCAGAGATGCTATGGCAATGAGAGCTGTTTGGAAACAATAGACAAACAGACCAATTCTGGCCAATTACAATTTGAAAACTTGCTCCCAGCATATGTGCCAATGAATTTTATTTGCTGTTTATACCAGGAAAATCATGTTTAGAATTGGCAATCATTTAATAGCATTTGCTATTGAATGGGCCAATTTTTATTGATTTCATGCAAAGCAGTTTGGTCCTGAGAAAACCTTTCCCTATAATGTGAATGTTCCATTAAGCAAATTGACAGTAATTGGGATGGATTGTATTTTAAATTTCCAAAACTAGCATCCAAAAGTATGTAATCACTTGATAAACAGTCCTAGCTTTGGAGCTGGCCAGCTAGAGAATCAAAGAGTTGGGCACAGGGAAGAGGCATAACTTCACTTCTAGTTCATCCCTCACCAATGTGGGGTTGATCTCTGCAGCTTGTTTGATTTATGCTTTATCTAGTCCAGTTTTAAATAAAATGTGTAGATGATAAACCTGATCCAAAACCGACTGAAATCAGTGGGGTTTGAATCACATCCACTATGCATGCTTAAATATATCTATGTGACTTAAGTTTTTATACCACTCCCCATCACCAGTGTATCCAAGCCCCTTATAATATTATAAATTTACAATATGCAGGTAGTAACATGGATCTTGTATGTGAATAATACTCACACCTGAAGGGACATAACTTATCAAGGTCCAGATTCTGACACTCTACTGAGTATCGTCTTACTTTGAAATCTGCCGGCAGATAAAATATTACTTAACAGAGTGAGGGTGGCAGAGTATAGCTGTAAATAGTGAAACATCCTACACACAGGCACAGGGCTAAGTGTGGCTACACCTGCAATCACAATGTTTCTGAACAAATAGTGTTGTGTGGTGGGTCTTGCATGTGACCCTAAAAACTTTGTGCTCTTCTTATCTACCAGATGTGCAGCAACACAGCCTGGTGCATTAAGGAGGAACCATCAGCCTTCACTCTGAATGTTATATTACAACCTAACTCTTATTTCATTCTATAGTTAACATTTCCAGAGCAAGAGGACACATGACAGTGACTTATTTGTGGAGTTCCCAGAGAAGGGAAACCACATAAGACATAAAGTTGCAGACTAAAGTAGATGGTGCATTGCCATCTCTTTCCAAGACAGTTGTTCAGACTATAGAGAAAGGAGGAGCACAAAAGCATTCTGTAGCTGCGGAGTTTAAATGTTTAGTGCAAAGGAATAGATGAGCTTAGAGAGGATGCCATTCCCCTAGATATTATCCTTAAGTCATTTATGTAATCTTCAAGAAAGATACATAATACAGTAAATGTCACAAAATTACTAGCGCCCCATCAGCAAGACCAGACTCTTTCCATAGACAGGCAGATTGAGGTAATAATACATGCTCACTGTATAATAAGATACATGCATGCGTACACAGAGACTGACTACAAATTTACACTAACAGAGCACATTTCTCTATAATGATGTTTGTAAATGCTTATGTAGGAAAGTAAATTAATGGTCACAAATGTGTCTAGATATCTTTCCTATAAGGCTACTTGGTACAAGGCTATCTTCAAGTTACGGCAGCAACATTCTGGTTCCAAGCTCCATTGCAGCATTTCATGAAAAGCCCTGTTCCCTACGGGGCCTTTATCGTGCAAAGCTATTTGCATAAAAAATAACTGTCCGAACAGACAATGCTACAGAACTATCTTTAGAAGAGAACGACAACATTAGCACCAGGACAGGCACCATGGTGCTGCATCCTCATTTTCTTAATGCCTCTCCTGTTGGAAAACTTAACATGTGTCCGTGCAGAAAGGCACAAGGGAGATGAGAGATGCTATACATTTGCCATACATGGGGATACATTTTTTTGATTGGATTCCCACAGTGTGTTGACACTTTTTGTTAAGTTGCAGAGCTATTTGAAACTCATTCCCCCCCTCGTTCAATTAGAAAATGCACCCACGCAGCCATTGGCCCATGCTTTCTTTATAAAGCACTTCCCAAGAATCCTCTTTATTAGCCAACTCCAAGGCAGAGCTGGTTAGCATCTAGCTACTCAACAGAAACAATAAGAGAAGAGCCATGAAGGTTTAACATCAATTGCACTGCATTACATCCGATGAAGTGCCTGGAAACAAACAACCCAATTTCAAAAATCCCCAAGCCAAACTATCTACAGGCATAGGGGCTGGAACTAGGGATGTTGGGGGAAGGCGGAGAGTGCTGCCACAATCCCTGGCTTGAAGTGGTTTCCATCATATCCAGGGTTTACAGTTCGGTTCAATGGCTCTCAGCGCCCCCACTATACACATTGTTCCAGCCCCCCTGTCTCCAGGGGTCCAAATCCACTGAATTATCTGTTTATTTCACGTTTGCCTTTCACATTAGATCCTTTTTCTACTCTTAACCTTCCAAGACACTTTATATGTATCATTGGAAGAAGAACCACTTTACACTACATATTTGGTCACCTTACATTCTTAATCATTTGAGCTTCTGTAATAATTATCAGACTTGTAGCTAAGCCAACAAGCCTGATAATTGCATAGGTGCACACTGATTACAACAAATACATTCACAAAATACTCTTCAGTTTATTACTTACAATAATTCTGTTCCATCAAGTTAGATAAACCATTCTAAAATAATAAATGATAATTTCAAATATAAATTAATGTGGCTAATTAAATTTGGTTTATTTTTGTCCTTTTAAAGTAAATCAGAATTTTGCATTGATTTTGTCTCAGATTCTGCCCCTTTCACATAATTCTTCTCAAGCTCAGTTTAATATACTTCTTGAATTTGAAATAAATGTTCTATTCATAATACAAGAATTTAGATTGTCATAAATTCTAATTTCAAATTGTCATAACATGTTCTGCTGCAGGCATTTGTCTGCAACTTTAATTACTGGACCAATGCCTGGATGAGACAGCGGGCATGTAGCTGCAGAAAAGCAAACTGAGGCATACGATTAATGAATCAAAGCAAAATTTCACCAAAATTCAAGGCATCCTTTTCTCAAAGCCAGGACAGATGTGTCTTTTCTCCCAACACGTCAAATGGTGCTGGGAGCCATAGAAAATGTACATTTAAAAACAACCCTAAAAGTAAACAAACAAAATGTATTATATAAACTTTAGGTCATTATCACTTTCTAAAGTTCATAACCATAGTTGCAAGAAGCAATGGAACAGTAAAAGTTAATGAAACTCCAGTGCCTGCTTGAAGCATAAGACAAACTCAGATAAAAGAGTGAGTCTGGCTCACATAGTATAAAACTTTAAATGTCTGTAGGTTTAAAACAAAATGAAAAAGTACCTACCTGCCTTTCAGATGAATCTGAGATGCTTTTCCCCTGGAGTTATCCAAGACTGAGTAACCCTAACCCTACATTTACTTCAGAGCCTCTGAAACTCAGCCTGTGGCAACTCAGCATCTTGGTGAGGTTTTTGTACATCAATCCCCCTCACATGGTCTGATTTCCAGATAATCTGCTGCCAAAGAGCTCTTTAAGAATTTTTGCGTCACTTTTAGTCAAATAAACTTTATGTTTCACCAGGGCTGCAGCTCAATTTTCCTCCTGGAGGTGGGTGGCTACATTTGTATGTTCTGATCAGTTCAGGAGAGCAGGATCCAGCTAAGACAGGCAGGATGAAGGTGCGGGGAAGCTCACTGTTAAGGCATAATTTTCATGTCTCCAGTTACAGCTATAAATAAGGGGATGGTGGTGACAAGCAGACGACAAATAGGGTTAACGATCAGTGAATTAGAAGTGTGCAGATGGGTCTATACTATAAAAAGGTATGCAGGGCTGGGATCCTAGTTCTAGAATAAAGTGGAGAAAGGGGGGTTCTTAGGCTTCCTCCTTACTGATTACTTACATTATTTTAATGCAGAAATATAAATGGAGGGTGATTTTGTTATAAAATGTTAGGCACAAGTTCTTTGAAAAGTGTTTTTGCTACTTTAATCAAGACAAGACAAGACAGGACAAGTCAAGTCACTTCCTCTGTCCCTCTGTCCCTCCCACCCCTCAAAAAAACTCCAAAACAAAGGCTTTTTCTCCAAGGTACTTCAGTCCAGAGAAAGTACTTGTACAGTCTCAAACGTTACCATTTGTTTATAGAAGATGGAAAAGCATAAATCAGAGAGCTAATGCCCCAGTTTGCATGCAGATTTGAAAAAGAAAGCAGAAAATCATAAGGGAAAAAAGAATAGCAAACTTTTAGAAGGAACAACAAAACAGCTGGTATAAGTGGCAGACAGTTTGCAAAGATCTGTTTTGAGTAGTTCAGTAATAACAGAAACTCTGACAACAAACAAGCCTAGGGCTATAATTATTGCTTCTCTTTCTCTGACTGCTGGTCCCCCTCTCCTTCACCCCAGCAGTGGCTATCGGCACCATCTCAAGGACAGTTGTGGTAATGCAACACTGTTAATAAGATATGTACCTAAACCCAAATCCTTCCTTTTTCCTGGTAATTCTTTGTGAACATCGTCCAAAAAAGTGTTTTATCAGTTTTTAAACTTGTTGCCTTCTAATTTCTCTACAGCTTTCTTGTTTTTCTATTACCGGCCAGAGTAAATAGCAATGTCTAGCTGGTTTCCTCTTTTACATCACTTTGTCATATCCCCCTCATACTCTTCTTTCCAAATTAATAGTCCTAGACTTTCCCTGGAGAAACGGGAGAAAAGCAGGTTAGAGCCTGTCCGCATTTCCCATTCTGATCCCAGCACTCTATCCCATTCCCAAGAGTTTGAGAGGCTGAAGGTTCATTGTGCCTCACTCGGTAGAGCTAAGCAGAATATTTGTATGTATAAGGGATCTGTTTGTAGACTTAAATCTAGCATTTCAGGGATGATTTTGTTCATTCCTTCACTCTCAACTGAATTCCCAGGTCTCTACTACCAGAATCCTGGAATGGATTTTCCAGGAACTCTGAGTCTACTCTCTCACAGAAAATAGGATCTTTCATCACCGTTTTTGGAGTTTTTTCCCCTCACTTGTAGAAATATATAAGAATCTGCATGATGTGTCTTTTTAAAAGATTATTATTTGTTGCTGTATCTCCACTTTACTCTGCTGAGAGCAGACTTTTGCCATGGTTTCTAACTGTTACTGAACACAGTTTGTCTCAGTCTACACTGGTAGTTACACTGCGTTCAGCTGCGCACACTGATGACACACAGTGTCAGCAACTGGTAATATATAGACAGAGCTTTAAGGTACACAGAGTGTATTGAGAACATATAAAGAGCTTTAACAATTACTTAGCTTAGCTTTTTTGTTCACTTATGGGTTTTGTCCTTAATGTCTTTCACTGCAGTATATTTTATTTGTATTTTATTTGTTCTGTAAAGTACCTAAGACACTTTGTGGATACTGTATAAATAATAATAATTGTATCCCAAAAACTGATTATTATTAATTTATTAATGGACTTTTCTATATCACTATTCACTATTGTATCTGACCACTTCCCAATATTAATGAATTTATTTTCACAACACCCCAGTGAAGTGAAAGGATAATATTATTCCTATTTTACAAAAGGACAACTGAGGCACAAAAAGATTGAGGTCAAAAGGCTCAGCTAATTTTGCGTGCCTGATCTGAGATGACATGGGTATGATTTATCAGAGTATTTAGCATTATGTAACAGTTGATGTGTTCAAAGCGGAGCGCCCGTTGATTTCAGTTGCAGCAGTGAGTTCAGCTGAGAGTGTAATCATCTGGTTTTACCCACATAGCTGCTGCTGGGGCATTTGATGCCCTGGATGAGGCACACCACATGTTGTGATAGGCATGTGTAGGCCCCGGGGATCTCGAAAGGTGTGTAATGGAGCGCACTGCTCATCGTAGCAGTGGAGATACAGCGGCAGGTTTTGCATCTGTTGATATTCTGTCAGTAAGAGTGCCCTGTAAGAGTGTCAGTAAGAGGTCTGCCCAGGTGCCCTTTTTTGTGTATCTTGGGACACATGTGGATGGTCCTTGGGGTGGGTTTGAAGTAAATTAAGCTAAACCGAATTAAGGCAACTTTAATTCTGAATGAGTGTCCACACAAGGGTTCAGGGCAGTTTAACTAATCCATTTTAAATTCACATATTTAATTAATTCAGATTAAATTTCCTGAGTGTTCCTGTGTAGACAAGCCCTTGGTCTCGCCGTCTACCCCCTAGTCTCCTTGTCCCCGTATATTCCCTCCACTGCTGTCCACTCTACCCAGGTCCAGCTGTTGTCCCATCTACATCTGAGTCAGGCAGCTGCCTCCTCCACACTGCCTAGATACTGCCAAGGGAACATTGGAAGCACAGGAAAAACGATATCCATTTTCAGTTCTGGTGCCACAGCAATTGGGAGTTAGCAGTTTCAGGGAACGTCCTGTTCAGCCCGTGAAGCACTGAACAGGAGCATGCTAAGTGTAAATGGAATCTCAGTGAGAGTTTAGCTGCCAAACTCTAAGAAGTCTCTTCTGAGCATGTGCAAACAGATTTTTTCAAAGGCTTATAACTTGGCCAAATTTGGGCGGATTTTCAGGGGAACAGCAAAAAGCACAAGCCTGGGACCAGGGAGACTTCCTGCCATATTTCAAGCCTTTACTCCAAAAGCATGGGGGAGGCTAAAGCTTTCCAGCAAAAAAGTTGTAAGAAAAAAATATTTAACATGGGGGAAAAAAATTTTCACTAATCAACTTCCCAGAAATGGCTGAATCCTTTTATTGGAACCCCCTTTTTTTTTTTTTTTTTTTTTTTTTTTTTTTTTTTAAGTCTAAGGCAGACACCTTACATTGAAAATTTCAACCTGAACAGGATGACTAGTTGGGAACTCTACAAGTACTATCTTGTAGGGTTTTCCTGAAGCATAGGCTTTCCCCCAGAAGAGGGGGATATAACCCTAAATTACCTGCCCTGGGTCCAAATAGAGCCTACACCAGAACTTGTAACTGATCTTAGGAGGAAGTTACAGGCCCCCAGTCTTGTGTTTAGAACACCTTCCTTGAGTGCAAAATTAAAGGATCATTGCTGCAACAAGCTACCACAGGGAAACAGAATATGAAGTTCAAACTCAGTTCTAGTCCAGCAGGACGTGGGTGCAAATAACGTTTACGCTATGAGTGGGAAGAAAATGTATATAGGTAGGTGGCTTTGCAAAAACCCTGGATGAAAAATTCAGGAGCTGTTAGGTGTGAGGCATGTCCTGCCCTCCCCACATAGCAGGGCATGGTCATAACAGGTTGTAGGGAGGGACCTTCTGTGAACTATCACATGAAAAGTGTTATGGTTATATTCATAAAAGTTAGAGAAGGAATGCACCTTGCCCTCAGCCATTCCATGTGCAAACTGTATATCAGGGATACAACTAAGCTAGGTAAGGAGAGATCTCTGAGGTGTTTGGCTTCTTTCCCTCCTCCAATTCTAGCTTCAATCTCTTTTTACCAACTGGATATGAATGTTTCCTTGTAATCTGGATTTACAGTCCCTTACGGACAGAGTTTCCCTTGCCCTGGGACTATACACTGAGCAGGCCAGATTTATTCATAGATTTGTATTCCATTAATTGAAATGCACAGTTTTAATCCTAATCCTCTCTTCTCTGATCCAGCCCCTAAAAACGAACTGGAGAAAAACAAAATGTTCCTCGCTTAAACTGTCCCATCAAACCAGACTGAAGAAGTACTAGGCCCACACCTGCTACACCAGCTTGGCAACTCACTCCATGCCACTAACATATTTGGGTGCATGTGAGAAGAAACTGAGGTTCTTTGGGGACTATCAGCACCCTCAAGCTGTTCATGACACCAGAACCTGGTTTTCATAACAGATCTTGAGGCCTATCAATATTTTCTCTGGCTGTCTCCATTCTTAATTCTAACACTGAAGGTTGCCATTCATATTACCACATTTTCCTTTAGGACAAAGAGGCAGCATGGTCTGGAAAATTGATGATGAGCCTCTGAGCCAGGAACTACCAAACTGCAGTCGCTTCATCACTCTCTGCCTCAGTTCCCCCATCTGTAAAAGTAGGGACACCTGAAGTAATGCAGGACACTTCAATTAATTTAAGAATTTAAAAAAAATTTAACATTCTGTAAATTTCATAATTCTTTAATGATAATTTGCATCTAAAAAATGACCAGGTTTCTGTTGGGTTAGACCTAAAGTTGAATCTAAATATGAGGGACAATTGCCTTCTGACATTAGCAGCCAATAGATCATTAAAGTCATATACAAATATAAAAATAAAGCAGTAGGGAGGGTTGGAATTAATTTTCTTCAGTTTTGCTGCTGTTGTGTAAGTTCCATTATGCTGTGATGCATTAAACTCTTGGCTTGGGAAGGCACAACTAATCATTTATTATTTGATGGCACCCAAAAGAATACTATATGTTACCAAAGCCATGGGGCCCACTATCCCGAGATTAGTATGGACGTTTTACATCTACCCCACTATCAACAGGAGCTGGAGGAGGGGAATCTATTTATACATATGAATTTTAATCAACATTTCAAATGTTGCAATTTAAAAAAAAAAGACAAAGAATGTTAGTGTTGTTTAATAATCAACATAATCACCAATAGCTAAGGTGGCTGATCTGTTTTATTAGATAAAAATGGCCGTTGGCAGGCACCCAGCTACTACAGCAAAGAGCACTGCTTAAGAATGTATATAGAACAAACAGGAGCATGCAACTCCTGGTTGCTGCCAGTGGCAGAAAATTGGAATCAGACTATTGAAAATTCCTGTGACAACTCAAGTAACTCGACACACAACATCCTAGTAGTCTCCCTGTCAGCCTCAAAGTACAGTAAAGGCCTGGCTACACTTCGCACTAGAGATGATAATGGTCAGCTCCAGGGGACATTCCCACGCTAGCTGTGATCAAGCTTGAAAGCTATGAATGAGTGTAACCAGTGCTTAATTCATGCCAGGGCTGAGCCCTGGCACCGCTAGGCTTGGCAGTTCATAGCCCCAGCACCTCTGGACTTGGCAGTTCAGAGCCCCGGCACCTCCGGGCCTGGCCGTTCAGAGCCCCGGTATCAGTTACAAATGTAAAACTATTGCTTGAGCCCCGGCACCTCTTTCATTACAGATTAAGCACTGGTGTAACAACACTGCTCTGAGTGGGTATCTGTGCTGAGTAGACACCCAATGGCTTGGAGAGGTTCATACTCCAGGAGGCTAGCCCCTCCTACCTCCACAGCTATCCTCATTTTTAGTGCAGTAGCTGGATCAGAGCTAACAGAGGCATCTCCTCAAGCTAGAAATTACACTTCCATCTTGAAGCATAGATATACCCTTACACACATTGGCATAGGCTACTGAAAGCTGTTGATTTAACAGCCCTTGGAGTTATCACAGCAGAGGAAACACTGGAATATATTTCTCTCTCCCATCCCCCTTTCAAAGATTTCAGAGGGGCAGTGGGTGTAGATAGAATACTGCATCTGCCAGACTGGCTTCATTTTACATAGCATGTTTCAACCATCAGAATGTTCTGTGTTTTTTGAAAGGGGGGGGGGGGGGAACCCAAGCTATTGTATAAACTGTCCTAGGAAACATCCGGGCAAGAACAGCAGAGATAAGCATGCCCTGGACAATAGTTTAAAATATTCCAAATTAAACAAAAATGGGCTTGAACACAGTTTAAGCTTGTCAAACTCCATCATCAGAGCTAGCATAGGCCAAAAAACACTATCACTGTATCTCCAAAGAAGTTAACTCCCTTTGATGGCTATAATCGAGTGGTAAACGTCCATCAAAAGCAAAAAGCGTTAAGTGACTAGGCTATTGAATTTTGGGAAGAAAAAGCCCATGCATGAGCCTTAGCCTACTTCAGAATCACATTCAACCCCAAGCAAATTGCGTACTTGCCGCCGTTAAGGTAGTTTGCATGTGTACATTAGTGCTTCTTTATATGGGCGGGGTTTGGACAAGCACATATGAATGTGCTTTATAAACATGAAGCACAACAGAGACCACCTCATGTCTGCTGTAAAATGCAGGCTTCCACAGATCTTTCTTGTAGAAATCAAGGACAATAATCCATTTTTCCAGAGGTAATTCTGGAGGAAATCGAAGCAGTGTGTGTTTGAAATCTGGGAACATACGCACTGGAATATTTATATTCTAGCTTCAAATTTCTGTTGGTAACTAATACTATCAGAAGGAAAGGTTGTAAGCAGTTCTGTTTGCAGCCAAGTCTTTTGCTTCTCTTTACACCGTGAATTTTTAATGGGCCTTACTAGAGGTGAAAAAAAATATTTTGATGAAAGTACGTCAGTTACAGAAGCTGAATTTGGAACCCCAAGAATCCCATTCGTTGCTTGTACGTAGGCCAGCACTGTTTTACCTATAATAGGTGAGTGGACTGTTCTTTTCTGCCCCTATTCTCTTCATTTTGTCCAACCCCACCTTTCTCCCTTCCCCAGTGAGTAAAGGCTCCATGCAGAACAGCACAAGTCATCGTGACAGAGGTCATGGTAGGCAGTTGAACAGCTTGGCTTGATTTGGATCCAAGCATTTACATTGTGCTCATCACCTTGGTATTTAAGCGCCTGTAGTGTGAATGTCTTCATGTGTACACAGCGTGGGTGGAGGGCCTTTGTGACTACTATGGAGAAGATAAAGCAACATGGCTTGTTGAACTGCTTGTGTTTTGGCTCCCCAAGAGTTGTTTATGGGTCACTAGCATCTTTCCCATTCAGTGAAGTTACATATAGCTAATTTATAAAAGAAAACAGCTCTACCCCTAACTCCAGAAAGTGTTTTATTTAAAAGCGTCATAGCACCATCTAGTTTAAGATGTCCAAATAAAATGCAGTAATTAAAAATCCAGTTTTGCTAGAGCAGTGGTTTCCAAAGTGGGATGCGCACACCCCAGGGGGTGCACAAGAGGATCCTTCGGGGTGCGTGGCAGGAGCAGCGCCGCTTTGGCAGTTCGGGTGGCTTTTTTTTTTTTTTGCGCTTCGGCCATGGGTGCGTGCTCAATTTTTTACTGATAGGGGTGCGCGATCAAAAAAGTTTGGAGACCACTGTGCTAGAGCACCATATTCTTTAACTTTGCCTGTGATCATATTTATTATAGTTGTCCTTGCTAATCTTATTGAAAAATAACGCTCCTGTGAGTACAGATTGACACACACCAGAATCAGTCCGTCATACTTTGATAGGGAAGAGCAGAAAGCAAGTCAGGCTAGGTACAAAGGCTCAATGCTGCTGGAATAGGAAACAGTTTTGGAAAAATTACTAGAAGAAAATGGAACCATCTCTGTAGACCTACCTCCTTAAGACCAACTCCTATTATGCAGAAAACCAAAAATGTGAATAGCTCCCTAGAAACAAAATTAAGCCAATACTGAATCTGGACACTTTTATAGTACAAATAAAAACATGAAAGACTTCTTATAAACATTTTGCTGTATTTTTCCTAATATCACTCCGCTAATTAGCCTAAAATATGGCCATCTACAACCCCCTCTCCTATGGAAAGCACTGGTCAAAACAGTTGTTTTACAGAGTTATGTTCATTATTAAAAAAGGTAAAAACCTAAACGGACATTGAAAGCACTTATTATACAGTATCATGATGAGGTGGGTAAATTTTGTGTGTGCGCGCACACAGAATAGCCTGACAGCTTTTTTATTCAGCCATTCAGTAAAGCGCTATTTCCCAAAAAGATTCTTCACATACATTTAAAGATTATGGATCAAGCTGTGTGCTTGGTCTCATCATCTGGCTATGGCTTCCAATCTCTGGGATTCTCTATCACATCTACTTCTGGTTGATCATTAGGAGGCAAGTACTGTGCAGTTCACTTGGCTAATGCACCCATGGGGTCCCATGCTGGCAAGACAATGGGTTCCTGCTGCATCACTGCTAAGATGTCTTCTGGCACATGTTTCTTATCCACCACCACTTCGTACACATACTCCGAAAACCAGTCATCAGACATGATCAGGTAACCTGGAGATAAAAAACAAAGTATGTTACTAACAAAGAACATTAATGATATGGGGAGGCATGGATCTTATGCAAAATTGTATCATGTCTGACAACTTCATACTGTCAATCATAAATAGCAATCATATTTTCACAGCAACTTTCATGACAAAGTCTTGGAGACTTACATTTTCTGTTTTTAGTTATTATGAACTACCTGGTTAAATAGATTTTAGCTACAACAGAGACTTGGAGCAACAAGCCTAAATAGGAAGAAAGTTTGACAAGAGTGTCTTGGGCAGGAAATCCTGAAAACAGCTTTGCAAATACAGGCACCTTTGTGCAAGGAAGAGACCATCTGTACTGAATAAGAGGGTCTGAGCCAGAACAAAAGGATTTCTAATCTGGGCAACAAACAGCAGTCCTGGGGCATAGATCATCCTCATACAAAAGGCAGACCCTCTGAATAGGGGAGGCTCACTTTATAATCGCTCAGTCACGTGTTGCTGTTTTAAAGGACATCAAGAATATGCATATTTAGCTGAATTACAATACACTAGATACATTCCAGATTGCTTAGGCTAAACTTCAGACTGCTTTATCCATGCTTATTAACCACTCCAGTTATCTGGGCTTCCTTGTCCAGAACTCCGTTTCAGGAGATGGAGAGAATGTGTGTGTCCATATTAGATGCTAATTTCTTCCCTCAAACACAAAGCCACTGAGACACCCTCTGGCTGAAATAAATCTTAAGGATAAACTGCACCTCATGTTTACACCATTCCCACTCTAGGAGGCTCTGGCTGGGAATCTTAATGCAAGAGCCTTCTACCTGTATAAAGAAGAAAATCCTACATCTAAAACATCTTGGCTTTCAGCATAATCCTGCTCTCTGAAACAAACAAATGATTTCAGACATTACACACCACCCCATTCCAGGGAATTCAGCATGAATTGAGAAAGTGCACTGTCAGGGAGAGGGAGGCTATATTTGATAGAAGACAGATGAAGCTTTGTGTAATAAAGTTCCTCATGTCCCTATAACAATATCACCACACAATCAAATGAAACAAGAAAATGCCCAAAGAATATGGACAATAAGTGCATCTATCTACACCATCTTGTTTCTAAAGCAAGAGATCAGATTGAATTCCCATAAATTAAAAAGCCTATCAATTGTAATGTGAGCTAGAAGCCGGTTTGGAGGTACTGCCAAGGGAAGCTGCCTTGATTGTTCTCTTTCTTCAGGATATGAGCTCTTGGGACACAAAAAACCTCTCACTCCTGACAGCCAACAAGTAATTGCACCCTGCGAGGATAATGAACTCCCTGCCTCTGTGGCTGTTGACATTCTGCATGTCGGAGCTGGACTGTACGGATTGGGATTGCAGCGTCTGAACAAGGAGGAAGTGCCAAGTAAAACTTCAGAACATGCGAACAGGGATGGTCACTGTTGCTTGAGAAGGCCTGTAGCCAGGGTCACATAGAAAGCCATAATTTTCTTCATTAAATGGAATTATTCCCATGCCTCAAGGGAAACAATATATACACCCCATCTCCACATCCTGTCCAAACAGAACCCCAGGCCCTGCATTCCAGCTAAGAGGGATAAGCAGAGGATAGTGAGTTTTGATTGTATTTCAGGGCAGAAGGCAGTAGTGAAGCCCCATCCACCCATCAGTCTAGTGTTTCTACTCTAGCCATGTCTGTTTATATGAGAGAGAGAGAGAGAGAGAGAGAGAGAGAGAGAGAGAGAGAGAGAAAAAACAGATTCTGGCATAGTATCTTCGTGTTCGGACAAGAGGCTCACCAGGGCCTAACAGATGACTGCCCAATAAGTACAGTAGGACATTTAGTTCTCAGGTACTACCCTAGCAGAAAGCTGCTCCATGTTTCTCACTTCTTCCCCCAAGAAAAGCCTAATGAAGGGAGCATTATTAGGAAGAGCCAAACAAGGTTGGTCCAGTGGTTCGGGCACTAGACTAGAACTTGGGAGACCCAGGCTAAAGTCCCTGCTCTGCCAGACTTCCTGTGTGAAAGTGGATAAGCCACTTAGCGCCTCTGTGCCTTAGTTCCCCATCTATACAATGGGCTAACAGGACTGCCATACCTCCCAGGAGCGTGAGAATAAACACAAAGGTTCCCAAGTGCTCAGACATTACAGTCAAGTTCCTAGGATAGAGAAAGAATGAGGCTGTAGTAAAGATGCTAGGAATAAAAGGAGGAGAGGAGAGAGCCAAAAGGGATGACAAATTAACAACTGTTTACATGGCTGCTAGCTGGAGACGTACAGTAAGAAAGGCTTCTCTTCGTGCCAAAGTAGACTGAGACCCCGTCAAACAGATGGGATAACATGATTCAATGTTCATTCGACGTTCACCTTTGGAGACCTCCTCCTTGGTTTTAAAAAGATGTCTGATTGGAGATGCTGGGTTCAGAGTTAACACTGTACTGATTCCCCAAGACACAGAGTGAGCAGAGTTATTAAACTCATCTGCAAGGCTGATAAAGTGACCAATAAAATATAGAATGGAAAGTTTTGCTGGAAGGAAGTTTGTCTTATTCAAAAAAAACCAAAAAAAAAAAAAAAAAACCCAACGCAATATTTGTCAGCAATTGCATTCGTTCCTTGGGAAAAACTAAAGGGATTCCAAGAAAACAAGAGTGTTACAAGAGAATCATGTAATTAGTGAATATTTAGGAGAGGCGACGTTCACTGTTCCACAGGCTTCCCTTTCCCCACTACAAGCACCCTAGTGATGGTTCTGCTCCCAGGTCACGCACACGTAATAGCAGATGTGTTTAAATTGCTCCCCACCTTCAGCAGCTACATAGTGTGAAGGCCCCTCTTTGATCCAGCCTTCACTTCCAGGATTAGGCAAATCTAGGAAGACTGGTGGGCTGTCAGGTATCCCACCACACCAGCTGTGTAAAGGGACCCAACTGGATAATATGGGTCCAAAGGAAGGGGTGCACATGGGGGAATGCCAGTAGTTTCTATATCCCACTATAACTTCAGCCTCCTCATGGCCTGAAAGCCGAATCTCTGCTGTATTGTTTCAAGCGGTAGGTAGCCTTTGACGTCCTGCTCAAGAAACAGTGAAGTTGGGGCCTGTTTTTATCCCAAACCTCCAACTGGGTCTCAAATGTTATGTGCCAAGTGTAATGTACTCCTTGGACTCTTCCCTAGTGATGGACCCTGGTGCTCTGTATTGGGTTTATCCATGTACAGCTTTACAGGGACATGCGGTGAGGTGGTGCTGCCCAAATCCTTCCTGAGACAGAAGATACAAAGCTCGCTGCCAGGCTCACTCAGCAGTCTAGCAAGTGTGCTAGGGTATCAGAGTTCAAATCCCAAACTCCCTGGGCCAGCAGGGGCTGAATGCTGAAAAGGCACAGCTGGGGATGAAGCACCATGCTGCTCTCAAGTAATCTCTTATGGTCAATGCCCAAAGAAGAGCTGATAGGCTCTAGAGGAACATGTCTAGTTGCTCTCGGCTAAAGGGAAGGTTGTTGTGGCCCACAGATGAGAAAACTGTCCTAGGGTTTACCAGCTCAAACCAGCTAGGTCTGATGGAACATTTAAAAGTATAAGGAAATTTCCCTGACCTAAAACACAAACAGACAATAAGCAAGACTAAAGAAAGATTGCATCTTATGAAAGAGAGCAGATGAATGACAGTAACCCATCCCAAAGGATGTTGTGTTCACATGTATGTGGCGTGTGCACATGTTCATGTCAGGAACATGGAAACAGATTTACATCCCCTGTACAAAACAGTGCAACACTTTACAATAAGACAACAACCTGTTTTGGAATTCTAAAGGAACAGTTGAGCTCCTATGAAATACACACAGAAGAACTCATTGATGCAAAAGGAGTTCATGTTTGTAATAAAGTGATATTTGAGGCAGTAAATGGGTGTTGCTGCTTATAAAAAAGCAGTTTAAGCTGCAATGCTGGCAGACAAGCTCCACAGAGTAAATCTTGAGCAAGAGGAGTAATCTGGTTAGCTTTCAGCTTGTTATTTTTAAACTCTGAAAGTGTGAAGTGCTATACGTTGTCATCTTATGTAGTTACAGCAGTTACTGTTGGTTGACTTTGGATTTTAATACTCTTGTGAAGGAAACAAATGGGGAGAGCCAGGAATAGCAGAGGCTCTTCCTACACAGACCTGTCCAGGTACCGCAGTCCTCCTCTGGGAGCTCCCACCAACGTTCCAGCCTGGTGTCCATTTGCACAGCTCCACCAACACACTTTAACCGTAACCCTTCTCCACTTAAAATGTGTACTCCTCATGAGTAATGGCTGCCTTTTGGACTTAAATGGGTCTATCCTACATGAAGGGTTTGAAATAAGGAACTTTGCCTTCTAAGCACTCAGACCAATTAAATTTATTTCACTTCAAAGCCACATTCAAACCTTCTTCTGGATAGGCAAAAGGCAAGTGCAAAGTTGCTAATAACTGACCTGAACACCATTAACTCTACAGTAGTCTTATTCATCTTTTCCCTTACACTGTTCTACATTGTCCCCAAAGAATGCATATACTCCGCAAGTTCAACTGTACATGATGTCTTTATACCACACTTTGGGAGAGAAATGACTCATTACCTTAACAAAGATATACCAGCAAAAGGAGCTAAGTCCCAATGAATTCCATGCTAAGTATTTGTAAAGGAGGACAAGTGGGGGCACTTCTAGGTTTTTTTCCTAGAAGCATTCCTCCACAACCAGATTAATGGCACCCAACATAACAAGCCAAGTACCTAGAGCCTCTCATAAAACAAATTCTCATGAAGAACAACTGAGTGCCATTCACTAGACCCTACACTTTCAAGATATGGTCAATGACAGTGGTTGCTGTATCGGCTTGGATTCTGAATGCAACCCATATCTTGTTAATGAGCATGTGCTATGACATAAGCATACCAAAAAAAAGCTATAGAAAGTAATGCTTGCTAATCAAATACTAGATCTATTAGTTTGTGCATGGGAAGGAAGCTAGAGGTTCAATATTAACTCTTCGGTGTTGACAGTTTCTTTACATGCTGCAATATTCCCAAGTGCATCTGTTCTAATGGATGGACCCACACGGCTCGTCAACATTGTAAAGTTGAGTGTTTCAGTCTAGTTTCACAGTCAATTTTCTATTAAGACTTCTATCGGATTTTTGTTGGAAAACATGAGTATTGTACTTTGAATTTAAATAGCTGTGTCAGGACAGACAAGCTGCTGCATATGAAGAAGCAGTAGCAAAACAGGCACCTACCAGGAATATTTGAAATGTTAGTGAATTTTTCATGTAACCAGAAAGATTACATCAATAGCTTAAAATGTAAGGCCACATGGTGTTCTCTGAAATTAAACTCAAAGAACTGTCTGTTTTTGACTCCACAAGAATAAAATCAAAGAACTTGTTCTAAATATACTCTATTATGGGGTGAAAGACCCCCAGGCACACTGGGAATTTTCAGCCATGCTAAGGCTTGTGAGAGTGACTAGGCATTAATCCCCATCACAAAACCAGAATGCCTTTGATATAGTTATCTGCCTGTCAAGTCCCTGTCCAGGGAATGCTACAGCTCAAGACTGGGGAACCTGTAGGTCAGATTTTTAGCATAGCTTAATATGGACCCAGAGTTGGAATAAAAAGCTTTTGCGATTAAGGTAGATGTCCACTGCTAGAGTTGCATTACCTTGCACAATATCTGCTCATAACAGTGACCGGAACCAGGCATAGGGTCAGTCCCTCATTTCCAGAATAATAAATTTCACTAGACAAAAGTTAGCAAAAGAAAGAAACAGCATCTGAAATGAGTGCTGTAGACTTACCACATGAAAGCTAAACGTAACTTTTATGTCTCTGTAGAAGCATTATTATTTGAATAATATCAGCTGCAGCTTGGTGAGATCCTACAGATGAGACAACTCTGGTAAAGAGAGCTAGATAATAAGCAGGACGCTATAATCAGAAAGTCTCACCGTAAAACGTGCCAATTAAGTTAGATTGCATTCATCTTTCCTTTCTATTTAAAAAAGGATAAAGGATTTTTGAGATAAGCGTGTGCTAAGAGATTTCTTGGAAGTGACCAATGCCTAATTTGGTCCTGCACAGCTGTTCCTAGTTTATCTATTGGCTCTCTTTAAAAGATTTCCTTTGCATAATCTCTGGAATTCTGGCTATTTCAGAACAAAAATGTTAGCTTATTTTCAGATGGGAGAATTACGTATTTTGCAGCAAAAGATAAACTACACAGAACAGCAAAGAGACCCTCTTCCTCCCAAACACAAACTTGTCAGACAGTAATGCTGTACTTTTATTATTTTGCAAAAGGTAATACATTTCAGACTGGATGGGCATTCGACAAACTAATCTAGACCAGGCCCATGCAGAAGGATTTGAGAACAAACCCCTTAACGTGGATCATCTTTGGCTATCAACCCTTATGAGTACTGGGTAGCACGCTGGTTTTTGTTGAAGTAGGGTTCATTAGGAATATAGGGGAGCAGGCACTGGTTTGTTGCTATAAAGCTATTCATGTATTCTGGGCTGAATGCACTCGTTCGCCATTGTAGGTTGCACTTAAATGTTAGGCAGGTGACATTTATGGTTGTTTGGGGGGAGAAGGTATGGAGCACTTATGGGTGGAATGGGGGGGGGGTTTGAAGAGACCATGGGCTTACTAAGAATGGCAGATTTCATTAACTGATCCAGAATTTGTACACCTTTGTTTTTCAATTAGTTATGACCGTATCTTTTTTAAAATAAGATTCTCTTATAGCTGGGCAAAAGCAATATTACTACAAATCAGTGTCCCCCTCACAATGGATGGACAACCCTTTCATAACCAGTGTTTGCAGCCCAATGTTCCCAAGCAATCCTAAAACACCACCACAATGTGGCATATGGTACTGGGAGGAGGAAGGGACAGAATTAGGAGGAAGGGAAGACTTCATAAGAGCACATTTTGATTTCACAACTCTAGTGCTTGTGGTCCATGCTCTACTGTGTTAGCGAAGGTGGCAATGAGTGCAGGATTGCATGGCAGTAGGCACAAACTACCAAGGGAAGTGGTGGATTCTCTCTCTCTCTGTTTTCAAATCAAGACTGGATGCCTTTCTGTAAGATGTGTTTTAAAACAAGTTATTGGGCTCAATACAGGGTTGCCTGGGTGAAATTTAAAGGCCTGTGCTATACAGTAGGTCAGACTAGATCTATGGTCCCTTCTGGCCTTAAGCTATGAATGTACAAGGAGGTTATTACAAAGCAATCATCTATTTAGCTAATTTTTTAAAAAATCTTTTAAGACTTTTTTATCATCCTTTTCACAAATTTTTTTAAGACTCCAACTACCGATCATAACTTTAAACTAGAACTAGGATTTACTTATTAGACATGAGCTGAACAAGCAACTTTTTAAAGAATACCTCTAATCTCTCGTGTGTATTGTATTGGTTGTCATGCTTCATTGCCGTCAACTAGGAGAAGTAAACGGATAGGCAAACGTGCATATTTCCTGAAATTCCTCTTGGCAAGTCATACAGATGTTTGAGAGGTCCTGCCCTCTCCACAGCATATCAATATACTCAGCCATAGTTTGGCATCACTACAAAGGAAAACAAAACTGTCTACAGGAAACCACCAATAAACCACTCAGCCCTGCAGGGCACCAAACTGAGTTTTATTGCTGCCTCAAATTCATCATAGTCATTCCAAGAAGTATTTATATAATGCAACAACAATTAGAAATCAATCAAGCTGGAGGGGAAGGAGCCAGTGATCTGTTGATTAAGAGAAATATTACTAGCACTTAAAATTTGTTTACACAAAATTTGGGCCACTGAGTTTGGTGGTAGAAGTCAGCCAACATCCATTCATAATATTTTTCATGTGGAGATTAAAAGATTTGCGCTATCAAATTGCTAAAATAGTTACAAGACAAGGCCAAGACATCCCTCTGATAAAGCAGACTGCGCACTTGTATTTATCCTCACATATGGGGTCTCAAAATGCTTTACAAACATTAAATGAGGCCTTGCAGTATGCAAGATCTCTCTTATCTATGGTCTACTGATGGGAAAACTGAAGTACAGAAATTAAGTGACTAGCCCAAATCACACAGGAAACCTGTAGCAGAGTCAGGAATAGAAGGTAGGTCTCCGGAACTCCTGGATTTGGTATAACCCCAAGACTACTCTTCTGAGGAAGTTCAATATAGTACGTCCTGTACAGTCCATGCTATCTAATCCCCTCTCAGAGGCTGTGGGCAGCAGACTCTTTTGAAGACAGGTCACAAACAATGGAAAGAGAACAACTGGAATCTTCAGTCTCCATCTTTACTGTTTCTGGTGGTTGCTTATAATGAAGTCATTTGTTCCACTGACACAGCAAAGCCAAGGTTGCACCAGAACATGAATTGCAGCTGGCACTTTAATACATCACAACAATTCAGGATTTCGATTCACTTCACTATGAATGGAACAGGAATACTTCCAAGTTCACTATAAGCTGGTTCCATTGTATAGTTACATCTTACTTTCCCATTTGAGGATTTTAAAATAAATTCCTGATTCTTGCTTCAGGGAGATGGCTGAGGAAGCCCACAACGCCCAGCCTAGCTACTCCTTTTCTTTCTCTGGCTTGCAGAGCGAACATATTGTAGGCATCTACTTGTCTGCTTATCTTCGGTAATTACACTGCCCCTTGCACCTCTTCTGTTGCCAAATTGCAGATATTGGCAGTAACTGCAGGAGGAGTTCCTTAATCTACCTTAAGCATCACCTTAGCCTGTGCCCTAGAGGACAGTGAACTCTAGTGTGACTCAGCCTCCATGTTTCAGTCTGACAAGATTTTTCCAGTGAGCCAGGATTTTACAGCGAGCTTGTAATTGGGATCCATCCTGTGTAATCCCCACATTCTGAAAAATCAAATCTGAAACTTCAGTAAAAGTCAAAGCATATTCTTCTGCCCTACCTCAACTGATTCCACAAACAAGTACAATTGGAATGGCAGCCACCTAATCGCTCCTATGGGAAATAAATATGGACATTCATTGCCATTTCACGAGGCAGCATTCAGCCGAACAGGTAGCACACGATGCTACCAGGCAGGGATCCAAGTTCAGAATTATGCTTCTAAGCTAGTGGTTTTCAACATTTTTCTTCATTTGCAGACCCCTAAAAAAATTCAAATGAAGGAGCAGACCCCTTTGGAAATCTTAGACACAGTCTGCAAACCCCCCAGGGTCCACAGTTTGAAGACCATTGTTCTAAGCTCCTAGACCACTGGAGACTGAGGTAGACTATATTATTCTACAACTAACTCTGTGGGACATGAGTTTTGAAGAAAACATGACTACACTAAGATTACTGCTTCTCTTCCTACAAGTATTATGGTGTAGGATCTCACTTGGTGCACACTTACTGCTGGTAATCTTTTGCCTCAACTGACATCTATGAAGTGCCTACCACCACAAGGCCCTTTTCCCTTCCAGTTCTTTATTTCCATATATGGAGTTCGGCAATGTAGTCATGTGATTGCTATGATTTATGTTACCTTTAATACCACGATCTTCACCCCAGGAGTTCTCCACCTTCCATTTCTCAAATGATCCTTCTTGCCCATCCTGAACAAAGATGGAAGTAAAACATGCATTCAGTGGAGAAATTCCTCAAAGTTTCTGACAGTCAGTGCTCCTACTTCTAAAATCATTGCCAACAGAACCACCAACCTGACACACAGATGTCTTTGATGCTCATGCTAAGGAAACTGGTAGGCAGACTCTCAGAACCACAAAACTTTATTGTTCTGTTTGTGATGATTTTAGAAGCAGAAGCACTGACCGTTGTAAGAAACTGTCTCCTCCTTTTAAGGTACAGTTTCTGATTAGTTGAGGTAATTATTCCATTTTTCTATTACAAAACACATCTACATTGTGTTTTTACAAGACACAGAGTAAGTCGCAGTCCCTTTTAAAAACTAAGTACTTTGCAGTTGCATTACAAGCATTCTTTACCTGTTAGTATTGGACTTAAGATCCAGAACCTATGTTACTTGTTTGACATAGAGAAAGTTTCTCTGAGAATGTTTCTATTTGCATGACTGTCACAACAGTAACAAAAACTAAGTATCTGAAGTTTATAAAATTCTTCCCCCGCACCCTTGAGTTGGACTCAATTAAGTAATTCTAACAGATGAGAGTATGTGGACTATTTCTGGAAACTTTGGTAAGATTTTAGAGAGATGTTTCTTCCTTCCTGTGATTATCCTTGCTAATCTGATTTGAAAGATGCTTACAGTTTCTTGGATAACCTGCACCTTGCATATCCACCTATAGAGTATCAAGTCTATTCAAAAAGAACAGGAGTACTTGTGGCACCTTAGAGACTAACAAATTTATTTCAGCATAAGCTTTCGTGGGCTGCAGCTCACTTCTTCAGATGCATAGAGTGAAACACACAGACAGAAGATATTTATACATACAGAGAACATGAAAAGGTGGAAGTACGCATACCAATTGTAAGAGGCCAATCAATTGAGATGAGCTATCAGTAGCAGCAGAAGAAAAAACTTTGAAGTGATAATCGAGATGACCCATAGAAGGTGTGAGGAGAACTTAACATGGGGGGAAAAAAATTCAATTAGTGTAATGACCCAACCATTCCCAGTCTCTGTTTAGGCCTAAATTAATTGTGTCTAATTTGCATATTAATTCAAGTTCAGCAGTCTCTCTTTGGAGTCTGTTTTTGAAGTTTTTTTGTTGCAAAACTGACACCTTCAAGTCTCAGAGTAGCAGCCGTGTTAGTCTGTATCCGCAAAAAGAACAGGAGTACTTGTGGCACCTTAGAGACTAACAAATTTATTAGAGCATAAGCTTTCGTGGGCTACAGCCCACTTCCTCGGATGCATATAGAGTGAAACACATATTGAGGAGACATATATACACACACACAGAGAGCATGAACAGGTGGGAGTTGTCTTACCAACTCTGAGAGGCCAATTAAGTAAGAGAAAAAAACTTTTGAAGTGATAATCAAGATAGCTCAGTACAGACAAAAAGAACAGGAGTACTTGTGGCACCTTAGAGACTAACAAATTTATTAGAGCATAAGCTTTCGTGGGCTACAACCCACTTGTAGCCCACGAAAGCTTATGCTCTAATAAATTTGTTAGTCTCTAAGGTGCCACAAGTACTCCTGTTCTTTTTGCGGATACAGACTAACACGGCTGCTACTCTGAAACCTGTCAGTACAGACAGTTTGATAAGAAGTGTGAGAATACTTAAGTATTCTCACACTTCTTATCAAACTGTCTGTACTGAGCTATCTTGATTATCACTTCAAATACTTAAGTATTCTCACACTTCTTATCAAACTGTCTGTACTGAGCTATCTTGATTATCACTTCAAAAGTTTTTTTCTCTTACTTAATTGGCCTCTCAGAGTTGGTAAGACAACTCCCACCTGTTCATGCTCTCTGTATGTGTGTATATATGTCTCCTCAATATATGTTTCACTCTATATGCATCCGAGGAAGTGGGCTGTAGCCCACGAAAGCTTATGCTCTAATAAATTTGTTAGTCTCTAAGGTGCCACAAGTACTCCTGTTCTTTTTGCGGATACAGTCTAACACGGCTGCTACTTTGAAACTAGTCTATTCAAGTCCTTTCCTAGTTAGGATCAGTGCACACAAGTCCACAAAGTAACATGTCACATGAAAGGTACTCAAGTTCCCGGGAGGCAGCATTCCATCCTATTGGAGGATGTGTAATGTTTTTAGCTAATGAGGAACAGCGGATGTGCCCAAAGAGTCACTTTTTTAGAATCAGCAACAAACAAATAGGTAGTTTAATCTAATCAAGGCAGAAGAAAAATACTAAAGGGTTTTGCTATATTTTAACATCAAAAACCTCAGCCGAAAAGAGGATTCTTAAGCAAATTTGGTTTTGTCTTTTTCAGTGAATTAGCTCAAGCCATTTTATGTCTTAGATAAAACACAAGATGTCTAACTTGTGTGACATTAACACTTGTGCCCTCCCCTAAGCCCCATGACACTTCCCCTTCCCATAACAGGTATTGTCTGTCAATAGGAGAGGAAGTTATTTTGGTGAAGTACTTTTCCTGTTTGCATTCACAGCCTGGAAGGTCTCTTTCCATATACTGGTTCTTGAGGATTGCCGAGCGAGGGCAGCGCTGCTGTAACTCACCTGGATACTATAGGGGCTGCTCATTGGGCTTTTTCCACCCTGATAACCCCACTTTTAACTTTCAGCCTTTCAATGGAGGCTTCCCCCTCACACACCACAACTCAGCTTTGGTCTCCCTGGAGACATTCTCTTCCAGAGGGGTGCCTATTAGCTGTTTCACCATAGTTTTTTTTTAGCATCCCCAAAGTAGACTTTCACAGCCTTCATGGGGAACAGTTCCTGGTCAACATTAAAAAATGGAAGCCAGTTAGGGCCCCCAAGAAAGGCTGTAGACCACCACCACACAGAATCTCCTCAAATGTGGGTCACTAGGAGGCAGAGCTGAATTGTTTCAGCTAGTCTGAGTCCACACTGGCTTTCAGCATGTTTAATGACCAGTTCAAGCTTAATCAGTTCAAACTGAACCAGTTTAGTGTAGACTCAGGGCTGGTCTACACTGCCGCGCTAGTTCGGCGGCTGGGGATCGAAGTTCCGGGTTCGATTTATCGCGTCTGGTGTGGACGCGATAAATCGAACCAGGAAGTGCTCGCCGTCGACTGCGGTACTCCAGCTCGGCGAGAGGAGTACCACGGAGTCGACGGGGAGCCTGCCTGCCGCGTGTGGACCGCGTCTGAACCGCGGTAAGTTCGAAGTAAGGTATGTCGAATTCAGCTACGTTATTCACGTAGCTGAATTTGCGTACCTTACTTCGACTTGGGGGGTAAGTGTAGACCAAGCCTCAGACTAGCTGAAACAGTTCTGCTAGATCTCCTAGTGCCCCACAGTGCACTGGTGAAATCTCCCTGGTTCAGCTCAGAAGCAGTGCATTCTGGAACTGTTACTAGGATATCGGTAACTAGGAGTCATTGCAACTGAAACAGTTTAGGACATGGCTTAAGAGAACAAGGGGCAAACATGAAACATTCATTAAGGCAAGTGTGGAACCCTGAACTGTTTGTGCTTAAACTGGTTCAATGACAAAGCAGTTCTCTAGTGTAGTCAAGACAGCATTCCATTCCAAGCTTCATTAGCACTCTAGCGTATATTCCACATTCTGAAAGAGTCTCATCTGTTTTTACATCATCATCAAGCAAACAGAAGCACTGAGAAGATAACCCCCCTGTGCTTACTAAATAAGAAGATCCTTAATCCACAGGCTTCCCCATAGCAGTTCCCATGAAGAACTATTAATTCATTTCTCTCCCTTTCTTCTGGTATTCTGCCCTCTTCTGTGATGTTCATGATAATGTAGGGTTAACTCTGGTCTTTGGAAAAATCTGCCCCTTACCTCCCTTTATTACGGTAGTAACTACACTGACATTTTATAGTTTTGGGATGAGGTTGGGGAAAAAACACTTTAAAAGTAGACAAGAGTCCTTAAAATGAGATACTCGAGGTGTACCAAAAGCACTAAATTGAGTCCGCTCATAAGCACTTTCTGACATGTAAATTGAACAAAAAATATATAGCATGGTTTAGAAATACTGGCATGGATTAAATGTGCCTCTTTTGGAAATAAATTACATTGTAACATTGAAGAAAATCCCATTGCAATCAAAACCTTTTTACAAAACAGGTAAAAAACTAATGCTTTGATGGATTTACAACTACCTTTGAAAGCTCCTTTAGATTAAAGTCAAGGTTTATATAAGGCAACATGTTCAGACAAATACACAATCTAGCTATTATTTTAGTAAGAAAAATGCCTTCAAATTCTGGACATCCTCTACAGTTAAAGAAGCACCACTTCCTTTAAGTGACCTCCTGGCTCTAGAGACATCCATCTCTCACATTCTTCAAGACCCAAAGTATATATAGTCTATGTATGGGAATGTGTTTTCAGTTTAGCAGATCTTCCTTACATTTGTCAAAGTTCTGGGTTTAGGTGGCAGTATAAGAGAGCCCATTCATTGATTCCAATAGCCAGATTGTGTATCAGAGTTTAACTTTTGCATACCAAAACCCTAAGAGGGTAAAAAATATGAGCTGCAAATCAAGGAAGCAGACTGCCAGGAAGGAATTTCTACTTATATAACTTTTTTTTTTTTTTTTTTTTTGGAACAGCAAAACAGTTCAGTGTGAAAAGAAGCCAGATTGCAGCATGAGTCACTTTATATAAAAAATATCCACTTAAGGAATGTAAAGTTACTATACACATATACACAAACTTCACACCGATTACAGGTTTATATAAGAATTTCAAACAGCTACAAATGTGTAAATCATTTTAAATCTCAAAATTTCAGAAATCAATAGAATATCCTTTAATCTTCACACAGGATTAGTTCTGTAATCTGACACTTGAAAAGCATGTGTAAATTGTAGAAGACCAGTGTGTAGAATACTATTGAATTTTGAAAAGTAGTTCTAAGAAAAACTGATGGCTCAACAATCCCATGTCACACCCTTGCATGAAGTCCTGACTCTCTGGGAAAGTTTTTAATAATATGTAAGCACTTACTTCTCAGACCAAGTAATCTTGGTTTGGAAGAGATTACTTTTTCAAAGGATTCTTAAAAACTTTGACTTTGTGTTTTGATGTAGGGGGAAGTCTCCTCAATTTTTCCAGAAAACAAAAGCTGAAAATTATAATGACTTCCAGGTATCCAAAGATACTGAATTTCACATGGGTCTCTCAGATGCCATTTCTCTGGTTTATTAGCATGCAGTACAGCTGTTGGCAATGTAAAAGTGCTAAGAGCTGTACTGCTGTTTGGGGGTTTAGATTCTTCTCTCCTATTAGTGGGTGTGTCACAGAAGTCATGTGCTACTAATTTTGAGGGATTGTTAGTTATTTGAGTGCCTCCTGCAGGCTGTTCAAGAAAGTTTTAAAGGAGTACAATGCTTGGTGCTAGACCTAGACTAGATTAAGTAGTGTGCTGTAGAGATGTGCGATCATCTTTGATTCCCTGGTCAGTAGGATAAATCAGAATTCACATACCATTTAAAGCCAGCCAAGCTATATTTTAAGTTCCTGGAAAATACAAGTCAAGTTTCTTTGCCCTTCTCAAAGAATTTCTGGACACAAAAACCAAGCCACTGCCCTGTTGTCTAGGATTGCTCACTTGTTCGGAGAAACTAAAAATAGTAATTTACCAACGAGTGACACAGGCGAATAAGACATCAGGCATCATGCGCAGGTGTGATGTCCTGCACATATGCTGCCCTTTAGCAGAACATGTACATTGTGAATGAACCCTGAGCATATAAACAAACTGCAGGAGAGTTCAAATACATCTGTGCAAACAGCACAAGTGCTTGCAGAGGAGATCTTACCTTCTCCGTGAAGGCAGTGAGGACCATGGCATGGGTCATCATTGATTCTCCAAACATTAATCGTTCTGCTTTGTTCATGTTCTTGACGGAGACACCGAACACCAGCTCATGATCAAACCTACAAGTAAGCCATACAAAGGAGATGAAGACAGGAGGGAAGGAGGAATCAGTGGAACGTAACATCCAATGATGTATTGCACAGGGCTTTGACAGATGCTTAGCTCCTCTTCAAATCTCGAGTTAGAATAAATACTATATGGACCCTTTTGGCATTCCCCTTAGTGGAATGCCATCCACTAAGTACTAGGAAATTCAAGTAACTACACAAGACATTCAGAGGGGTGCTACATTCCCTTCCTTTTTGCCTTGCAAGAGGCACAGACAGGATATACTGCATTTAAGTCCATTTCTCTTCAGCTAAGAATATTTTACATTAACATTTCACATCAGTGAATTAGCAACCGAGCACATTTTCAGAGTATCAACATTTCATTTAACAGCCAAAAAAGAAGGGGATTTAACAACAGGAAGAGAGAGCCAAATGCACACTTGTCTTACTCATTTTGGGTAAAAATCATTTTTTGGACACCATTTGTCACCTTCGCATTTGCAATTTGTAGCAAGATTGCCATGAACAGAGAGCCCAAAAAACCATGGTGTTTTAGATTTCCTGCACTTACACATTCAGGTCAATGATGCCCAGCTTGCTATGGAAGTATTTCCCAACATCGCAGCCGAACCACACAGCCTAAAAATAGGAGAAAAGAGTCATGCCTGGGCCACATCCCAAGATAGAAAAAACATGTTGTGCCACTGATTGGAAGAAAACACAAACCTCGCCATCTTTAATAGACGCTGCAGCCAGCTTCTTCAACAGATCAACAGGCTGGTTGTTGTAGAGTGTTTTTCTTCCTCCCACCAGGTTGCCCAGGTACGCTACCGTGTATAGCTTGTTGTACTGGTTCTGGGGTCGAGGATCATTCACTAGACAAATCTGCCATGAGTAAGAGGTCACTAGTTAAATTATAAATCAATTGAAGCCTCAAAACAAACAACTCTTGATATATCAGATTAGTTCTTCTGCTCTAGCTAGTTGACCATCCCATGCAAGTGAGGACAGCTTCAGCTGGAACATCAGAAGTTTATTGAATGCAATAGAAGACACGCTCTAAGCTGGTCCATGTATCCCTAAGTGCTGCACAGGAACCTCATTCTATTCTAATTATTAATATTTTATTATCAAGGCCCCCATGGCTAAGCCACTCAAGATCTTACAGCAGCATGAAAACATAATTAAAGTACAATTAATCCATAAAAAAAATCATCCAAATTAACACAAAACCAAGTGAGGGGCGCAGTACAAATACAAAAAAGGACGTGGATGCAGAAAGGAAGAAGGGGGAATAAATTCAAGGCCAACTTTGACTCAGTTGATAGCCTCACACATTCCCCATAGCAAGCTGTGTAAGAAGCCCTGCTTCAGCAACAGCACATAGTACTATACATTGAACATTAAAAGGGGCTCCAGAAACAGCAGGCATTGGTTGTATTTTCCAACCTTGTCTTCCATGTTGAAGAGGGGTTTGATGTGTTCCTGATAGAACTGCAGTGGTGTCATAGGGCCAATCTTGTGGTAGTTCTTCTCCTTGTCTCGGAACTCCCAGGAGAAGGTCTCAGGAGGGTTCCCCAAACAGGTGTTCACTATTCTGAATACCTGCACAGGAAAGCCGATATGGGCATGAAAATTCACCCAAGCCTTTCGTCATGGGCTATCGATTAAGCACCAAAATTCTGCAGCTGGGCCAGTTACAGAAATGCCATTAGTCAATTGATATCTTCATGGGGACCAGCTGCAGAATCAGACCCTTAATGTTTATTTTTAAAACATCTGAATAACCCTACGCTGGTCAGTTTCCCCCATCCGGTACTAAGAATCCTCACTCTGCAACACCGCTGAACGTCAAATTAAAGGCCACAAAATCCAGAGCTTCCTCACCATGCTAGAAACACTACAGGTTCCTGCTCAAGCTTTTTGTCATTTTGCTCAGCCACTAATATATTCAATTCCAAGCTGTAGGAGTATGGTAGCAGTGAAATACAATAAAAACATATATGGCTCAGCTGAAACACTGTCCAATCCTTAACTCTAGCAACTCCATTGAAGCGCAGTGAAACCTTCCCCTAGATAGAAGCGGTGTTTAGACTGTGCAATGGAACCAAAAGCACTTACAGTCAAAGACCACAATAAGGACAACAGCTTTTGAGACAAAGTTGCCAGGCCAGCTGCCACCTTTCAGAAGACCCCTCCCTCCCCACTAGCATATATAAATATTGTTTGGGAAAGGGCTCTAATAATGTATGTCTTGTCTTATGGACACCATAATCCTTTCTCCTAGCATACATGCACAGAAACATTTTCGTTCTGATGGTACACCTCCATTAATCACTTTTCCTTCTGCGAGATGATTTGGATTTCTGCTCTCTTTGGAAATCCCCGAATAATCTTCTTGTCTGTTTTAATATATTTAACAATACCTAGATTTAGAGTTAAGTATAATTTAACTGAAGGGCTCTGGCAGTTGACTTTGTGACATCCTTGGTTGAAATACATAGTCCTTGATAGCTGACATGCATCTATTAATTTCTATTAGATTAAGGATCTTTGGCTAGATGTCAAGTGGACTGTATCCCTTTAAATCAACTTCTCTTTAAGAGGCCAGGCTAGTAGTGGTCCTCTATTATCCAACTATACAAGTGCTCAACTTTATATAGGACATGTCAGGTTTTAGGTAGCTTTCTGGGAGCACCACATTTCCCTTGTGTGGCTAGCTTGTTCAGGCTGCTTTCAATGGCTAGATATTGCAAGGAACAGAACCCCGTTTCTAATAGGCTTTCTTGTCCCATTCTCTCTTTTGAAGCCGTATAGGAATAAAAAACAAAAAACAAAACAAGACAAACACACCATACACTGGGGTTAGGTTAGAAGGTTTCTGTTTTTATCCTCATTTCGCTTGCCATCCAAGATACTTTTATCTAAAAATCTTCACGCCAGTAAATGTTTTAAAGGCACCTTGGATCTTAAATATAGAATACCTTAGTGGCGGGAGCACCAGTGCATTTGGCCATCTACAAGACAAAAGTGTTCCTGCCCTGAAGAACTTATAATCTAATAAGGATAATAGAAGAAATCAGTTCTTAAGTGGAAACAAGGGCATAGGCTCAAGTTTTTATTGGAGAAACTCCCATTTGTTTAGTTTTTATAGAACATGTTTCCAATAAACGTTTTAAAGAACAAATTTAAATCCCCAGCCTCCTACAAATGTTTGATTCTCACACAGATTACGTTTGTACAAAGATAACATTTGCCAGTGGACATCCCCATGTTACCTCAGATAGCCCCGTTTCTCACCACATCCAATTACAGAAATAAAACAGGTCAATGGAGAAAGCTTAAGGAGACCAACAGGCAAAATGATTCCAACCAAAGGAAGGAAAATTGATGGAGACAAAAATCTCGAGTCAACAAGAGCAACCTTGCCTGAAATGGTCTCCTTGGCTTGTTTATCACCACACCCACCACAGCCCACCCCTCAGTATCTCCAAAGCTTCCTCTTTCAATACCCAGGGGAAGCTTGTTTCAACTAAACAGAGCTTTCTATCACGCCGGTGACAGCTAACACCGGGGTAATGTAAGGATACAGTGGCTTTTTGTTTAAAACAAAAATAGGCAGGGAAGAGAAGGGCCACTGCTGATAAGGTAGCACAAAAAGAAAACAGAAGCCAAAAAAATGCAAATAAAATCCAGTGCCCTGAACTTGTGACCTACCATATGCTGCTTTGATAAGGATAAGCATAAGTGTTTCTGCTTGAACACAAGAGATTCAGTATTCACCCAAAGACTATGCAACTGCTCAGCTTCAGATAAAGGATTGGTGCCCACGATAAGGAAATTGAGTCATAGAAATTTGCAAATGAACTCAGTGGAGATGAATGGTGAATAAATCTGGTTTGCCAGGCACAAAACTTGAACTCTAATGTATAGAGAAATGCATTTGAACAAGTGAAGCGAGACAGTATAATCCACCTTAAAAACTGCTAAATGATTTTGCAGGTTTAGAGTCTGACAGGTGCAGCTGGCAATGCTAATTACAACATTTACTAAAAGGAAATCCACTTAAATGGTAGTCAACCAGTAGTGTTGCAACAGGAAGAATAGGGGCTAACTCAAAGGAAGAAAGGGCTTTTTTTTTTTTTTTTTTTTTTAAAACTACACCACACACCAACTCTCTCCAGATTCAGACAGAAATTAGTGAGCCATTAATGAGCTTTGCTTCCAGTTTCTAATGCTGGAAACTAGGAGATTTTAAACAAAGCAAATGAAAAATGTAAATCTGCAGTGAACTCTATGTCTCTGCCTTATCTGAATTAACCAAGCCATTCCAAAGGGCTTCAGGTTAACTCTGCAATTAAGCCCTCCAATGGATGTCTGCATGCAAAGCCTAAAGACAGAAATCACGTTAATGGATATTTAACTACAAAAAGGTAATTTGCAATGTACTGAAGGACAGAATCAAAAGGTCAGAGGTCATTTGGCCCCAGCAGGGCACATTTGATGGAATATAAAGGGTTTTGTTTTAACAAACAAATGTGTTAAGAACACAGTGCCAGTTTTGCTATCACAACATATTTCTTATTCTAACCTTAGAACTGGGGATAGTGAAGCTGTGGATTTGTGCATGAATTGCAGTAAAAGCCCCTGGGTCCCTCTCTCTGGTAGTATCATTTACACAAGGCACAGAAAAGAATACTTCAACAGGAAGCTTTTGAGAAGTTTGCTGAGGGGCGGGGAAGGAAAAGGAGATTTACATCTTCTCCAGAAGAGCTGGTACAAGATGACCCAGTGGGCCTGTTCCATCAGACACTTCTGACAGAGGTATATCCATAAACTTCTGTAAGTAGAGAATACAGAAGTGTATCTTTTTTAGAAATACACATGGCCATATATACCAATCTTAACATACTATGGGCAATAAGTTTGCTGCTTCTAATCCATAACTGCTGGCTATTTGAAAATCAAACTTAAGGAGAACAGAGTAAGATGAAAATAGTGTATAGCATCTCTTGCATTTAAGCCAACCATACAGCAGGGCAAAGTGCTATCTTAAACGGTGGAGAGGTGAGAGCCAGACAATGCACACTACAGCATCACACAGTTGCAAATTAGTTTTAAAGTAAATTCATACAGAGAGGTACTTGGATAGTCTGCCTTTAAGAAAAAGCAACTCATTTGATAAAGTGATTGCAATGCTGCATATTTAGCACAAAGTTTTTTCCATATGCTAACGCATGAGAAACTGAACTTCCTTTTGTTATTCTTTTCTGCTCTCTTGTGGGGAATTTCTGCAACACCACTTGTACTGCACAACTTTAAGTTTACAGTGGGTATACAGAATAGAGTTTCCAATTCTTCTAGCCCTTGCTAGTGAGACCAGGCTGTACATATTATTTTGGTCTCCGCTGAAAATGAAAATACTGGGGTTTATAGTCTGCTAACTACACCCAGAGGAGCAAATTCTCAGCTGGTGTAAGTGTCCTAGCTCCAGGACCCACCCAAGTGGGTAAATGCAATGGTATCCCAAAAATGGGAAGAACAGTTTATGCAGGAAAACATTACTAAAAATAAAAATCACTTAGTAACACTTCAGACAGTACATGGCCATCTGGGTCACTAAGATTTTTGTACAATATAGGGGTTTGTTTTGCACTTTGCAGATAGCTCTAGAACAAGAGTAAGCCAGAATTACTTCATCTGTAGCAGCTCCCTTCTGCTTTGGAAAGAATCAGGTACATATATGTACATTACCTCCTCTATCATAGTGTCCTTTGCAGCAGTGAGTTCTTCCTTAGTTGACCCACTTGCTACCATGTTTCTTAGCCGCACACAGTACTCCCTCATCTGTTTAAAAAGAAAAAGCCATTTTATCACTGTAATAGGACCACAAAAAGTATCGATTTGCAAAACCTGTATATGTGAGGAAATCAAGATTTGCTTTATGGATTTCTATCAGGCATCCAATCACAAAAGGTTTGTTTACAGAAAAAAAAATCCCTATTGATACTACTATTAAGAGTTGGTTCTTTATATTAAATTTTAGAACAATCTAAAACCAACCTTTCGGGCCGTTTGGTTTGCCAGGATTCAAGCTGAAGACCGTAACATGGCAGCCCCGAGCAACACCATTAAACCTCTGGTTTAATTCCAGCATGCCTATTTTATTTACCAACTCATTTCTAGAGATTTCTGGGGAATAGTTGTCCCTTGATCACATGCTCGTGAATTGCCAAAACAAAGCTTTCAGAGGAAAGGTTTGATTGCCATTTCATTTTTTGCCACAATGGATTCAGATCCTTGTCTGATTGCCTAAACCTGCTTTCTTCCTTTGTCACAGTCACTTCAGTATTTCGCATAGCACTGCATGCTTTTCCTGTGCAAGCTGGTTTCAGTTCTATCCTAAGCTCTGTATTTTTAAAATCCATACTTGTAAATCTTAGCCACCATACTTGGCATCATTAAAGCCTTGATCTCTTGGTGGATGGCATAGCGGAAAACCAGCTCTCCCGGGACACATGAAGTTTACAGAAAGATCTTCTGCCAGCCACATAGGTAGAATTTTTCCTTTGTGAGTTAGCGAAATAATGACCATTGTAAAGAGTGCCACAGAGGACATTTTCAAGTTATGGTCTGAAATCAAGAGCATCAAACCCTGTTAGTAGCAGCTATTCATGCACAGACTTCCTCTTTCCTTCCCAGCATTTTAGGACCATTCCCCTTTGCCTTTTAATCCATACAAATGCAGTGTTTGCATAGAAGCAAGGAAGTGCTCAGACTGGCTTTTAGTGCTTTGATCAATAAAGAAAATTTAAGGAAACTAGTCAGGAACATCTGGAGCTTATGATTTCTTCCTATCTGTCTAACCGCTGAGTTTTAGCACAATTTCAGATCTTTTACCTTATGATTCAAAATCTCATTCATCCTCCTGGAGGCCTCTGTGGTGTGAGATTCAGGGAAATTTTTCTTGGGGATAACGCCATGTTTTTCTAGAAGAAAAAGTTGACAAATGTTAATTGTCAATTGATAATCTTGTATGCAGTGTAATTATAGCTGTGTCAGTCCCAGGATATTAGAGAGACAAGGTAGGTGAAATAATATCTTATTGGACCAGCTTCTGTTGGTGAGAGAGACAAGCTTCCAAGCTATACACATCTCTTCTTCAGGTCTCGGAAAGATACTCCCAACATCACAGCTAAATGGATGTTCCACCTTGTATTTAGCTGTGACACTCAGAGTATCTTTCCCAGAACTGAAGAAGAGCTCTGTGGGGCTTGGAAGCTTGTGTCTCTCACCCACTGAAGCTGGTCCAATAAAAGATATCTCACCCACCTTCTCTCTGATTGACAATCTTGTCTTTCTATATGGCCAGTGTTGACATCTGCTCATACCCACGTGAAGCCTTAACTCACCTGGTTTCTATGAAGATAGTCTGGGGCAGAGGTTTCTTAAAGAGTCAGAGCAAGCCAAAGGTTATGTTTTTTGTCTGGGTCTTCCTCTGTCTTTGTTAAGTATAAATTCAACTGGGTTCCCCATAAAGATAGAATCCTTCAGTGATCAGACATGATAATCTCCCATTTGTAAACCTTAAATAACATTAATTAGTTGAGGAGAAACAGAAGCTCTTTCACAAGGAATTTGACTCTTCTTAGATTAAGCTACCAAACCAGTTTGCTAAAAATGTCAACCCCTTATGTGCTATTCCATGTATTTGGTCTTAAGGTGAAGTGAACAACTTCCTAACCTTCTCTTCTCCATGGCAACAGAAAAGGTGCTTTATCCTCAAAGTTCTGAGATGTAGCTTTGTCGTTGCTAATAGAGAGTAGTACCAGGTAGGGTAATTAATATTTACATTGTGGTAGCACTCAGCAGCTCCACTGTTCTAGGTGCTGCAAGAACAAAAGTACACAGTCCCTGGATATGCAGCATACACTCCAAGTCTCCTTTCTGCAGTAAATCTTTGCAAGATGATTAGGCAAGAAAGGGCAGGTAAAGGCAGTGACAGCATTCCAGAAAACAAAACCCTTGTGTGCAGTTTGTGCTCATTTTAACCGCTCATTACCCTACAAGCTTATTGCACCAGTGCATAGTCCACATGAAGTCAAGCAACCTCTGAATCCACCTATGTGAATTCAACTGTATCTTGATTCATTTTTTGCTTAAAGAACAGCCCTACCCTGAGCAGCAGCCTTGTAAAGCTGGCACGGAGGCGTTCCATATTCATTTTGTCTCATTCCATATCCCATTTGCTCAGCTTGCAAGAACATTTTTCCTGCTAGCCCTACAGACATCCTGGGCTCTGACAGCCAATATGGGTTTTTACCTTGTGCACCGGTAACATTATGCACAGGTGTAAGTGAAGGCAATTCCATTTTCTCTGGATTATGACCACTCACTGAAGTAAGGGAGTCGCCCATTTTCATAATGAGGAGACAATCAGGTTGCACGGGTGTGGCTGAGGGCCCCATTTGGCCTGGTACAACCATAGGCTGTGCACAATAAGGAGAGATCCCAGAGTTCAGGGTGAGTTTATAGGGACAACTGTTAGACATTTTTACCAACGAATGTTGAGCAAATCTGTTACGAGAGAGAGGGGCTGTTAGCCCAGCATTCTGCAACGGGGCCCCTTGGCTTTGGAACTCACTTCTTTTGGGCATAACAGGCCACCTTTGTTAACCTCTGGGGCATGCTACACACCTTGTATTTCATACGGAGATGGGAGAGGGACGCTGGGGAGTTTAATATTTGTTGCCCCATTTATGTTGTTTCTTAACTATTGTGATGCAAGAGTAATTTACAGAGTCTGTTTAACAACAAGTGTCTTGTTGAGGGTGTCTAGAACCTGGGATGAGTTCCCTTTTGCATAGTGGAGTAGAAGTTTAAATAAGTTTGAGATGGAAGACAGTGAGGATATGAATATCCACATGCGTTTTCTGTTTTAATCCACATACAAGAACTCATCCCCCCGTGACGCTCCCCATTAAACGTTGGCACGATGCCTGCAGGAAGACTGTCATAAGTTTCTGGGTATGCTTCGTGTATTAAGAGTTAAACTACTAAATTAGTGTATAATTAAGTGGATAAATTTGTGGTTTCTACAGCCAGTGTTTATATTCTAAAGAAAGTTAGAACTGGTTAAGTCGGATTCCGCTCCCTGATTTTAGCTAGTCAAAACTGTAAGAAGGGAGGTAATGAGAGGTTAGCCCAACGCTTTTAAGTAGATTACATTTGTAGTTTGTTGCAGTCAAGTGTTTAAGGGGACATAAATTGACACCTCAACTATGGCAAAACTAAAGGAAAGCATATAAAGGCAAGTGAATCTTGGACTCAAGACGTGGTTCTTAGTACTCATAGTACTATGTTTTTTAATTTGGGGTATACATTTAAGTTGAGCCTCTATTATGGGGTCTTTTAAAAAATTTCCATGCAGCTTGCAGGGATTTCACTGTTGGCGCTGTACTTTTTAATTTCGGTTTCACTAACCTCCTCATTTTTGTGTAGTTCCCCTTTCTGAAATTAAACGCTACAGTGTTGGGCTGCTGTGGTGTTTTCCCCACCACAGGGATGTTAAATTTAATTATATTATGGTCACTATTACCAAGAGATCCAGCTATAGTCACCTCTTGGACCAGATCCTGTGCTGCACCTAGGACTAAATCAAGAATTGCCTCTGCTCTCGTGGGTTCCAGGGCTAGGTGCTCCAAGAAGCCGTCATTTAAGGTGTCAAGAAACTTTATCTCTGCATCCCATCCTGAGGTGACATGTACCCAGTCAATATGGGGATAGTTGAAATCCCCCATTATTATTGTGTTTTTTGTTTTTATAGCCTCTGTAATCTCCCTGAGCATTTCACAGTCACTATGACTGGCCAGGTGATCAGTAATATATCCCTACTGCTATATTCCTATTATCCAAGCATGGAATTACTATCCGTAGAGATTCTTTGGTACAGTTTGATTCACTTAAATTTTTTCACTTCATTTGATTCTACACTTTCTTTCACATATAGCGCCACTCCCCCACCAGCACAACCTGTTCGGTCCTTCCGATATATTTTGTACCCTGGTATTACTGTGTCCCATTGATTATCCTCATTCCACCAAGTTTCTGTGATGCCGATTAGATCAATATCCTCATTTAATACGAGGCACTCTAGTTCACCTATATTATCTAGACTTCTAGCATTTGTATATAAGCACTTTAAAAACTTGTCACTTTTTAGCTGTCTCCCATTACATGATATAATTGAATGGGACTTTCATTTGACTGTTTCTCATCAGATCCTACCTGTATTTTATCATCTTCCATCTTCTCCTCTTTACTAGGACAGAGAATCTCCATTAATAGATCCTCCCATAAGGGATGCCTCTGTTCAAGCCACGTGCTCCTCTGCGCCTGTCGGCTTTCCCCCAGCCCTTAGTTTAAAAACTGCTCTACGATCTTTTTAATTTTAAGTGCCAGCAATCTGGTTCCATTTTGGTTTAGGTGGAGCCCATCCTTCCTGTATAGGCTCCCCCTTTCCCAAAAGTTTCCCCAGTTCCTAATAAATCTAAACCCCTCCTCCCTACTCCATTGTCTCATCCACGCATTGAGACCCTGCAGTTCTGCCTGTCTAACTGGCCCTGTGCATGGAACTGGGAGCATCTCAGAGAATGCTCCCATGGAGGTCCTGGACTTCAATCTCTTACCTAGCAGCCTAAATTTGGCCTCCAGGACCCCTCTCCGATCCTTCCCTATGTCACTGATACCTACATGTACCATGACCACCGGCTCCTCCTCCGCACTACACATAAGTCTGTCTAAATGTCTCGAGAGATCTGCAACCTTTGCACCAGGCAGGCAAGTCACCATGTGGTTCTCCCGGTCATCGCAAACCCAGCTATCTATGTTTCGAATGATCAAATCGCCCATAACGAATACGTGTCTCTTCCTAATAACTGGGGTTCCCTCCCCCAGAGAGGTATCCTCAGTGTGAGATGATACCACGATATCATCTGGAATGAGGGTCCCAACTATGGGATTGTTTCCCTCTGATCCAGTTGGATGTTCTCCTTCTCGGAGACTTTCATCCTCCTCAACAGCCCAGAGGCTGCCAGATAAGGGGTGGGACTGTTCTATTCTGTCCCGGAAAGTCTTATCTATGTACCTCTGTCTCCCTTAGCTCCTCCAGTTCAGCCACTCTGATCTCCAAAACCCGTACACAGTCTCTGAGGGCCAGGAGCTCCTTGCACCAAATGCACACGTACGCCACCTGCCCATAGGGCAAGTAATCATACATGCTGCATTGGGTGTAATAAACTTGATAGCCCCCACTTTGTTGCTGGACTTCTGCCTGCATTCTCTTTTTACTCCTGCAGTTCATTCCTTTGTTGATGTTTTGTTTTTAATCGGGGTATTTTTGGCTTTAAGTTTAAAGAATGTTAAGTATCTAGCACCCCTCAGACTTCCCCTCCAAACTGCTGTTAGCTGCTCCTGTTCACTAGCTCCTCTGGTTGCTTAGAAGGAGTTGTATTAATTCCAAAATAGGTTTTGAAAGGAGAGGGAGGAAGGCTGCAGCATGGAGAAACCAACACAGGAAAGTTCTGTTCATCTTTCAGTTTGAGGCCTTATTTGTTACATCTGATTAGTACCCGTAACCAACAATTGATTTAGCATTGGCAGCCTTTATGCAAGTTGTTTCAATCAAGCAAGAGAACCACTTAGAGTGTTACGTAATCACACCAGACACACAGCAAATGAGTTGTGTGGGAATTCTGTTACTATCTTAAATGGATTATTTGTCCTTTACTATGACTGGATTGCTGTGATTAGTGGAACTACAAATAAATACTACTCATTAAAGTTTTCTACAATGTGCAGCACTGTACAATCTACGATGCCTGTAGGACGTTAGGCTATCAGCATAAAAATAATACACGGCTGTAAACATTAGTTACTTCACTCCTGATCTTTCAGGCATGAGTAGAGTTTCTGGAAGCCCTTTCAGTCACCATTTCTCTTACCAATAATATTAACCAGCATATCCCACTGTCCTCCATCATTGGTGGGGTTGGAAAGCAGGAACTGTGTCAGCCGGTCTTCTACAGGCTCATTTTTCTGAGCCGTTTCCACAAAGGCATTTAAAAAATAGTAGCAGCGTTCGATCTGGAACAGAACAGATAGGGTAACTTAATCTTTGCTTGCAACATGCCATATGTTACTTCATTCCTGGGTGTATGCGCTTCTTTGCAAATCTCACTGGGAAAAACATAAATCTATGCGGTCCTGTTCCATTCCATGTTCTTACCATCTCTGCAACTCTAGATATCATTCTGTAGGCATATTTCTATTACTTGTTCTCTCTCGTAAACCTTTAGTTTGTGTGGAGGGATAAGAGTGAAAGCGAGTTAGTATATGGGGGGAAATAGAAAATGCTAGATGAAGCCTCTCTCAGTTACTAGTAGTAGCTGCTCTTAAACAGCCACTGTTGGAAATAAACAAGTGAATTAGCTTCCAGCAGTGTGTCACAGGGACAAGAATAAGGCAGCTTTAGTGGAAACCAGTGTTGTTCCTACCAAGCCTCCTACCCGGATCCTTGAGAGGACTTAGGCCTCTTGAAACAAAAAAATGCTACTCTTCCGAACAAATTATTTAACCCCTCCCCACCACCACCATCATTTTCTCCTCCATCCAGAAATGTTTGCTCTCCACCCCCCCCCCAATCTAAAAATTGTGTTTGTAAAGGACTTCCGAAGACTGCTTTCAGTGTTTCTCCTTGGCACCTTAGGAAAAGCTTGAACACCCGTATAGAGGGAAATCAGACTGCCAATGTTGTTTGCATAGGTAAAACGTCCTATAAGAAGAGTCTATGGCCGGTACTACTGTACCTTATCCCAGTAGAAGAGATATGCTTGGCTAAACTCAAACTCTTCAATGTTAAACTTCTTCATGACAGGAAGACGCATCACATTCAGACATGAAAAGATCCAGCATCTCCCTGAAAGGGAACAAGAATTAAACTGTCCAGCTCTATGAAGATTTGCACAGGCTACATTTAAACACAAGATTTATATGGGCTGTTCAGTCTCACTCTTTTACAGTATTTAAAAAAAAATAAAAAATTCACACACACACACTCCCCCTCCCCCCCACGATCAAGTGGCCAAACAAGCAAAGAGGGAACTTGGCATCCCAGATCCTGACTTCTACCCCAGGCTCTGCCAGTGACTCCCATCTGATCTATGAAAAACCTTATTGAGTTTAAGTATCTTTGGTGTCCTTTATATTAAATTAATGGTTTATGTATTATTGTGGGACTGGACGATCAAAGGACTATACTGAACAATATGGCAGACAAGAATGGACTTTTAGACAAAGCGTCGAGTGGCTTGCCTGGGGAATCTCTAGGAGGAGATGAATGCAAATTCTCACGTCCGGTTATGCAACAAACCTAGCCTTTTGAAGTTATGCCCTAAGAGAGAACCACTGGGTGCTGATCATCTGTTCTCAGAATCAGAAGATCAAAGGCCCAAGCTGTATAAAGGAAAGATTGACCTAGTCACAGAGGTGCTAGTGCTGAGCTAAAGCAGTTATGGCCTTGTAGCCACAGGAAATCCCCTTTGTGGGATTTGAAGGGCTGACTCCTATCAGAGCCCTTGTTGGAGGGTGGGTGCTCTCTGCCCAAGAGAGATGATGATGCCAGCAACGGACCATAGAGGAGGAATACAGGTGCAGATGCCCTGAAATATGACGGTCACTTTATTTCTCTTTATCTCAGTTTCCCTAGCTATAAAATATACAATAAATATCTATTCATAGGGAATGTTGAAAGGATTTTTTAAGGACCGTGGCTCCGCATGACTCCCGGAAGCAGCGGCATGTCCTCCCTCCAGCTCCTTCATGTAGGGGCAGCCAGGGGACTCCGCACGCTGCCCCCGCCCCAAGCGCCACCTCCGAAGCTCCCATTGGCCATGGTTCCCGGCCAATGGGAGCTGCAGGGCAGCACCTGCGGATGGGGCAGCGCACAGAGCTGCCTAGCTGTGCATCCATGTAGGAGCTGGAAGGGGGACATGCCGCTGCTTCCAGGAGCTGTTTGAGGTAAACTCTGCATGGAGCCTGCACCCCTCACCCCTTCCTGTGCCCCAATCCCCTGCCCTGATTCCCCCTCCCACCCTCTGAACCCCTCGATCCCAGCCTGGAGCACCCTCCTGCACCCCAAAACCCCCTCATCCCCAGCCCCATCCCAGAGCCTGCACCCCCAGCCGGAGTCCTCATCCCCTCCTACACGCCAATCCCCAATTTTCTGAGCATTCATGGCCCAGAATGTCAATTTCCATACACAGATGTGGCCCTCAGGCCAAAAAGTTTGCCCACCCCTGATCTAGAACCTTTGCGTGGGGGGAAGCTATGGTTCTGAAGAACTTTTCTCTGTCTGCTAAATCCATTGTAGGTTGAGTGACAGCTTAAAAATATATCCGTGATTATCAACCTTCAAATGTTAAAAACAAATTACTATCTACTGTCTTAAACCAGGAGACTTTAAAACTGTCACAGGTCCAGTGACTGAGCAAGGCTTTTTTGGCACTGCTCCAAGACCACACCAAATTTCAGACCTCAGACCAATGTCATTTCCAAACTATGGAAGAGTGTCATTTCTCTCCGAGTTCTCTGTTTGAGTAATTTCAACCTCAAAGGGCTTCGTATGTCAGTCACTATTTCCACAAGCATAAGGAGCAGACGTGATACAGTATGAACTCAGAAATAGCAAGAACTCTTCCAGGTGATGTTTCATAATGAGAAGGCAGTTTAAATCATAGCACCAGCCATCCACTGTAAGTGTAACTTGGTTCATAGATTTATGCTGCCATAGTTAATAAAGGTTTTGCTTTACGATCAGTCAAGGAACAGCCTATCTGAGAAGTCTGGGGCTTGCAGAGACTTTCCCTTACCTGAGTTTTTCTGGTTAGTGACTGGCTTGCCTTCTACAGGCACGGTATGCTGGAACACGTGCACTGTCTCCTGCACCACTTGCCGGTCGACACACACCTCCAGGGGGTCACTAGTGGTTGCAACATTTCGGGCAAGCAAGAACTGCGGCTCTGACGCCAGTTTTTTGGTGAAAGCCGCGATCTTTTCCAAGCTGAGCCCTGCCGAGCAAAGCAGCGCACGTCGCATCACAAGCCGAGCGGGGCAGCCCTGGCATGTGCGGTCAGAGCCCCAAGGGGTCACCCCCTCAGAGCACGGAAACCGCTAACAAGGTACCCGGGGAACGTCCCTGCTGAGGGCACCCAAGAGGAGCCCAGGGCCAGACACCAGCCGGTCAAGCTCCGCCTGCAGCTGGGAGCCCCCGCGGTGCGGGTCCCCCCCACCCAGGGTCCCCCCACCCTCCGGGTACCGGTGTCCCCGCCCCCGCGCCCCCCTGCATGTCCCCCCGCCCTCCGGGTACCGGTGCCCCCGGGTCCCCCTGCCTTGTGACCCTCCTCTCCCAGCAGGGGCAGCCACCGCTCCCAGCGGCCGGCTCCGGTCTCCCTTACCCGGGGCGTTCATGGCAGGATCGGTGGCGGCGGGTTCCGGGCAGAAGCGGGCCGGCCGCGGGGACTGAAGGGGCTCTTATAGCCCCGGCACCGGAAGTAGGAAGTGCAGCCAAAGCCGGCGAGGGGGCGGGAGGACGGCGCGAGGAGAGGGACATTCCAGCCGCTGGCGTTGCGCAGGCTCCCGAAGCAGGCGGGGCCCCCGCGAGGCTCCTCCCCTGTGCCAGCCCTGGCTTGCTCTTAAAGGGGCCGCGCCCAGCACCACCCGACCCGCAGCTCAGTTTGTACGGGGGGGGGGCTGAAAACCAAACTGTAAACCCTGTATGTGATGGAAACCACTCGGAGCCGGGGTATAGCAGCACCCCTAATTCCAGCCCCCATGCCTGCTGCAGCCTCCCCCCGCCCTGCCAAGAGACCCCTGGGCAGGCAGCAGCACCCGGCAGCAAAGCCCCTGATCAGCAATTCCCAGTGCAGCCTCAAACCACCCACCCGCCTGGGTTGGGGTGCCAGGCACGTAGCTAGGCCCTTTTAGGGTTGCTCCTAGGCCCTGCACCAGGGACTGCCCCTATTTCTCCATCACTAGATAACAAGATCTAGAGTTACTGAGTGCTGGGAAAAGCACCGAGAAACACCCCTATGCACTGCGGGTGAGCACTGCCCAGCATTAACAATAACGACCATAATGAATATCAGGAAGTTGGGTGGAGCGGGAGTGCTAAGAAAAGTCCCTTGTTTTTTTAAATACAGTGTTGGCACCCCTACTTTCCAGGACAACCAGGGCATGCGCCTGGACAGAAATGGGGCAAGCTTGTCCAACCAGGCCAACAACATGGCACTTGACAGACCGCTCTTCTTCCAAGCATTCATTGCTGTGATTTCATTTCAACAGTTTTGAACAAATTCCCAGAGTTTTAAACAGAACATCAAAGTACCTCACATAGATTATTTAAAAAAACAACAGTTCCTTATAATCTGATGTCTCAGACTACTGCCCTGCCACCACATTTTCCAACACAGGTCACTCTCTGATAACCTTCCTCTTTTGTAGCTCAGTGAGCCACTTTTATAGGGCTTGTTGATGTCACCCTTTAGCTCCTGATTGCTCTCAGCAGGAGGAGCGCTGCCTCAACTCTTTTCACCTGTACAGGTAAAGGGTATCAGAGACTTAATCTGGATGTTAACTCGATGACTTCTGGATCCGGAGATGGGTCTCTGCACCTGTCACAGTGCTGATGATTTGGGTGTGTAGTTACACAAGTGAAATAACATTTGACAGGGAAGACAATGTGTGGATTGCAAAAATTATGAACTTGTATCTCTTGGGGGTATATTTATGCTTCCCCATCTCTTGTTTAATTGTTTTCCCGAGTTTTCTTTTTCAAGTGTTCAAGGGGAAATCTGCCCATGATTACCCATTTATGTCAGTAGATGAGGTTCTTTATTCACAAGCAAAGTATTTCACTAGATTGTGCAGTTTGGTTGTTGTGTCAGGAACTTGCTGTTGCTAAATTTCCTTTTCATTTCCCAACATCTGATTTCAATATTTCTGTTTTGAGTTAATGACAGGTGCAGGAAAAGGCAAACCCTGTCCCCAGCAAACAGCCTGCGTAACCAGTCTGACTGGTGGTGATAGGTATGAAGAAATCTTTCCCCATGCAATGGGGTGACAACAGAGCACCTGCACAACCAAAACTACAGCCTCAGTACCAAGGTAGGCCCTGTGGCTGCTGCACTTGTATTTCAAGAGGAGACTAGACCGTCACTCTGTTTTTTCACAGATCCGTTGGTCCGGTCTCACCCCCAAAATTCCCCTGTATGCTGGAGCACAGTAAGGCCTCACAGAGCATATCCCAGTGGTGCATAGGGAGGATGGAACCCTTTCACTTGGCCCAGAAACCTACTCTCATTCCCTGAACAGAATCACAAGGCTTCCCTTTCTAGCTGATGGCTTTGGAATTAGGTCTGGATTTTCAGGGATAGTGAGCGTCCACAACCCCCACTGAGATCAGTGGGAGCTGCAGGCTCTGAGCATCTCTGCAATTCAGATGCAAATAAACTAATTATAAACTCATAGCATTATACAGCACTTTTCAATCTTGTAGTGAAAAATAGCTAGTCAGGCTTAGTAAAGGGGATTACTCATTGCATAGAAAGCAATTTAAATTATTGTGTGTAATAAAGAGAATTTGTTTGTACTAAAGTTATTATGCTACAATGTTCCCTGAAAGCTAGTTAATGTTAAATTGGCAGGGATAGTGTCCCTCAAGGACAGACTCAAGTTTACAATGGTTGAGAAACTCCTTCCTGTTGAGTAATAGTATCTTTCCACTTTCTGAGAAGGATATTTGCCCATCAGAAACTGGAAATTATTTATAGAACATGGGGTATGTGTACCGAGTCAAATTGTGATGACTCTTTAAAAGTTTGCTGGACTCCTGTGAAAAATTGTCTGCTGGTATATCTCATGGTCAGTGGGGAAAGGGGAGATGACCGCTCAATTTTACTACTGGAGAACTGATTCTAAAATGATTGTTTATTTTAACATAGTGTTTGTAAAAGGTATTCGAGCGACCGCCCCAGGCCCTGAAATCCATTGTTCCAAACGAGGGGGTACAGTGGAGGCAGCAGCAGTGCTGGCTTCATCTACTGTACTACCGGGGTGCCTCGACGCTGGCTGGAAGGGGCCACCTCTAGGGGTGAGTCCCTGCGGGCGCTTCAGGCCTTTGCCTTTCTGAGGGGACTAGCAGCAAAGGAGAAAAGGAGTGAGTGCCCATTGTGCTGATGACCATGTCCTGGGAATTGGACTGAGACCCATTAAACGACATTTGGTCACAGTGGGCCATGGAGAGAGCTAAACCAGCATACGAGAGATTTTCTTTCTTATTACCTAACCACTGAGCTGTTCAGCCCCCAAGCCTTCTCTTTCTTAAGAAATTATCCGCTACTGGTATTTGTGCCCTTGACATCAAGCTCTTCGGGTTGTGACGACATAATCATTTCCATGGGAACTCATTGTGACTTCCACTGGGGCCTAATCAACAGGAACAGACTCCTAAGAAATAATGATCCTGATTACATGCAAACATCCTTTAGGAATAAAAATGGAGGCAGACCAAAAGGAAGCAATGTAGTCATCCTCTCCCCCTGCCCCTCCCCAGAAGGAATGTGTTCAAAGCAGTAGGTTATAATCAACATACATAAAGAACCATTTACATTTTGAAAGGATCATTGTGTAAAATAACAATAAATATAGAAGGAACTATATGAACTAGAGTAACTATTGCAATGCATAATGGCTAATCCCATCCCTTAACACAAGGGCATATGTCCTGCTACAGATGGTGCTTCTTAGGCGCACACAGTAACCTCAGGATTTCTTCACCTGGAGTAAAATGAAAAGGATAGATGTAAATCACCGTCTGATGTAAGGCAAAGTGGGCTGAATTCACCCTGAGCTATGCCAAAGTGCATGTCCAAAATATTGTAGCAGGGAAGCAAACTACAAAGGACAACTTTGGTGCTCACTTCCCCTTCAACCTCCCAGAGTTCACCCTCTATAATCATCCATGGCCAGAGCCACAAACTGGACTGGGGGTGTGATCTGCAGGGAGTAGTACTTGACTCTCCGTGCTGCTCCTCCCACTGGGTTGTAATACCCCCGGTACAAGTAATCTACGAAGGGGAAGTGCAGGCAGCTGGCCAGAATAATACTTTTGCAGCATTATTTTGCATCTGCTTTGACAGCAAAGAGGACCTAGACTTGGTCATTTTTAGTTTGTCTTAGTATCAGCTTGTTTCATGTGGGCTGCCAAGGCTTAAAGAAGGAAAATATGGATCCTGGGTACCTATTGCATTCTGCCTATGTTACAGAACAGCTAATGAAATGTTCTGTACCACAAGCTAATTAACCCACATCCATGGTGTTTACTAATATTAGCTGCATTAATAATAATAATAATAATAATGTTTTATATTACTGTAGCACCTTTCATCTAAAGATTTCAAAGTACTATACAAACATTAATAGAATAAGCCTCACAGCACTGCTGTTAGGTAAGGAAGTAAGATTGTTTCCACTTCATATTCTATTATAGAGACAGAAACAGATGAAAAATTAGTGACTTTCTCAGTCACTCAGCAAGTCAGTGTCAGAGCCATGCTGCCTGCCCTCAGTTTTTATACTATGTAGTCTTCCTCTTAGCAGCACCTTTAAGTGCACTGATTGAAACTGGCAAAGGATAAGAAAGGGTCCCTTAAGCATCTGATAATGTACAGCACAAAGCATCACTAGTCCTCCCATGCGCTTCTGTATTGGCAACACTGCCTCCCACTTATTCGTGTTAAGAGAATAAAACACCCTAAACTGGAACTCAGCAGGAGGGGCTTTCATTATAAAATCCATTTACGATAGACTGCCTATATAAAAATCAGATACTTACAGAGCTGTTTCACTTGGTGTTTCTTTTGTCTTTTTGAAGCACTAAAAATAAACACAAGCAACACAATCTTGTCATTATTGTATTTCTGAATGAAAGACTTTCACTAAATATATTCATAACTTACATTAGTACCGATCCTTTCATCCCACCTGGCCCCAAATGGAATATACAGGAATCACTTCACCTCCCACTGATATGCAGCCACCTCGGGGGGTGGGTTATAACAGTTCTCAAAACAGTATACAGCAACACTACACAACAGTATCGGACAGAAAACTGCAGGGCAATTGCATTAATAGTAATACAGGACACAACATATTTCAAAGTGCTGTGCAGATGTTAACTGAGTCATTTAGGGAGACGCACCATGATTGCCCAAACTGGAAAGCAGACAGGACAACACCTGTACTTTTGTGAAAAATGCCAGGGGTGGAAAGGATTCCAACTTGATATCAGAAAGATGGTATGTCTGCCACCCAGCCAGGGTGCATGAGATCAGTACAGGCAGGGCCGGATTTCCAATTAGGCACAGTCGGCATGTGCCTAGGGGTGCTGGTGTTCTAGGGCCTAAAAGTTAAAAGTGGGTTAAAAGTTTCATTTTGTACAGAAAACACGAGGTCAGCTGTAGGCAGGGGGAACGCTGAAGATGCTGTGCCTAGGGGCATGTAAGGGGTAATCCGGCCTGAGAGAAGAGTGCCATCTCCTGAGTATCCAACAGACTGTTTTACTTCAGAGGCTCCCGTCTAGTAAGCCAGCCTGGCCTTGCCATAGCGTGCAAGCTTTAACAGGACCACAGCACAAGCCTAGGCTGTAGTTCATGTAAGCTATCCATGATACACAGGAAGTAGGGTGACCATTCAGAGTTTGTCATTTCTGTATATGGCAAATTTCAATATCTTCTCTCACAACAACACACACCTATGCACTCCCCCACATTAAAGAGAATCATGTGTCTGAGTGTACAAACCATTATATGAACTGTATATGAAACCTTTCCGGATTAATTTCTAAGTCCAAGAAGCAACAGAAGTATTGTGTTAAGCCTCTCCTCCCCTCACTCAAAAAATAAGGCTGAGATTAAACAGAGCTTTTTCTTAACAGTAGCTGTGCTGAGCTCATTATGATGTTTTCTGATTCATTGATGTTTTTGTTACCTTAAATATTTTTTCTCTTCGAGCCACAATTCCAAAAATGACAGTGAGTAAAACCACCACGATGGCAGCAATAATGGCCTCCAAGGGAAAAACCGGTTTTCTATCTGTTGGAAGGGGAAAAAAACACCCATTTGGATACTGAACAGATTGATACACTTCTATAAAGCAAGTCATTTTAGAGACGTCCAAAAAAGAGCAAGTGGTTTCATCCTGTCCCTGTCTACACAGTGACCTGAACTGTGCTAAAACCTGAGGTCAAAAACTGTGGTAATGCATGGGATATTCATTCTAACATTCAAAAAGAAAGAAGCAAACAACAAACAGCCAGACATTTTTACTGACTAATTGGAAATATTAATTGGTGGCCACTCCAGCAGGTTCTCCGGCTAGGTCAGGGGTGGCCAGCCTGAGCCTGAGAAGGAGCCAGAATTTATCAATGTATATTGCCAAAGAGCCACAGTAATACGTCAGCAGCCCCTCATCAGCTCCCCCCCTGGCTCCTAGCACCTCCCACCCACTGGCAGCCCCACCAATCAATGCCTCCCCCCGTCCCCGCACCTCCCAATCAGCTGTTTCGGGGTTTGCAGGAGGCTCGGAGGGGGAAGGGGAGGAGTGAAGGCACGGCAGGCTCAGGGGAGGGGGTGGGAAGGGGTGAAGTGGGGGCAGGGCCTGTGGCAGAGCCAGGGGTTGAGCAGTGAGCACCCCCCGGCACATTGGAAAGTTGGCGCCTGTAGCTCCAGCCCTGGAGTCGGTGCCTGTACAAGGAGCCGCATATTAACTTCTGAAGAGCCGCATGTGGCTCCGGAGCCACAGGTTGGCCACCCCTGGGCTAGGCCATCAGGCCATGGACACAGAGTAAGGATAAACAACTGTGCAGTAGTGTTTCCTGACACCGCCAGTACAGCTGGTTTTATGATGGTTCTAGAGATAGGAGAGAACGGCTTGTGGGCAGCCCTGCAGCCAGCAAACCATTTATTTATTAGAATGAGGGGTGGGAAACTGCAGCCCTAAGATAGCTGTAGATTATTATGAAAACATATGCACCAGATCCCTACTGTGGCACCTTTGTATTCTGTAAATTGATACAATTCAAATGTATCCTCTTATTTTTGTGTCAACAACCCAAGTAAGGGACCGGAGAAAGTTACTGATTTCTTTCTAAACAGGGCATAGCCTCTTGCTTTTGAAACAAATGTCTCAACAGCTATTAAGCAGAGGATCTTCACATTGTTTTACATCTTTAAAAAAAACAACAACAAAAAAACAACTAGGCTTCTTGGGAGAGGCCAGTAGTCCGAGCAGAAGCCAGAGTTAGTACTCCTGGATTTAGTTCTCAATTCTGGTTTTGTCTTTGCTGCTGCCTTGTGCTGTGATTTTGGGCAAGACCCTACGCCCCGTTCTACCTCCTTTTTCCCCATCTGTAAAATGGGAATAAGAATATCCTCCTTCAAAGGTGAGCTGTGTGGCTTAATTAACATTTATCAAGCCGCCTGAGATCCTCGATTGCATCATGCTATCTATGCACAAATTATAACTATTATACTTCATTCAGTTTTTCAGCCAATCAGCATGTGAGCTTCGTGTCAGCCTATTTCTAGCTGTTGCTCAACCTGGCCCTGGCCCCAACCTGCTATTCAAAGCATACACGTGTCATTGCCCTACTTACTTCAAATAAAACGTCTTGTTTACAACCACCCCTGCTCTAATTTCTACTGAATTCCATCAAGGGAAAAAAACAAGTTATTATATATTGTTTGCATTACAGTCGTGCCAGAGTTCTCCACTCGTCATCGGGATCGGGCTAATTGTGCTGGGCACTGGGCAAACACGAGAGAAGAGACAGTGCCTGCCCCAAAGTGCTTATAATCTAGTGCCCTGATGCTGCGAATGGCTCCACGCTCCTGTGACTGTACAGAGCCTCGCCGACTTAAACAGGGCTCTCCACTGGCCCCAGGATTTGCCAGTATGGACTGCACTGCTGTACTGGGACCTGTATAAAGTATAACATTTTGCTCACGGCAACTAATTGCTGGGATTCAAGTTGGCTAATGGGCATGAATGTAAAGAAGGGACTGGAATGCTTTGAAAGTTCTAATGCACACATCTGGCTTCAGGAGATCAGGTGGTGAGATGAAGCCCCTTCAGAGTACACTCTCCAAATACTTTTAAATAACTGGTGGAACAGGAAAAGCATTTAATGCTGCTGTAGCCTTATAATTATTAACCAGTCAGGTACATAAGGCAAGCTATTGTTGCTATGCACTTAGATGAATACTCATTAGTGTTACCTTCAACTGTCAGGTGGAACTCCTTTCTCATCTCTCCGAGAACAGATTTAGCCTCACAAGTGTATGTTCCATTGTCAGATTTTTCTACTTTCTTGATAGTCAGCTGGAAGACCTCACTAGTATGGTATATCTGATAGCGCTCTTTCTTCAGGGTCAGGGTGCTGTTGTCTTTATACCAAACCATTTCAGCTTGAGGGTTGGAATTCACATTGCAAGTCAGCTTCACATCATTCTTTTCTTCTACTGGAGGAGGGTCTTCCCCAGTTAGGAGAGGGGGAACTGTTCACAACAACCAGTTATTTTAATTACAAAGTTACCAGAACCACAACACCTACTTACTATTTAAGGGAAAAGGAGTTCCCTTTCAACATTTCTGATGCATGCACAAATAACAATGATGATGTATAGCAATTCTGTAACCCTTCACAGCACTACTTGAACAAACTGGGCAGTCATCATTAGGAACAGTAATTTCCAGACATAATTTTAAAAGGGAGTCCCGACTACTTTTCAAAACACCGATATCAAACAGTTCTGCTGCTACAGCTTTTAACAGTCTTTCCTACAAGCTGTACTGGTGTTAAATTTCATTCTGTCGTAAGATCAGATATTACAGTCAGAAATCTAAACTGGATGCATTGTAAGATCAGAATGTAGCTTATTTAATAGCTGTCCCATGCACTGCTAAGCACTGCTGGAACTTGATACATTCAGAGCCACCAAGGAGAGGGGCGAGATTGATCACATGACATCTTCCATCTGGAGGCACAGTTGGCCACCTTTATGTCATCAAAGCTTCAGGCATCACCTTTCAGCTTTCACTGAATAAAAGCTTGGTTTTTACAGCGTAATAACTAATGCATATTAACCATCATGCTGCAAAATCCTAGTGGAGTCAAGGGGCAGATGGTTTTTGCCATGATGTACCTAGGCGCCATCAATCCTACATCTCCCACCCATGGCTGCGCTCACCTAGCTAAAGTGCCGTGTGTCTCCTAGGGTTTGACAGTGGGATGGCTAACACACCTCAGTTATCCCACTGGAAACACACACACACCCCTTTTTTTTTGCAGTGAAGACATAGCCACAGGCATTCATTCCTCCTGGTTCAGGCATAGGCCACTCACCAGCCGGTGTCTGGAGCTTAGGTGCATCAGGAGGATTTGATATATTCCTCTAGCATCCCGCAGTGGCCACTGCAGCAGAGAGGATACCAGAGGAGACGGGTCTTTTTTGTGCTCTGATTCTTTTGTTCCCCTCTCTTTTCAAGCGGGAGTCTAGGTGGAGGAGGCAACAATAGCTAGTAAATCTACTTCTTAATCAAGGGCCTCATCCATCTCCCACTGAAGAAAACTGAAAGACCCCGCATTGATTTAAATGAAAGTCGGATCTGGCTTGAAGGTTTTGTTTACACTAGGAAAAAGGTGTATTTTGAACACATTAGCGAACACCTAACATCAGCTAACACTTTTTCCTAGGGAAGACAAGGCACAAGAATATAGAACAGTTGGGCCTGGACTTCAACTAGTGAGCAGCCCACGGGTGTGCTAAACCCACTGATCTCACACGCCCACAGCTATTTTGCATAATCAGCCCTCCCATTAACTCACACTGGACATCCAGAGTCACCGAGATCTGAATGGACTCGTTCCGCACCAGCTTGCAGGTAAAGCTGACTCCATTGTCGGTCTTAGAGACTGGAAGTATGCAGATGTTAGTGGTATTCATTTTATTTCCATCTTTTAAGTTCACAGTCCCGTCTCCTCGGTACCAGCGTAATTCCTCCGCCCTGCTGTTGTTACGTACAGTGCACCACAGGGACTCGTTACGGCCGGGCTTTGTGGATAGTATTTGGTTATCAGAACTATTGTTTATAGCCAGCTCCACACCTGGGAAGGGAAATGGACATGGTGGGTTTCACAATCTGTACCTTTTGCACAGGCCAGGACAATATTCATAATTACCAGGCTGCTCTTACAATGCCCAGGCCCCAGAGAACAGGTTAAGAATGGAGTTGTCAGACTTAAATCTAATAACTTCAGCTTCTAAAACCGCAGCCACAATTGTTCAGGCACAACTTTTGTTTTATTTCTTTAGATGTACAAAACCAGATAAAAAGGTGCCTATCCTAAGCTGTAAGCGTTCGAAATGCACAAGCAAACACAGAGCCCTGACACTGGAATCTGGGCCGTGAAGAAAAAACCCACCAGCCACCACATATATACAGGCAAGTCTCATCTTACGCACATTTAACATGCGCAAATTCAGTTTTGCGCGGTTGGCAAAAACAAAAAAAAGAGAGAAAAATAACAATTTAAATACTGTACCTGTAGTGCGGGCGATTTCGCCCGCCATTACACTCAGTGTAATTTTGACTATACATGATTTTCACTTTACGCGCTGACAGCGGAACGTAACCCCAGCGTAAGATGAGACTCGCCTGTAGCAGTAATGTATTAGCCTCTCCAGCAAAAGGACACAATAAAGACAAATACTCCACCCTCCTGAAATACTGTGTGTGCTCAGTTTTCACAGCCACGCTTTTATGTACTCAATTTTTCATGCTCATGTTTTTATGTGCTAATTTTTTTGATTGTCTCAAGTTGCATTTGTGAGTATAACTGGGTAGTTAGATCACCAGCTACGTCTGCATTGGCTTCAGTAGAGTTTTGCTGTTCAAGGACTGCAGAGTCAGATTCTAAGTTTGGAGCCTTAGGACATTTTCACTGAGAAAAATAATCCCTATGAGAAATAAGTTGTCATTTATCTTCAAAGCTCAAGACTCTAGTCCCCATTATGTCTTAATTAACTGAAAAAGTCAGTTGAAAATGCAAAGGCAATTGCACTCTCGGGGCACAAAAAATAACCGGAGACCATTATTCTCTTGTTTGGTACTCCTAGATAGTTAAAGCATTCAGACTTTTTGTTTTTCACGTATTGTTCAAAGAATGTAGTCCTCTGGTTTTTGTACCCTTGGAGTTCGCCAGTCTCATTCAGTGTGAATGACACTTTTTAAAATGGTGAAGCCTCTTCATTCTCTCTGGTTGCTCACGATGCCATATTGAGCAGATCAGTTCTTTCTATGCGTAGCCTATTTAGGAACGATTACTACAATCTAGGAAATGTCGGGCGGGATCGAGCTGTAGCACATCGCCTTGGACACCACCCAGTGACAGGTGTCAAGCAGAGCATCAGGAGATATTAAGAAGCTCAGACAAATATGCTGCAGCTTTTCTTCGCTGCTTACCTGTGACTAGACATGGCAAAAGTAAAACTGCAAGGACAGGTACTCCATAAGGGGCAGGTAGGCGGCTTTTCTGGGCCATCTCTGATCTATTCAGGTGGGATCTGTTGGATAGAGAGTCATGGTTCTATGAATACTGCCAGCGTGGGATAATTATACATTGCTATCACACATTCCGAGTAAAACCCTCCCAGAAAGGCCCTTCACAGCTGATGGGCAGGTGGGGCCCTGAGGAGGATGTTGTATTAGTTTCTTGTTGGTTGTACTCCACGTTAAAATAGAAGGGCGACTCGCCCTTTAAATCGTTAGCCCCTTCCTCGGAAATTATTTTTTTCCTAGCAATGGGAAGTTACTGCTGTGGCAGAGGGCCTCTCTCTTGGGGTAGCTAACCCTGCTGCTTACCTTGGGGAGAGTCTGTGAAGAGGCTTCTCCTGTTCAGAAATGCACAGCACTTTCCTCGTCTCGTTTATAAGGGCTGAACTGTAATGTTTTTATTGTAGTTCAGTGTCAAGTGAGACAGATAAACTGGGTTCAAGGCCTTGTTCCTTCACTGAATTTCTGAGTACACAGAACACCAGTCAGAAACTAAGGATTCTTCCTGCACTGCTCACTGTTTTATGGGACTAGCTGAGGCAATGAGTAACTAATAGGAAAGTTACTGGGTCAGCCATTGCTGATTTCAACCAAAAATAAGGCATGTTTCCTTCTCAGCTGGGGCCTGGGCCGGCATTCATTCAAGCCAGTGGGAGCTTTGTTTCAGACCTCAAGAGCCAGGACAGGAGCCCATCCCATTCTCTCCCTCGCAGTCCCTGGGACTGCATGCAGGAGTGAGGTGACTGGGAACTGGCTCAAACTCTGAAACGTATGTTTGGAGATTGGAGACCGGGGTCACTGCAGTGACATAGGAACTACAAATGAGTCCCCTCCGCCCCCATAAGACTCCTCCAAGCTGGAAACACCTATTTTTCAGTTAGCTCAGCCACTGGGGCCAGCCCTGATGTTACAGTGGATACAACTGCATTGAATTCGCTGGCGTTCCGGCTGCTTACAAGTCTGGATTTGTCTCCATGTGTTTCGAAGCGTCACTTTGGGGGTGCTGCTGAAGCCCGTGGTGCTAAGGGAAGATGGTGTTTTGAATATTCTCAGCATACCTTAGCAGGACAAAGATGATAACTATAAACCACAAGGTCCTCACCAATCCTGACCCCGAAAGGAATGTCCCACGGACGTCGATGGGCCTTTGGGTGCTCAGCACCTCTCTGGATCAGGCTCATCATAAACCTGGGGTCAGAAACAGTCTACAGTGGGCCATAAAGTGCATTTCATAGGCAGGAAAGGGACCCTGGACAAGGTGGACTATGTTTGACCCACTCAGCAGAGAGCGCCAGTGGGTTTGGCGAGCTGCTGTATGGTTTTGCAACTGACAGGACACTAGAGGGTGCCAGTGCACAAAATACTATGTATTAGTAGTTCTGTACATTTGTTCGGCTGTTGAAAAAATCCACACACAACAAGAAGCCATTTTCAGGAAAACAAAATTATTTGATACCTACCCAAGGTGCTTTGGAGAGAGGAATCAGAGTGGGGCCTGTCTCTGACATCTCCTCCTGGATGTCTAGCTGCCATCCCTAGCTCAGCATGGCTAAAACAGAGCACGGGCGCCATTTAGGTAGGGCAGAGGGGGCCTGCAGCCCCCCTGAGTTTTGTACCCCCACACTGCTTACTCCCCCCCACCCCCCCAGCCAGGAGTAATGTGGCTCACTCACTCCCCCACCCCACTGGCTATTCTTTGCTCAGCCAATAGGAATGCAGAGGTGTATCGGGCAGAGCCAATAGCAGGGCTGGGAGCTTCTGCAGCACCTTTTTCAAATTAATTTTCCTGAAACAAACAGGCTCAGGGGAAAGAAACTCTGGGCTTAGGTCAGAAGATGCTTGCTGCAGATTTCATCCTGATCTGCCCCTCCCCTTCCCATGGTGACATGTTACAAGGGCAGGAGCAGCCCCTTGGGACCCCAGTAGACACAGAGATGCTTGGAGGGGGAGGGGGAGCAGGGGCTGCTGCCCCAGGCACATTCAGGGGATAATTACCCCCACACAGCAAGAGCCCTGCTGAAGAATGACCACCTGGGATCTTTCCCTGCTGTCAAGAAACAAACGTGCTGTCACACCACAAAGATTGTTTAAATTACACTTCAAACATCCTATTTGTTCCCAACTCTTTAATTTTGCAATGAATGGCAGTGCCCCAGTGTGGCCATTTATTCTGCCATTTAGTCCCACGTGTCTGCGGGAGTCTTTCCTTTGCCTACACTGGGCTTTGGGTCAGGTCCATAGGCTGTGACACAGCAACATCAATCCCTCTGTGAATGCCGGGATTTCACCAAATCTCCCCAGAGTGGGGGTGCACTTTTCTGGGACCTTGTTCCCAGATACCTTTTGAGGAGCTGCTGCCCCTGGACTGCTCCCCTCAAGCAGCCATTTTGCAGCTTTCTGCTGTATCTCCTCTTCCAGTATTCTTATCTCCTGTTGTACCTACTCTGTAACATTTCTGAGGGTGGCAGAGTCTCACAGATCAGTGAGTTTCATGGAGATGATGTTTACTCTATCAAATCCTTACAGCAGCACACCAGAAACCTCCTTCCAACTTAATCCTTTGTATTTATCATAACTATTTGTAGAAACTCTTCAGTGAACATAAACCTAAGCCAATCTGAACAAGTTGTAAGATTTGGCTGCCAACATTTCTTTGTTATAGATCTATGCTGCTAACATCCATCATTTAATTAAACTCTAGATAGTGATTCTTTTTAAAGGTATAGACCCAAGTGTTAATAACATTTTTTTTTAAATAAATAGATTGGGCTATTTTAGGGCTAGTTTTTAAGTGACTGTGGACTATTGATGCAGTAGAAAATAGCCCCGGGAATCATGGTTAAAGTTGCCTCCTGCTACCAAAATCTGAAATGACGCCCTTGAAACAGAGCCTTTAAACTTTCCCCCAAGCCCTCCCCACGCCCTCCCTCCTTGATCACTGTGGACAACACCACCATCCTCTCAGTCACTCAGGCCCGTAACCTGGGTGTCATCTTTCACTCGGCCCTCTCTCTTGGCCCTCACACCCAGGCTCTCAGATTCGTTCTAGATAATCTCTCTATGATACGGCCTTTCCTGTCCATCCACACAGCTAAAACTCTTGTCCGGGCTCTCATCAGCTCATGTCTTGATTATTGCAACATCCTTTTCTCTGGCCTTGACAAATTAAACCTTGCTCCCTCTAATATCCATTTAAAATGCTGCTGCAAAGATCATTGCTTTGACCATGTGACTCCTCTCTTTGCATCCCTCCACTGGTTCTGCCTTTCCTACAGCATCAAACATACGCTACTTGTATTCACTTTCAGGGCCCTTCCCGGCCTATCCCCACCCTACCTATCAGCTCTCATTTGCTGTCAGGAAGTTGACTCCCACCTCCGATTGGTCCCTGATGCCAGTCTCCCTCACCCACTTGTTACATTGTCAAACAAGCACCTAAAATTGAAAGGCAGAAAATTTCAAACTGACAAGAGGCAATACTTTTTTGTATATGTGTGCACAGTTAGCCTGTCAAACATGTTGCCGCAGGATATCATGAAGACCTAGAACTTAGTGAGACTCAAAAAAAAGGACACATTTATATGGATGACATTGTCCATGTTGACGGTGATCAGAATAAAAATTTATAAGGGGTATAAATCCTCATGCTCCAGAGGATAAATCAGCCACTAACCATGTCACATTAGGAAGAAACTTCTCTGATGGAGAGATTATTCCATAACTCTATTATGGAGGTTTTTGCACTTTCATTTAAAGCATCTGGTATTATGCTTTGATCCAGTATGGTTAGTCCAATGTTCCTATATATGATGATCCCTGTGCTTATAAGACACCACCTGTCCTGTTGTAGATAGGGAATGATAAGAGTAGTGAAAGTAGCGCATTTTACAAGCTGAGATCTTTCCTTAGATATGACTCTGAACATGCCCAGAAGAACTAAATTAATCATCGCCAATCAATTCCTGAGTCTAATCCAAGCCTGGCAAACCTGCGAAGAAGAGATTTAGGACTTGACAGGGAATGGGACAAAGTTTATTTTCTGTTTGATGTTCTAGACTCTGACTTCAAACATTGGACCTCGTTTAGGCCAGATTTGATCATTCAGAACATCCATCATTGAATAATGAACCATATGACCTTTCTGACATTTATAGATAAAAAACATTCAAGCTCTTCTTGAGAAATGGTTTGCGAACTGAAACCTGCCCCTGGAGTTAGATATGTAATGGGATATGCAAAAACATGCATAATCTAGGGTTGAGAGATTGGTTAATTTGTCAAGCAAAGAATTAACCAAGCATAGCATTAATCCTATTCCCAGGAAAATGTGCTCACAATAGTGCCTCAGGTGTTGCTCAGAGGTCATTGGCATCTTCCCAATCATTCCAGTTCCCTGATTGTAATCCTATTTTAATACATGGTGCAGTGTAATTTGCAACAACACTTGCGTCATGAGTGCAACCAACTCTATTCTCTCCCTTTGCTGAATGTCAGTGTTGAGAAGTAAAGCACCTGAGTAATGCCGCAAATATATTTAGCACAACATCCCCCTTCCACCAAACCTTCTCTTATTTCCCCCCTCTATTTGTTAAACCATTACAGTGGGTCATTGTTGCCCCAGGAAGATTCAGAACTCATGCAGCCTGGTTTCCACTGTGAGATGTATAGATAGCCAATATACCTTGAATATATTGTTAATAATTATAGTTGCTGTTGGCCCTTAAAGCAGGAAAGCTGTTGCTCTATTCCCATCAAGGATAGAGAATGAGATTACAGGTTGTACCTCTGTTTGCTCAGAATAGCAGTCCACATCTTGAACCATGAGACACAATGTCTGGGGAATACTATGTGGAAGCTCCATTCCTCCAGGAATTGGAAGGGAGAAGTTTAAACAAAGCCCTCAAACTATTGTTAACCACACAACTTAATATATGGATAGAATTTCCTCTTTCTCTCTGTCTGGCTACAAGGAACCCCTCTAGGGATTGGTGGACAAGAGTGGTTTAAACCTGCTGCCTGTTAATTTAATTGGGTGACCCCTGCTTCTTGTGTTATGTGAAGGAGGAAATAACACTTTCCCTCTTCCCTTTTGCCACAGCATTTGTAATTTCATAGACCTCCATCATATCCCTCCTTAGTCGTCTCTTTCCCACGTCCCAGTCTTTTTAATCTCTCCTCGTATGGAAGCAGTTCCGGATCCCTCATCACTCGTGTTTCGCCTCTCTAGTCTGCACCCGTTCCACTTCGCATAGAACGTTTCGGAGACATGGCGCCCAGGCGCAGAGGGGTGAGTCGGCAGCAGCTGTTGGCAGGATGGTGCAGAGCCCTGCAGGGCCGGGCGGTTCCGGGCAGGAAGAGCGGGGAACAAGCTGAGCGCCGTGCCCAGCACCCTCATCGGGGCCCATCCCCCCAGGGCGCAGCCTCCTGCCCAGCCCCGCCCGGGGACCCTAAGACCTGCCTCGCCCTGGGGGCCACCCACGTGCTGTGCCAGCACCGGGAACGCGCCCTGATCCGCCCCAGTGCTGGCGCCGGCCACAGGCTGGCCCGGACCGGACCGGCCCAGCCCCGCTCCCCAGCGCCCCCGCCCCGCCAGGGCCCTGTGCAGCCCTGGGGCGCCCCCCACGTCCGAGCTGGACACGTTAGCCTTACTGCGCGGAGCACTGCCCCTTTAAGGTTGGCCACGCCCTCTTGGTGACGTTACCAACTCCGCGTTTTTTTAATACACCTGGTCTTGCATGGGGCCTTACCCCCCCCTCCAGGCTGCCTCATTGGTCCATCTCTCGCCCCGCCCATCCTGGTCCTCTCCTCCCCCATTGGCATGTTACCTCTTCGTTCGCTCCGCCCTTCCCAGTCTCCTCCTCCCCCATTGGTTCCTTTCCCCTTTCTCTCGCTCTCTCCTCCCTCATTGGCCCCCATCCGCTTCGTGCCGGCCTCTGCCTTCCCATTGGTACTCCTCAGTAGTCCCTGCCTTCCCATTCGTCACCTGCTCAGCTGTCCCTGTTCCTGCTTTTCATTGGCCAGCTCCTCAGACGTTCCTGCCCCTCCATTGGTCACCTCCTCAGCTGTCCCCACCCCCACCCTCCTATTGGCCGCCTGCCCCGCTGTCCACTCCTCCCTCCCTCCCTGCGCGCCCGTCTCCGGTGCGGTGGCTGGGCCCTGTGTGTGGTCGCGCGTCTCTCCCCATGGCCGGGCGGCTCGTGCTGTGGCTGCTGCTCGGGCTGGGCCCGGCGGGCGGCGCCCACATCAAGAAGGCGGAGGCGGCGGCGGGCGCGGGGGAGGCCCCGGGCTACCTGCACTCGGCCGAGCTGGGCGCGGCGCTGCGGGCGCTGGCTGACGGGGCCCCGCCGGGCCTGGCCCGGCTCTTCAGCATCGGGCAGTCGGTGGAGGGGCGGCCGCTGTGGGCGCTGCGCCTGACGGCGGGGCTGGAGCCCGCGCGGCCCGAGGCGGAGCCGGGCGGGGCCCCGATCCCCGGCCGCCCGCAGGTCAAGCTGGTGGGGAACATGCACGGCAACGAGCCGCTGGGCCGGCCGCTGCTGCTGCGCCTGGCCCAGGAGCTGGTGTCCGGCTGGGCCCGCGGGGACGCCCGGGCCGGCCGCCTCCTCAACGCCACCGACCTCTACCTGCTGCCCAGCCTCAATCCCGACGGCTTCGAGCGGGCCCGCGAGGGCGACTGCGACGGCGCGGCCCCGGGCGGCCGCGAGAACGGCCGCGGGAAGGACCTGAACCGCAGCTTCCCCGACCAGTTCGGGGCGGCCCAGCCCGACCTGGAGCCCGTGCCCGAGGTGCGGGCCCTGATCGCCTGGATGCAGCGCAACAAGTGAGTGGGGGGAGCCCCTCGGCGGGGGGAGCCGGGGGGAGCCCTTCGGAGCGGGGAACTGAAGGTGCTTTGTCGGTATGTGAAATTTTGGTGTGACTGAGGAGGGGTCTGGATCCAAGGGGCGAGGACCTCGGGCTCATAGCCAGTAGATCCCGTCTCGGCTTTGGGAGATGGGGATGACTGTGGGGAGGGAGGTTGATGGGGTGAGGGCTGGAGGTAGGTAGCGGAACTAATGGTCAAGCCATTGTAATACATTTTCCTTACCCTGAAGTCTCCTGTGGTTCTGTCTGCATTGTACCAGTTCCGTCTAGCTCCCTTTGTGCTGTAATCCGCGGCTGCTGGGGCATCTAGCTACTTGGCTCTAACTTATGTGCTGGCTTGTTTAGCAGACTTCTTATGAATGGAACAGTGGAACATTTTATTGTTTAACTACACAAAGGCCCATGTGCACCTGGCAGAGAAACCATGTTGGTTTCTTTATAGACAACTGCACTTAAGGGACCACTAGCAATGTTGTTTTCCTGGCTAATCAAACAAGGCAATAGTAACTTAAACTATTCATGTTGACAGGTTTCAGAGTGGTAGTTATGTTCATCTGTATCAGTAAAAAGAACGAGAAGTACTTGGGACACCTTAGAGACTAACACATTTATTTGGGCATAAGCTTTCGTGGGCCCAAACCCACTTGCATGTATCTGATGAAGTGGGTTTTAGCCCATGAAACCTTATGCCCAAATAAATTTGTTAGTCTCTAAGGTGCCACAAGTACTCCTGTTCTTTTATTCATGTTGACTCCTTCTTCACAGCAAGCTAAATGAGCTCTCAGTAACGGATAAACTTATTTTCTGGATGTACTTCACCTCAAGACCATTGGTGACCTTTGCTTGTGGCCCTGTATTGTTAACTCTCCTCGTGATTAGCTGTCTGATCTTTAGTAATATGAACCAAATGTGTTGCTTAATACCTACTGCTGCTCAAATACTGAGGTCTGGCATGAACTGTGGCAGGTAGAGCATCCACCTTTCCTCCACCATAATACATTTTCCCCACATTGCTTCTTGCTGTTGTTGCATAGAGAATTATTGCTAAATGTTTCTAGATGTAGGTCTTGATCCTGCAAATATTTATGCATGTCAGTAGTTCTATTGAGTGTGTGTGGGCCACACTTGCTTACTTGCTGAGCTTTACTGTCAGCTCTGATGTATTGATAGATTCATTTTGTGCTGCAGCATAAGCCCCAAATTTGCTCTTGCTCAAAATTATCTAGTGGGGAAAATCCTCTGGGTTCCAAACATTATTAGTTTAAAAATAAATTAAAAAAAAAAAGTGTATTTTGGCAAACCACTGCTGACAAAAAAAGCTACTTTGTCAGATCTATGCAGGAACAATACAACACATGAAGCTCTCCTCTGGCTGGCGGCAGTAATAATGCTGTGCTAACTTCATCACTCATACAAAAATGAATGAGTAAACAAAGCCGTTTGTTTAAAAATCCCTAATGGCTGTAATGTTTGCTGTCTTATTAAATGCCATTCACGTGACCTGATTCGCATCCTACAGCTTGTTTTAAAAAAAGCCAAGGCTTTGGTCATGTCAACTCTCTTAATAACCCAAATACACATAGGCAAATGGCAAGGGAACAACTGGAACTTTTTGTTATCATTTGTTAGAATAGTGTAGAAAAGCATCCGAAAAATGCAGGGGCACTTAGACTGTCCGATGTATTGAGACCTTTACAGCTGCCTGTGACTAAGCTAAGGAACAATGAGACATGGGGCTGCTGCGCTCTTGAGTTTTCTGACTTGCCTTAGAATTTGACACTGGTATTTACCTGACCGTTCCTTACTGCAACACAAGCCTCTTAACCTTGCAAGTAAACCCTGCAAAACATCTCAACTCAAACATTCTTCAAAGCTTAAAAAAAGCTGTCTGTCATCTGCTGTCCATGTGGACAACTAAATAGCAGTTGCCTGTGATGATTTGCTTGACTCTGCATTTTTGTGTCTTAGACGGGAAACAAGAAATCTGTTGCATCTCCTGTAACACTAGATGTTACACTCAATTGAATGTCTCAGTTTAAAGTGAATGGAGCCCTGAGGTTAGTTATTGCAAAATTCTTTTGGCTTCTCGGATGCCATCCCATTAGGTTCTGTTCAGAACGTTTTTACAGGGCTGCCTGCTGCTGAACTTTGCATAAGGAGCTGAATTTTTTTCAGTATAAGTGGACGTGCTCAAAGTTCCTATCAGAGCAAGATAGACAATGGTCTAATGGCTGCTTTTGTAAGCTGTAAAGACAGTAGCTGCCATGGTGATGCATCAATGCCTAGGCAGCTGAGGAGAGGGAAGCCTTTTCTTTGAGCATATCAATGTGTATGTTGCTTTGAAGTAATCCTGCTTTGAATTTTGCCTCATTTGCCATTCTAGCAGCAGACTGTAGTCCTGTGAGTCTGAGCTCAACCTCAAAGGAAGCAGTTTGTATGACAAACCACAAGCTAGGAGTAAATAAACTCCTTTTCAGATTAACAACATTTCCCCCCCCTTTCCCCCCGTTTGTTTCTGTAAAACAAAATAGAATATTTCAAAGCAAAGTGGGCCTGTGTGAACATGACTTACAGAAGCTGGGACACCTTAGCCCAGCAAGAGCACTTGCTAACCAAAGCCTTAAGAACATGTGACTTGCCAAGCTAGATTGGACCTGAGATCCATTTAGTTTCCTATCCTGTCTCTGACAATGGCCAGCACCAGATACTGTTGGAGCCTATCTAGTATGGGCTGAGTATGTGTCTAAGGCTACGTCTACACTACGGGGGGGGAGGGGGTCGATTTCAGATACGCAAATTCAGCTACGGGAATAGCGTAGCTGAATTCAACGTATCTGATCCGACTTACCCCGCTGTGAGGACGGCAGCAAATCGACCGCCGCGGCTCCCCCGTCGACGGCGCTTACTCCTACCTGGGCTGGTGGAGTACGCGCGTCGATTCGGGGATTGATTATCGCGTCCCGACGAGACGCGATAAATCGATCCCCGAGAGATCGATTTCTACCCGCTGATCTGGGCGGGTAGTGAAGACAAGCCCTCAGATATAGCATAGCCTTGATACAATTAGCAAAGCTCTAATAAGTCTTCTAGTCATGCAGCGTTAATTGGATACAGGGCTGTTCACTTACTGTCCCAAAAAGCCATGCAGTTTGGAAAGAGCTGCCACTTTCCTTCCCAGAAGGGTGGATTTCAGAATGTCATCATTGAAGTACTTTGGGCCAGAAGGAGCTATATTAATCAGGATGACGGGTGCTGGCAGTTACCTCTGCCCTAGTGTGCTCTGTCTGATTCTAATAAGCATTTTTTGTTGTTGTTGTTGAAAACCAGGTTTGTGCTCTCTGGGAACCTGCACGGGGGCTCTGTGGTTGCCAGCTATCCCTATGATGACTCTCCCATGCACGAGCCCAATGGAATCTATAGCAAATCAGCTGATGATGAAGTGTTTAAATACCTGGCAAAAGCCTATGCTTCGAACCACCCGATAATGAAAACTGGCACCCCAAACTGCCCAGGGGAGCAGTTTGAGACATTCAAGGATGGCATCACTAATGGAGCTCATTGGTATGATGTAGAAGGTAAGTTATTTCAGTATATTGCTTAGCAGGGTTCTGCAACTCTTGGTCTGGATCCCATCTTGATGGCATGTGTCATAGAGCTCTCCCCTCTCCTTATATTTTCATGGGCCATCTTAGCTGCCAAACATCTTTGTAGCAATTGCTGCAGTTGAAAAGTAATGGTAAGAAAGGAATATATTTTTAGCTTTTAATGCAGCTGTAAAGGAAGCAAAATGGTGCCATGGGCCACCTGCAAGTGCTCGGTGGATCACAATTTGGGAACCTGGTGTAGGGGGTTAAAGTCTATTGTGTGTTCAAATATGCTTAGGGTAACTGTACAGCCAGCTCCCATAATTATAATGGGGAACTGGGCATACAAACGCCTTAGGTATATTTGAAAATCCCCACCTAAACTGTCTAGGGGGTGGAAACCATTAGTTAGTAGATCACTAGTCATTGCTCTGAACAAAGTTATTTGTATGGTCGATGCAATTCACTGTCTGATTCTCTTTAGTCTCTTACGTTCCATTGAACATTCTCTTCAGGGAAGTCTGGAATGTCTGATAATGGGTGGTCTTCTGCTCTGGTAACTTAGAGACACTTAGCTTCTGATGTTTTAAACAGCCCCTTTCTTAAACTCAGATTAGCTTATCTTCCCCATGCCCTGTTCTTTGGAGGGGAAATGGCATGACTCAGCCATATTGAAGAGTGACTGCTCTGTCATTGATGGGTACTTGTCTCCCACAAATTATCATACCAGTCCTATTGGCATGTGATGGCATGCTATTCCTGCAAAGTCCCATGGGCCAGCAGAAATATTAATCATTACTACATCCTGAGTTTGCTCTCGTCCTAGCTCCCAGCAGAGGCTGTTACGCAAACATAGACTTGCCAGATAGGGTGGGGTTTCTTATCATGGAGGACAAAATAGAAATGTAGAGCTAGTGTAGCACAGTTCTGTAAACAGCTACCCTCCAGTCTTTGCCCACTCTGAAGCTGAGGGGGCTATGGAGTGAGCTGTACGTAAGCTGCAGAATTAGAAAGCCCTAGTGAAGGCTTGAAATTTTATTGAGCAGTAATTCCTAAAAGATGATGATGATCTGAAGTCTGGGTTTAGGAGCTGAATGACTCGTGTGTAAACCTCAAGTTCACACTTCTTGGGACGGAATTCAAATACTGGTCTGTAACACACCATACGCTTGTAGGGGGAAAAGGTCTAGATCTGTTTTCCCCATTATAGCTGATTCATTGCTGGGGATTTCACTGTCCAAATAATACTCAGTTTTACGGTGTTTCCTTAATACCTGCTTCCTACTCCCGCCCACTGAGCACACCTACGTTGGACAGGCTGTAGGTTGCCTGGCTCAACCAGGTTTATTGTGTTTGTACAGGGACTCCGAACAAGTGAAGGGTTGTGGAAGGAACCTGACTGCTTTAGCTAGAACCAGGATATCCTGGAGCTACCTTACTCTGGTGACAGTTGTATAAACCATCTAAGCCCGTCAGCTTGTATGTTACAGCAGTAATGTTGCAGACCTTGCCATGAACTAATTGATCCATAGCTAACCATTTTGTGTACCTGAAATAAGTGTGCTGTGGAGGAACATTTGCTGTTGGGTCTCTCAGCCTCAGTGTCCTCCTAATCCTGAGGTTTGGTAGCAGTAGTAGGTAAGCACTTGCAGACTGCCTCGTAACTTCGAAGTCTGAAACTGGCTCTCTAGTGTACAACAACTAGCCAAGCACAAACAGCCAGGATTTGTAAGCATGTTCTTGATGGCTTCTGCATCAGCATCCTGGGCCTTTTAAGCAGCTGCTACTTTCAGATCCTGGCTGACAAGGCTTTTATACATGTGTTCTCGCTGAGGAAGTGACAGAAGGAAGGCATGAGTGTCCTCCATTTTGTAAGTCAGTGGGGTTTGAAATCTGTCCAGTACAGAGACTTATAGAGGCTTCCAACTTCACGGTGATAACAAGCCCCTCAGCAATGGGGAACCGTAAACTCCAATTCAGGTATTCTCCAACCCCGCAGACTTGCTTTTATGTGACTTAGAGGCAGTGACTGTGGGGAAACTAAGCAAAATAGAATTCACAGCACACACAAGAAGGCTTGGCTAGTGACTTATAAACATTGTGTTTGCACCAACCACTAGAGTGAAGGACAGGTGAGACTTGGCAATCCAGGAGCCTTTAAATGCACATATGTGGTTAGTCTCATAAACAATGCTTTAACGAGTTCTAGTAATTGCTATTTAAAGGCACCATGCTCACATGTGGTGCTTTTGCAATCAATAAAGTCAGTCCCTGCCCTGAGATTATAACTGAGACATGACCCAAAGAGGCTGAGAAATGAGAAGGGAATATGGGAGCTTAAGGCTTCCAGCAAGGACTGATTGTGATGATGTGTGCAGTCGGTGGGTTCCTTCTGTTTTTTAATGCATTAACATTGATGGGTGGTGTCGGATGAAGGGCAGGCAGAGGGGAGGGAAGCCAGCTATGTGCAACATTTACTGAAATTGCCAAAAATTCAAATATTAAAGATCACCTGACTCTTCAGCTCTGTGCCAGGGATCTCTGAGGCTTATAGTGAGTGGGCTCTGGAACTATTGTTAAAGTGCTATGAAATGAAGACCCCAAGATTCTGGTACCCCTTGGAGAGGATTATGGGTACATTTTCCAAAGTGGGCCTTCTCCTAATCTCAGCTAATGTGCAATGCCTGCAGCAGGACTGCTAAAGGTTTGTGGCCATGTGTATGCTACAGCCTGCAGATTAAAATGTGCCAGGAAAGAGGCCAGGTTTTAAGTGACTTAAAGCCATGTGGGGAGGAGGGGGAGGAAGGGACATAATTTCTCAACAGAGCAACTTTCTCCTGCTGTATTTTATCTTGTGTAATCAAACCTGCCAGAAGGTAGACTGCTGTGGGATTCATTGTCCTGGACTTGGAGTCACTGGTCAAACCTTGTGCTGTGGCCAGATCCTGTTGGCCCTTGTTTCTGAGTTTGCAAATGAGTGTGTGTTTTGCGTGGGTGTGGTGTTGAACTAAGGTGGCATGTGCAGGGCCATGGGAGTAATCCTGAAGGTCAAGTCATAAAAAATGTGGTCCTCTGAGCCACTGCTGAACTTGGCTTCTGCTCGCCAGCTCCTTAGATTAGCACAGCTCAGGCTGGAGACCTTTTGAGACTATCTCTGTTCCATGCTCAGTTACTGTTCCTTTTTTTAATTCCCCTGCACACAACATAGTTATTCTTAACCTCAGCTGGGTGGCTGGTGGGGCAGTGGAATTGTCACATGGGGCATTCTGTAGCTCAGTGCTGGACTGGGAGCACTGTGGAGTTGGTGTACTGTTACTGGAGATGGGATCCCGTGGCGGCTCTTGGGTTTAAAAAGGGAAATGACGTAATAGCCCTTTTGGAAATTCTTATATTTGAGATGTGCATGCTTGCTGTGTTTCATAAAGTAATAATATAGAGTCTGTCTCTGTACTGGACAGATTTCAAACCCCATGGACGGACACTCATGCCTTCCTTCTGTCACTTCCTCAGGGAGAACACATGCATAAAAGTCTCGTCAGCCAGGATCTGAAAGTAGCAGTTGCTTAAAAGGCCCAGGATGCTGATGCAGAAGCCAAAAGGGCTATTATCTTCTAGGTGTTTTGCAAATGGATTGCTTGAATATTTGCTCCTTTATCTCTCTGGTTACTGAAGTTAAGCTGAGGATGCAATGTGGTCCCCATCCCTTTACCCAAGATTGAGAGGCAAATTCAGCCTTCAAAGCCTCTTTCACCTCCTGAAGTCTCTTCCCCTAAGGGAATAAGCTCTTGTGCAGTGTGAGGTTCTGTAGCTAATGCCTAGAAGCTGGATTTCCCCCTTTACCCCCACCCTCCCCCAGGTGTGATCGCTGACTAATGGACCAAAACATTCCTCTGCCTGCTTGGTGTTGCTGCCAGCAGCACGCCAGTGAGCAATCGGTTCTCTGATCAGAAGGAAGTGACTTGCATCATCTGTTTAATCACCTCTTTAGCTTATTCTGTGCCATCTGTCCCCTGCAGAGCAAAAGGGACAGTTTGTTCTTCAGGGGAAGAGGACATATTCATTATGGCATCCTTAGGGGCATATGATATAGCTTCTTAGGCTAAATATATTGGCCCAGCAAGCTTGGGGCTAAAGGGATTTCTCTTTCCAGTGACTTTAGATTTTGCTAAAGAGGCTGGACCGAAGGGTTTTCCTCCTTGCAGACAGAATACATTGATGGTATTCATAATACTAGTAGGCTAGACCAGGGCTCGATTCCCACAGCCATCCACCTGTTGTGTAGTTTGGTAGGGGATGGGAATAAGAGCACAGTGGCATTTGTACACAGATCTCGGAAGGAGGGGGTTGAGTTCTGCTGCTTGTACTTATCCCCTTATCACAGCGGGTCTGCTGGTGGGATTCTCGCCCGAGCTGGAGGCCGGGACACTTAAGGAGATGAGCACTCAACGGGTCTCTTCTCTGGGCCAAGGCTAGCCAGAACCTGCTCTCTCCTGGGTCAGTTGGGTACTGAGGAGCTATTAACCCGCATGAAGTGCTTTGAGTGCCCCCCTGGTCCCGGGGCTGCTGGTGCTGCTGCTGGCTGCAGGGCCTGGCGGGGGGGTCAGCTCTCCTGCTGCCTACACAGCCAGGGAAACATGGGGAGGGGGAGAGGGGGGACTGCTGAGACTGCTCTGCAGCAACTTCTCAGACCACAACTAAGGGCTTCCAGTTCCTCTAGCAAGAGCGAGGAGCACTGGTTCATTTTCCTGTTTGCACTCCACTGTGGTGCAAAGGGGAGGTGCCCCCCCCCCCCCCAGTCTCCCTAAATGGTGCCCCTGCTCAGCTGACATGAAACTGACACAGCCAGGAATGGAGTTCTCAGAAGCGGCCCTTAAATCTCGGGTGTTGGTTTTCCCCCCCAGCCCCTACACTCCCTGCTCACCTGCAGTGCCGGGGAGAGCCTGGCTTCCATGTTATTGTTTGGGTTCTGTCCGTGTTTTCGTTAACATGGATTTCATAGGGCCCTAATTATCCCCAAACAGATTAAACCAGCTCCACAGAATGAAAGTACATTCTGTCTTCGTTTCTGACACTTGTTGCTTTGTTCTTTGTGCTCTGCTGTGTGGTGTCCTCTGACACCCCTAGTCACAGATGTCTTTTAAATGCTGAGCGAAGGAGTACTTGGGCTCTCTGCAAACCTCTGAATCCTTTGTGTAAAGGGCTGTGTGATTGTGTAGCTAACACAATTCAAATTCCATAGCATGCAGTGGACTTCTTTGTGAGTTAGGCTAGGTCTACACTACCCACCTGAATCGGCAGGTAGAAATCGATCTCTCGGGGATCGAATTATCGCGTCTCGTCGGGACTGGACAATCGATCCCAGAATCGACGCTCTTACTCCACCAGCCCAGGTAGGAGTAAGCGCCGTCGACTGGGAGCCGCGGAGGTCGATTTTGCCGCCGTCCTCACAGCGGGGTAAGTCGGCTCCGATACGTCGAATTCAGCTACGCTATTCGCGTAGCTGAATTTGCGTATCTTAAATCGACCCTCCCCCCCTGTAGTGAAGACCTGCCCTTAGTTTTGCAAGAAGTGATGTGTTTGAGACCTACTCTAGTCTGCCACTCTGTTTTGGTTGAGCATTTGTCTCAAACTCCCATGAATGGCAGGTGAAGCACTGGATACACTTTTCATGTATTGGTATCTCAAACTCATAACTTCCTGCTATGAACAGATGGTTAACAACTGGCCAAGCTTTGTTTTACTCCACATGGCATTTGCTCGCGGAAGCAGACTGCTGTGAGTTGCTTCTGAGACTGAAGGTAGATGATGAACGCTGACCTTTTCTTCTTCGGCTGTCAGAGTCGCTCTTAAAAAACAAACTGCCAAACCCTTCAGCGAAGATCTATGTAATTCTCCAATGTCTGTTTGCCCAGATGGAGAAGCGCCGCACGGTTCACTTGTTTCTGTTTAGTTTCAGGCTTGGGTTCTCCTGCACTAGCACAGTGCTGCAGTAGTTCTGTTAACACTGCAGCAGAATGTGAACTCGTTACATTTCCATTTGCTTAAACAAAAGACTCCTGGAAATATTTCCATATTGGTCTCATCTTGTGAAAGCTTTTATTGACCATATAAAGTTTGGGTCCTCTTTGATCTGACAATGTCTCTTTAAAAAAAAAAAAAAAAAATGCCTTTAGGGCACTTAACTTCTTCCCCTCATCTTATCCTGCTGTAAGAGTTCACCTCGGTGTTGAGGATTAATTAGCATTGTGTCTCTGCTCTTGGCTCTATAACCGCTAGACTAGCTAATTTTTTGTTATTTACGAAGTAGAGTTAAGTCAGTGTTTCCCTACACAAGAGGCGGCCCCAGTTTGGGAAACACTGAGTTAAGTGCTACACTCAGTGCCCTGGCTGCAGCAGTGTGGTTTGGTCTGTCAGAGTGACTTTGAAGCCTGTTTCATGAACTTGTTTGGCTGTTTTGTAACATGCTGGTTACGGTTGAAACCTGTCGAGCGCTCGGAGCTGTAATACAGCTGTGTGACAGAGATGTAACAGTGAGGCGTGACCCTGAAATGCCGGAAGGGCTGTGGTGGAACAGCTGCAGTGCTCTGTTCAGTCCATATTGTCCAGGATGGAGAGATGAGCTGACTCAGTGAAGTGTGGACATAGGAACTTCCAAATATCCCCCCAACAGAAGGGACAGAGGTGCTCATTGGCACTAGGCAGCCTTTCAGACTCTTACCCGAGTGCCTGCAGCTGCCATTGCAAGGCAGGTGGAAGGTTACAGAGCAAAGAAAGTGGAACTGCCTCTAGATCATCTTAAGATTTTAAAACAAACTCAAGCCCATGCCCTCCTTCACTCTTCCAAATACTCAGGGAGGTTTGGGTGACCTAGCTCTTAGCTAGTGAGCTGTTCCCAAATACTGCTGGGTATCTAAGGAAGCAGCCGTTCAGTGGGGTAGTGCGATTCTTTGGGCTGGGAGGCTAGCATCTAGCGATGACGGGTACTGTGCCGCAGGGGGCTAATACTGTCACAGCTGATTCTCCCAATCAGAACGAAAGTCAGGCTGCTGTTGCTGTAACTGCTCACCAGTGACTGAAGTGAGGGGTGATCCTGGCTTGGAGAAGGGGGAGGAGTGGTGATGGATAAATGGCAGCCTCAGATCAAGGGTACGGGGAGAACCACATGGCACTTTGGTAGCACTGGAGGCAGGGGGACGATTCCGCACCCAGCAGCGGACCGGGTGCGGGTGGCAGTTCTGAAAGCTGCATCAGCATTGTTGTCACTACCCACAACCGCTTTGAAAGCTGTTCTCCTGACCTGATACAGAAGTAGGGAGCAAGGCGGACCTGCGTTCAGCCCTGCGAGCCTCCTCCACAGGTACTTCATAGCTCCGTGAGATGCTATTGGTTTGCAAGAGGGCTTCAGGGTGGGAGGTACTTCCTGAGTCTGGCATTTCACCAGCATTCTTCTTTGTGACCAATCTTCTCTCGTTCCCCAGGGGGGATGCAGGATTACAACTACGTTTGGGCCGACTGCTTTGAGATCACTTTGGAGCTGTCCTGCTGCAAGTACCCAATGGCGTCCCAGCTTCAGCAGGAATGGGAGTATAACCGGGAATCTCTCCTCACCTTCATTGAGAAGGTAAAACATGCTCTGTCTTCTCAGGAGGTGGAACAGGGGCTTGCGCACCAGAGGTACAAGGCCTAGGGGCACCTGACTGGCAGATCAAACCCCAGAGTACAGGGTGTGGAGTGTTTGTGGCCCTATGGCTAATAGCTTAGGTTGCCCTGTGGTCATGTGGCAGCTATGAATGAACAGAAGTCACCAGCTATAAGGAAGCTTTGCTTCTCTGTGGTCCTGCTGCAGTGCAGTATCGCTGCTCTACGTGGCAGGGCCTGTTTAGACAGGGTTGCAAATGTTGACAGGTTTTGGTCCCTCTCCATGGGGAAAGCAGACCTGCCATGGGGAGCCCAAGGGATTTCCGAGCGGTAGCATCTGTTTCGTTTATCCTGGGATTTGTCTCCTAGTGGAATGGTCCAGCCAAACTTCCCTCTGAATTACAGGCTGGGTGGGCACTTCTGCCCAGCTAACTCTGTTCTAAACTTACCAGCATTGGTGGCAATGGGGCAAGGATCCATCTGTACCTGGAGTGATTTGTCTTGATCAGTTCCTGTTTGATTTGTTTCCTCAGGTCCACATGGGAGTAAAAGGGTTTGTCAGGGACTCAGTCACTGGGTCTGGCCTGGCAAACGCGACCATTGCTGTTGCTGGCATCGATCATAACATCACGGCGGGCAGATTCGGGGACTACCACCGACTGCTCGTGCCTGGAACCTATAACATCACAGCAGCTGTCGTAGGGTAACGTCTCTGAAGCAGACGGGGTCCTGTACGGCTACACGTGCTCACTTCCACAGTCTGTTCATGCTTATGGGGTTTGGCTAGAAGCTGCTACGGTTGATTCTTTCCTGTGATGGTGCCAGGCTGCAGCTCCATGTGCTGACTTGTCCTGCATTCCACACTGAGCACTCTTGCCCCTGGAGCGCCACCGTTTGGGGCGGCGCAGTGTGGGTGAGGGAGGCAGCGGTAAAGCCTAGAAAGGTAGCATCACCAGAGGGGTTCAAGTCCCTTCCCGTAGCTTGCTGCCAAGGCAGCCCTAGAGGGGCCGTTGTTGAGAAGAGAGCGGTAGACAGGAGCTCAGCCTCTCGTGACTCTGGCAGGGTTGTCGTCCTCGCGGGTAACGCAGAGTGCGACCTGACAGCGTGCGGGCTGGTGAATCTCTGGTGTAGCTTTTAAAGTACCAGCCCTGTTCTATGTGGTGGTGGGAGGTAGTGCTGGGAAAAGAGACGGCTCTGGTATAGCGCCCTGGGCTGGGCTTATAGCTTCCTGTTTCACTGTTTGAATCTCCTGTTGAAAGCAGACTCGTGTCTTTCTCAGTTATGTGCCAATGACTGTAGAGCACATTGAGGTGAAAGAAGGGGCTGCAACAGGGGTGGACTTCTCCCTGCAACCTACTGTCCTGGTACCTGTTCCTGACCCTACGCCAGCTGCCGCCTCTCCTGCCCCAGGCTCCGCTACCAATGCCACTGCCACAGCGAAGGCAGCAAGCCCAACTTCTCTCCACCAGCCGCTCCAGCCTGAGGACTTTCGCCACCACCACTTCCCTGACATGGAGATCTTCCTGAGGAGGTACGCCAGCGAGTACACCAACATCACACGCCTCTACTCGGTGGGCAAGTCAGTGGAACAAAGGGAGCTGTATGTGATGGAGATATCGGATAACCCAGGCGTCCACGAACCAGGTAACTGGCCAGCCCCATGAAATCCTTCCGTAACGTCTTGCCTGGGCACCTCCGGAGCAGAGTGTGCGCCAGGGCCTCTGCCAGATGGCTTCTCAGATGCCTTGGAGTACAGCTGTGGGAGCTGTATGTGCAAACTGGGGAGGGTTGGGGGGTGCTGGTGATTCAGTCGTGCCCAGATAGCTGGATTGTGAGCCCTGCCAGGCAGGGACACGGTCACCTTGTTTGGAAATAGCTTAGCACATTGTGGGCGTCAGTGCAATTTCAAGAGAAACAGAGGCATGTGTAGGGAACACTTGGTTAAATGAGGCGGCCCTTCCTAGTGGTTCTTCTGCAGCCCCTTGCACTGCTGTGGGAGGCCTCACGGCTGTCGTGTCTAGGCTTATCGATATTTAGAAAGCTTTGCGAGCAGAACTGTTTCTGCCTGCGCTCTTGGATACGGATGCTGACTGGTGCCCTAGAGCCATGGTGTGGCTGGTCCTCCCGCTCACGTTCCACACCGTGGCTGCTATAACGCAAGCCAGACACTGCAGACAAGGTAGCCAGACTCAGATGCACTGCACAGTGCCGCTGGGTGGGTTGCACGCTCAACCTGCAGTATGAAACAAACCCATTGTGCAGAGCTCAGTTCCCTGGTCTGCCCAGGTGGATTGCCTGAGCTTCCCAGGGAAATGGGGAGCGGTCCCCTGTGGGGGCTTTCCTTGGACACTGCCCACTGCATTAGCCCCTCTTGGTGATGCAGAACTGCTGCCTTCCTCATCTGAGTCACTCAAAGAGATTCCAGGGGGATCTCAGTCTCTTTGAGCTGTGCAAGGAACTCGTCCCTACATGGAGTTGTCCTGTCTCCGTGGCCAGCTGATGCCATCTCACTCCAGGAGGTAAACTGGGAAAGAGGTGACAAGGACTGCAAGGGGCTTCAGAGGCCTATCACAAGTGGGCTTGAGGTGCTAGTGTTCACACTGGCTTTACGTCAAAACATTGCTGCTGGTACAATGAGCCTGCATTGGTTCTGTTGCTGAAATGTCTGTTCTGCCCAGGTGAACCAGAGTTCAAGTACATTGGGAATATGCATGGGAATGAAGTAATAGGCCGAGAACTGCTTCTGAATCTCATCGATTATCTCTGCAAGAACTTTGGAACGGATCCTGAAGTAACAGAGTTGGTGCTTAACACCCGAATCCACATCATGCCCTCCATGAACCCTGATGGCTATGAAAAATCCCAAGAAGGTAGCTCTGCCTGTTACTAAACAGCCTTCATGCATGTAGGTTCAAGAGTGGGCGTTGGGGAGTGTCTCAGTCATGGTGAAAGGGCCAGGAGCCTGATTTGTGTTGCACAAAACTTTTCCTGTTCAGGAAGGGCAGAGAACGGGCTTGCTATATCTTTGTGGTAGGGTGGATCCACTTGTTCTTGATGTGCAAAGTGCTGTGCTTGAGTTCTAAATGGCTGAGGTGCCCCTTACGCTTCAGCAACAGCTGCAAATTGTCCCTGCCTTAGTCCTCCTCTTCTGTTCTTGTAGCTTTCCCAAGGCAAATGTTTAAACAAAGAAACCCAGCATTGTCTAGACACAACTCAAACTTGCAGCATTCTGGTGCTGCCGGCTTTGTAACATCCATGCTAGGAGCTGGGCACTCTGAAAAGTGCTTTTCCAAGGATCATAAAATACAGAACTTATCCTGAGCTTAGAATGGGTAAAGCAGCTGTGTGTGAGCTCTCTGAAGGGCAAAGCCAGTTCCTCAAATAGAATCATAGACTTTAAGGTCAGAAGGGACCGGTCTGATAATCTAGTCTGACCTCCTGCACAACACAGGCCACAGAATCTCACCCACCCACTCCTGTAACAAACCCCTAGCCTATGTCTGAGCTATTGAAGTCCTCAAATCATGGTTTAAAGACTTCAAGGTGCAGAGAATCCTCCAGCAAGTGACCCGTGCCCCACACTACAGAGGAAGGCAAAAAAATAGTAGTAGCTCTTTACTTGGTTAAACGCGGATCGGGTGTAATGAAACTAGTTTGGAGATGTAAGCACTGGGTTTTTTCTCTGATGCTATCAGTCCATCTAGATTGTTCCCCAGTTTAAATTGCACTTGTCATCCCTCTCAAAGTACTGACTAATAAAATCAGAAACCTAGTGAGAGCAGAGGACAAAGGCTCGTAATGGTGACCACTCCAGCTGACAGCCGTCTCTCAGAGATATGCATGCAGGAAGTGGGCTCCCTACTTAGGGGAATAGATTGTGGGGTGCAGGATGCTGCAGGAAGCCAGCCCATTAGTATATCTCCTAAACTCCCTGGGACTGTGGAACAGTGGGCTGGTGGAGAACGGAGTGTTCTGGGTAAGGAGCAGATGTATTGCTGTCTGTTGAAATCAACCCCTTTTTTCCCTTGCTTTGAGGCAAACTGGTAATGGGTTTGTGCTGCTGTGAATGTGGGGGGATGCAGGCTGAATGTATTGTTTGTTGCTCAGGAGACAGAAGCAGCACAGTTGGCAGAAACAATAGTAACAACTATGACCTGAACCGGAACTTCCCAGACCAGTTCCTCCCAACGACCGACCCGCTGCAGCCAGAGACTCTCGCTGTCATGAACTGGCTCCGGGCCTTTCCGTTCGTACTCTCGGCAAACTTGCATGGAGGTATGTAGACAAAACCAGCCTGCTGTAAAACTCCCCTTGTGGGAGAAGGGGGTCACTGCCCCACTGTGGAGGCTGAGTAACACTGGGGTGCTTCTGCTCTGTGTCTAGGAGCAGCAGCAGAAGTTTCTCTGTTTGGCCTGGCCTAAGGAATTGGCTTCCTTTTGCTCTATTTAGGCAAGAGCCTGGCAAATGGCCATAGTGCATTAAGGAGGGGCCACTGGCAGAAGGTTACTGCCACTCATCCCTGAGGGGGGGGCAGTTTATCTGGTCATCTTGAGGGGAAACTGCTACGTTCTTTCAGAATCTGAAAGATGAGGCACCCAGACCTTCTAGTGCCGAGCGCGATAAGAGCACCGATAAATGAGCCACGTTAAAGTCTCCATGGAATTAACTTCTGAGTGGTTCAGGGTTCTTCATCTTAAGTGCATCTGCGGTGCCAGGCACTCAGGTGGGCTGGATGTCTGGTTATGTATAAAATGAAAGGACCTAGCTGGAACTACTTGGCATCATCACTGAGCTGCTAGGTTCCCGATAATTGAATCAGTTGCCTCTTGGAGTGATCTAAGTTAATAGTCACTGCATGCTAGCTTGTTCCTCAGACTGCTTGTCTGCTGGGGCTGTAGCTGCTGGCAGATGGTGGTTGCTCAAGTACTAATACACTGAATTCTTTAGTGCAGTGATAAGTTGATCCAGACCTGGCTACAGTGCTGGGGTTTTTGTCCACCAGCACTGACGTCAAGTGTCTCATAGTGCTGTTAATGTAACTTTGTAAGAATCTCTTTAGTTTATCCAAGACTTGACTTATGCACAAATGTTTGTAACAAGAAGTCTTCCTAAGGGGTGAAGGGATGCAGTATTCAGAACTGCGGCTGGCCAAGGCTACCACTGACCCAAATTCCTCTCCTGTAAGCTTCCTTGACTCTTGCTTTCCCATCTCATTCGAAAATTGCCCCCAGGATCTGTGCCCAGCTTTCTTATGTGCAAGGGCAAAATGCTTAGTTGGAGCACTCCAGTTTCAGAATTGCTCTGACTTCCTTGGGTTAAGAACATTCCACTAGGATGGATTGGTAACTGTTACTACATGTTCACGGTCTCCTTTATCTACCTGGCTTAGTACTGTGGCTAATTCCATGCCTTGGCAAATACAGACTTGTTCTCTGGCGTTTTTTGGAAAAGCTTCCTCTATGCTAGGATTTAAAGATCCATTATAAAAGCACACTAAGTAGAATCTTGTTTCCCCTGCAGGTTCTTTGGTGGTTAATTACCCCTTTGATGATGATGAGAAAGGAATAGCCATCTACAGTAAATCACCAGATGATGGTGTGTTTCAGCAGCTTGCACTTTCGTATTCCAAGGTAAAGCTATAGCTAAAACAAAGCAATTGCTCATTATGCTTCGGTAACTCGTAGTGACTGATGGGTTTGCAAAAAACTACTGCAGCTGTTGGGGGGGGGAAAAAAACACTTGAGTGTAGGTAATGTTCATGGAGTCTTGCCCTTTAAGTGTAATATTGCCATCCCTCCCTGGGTTACAGCAGAACCAGTCTTTCAGGAGGCTGCCATTGCAGGAGCTAATTTCCAGCATAATCAGCCTGACAGGTGCTGTAGGAATAGCACCCTGTCCATATATTTGGAAGCCATTAAAAATTGATTATGCAAGACTCTGGGCTGAGGGACCGTAGTGCATACGGCAAATGAGCCACCGTGGGAGTCATGGGCATGACCAGACATGAATGGGCGTTCCATGGCTCTAGATAATCAGCGCTGGATTAGCAGTAGCTCCGAGAACTGTGCTGTATGCGGCTATATGTATTAATAAATATCCATCTGTATTTAATGTTTGCTGCCAAGTCCAAGATGCATATTCAAATGTAATGGACTTAACGTGGAAAGTGTCGCCACGGTACGTGCAAAGTCCAGGGTTCATGTGTGATCACTTCTATTTTTCAGGAAAATACTCAGATGTACCAGGGCAGCCCTTGTAAGGACATGTACCCCAATGAGTATTTCCCCCATGGCATCACTAATGGGGCTCACTGGTATAATGTTCAAGGTAAAACACCACGTGGGGAAAAAACTGTTCATGGCCTTGAGTGCGGTGGATCTCGAGTCTCAGACAGTTTTTTCAATATGAATGTATCTGTGGAAAAGAGATTCTGTCTTTAGAATTTCCGATTAATCACCTAGCTCTCTTCTCTGGTGGATCTAGCCCAGAGGGACCTGGGCCCCTTTTATAACCTCTAAGTTGTAGTTGGACAAAGTTATTCTGGACTGGGTGAATCTGTGCTATGCCTACCTGTGATCAGGTGGGCTGTGCTCTCCTGGGTTTGCTTTTGGCTATTGGGAAGGAGGGTTTATAAAAACTTAAACATAACTTGCTACAGTCTCTATTTTTGAGGTCCAAGTGTGAAAAATGTTTAGTTTAGGAATAAATCTGTCCTTCCTGCATCTTGACAGTTCTCTGAAGCCTGGGGGAGGTCTTGCCCTGTATAAACCTCTTCAGTTTTCTGTTACAAGGCAGCATTTTGCTGTTAGAATTTCACCCTGTGTGTCTCTAACTTCTCAAAGCTCTACAACTTAACAGCCAGGGTATTTTATGATTGTTGTAAGAAGATTTTGAGGTCCTTAATTATAGTTCTGATGTTTCTGCCTTAGGGGGGATGCAAGATTGGAACTACTTAAACACAAACTGCTTTGAAGTGACCATTGAGTTAGGCTGTGTGAAATACCCAAATGCTGAAGACTTGCCAAAATACTGGGAGCAGAACCACCGGTCTCTGCTCCAGTTCATAAAACAGGTGAGATGCTACAATAACCAGCCAGCAGGGACAGAAATGCTGCATAATGCTTTACAGTGCCTCTGAAGTATCCCATGTAAGTCTGCTCACATTAGGGGATCCTGAGTGTGTCTAACTCTGGGCCCATCTGCAGATTGGAACGAGCACTGCTGCTTGGCCAGAATGGGAATTGTTGCAGTGTCAGGGAAACCATCCTGATTATCAGAAAAAAACACAAGATGAGTTGTGAACGTAGCAGAAATCCTTTATAAAAGCTTAAGCCTGTGATGCATGCTCAGAAACAGGCTTAAAAACTTCATCTGGGGTCTCTTCGCCTTTCAGAAGTCTGGAGGAGACCCTATGCTATTATTTCTCTGGGATTTGGAATGGGAGTGCTGTGGAGGCATTTTTCAGACATGATGCATAAATGGAGGCATGTTGCAGTGTCAGATGTAGCAAAGTACTGTACCACTGTGTCTTGAGTGAAAGTTACTTGTGCCCCTCAGATGAAGCTGACTTCAAACCGGGTATTTACAGGGTACGTTTGGAACTTGGGCCAGGATTTCCTTCACGTCCCCCCAGGACTGGAACTGAAAGGGAACGTACAGCGATTTGCTGCTTGTTGCCGTGACTCATGGGATGCTTGGACATCGCAATGCTGAGTGGTGTACATGCCCCAGAGACTTGTCACTGAACCGTGTTGGTTTTCTGGTCCTCTGTCCAGGTTCACCAGGGTGTCAAGGGATTTGTGCTGGACGCCACAGCTGGAAGGGGCATCTCAAATGCTACTATTAGCGTTGCTGACATCGACCACCCTGTCACCTCTTACAAGGCTGGAGACTATTGGCGCCTGTTGGTTCCGGGGTCTTACAAAATCACAGCCTCCGCCCGAGGGTGAGTGACTGGCACCTTGGACAAATGACTGATCTTGGACAAACCTTCCCCTAATTCAGCTGTGTTGCTAGCTCCTCTCCCCCTTGGCCAGAAGTGAGCGCCGTGATTTGTGCTTATCCTGAGCAAAGCACTTAACCCCTAGGGACCAGCCGACCGAACTGTCCGGTAGAGAGAATTCAGTCCACAGAACTGCCAATCATGGGAATGCTTGGCTTCTATTGTGAGAACCATCACAGATGGTTCTGTGTGGTGGAAGGTGGTTAATAAGTGGATATTTATTTAGGAGAAACTTAACCATAAAGAGAGCTGCTCAAGAATAGCTTAATTGCTCTGGATCTGCCAAAGCCTGGTCACCATTCCAGCCAAAGCTGCCTCGCTTAGTCCCACCTGATAGCCCTGTACCATAGCAGCTGGACTGTTGAATTCCCCAGCCCCACCTGCTGGTAGGAACTGCAGTTATCTGTGGTGATCACTGGCTCCCACTCAGATTCTGGGTCCCCTGCCTAGCATGGTATTCAGAATGTCTTGTCTCAGAGCTGCCTTGCTATTGTTTTGTTTTCCTTTGCTGTGCACCTTGCCTTAGATTGTGGTGGAGAAAAGGTTACAGTCTAACATGATGTTGAGCTGGGGAAGATACTGCAACAAATGGCATGTTTGAACCTGCTTTCAATTTCCCTGTATGTCTTCTCCTCTCTCAGGTATAACCCGCTCACCAAGACCGTGACCGTCGGGAACAGAGGCGCGGTGCAAGTCAACTTCACTCTTTCACGAACAGATTCCAAAGTTGAGGAGGGGAAGCTCCCGGTCATCACCAATGAAGACACTAGCGATCCCTCTGCCAAGGAGTTTGAGACCCTGATCAAAGACCTCTCTGCTGAGAACGGCTTGGAACACCTCGTGCTAACCTCTTCAATGGACGTTTCTCCCTACCGCTACCGTCCATACAAAGACCTGTCCGACTTTCTTAGAGCCCTCAACTTGAACTACCCTCAGATCACAAATCTCACTAAGTAAGTGATGCTGATTCTAGCTCCTGGCCTCCCAAAGAAACAGCCTGTGGCTGTACAGTAGCATACAGCATGTGATGTTCCTGCCATGAGTGCGCTCACCACGTTACACGCACTGGAAGCTAGAGTCCCTGTCCGAAGATGGCTAATATAAGCGACACACAATACCTGTAGCAGGTATCTGTACTGGATGTAGGATGGACCTCTAATCTCAAAGCCATAGAGGTTTTGGGTTGTCACTGAACCCCCCAGGAAAAGGTTTGGTTACAATATGAATAGAGGGCAGCAGGCACAGAGGGGGAAGAAGATTGAAGTATGAAGGGACAAAGATGGGGAATCCCAAAGGCCCTTTGGCGGAGGGAGGGAGGGCTGTAGGCAGAAATGAGCAGATATATGGTTGTGTGTCTTGAAGGATCTTGAGGGGAGGCCAAGAAGCAGATGAGTAGGTATCACAGTTAAGGCTGAGTCACTGACCAGCATTAAATGAGCATTTGATCAATTGCATGGTAGGAACATCAAGGTCCCGGAGAAGAGCTGTATCTCTCCGGGTAAAGGAGATCCTGCCTTCGCGCTCTTGAATGTGCATCTCTCCATACGCTCCAGTTAGTGCCTTTTCTTCTGCATCCCCTCCTCTCTAGCGCCCTCTGCTGTTCTTACCCAAATTGGGACAGCGTCACTAATGAAAGCAATCAGTGGGAGGGGTGTCCTGAATGGCTCTGTCCCTCTGGTGTCCCAGGCAGTATGATCTCAGACATTCCTTTGTTCTTTCCTTTCTTTATGACCTTGTACCCTCTTCCAGATCACTGTTGCCCTAGAGACCCCTTCTGGGTTGCCTTCTTTAACCAGCCCACCCGCATGTGGTCCCCTGTCTGCTGTGGTCCTTCGCTCTGTCTTTTCACTTGTGACTGGTGTTGGCAGAATGGCACCTGGGGCCAGTACCAGGCCTGGTGCGATCTGCTGATTTATATCCCTTCCACATACTGTTTGCCTGACTATGCCGTGCCTGGCAATGCTAGTGTGCTGCCCACACTTATTCCAGAGCTGCTGTTCTCATCTGTAGATTCTGTTGAGCTTCCAGTTCCGTCAATCGTCATTGTCTTGCTTCCACTTCTTTCATGAATGGCAGTGACCCATGGCTTGTGCAGTCAGCTGTAGCATTTTCAGAACATGGAATTTGGTTTGCGGTGTCCCTCTGTTTGCTTATCAGTCGGAAATCCAGTCACTGATGAAATGTTACCCTTGGGGTTATAGTCCTCACATGTCAAAAATGGGGTTTAAATGGGCCTTGGCCGCATCCCTTTTATACTGTATTAATTTAGATGGAATATATGGGCTCAAGGAGTCGAAGGTGTTAACATGACCATGTCTGGCACCTCGCAAACATGCTGTAAATCCTTTAAAACTTTTTAAAAGATACAGGAAAAAAGGAACAACCGTTAAAACATTTGGGGAGGGCTTTCATTTTAACAACATTCCTTGTTCTCTTTCCTCTTACTTGTAGGGAATCTTGTCTGACCATCTCCTAGAGGGCATTAAAGATAACTGTCCTGTTGGGGGAAAGAGAAGTTAATTGAAATAAGCTGGAGCTGTTAAAAGTCCAGTCCCATTTCCTAGAAGACCAAACAAGATGAGCGCACACAAGAGGGAAGAGAAAAGACAGCAGAGATAGAAAATGCAGCTTCTGTCACATTGTAACCTCAGTGCTGGAAAATCAGCGGCATATCACATGGTCTTAGAAATCCCCTGAGACCTGGCAAAATGTTATCAGCATTGGGCCATTTAGGGCTTTAGATTTAGCTGCGTTTCGGGTCACAGGCTTACAGCAATGTTGCAAAATATTGTCGTTTTGTCCAGATAAGCCAGACTTATTAGAAAAGAGAAGAAATAAGGTAGGGTAGGAAATGGACACACATGGGGGAGGAAGGGAAGACAAAAATGTCACATCCCAAGTGGCATATGGGATCTAGCTGGAGCCTGCAGAGGTGGTGATGTCCTCTGGGTCCCCGCCTGTCTGGTGAGGATCTTTCTCAGGGTCAGGTCAAAGAAGGCAGTGTTGTCACGCTGCATCCCAGGGCAACAGCTTTGCCTCCTTCCAGCCCCTCGCTGACCTGCACAAAGGCCAGGCCAGAGGTGGTTCTCCAGCCATAAATAATCAGTGCTTCTGTTTCTTATCTGTTGGCAGCTTGGGTCACAGCGTTGAGTACCGTCAAATGTGGTCCCTTGAAATATCCAACAAACCCAACCAGTCTGAACCCGAGGAGCCCAAGATCCGCTTTGTTGCTGGTATCCATGGAAATGCTCCGGTTGGCACCGAACTGCTCCTGGCGTTGGCAGAGTTCCTCTGTATGAACTACAAAAAGAATGCAGCCATCACCAAGGTAAGAAGGCAGCATCTGTGACGCCCTCCCCACCTGCCATGGGGTCTTGGCCTGAACAAAGGGTGGTTACTGCCGAAAACCATCCTCTTCATGCAGGGCTGTGGGTTATAGGAAATCCAAAAGACTTGGCGGGGGGGGGGGGGGGGGGGTGTCTGAGGACAATGTAAACTCTGTTCGGGCCCAACCATGTGTGGTGGGGGGAAGGCTCCTGCAAAGACCATGGGAGTTGATGGCGGGTGGGGCGTTCAGGTGTCCCTCCCTGACTGTTGTGAGGCAGCTGGCAGCACAGGGGTTGCAGCAGCTGGCCAGGGTCTGCAGACCTCTATTCCTGCCATCCTGGGCACAATGGTGAAAACCCAAGGCTAACTCTTCTGCAGTGTAGGCAGCGCTTCTTGGAGCCTGAGCAAGTGAAAGTGCTGGGAATTATTAGCTTTAAAGTACTGGGTTTGTCTCGGGGAGGAGTCTGCCGAGCACGTTTCATGGCTAGCTGCTGAACTTTGTCTTCTCTCTGTGTTGATTGACAGCTGATTGACAGGACAAGAATTGTGATTGTGCCATCCCTAAATCCAGACGGGCGTGAGATCGCTCAGGAGAGAGACTGCACATCCAAGACTGGCCAAACCAATGCTCACGGCAAAGATCTGGACACAGACTTCACAAGTAAAGCTAGTTAATGTTTAGTCTCTTGGCAAAAACCAATGCAGTGGTGAACTGATCTCCCCGATAACCACTCTAGACTTGGTGTCAGTCATGTTGTTGCAAGGTCCAGCACTGCTGACCGCTTCAGTTATGCCTCAGTTATTCTAACTGGCTGGGATATCGTGATGTTCTTAGAGTTGAGACAGGTTACAGAGGGTAACTTTAAATACCTTTTTTTGCGAGGGAAGGAAAATCCTAGTTTGTTCATGATACTCTCTAGCAGAATCTAGAAATAAGACACACCTAATGACTTTGATATTGACTTCATGGTTCCGGGGGGTGGGAGGATCTTTTAAACCCAGAAGCTCTCCTCCTTTTTGTTGCCAACCTCCTCCTCCTTAATTATCTAGAGCTATTACATTGGAGCACCCCAAGTCTGTCCTGTCTGGAGTCTGTGTTCCTGACCAATGTTTTGGCTGGCTTTGTTGCCTGGGGACGCGTGAAGCATTGATTTTGGGGAACAACGGCATCAGTTATGTGACTGAAGTGGAGATAACTTGCAAGAATTGCTCCCTAGATCGTGGTGGGAAATAGTGACCTGCAAGGTCTATTGGAGGTGGTGGATGAATGCAGCCACTGATGGCAGTTCATTGACCACATGTCTTACTTTTTAAATGCTGTTAGGTGCCACTTGTTATGGCAGTGGCCCCACAGAAATACCTTGCAGCTGGCGTCGATACAAACACTAGCAAAGTGTGTAGTTCTGGAAGCCTTTACCATCGCAGAGGGAGACTCTTCTGCTGAGCTCTCATGACTTCCTTTGTCTGTTCTGTTTTTAGGCAATTTCTCATCGTACTCTGGGATAGGAGAGCCGGAGACCAAAGCAATCATTGAGAACTTGATCCTGAAGCGAGATTTCAGCCTCTCTGTTGCACTGGATGGTGGATCTCTGCTTGTAACTTACCCATATGATAAACCTGTGCAGACAGGTACAACTAACTCCTCACTAGCCTCCTCACTCAGCACTTAGGATCAGTTATTGTTTCAATAGTCCCGTGTTCAGCTGCAGGCTTGTTCTGGGCCGGCATAGCTGGTTATCTGGGTTTGAGTGGGCTTGTCTTGTTGCTGAATTGAGAGCGAAATGAAAATTAGACTACCTGGCTAATGATGGAAGACAGCTGGGGCACTGCGACCAGTGTTAAGCTATGCAGTGTAAGAACTTGCGCTGTCCGTTGCAGGAAGGGTTGAGAGTATATGATCTGGGAGCTATTAAAAACAAGCCAGTGCAATGGGATTCAGTGACGGTGTCCATTTGACCAAACTTCATAATGTTCAGGAAATGCAGTTTAGAAACTGAGCCCTGTTTGAGGCCCTCTGAGCACTGTGCGATGTCATTAATTTAGCTGCCTCGGTTAAAGGCAGCTCCTACTAATGTTCTAACCTTCTCTTTATAGTGGAAAATAAAGAAACTCTGAGACATTTAGCATCTCTGTATGCAAACAACCATCCGTCAATGCATCTAGGTCAGCCAGGCTGTAAAAATGAGTCAGGTACGTGCATATGATGCCCTGGACTGTGGCCGTTTTTGTGCTGTCCACTCTTTGCAGAGGATTTTCTGACATTTGTCTGTCTGTACAGATAAGAACATTCCAGGAGGTGTCATCCGGGGGGCAGAATGGCACAGTCACCTGGGCAGTATGAAGGTATTTCATAGAGAGCTTTGACTCCGCCTCAGTGCATAGCCAGGCTTAAACTACAAGTAGAAACTCAGTGACAATCACCTCAGGAATGGAGACTATTTGTAACTCTGAACAAAACGTGATGGTGGTTCTTTCAAAAGTTTACAACTGAACGTTGACTTAATACAGCTTTGAAACTTTACTATGCAGAAAAAAAATGCTGCTTTCCCTTTTTTTAGTTGTTTAGTTTAACACAGTGCTGTACTGTTTGCTGCTGCTGCCTGATTGTGTACTTCTGGTTCCAAATGAGGGGTGTGGTGGACTGGTCAGCTTGTAACTCTGAGGTTCAACTGTAGTATTAAAGGAACAGATTTTCTGGGCAAAACTATGCCGAAGTCCCCAGTTATCTCATTCCAAAGCTTTCCTTTTAAACGCTATCCATGTCACAACCTTTTCCCCTGTTTTTCAGGATTTCAGTGTCACTTTTGGCCATTGCCCTGAGATCACAGTGTATACCAGCTGCTGTTACTTCCCAAGTGCTGGACAGCTCCCCAGTCTGTGGACCGAGAATAAGAAGTCTCTCCTTAGCATGCTTGTGGAGGTGAGAGATGAATGGTTCTTAAAGAAGAAGCTCCTGGGGGCTTGTGGGGGAGCACATTGATACATGAGGCCTGGTCCTTGCTGCTGAAGTCCTATGGTGGTAGGTCCAGAGGAATGAGATGTGGTGTGTCAGCCAGGGAATTGGCTAATCTCTCAATGACGCTTTGCCTTACGGTGAGATGAACAGCCCTTCATTGTATTGCGCATTTTAATTACTAAGCAGAGGGTGGTGGTCTATTTCACATTTCAATAAATCTTAATACGCTCACGTATCTCCCCCCACCCCTCTATGTGAACTCTGAGCGTCTGACATTCTTGATTTCAGGTTCATAAGGGAGTCCATGGATTTGTTCAAGACAAGAGTGGCAAGCCAGTGTCTAAGGCAGTCATTGTACTCAATGAAGGTGTGAGAGTATACACAAAGGAAGGTGGCTATTTCCATGTGCTGTTGGCTCCGGGTTTACATAACATCAGTGCCACAGCTGAAGGATATCAGCAGAAACATGTCTTGGTGAGTGCGCAGCCGTATCACAGGATCTCTTTCCCTGTCTTGTCTATCGCCTGGGTCCTGCTTAATTTTTACTCCGATTTGTTTTTTCAGCTATTTAGTCTTCAATAGCTGCTGAACAGCCTTGCTTTTCAGCCCAGCGTAGCTGTATTTAACTTGTGCAGTGGATGGAAGAGAACTTCCCACCATGAGCCCTTGGGGGGGGCGGGAGAGATGGTTGAGGCGTGACTTTCCCCTGCATCACACTTGCTGTTGGCATGTCCACGTGCTTCTCGCCTACCTGGATGCTAACATAAAATATTGAACGTTCTCGGCCCTTACATTTGTTTCTCCAGGTGCAGGTGCACCATGATGCCGCCAGCTCTGTGGTGATCGTGTTTGACATGGATAACAGGATATTTGGCCTTCAAAGGGAGCTCGTGGTAACTGTAGCAGGTAACGTGAGAGACCGTCTTTTCAGGACCCTTTGAGCACATTCATGACGTGAGATCCAGCTCTGACCATAATTTTTCTCTCTTCTCCCCTCCACCCTTCCGTAACACTAAGTTAGTCTCTGGTCCTGAGTCATTCCCCTGCCCTTTATTCTAGGTTCACTGTTTATCCCACAGAGTTTGTGCCTGCTAATGCTGTATCTGCAGCTAAGAGGGTGGATATTGGAGATCTTTGCAGCACTCTTACTGAGGCCCTTTGTGAATCAGCTAACGAGGCGGGATGGCAATAGCAATGGGAAAAGCCTACTTCTGACAAGGCCGGGGGAGTAAGAGACAGTATCGTCCCTTACCCTCGGCCACCTTGAAAGCAGCACAGCTGGCTACTGCCAGACCACTACATGGGTTTGGAGGAGTTCAAGGATAAGGTGGCTATCACCTGTGGAGGCCAAAGGTCATATTCTTGGTTAGCTCGAGGAAAGTTTGGGTTTAACCCTGTGCCAGTCCCAGCTTTGCCCACCTGAAGCTGCTGCACAGGAAGGGCCCTTTGCTGCAGGTTAGGGGAAGGTGCATTGGCACAGTTGGATGAAAAAAGCCGCTATAGCTCGTCCCTCTTATGGGCACAGCTCGTGCTGTAAGTGACAGCGAATCTGGACGCGTCTAGTAGGAGCGTGGGCACTCTCATGGCCCTGACTTAAGTGTTTTCTCATTGGCAGGTGCCACCATGTCAGCTTTGGTCCTCACAGCCTGCATCATTTGGTGCGTCTGCTCCATCAAGTCCAACAGGCACAAGGATGGCTTCCATCGCCTACGGCAGCACAATGACGACTATGAGGACGAGATCCGCATGATGTCCACCGGCTCTAAGAAATCCCTCCTGAGCCACGAATTCCAGGATGAGACAGACACTGAAGAAGAAACATTGTACTCTAGCAAACACTGATAGATACCAAGTGGAAAGGAAAGCTCCCTATGGACAAGCCCTACAATGGGGGGCTGCTCTTATGCTTCAGAGATCTGGAACGTTAGCTTGCAGAATGTGTAAGCTCCAGAGACGTGGGTGGCAGTTCTCAACCTCCCGTGTTCTTTTTTGCTCCACTCCTACTTATGCACGCGTCGGCTGATGTCCGAGGCTGTGAACGCTGTCAGGTTTCTAGGTCAGGGGTTAGAGTTCCATGTAATGGAAACACTTGGAAGGCAACTTATTAGTGTGTTCTAGCAGTTTTCTCGACAGTCCAGCCTAGCGCGGGGAAAGTGGAGTAATTACCAAATGCCTGGCGGGGTCCATCGTTCTAAGCTTTAAAGCCATTATTTATCTCTACCTTTTTGATTCTTTTCACTCTGTACATTTTGGGGAAGCCTTGATCAGTTATCGCCAAGACTTCAGCTGCGCTGCCAGTGAGTGGCTTTAGAAATGGACAATGAGCTCGGCTTTTGGTTGCTCCATCCCACTCCAAGGGTGCAGAGGTACTATGGCCTGCTCTGCTCTACTGCTGAAGTGTTTGCAGGGGGATAAGTTTTACAGTCAGCCTGTCCATGGAATTGCCTCTGTATTGAAAACTGACAGGTGGAATAATTTAGTCCAGGTGTGAGAAGCTCTCCACCCAAAGTGGGAGAGAGTTACAGTTAATTCAGTAGGAGTTGGGTGTCCGGTAGCTGTGCAACTCTGCCATTCTCTAGTTAAAAGAAAATCCTCAGGTTCATTTGAACAGTCTTGTACAGAACCCCTATTGCTTCTGGCTGGCCATGTAGCCAGCCCAATGACACTTAGCGTTGCCTGTCTGAGAATGGAGACTAGCTAGTAACCCATGAGTGAGGAGTAACAGCAGCATGACAGGATAGCATGCTAAAAGAGCAACTTGAGAGGGTTTCCAAGCAGATGGTGGTAACCATTCACTGTGGATATTGTCTAAATGCTACTAGTCACTAATGTGCCTGCTCTGCCTTGTTCATGTCTGCCGGAGTTTGAAAAGCACTTAAACCTGCCCACAGCCCAGTAAACACAGCTAGTGTTCTGCAGCAGCATTGAGCGCTCGCGCAATCTCCATGACTCAGCTTCAGTCTCAAATACCTGCAAGACTTCGATTCCTCTCCCAGGTCCATCTGATACAGAAAAATACCCATTACTGACCACTGCTATTGTTAAAAGCTGACCTCTTTGCTCCTGTATTGAACCCTGATGTTGCCTGACATCCAGCCAGCAGGATGGGCACGTCGCTGAAGGACCACAAGCAGAATTCCTTTAAATGTCCCTCCTGCTCTTTCATAGTGAAATGGCTTATGTCAGTGACCAGAGTTCATCTGGGAGGGGTGTGTGTGTGTGTGTAGCACTTGATGTGTAAACAGGAGCTGAGTGACGCGCTCTCTACCTGAGAGAACACTTGGATTCAAAACTTAGCTATTGTTGGAGCTAAAAGGCTCCTCTAGAAAGGGAGGAATCTGTGCCAAGAGGAGCTAAATCAAACATCCTGATTTCCAAGGCCTTTGGCTGTCTTTCCAGTGTGCCTCCCCTTTCTGAGGAGGGGACTAGGGCCCAGCAGCATGAAGCAAATGCCGGTATTGCGTGCTTCACGAGTATAGTACTTGCAGGAATTAAATAGAGGATGCAGTAAACAGGCCAGGCTCTTGCCTGAAATGAATGATTCGCTGGCAGATCCACTCAGGATATTGCAGCCTGGAGCGAAGAAGGAAATCCTCTTGTAAGACCCAAGGTCTGAGGTTCTCCAGCCTTTGCTGTATGCACCCAACAGGACCTCGCAGCCCTTGTGGAAATGCAGCTGCCAAGGGAACCAGACAGTTTAGATCTGTTTGTAACCCACCAGTTGTTGCTGAAATACTAAATTCTGCAAAAGGTTAATGGTGTTTGTTCACCACCTTTCCTATTAGTCTCCCCCTCCCCCCCCCCCGGCTTCTCCAAGAACTTCAGATGCTAACAAGCGTTGTGTTGGAGACAGCAGTTCTCGTCCTACATTATTGGGTGGGAGGTATCCGATTGAACGGGGGAAGAGTGGGCATGTGTGTTGGGACCTGGAAGCTGTCTTGTATTTGTTGGATGGAATGGAGTTGATAGTATTAGGTCTGCAGCTTGGTCCTCTGTCAAGAAGTGCAGCTGTACTGCCAGTGTTCACACTCCTCTCCAGTTACCCAGAGAGACTGGAGCTTTATGGTATTTACATCCCCAACTTGTGTTCAAACCATCCCATCAGCTACCACGTCAGGGAGAGTCTCCAGTACAACCTGGGTGTGGCTGTAAGCCCCCCTTCCCCAGGGTCAGGGCCGGCTCCAGGGTTTTGGCCACCCCAAACAGCCCCCCCGCCCCCCCCCCCCCAAAAGCCGCGATCACGATCTGCAGCGGCAATTCGGCGGGAGGTCCTTCGCTCCGAGCGGGAGTGAGGGACCATCCGCCGAATAGCTGGATGTGCCGCCCCTCTCCGGAGCGGCCGCCCCAAGCACCTGCTTGCCAGGCTGGTGCCTGGAGCCGTGTGAAACATCAGCAATGCTCTGACACCATTGGTTTGACTTAGTAGATGAGCGAGTGTCTCCGCTGGAAAGCTGTGAACACTGCTGTCCAGTGGGGATGTGAACTGAACTCTGGGTAGAGAGAACTACGTGTAGCCCCTTTACCCTTTCTTAAAACAAGGCTTCATATTGCAAAAGTCTGGGGTAATTCTGCAGAGTATGAGGCTATTTATGCTCCTCTCTCCCCGGGACGCGCCCCATACGTACCAGACAGACCTACTCCCACGCTGTATTGTCTGCCATCGGACTGGCTCCACGCAGCTGCCAAACTCATGAGAAGATCATTGTGGAAATGTTTTAACGTGGCATTTCTCAACCTCTTAACAGAACAATTGGCAAATATGCTGTTAAGCATGTGATGGAAGCAGGCAGGAGGCCCTCTGCGAGCAGCCAAGCTAAGCAGGGAGCTCCTGCCCGCCCTTATACCACAGTGTTAAGGACCTGCTGTTGCATTGTCTCTCACTCTTGCAGGGACCACACAAGTAGCATGTCAGGTTACAGCTGTGCTGAATAAATGACTTTGCTCCATTTCTTCTGCTTTCAGCTTCTTATGCAGGATCCAGTGCCCTATCACTCAGTAACGTTAAGCCTGCCTGATTTCCAGAGGTCTTGCTTTCAAGGTCAAAAGCAGATCAATTGGGATTTTGTATTAAAGTTGACTTCTCAGAGTCCTCTTCTGGCTCTCGCTTTTCCTGCTTTGGTACCTGGTTCTGCGTGGGAGTTAGGGCTTCCTCATTCATATGAAGATGTTCTCCCTCTAAATCAAACTTCTGCCCCCTAAGCAATAAATTGTGTTCGGAGTCTACAGGCATTTCAGAGCATTGCATCAGCCCTTTCCCCTCACAGAATGAGTTTTGAACTAGCTGCGTAGGTGACTGTGTGAGGTAAGCGGGTGTGAATTACTGTGTAAATACCTGTGAGCGAGACTTGTCTAAGCTGCATGGGATGCGGCTTTGCTTAGTTCTCTATGGGCAAACGTGCAGCTCTTCTATGGCAATGACAGCTGGGTTTTTAACTGATTTTGCTGAACAAAGTGCCCTCTGCACCCCTGTTTGCAACACCCCATGCCATCCTTGACCCATCTTTGACAGCCACTGTCAGCAAACCCCCTCCCCTCCCTTTCTGGAGGTGGCAGCACCACCCGCATGCACTTGTCTCTGGAGTGCATAGGTCCATGCACTGTGCCTTCAAAAGTAAACTTTTAAAAAGGGACTTCAAACGGTTGACTTTTAGGTTAAATAAAAGAAACCAATCTGTGTGCCATGTGAGACCAAACTTTCTGTACGAGGCGCGTGCTCTGTTTTTTACATGTATACTGAAATCTAATACTCTATTAAAATTATTTTGATGTCTCTTGTGCTAGTCTCAATGGCTGAAATCTTAGTAACTTTCATGAGAATGACAAAGCAGCTACCTTGTTGTCTCCGCTTGCCTGTAGCTTGGGCCCCTCAGTCCCCGTTCCCTTTCAAACTTCCTGTTATTTCTTAAACTATCTTTGGTGTCCAACAGGGCAACCTCTAACCCTTGAATCTATGGGAGCCAGAGCTTGTGCTTCACTGCGCGTCTGCCTTCTGGATACTGCCCCTCTAATGGCACGTACCTGCTGCTTCACTGCTTTTGACTCTAAACACAATGCACTGAACTCAAGCTGGACTGGAAGGCAGCAGCCAGCTTTCTCTCTCTCTCTCTCTCCTCTTCACCCCCCCCCCCCCCATCTAGCAAAGGTGAATGGGAAATTAAAGCCTGTGTGAGGATAATGCTGTAAAACTCTGCTCTGAGGACAAGTGCTCTGGGCTCTGTAGGTGGCTGTCAGCACCGACATGAGCTGTGGTTAATGAGGTTTCACCAAAACTGTTTACACGCTAAACTCCATGGGACCAGGTGTGGGTCTTGCTACAGTAAAACGTGCAACCAGCATGAAGAAGGTTATTACAGCTCCAAGAGGCTCTTATGAACTGCAGGCCAAGGTGAAGTGCTGAGCTGCTGTTTATTACTGATGGATCAGGCCTGCTCCTGCTCTGGGCTATACTGTAAGAGTAGCCGGAGGCACTTGTCAGGTGTGGGGCTCTGTGGGGTTAGGTGTACAAACACCTAGGAAGACTTCAAGCTGTTCACACCAGCCCTATTGCAAAGCTGTGGTGTCTCATAATAGACATAACTTTCCATAGCTGCCACGTAGTAATTGTTTCCATTAACTATCAGTCTGAAAGCACTGGTGCCTTTACCAGCTGCAGCTGTTGTATGTTACATTGAACATATTCCTGGACCCACCTCTGAAGAGGGGATACCTAACCCTCTCTTTTAAGGAGTTTTTTATATGACACACCTAGTGTCTTCTGCAACAGAGGGTCCTGTGGCACCTTTAAGACTAACAGAAGTATTGGGAGCATAAGCTTTCGTGAGTAAGAACCTCACTTCTTCAGATGCATCTAAATGGAGCCTTGCAAAACTGTTATGAACATGTAGGAGCCTGGATATAAAACTGCCCTCCCCGGAGCTGGCGGGAGGCCGCAGCAGCTCATTTGCCCTTCAGGGAAGAGGTAGGGGAAGGGTGAGTAGACTTGTCACACCCAAGCACTGTTACCAACTCTGGTGAGATGTGGTGGTGCTTGTAAAGCCTCTGCTCCTGGAGGCATGTGCTGTTGGGGGACTTGGCTGGTTTAAATGAAAGTAGCCCTGTGGCTCGGGGAAAAGCGTGGACGCGTGAGCTGAGCGCAGCCACAAGACACCTTACGCTCATTATGTTTAAAAATGATTTTTTTTTTAAGGCCCGTGGGGTAATTTTTGAGTAGGGGGGGTTGGCAGTGGGGCTGGGGCTTGGTGTGGGAGGTGGGTGCTGCCTGTTTTCTCCCACGTGGCTGGGTGCCCTTTGCACTGTGGCACGCGTGGCAGGGCCTGCCCTCCTGCAGGCTGGCGCTGAGCCTGGGGGGATCCCATCCTGTGGGTGCTGAGCCTGGGGGTAGGGTCCCCGTCCCATCCTGTGGGTGCTGGAACTGGGGGTGCTGCAGCCCCCCTGGCTTGCAGTGGTTTCTGGTTCAATGGCTCTCAGCACCTTCACTATGGAAATTGTTCCAGCACCCCTGGGTGCTGAGCCGGGGGGGGGGTCCCAGTCCCGCGGGTGCTGAGCCGGGCCGGGCTGAAAAGCACGTGACAGAGCTGGGGGCCGCACCTCCAGGTCCCTCCAGCGCTACAGGCTGCGCCGCCCGGCTCGGCTCGCTGCGGGCAGGCGGCAGAGCCCCGCTATGCCGGCGGGGGCCGCCAGGTGGCGATGCGCTGGGAGGCCTTCACTTCCCGTCGGTCCCAGCGCCCCGGGGGGACGCTCTGGCTCCTGTCCTCTATCGCTAGGGCTCGCGGGGCCGGGGGCAGGCTGACGTTGATAACAAACATGGCGGCGGGGAGCAGCAGCAACTACTGGGAAGGTGAGGGGGGGGCAGGGCGGCGCTGGGGGGAGGAGGGAGCGGGCCAGGGCGCTGCGAGGCCCTGGCGCGGGCGGTGCCCGGAGAGGGGGTATCTGAGGGGAGTCGGGGAGGGCCCGGGGGTTGGTTGGGGGGATGGGCTGGGGGGCTGGGTCTAAGGGGACTTGGCGGGAGCTTTGGGGGGTTGGGTTTGCGGGGGTTCGGCAGGGGGTCGGGGGGGCTGGGAGAGATGGGCTGAGGGGGGCTGGGTCTAAGGGGACTTGGGGGAGCTTTGGGGGTTTGTCTCTGGGGGTGGGTCGGGGGGGTTGGCTCTGGGGGGGTCTGGGAGAGATGGGCTGAGGGGCTGGCTCTGAGGGGGGCTGGGTCTAAGGGGCCTTGGGGGGCTGGCTCTGAGGGGGTTTGGCAGGGGATCTGGGGGTGGATCTGAGGGGCTTGACGGGTGGTCTGGGGAGGGGTGTCCCTGGGGGAGATCATGGTATCGCGAAGCTGAGGCCTAGCCTTTGCTCAGGGGCCTGGCTGGGTGAGGTGTGACCTGGGGTCCCATTACCGGCCTAGCCTTTGGGGGAGTTTCTCTCTGAGTCACGGGTGTGAAGGGGACGTCCCCAGACACGCACACGGCTGGGACGGGTGGGGTTCAGGCTGGACTGAGACCCGTCTGGAGAAAAGACCCCACCTTTAGCAGCTCAAGCTCCTGCGGCGGCTCAGGCCCTTGGTAGGGGGCTGTTTTAATTCTGTCAGAGCCTGTTTGGAAAAGTTCTCCCTTCCCAGCCATTGTCTAGGTCTTCCCCCCGTTTTGTCCTGGGATTGGGGACCAGGGTGAAGGGTGCCGTAGTGCTCAGTTTGCCAAGGATCCTAAGAGATAAGTTGGAGCTTGATTGCTCTTCCTCCTTGAATGTCTCTTGTGTCTCTTCAGGCTTTGGGAGCTTTGATAGTACTATGCACCGTGACAGCATTAACACTGTAGAAATATAGCTGTGTGTTTGCTTTTCTGCTTGTGAATGCTTTATTTCAGCGACCCCAGGACTACTGTAAATATATGCTGAAAACAGAAAAAAGGAGAGTAGCTTTGCACTTATGTTAAAAGTCTCAAACTGATAGCCTGCAATGGTCAAGAAGGATTTCCTTCTTCTCCTTCCATATACTCTCTTTGCAGCCATTCTCCACCTGGTCTGCTGACTGCTTCCAGGAGACCTAGAGAGCCGCGTGTCCGTCTAGTGAAGCATCTGCTACTTTTCAAAGACACATGCATTTTGCTAGCTCTAGCCCCATCCCAGATTCGTTTAGGGTTTCCATTCTCTAAAGCTTCATTTGACCAGCAAATTGCAGAACCGAGTCTCATCTCTGCATCCGATGCAGGTGCTTCCCATCTCGTAGTACTGTGGGTTTCTTAGATGAAAACTCATTGCTGACCAGTATGCCAACAAGGTCCAAAATTGGATGTATAGCTAACATGCAAGATAGGTTGCAGGGAACAAGGACAGTTTTGGTTCTAGCATACGTGAAGACCTGTATCCAGGGAGAAGAAATAAATAGCACAAATTTAAAATGGGAGATAACCCAGCAGCCACTTGTGTTATATTAAACAAGTTTCTTTCTATATTGTTGCTTTATTAGTGCCCTACTTTGATTTATTCTTGTAACCACAGCTCTGTAGTTGCTTTACAGAAGAGGTGAATCAAATTTTGGAGGTAGGAATGGAAAAATGTTCATGAAAAGCTCTCTAAAATGGTCTATGGTAGGATGTCAACTTTTTCACATCTGTGTGCTACCACCAATTGGCTAGGCTGAATATGGGACATTTTGCCTTCCTCGCCTAAAGGTGGCATACCAGCTTGAAGCACCAGTCATCTAGTCTGACACATCCTATGTTCCTATGACTGTGAAGGCTTTTCCAGGGATGACCAGGAAAGAGTAGAGTTAATGAAGACCAAGAGAAGAAGCATGGGATTTTGGTTTTGAAAATTTTTACTGATCAAAGTGTTGTAAATAGTGTAAGATCAGGCTGTGCTAATGAGGTGTGTTCCGGGGGGGGGGGGGGGGGGGAATCTTCCTGTGAGGGGAAAAGACATGTAAAGACTTGGATGTTGCAAAAGCAGGTATAAAACTACAAAGCTGGTCTGATTTTGGCCCATTCAGCCTAATGGTGTCTCTGTAAAAGTGTGACTAGCATTTAAAGAGGACTCGAGTCCTATTGCACCCCAGAAGAGAACTGAGCTGAAATTTTCTGGAGGGGAGCAGCTGGTAATCTTTTGGTGGAGATTTTCAAAAGTGCCAAAGGGAATTAGGAGCATACAAGGCAGTGGGAATTGTGTGCGTGAATTTCTTAGAGAAGTTTGTAATTGAGATTTTCCAATTTACTTGGCTGAAATGTGGTAGTTTCTAACTTGCCGTTGCTGACTTGGTCTTGTGTGTAGGTGAGACCATACTGTGTAACATTTGTAGACACTAGTAATGGGGGAGATCATTTAGGCCATGAGTCAAATGCCGGGATGTTGCTTTATAATGATGTGCACTGATAACAGTGGCACCATGTAAAACACAGCAGAAGACATGGGGTCCCTGACCTATGGAGCTTAAAAATCTAAACAGTGTGTTCTCCAGTGCTTCATTCAGTCCAGTTCTAAATAACCACGAGAGGGCTTCTCCATCCTGGCTAAGTCTCTGGGTCACTAGTCTGATCCGTTGTGATGGAACATCTATTACTTCTGTATTTTCATGACTTGTGCATACATCTAGGCATTTAATTTCTTTTGTAACAGATCTTGCCTGACTTCTCATTTTTAATGATGTAGTCTCTTATTCTGACTTCCTCTCCTTTGTTATGCACCCAAAATGGTTTATTGTAAAAAAGCAAATCCCAAATATATTGGATTGTAAAGGGACCTATTAACCTCACATTTATCATTCTGTTGTTGTTCAGATCTCAGGAAGCAGGCTAGACAGCTGGAGAATGAGCTTGATCTGAAGTTGGTCTCCTTCAGCAAACTGTGCACGAGCTACAGTCACAGCAGCGCCCGAGAGGGAAGACGCGACAGGTATAGGTACTAACAGACTTCTTCATGTTTTTTTAAAAGGCTGCTTTAAATACTCTTGATTCATTTAATCTTCCACTTTTCTTTATTGTTTGATGCTTAGTTTTTCAAGTAGCTCATTAGAATAGTCCTTCCTGGGCATTAGGAACCATATGCTGATCTTGATGTGGTGGTGGTGATCCATATGTGTGGTGCCCATTCAAGGATAGTGGAGCATCGTTAGCATGATGTAAATCATTAGAAGGAATTGTGTTTAAGCTTTAGTTTGTATTTGTGGTAATCCATAGATGGGGTGTGTCCTTGTGTATGGCAGTACAACTTGCTGCACCGTCTGTGTTCAAGTTGTATATTCATTTAGAAAATACTTTGCAGTTTTTTAAGGACTTCAACTCAAAGGCCGGAAAGCAGTTTGGATACTGATGAATTTAGCCTCTTAAATCTGCATGTGGTCTGGCTAGCATTATGCTCCCCATTGTAAAGATGAGGAATTGAGGCACAGAGCTGTTGTGACTTGTCCAGGCTTGCATAGTGAGTACGTGGCAGAGCTGGGGTTTGAACTGAGGAGTTCTGACTCTGAGCCCTCTGCTCTAACCAATACAGGTACAGCCGCTAGTTTCAAGTTTTCCTTCAGGATTACTAGTGAGAACTCCTTTTTAAAAAATAAGCCTTTTATCAAAAGAGCTAATAAATGTTCTTCGTCTCCTAGTGTCCGGTTTATGTGCGTTCCCCAGTCAAGCATAGTTAAGTTTTCTAAGTCTCTCCACCTTGAGGACCAGACTCTAATTCTTTCTGAAATGTGAAGACAATTACATTATTAACTTCATAAACGGTGCCCATGCACATGCAGCCTTCTCTCGATCAGTCACTGTATATTAATTATGAGTCTGTTGCAATGGGAATCATTCTGGAACTCGCTCCAATCCTAAAGTGAGAGAAATCATCATCCTTCAAAACCTTCCCTAAAGCTCCCCTCTACTGGGTTGCCTACCAAATCATAGAATCATAGAATATCCGGGTTGGAAGGGACCTCAGGAGGTCATCTAGTCCAACCCCCTGCTCAAAGCAGGACCAATTCCCAACTAAATCATCCCAGCCAGGGCTTTGTCAAGCCGGGCCTTAAAAACCTCCAAGGAAGGAGACTCCACCACCTCCCTAGGTAAAGCATTCCAGTGCTTCACCACCCTCCTAGTGAAATAGTGTTTCCTAATATCCAACCTAGACCTCCCCCACTGCAACTTGAGACCATTGCTCCTTGTTCTGTCATCTGCCACCTCTGAGAACAGCTGAGCTCCATCCTCTTTGGAACCCCCCTTCAGGTAGTTGAAGGCTGCTATCAAATCCCCCCTCATTCTTCTCTTCTGGAGACTAAACAATCTCAGTTCCCTCAGCCTCTCCTCATAAGTCATGCGCTCCAGACCCCTAATCATTTTTGTTGCCCTCCGCTGGACTCTTTCCAATTTTTCCACATCCTTCTTGTAGTGTGGGGCCCAAAACTGGACACAGTACTCCAGATGAGGCCTCACCAATGTCGAATAAAGGGGAACGATCACGTCCCTCGATCTGCTGGCAATGCCCCTACTTATACAGCCCAAAATGCCGTTAGCCTTCTTGGCAACAAGAGCACACTGTTGACTCATATCCAGCTTCTCGTCCACTGTGACCCCTAGGTCCTTTTCTGCAGAACTGCTACTAGCCATTCGGTCCCTAGTCTGTAGCTGTGCATGGGATTCTTCCGTCCTAAGTGCAGGACTCTGCACTTGTCCTTGTTGAACCTCATCAGGTTTCTTTTGGCCCAATCCTCTAATTTGTCTAGGTCCCTCTGTATCCGATCCCTACCCTCTAGTGTATCTACCACGCCTCCTAGTTTAGTGTCATCGGCAAACTTGCTGAGAGTGCAGTCCACACCATCCTCCAGATCATTAATAAAGATATTAAACAAAACCGGCCCCAGGACCGACCCTTGGGGCACTCCGCTTGAAACTGGCTGCCAACTAGATATGGAGCCATTGATCACTACCCGTTGAGCCCGACGATCTAGCCAGCTTTCTATCCACCTTACAGTCCATTCATCCAGCCCATACTTCTTTAACTTGGCAGCAAGAATACTCATAGACTCATAGACTTTAAGGTCAGAAGGGACCAATACTGTGGGAGACCGTATCAAAAGCTTTGCTAAAGTCAAGGAATAACACATCCACTGCTTTCCCCTCATCCACAGAGCCAGTTATCTCATCATAGAAGGCAATTAGGTTAGTCAGGCACGACTTCCCCTTGGTGAATCCATGCTGACTGTTCCTGATCACTTTCCTCTCCTCTAAGTGTTTCATAATTGATTCCTTGAGGACCTGCTCCATGATTTTTCCAGGGACTGAGGTGAGGCTGACTGGCCTGTAGTTCCCCGGATCCTCCTTCTTCCCTTTTTTAAAGATGGGCACTACATTAGCCTTTTTCCAGTCATCCGGGACCTCCTCTGATCGCCATGAGTTTTCAAAAATAATGGCTAATGGCTCTGCAATCTCATCCGCCAACTCCTTTAGCACCCTCGGATGCAGCGCATCCGGCCCCATGGACTTGTGCACGTCCAGTTTTTCTAAATAGTCCCGAACCACTTCTTTCTCCACCGAGGGCTGGTCACCTTCTCCCCATATTGTACTGCCCAGTGCAGCAGTCTGGGAGCTGACCTTGTTTGTGAAGACAGAGGCAAAAAAATCATTGAGTACATTAGCTTTTTCCACATCCTCAGTCACTAGGTTGCCTCCCTCATTCAGTAAGGGTCCCACACTTTCCTTGACTTTCTTCTTGTTGCTAACATACCTGAAGAAACCCTTCTTGTTACTCTTAACATCTCTTGCTAGCTGCAACTCCAAGTGTGATTTGGCCTTCCTGATTTCACTCCTGCATGCCTGAGCAATATTTTTATACCCCTCCCTGGTCATTTGTCCAATCTTCCACTTCTTGTAAGCTTCTTTTTTGCGTTTAAGATCAGCAAGGATTTCACTGTTTAGCCAAGCTGGTCGCCTGCCATATTTACTATTCTTTCTACACATCGGGATGGTTTGTTCCTGCAACCGCAATAAGGATTCTTTAAAATACAGCCAGTTCTCCTGGACCCCTTTGCCCTTCATGTTATTCTCCCAGGGGATCCTGCCCATCTGTTCCCTGAGGGAGTCAAAGTCTGCTTTTCTGAAGTCCAGGGTCCATATTCTGCTGCTCTCCTTTCTTCCTTGTGTCAGGATCCTGAACTCGACCATCTCATGGTCACTGCCTCCCAGGTTCCCATCCACTTTTGCTTCCCTTACTAATTCTTCCCTGTTTGTGAGCAGCAGGTCAAGAAAAGCTCTGCCCCTAGTTGGTTCCTACAGCACTTGCACCAGGAAATTGTCCCCTACACTTTCCAAAAACTTCCTGGATTGTCTGTGCACCGCTGTATTGCTCTCCCAGCAGATATCAGGGTGATTAAAGTCTCCCATGAGAACCAGGGCATGCGATCTAGCAACTTCTGCTAGTTGCCAGAAGAAAGCCTTGTCCACCTCATCCCCCTGGTCTGGTGGTCTATAGCAGACTCCGACCACGACATCACCCTTGTTGCTCACACTTCTCAACTTTATCCAGAGACACTCAGGTTTTTCTGCAGTTTCATACTGGAGCTCTGAGCAGTCATACTCCTCTCTCACATACAACGCAACTCCCCCACCTTTTCTGCCCTGCCTGTCCTTCCTGAACAGTTTATATCCATCCATGATAGTACTCCAGTCATGTGAGTTATCCCACCAAGTCTCTGTTATTCCAATCGCATCATAGTTCCCTGACTGTGCCAGGACTTCCAGTTCTCCCTGCTTGTTTCCCAGGCTTCTTGCATTTGTGTATAGGCACTTAAGATAACTCATTGATCGTCCCTCTTTCTCAGTATGAGACAGGAGTCCTCCCCTCTTGCGCTCTCCTGCTCGTGCTTCCTCCCAGGATCCCATTTCCCCACTTACCTCAGGGCTTTGGTCTCCTTCCCCCGGTGAACTTAGTTTAAAGCCCTCCTCACTAGGTAAGCCAGCCTGCTGGCGAAGATGCTCTTCCCTCTCTTCGTTAGGTGGAGCCCGTCCCTGCCCAGCACTCCTCCTTCTTGGAACACCATCCCATGGTCGAAGAATCCAAAGCCTTCTCTCCGACACCACCTGCGTAGCCATTCGTTGACTTCCACGATTCGACGGTCTCTAACCAGGCCTTTTCCTTGCACAGGGAGGATGGACGAGAACACCACTTGCGCCTCAAACTCCTTTATCCTTCTTCCTAGAGCCACGTAGTCTGCAGTGATCCGCTCAAGGTCATTCTTGGCAGTATCATTGGTGCCCACGTGGAGAAGCAGGAAGGGGTAGCGATCCGAGGGCTTGATGAGTCTCGGCAGTCTCTCCGTCACATCGTGTATCCTGGCTCCTGGCAAGCAGCAGACCTCTCGGTTTTCCCGGTCGGGGCGGCAGATAGATGACTCAGTCCCCCTGAGGAGGGAGTCCCCGACCACCACCACCCTCCTCCTCCTCTTGGGAGTGGTGGTCGTGGAACCCCCATCCCTAGGACAGTGCATTTTTTGCCTTCCAATCGGTGGAGTCTCCTTCTGCTCCCTTCCCTCAGATGGGTCATCTACTCCACTCTCCACATGAGTACCTGTAGAGAGAACATGGAAACGATTGCTCACCTGTATCTCCATTGCTGGTACATGGACGCTCCTCTTTCTCCTTCTGGAGGTCACATGCTGCCAAACTTCATCATCCGTCTGTCCCTGCTGCGCCTGCTCTGAATCTTCAGTACATTGTGGCCGTAGAAGCATCTCCTGACGTCTGTCCAGGAAATCTTCATTTTCCCTTATGCAACGCAGAGTCGATACTCGTTTCTCCAGACCTCGAACCTTCTCTTCCAATATGGAGACCAGCTTGCACTTTGTACAGACAAAGTCGCTTCTGTCCTGTGGAAGAAAGACAAACATGGCACAACCTGTGCAGGTTACAACAGCTGATCGCTCACCTTCCTCTTAAGAGCTTCCTCAGCTGTTGCAAGAACTACTCAGAGAAACCTGAAGATGAAAGCCTCAGTGAGCTCTCTCCAGGCAAACTCCCTCTGTTAGCCTCTGCTGTTTGCCGCTCAGCTGGTTCGCTGCTGACTGCCCTTATATACCAGTCAGGCCCACTCAAGGCCCACCTGGAACAAAGCACTCCCAATTCACACTTTTCAAACAAACAAACAAGCAAGCAATCAAGCACACGATCAAACTGACAAACTGTCCCAGCAACAGACACTCAGGCTTTGTCTTCACTACCCGCCGATCCGGCGGGTAGCAATCGGTTTATCGGGGATCGACTTACCGCGTCTAGTGAAGACGCGGTAAAATCGATCCCTGATCACTCTGCCGTCGACTCCGGAAATCCACCTCGGCAGGAGGCGGCAGCGGAGTCGGCGGCAGCGCGGCAGCGGTCGACTTTCCCGCGTCCTCACCGCTAGGTAAGCCGACCTAAAATACGCAACTTCAGCTACGGTATTCACGTAGCTGAAGTTGCGTATCTTAGGTCGGACCCCCGCTGTAGTGTAGACCTAGCCTCAGATACTCACCAACACAGCTCCCCTAATGCAGCACTTAGCGTACCTCCTCTCGGACAGCTCCCAGGCAAACTCCCTCTGTTAGCCTCTGCTGTTCGCCGCAATTATTCAACAATATCTAGGCATCCCGTGTACTGTGACCTCTGCTGCTTATTCTGAACATGATTGTGTCACTGTCACCTTTTCCTTCTTTCTCCCCTCTTCCTGGTTCTGTTTGTGTCCACCTGTTGTTGCTTAGAGGCTAAGACTGTAGGCTCTTTGTGGCATGGAGTGTGTGTGTGTTATTGCATGTAGCACCCAGCACAATGGGGCCTTATCCCTGATTGAGGTCTATCAGTGTTTCTGCAATACAAATAAGACACCTAAATGGAAGCAGCCCAACTTGACTGCCCAAGTGTTAGTTAATTTTGTTCTCATTTTCTCTTCACTCCCCCCAATCCACAGAAACAAACCTTGGTCTCTCTTGGTCTGATTGTCTTTGTTTTATCTGCCTTTCCCAATAAGTGTTAGTAGATTGCAATCCTACCCCTTGAAAGCCACATTCCTCCTCTCCTAGTACAACAGCTCTCTCTCTCTCTGTGTTTCAAAGAGAGGACACCAAAATGGATTGTGTCTAAATGTATTGTCGGATTGAATGTGTCTCTTCTGACATTGCTCAGGGTGAGCAGAGTGACCCAGAATCTGTTTCCCAGACGAAGCCCAAGAGCAGCGCCAGGAGTGACCACTCCCTTCCTGAATCAGGGCTGCTGCTGCCGCCACCACCGCCGCCTCCATCTCTCTCTTTTATACGTTGCCAGATTTGTATTGTGCAGTGTTTGCAATATAACCTGGACATACCACTGACTTCTCGTTTCCAGAGAGAAAGATGGATGGTAGAAAAGACACTAGTTTTCTTTCCTCTTCCTATCCCAATAATTGGAGGTTACCAGAGAAAAGAGTATTGCCTTCAAAAGATGTAAGCTGTTACCTTACAGGTGTCAGTCTGTTGTGTGTTTGCGCCTATCCCCTTGCTTGTGTGTGATTTTTTCCCTGTGTAATTTTTAACTGCTTTGACAAGCATAGGGGAGATGGACTATGTAGAAAACACAATTTATCCCAATTTTTCTATGTGGCATGTTGTTCTTGTTTAAAATGTGTCTGCAGGAGTTTCTAGCCCTGTATTGTTAATGTACATTTACATAATTATAACATACTAATATTGAAACCCACTTTCCTGCTAAAATGGAATCATAAAGAACAGTGTGGGAAAGAAGCATCATTGTTCGGCAAGTAATGATTTCTGACGTGATGTGCAGTGATTCAGTACCAGATATTAGCTTCTAGAGGGAAGTAAGGCCGTGTCTACACTAGTACTTCTGTTGGCAAAACTTACATAGCTCAGTGGTGTGAAAAAAAACAACCTCCACCCCTGGGCGACATAAGTTTTGCCAGCATCAGTGCTCGTGTGCACAGCGCTATGTTGGCCCCAGAGCCTCTCCTGCTGTCATAGTTACTGCCGCTCGTTGAGCTGGTTTTATTGCGTCGACGGGTGAACTCTCTCCCATTGGCATAACATGGCTACATGAGTGCTCTTCAGCGGCATTGCTGTAAGTGTAGACATGGCCTTAGACTCTTTGAGGGGTATATATCTCGTGGTATTTCAACTGAGGTATTGGACTAATGAGGCAGTCGATACAGGGAAAATTTATTTTTTTATTTTTTTTTTGTTTCTAAAGTTAATTTCTGACTTTAGGAAACCTACTTAGAAAATAAAATTGCCCTTGTACTTATGCCTGATATTGACACGTGGTGTCCGAATAGTCACAAAAGGATGTTGTGCCTTTCAGTAATTGCTGCTGCTCTTTTCCTCTTAGTTCTGATACAACTCCTCTCTTAAATGGGTCGAGCCAAGACAGAATGTTTGAAACCATGGCGGTGGAGATTGAACAACTTCTGGGAAGGGTAAATGAGTTCTCCTATTCTTATTTCAATACCTAATAGGACTTTGAAGACCTTAATAGATCTACCGTTCCTGCATAGGCTGTAGAATGTGCACTTGATGACAATATGCCTCCGTTAAACAAAACAAGATGTTTAGTAATACTGGTAACAGTGGTTGGTAGATACTTCATTGAAAACATGTTAATCAGCATTGTAGCTTCTTTACGGAAAAGTGTCCCTTTGGTTTTTTGTTTTTGTTTTTTTTCTGTAGCTTACTGGAATAAATGACAAAATGGCGGAGTACACCAACAGCGCGGGAGTCCCATCCCTGAATGCAGCACTGATGCACACGTTACAGCGTCATAGAGACATATTGCAGGTAAGTCCCGTGCAATACTTTTGTTACTTGTTTTTATGCTGTCTCTTCATTGTAGTGATACTTACTGATATAACCTCACACAAAATCCAAATACTCTTGTGTTGTGTGTGTGTGTGTGTGTGTGTGTGTGTGTGTGTGTGTGTGTGTGTGTGTGTGTGTGTGTAAAAAAACCAACAACCCTAAAATGTTGATTGGCAGGGAGAAGTTTGAGGGATGCTATATCACTGAAAAGTAAATGCTATCAGTTGTTAGTTGTGACCAATGCATAGCAGGTTAAAATGTCTGATGTAAAAGATGTCTTTGTCTCATATGCTGCAAGGGAAGGATATAGAAAATAGGATCCTAATAACCAAAAGGAAATAATCTTACCCACAGCTGTTGTGGTTTTACGCACTATGTGGATAGAATTATTTAATCATTTCTATCCTAAAAGGGTCATCTTTATAACATTTACCTTCTTGGTTTTCTGTATATTTCAAAAACGATCTAATGAAGCTATTTTGGGTCTGTGATGTAAGGTTTTCATGCTTGGGTTTATTCTACTCTGTTTTTTGTTAGCATCCAGTAGTTACATAAACTTAATTACAATTGGGACTCTCAGATGAAGAAAAAGCTGTCCCAAGGAAGCTGTTGAAATAAGCAATTGAAAGCATTGAATATGAAAGTGACCCTCATATTCAAAGGTTTAAATGCAGCTAAAATTAATGACCAAAAAGATGACTCTGCCATCGGTCCCAAGAGGTCCATGCAGTTTTCCTGGTTTAGTGACTACCTGATCTTGATGTAAAATTATTAGGGATGTTTCACAATTTCTCAATATTTGAATGTGTGTGTTCCTTCACTAGCTTCCCAAATATGTCATGCAGGGAGTGCAAGACTTCTGCACAAGCTGACATCCAGTTTCTATTTGATGTTGCCCTTTTAGAAAGGCTTTCACTGTGGTACCCATGTCTTGGACCTTTTCTCTGTAGTACTCAATGTTTCCTTTGCTGAGAGGGGAAAAATTAAATCTGCATTAAAAATAGTTGACAGATATTCAGTTAAGATCCCATTAGATGCTATTGCCTTAAAACAACGAGAACAAACCCAAAAACAAAAGGCACTTTGGGTAGTGCCTTAAAATGTGATCATCTATGAAGTCTTGTAATTTAATTATTGATGCATTTCTTACTGAGAGATTTAAATATTATCAACCTCAGCAAACTAACTAACAGCAGCTGGGAGGTGTAATTCCCAGTTTGGGACAAACATGCACTAGTTCTGCTCAAGCTGGCACTCTAAAAATGGTGGGGTTGGCCATGGTGGCACAGGCAGCACTTGGGCTAACTGCCTGAGTACAATCCTATCTGAGCCCTGGGCACATACTTGGACAACTAGTCCTAGCCACCACCCATGCTGTACAAATATTTTTAGTGCACTGGCTTGAGCAGAGCTAGCGCATGGACGTCTACCTGAGATGGGAATTACACCTCCCAGCTGCAGGGTAAATGTGTGAATTTCCAGGTTCTGAGAGTAGGATTTTAATGTCAGCTCATCAAATGGCCTAAACTCACATGCTGTGTGGGAGACTCTCATTTAAGAGACACTATCCATTTAAAAAGCACGCTAATGCAGTGGTTCACAAACTTTTTTTTCCGCGGACCACTTGAAAGTTGGTGAGGGTCTCGGCAGACCACTTAATGATCTTTCCAAATGTTGTTTGTACTGTTGGATAACTATTGTAAGGCGCTTTGGATAAAAGTGCTATATTAAAAAAAACCAACTTAATAATAATTAACTTTTTTGTTCTACAAATAAAAGCACACAACTCATATTTTAGTATCAGTGGTGTAACCTTTCTAATGAGATGGATGTGCCCCCTCTCCCCCACTGCAGCAGTCCCTGAGCTGGGGTTGGGAAGGAGGGGGGTCTCTCCCCCACCGCAGCAGCCCCCGAGCTGGGGCCGGGAAGGAGGGGGGTCTCTCCCCGGCAGCCACAGCCCTGGAGCTGGGGAAAGTCGCCTCTTTCTCTGGCTGCTGCAGCCTTGCACATCCCAAATTCCCCCCTCCCCCCTTCTCAGCCCACTGCCCCCTCCCACCTACCTCCTATTCCCCCCCAAGACCACCACCTCACCTTACATGTGTGTCTTCTCCAGGGTCCAGGCACCTAATTAGTGGAGCCACGCCTGCGCAGTTCCACTAATTAGGTGGGTGGCCCTTCATTTTTTTGTGTGCGGCCGCCGAGGCGCAAACCTTAGAACTATCCGTGGACCACCTGACTGGGGCTCATGGACCACTGTTAATATGGAGAGCCAGGTAATGGAGGCTCGGATAAACGGGGTTCTGATGTCTTGGAATTGGAAAAAGTACAGAGAATGTCAGGAAAAATAATTAGGGGTTTGGAACAGCTTTCATACTAGGAGAATTTAAAAAGACTAGAGCTATTCATCTTAGAGAAGAGATGATTAAGAGGGGATATGATAGAGGTCTATAAAATCATTTCTGGTGTGGAGAAAGTGAATAGGGAAGTGTTATTTACCCCTTCGCATAACACGAGAACCAGGGGTCACCCAATGAAATTTATAAGCAGCAGATTTAAAGCAAACTTAAGGAAGTACTTCACACAGTGCACAGCCAACCCGTGGAACTCATTGCCAGGGAATGTTGTGAAGGCCAAAAGTATAACTGGTTTCAGAAAGAATTAAGATAAGGTCATGGACGATAGGTTCATCAGTGTCTGCTCACCAAGAATGTCAGGAACATAATCCCATGCTCGGTGTGTCCCTAAACCTCTGACTGCCACCAGCTGGGACTGGATGACAGGATGAGTCGCTTAATAATCGCTCTGTTCTGTTCATTCCCTCTGAAGATTCTGGCATTGGCCACTGTTGGAAGACAGGACACTGGGCTAGATGGACCATTGGTCTGTTCCAGTGTGGCCATTCTTATTTTATGTGAAAACGAGAGGAGGGGGTTTATAATGAAAGTTCCAGTATAACCTTAACCATTGAGATCATTAGTAAGCAAGTACTGTAATGCAGTAGAAGTAATAAAACTTTCAAGCCTATTTTCCATTTTTACTAGCCATTTTATTGGCTAGTTTTCTGCCCATTTAGTACCTGTTGGTCAGATCTTGTTGGCAGAGTGTTGCCATTGTCAAGATCTAATGGTGCTTAAAATACTTGTTTTGTTACAGGATTACACACATGAATTCCATAAAACCAAAACCAACTTTCTGGCAGTACGGGAAAGGGAAAATCTCCTGGGATCAGTACGGAAAGATATTGAGTAAGTCTGAGTATAAACAATAGCAATAGACTTAAACACTTCTCTTGTCCTGACTGGAAGAAGCATATTTATTTGAATCATTACCCCGTTTTCTGAGATATTTTGCATGATTTTTTAAAGTGCTTCTTTCAGAGGTGGCTCCTTTCAAGTACATTGTCGGGCGTATTATGAGGCTGTACATTGAAACTAAATCTATTCTAGCCAAATGTTCCAGCACTAAAATAATCCTGGCTCTCCTTTCCAGTAGCGTGGGATGTGTGCTTCCCTAAATCAAATGAATTAGTATACGTTTAAAGGAGGGTCAAAAGCTTCCAATGTAAAGTGAAGAAAAAGACTATTCTGATTGGAGCAATTGTCTTAAGTTTCAGGTTGAATTAATACGTTGTTTCAATCAGATCTGGCTATTTGATTGTCTCAAAATTCACTTTTGATACAAGCAGCTTGTAATCATGATTACTAGCTTTTAAAAGATGCAAATTGCATTTGAGAATTGAGCTGTTTAGCGTGCTTGTTAGAGATCATATTTAACAGCTGTGGATGTAAATCACAGATAACTTTTGCCTCATGGAGAGTCTTTAACCTTCGAAAAACCTTTTGAGAAATACTTCTGCCTATCCTCACTGTCCTATTTTTGTGTCACCTGTTCTTTTTGCGGATACAGACTAACACGGCTACTACTCTGAAACCTATTTTTGTGTGTGTCTCTTCCCTAGATTTAATTCTAGGGATCTTTGTTTGAAAATATAGGATCTTCTGTTTTGTAGGAGCTCTTCTGCTTTTCTATATTCGTCACCTGGAGTTGGATTTCTTTGTGACAACACAAACCTCACAACCATTTTAACTTCACGTGAGGGGATCGCAGCAGGAGCATTTACTGCTTTTAGGAGCAAAGATTGTGTTTTCATGTGAACTTCCCTGGTAGCAATAAACCGTAATAGTAAACAAGCAGAATGTTTTTCAGTGAATCTCTAAAAAACAAACCTCGAGTGTTTGCAATATAATTAAGCCTGGATGTGAATTGGAAGTTTACTTTTCCTTCTACAACCCCTTAGTGAGTCTCTCTGGAACACCAGCAGAGGGCATCTGCCTTTCCTTTATCTATCCAGTGTACATTTCAGAATGTTTCCCTCAGGGAAAGAGAAATTAGAACATGCTTCTGAATGGGAAAATAGCAAACTCTTTTCTGAGAGAGGTTATTTTGAGCCCAGGTGAAACTGGGGAAGCTGTATGTACTGATTTTTTATAGCCTCTCTCTAGTTAGGGTTGGGTTCCACTTTGCTCTTGGAAAATTATGTATGTATGTGTGTGTGTGTGTGTGTGTGTGTGTGTATATGTATATGTATGTACACACACACACATACATATATATGTATAGGTAGGGTAAAACACTTGAATCCATTTTCTATGGTTTAGTCTATCAGTTTAAAAAAAAGTATTTTAATGATACTGAGACTTTTCCATTTGGTGATTTAGAAATAACCGAATTTAACATACAAGCTAGGTCTGTCAAGCGATTAACAAAATTAATGATCATTAATCGCACTGTTAAACAATAATAGAATACCATTTACTTCAATATTTTTGGATGTCTTCTACATTTTCAAATATAATGATTTCAGTTACAACACAGAATACAGAGTGTACAGTGCTCACTTTATAATCATTTTGATTACAAATATTTGCATTGTAAAAAACAAAAGAAATAGTATTTTTCAGTTCACCTAATACAAGCACTGTAGTGCAATCTCTTTATCATGAAAGTTGAACTTACAAATGTAGAATTATGTACCAAAAACAACTGCATTCAGAAACAAAACAGTGTAAAACTTTAGAGCCTACAAGTCCACTCAGTCCTATTTCTTGTTCAGCCAATCGCTCAGACAAACTAGTTTGTTTGCATTTGCAGGAGATAATGCTGCCTGCTTCTTGTTCACGATGTCACCTGAACGTGAGAACAGGTGTTCGCATGGCACTGTTGCAGCCAGCGTCACAAGATATTTACATACCAGATGCGCTAAAGATTCACATGTCCCTTCATGCTTCTTCCACCATTCCAGGGGACATGCTGATGACAGGTTCTGCTCAATAACAATCCAAAGCAGTGCTGACCGATGCATGTTCATTTTCATAATCTGAGTCAGATGCCGCCAGCAGAAGGTTGATTTTCTTTTTTGGTGGTTCGAGTTTTGTAGTTTTCGCATCGGTGTGTTGCTCTTTTAAGACTTCTGAAAGCATGTGCCACACCTCATCCCTCTCAGATTTTGGACGGCACTTCAGATTCTTAAACCTTGGGTTGAGTGCTGTAGCTAGTTTTAGAAATCTCACATTGGTACCCTCTTTGCATTTTGTCAAATCTGCAGCAGAAGTGTTCTAAAAATGAACAACATGTGCTGAGTCATCATCTGAGACTATTATAACATGAAATATATGGCAGAATGTGGGGAAAACAGAGCCGGAGACATACAGTTCTTCCCCAAGGAGTACAGTCATAAATTTAATTAACACATGATTTTTTTTAATGAGCGTCATCAGCATGGAGGCACTTTCTCTGGAATGGTGGCCGAAGCATGACGGGTCATATGAATGTTTAGCATATCTGGCACGTAAATACCTTGCAATGCCGTTTACAAAATCCCATGCGAAAAATCCCATGAGTGGACTTGTAGGCTCTAAAGTTTTACATTGTTTTGTTTTTGAGTGAAGTTATGTAAAAACAAACAAACAACAAACTATATTTGTAAGTTGCATTTTCATGATAGAGATTGCACTACAGTACTTCTATGAGGTGAACTGAAAAATACTATTTCTTTTGTTTATCATTTTTACAGTGCAAATATTTGTAATAAAAAATAATAGAAAGTGAGCACTGTACACTTTATTCTGTGTTGTAATAGAAATCAATATATTTGAAAATGTAGAAAAATATCCAAAAAGATTTAATAAATTTCAATTGATATTCTATTGTTTAACAGTACGATTAAAACGGCAATTAATTGTGATTAAAAAAATTAATTTTTTTGAGTTAATCGTGTGAGTTAACTGCAATGAATCGACAGCCCTGATACAAGCAGATCAATAAATGCTGCCTTGTGAAAAGTATTTCTGGCAACATTGTTTTTCACTTTCTTTTTTTAAATCTTAGATCGTATAAAAGTGGGTCCGGTGTGAACAATAGAAGAACAGAACTGTTCCTGAAAGAACATGAGCACCTTCGAAAGTAGGTTTTCTTAAATATGTGGATGAACCATTCTTTTTCTTACGGTAAAAGAATAAGAACAGCATCTACAGTTACCGTGCCTAGGATAAAGATTACAGGAGCCATTCATCCTCATGCTTCAGAACATAAAAACCAAGCTCAACTGGGGTCAGGGAGAAAATCTCCTCCATAATATTCTGCAAGGTGCTAGGACACTACTTGGGTTTAATACTTTCCTCTGCAGCATCCAGCATATGGCGCTACTGAACACAGGATAGTTGGCTAAGTAGCCTGTACCAGTATGGCAGTTTCCTTGTGAGTTTAGATGTTTTGTGGCTGAAACTACTAATTAAAGGCTAAATGGAAGAATTCTCTCAGGGCAGCAAATGAATTATTTTGTGTTCTGAACACTTCCATTCCTCGGTTTTGCAGCTACTGTATATCCAGCTAAGTTGTGCTGTAATTGGAAGAATCTTTCCCTGTGTAACTGCAATCATATTTTAACTGAAATGCTTTGTTTAATGGTTATTTTTTGTTGTTTGCGCTTCCTTCTTATTTCAGTTTAATGAACATTGGAAGTTGGACAATTTCTGCTTAGATTTCCCCAAAATAATGATCGGTTTATAATCCTATTGTGTTTTTGCTGATGAAGTGTTGGATAGAAGATTTTTAAACAAACAAGATTTACACAGACCAGATTGAAATATATTAGTGGCCAGGTTCTAATGAACAAAGTAAACTCTTTAATGTACGTTACATAGGAAAGAACACAGGGTACAAGATTGTTACACTGAGGTCACGTATAAACATTTCTTTGCCACCAGCAATAGCAAATTTTGCTGTTGAAAGTGTTTGGGGATATTTTACAAGCTGATTTTGTTGTTGGCTGTGTGCCTCTTCTTACTCTGTGATTTTTATTTAATCCTTTTTTTAAAAACAGTCTTTCTGTATTAGCAATACCAGCATATGCCTGTCTGATAAGATGAATGTACAGCCGTCTTCGTAGTTGATTCTATGCTGTTCCACCTAGAAGCTGACATATGTGGGGGTGGGGGATAGCTCAGTGGTTTGAGCATTGGCCTGCTAAACCCAGGGTTGTGAGTTCAATCCTTGAGGGGGCTACTTAGGGATCTGGGGCAAAATCAGTACTTGGTCCTGCTAGTGAAGGCAGGGGGAGGGGGCTGGACTCGATGACCTTCAAGGTCCCTTCCAGTTCTAGGAGATAGGATATCTCCATTAATTTAAATTTAAATATACAAGGGCTGTCTCCCAATTGTAAGAAGCAGTGTACTGCTGTACCTGTTTTTCTCAGTACTGTCTATTCCTTGTGGAATATCTTCTACGTAACCACTGTATGTGCAAAAAAACTATTCAGCTTTTGTTCTTTATTCTATTTGCCTTTGGATTTCTGCTCTACTTATGTCACTAAATCTTTCTTCTTTTGTGTCTGTCAGTGTTAGACATAGAATGATAACCTGCTTTTCACTTGTCTATGCTAAGTGTGCAGAAAAGACTAAATCCACATACCAGAATTACTAATACCCTTAAATACATCTAAAATTGATATCTTTTTTTTTTTAACCAAAACTAAAAAGGCAGCCCAAAGACTTCTCCTTAGTTCTGTTTTTCTCAATCTAACTATGAAGGACTTCATCTATTTGTAAAGTAGATGATCTCTGTTACTCTCCATCCATAGGGAATTGTAGTTTTGAAAGTTTGCCTCAGATACCAAGTTACATGGTCTCAAAGCTCTAGGAACTCAATGATTTCAACTGTGTGTGTATGGGGAGTTTGAAACAAGCACATTCAATCTGTTTTTCTTGTTCAAATGAGATCTAACTAATCAGCATGCACACTGGAATTTATTCCTCCTTTATGTTTAACACTTTTCTGTCCAAAATGATGCTGTGCTGCCAGGCATGAAAAATGGAAATATGCACAAAAACATTAGGGTGAAAAGGAGCAAAATCCCACGGAACGGTGTCACAAAGCTGTGGCTCTTTAGGCATTTCCTTTCATTCAGGATGTAGTCATATGGTCTCATGCTCAGAGTCTAACTAACTGATAGCCATATTTGGGGTTGAGAAGGAATTTTCCCCTGGGTCAGATTGGCAGAGATCCTGGGGGGGGTTTCGCCTTCCTCTGCAGCATGGGGCACGGATCACTTGCAGGTTTAAAATAGTGTAAATGGTGAATTCTCTGTAAATTGAAGTCTTTCTTTAAACCGTGATTTGAGGACTTCAGTAACTCAGCCGGAGGTTAGGGGTCTATTTTAGGAGTGGGTGAGGTTCTGTGGCCTGCAATGTGTAGGAGGTCGGACTAGAAGATGACCATGATGGTCCCTTCTGACCTTAAACTCTATGAGTCTATATTTGTGTAGAAAAGGCTTGGGTTTCAAAGAAACACAGACTTCTATGACTTAGTATGTTTCCACACCCCAGCCATCGTAAACTATAGGCTGTCACAAGGGGGCAGTATTTCATAGGAAAAGTTTTCATCTGTAGGCTATCTGTTCCTAAAGATAATTTTGTGTTGTAGCCAAGACTATGTAAAAAGCTTTTACAGGAAATTAAAAATACAGTTTTTAGATGGGTGATGAAGTATGGGCAGGCCACAATTTTCCTTGGGATCCCTGGTGGCATTCAGAAATTCACCGGTCTAAAGCATAAGCTAATGATTTTCCTTTAAGTTGCATCTGTTGTTAACCTTTATAATCAAGAATGTTATTAAATTCTACAGAAACAATGCAATAGGTTTAATGTCTTGGAGGTGAACCCTAATAGAAATTGAGTGCACTGATGAAGAACAAGGAGTGCTTATTAGTCTGAATAAACTTGTTTGTTCCCATATCATAAGGATTAAAAGCAAGTGTTAAGTAATGTTATAAATTTGTCATTTTCTGGAAAAAAAAATGCAAATAATTTCCTCTTGCAGTTCCTCTAAAATACACTTCTGATAAGTGCATAGAGAGGAAATTATCAACAGATCTTTAAATGGCCCTAAAATAGTGCAATGAAGGCACCCATTACATATCTTGTATGTTTCATCTGATGAACATTTTTAGAAATAATCAGGTCAAGCACCTTACAGAGGTATTGGTTACTTTAATCTTTCCTGGGACAAAGTTTCATTGTGGTGATTAACTTATGTTGGCTCATGACTTTTATTCTTTGATAGCAGTCTGATTTCACAGTAAGGATGATCCTTTTCAGACGGCGGGTCAGAGTATTCCTGTGCCTGTGTGTGTCTACAATGTATAAAATATTAAAGGGTTCTTCAGGCTTATTTAATAGATCATTTGGAGAAACAGCTGTGCTGCTATTATTTCTCTCTCTCAAAATATGCCCAGTTGACACTCAACTAGATATTTTGTTGAGTTGTGATCTCTTACTGTAACAGATAATGTGAGGTTTAGAATTAATAGAGTTGTTTGCATCTTAAATCTAGTTAATAAAAATGCTGCTATTTATCTGTTCTCAAAATATACTTGACTAAAAATGAATTTGGTAAACTTCCGTACTCGATAGAATTTTCCCTGGTAGCCATTCATCTTACAGAAGATGGTGCCCTTTTCGGTTGATGAAGTACAGGTAGCTTTCTTGCCTGACTTGTGCTTCACTGTAGGCCATTATAATCAGTCAGCCAATGTAAAATGCTGAGCTGAATCATTGTCAGGCTTGTTACTATATTATTTATTTTGAATGAGCCCTCGCATTTCTGGAGATTTTCAAAGGTTATATGAAGATGAAATAGCTGTTAGGGATTCACGTGAAGTATAACTTTTCTTTTATATAGTCACTTAAAAAATGCAGGTTGTCTTACCGCTGTGTGAGATTTTTATTTTCACACACATCCCTAGTGTGAAATTTACTTGTAGTTGTTCAGAGTAGTTAAACGCAATGCAACAGTCAACACTTAAAATTCCAATTCAAATGGAAATAAATACTTCAACACCTATGTAGTGATTTCTGCTTACTTTTTCAGAGCAGTTTTTTTTAAGTGTGGAAGAAATTGCTACAGCATATATGGGAAGAGTTGCAACAGCAACCACTAAATATGCTGGCCTAGATATTAAAACTAAAGCTGACCCTTAGTCCTACATTTAGTTGAAACTATTTGGAACTGGGGAGTTCCAGTCATTCATCCATCACAAGTCAGTTTCTTCTTATTACCTTCATATAAATTAATACTGTAGCTGCATTAAATAAAATGCTCTTCAAAACATTTTCCAACCAACCCTCCAGCCTTCTAGGCAAAAGGAAAACATCTTCAGAAGTAGAGAGAACATCTTCCAGGGACTGATTGCAAAATGTAAGAAGATTTTTTTAATTAAAACATTAAAAACAAAAATGTATAAAAAAATTATATAGAGTGAGAAGTTATTCTAAATGTGTTGGAAACCCAGAGGAAACAATGTCATGGCAGAACATGGAAGGGCACACTGCAAACTTGAGATAACTCTGAAGTATGTGCAGAAATGTGGTGTCAGAGCATAAGAAAACTGGCAAGAAATCAAAAGCTTGCAAGATATTCAGAACTTTTCAAGTGAGAATCCTTAGCTCAAAAATAGATATTGGCATAGAAAATATTAAAGGATTTCAACATACTTGTCATCAGAGAAAGTAATTAGTGTGATATTACTGCCAAGAAGCTGTGGAAGCTGGCGAATGGTCCATAGAAACCAGAAGGAGCTAGCAAATTATACCAAATGTGTTTCTGACAAAACTCTGAATTTTGAGATGCTCAGGACCTGCTTGCTGAGGGTGTGCACTGCAGACAGGCTGTGATGCCAGGCCATTTGGTAGAGATAGCTGAAGTGTCTGAATCAACTATGAAGGTGACAGTAAGAGAACTTAAATATTTAAAAAATAAAATGAAATTGAGAAGGCTGTGGCAGAGCTCCTGAGAAAACATTGGTACTGTATCTCAGCCTTGTGGAATTCTTGCCAATATGAAGCACCATTTTGACCCTGTCATTGATATAGTAAATACTTCAGCCTACTGCATGTTTATTTTAAGTCCTGGTAATGGCTGGTTGTAGTAAGAATTGACATGGTTATCCACTGTATTTAACTACCTTCTTCTACAAGGCACAATCAGGAGAGCTGGTGGTTCCCATGGGAGATGCTATGTAACAACGTTTTTGAAGGAGTACTATGTGCTTCTCCCTAACCAGTCTCTGTCATATGCCATTATCAGATCCATTGGCTATAGTTCACCCAACAGAGTCCAGGCTCATCCTTTACCCCTTCTTCTTCTGTATGAGAGGGGACCAAAAGGAGACAACGGTAACTCCTGGCAATGTTCTCTTTGCTCTGAAAACATTCCTCAGAAATCACATTGGCAAGTACTAGATCTTTCGGTCTACAGTGGCGTCTGATTGATGGTAGAAACTGGAAGAGAACCAGCAAGAAATGCAATAATTTTTCTGCACTTCAGGGGTGCTGTGAGTGTGGCTCTCTGAGGACTTTGTGGAGGGACACGGAATCTCTTCTACGGTAACTCCTGCTTTGTTTCTAAATTTACCTTTTTTACTCTTTCCCCACAGTGTGAAAATAACCCGCACCATGATCATTCTAGGGAGGAGTAGTTGTTCATTGAGGCACTCTGGGACAGGAGCTTGAGCACTCATAGGGATAGCAGTTTGACCATACTATTGATTTCATACTGTAGGGCTAAACAGTTGTTGCAGTTTTCTATGGGGGAAACCAACTGCTTCCTTTGCTTTGAGACTGAACGGAAGTAAATGTTAAAGGCAGCGGCTTAAAACATTCAGTAATGTGGAAAAAAACCACTCCCAAGTTGGCATAAACTATTGAAGCTTGATTTAGTAAAACGCTAATCAGGCACTTGAAGAAATTGCTAGGAATGTTCACTCACTGGAATTTCTAAAGCCTCTTCTGTGGATTCAGCTTTTTTTTTTCTTTTCTTTTTTCTCAAAATCCAGAGCACTCAAAGGCCTTCATGCAGCATATTAATCTGCTACATTTAGTAGTGTAATACATTTGTTATCTCTTCTGGAAAGATGATGTGAGTGCAAAATGGAGAATTGATTTGCTTGGTAATACGTATGTAGATGAATTGTAAAGGGGAGGAAAGTTCAGAGATGTTTACATACAATAGTTTGGGTGAAAAGAACCCCCTACCCACAGCTGGCTTAAGTTCCTAGAGAATTTTGACATCCCAACCATTGTGCGGACTCCCGGCATGCCTGTAGTATGCAAAATTGCTACCAGTGGTGCATAAGTGATTGTGCCATCATGCGGATTGCACTTGCCCTGTGTAGGGCTGACCAGTATCTGCTGGTACAAATGCTAGTTTGGCAGTGAGTGCTGGCATGCATAGTTCAGTTGGTTCTTGCAGTACCATCCCATAGTGCTGCTGCTCAATCTTCATTGATGACTTTAACAGCACAGAGTGCTGGATGCATACAACCCTCAGCTCCGTTTAGCCTTCCGACTCCTGTTCTGGCAGGCTCAAGAGCAACAGGGTTTCCAAAGACACTGGGGGAATTTGTCTGGTTCTGCACCTTCCAACTGATCCCTTCACAATTGTGAATTGAAGGAATTCCATTATTTCTGTAGCTCCTTTAATTCTGAGCTTTAAAAGGAAATCAGACTTGTAGGTCAAGGGCGGTTTTCCACCTCTCTGGACAGGTAAATGAGTTGTTTGGGGCTATGGATAGGTTGAGGTAAGAGAGAATCATGTAAAGGTCTCAGTAGTTAAGGGGGGAAGACCAGAAATTAGGTGAAATATTGTTCTGTTTTTGCGTTCCCATCTTATGCAGAGGCTCCAAGACTAATAGATAAATGTGTGCGCTTCACTTGTGAAAATTTGCTTCTCTCAGGTTCTCACAGTTAAACAGGCAAGTTTGTCCCGCTTTTCCTGTTAGTATATTTTTTGGCAAGGTGAGCAAATAAATCATTATCTTTCTCGTAGTACTGTTTTCTGTCAAAAAGAAGCAGCATCCTTAATGATGAATGGACAATATTTAACCATTTAGAAACCTCCTTGGAAATGCTGTCCTAAGAGGAAAGAGCCCTGTCCGCTCAGCATTTACTTTTGGAAAATGTAGCACTGGGAAGTTCTACAGTAATTGACCAGGAGTTGTATCCTAAATCAGCAGAGGAGGAGCTAATGTGTTCGTTTAAACTGGCAGTATAGAGTGTGTGTGAATGTTTTCTTCATATCACATATCTGCAGTTTATGTGGATTAAATGAATGCTGTTTGCTGACATTGATGGTTGGGTGTAAACCATTTTATCTATCCTTTCTCCGACTTCCAAAAATTCATATCGAGAGAGATTTTATTACACACATTGCACTCAGTGAAGAACTAAGTGAAGCACTCCATAGATGTGTTTAAACGTAATACATCAGCTCTTGCTGTGATGTATCTGTATTGTCATTTGGGGTCACTGCATCATTGACTTTTGGCTCCGCTGCTTTATTTTCTTTTGAATATCTGTCCTTCCCTTTATGCACTGGCTTAGATAAAAGTGCACACCGTTGATAGGTTTTTCTTTTCAAGGGTTTTATAAGGCCGTATGTATTATTTAATTTTGATATTTCAGTTCTCCAAGGTCTCTGAATCAGCCACTGTTATCATCTAGCTTACAAAATAATCTACACTAGAACTAAAAGAGGCGTTTGTGTAACTTAGCTGAGGGACACATTCTCCCAAGTGCTCAAAAATCTCTGTGGAGCTAGAGTCTTCATGAGACCCGCTAAATTGACACTCGCTGCATTGATTGCAGCAGCACCAATCTATCGGTGAGTGTAGATATGCCCTTAGCATGCGGCCCTGTTCCTTTGCCTTCTCTTAGGTAGCAAGACTCCTAATCTGACCCCTCAGGCTGTCCCTAGAAGCAGATGGGAAGGAGGCGGAGCCATGAGCCAGCACCAGGTGATTGCAGGCTCTCTCAACCACAGTTTGAGACGTGCTAAAGTAGGGTGGTGTACTTTTTTTTTTTTTTTAAAGCTGCTGCTGAGTAAAGTTCTTTAAATTGTGGTTTAATTTGGAGGCAATATAACCTCATTCAGTTACTGTAACAGTATGAAGCCCATTTATCTTTGTCATGCTGTTGTCCTAGCTTTGATACAGTTTTTTTAACCAAAGCAGCTTCTTATATTGTCATTTTCTTTCCTCATAGATAGTTATGAAGAAATCCGCAAAGACTGAAAGAAACCAGCTATAGTAAATGCAATTAATTTGGAATATTTTCCCGTATAAGTTTCTGATGTGACGTACTTTGATTAGCCACAAACGTACTGTGTGCTTCTAATACAAGGCCACACTACATTGTCTACTGAACTGGAAGGCAGACAGTGAGAAGGGATTCAGAAAACTAGGTTAAAATGTCTGTGTGCTGGGCATTAACTACAAGAGGCCGTGTAGCGTTGTTGGGTAGTTTTTTTTCCCCAAGTGCAGTTAAATACCATCAGTTTGTGTCTTCCTCTTCCCATGTGCAATTTGAATGACACACATAAATAGGCTGACACGGATAAAGGATGCTAATAAAGGATTATTCATGCTACAACTAACTGATGAGAGAGGCTAAGGCGATTACTTTGGCTTCTGTGTGTCGTAAATGGCCTCTCTAAGCAGAATTTTGAACGTCCAAAAAGACCAATTTTGGAGAGGACCTTGTGTATATAATCATCTGCATTTATACACTTTCCTCCTCAAGCTATAGACAGCATATTTATGCTTAGTGAATTTAGACTCTTGAGTCAGAATTTCTTTAGACTCTTCATTTCAGGTGTTAGGCAGGAATCCAAATTGATTCTCACTTTCCCAGTGTTCACAGATGGCATATAGCACAAATGAAGATACTGTAGTTCTGAGGTTGCAAATCTTATGAATTTGGGCCAGCTTGCGTGAAGGAGGAGGTAGGAAGCGGCGAGGTGTTCTAGGACGCTTGTTAAAGCTTATGCTTTTTAAAACTTAGCAAGAATGCGTACATAATTCTTTATTACCATCACTTTACTATTTATTAAGCGCTGCTGGTGTGCCTGGTGCAGTATAAAATACACATAAGTGGTCCCCTGCTCCATGAGCTTAGTCTGAAAGATAAGACTGGACACAGAACGGGATTTGGAATAGTAAGTTGACAAACTCATACATAAGTTTGTCTTTTGTTTGGGGGCCTTCAGGGGAGTGATTTAAATGAAGGGAGAGTGGGTGTCTGGCGCACCGAGATTGGCATAGTTTATCTAAAGGTACATGATAATTCAAAGTGTTTCCAGTTTCTAAACATATTTATCCTTGCTGATTTTATTTTTCTAGGGAATTTCAAACCAGACCATCCTCCAAATTTTCCTGATTACCCTCATCTGTCACTGTGTCCTTCCTTTAACTGGGTTTGTGTGTATTGACTCCATGGGCTTCTTTTAAGAGCCTATAAATGGTGCTCCACCATCAGCTGAAGGGGCTATGTCAGAATGACACGAGCCACTTCTCCTCAAACGGTATGTCTACACTGCAATTAAAAACCCGCAGCTGGTCCATGCCAGCCGACTTGGGCTTTCAGGGCTCCAGGCTAAGGGGCTGTTGAACTGTGTTGTAGATATTCAGGTTTGGGCTGGAGCCTGAGCTCTAAGACTCTGCGATGTGAGAGGGTCCCAGAGCTCGGGCTGTAGCCTGAGCCCAAACGTCTACACCACAATTAAACAGCCATTAGCCCAAGCCCCATGAGCCTGTCTTAGCTGGTGTGGGCCAGCAGTGTGTGTCTGATTGCAGTGTAGACATACTCAAAGGGTCTGCCTCTCCAGCACTCGCAGGTGTATCTCATAATAGTTATCCACAAGGCTGCCAAGCCATTGCAAATATTACTTAATAGATGATAAGTCATATCTTTCAGAAAAAAGCTTCATAGCTCATATGAATGTAATTCTATAACTATATAAGCCAGTCATTGAAATACTTTGAGATTTTGGGAAAGTTCAAAGCTTGCAGGCAGTGGAGAGAGATGCTCTCTTATTATTTATAAATAACTGAAATAAAAGCATATGAACATCAGCCAATCACTCCAGCATTTAAAAGCGTTTTCCCCTTTAAAAATGGAGTTTGAGGTTTATTAGAATAAAATTACCATCTGATTGCCTTTCATCCCTACATACTTAATATTGAAGTTTCTTCAAAAACATGAGGATCCAAAAAAGCACCCTTTATAAAGAAAAAGGGTTATTATATAGAACACGCTATTTGTGCCTGACATTGACTTTGCATCGAGCTAAATCAATGAGATTTAAGAGGTTAACATGTATTCTTTAATCATTGTAATTAATCACTATGGTTATCTGAAAGCATTAGCTTTTTAAAACCAAATGTGTGGTTTCTTTCTAACTGTCTTGTTAGCTGTGTGGATTGGGGATACACTCATGTGCATGATCCTGCCACCAGAGTTGAGGCTCTGTAAGAATGTTAATGTGTAAGTGCCATTTTGAAGACCTGGGACGTAACCATAATAATCTGAAACTTTTGATTTAAAAAGACAACAAGATTTGGCTAGTTATTACTCTCTTTTCTGACTTAATCAATTGTGTTATTTCACATGAAAAACAGCCTAGATATTTATCTTTGAAAAGTCATAACTTGGCATCCTTAAGACTACTTCCATATAAAAAGTCAAATTAGGGAAGGCGAACATGTATTTCAACATAGAATTAAAGAGAATGCCAGCTTTGACTAACTAGTATTAGTTTGCTAGACTGATGATTAGGAGTAATTATGGTGAATCATGTTAATCTCAAATATTTTCTGCAATGATATTCTGCGTTAAGGTCAACATCCAATCCTGCTTTGTGCTATCATGTCTAGATATATTACAGGTCTTAGATCTGTGTGGTGGTAGGTACCAGCTGAGCTGTAATACCCTGTGAGAACAGGCAGAGTTAAAGAGGGTGCATCAGCCTGGGCTTTGAATTTGTATTTCTTTTTAGGAGCTGGCTATTACTAACATGACTGTGCAGTCTGTATTGTCCACCAGCTATTAAGAGAAATCTCCTGCACTGTGATGGTATGATCCAGCAGATCCCCTGGCATTGGAGTTACCATTTTCCCTTGAATAAGTCTCATAAGTTGGGAATCTTGCAAATAAAAAATCAGTCACATAAGAGCCGGCACATTTTAAAAACCCTGAAATCTTTGACTTGGCATTTATGCTACAAGCTTCACTATGAAGTTTCTTCATTTATCTTTTTTTTTTTTTTTTTTTTTTTTTTAATAAAGTTAAATCTAGTATTGGCACTTGACATTCTGAGATAATTTAGGTGAATTTTGTGTAACTTGTCTGTGTAGTGACATAGGTTATCCCTAACATAGGCTGCAGATTAATAGTTGCCAAGCAGTCATTCAGTGAGCTGTAACAGCTAACCCAATACTGTAGTCAGACCCTTTCTTAGGCCCATGGAGACATGTTAGCTAGCTCAAATATAGTGAATCACTAGAGCGTACTAGGTTTCAGTTGTTTTGTCTGCTTTGTTCATCCATTTCCTATCCCCCCAGGAGGATCTCCTGCAATAGCAGGGTACAGTGAAAAATAAGAAGTCAGAACTGGCTGTGGGCCTCCCTTAAATTCATATCTGTCAGAGCATACTATGTGCTATTAAAAACAACAACCACCACCTAAAGAAAACATAAGCTACTACCCAACCAACAGTTCATACATATCAGTTACATTGGTTGCATCCTGAAAAGAAAGTTATTAAACAAATTTTTTCTTGAATGTTTTCCTAATGGCTGGTTTGCTTTTCAAACACACGGCTCCAGCTACAAACTGTTTTAAATATTGTGATTGTTGTGCTAATTTGATACCTTGGTATGATTTAAAATGAAATACACAGACAAAGTTTGGCAGCTAACAACATTGGCTGTAATTGTGCAAACTTCTCCACGGAATGCATCTAGACCTGGAGAATACTGCTAATTCGGGTTTCGTCCTTCCCACTTCAGTGGTATCAATATACCGTATTCCTGACTTGCGTTTATCCCTTTTTTTTGGGCCAGTCATGGGCACATCCTCTGCCTTACCCTTACTCTTCATTCTTGACTTATGCAGTACTCTTTATTCTAGTCCAAAGACGCTTCTGAATGGAGACTATCATGTTGAATTAATGAATTTAGGACATGGACAAATGATCATTAAAGTCTAGGTTAAGAACCCCAGAATAATTTTTGCTTTAGATCTAGGTAGAATGGCCTTCCCTAATTTGGCTTTTTATATAGAAGTAGTCTTAAGGATGCCAAGTTACAACTTTTCAAAAATAAATAACTTAGTTGTTTTTCATGTGAAATAACCAAATTGATTAAGGCATAAAAGAGAGTAATAACTAGCCAAATGTTGTTTTTTTTAAATCAAAAGGCTTAAATGTTTAAAAAGACATTACATTTAGAAATAACTGCAGATATTAAAAAAACTAACCCTCCAACGCACCTGTTGGAAGTAGGTAAATGTTATGATACAGAAAAGGGAAATTTGGCACAAAGGGGGAGTGAGTTGCCCAAGATCAAAGAGCGCAGAGCTGGGAATAAAGTCCAGCTCTGACTCCCAGTTCTCTGCGTTAACCTAGAAACAGTACTACGGGGTGTGTGTGTGTGTGTGGGGAATTTAACCATACATCAAGGAAAGTTAAAAAGCCACATGTGCTTGTGCATCAGGTTGCCTGTTTCTGAAATAAACAAGCAAAAGATGCATGTTTGATTTGCTTCCAGCATTCTTTTGAACTCCGATTCTTAACTAGAACAGCTTTGTCCCCCAAGGTTTTTATTGAAATTAGGAGCCTAACAATTATTGAAAGTCTTTGACATGGGTTAGCTCTAATAAAGCAGAAGCACATCTTGAGCAGAGTGAGTGACTGCTTTGTTCTGCAGCATCACTTTTGTTTACAATTTTTGAAAAAGCTATTTTATTTTTTAAAGGAGCCTCCCACACTGAGTTCAGTGTTCAGAGTTTATGCTGAATAGATGCTTTATAAAATTTGCCTCCCCTGTTTGTAGTTTTACGTCTTGTTGGTGTCTTACTGTGAAGTACCCGTCAGTCAGTCTGTAGCAATTTAAAAGCCCGTTTTGAGTAACATCAAGGCATTTACTTACCACCTCAGCACAGCATTTTAATGAAATGAATATCTAACTGTCAGCTTTGTGTACTGAGAAGTGATTTGTCCAATGCTTGAAATATGTGGTGTTGCAACTACCCAGTCTCATTTTCTTCATAAACTTCATAACAGAGGCAACTCTTTACATTGATGTCTTCTATAATCACTTTGTATTTTGTAGGTATTTACTATTTCAGGGAGCAGTCTCACCTCTCATCAAACAAGACAGTAGCAGTTGTAATAGTTGATATACTGTGTGTGTGCATAATGTATGTGAACACTATTAATTGACAGGAAAGAAGACCCTTATGCACTGTTGTGTGGGCTGAAAAACATTTTAGTGCAAAACAGTAAGTAAAGAGCTTACAATGCTGTTACCATGTATTCATATCTATTTAACTTCAGCTAGCATGAAATTAAGACTACATTTCTGGTGTGGGGGTTATTTGGTGCGTCTGTGAAAATTAGCAGGATATTGCATTATTGTAGTTTTCATTACCATGGGGTTGCCCTGTTTTAAAACTCATCACAACTCTGGCTGATAAGTTATTGCAGAGGTGGGGTGCCTTTGAAAACTGGGTTTTGCAAGTATTTTATTATTTATTCATTGAGAAAGTGGTGGGAATGGGTTTAGAACAGACTCTAGTAGAGTAACCCGGAATTCCCAGTATAAATAATGTACATTGTTTAAAGAATGTTCTTGGATCTTTAAATGTCTCGTACTTTTGTAGATGCCTATTATACATCAGTGGTTGTGTGTTTAGCCCCAAAGGACTTAACAGATTTTCTATTAGAGGAAAGTCTCTTAGAGGAGGGTGAAACAAACTTGTCCAGCCCATCCAAAGGACTGCTGCTGAGATCATTGTCCTTTCCCTCCAATCTATTGCTGGGATTTGCAAAGGAGTCCAAGGAAGCTAGGTGTAACTCCCACTGCAGTGCAATCAAATTTGGGCACCTAAGTCCCTTACGGCATCTTTGGAAATGCCAGCCTCATTCATGCCTTTGGGATGGCATTATGTACACTTATGGAGCTATATTGAAATAATGGTTTCTGAATCCATCCCCTGTTTTTCTGGAGATGTAAATAATCAGAGCTGACTGGAAAACGGAAACCCTTTCTAGCGAGAAATTTCATATTTTTTAAAAAAATGTTCATCCTGAATGAGGGTGAAAAGTGGACTGCAAAAATTTTCATGGGAAGGGATTTATAGAAAAATTCAGGAGAACAAAACTGAGATTTTTCTGCTTCTCAACTGCCCACCTTGAAGACTTTTGTCAATTTCACTTCAGGAAGTGAAATTGACAAGAGCCTTCCAGCCTGGCTGCTGGTGAGGCGGAGAGCTTGGGTGTTCAGAGTATCTGGCAGCGAAGGTTGGGGAAGGCAGGGAGACTGAAAGCTAGGGAGGCAGTGTCAGGGCACTCAGCTTTGTGGAGAAGAAACCTGCATAATTTTTATAGTCAAGGGCAAGATTTTGATGAGATGTCATTTCATTCTTCATGTTAGGGACTTCCTCATAGCAGTCTCGTTCTGTCGTCGTGAACCTGATATATTGATCTGCTTCACTGTAAACACTTCTGATGGGAGATGCAAAATGTTGGGTTAGGAATATTAGTATATTCCTAAAATTGACATTCATAATTTAGGGCAGTGTTAACTTTATTGCTTACATGAAGCCATCTGCTTTCTGAAAATTAGCTGACTTCAAAACAGAATCTAAGAGGGCGAAGGATCCTGTTTCAGTGTAGACATCTTTCACTTTTTTGCCAGCAAAACTATTAGTTGAGTCTTTAGATCTTTAAGGCCAGAAGGGATGATGATCATCTAATCCAGTCTAGTCTAGTCTCAATCTTTTCTTTCTGAGCCCCCTCCCCCCCCGATCTAAAAACTCCATGGCGTGGGGTGGGGGGGCTCCTGGCTTCAGATGCCAGAGCGGGGAGCTTGGGGCTCCTGGCTGCAGACATGAGGGGTCGTGGGCTTTAGCCCTGCAGGGCTGGGCCTCAGGGCTTCAGCAAAGGGGGGCTTGGGGCCTCAGCCACAGAGCTGGCCGGGGGGGGGCCTCTGGGCTCCAGATTTCAGCCTTCGGGCAGGGTTGGAGTTTGGGGCTTTAGCCCTGCGGGACTGGGTGAATGGGGCTTCAGCTGGGGGTGGTGGGCTTCTGCCCCACGGGGGCACCAGGGCTCGAGACTCCAGGTTTCAGCCCCGCGGGGAGCACCGGGGCTTCTGCCGCAGGGCCCCATGGACCCATTAAACTGGCTCACGGCCCCCTAGGGGGGCATGGCCTCCTGGCAGAGAACCATTGATCTAGTCAATCCTCCAGCATAACATTGGCCATTGAATTTCATTGGCCATTGAAACAGACCTCTTGATGTCCCTGGGGTCTGCATTTTGGTATAGTGTAGTGGCTCGCCCCTTCTAAAGGTGATCTCCTTCAAATCCCCATTGTTAACAAGAACTAGTTTCCATCTCCCTCCCTATCCCCAGCCTCTTTAGCTTTGCTGTCAGGTTAAAGGTGAAGAATGCTCTTCTTTCACTTGAGAGACTTGTTTCTATTGAGTATAATTTCACCTTTGGAAGAAAGCCAGCTTGTACTATCAGCAGATAAAAAGACAAGCCTGAGAGTGCAGGAAATTTTACAAGAAATCAAGTTGGCAAAACACCATTGCAGATCATCATACATTACTGAATTGCATCTCAAATTTGGGCTACAGATGATTTAAATGTAGAGTGCACTTTAAAGTTTAAAACTGACAGACATTCAGTGTGTTGTGTATTTACCCCTGCAATTATAGGAATCATTTTTTGAAACATAATGAATGGGCAGATAGTTGCTATATCAGTAATTTGGCCAAATCCCTAGCTGGAAGCCCCATGCTTTACTGCATCCATCTCTCTCTCTCTCCCTCTCTCTCTCTCTCTCTCTCTTTTTAAAAAAAAAAAGGGACAGCGGATGAAGATTCACAGAATTGGGGAGGCAGAGCACATTAAGGCTTTCTACAGAGATTTTTTTAATAGAGTTGTGAACAGAATAGTATTAAAAGAAAAACCGCAGTGTTCATCTTTCATTCTTTGTTGGTTTTGCTGGAAATGACTTGCATTAATACCCTGAGCAACATTTAGGGCTGTTGTTTGCAGGACAATAATCCTTTTGAAGATATTAATCTTGCAGTCCTTCTCTTTGTCTCTCCCACCTATAAAATAGGTAAGCATTATTATGCCCACTTGACAGAGGAGTGAACTGTCTTACGCAAGCTTACACAGTAAGTGGTTGAACTAGGAATGGGATACAGAAGCCATGATGATCTGTTGTCTGCAAGAGTACAATTAATAGACAACGCTCTTCCCCATGATGCACTTGTGCAGTCCCCTTGTTCAGAGGTGTAGGCAAATTAGTGTGTAGTGTTGTATCTTGATAGACCCAATCTCTTTTGTCAGGTTAGTGTTCAGCTTTTGTGAAGCTGCTCCTTAAAACGTTTACATATGAATGATTAAGTATTGATTGTTTCTTGGACAAAAATATATTCAATTTTTCCCTGGGTTACAACATGTAATGAAAGCAGCACTTGTAATGTTGGGGCTGCATACAGTATGTAAAACTTGAAGAAAAGCCGATATAGTCCATTAGTGATTTACTGGAATTGTTCTGACAGTTGTGGTTAGTGATAATGACTTACAGTAATGGCTGTCCCTGTTTTAGTTCATTTAGTATGTTTCCGGTGGGTAATATACAGCAATTATGGAAGGGTTGGTCTCTCCAGGAACCTGTACTACCAAGAGCAGAGAGCCTCCGAAACTTCATTATGGGGATCTTGGTGCCATCCAACCAATCACTTTTGGGCTCTTACTAGTGATAGGAAACCAGCTGCTTCACTTAAACTTCTGAGGTATAGATGATTTGGGATAGTCTCTGTTTTTATATTAGGCTTTTAACCGTCCTCCTCAGATAAATTGTTTACTGGAAACTAACAGGAAATAAGTGGCTTGGCGGTAGCCTTATAGCAGGGGTAGTCAATTATTTTCTGTCAAGGTCCAATTTTCTTGGTCAAGGACCAGACTCCAGAGAAAATAATAATAAAATACATTAATGACGATAAGTAAATAAAAAGATTTCAGGGTCTGTTCAAAAGCATCTGGCGGTCCGGATTTGGCCCGTGGTCTACCTATTGACTACCCCTGCCTTATAGGATCCCTTTTTTAAAGGACAAAAAGTAAGTAGCCTTTGTTAAATCAGTAGGTTTCTCTTTGTGCTTTAGGCCCAGAATACAGCACTAACGGGTGGGGTATTCTGTCTATAGGTATTGATGCTGGGCTTGTTACTGTAGTATCTGAGCACTTTACAAGTTCTCATTTATAACTTCAGGGTAGTCCTTCCTGAGGAGCCCCTTGGAGAGAGGAAGGAAAGATTTAGATGGCAATTTTGGTGGGTATGAGAGAGAATTGAGGCTGAATGGGAGAGATCATAAATAGTAAGCAAATATGTATCCTGAGCAGCTGAATAATGCTGATTTTTCCTCACACACTAGTCTAATCAGAAAACATTTCATAGATGATGCCAACATCTGCTGTCTGTGAATGTGCCACATAGTGTGGCTCCTGTTCAGTCTCCAGTGTTTTAATAAATAATTCTGCCAAAGCATTTGTGGCAAGTTGTCTAGGAAATGTTGTTGGAATTTTAAATTTGAGGCTTCCCCCCCTTGCTGTTGTTATAAGCATTTCCGGGCATATCACTCAGTGACTGCTTGCCCTGTGTTCTCACTTGCATATTTCTGTGATGCATAAACTGCATGTGACTATCTGGAAAGAAATTAAACTCCCAGTGACATTGTATGCTGACTGGCCAGCGTGAGTGATTATACTTCGATGCCTTTCACTCCAGATTTAACAGATTGCTTATGCTGATGGGAGTTGCATTAGAAGATAAGTTCTTTAGTGCCAGTATTGCTCTGTCGTCTCCCTACCAATTTAGTGTCTGCTCTCAATCTTCATGAAACTCTCTGGCTATCAAATGTTAAATTCCACACTACAGTGATCTGCAGAACAAGCCCACTTGGATGTTTAGCATCTATAAATGGGGTGTTCAATCAAGATTTCTGCATATCTGTGTAATATCTTAATTTTAATGTCCCATGTGCCTGCAAGATATTTGTACAGGTCGTTATGCTTGAGGATTGCAGACATGCTACACCTTTTCATTATGCCTCTGAGAAAGTAAAGTCTGAAAACTCTTACTCTGAGTTTTTTTTATCTTCAAGAATTTGTTTTAATTAACACATGAAGCAAAACCTGCAAGCTTGCAGTTTGCTCAGAGATTTGTGCCTCCTATCCATCTGCTCTCAAAATCGTTTCCGTATAAGGAGCCATTTGTCCCTGAAAACACTCATTTCATCTCAAGTCATTACCTTTTTGACTGATTATCTCTTTTCAGATTTTGTCATGTATATTGATGGAGACCTGAGATTTATACTTTGTAGTCAAATCTATCCCCCTACTCCTCCCTGTTTGTCATATGCTTTTCACATACCTCAAGCTGCTGCTTCCACCAGTACTTTGCTAGAGGCTCAGCAAGGACTTTCCTGTTGTTTGCACAAGGCTCTTTTTATGGTGTTCCCTTTTATGGACAGTAGCATTACAAAGGTGGACATTTTAATTTCATTTTTAGTTTCCTTTTTGGTGGACAAAACATTTTGTTCACTACCACAGAATAAAATGTATTCTAGTTTTCATTCCCTACTTAATCTTAAAAAGTTGAATGATCTAAGGTTTTTTTTCTTTTTGCCCAAAACAAGAGAGATGTTTGATCTTTGCTTTTGATCAACCAGAGCTTTTTACTTTAGAGCCTCCACTTGTTTTTTTCAAAACGATTGAATGGCTGGCCGTACAAGTCAAGTATATCTTCTCCTGGTCGGTATGTTTGTAATATTAAATGCATTTTGTAATATTACATTCCTTGAAGCTTCTAGTTTCCTAGCCTGGTGACCCAGGGCTCTGAATATAGAAATGACCTAATGCAAGCAGTTTGGTGGAATCCAGGTTGTCAATTAATCACACTCCCCCAACTGAAAGATAGGGTGTGCACCCCACCCCAGCCAATAATGTTAACAAGGGCATGAGAGGCCGGTTAGGTCACCTGGCATCACCTGAAAGGGAGGGCCAGGATTAATTGAGAGTGAAGCCCAGCTAGGGAAGTGCTAGGCCAGCACTATAAAGTCAAGAGGCTGAAAGCAGAAGGGGGCTGGAATCTGCAGTCACTTCCTGGAAGGAGGGAGGTCATCAGGAGCCAGGAGAAAGCCCCAAGGGGAGAGTATGCAGTGGGATCTTGTCCTGGAGTAAGGAGTCTGACACAAAGCTAGGAGGGGTGAAGTAGCCATGGAAGTAGAGTAAGCTCCAGTGGTAAACCCAGAAGCAGGAAAGAGAGGATCGGGAGGCTTGGTAGGAAGGAACCCAGGGAAACAGCAACAGGGGAGGGGGACTAAGGACCTAGATTGCTGGTAGAGGGTCTCTAAGCTGGAACCCGGTGTAGTGGGAGGCCTGGGTTCCCCTGCCAGTCACTGAGATAGTGGCACACAGGCCAAAGTGAGGCTGACCAGTCTGGAAATGCATTTGGACAGTGATCCTGTTGAACTGTGTAACTTCAGAAGAGGTGGAACAAACAGTGACCTGGCTGGAGAGCCAAATTACTGGAAGAAAGACTATTGCAAAGCAACCAATGAGTAGCAAGGGGCACCTGTTGCAGTGCGCGCTGCATTCCCAGACCTGCAGTGTGTAGTGAGCCCGTTACAGGGAGAAACAAAGGAAAGCTATTAGCTTTACAAATGAAATGAGCTCCAGCTACGGAAAGAGAGGAAAAAGAGCCAGCAAATGCTGTTAGCCAGTCTACTGTGTGTTTTCTCATTTATATCAAAATGATTCTTACTGTTATGAAATAGGGTCCTGACGTTTATGCTTGAAGCATCTGATTGTATCTCAGAGGTTAAAGTACCCTCCTTAGCCTTCTTTCATAAAAGGACTTTGAGGTATGTACAAATTAACGGTCTTGCTGACACTGACATAACTTTGTTCCCTGTCAAGTAAACCCACTGGGTAAATCCTGGCCCCAGGGATGTCAGTGGCAAAATTCTCATTGGCTTGAATAGGACAAAGATTTCTCCCTTTTTTAGTCATGAAGTGACAGTCTGCATCGGTGATTGAATTCACTGCTATTTAGCTGGCAAACCTGACTTGGGAGGCAAGATATTTGGTGGTTAAAATTTTTGTATTGTGAGCAGGGTTCTCCCCCCCCCCCCCCGCCCCCCATCCCCCAAGCCCTCTCTTGTTTCACTTGATCTATAACTGTCTTTATGTGGATGACAAATTGGAAGAACTTTCCTATTGTTACAGTACTTGCACAAAGGCCTGATTATTTCATATGCATTATTGCTACAGTTGGATTCATGCCATGTGCTATAGTATTTGATTGTTTCAGCATCTTTTCATCATTCCTTTCATAGGTATTTTTAAATGCCGACGTCAAAGCTCCATCTGTGTGGACAGGTGAAAATTCCTGGCATATTGAAACAGATGGCAAATCAGAGTAATATTGCCCTGAACAATCATTGCTTGCTTAGATGTTCACAGAGTAATGTCCACCAGATTTGCAGTTTTCGTTTGGAAAACAGAACAGCAAAGTCATGATATTTTATAAGGAGCACATTTGTCTATGCTTTGAGCTTGTCAGTTAAGCAGGGAAATGAACTACCTCGTGCCTCAGTTAGCTACTAATTGCTTAGTTAAAACAATGAATATGAACTTATTTTCTTTTTCTTGACTTTGCATACTTTTCATATTCTATACCACTTATTAAGGTATGTATAGTGTGTCTGGTTTGTTTTTCTCCTGCCGCATAAGTTTAAATGTCCTTCCATCTTTAGATCAAATTTGAACAAAATTAAATTGTTAATAGTAAAGCACAGTGCATGCTTCCTAAAGTATTGATCAGACATTTTCTGTTCCTTTAACATTTGTACAAAAAAACCTCCTTAGCACATGGGATTCTGATTTCCTCACAAGCAAACAATGTCTGAATAGAACTAGACAAGCTACCTGTAGAGATTTAACTTCCTTAGATATCTGTGAATGTTTAAAATATTTCAATTAAACATTTCAATTGAAATAACTCACGCTTTTGAGACAAATCAGGAAAATTGCAAAATTTTGTTCTGCCATGCTTTATTTGTGTACTTTGAATTACTGAAGTCACCTGAAATCAAACTCTGAAGAATTTTTGCACAAGTCAGCAGATACCTTAGATTCTCTCCATGCTACAAGTGCAGGTGTTCGGTCACCATACTAAATTCTCTGTTTTCACATTTATTTTCTGAGCAGGATAAAGTGTAGGTACTTATATAAAAATAGTAAACTTGTCATTTAAAAACACTGTAAATCAAGCTTCCTTGTTTTAACATCCTTGCGGTAGAGATTAACACAAAATATTCTACTGAGGTGCAGCAAATGTTCAGGAAGAGAGTCAAGACAGTGCTGTGGGTTGAAGCATTAGCCATCCTCTCCTCTTGGGTGGAATTCCAGGAAATGTATGCACACAGTAATACCAGCTTGTGAAAGTAACTTGTGTTAAATGTAGAAGTGTAGTCTAGTAGTTACAGCTTCAGGACTTTTCCTGACTGCCATGTATGTACTGTATGACTTTGGGTGAATCACATAACCGCCCTGTTTCTTGATATATCCAGGTGTAAAATGGATGGAATAAAGCTTACCTATCTCTTGGATGGGTGGTTGTGGAGTTCAATGCATTTTAAAAGCCTTTGATGAGAGAGACCATGTGAATACAGATCATGGTTTGTCAGTAGGACTGACTTCCTATGATTCGACATATGCTCAAGTTTGACTCTCGAAAAGTTTAATACTTCTTTTAAACTTTAAGATTTCTAATACATTGATCTTGTCTCTAAACTACTGCTATCTCTTTAAAGAGTCATGGACAAAATCTCAGAAAAAATGTCTAAGTCACAAAGCAGCTGAGTAACCGTGACTGTAAACTGCATAATTACACATCCTAGTTCACTTTCTGCTGAGGTTTGTACACATGCTGCAGGTTGGTGACTGGAGTATGCTTTAGAAAATACTGTCAATCTGTTTGATTGCCTCTCACTGTGAAGCTGAAGGAAGGAGTGACCTTGGAACATTGAGAAGAAGGATATATTGAAGTAGTTGTGTGCAGTAGATTTGCATGAATTCCCAGCTTCAAGGAAATTTACGTGACAAGAATAGAAGGGTCGACCATCTAATATAAGAACACTAAGACACGTCTGTTCTGTCCTACACAAGTCAGCCTTACTTGCCTGTGCTTCATTCATTCTGAAGAGACTTTCACATGCAGCTGGTACCTTTGGAACAAATGAAAATGATTGCCATTTCTAAAAATCAAGAATTGCTGCATTTTTGTTATTTCGGTTCAGATGGCTGTAACATTTTTTGTGGTGGAGTTTTCTTCTAATCCACCTGAATGGTGTAGGTGATGAAAGATGTATGGCTGTGTTAGCACAGATTATCCACCTCTGCCAGTCTTCACCACAGAGGTAGCTTTATTTTGGAGTTGAAGTGATTTTGTGTGTGTGGATAGTTTATGGCGTGCTTTGGGCTATAAGGTGCAGTAGAAATAAGATAACGCATTGCCTATTGCTTGACTCGTGTTTGTGACCAAAGTGGCTTCAGAGCAGATGCACTCTGTTTATGACAGCATGAGATTCATCCAGCTGGAAGAAGACTTAATTAGAAAAGAGATTCTGTTTATACACATTTTGGTAATCAGATGTAATGGGAATAGAAATAAAGACACACAACTTCATTTTGAATAGTTACATATTTTTATGGTAAACTGTTACTGCTATAGAAATACCTTTTTTCACACTAAGCAGTCTGTCAAAACTCCTATGCATTGAACTGAACTGGGATATGATCTGTCAGCATTTAGAATCTGGCTGTAGGTTTAACCATATTTTATTAAAACCAAATATTGCGGCTGATGAGTATATCAGCTCTATATGATGAAACTAGTTGTTAATCTGCTGCACAGCTTGTGGGACTGAAGCTTTTAAATATGGTGCTTTGGTATTTAATCTTCTGATTAAATAATAAAGCTGACTAAATAGCGCTTGCTTTTTAAGGTAGAGAGAACAGTTAGTGGCTCCACTGTGAAATGACAAGCCATCACTTCATGCCCTGAAAACCTTTGCTTTTAGGAAGACTATGGGAGAATGTCAGTCACTTAGGTCTCTATATGAACAATTTCAGCTATTCTGTTTTTTCCTCTCCACTGAAATGAAAGTGTTCTACACTCACCATTTAGGTTTACAAAGAGCTGATGAGTTCTGTACGGTATTTCTGACGTGTATTGCTAGGCTTCAGTCTGAGGCTGACAGTGACATCTTGCCCCTGTAAATTATAATAGATTTAAATAGGGCTGTAACTTTCCTTTGGTTCAAAGGCACCATGTGGCTGCTCATGGCCCATCCCAGACTTTGTGGGAGTCTCACTTTCACTGAATACACCACCAAAGAGCACTTCATGGCTGGCTTTTAAGTTATTTGAATTATCAGACCCTAGTCATTTGTGGCATGGTGAACAGAAGAGGAGGTCTGCAAGAATACATTTTACACTTGCAAAAACTTTTGGGTTGTTTTTTTTGTTTTTTGTTTTTTGTTGTTTTTTGTTTTGGAGGCAGGGGAGGGGAGGTTGCCATTCCAAGATTTTTCATGTATGGAGCAGTAGTCATTCTTGAGACAAAAATACCTGCAGACTAAAATTGGCATTTCCATTAGGTATAACAGCATTGTAGACAGTAGCAGACTTTGAGATGCCTTTTGGGTGCCCATAACACTGCCCATAATTCTTCCCCTAACCAGACACCCAAACAAATGATCATGTCACACCACTGATGGAACTGTTTGGCTCCAAAGAATATTCATAAATGCACACTGTGTCCAATTACCAGTTCGTACTCTGCACTTCACAAACTCTGCAATGTCTTTTTCATTGTTAATATACAAAAACTCAGAAATGTACACAGTTGTGCTTTCCATCTGTTATTTAGTCTCTTATTTCCTGTAGATCAGCATCATTTTGGGTCACCCACACAATCTACCTGTTGGAGTTAGAGGAGATAGTGTTCTAAAGGAACACTCTCAAATTGGTTATGTACCATTGAGAAATGTTTCTTTCCTTCCTATCTCCTCTAGCGATCAGTGAATGCCCTGAAACTTGACATTTGGCTATCTTTACATAGTCTCCATAACTACAGTATTTGGCTCTCTGCACTCATTGGATAGTAAATTCCCCAGACTGACTACTGATCGTGCGAAGAAGCAGGTTTTTTAGATTGTTCTAATTTACTTGCCACTGATTTGAGTGACTGTTTTAGGGGCTTAGGGGACCAATCTACTTTTACTACACCTTTTACAATCTTGAGTGCCTCAGTTGAGTCCTCTCTGTTTCTTTTCAGGCTGAATATTTTTGGCTGGCTGTAGTCACTCTCCATGTTTTCATAATATTAACCCAAGCCATGGACTACACTGAAAATAGCAACTTGTTTGTTTTCACTCTCCTTAACACAGACAAATCGGGACATCTTGTGTTAGCATCTGCTCCTGGGAGAGTGAATATATAAAAATACTGCACAAGTTGCTACTTTGGTGTGATCACACTAGTGTGATGGGGCGTACGTGTGGGGGTTTCTGGTAAAGTTTCAAATTGGGCAGATTGTTGCAAAGAGGAGGCAGAACTCAGCTCTGCTTTCAGATGGCTCATGGAAACTTATTTTCTTGAACTAATTGAAGGAAAAACTGAGACCTGGAAGTGAGTGGGAGCAAAAAGAATGTAAGGTGAGGATAACCGTACCTCTTTTACTTCTTATAACCCTTTTACCGTGGCAGCAATAAATTTGACTTTACTGTGGAGAACTGTATGTTGTTTTTAATAAAAACTTTAGATTGATTTCTATGCCAGGTTAAAGTAGCAAACACTTCCCTTTCTCGGCATCTCTTCTAGGGTTCATGTAGTTCTGTGGAATAAACATTGCATAAGATGAAGGCAAGTAAATTGTTAAACAGTGATGTATGGAGCACAGAGAAAGAAGAAATGCACTTAAGTCCTACAGCACATATCTGAATGTGCTGTGTTGATTTGAGGAGAGGGGTGGAATTTTTTGTTTGTTTGTGCTAATTCATGCTGGTCAGGGAGATTTTTTTTTTTTCTGTTTTTTACACTCCTAATCTGATTCTGAGTGTTTGTTGATTTAATTGTGCATTTTAAAAAATGTATATATTAGACTAGATTTTCTTAAATTTAGAAATATGGGAGCATCACCTGATGACAGATACTGAAATATTGTGGTGATACATTGCACTGCTACGTTAAAGTTTTACCTGCTTTATTACGAGACACTTCTATTTTCAGTGTTTTGTAATTTGTTATAAAATATGGCTTTGAAATGAAACTGGGTATTTACAATAACCTGAGTAATAGAAAAAAACAAAATCGTTTGAATATTCTAGGCGTTTTGTTTGTTCTTCTCCGTGAACATTGTCTCCACAGAGCGCTGCTGTGGGCTTCATATTCCTAGGGATGTAGCAATGGAACTTGCTGAATAGCAGTGGTCAGCTAGGTGGCACGTGCGTGGCTCTCAAGTTCTACGTTCCATAGTTTGAGGATATAAATATTCTAGCCCTTTTTGGTTCCGAGTGCCAGTCTCAGAAATAGCGTGGCCCGTTTTTCCATCATGAAGTGCACACGCTGTTCAGCGAATAGTTCCAAACCAGTTTGTGTAGATTTAGTCAAAGGGAATTTAGTTTCAGCTTTTATGTTTTGACCATGTTGACAACTGTTGTTATATTAGGTCCATTTGGGCCTTGCCCAAGATTTGAGATAGCGGAGAGGATGAGGTTGTGCTCTCGCCAAACAAATATATTTAATATGTTTCTGCGAAGGCTTTCTACTGTATTTTCTGCTAAGACTTTCATTATACGGGCCAAGTCTTCATTTGGGTGCCCCCCCAAATAAATCACCACCAGGGCTAACTGTTAAAGGGCTGTATTCTGCAAAACATTGCTTGTAGTGATCTAAAATATTTAGTGCTTGTTAGTTTTTTTGACCATTGTTTTTTTTGTTTTTGTTTTGCTTCCAGCTCGGATCGGCTGATAGAAGAAACAATAAGGTAGGAATGGATTTACTAATTTCTGTATTATCTTTTATAGAATCAGTATTCGCTCTGGATGCTGTTCAAAGTAATCAGTTGTTTTATGTATACAACACCCATACTGAATCTAAGTCATACAAGTGTATTGCAAATAAAATTAGGTCTGTTTGATTCCATCCACCCATTCTAGAGCAATGCAGTGCTGTCATTTGAAATGTTTTGCCCATTTTAATTTAGCAATTTAGACTTGTATGCAAAGATTTTGTATAGACAGTAATTATTAAAATTTAGTGTAGTAGTGTTCAGGCAGGCTAAAGAATTGAGAACTATTCGGAGAGTTTGAAGCACCTCCCGCCCATGAAGGAACTAGTGCTACATGGCTTCTGTAATCCTTAACCACATTCACTACCTTAGCGTTGCAGTTCATATCAGAGAGGAGGTTTTTACAAGCAAACACCTGCGTGAATATTACTATTGTGTGGCTGGTCATTTTTTTATTTATTTTTATTTGTGTGGTTGAAATCCTACCATTTTGCATTGGACTGGAAATTTCAATGTCAGATTTCTGAAGCATCATATTCCAGCATTATAAATTACTTTTCTCTTACATGCCCTTTCCAATCTGCCATCTAGCACTGGGATTTTGCAAAATAATAATTAAGAATTCTTGAAATACGTCCTAAGTTTGAGATTCTCTCTCATAAAATTTTTTTGAAGGGAAGATTTTATTTCAGATAATGCATGTAATGGGATAAGTGATCAACACTGCTACTAAGAGGTGCAACAAGATGTGAAGTGTGTCCATTAAGGGCTGGCTAGCAAGCTGAAATACAGTTAGCTCAGTACTATTAGTGTAATGGGGGAATGGGTTGAAACACAGTAATGTACTGTGAGGTGCATCAAGCTAACAGAAACCATTAGAGTGGTCAGCACTGTGATATGTAGAAAGATGGATATTTGTTTACATGAGCCCCACTTGCTTGATTCAACACCCTCAATGTTTGAAGACACCTTCAAAAACTGGCTTTCCTGATTAACCCCCCATTTCATTGCCTTGCTCAAAACAACTTTTGCTAAGGAGCATTTATATGCTGACACTCTCCCCACCCTGTGAAAACTAAGCATCAACTCCACATTTCTTATCATCTCCTCACTGCTACCTGCTAGCTAGAGGGCTAAAAGGCCTGAGATTTTTGAAGTCTGATCTTCTGCAAAGTGACCTAATGTTTTATCAGTTGAGTCCCCCACCTGCTCTCTGGATTGTGTTTCAGCACCTGTGGGGAGATCTACGTGTGATGCGATATTGCCTACAGTCTGTTGACTGAATGGTTGGGTTCTGAGCTCTTTGCTTTTACTTAGAGTGTTTGTTGCATTAACAGATGAACTTTGCCTCTGGGAGTGTGGGTTCCTGAGCTCCTCATTGCACAGTTCATTAGTTCTAAAGAGGGGGCTGGCTCCCCATCCCATCGAGTGCCAAGGAGCTTCTCTGTTATCTTATGTAAATCTGGTTTGTTTGGTAGCCACAAGCAGCAGCTACCAGAATATGTAATTTAATTTGCATTGCTTCATTTCAGGTATTGTACCACAATTCAGGCTCTGCTTAAAGTCAGAATGGATTTTCTGTTTTGCCCTTTTCCTTCTCCAGTAATTGCAAACATTTGGGTATGATGTTAATTGGTGGTAACACCCGCTGCATCTTCAGGGAATTTACTAGTTAGAAAATCATCCAGCTCTTTAATTAGAGCATTGTCCATTGCTGCCCAATTAAAACACATGGACTTGTGTAGAAGAGGCTGTTTGAATGCTGATTCCTTGGGTGACTGATGTAATTAGCTTTTCTGGCTACTAATGCTTGTCTGTCTTCAAGAGTTGCATCTGTTGTAGTTCATTGTTTAGATGTAACTCAGAAGGCTGCAAAATCATTATTAATCGTTTTTGAAAAGGTTTGTTACTAAGCAGCCAACATAGAAACATTGGAAAGTGCCTTTTGTGATTGTGGGGGGCCTTTGTTGATGACCTCAGGCCTATTACCAGTGGGCAGATGGCCACATTACCCAACACAGCTAGCACTAACTGTCCCCCTGGTTGGCAGTCTCAGCAGAGACGTTAAGGAGTCAATAAGCCCAGAGAGTGAACTCCCCTGTATGGTCCCTCCACAGGAATGGGTAGGGGAGGGGGGCCATGGTCTCTGCTGTGCTGGTGCTTGTGCTGGACCTGTGACTAATGGAGGTATAGCTTCCCCAAGGCGGTCTGAGCATTTCAGAAACTCCCCATCCATTTGTACAAAAATTGTTAAAAGCTCTTACGTGACACAAGGTTTTCTCAAGCAGCATATTTCTGCCCAGAGATGTGTGGGATGTGATGCCTGGCACGGCAGTTCTTTGGGGGGCAGTGTTCACTTGCTTTGGGCAGATTTAGACATAAATGTCTCTGTATTTAAACATGTATTTAGTGATCTCGGATTTTCTTCTCCACTTTCAGACTTTGTCATTTTCTCAAAATAGGAAGCAATGGCTTACTAGTGACTGTATTTTTCATTTACCATAGATACTTTTTGAAACATAGTTTTGTGGAGTATTGTTTGAAGCATACATCAGACTGCAAGCTCTGTCCGACCAGTGACTAGTAGAAAGTTCCATAGATACCTTTAATTTAGTATTTCTCTTAGGATTTTGCAAAAAGTCCCTCCGTTCTGGTGGTGATTGTCAATACAGTTTGTTTACTTCAGGGATACATTGACTTCTGTCTAGACATAGAGTGACTTATTCAATGGGACAGAGGGAAGGAAAATGTTCCCTTCCCCTCTTAACAGAACATCCCTTGGCTGTAAACTTTCTCTGATATAACAGGGCTAAGGCTCATCCACTCTGCCTTGCAGTCTTTCCAAAGGAACATGGTATATTAGATTTTTCTGTAATCTGTGCTAATTGAGTGTGACTCTGTCACCCTCTAGCGGCTCTGTCACATTCAAAGGTTTATGCTCTAGTACTGCTTCCATGCTAGGAGATATGGTTCTTTAGCTCAAGTGATAGAGAATCATGCTTTCTCATCCATTGGTGCCAGGTTCACTGGCAATAGGTGACCCAAACAGGGGCATTGTTACATTGGCTATGGTGTCTGTAACCGCTAGATGACAATCTGTTCTCAGAGCCAAGAAGCATGACGCCCAGCATTCCACAGCAGGAGAAGTCAAAAATCAGGAGACAGACCAAAAAACATGACTTAATCTATTTATAAAAATATCATGATTTGGGGGCCAATATCATATTTTTGGACATTGTTTTTGAACTTTTGCGGTTGGCAATACTCCACTTACATTAAACTTTGACTTCATTGCAGAATATGATGGATGGCAACCGAGGAAGATCTTATTTGAGTTTTAGCTTCAGTAATAAGAGGCATGACGGAAAATTGTTGGCAAAATCTTTTGGGGGGAAGTGGGGGGACAGATGTTCCTTTGTTTTTCATCCTTGTTTGCACCCGTTAGAAAGATGGCAAACAAAACACGTTGGAAAAAGTGACCCACCCAAAATTGTCACAGTAGTTTAATACTAGAGTTTAAAAGGCCTCTTCCTGCAAAACAACCTCTGCTTCGTGTATGCTATGATAAAGTTAAATGTAACAAGTGAGAGGATCTGAGTTCATAGCAGATAATGAAGTGTTCCAGTAGAACATCAGCAGAAGTGTTCCAATAGAACATCAACTATTTGGTTTTAAAAGCATGTCTTGCTCCTTTGGAGCTTTGTTTTAGTGTCACATTAATATAGATTTGTCTGCAGCCTCAACTGACAGAGCAAGAAGTAGGCGTTTTGGTATGTTTCACATAGCAATGAAACTCCTACATATATGGCTGGCAAAAAAACACAGCTTAACATTCAGTAAAAACAGTTGCTCCTCATAGGCCCTGCATTAAATTGTAGCTCTGCGTGCGAGTTTGACTGTTTGGATGCATTCATTGCTGGAAACAAATGTTGTTTATTTCTGTAGCACCTTTTATTCCGAAAGAACCCAAAGCGACATACAAATTCTATACGGAGATCATGAGCCCCACCTCTGAAAAGAAATGTCAGTTACTCTGTGCAGAGCGTCGCTACACAACAGTTAAGGAAGTGAAGTGGGAAACGTTATGATCCAGGGCAGAAGATAGTTACCTGAACAGGAATCTGGAATACCCCTCTGTCATCGTGTCTCAGTGGGTCACAGCTGAGGATGCCAGGTTCAGGACAAACTCCTGAGAAATAGGGCAGACTCTCCCCTAGACTGGTGGTTATTCTTCCATAAGATATACCAAACCAACAACAAAAGTGAACTTCTGTCTTCTCACACTGGCTAACAAGAAGTCAGAAATGCAGTCTCCTTAGGTATCCCAGCCCTTGTTTCGCCACCCAGACACTAGACTTAATGATGAGTGGTTATTTAAAACTAATTTAATCAACCAAAGGGTTCTTCTGATCCCAAAGGACAAGCCACATACCCAAGTCAATATATAACTCATATCTTATCCAATAATCATGCTGTTGACAGTCCTTTTGTATCCAATATCTAGCTGTTTATTTATAAGTAGGGTGACCAGACAGCAAATGTGAAAAATCGGGATGGGGGGTTGGGGGTAATAGGAGCCTATATAAGAAAGACACCCAAAAATCAGGACTGTCCCTATAAAATCGGGACATCTGGTCACCCTATTTGTAAGAGAAAAGAGGAGAGAGTTAAAATGGTCAAAGGAATCAAATACATGTGCTCATTGCAAAGTTCTTGTATTAGGTTTGTAGCAGCGATGGAATAAACTGCTAGCTTATAATGTCTTGGTCTTGGTAACATCCAAAAGATTGGAAGGTCCCCAGTCCATTGACTGTAGTGCTCCTCTTAGTGTAAGTCCATAGTCCAGAGATCAGAGCAAGAAAGAGGCAAAATGGAGATGCTTCCAGTGCCTATGCTTTCTCCCATGTGGAGGGAAAACTCTCAGTTTTAGTTTGTGAAAAGTCCAGTTACAAGATGGAGTCCAGAGTCACATGAACTAGTCACGTGACCTTGCATGCTTCAGTGACTCAGGAGCAACCATTACCCATATTCTGGCTGAAGCATCTTCAGGAAGGTCCATCGGGCAGGGATAAGCTTCTTCCATGTCTGTTGTATGAGCTAAGTGTTCTTTAATGGGCCATCAACTTGAATAGTCCATTCACAATATGCTGGCCTGACTGGATGTAAACTTAACTACCTTGTGGGTGTTACCACAGGAGCAAACACTGTTTGAAATATTGGTATACAGTCAATATTCATAACTTAAGATGATACATGCATACAAATAGGACAGTCATATTCAGCAAATCATAACTTTTTTCCATTGTTCCCTTACGTGACATACTTTGTACAAGATTTGTTGCAATTGTATGCTGATATACATGGTCATATTTTAATAACAGAATGTCACACCCTCCACTTATGAAAAGTTGTAAGGGTTCGTAATGACTTGGTGGCGAGGACCTTGGTTTAGGGTCTCAGCCAAAAACACAGTGCCCCTTAATGCCCTTAAGAAAACACTGTTTTGCTCTGGTTGTATACGTTTTCAAACCTGGCAAGTGTCTGAAGGTATGTTCCCAGCCACTTCCTTCCCTCCTGAAGTGGGGACTTCACTGTTACTCCCAGGGAGGAGGGGGCAAAGGGTAGGGGCTTTGGGGGTTTGTCTGTGTGTATGCATGCATGTACTGGCTCTTAGGCTGCTGATTATGGGACTGTCAAACTAAGATTCCATCTGTTCTGAAACAGTCTTTAAGATTGATTCTGCCAAACCCTTTCCTGGTAACATAGCTTTGCTGGGCATGCAGCAAGAAGCAAATTTCTGAGTGCTTGTAAGAATCTAGGTTTGAAAACTGTTTTCCATCTCAGAACCCTTTACAATACATATGTGTGTGTGAGTCCATTTCTGTTGAAGTAGAGTAACATTTATGGGCTTCTCAGAAGTGAATCTTAAATGTATTTAACGTTAGTACTTGGCTTGGAGCCCTGCACTTGACAAATCAGATTATGATGCCGTCATGGATCATTCATATTTAGACACTAAAGCATGCAAAAGAAACCAAGGAGAGTTAAAGAAGCAGAAACTAACTTTCAAAACCATAAAATTCATCTGCCACTATGCAGTTAAATATATTCTATTTCAAGAGAGAAGGCTGAGTGGCAGGGCTTCCAGGAGAGACCAGGGATATTGGATCTTGGTTCTCCCAGAACTCAGATAACTAGCGTATTCTAAAAGAAACTTACTAGCTGTTTCCTCCTTATGTTCCTGTGACTGATGGAGGACAACCAAGTAACTCTTATGTGACTGAAAGTATATACTCAATACATTTTTAATGTTCCCGCAACAAAATTCAGTTTCTCTAAAAAGAAAAAAAAGTTCAGATCTGGAAGCTTGTTTTGTCTGTAGAAATTTCCATACGAGATCAGACCAAACATCCATGCCATGTAGTATTCATTTTCTGACAGTGGCCAGTGCCAGATGCTTCAGAGGAAGGTGCGGGAAATGCCGTGGTGGACAAGTATGAAATAACCAGCCAATAAGGGATGTTTCTTCCTTACCTCAATCAGCTAGAGGCTGCCTTCTGTCCCAAAGTACGAGGCCCTCTATCTCAGGACCAAAAAAAAAAGTTAAAATGGGAGTTCAAGTCGAGAGTACAGGTCTGTAACAAGGATAAAAATTCATTTTGGGATAATTACAGTCTCCCTATAATGTTTATTACAAATCCAATAAATTCAGAGTTAAGGTTACGCTTAACATATTTGGATTCCTTTAAGCTATGGAAATGCACTCAATGTACTTAACTCTGTCTTGAAGTGATGCTGTGCAATAGTTTTACAATTATGAGTTTTAGTATTTGTAGTTCAGATTAGATAAAATTATTTTTAAAGGCACAGTAGTTTTCATTTTGTTTCCCTTTCATGGTGTCACTACAAGGCAGAGGTAGGTACTCTCAGTATGACACAGATGCTTAATTTCTTAAAGGACCCACTTTTAATTGATTTTTAACTAAAGAACATAACCTTTTATTTCTGCTATATCTTTTATGAGCCAGGATGACCAGAACAGAACTCACCACTCCAGATGGGGGTGCACCATCAATGTATATAAAGGCATAATGTGATTTCAGTATAACATTTGCATCATATTCTTAATACATCCTAACATTTTGTTTGCATGTTTGAGTATAATTTATGCATGATTCATTACTTGTTGCAGTTTGAAGATAATCCAGCACTGGCTGTTCTGAATGAAAGCCAAATCACCAACTGGTGACATGTCATTAACAAAGCTTGCTGAAAACCTACATTGTTGAGCTCTTCTTCCCCTCCCCCCTTAAAATTGACCTCCCCTGCCAGGCAATGTGCTTTAAGAACCTGTGATCTCATTGTTGAGAAGCTAGGTCCCCAAAAGGTTACCTTGTTTCATTTTAATAATTCTTTGCACTTTCAGCTAAGAATATTTTGTTTTCCAAAGGGTAAGAGTTTAGTTAAATTAACTCACGTTTTACACATTCAAATTATGCATGAAGGATAAGCAAATGCTTTGTAGATTAATTCTTATTTTCCCGCCCCCACCCTCTCCAGGTAGTTGGAATCCCATTTAACTATTCAGGAATATTTGGTTATGCACCTTTATACTGCAATTTTAAAATTGGGCTCACCTCACATTTTCTTTCCTGAGAATATTTCAGTAGAAGTTGTCTAAGTGCCCTATATTTTGTGAAAGTTCTAAGTTCTTAATCTGTAAACTTTAAAGTTTACTAGCTTTTGATTCCCTCACTTATAAAGTAGGCTGCTTCTCTCATCGGATGTTAAAACATGAAATCCTCCATTCCATAATAAAGTCTCATAATTATTTCCCCAGGGCACCTTGTCGATAGCTCAGCAGCACTCTATCTTCTGGCAGTCATCTCCCATCTCTTCTTCAATACCTTGAAGGCTGCTTTAATGAATCATTAGATGTGTTGTAAGAAAATACATAGCTTAATGCAAAAAGGGGATTTGCTGCTGCATGAGGATTCTGTCTGAACAATTAACTATGAAACCAGTGCATAGGTCTGAAGCTGAAATTCTTAGACAAAGTTTCCTGTGTGCAGTAGTGAAATCCTACCTACAGTTACCGAGCTACCTACCTACCTACAGTTACTGAGTTATACACCGCCCAGTAATCCAAAATTCCCTGGAAGCTTTCCTCAGTAGCTAATTACTTTTCTGGGGTCTTCTGTTGATATTATAACCTCAAAACACTAGGGAGGAAAAACTTTTGTACTTAGTGTGACAGACACAGACCAGTGGGGTACAGGAGTCTGGTAGAGGGCAAATATACTGGTCACTGGATGAGTAGTTTTCTGTTCCCTGAGTGACCAGAGCAGGGGATGCACTAGAGTAATCAGGAACCTGCTAGAACCAATTAAGGCAGGCAGGCTAATTAGGACACCTGGAGCCAATTAAGAAGAAGCTGCAAGAATCAATTAAGGCAGGCTAATCAGGGCACCTGGGTTTTAAAAAAGGAGCTCACTTCAGTTTGTGGTGCGAGTGTGAGGAGCTGGGAGCACGAGGCGCAAGGAGCTGAGAATGAGAGGGTGTGCTGCTGGAGGACTGAGGAGCACAAGCGTTATCAGACACCAGGAGGAAGGTCCTGTGGTGAGAATAAGGAAGGTGTTTGGAGGAGGCCATGGGGAAGTAGCCCAGGGAGTTGTAGCTGTCATGCAGCTGTTACAGGAGGCACTATAGACAGCTGCAGTCCACAGGGCCCTGGGCTGGAACCCGGAGTAGAGGGCGGGCCCGGGTTCCCCCCAAACCTCCCAATTGACCTGGACTGTGGGTTCTTCCAGAGGGGAAGGTCTCTGGGCTGTTCCCCAACCCACATGGTGAATCTCTGAGGCAAGAAAATCCGCCAATAAGCGCAGGACCCACCAAGATAGAGGAGGAACTTTGTCACATTAGTTACAAATGTATATAAATGACCTTACAAATGACATGTGATTTGACATATACTGCCTGACATGCATCCAATTTTTATTTACAAACTTTTTTTTAGCATTGGATGATAACTTGCTGCTTCTTTTCTGTACTCAGCTGTTGATGCCCTGTTGAGAATTTCTGTTAATACCTTTTGTTGAACATCCTTTCACCACATTCTTATGTAGTATTGGGATAAAGACAGATTGCTGTAGCTTGTTTCTCTTTCCCTTCTATGTTAATTTTCGACGTGAAAGGGATCTCCACTATAAAGATGAATCATTCTCTTTCACTGGGCTAAGTTAGTTCAGGTACCCATGGAAACAAACAGATTTGCCATGTGGTGTGTTTTCTGTTATTCACAAAAAGACTCCTAGACCAGTTTTTTATATGTGACCTCCCTCTGCTCTTCCTGTAGACGTGAAAGACATTAGTTAACTGAGTCAGACAAGCCCTTCAAAAAGAAGCGTTGGTCAGATTGATGATGACAGCTCTTTGGACTGATAGCATTAATTTTCTCCCCTTTGCCTCAGAATACCTTGCATTTATATAGCTCCTATCATTTCAAAGCACTTTTCAAACTATAGGAATCATGTCAACCACCTCTGGGGGTGACATAGGGTAGGTGTTAATAGTGCACACCAACACTATAGAACATTTTAAGACAGGAAGCCAAAAGTGTCACAGCCAATTGGAACTTCTGGTAGGCAGAATGTCATTACCTCAATTTCAATTTGAGCAGGATGCTGGGGTTAACACTTCACTTTTATATAAAATGACTTTGGGATGTTTAATGGTGGTCAGAACCTTGGTTTTACATCTCCTTTGAAAGATGGTTCCTCCATCAAGGTATTGCCTACTATCACCATGCTAAGACATTTCTTCCAAATCTCTACTGAACGAGTGTTCTGCCTACAAAGCTACCAACACCACCTCTGTTCAATAGCAACATGCTTTGTCTTTGTCTTCCATCCAAGTGCTGAAGCCATCCTGGCCTTGCTTAGCTTATAAGATCTGATGAGATCATAAGGGAGATGCCTGGAAATCCCTACTGCTTCTCCAAGTAGCCAGCAATTTTTGTTTTATGCTGATCTGACATGAATATATAAAAAAGAATGCTGAAGATGATTGACAAAAGCAAAATAGTCCATTGGAGACAGGAATTGCTTTAAGGCTTTTGTTAGTTCTACCCTGATGACTTTCAATTCTCTTAAAGAATTTTTTAAACTTCAACGTAGATATTGAATGTTAGTCTGCTTTTATGGAGTTGTCATTGGGAAATATGAGTTTAATACACATGCTTGTCACTAAACTGTTTATAAATATCGATGATTGATCAGCTCCCAATTGACCAGTAAGCTTTCAACTTGATTCTAGTGCTAATGGAACTCTAAAGTGAAATAATTTATTGATCTACTCTGTCAATACATATTATTCAGAAGAATTAACTGTAAGGAGCTTTGGGGGGGAAAGGCAAACATTCTCCATAAAGACACAAGATGATACCATGACTCCACAATGATATTGGAAGCCATTGATGATGTTCCTTTTACTTCATGTTCCTCCAAACACTGCTGTTGGGTTGATTCACTTTGCCTTCCCAAAAGTACTGTTATTTAATATTAATAGTAATGTTCTGGTCTACTCTTCTAGCTCTGTAGATGAGCATGATACTTTACAAACTCTCAGGTAGCTTAGGCATTGCCCCTAAGGGTTTCCAATTGAGTGTGAACAAAAACCAAAAGAAAAGAGGAGGCATGAGAGTTGGAAAAGAGTCTCCTAAGAGATCAATGATACAGTTCAGATTTTTTTTAAAGTAGGGGAGGGAGGATGCATGGCATGTGATAGAGAGGGTGAAGTTACGAGCAAAAAGGGCTTCTTGGAGTGGAAAAGAGAGAGTAGAAAGTGGAAGAAGCCAAAAGCAGTGTCATGCTACAGGGAGGTGTTTTAGGGACCAATTGACCCAGTGTGTGTTTGTTCCCCTAGTGAAATACAAGTGATTTTTGGTATTGACTCTGTTACAGCTCTCCAAAGACAACTGTTGGACTCGGCCATTCTGTCCATCTTCCCTGCTGCTTTGCTACTGTTGATTGTAGTGTCACAGAGGCGCAGCAAAGCAATATTGTGCCTTAGGATGATCCAGAACTGTTTTGTCCCAAGGTGACTGTCTTGTTTCAAGGACCTTTATTGCTACCTTGCTAATTATTCTGGTTTCAGGTTCCCATAAAATGTATTGTCACATTTAAAGAGATCAAGAAAGGCCTGTTCTGCACTTGAAAAGTCTCCCAGTGTAACGATTTTGTTGGTAGAGTGATTATTTTTCACCAAAATAGTGTTATGGGTAGAACTCTTAGTATGGGTGCAGTTACATCAGTATAAAGGTGCTATATACAGAGAGAGCTTCTTCCTCTTCCTGTACAGCTCTATGCTATACCAATATTAGCACTTTTCTACTGGTTAGCTGCACCTACCCCAGGATGATTGAATGGCATTAACTATTCTGATATAGTTGTAGTAGTATGAGTTTTTATGTGCAGATCAGCCCAACTTCCCGAAACAAAATAAATTCCTTTTCATTATAAACCTGCTCTTGAGAGCCAAACATTTCCAGCATCAAAGGTTCTGTCTGCACAGCATCTTGGAGTCCATGTGAGCAAGCTCTCAGCCCAGGCCAACGGGTTCGCGCTAGCGCTCTAAAAACAGCTGTATGGACAGCATGTGGACGTTTCAGTTCCAGCTGGAGCTCAGGCCCCGAAGCCCACCGTCTCCTTAGGTTTCAGAGCCTGAGCCGCAACTTCTAAGAGGTGTTACGCAGCTATTTTTAGAGCACTAGCGTGAGCCCCACTAACCCAAGACTCTCAATCCAGGCGCGCAGGCTCACTCCTGGGGTTCCAAGTGCTGCATAGACACAACCAACGAAGTTTGGTCATAACTGACCTTATTTTAACAATGTTGTGGTTATCAACAGAATGCAACCTTAGCAATATACCATGGGACCTGGGAAAGAGAGTTGGGCTTTTATCTCCAATGCATTCCTGACTCTTCATTCTTGCTGACATTAGATCAGCGTTCAGAGAATTAGCAGGGACTCCTGTTCTGTATAAAGACATGTCGGGCTCAGCAAGTTAAAAATATTGTGAAAAGGTTGGGGGTCTGCCTCTATCTTCAGCGAGAGAGAGCTCTTTTTCTAACAATGTGGGTTCCCCCCTCTGAGAAGGGCAGCATTGAACTTGTTCTCCTATTGCTCTATTTTATGTTGTAATGCTTGTAAAGTATTTAATCTTTTCCCCCTCCAAAACAAAACTTCTCAGACAATCTAAACCTCAAACTGTATCAGGACCCATTTGATTTTTAAACCTTTATGCTCCTCATGTGGGTTTAGTCAACAGAAATGTAAGGGTTGCATCCTCAGCTATTATCCAGTCATATTGGTATATATGGCGTATACTCTGTGTGTTCTTGAAACCTTCACCAGCCAAGGAGACTGGTACTTCTCTAGTTATGTTGTCCTTTTCTCTTCCCTGTTCTTTGTTAAACACGCTAGGTCTCCACGAGCCACAGCTCTCACATCTTTCTATTTCCCCCAGGTGTAACTGAGCTTAAATGTTTGTCTTGAGAGAGCCATTCCATTCAGGTTAGCTAAATAAAACTTGAGCTGCAGTTGTAAGTAATAGACTGCCCATTCGTTTTCTGTTTGATCTCCTTGTCCTATAACAGAATAGAAACCAAATTTTCAAAAAACTTTTCTGAAATGCCTTGTCAGCATCTTTAATTGCCTGATTATTGACAGTGTTCTTGATCATTGAGGGGGGAAGGAGGTGTGCCTGACTTTTCCAGAATGAATGAGATTTGAAATAGAAACATGTACTTTTGTTATGAAAAGTTATTTTAGTATCATCTAGACCAGTGGGTCTCAAACTTCTGTACCAGTGACCTCTTTCACACAGCAAGCCTCTGAGTGCGACCCCCCCCTTATAAATTAAAAACACTTTTTTATATATTTAACACCATTATAAATGCTGGAGGCAAAGTGGGGTTTGAGGTGGAGGCTGACAGCTCGCGACTCCCCATGTGATAACCTCACGACCCCCTGAGGGGTCCCGACTCCAAGTTTGAGAACCTCTGATCTAGATCATACTCTTGTATGTTTGTAAAATATAATGTGTAGCTGCTGCATCTAGTGCTAAAACAGCATTGTATGATTAGAATTACGTGAGCTGGCTGGCTCATGGATAGAGGTCTCAGCAAGGACAAGTGTTTTAAGGGAATTTGGTGACATGATGGAAACAAATTGAGTGTTTTGGGGTAATCTAACTATGTGGCATCTCTTTCTACTCCAGCTGACGAGGAAAACCCTCCATTCTAACTCACTAGTAAAAGATAAATTAGTACCGGAGAGGACAAGCTTAGCCCAACTGATGAGCCTTCATTGCCAACTTGCCAGGAGCCTGAGGACTGCAGCTACCTTGCATGAAATAGAATAGATGGCAGCACTCTCATAGAACATAGACGCTATAGAAACTACGTGTGATCCTTGTAGAGTTCCATTGGCTGTATTTGACCTCAGGCTGCACTTTGATCATCTCTCCGTTAGAAAGTTCACTTTTTCACATTGTTCTAAATCTTTTAATTATGATTGATTGAACTCTCATTTACTCAATTATTTTTATATCCATCACACCATAGTGTATCAAACAAGGCTTTCAGGTGCTGTCTTGAGCGAAACAAACGTGGATCCCCACAGTTCAACCAAACTCCTGATTCTAGGATCTCTGCCATAAGAATGTTTCTAGGCTTGTCTCTAATGTTGTCTCATCTTTTTGTGTTATTTTGTTTGTTCTAATAATCTGCACTGTTACCAAAGTTGCACGCTTTTGCCTGCTCATAGCTTATTAAAAGGAAAAGTGGCAACAGGCTAATCGTTGAAGATTAGTGGAGAAAATGTGATCTCTGGAGGGTAGCTACATCCCATTCATCTGAAGGAGCTTTGCACACCTTGCTTTTCCGTTGTTTCAGCTTCCAGGTTATTTTTAGTACCAGCGATTTGATCCATTCTTTTTTTCCTCCTCCAGCATTGCCATGGCAACAAAAGAAAATATGACTTCGCAGAGAGGGATATTGAAGTCAATACAAAGCAAAATGAACACCTTGGCCAGTATCCTTTCTGAAAGAGCTGTGCTGCGAGTGCCTTCAGGAAGAAGCTATCTCGACACAATTCATTCTGCAAATTTGGGGTTCAACGTATTTTAACAGGCAATGGCAATATAACACAGTCATCATACATCTGCTGAGCCAAAGATTGCATTATGCCTGTCCCACTCCATCAATAAGATGTCTTGCTCGGATTACCAGTGTGATAAACTTAGCTGTTGGGTTTTTTAAATGCAACTTTGAATACTACATATAAGCCAACATTTAATCTTCATTTAGAGATCTAGAACAACAAAATCTAACATACTCCAACTACATACACTCTGCTAGAAGTATTATTGTATTTTATTGTTTTCCTGGCATTTTACTTTCAGGGACAAATGGCTGCAGTTTGATGTGGATGTGTCATGGCTGTAGTGCAGAGCAAAATGTTTCCATGACTTGAAGAGCCCCTTGTGTCACTCAGACCTCTTGATTTTAAGTTTTTAGTTTGTTCGTTTCATCTCCCCCATTTCATGCTCCAGGCTAAAGAATGTGCTGGATTGTGAAGTCATGCGTGTTTACCATTTTTCCTACTATTTCTTCTTTTCCATTGTAGCAGCACAATGAGGGGCATTAGCCTCATTTGATTAGACAGAAGATATGTCCTGGAGATATGTAACTTGATGAGACATAAATTTCATTAGACTGTTTTTAGTGACTGGCAAGAACAAAAGCAGCTCAATAAACGTTAGCCTTAAAAGATTCGTGGGTGCAAAGACAAAGCTCTGAAACTTGCGAACTTGTTGCAGATCTCATTTTTATACATTAAATAAATCTCCGCATTTTACAGTGAGGGCAGTTCTTCCCTCTATGCCATGCAGTAAACAGTCTTCATCTGGGGGATAGGAACTATTTCTGTAGCCAAACACCATCCGTTGTTCCCGTTACCATTACTAGTGTTCTGCTAAATAAATTTCACAACCTTTTGTATTCAGCTAGCCCAGATTTCATGCTGGATTATATATAGGCTTCTGCATAAACACCAACTTTACGCTTTTCTGTTATCCTCTTCCTCTCATTGTTTTTTATTAATGAAGTAAAATTGTAATCTTGCTAACTAGCCATAAGGCCTTTTTGTCACATCTGTTTTCTTTGGTTTGTGATTAGTTCTGAACTCTTTGCTTTGCTGCTCACGTCTGTGTGGGCTCTGCCCAGTTTTGATGCTGCTTGCTAATATGACCTTAACTCAGACCCCCAAAGATCGGTTTCCCGCAGTGAACAATCTGATTCAAAGGATCAACCTACGGAAGCGACGGGACTCTCTCATCCTGGGTGGCGTTATTGGCATCTGTACCATCTTATTGTTGCTATACGCTTTCCATTGACGGACATTCTCCATAGACTCTGATAACCTTATCTGCTCCCAACCCATCAAGGAGAAGTGGGTGGGGGAAGTCAGTAGACCTGATAAACAGCCTGCACATGATGGCTGGAATATCAGCATGATGTCTAAGGTTTATGGTGGCAGACTTTACAACACTGGTTTTGAGCTGAAGCTGCAGTATTTCTCCTCCCCTGCCAAAACTATTTCTTTTTCTTTGGTCAAATTTTGCTTAAATATTTTTTTTAATCCCCTTTCTCACTACAAGGTAAGTAATATACAACATTTATGAGACTCAGTAGAGAATCTTCCCTACTGGATGATGGTAATGAAATCTGTCATTGGCTGTTAAGTGAAACAATTGTTAAGCTTCTCTTAGGTGGAATTTCTTCAGGAAGCCAGTTTCCCCTGAAGGTCAAGTACAGGACTAGATATTTTTGCCCTATAATAAGGATATTGCAGCTTTAAGCCATCAGGTTGGTTTGTTACTGATTACAACCTCTACGTTTTTTACTCATGATTGAGCTATTGCGAGTCATTTCTACTTAACTTGTGCTGTGAAAACTGTGCTCCTTCCCACAAATTCCTGAGACAGATAAGGATTGTTGAATTCACTTTTTGCACAGAAGATGTCTGAACTGCTATCTGAGGAGCACTTACAAGGTTTTTTGTGGCTTTAAGGGGACTCCAGGAAATATTTGCAGTCCTGCTTTGGAAAAAGGGAGCATAGTATCCTCTCAGTTTTACCGTAGTATTAAGTCATTTAAAGTGACCAAACACGCTTTCACCTGAAAGTAATCTTTTGGGTGTCAATATTTTGGTTTTGGCTGATATCACAAAAGGCTTCATAAAGACATAATAGTTTCAAAAGTCTATTTTAATTTAGATGAAAGGTATTCTAATAGCATTCATATTTTTACACTGTAAGTAGGATGGAGTCTAACCTGTACATTGGAAAGGGAAAATACATCGGTTATGCCTGATGGCCAATGTATCTGTGTGCAAAATTGTTAAATACATAACTCCTCATAGTAAAGAGTTAAATGAATGAGTGGCTGAATATGCAATTACGTTTCTTCTCTAGTATCTGCAAAACACATGTACACAGATATTTTTTTCAATTGTTCATTGTCCAAACACAGCAGAGATTTTAGATTGTTAGCAAAACCTGTTGGGTTTGTCTCTGCAGATGCATATCTGTTAAGAAATCTAATGTCAGGAATGTCTTTGATATAGCAAATCTACAAATTACAGGTTCTCTCCCCTTTCCAGTTGTTCTATGCCATCTTCGCCTGTCTTATAACCATAACTAGCAAAACTCTGAGGCACTGGCCTTTTTTGAAGAACTTGATTAACTATTTGCACAACTGACTTACAACACTCCCAAATTTAATGTGTCTTCCCATTAATCATAGTTGCCAGAGGCGGTCCGGAGACCTTCCCTTGTCTCCAGGTCCTCCTCTGTGCTAGAAGAAGACAGGCCACCCACAACAGTTATAATTCATTTTATTACTGCTTTTATAGTGTATGTGCAGTACCCTGTTGGAGGGAGTAAAGAATTGTGCCTGTGTAGTGTGTGTATGAAACCACACAGTTGTATAAACTGTATTGTTCATTTGGACTTGAAAAAGGCTTATGTGCAGAATACCCTCTTTGTGCCAAACAGGCTGCAAAGACTCGTTTTGTCGGTTATTTTGGGGATTAGAAGGCACTTGCAATTACTGCTAGTAAAATTGAGGTTTGTCTTTTTAAATAAGGGATGGTCGTTTGGTTGATTGGGGAATATCCCTGGTTTTGAAATGAAGTGCTCATTAGGTTTTTTCTTGATAAAGACTGAAGGATAAAGGAAATTTATTAATGAATCTCTATATATCAAAACTCTTCTCCCCTGATACTTTATTTTCTTTGATTTTTCAAAGGGCCCTGACTGGCAGTTATGCTCCATTAGGGTTTATAGGATTTGGTTGCTATGTAGTTGGCAATTATAAGACCTGCAAATCGTAAATAAATTCATTTATTTAATCTGATGACCAGTCTTTTTAATGAGCTTAATTGATTTGGTGCATTATTTAATCTTACTGTGTATTTAAAAAAAGCTATGGAAAATGTGCAGATTGTAGCAAATATCAATCAATTTGTTAGGACTGTGGAGGAGCTGATATGTTATAGGGCATAAAGGAGTAGAAATATGATGAATTCCCTTTGAAAATGAGGGGTTAATATTGGAGGTGGCATTTCAGTGGTTGGCAACTGCTCAGTGACTTTGATTTGGTGCTGGTGTTGAGAGGGTTTTGTATCAAATATATTTAATTATCCTAGCAGAATTGCCCTTTCGTGAGCTACTGTCAGCCATGTACCTGACACAAGCAGGCATCCAGCATCTCTCTAAAATGGATAGAATGGCTGGCCTGGGGGAGAGACTTGCTAAATGCCATGAGTCTCTTTCTAGCATGGCTCTATAATTAGGGACAATGGACCTTAAAATAAGGGAGAGTAAACAGAAAACAATGGGCTGATTTAAGATTTAATCCGGAGTCTCTGACCCACTGCTCCTCTCTTTGCAGCTTGTTCACCTGCCTCCTATTGCAAAATGTATTTCCATATTTTTTCATTGTGTCCAGCACTTCTCTGCCTTTCTGGTTCTCAAGGCCAGTTAGAGGCGCCTGTCTTGGAGGTGGGGCCCCTCAGTAGTCCCATCAGTGACACTGGAAGTGTTGCCTTCCTGTTTATCCACCAGCAGGAGCTGTAGGGAGAAGTTGTGGCCAAAGCACAAAAACAAGCTTAGATCACTTTCAAGATGCTTCTCAGTCTCCATCGCCTCTCAGAGGGGAAACACATTGACCTGCGGGGGCTCTACTATCACTTCTTTCCATGTGCTGTTTGTCAGTGACCAGCCACCCGTTGTAAAGCTGTCTGGTAAGCCATCAGCTCTCCTCGAATTCCAGAAAGAGCTCTTCTGCCCTCTTTTACCCAGCCCCAAATAAACACAGGAACATTTCTTCCTCTTCAGTCTCCTGGCCCACTTTCTGGCTAAAAGTTGCAGCATGATTTTTCAGACTCCAGTCACCCGAGCAGCAATCCTGGTAAAATCCAGTGCTGCCTGAAAATCCTGCCCGTAAGTAGGATGCACAGCAATGAATTCCCTGAAAATGTTATAGGCGTTTTTATGCCAAATGAGTGTTGCCTGTTGATGCTGTGCTTGGCAGCCTCGGTACCAGACTGCTGTTCCTGCAATACTATTGATCACTATTCTGTATCCTTCACTAGAGAGAGAGAGAGAGTGCAAAGTAAGGATGCACAAAGGGTTTTATTTTATTCCCTCAGCCTGTCTCTGGGACCAGTAGAATGTTCACCAGATCCCTCTTCATTAATAAGACAGGACGGTGCTTCTGAGTCTGCCTGCTGCTGAGAGGTTGTAATGGAAAACACAGCACTTTCATTCTTCAATTAATCCCTGGCAAATTTAGGAACTTCTGGGCATAGGGTTCTGAATTCAGTTAGGAATTCGCACCGCTCCATTAGATAACCAAGCAATGCTTTTCTTCAGCTCCGTGCAAAAGTCCTCTTTTGAAGGGCCCAACAAAATCAGAATGTGCAGAACATAAAGTTCTTCACTGGGTGTTGAAAATAAAAAGGCAAAAGTAGATCTGTAGGCAGCATGTAGGTGTGAGACATGCATTGATAGTTCAACTGCCAGGGCTTTATTCCTCAAGGAACCCTGAGAATTGCTGCACAGGGGGTAACGGCTGGCCTAGCACTTTTGGCTATGTAGTTAATTTAGCCAACACAGTTAAACTACTAAAGTAACTAAAAGTTGCTTCCCAAGCACCCTTGATGCACAACAGGATTTTTTTCCTATTGTTTTCAACTAACATTCAAGGCAGGGAAGGAGGACACAGGCTTTGTTACAAAGGGTTTCAGAATGATTTCCTCCTTTAGAAAGTGACAAAGTTGGTGTTACGAAACCCTGCAGGGAAGGGAGCATATGTAACAATGTGCAGAATACATTGAAAGACAACTTCCGACAAAGCTGAGCCATGGAGACATCTGCTCCTTGTGCCCTGTCTCTCGTCTCATGACTGGACATTTGCCTGCAGTGTGAAGCTTTCAGCTTTGAATGAGTAAGCTGTTGGTCTGCCCACCATTCAGAGAGCGGGAAGCCGTTCCAGTCACACTCTGTCAAGACTAACGGTTATTCTTTCTCATGGAAAATACCAACCCAGCCCCATGTATGTTCTTTTCCAATTGCACTTTCTAATTCGTTTGCTTTTCAAATGGCTTCTTGAAACCTAACTATTTTATTGTACCTGTAATTATTTTTGTTCTCACCTAATGTGCATTTTCTGTCTGTATAGAAAAGCTTTGTTATGTAATTTAATAATAAATTAGAATTCTAAATGATGGTGCTTTTTTGTTTCCCTGTAAGAGTCCCAGGCTGCCTACACCTCAGTTTTAAGAGGTGGACAAGACTTAAGTCATCCAGTCCATCTCCCTACCAGTGCAGGATTGTTACGTAGAATAAATGTTCTAATGTTTTTCTCCATCTTGTCCTAAATGTCCCAAGCAATAGGACTTCTATCCCTTCCTATAGCCCGACTGGAAGTGTTTCCACATATACAGCAGAAATGGACACCCTTCCTCCTATTTATACCCATTTGTTCCACTCTAAATAGTTCCTCTCCCTTCTTGATGTTTAAACCCTGATTACGTTGTTAGACTTTGATCCCTACCCTTTTAGTTCTCTCTAGGCCAGCACTATGGACATAGTTCCTTCCTTCTCAGCCTCTCTAGCCCCATACTCATTTATTCTCTGAATCCCCTCTAATTTGTCAGTATTTTTCTGGTAACGAGGTCCACAGGATTCCTCCACATCTGTGACTAAAATTGCACTGGCCTTGTTAGTTGCCATACTGTGTTGAAGACTTGTGTAATTTGTTGTCATCTCACACCAGAAGTGAATGGTGTTGGTTACTGAAGTAGACAGTATAACAAAATGTGACAGCCATGCATGTGCTTTCTCCCACACATGCAAATTTGGTCCATTCTCCTTTTTGCTGTGGGCATTTACGTTAGAATCACTTCAGTATCGTGATGGTGACTGCTTTGACGGGGTTTCAGGCAGTGGGAGCAAGCATTTTCCTCATTTCAAGGTGAGCTAAAAGGCTTCTGTGACCCAATACTATAAAGCGTTTACGCCAACACAGGCGTTGGTGCTCATTTAGGCATTAAACTGCAGATACATGTACCAAAAAATCTGAAAAATCCTATCTATGTAGGCACTGGTTCAAAATCCTTTGAATTTTTTCTCCAAGAGGTAATCAATAGCAACTCAAGAAGTCTAGGAAAATCCTCTACTTTTTATATGCTTGTGAGGTTATCAGCTCACACGAGAATTCAGAAAAAGTATAATTTAATGGAAACTTAATGACCTCCTCCATCCACAGTTTAACACATTCCCTCCTTCCCCATCCCACTGATGTTTAGACACTGTGGATTCATTTTTTTCATTTCACACTGTTTTCTGCAGGAAATTCTTAGTTCTTGTGATGGTGTTTTTTCCCTAAGCTGATTTTCCTCTACCTAGAAGTGCAGGTCTGTCTGCTTCCCCTCTTCCCCCCTCACCACCACCTGGCAGAGGCCCCCTGGCATAAGCTTAGCTTTCACATAAATGCCAACTAGTCCTGCCATCCATCTGAGACTACCTGTCAGAGTGATAGAAATGGGCTGCTCCCTTGAGTCACTGCCTGTATCTATCCTTTTCATTTGAATGCACAATGTAACACCTAGCCAGCAGGCTGTTGCCTGCTACTTCTCATGTTTGTGCAGAGCACTGGAGGAAAACCTGTCCATAGCCAAAAGGGATTAGAGAGAGCCGGGCATGCTGTCACTTTTAGCACTTGCTTTAATTCAGGCTAGCTCAGCTTCCCCGGCTATGGAGATTCAGATCCACCTCTCATCTTGGGGCACAAACCTCTGCCACCTGGCCTTGGAAGTGCATCGTGGCAGTCGGTGTGATCGCCTGTTTGAACACTGATGTAGCAGAACTTAAAAAATAGCTTTATTTTCTCTTGTAAAGGACTTGATTGATTAAAAGTTAAGCAACGTTAACGTCTTCCTCCAGCCAGAGACTGCCAATGAAACGACTGTATTTTTACAGCCGTTTAAATGAAGATGTTCTTGCAAATAATGGATCCTTGCTGGCAGGCAATAGGAATTGTTGTTGGGTTCTCTAGAGAGCCAGATAACACTGTTACTTCTGTTTAAAAACAAAACCCACATTGTTGCCAGTAATACCTTGAACTACTTTCTCAAACAGGATAAGTAAGCCATGGGATGTGACAGAAAACCTCTGAGTGTAGAAAAGGTAGATTTTGCGCAGCTAATCATTGCCCTGAAGTGCAGCACTGCACCTAAATTAAGATTATACTTAATCACCCCTCGTTTGTTTTGTCACTTGCTATTTCTTTCCTGTATGTCCTAGACACCTCTTCTTTGACAGAGGTTGTTTCGTATAGACGTCATGTGCCTATGTTTGTGTGTGTGTCATATTAAAATGAGACCCCCAACTGCAAAACTAATTCTTCCAAGTTTCAATTTCATTCTAAACTCTTGGTTATCTTCATAAATGTAGTAATGCACGCCCAGTGGGAATATCTTAAAACTTCACACACACCCTCACCCAAATGGCCTATAGGCTTGCCCAGTAGGGTACAAGGCATCTGCTTTTCTTATACTAATCCATGAAGACTCCTGGGAAGGGAGAGATCAGAAGTAAGTACTTTGTAGTAGAGGTAGTTGTGACCGGGGAGGCAGTATGATATAGCGTCTAGAGCAGAGGATTAGTAGTCAGAGTTTATTTGTGTCTCTTGCACTGATTCGCTGTATGACCTTGGGTAAAAAGCAACAGAGGGTCCTGTGGCACCTTTAAGACTAACAGAAGTATTGGGAGCATAAGCTTTCGTGGGTAAGAACCTCACTTCTTCAGATGCAAGTGAGGTTCTTACCCACGAAAGCTTATGCTCCCAATACTTCTGTTAGTCTTAAAGGTGCCACAGGACCCTCTGTTGCTTTTTACAGATTCAGACTAACACGGCTACCCCTCTGATACTTGACCTTGGGTAAGTTACTTTATCCATGTGCTTCAATTTACCCATCTGTAGAACAGACTTCATATCTGTGTCACTAAAGCAATGGGCAGCTTAATCATTTTAATGTGCCTTCAGGTTTTATTTAGTCTCTTTCAATCAGAATAAAATGCCATGTAATCTGATTCTGATGGAAGCGTTAATGTGCTGTGGACCTATGAAGGAATAGGCAGCATGCTCAATTTACCCTTCTCATAAGAGACAGCAACTCTGCTACTGGACAGAAGGGAAAGATAAACAAAGGAAATGGCTCTTACCATAAGACCCATAAGATAATTTCGGGGGCAAGTAGAGCCAATATTCTAGTGTCGAGCTGTTCTGTACTTTGCAATTTCCACCCGTCTGTTCCAGGGACTGAGATAAGGAACTACAGCACCTTGGACAGCTCCCCAGCTTCATTCAATCCTTTCACCTTTTCTGAGAGCCTGTAACAGGATTTTCATAGAAATGAGGACTGGCAGGGATCTTGACAGGCCAATTAGTCCAGTCCCTGGCACTGAGGCAGGACTAAGTATTGTCTAGACCATCCCTGACAGGGTTTTGTCTAACTTGTTCTTAAGAACCTCCAATGACCGAGATTCCACAACTCCCCAGGTAATTTGTTCCAGTGCTTAACTACCCTGACAGGAAGTTTTTCCTAGTGTCCAACCTAAATCTCCCCTGCTGCAATTTAAGCCCATGACTTCTTGTCCTGTCCTCCGTGGTTAAGGAGAACAATTTATCACCCACCTCTTTATAACAATCTGTTTAACAATTTTGGTTTTATTCAGAGCTGTATATTGTGATAATCCAAGATGACCATGATTAAAACAATGACTAGGGTGGGATGTGGAAAGAAAACAAATGATGGTGCAGTTCCTCATTAGGGGGTGTTTAATGATTTGCATAACTATAAAGCTGCTTGCAACATGACCAGAGAAGCAAAGCATGCAAACCTCAGTCTTCAATAGCACCGGGTTGTCCTCAGTAGCTGCATTAGAAACAAATAGTTCTTAAAACAATTTGTAAATTGGCCTTGTTGTCATGAATGTATGAGACATAGTAGCATGCGGTAGGGTGGGGTTGTGTCAGCTGCTTCAGGACACCTCTGCCAGTACAGCTTCATTGTGAGTGCTACTGCAGTCCTGCCCCTGCGGTATTCAAATCCAGAAAGTACTGTACCTGGACACTTGGCAAGTTACCTTTGTTCACCTGTACCTGGGCTAGCCTTGTAGTCGTTTGCATCTTTTATTTCCATTCACGTGAGCAATTTGTTTCAAGCAAGAGAATGTGATTGACATGTTGCTGGATAGCAACAAGAGACATGGGAGTTTGTGTGTTTCAGTGAGGCTCATGAAATAAAGAGGCCCACTTCATAATACATTTCAGAATCACCAAGCTGTGGCCTTGTTAATAGTATCTGAAAGTAAGGATAGGTTTCCATAGCCTTCATGTGCCTGTTTGTTAAACATTCCTGCCCCTGCAGTCCCAGCCTCATTCTAAATCTCAGATTCATAGAAATGTAGGCTGGAAAGGACCTCAAGGGGTCATCTAGTCCAGCCCCTGTGCTTAACCAGGACCAAGTGAACTAGACCATCCTTGTCCGGTGTTTGTCCTGCCTGTTCTTAAAAAACCCTCCAATGACAGGGATTCCACAACCTCCCTTAGAAACTTCTTTCAGTGCTTAACTATCCTTATAGTTAGAAAGGTTTCCCTAATATCTAACCTAAATGTCCCTTGCTGCAGATTAAGCCCATGACTTCTTGTCCTACCTTCAGTGGACCCAGAGAACATTGATCGCTATTCTCTTTATAGCAGCCCTTAATATATTTAAAGACTGTTATCAGGTCCACCCTCAATCTCTTTTCTCAAGACTAAACATGCCCAGTTTTTTAACCCTTCCTCATAGGTCAGGGTTTCTAAACCTTTTATCATTTTTGTTGCTGTCCTCTGGACACTCCAGTTTATCCACATCCTTCCTGTAGTGTGGTGCCCAGAACTGGACACAATACTCCAGCTGAGGCCTCACCAGTGTAGAGTAGAGCGGGACAATTACTTCCCGTGTATTACATATGACACTCATGTTAATACATCACAGAATGCTATTAGCCTTTTTTGCAACTGCATCACATTGTTAACTCATACTCCACTTGTGATCCACTATAACCCCAAGATCCTTTTCAGCAGTACTACCATCTAGCCAGTTATTCCCCATTTTATAGTTGTGAAGTACTTTACACTTGTCTTTATTGAATTTCATCTTGTTGATTTCAGGCCAGTTCTCCAATTTGTCAAGGTCATTTTGAATTTCCAATTCTGTCCTCCAACGTGCTTGCAAGACCTCCCAGCTTGGTGTCATCTGCAAATGTAATAAGCACACTCTCCACTCCATTATCCAAGTAATTAATGAAAATGTTGAACAGTACCAGACCCAGAACCATACCCCTGTGAAACTCCACTAGAAATGTCCTTTCAATTTGACAGTAAACCATTGATAATTACTCCTTGAGTACAGTCTGTCAACCAGTTACACACCCACCTTACAGTAATTCCATCTAGACCACATTTCCCTAGATTTGCTTATGAGGCACTTCAATTAACACATGTTTTTAAAGAGTGGTAAAGGGTTTTGGTCACATGCCTCCAGTTAAAGCCAACAAAGTCCATGTATTGCTTTAAAGATCTGGAGGTTTCATCTCCCCCTGAGACAGTGGAATGCACGGGTTTTGCACTTCCAGTGCTGGTGGTAAGTGCTGCATAAAATTCCATCTTCATTTGGAATAAAAAAAGGTAAATTATTTATAGATCTGCATCCTTTTTTCCAGCTCTCTAGAGTCAATAATTTATAGTAGCACAAGGGTACAATTTTTTATTAACTATCAACCTTCAATAGGACTGTTGTTCTTATCAAAATCTGATGTCCCTCCTGACGCTATCAAATGCCACAGATGTTGATGCATTATGGATGAGCTGTGCTCCAGTTCTTTAATCCTGTTGCAATTCCATGAGAAGGTTTCTTGTTGAAAGAGAACTGAGCATTTTTCTCTACATTCATAAGAAGAGGCAGGAGTTAATAGGCTTTTTGTGTTTTATCTACTGTTTCCTTGAAACTGGGGAGATCTTTAGCGCATGCTACTGTATGGATTTAATTTTCAAGATCTTGAGAGGGAAAATAGTCAACACTTATAGGTAGAGGTTTACATTTTCCAAAAATTGTCCAAGCAATTACTATTTATCCAAAATGCGGTGATTCAGACATAGATGCTATGCCGGCAATCTGTAGGGGCAGTCTAGTCTCTGGGATGAATGCCTTGAACAAGCTATGAATTTATCCTTGTCTTAATCTTCCCCATTCCTTCGGATATGTTCATAACTGTTTTATAAGCATGGGTTCATGTAAATTAATTACCACTTCTGCCTCACCTCTGCTGAATTAATATTGAATCCCAGTGACACTAAAATCTTTCTCACAGTTGACTCCCATTTATGTCAGTTATCATGGTAGAAAGGTATGTTGTGGGCTCTTCAGATCAAAATCCCACCTCTTCATTACTATGAATTGAGTATCCAACAATCAGATTTAAATCAACAAAATCCTCACCGGTCGCAGACAATGTATTGAATAAATCTACAGCTCTTCTGGTTTGTGCCATTTTTGCCTGCTAGTTTCAGCTTTTCCAATTCTTTTTAATGTAGAAACTCCTGTGGACTGTTTTGTCTTGATCTGTTTTTTGCTGGTTACATGTGTGATTCTTGCCACATCTCATGCTTTACCCTCTTGCCACCTCTTTTAGGCTTTCTTAACTTCTCCCCTGCCCTTCATAGCCTTTCTTTCTTTGTTCCTGATGTAAGACTAAGGCTGCTGGACTTCACTACCTGAATTCTTTCAGCACTGCTAGTAAAGCTGGGCACTCTCTCTGGATACATGGTCTCAAACTGTAATTAATGTTCCCCGTACGTCCTTGAGAGAGAGAATTTGCTGTTCTCTCCTCACCAGTCATTTTCTCATTTTCTTTTGTCTTCAGTTTCCCTTGAGTATCCCTTATCAATCAATGGTGTGTTTTTGGTGTCATCTTCTATAATCGTTTTCCTCGAGATCTTGCATCCTGTATGTTTTCTTTATCTTCCCTTTTTGCACGCGGTACATCCTGTCACATGCTTTCCCCTTCTTCCCAAACATTTGGCCTGCATTTCAGCGATACTCATTGTCACCTCTGGTCTCTTGTTCAGATCTAATTACAGCGTCATTTTGTCAAAAGTTGGCATTTATTTTATATTTATGTAGCTGTAACGTCCAGAGGCCCCAGTCAGAATCAAGGGTACCACTGTGCTAGACAGTGCATGTGTGAGCACACACAGTCCCTACCCCAGAGACTTGCGATCTTCAGCTAAATTCTACATTTAACCTCTCATCTGTTTGGCTGGAATTCTCTTTCAGGACCAATTTAATATGTTTTCAAAGGGTGCAGCGTGCCCCTCTCCAAGGGTTTTCTTTGAAATGTCTGGTGCTCTTCTCATCCAAGACAGAATGTGTAACTTCTGCAGCATGCCAAAGGCAGAAATCAGGACCAAAGGTTGAACCAAGCTGTTCCACACGGCTGAGCAGAGCAGTAGCCATTAGATCACCGGCCCAACACATCTGTTAACATTTCGTAAGGATTCGAACATTCTCTCCCTTCTCCGAAGTGTTTTCAGGTTTCCAGCCAACTTTTGCTTGATTACTTCACTCATTCATGGAAACGAAACTATGAAACTAAAAGCATTAGAGCAGGAGGAATTGCAAAATATTAGTCCTTTCTGCGCCTGGTGAGTTCTTCTCTAATTACTGGCAGTGATCAAAAGCCATATGTTACACAGTTAAACTCTCCCTGTTTCTGGTTGGCCTCCTAGAGGCTTTGGAGGCACGTGAAACTAAGCTATGGCTTTTGATTCAGAATCATGCTGGTGGCTGAGGTGCTCAGATATCACTGAACTACAGCTCTCTCCTATGAGAAGTCACTTTGAGTCTCATTGGAGGTGGGAAAGGTCCTGCTATTCTTTTGGTCCATCATCCTGAGAATGCAGAGTTGTTCCCTACAGTATGTTTCTTAGTGCTTTATCCAGTCTGGTAATGTTCCAGGTGCTAAAATTCCCCAGATGCAGATGGTAACAAGTATATACTCAGACTTTTCCACTGAAGCTGTCAATAAGTTCTCTAAGCATATTGCAAAAACCTAAACAATAGTCAAGATGTCAAAGACATTCAAAAAACCTCCCTAGGAAGGATTTTCCAAAATCCAGCCACAGACTCCTGTCCATCTCCCATACTAACCCCCTTGGAAAACAGGTGAATCTTGCGATCTGTCATGAAGATCAATAATGCTGGGTTCACCTGGACCAACGGCAGAAGTGAGTGCTAAACCTGAGGACCTGAAGCCAAGAATGCCTTGCTGGCAACCCTCTCCCTTTGAGATCTGGGGCCTCTTAACCTGAATGCCCAAGATGATCACAACTACCACATGAGAAGGAAACATCTCAAGCAGCCAGGACCCAAACCATTTAGGCACCTTAAACTTCACCTGGAAATCAGTTGATCGCCTTTGCAGAACACGGGTGCAGTGTATCCTTTCCAGGACTGCCATATAAAGGGACAATCTCCAGCCCCTAAAATATTTACTGGTCTTTTCTTAACTCCCTCCTGGCTCTCTTTGTATACACACACCTGCCAGGTGCTCAGCGCAGAGCCAGAGTTCTAGGGTTTTTCCTCTCCAGAGCAGCGCAGAAAAGGGGCATTATTGCCTCCTTTCTCCATAATGTGAGGTGCCTGAGCATGCAGGCCCAAATCCCATTGGGTTAGCCACTAGCTAGTGGCAGTGCCGGTCTTCCCACTGGTGGTTTGGGAGGCACAAGCACTGGCAGAGAGCACAGGGAACTTATTTCCAGCACTGACCTGATAGTGCCCTTCAGAGAGTGATACCTGTGCATGTAACCTGTCACGGATGAAGAGTATCTGATGTGAAACTTGTGCTGCAGCGGCATCAGGTTTTCAGGGGAGTGGCTCCTTAGAGTGCTCTAGGGGGTTCAGGAACATTGCAGGTGTAAAAAGAAACCTTGGCTTGTCCGCTTCGAAGGTGCTGGCCACACGGTCTCTCTCTCAGGCCAGGTGTTAACAAATACTTTACAAGTGAACATTTTATTACATTCTGTGAACTTTATTTTAAGGACTGTTAATGCTTGTGATGTGTAAGGAGACAGTCAAAGGTCAAGACTGGTGGCCTGCGTGGGTCCCTAGGTCATGGCGCAATGCATCAGGGCAGTGTGTGTATTTCCGGGGAACACTCTGTAAAAGATGGGGTGCTAACCATGCTGCCCTGCTGAATTGCAACTTGAACCATGACAATTTGTCTCCCTAACATAACCCTGGTAAGTTTATAATGGTGGCGGGGGAGAGCCTTCTTCACTTCTGACCCTAAACTGTTGGGCGGTTGTTCGCTCCTACGCCAGAGGTAGCTGCATTTCAGGCCTTGTCTACAGCACAGTCAGGAAGATCTAAATGTATCTGTTTCTGATGCAATTAAATTGGTCCCCTCCTTTGCCAAAGCATGGACATTAGGTTGAACATCTTTAATTGTTTAGCTTAGGTCACATACAAGCCAGCTTAGATCAAACCATTTTGAGACATGCTTGAGTGTCCACACCATTAATGAAACCAATGCAACTTGGTATTTGGAGCAGGCCTCTGGGTGGGTGACGTGATCCCTGAGTATAGCTTGCCTAAAGAAAGATAATTTGTCAGGAGCTCATTCAAGAAGAAAGGTGTTATTGAATCTCATTTTCATTCCCCTTTTTCTGCTCTAAAAGCAGCTTCCCTTCCTGCAGCCCTGTCCCAGGGGAGCAGTTGTGGAAGGGGTAAGGTATGGTACAATGGAGCCGGAATGATCTAGTCCCTCTTCCTGGTGTGCTTTCCCGGCTTGTAGAATGAGATGAGTTTCCTCTGCCTTGCAGGGAGTTACGGTCATGTGCGAGAGTACAAAGGAAGTGCCATTCAGTTCTAGAGCACATGCGCGCTGGGCGGCACCATGGATTTGCTTGGCCACCTTAACGCCTCTTGGCTGGGAGTGTTTCCACTGCAGCAGAGTCACTGACGACTGCGTGTGAGCTCCCTGACCAGTCACTAAGCGCTTGGTGGTCCTGCGCTCTCCTCGGTGAGGGGTGAGAGCTGCTCCTATGGGCTAGGTCTGAACTAATAGGCTTGTAGGGCTGGAGCCGGAGCCAAGCAGGAATCTGGTGTAGGGAGCCTTTGTTTGCCCCTCACTCCCTGGCCCAGCACGGGAGCATGCCCCGTAAGGCTGCACTCAGCTACTCTCTAGATTCATCTGGCTAATGTAGGAGTGGCTTTAAAGGGTTCCGGGGGGTTGCATTCCACCATCCTTGGTTAGGAATGAGTCTCCTGGTTGGGTAAAACATGGGCACTGGCGAGGGGTGGGAGGTCCCATGCGGATCCTGGCCAGTTGCTTTGTTAATGCCTGTACGTATCTGCAAAGCTCTCTCTGATGGATCCCAAAGGGCTGATTCTTAAGATTTTTATAAACCATTTTCCAGCTTGCTGTATCCAAGAGTAAACCAAGCTACTGCCCTGCAGGCCCCTGCCCCCCCGGCCTTACTCCAGCCTGGAAACTGATCCTTACCGCCGAGGGGAAAGGCGGCGCTCTTTCCTCTGTCTAACCACTGGTACGGAGACCGTTAAGGGTGATCACTGGCCTTACTGTGAGCCCCTCTGGGTCAGAGTGCACTACCCCGAGCCCCACGAGCGCTGCCTCCGGCCACTCAACACGACATTCCAATGGAGAGATGACTCGCAACTGAAAACTGGATGTGCAGCTCAGGACACTGCTCTGCACTAGGGCTCTCTCTACGAGCAAGGGGGCATCTGTGGTGCCTCAGAGTTCACCTTCTCCTGGTTCAGCGGACGCGGCGCTGCCCTTCCCTCTTGCAAAGCTAAACCGACTCTGGTAACCAGCCTGACAGCTTTGAGCTTCAGATGCTTGGAATTCCTGATTTCCTGCTAGATGCCACGTGGCGTCTCAGGGCGCTTGGCAGGGTGGTGAGAGCTGTCGTCCAGATCTGTGTGTACAGGCAAAGAAGCCATTGCCCAGGCAGGGCGGAAGGAATACCCACAGCACGCTGATCCCGGGAGGATGCGGGAGGGGATGGCAGCCGAGCAAGCAGCTGAACTCGTTCTCTGCCTTTCACCTTCCCCAGCTCCGGTGCAGTGCGGTGGGTGCAGTACACCTCATGCTCTGCCACTGCCTGGCAGGAGCTGCTGATTCTCTGCGCCCTCGGACAGCTGCTGTGGCTGTCACCTGTGTGGAGTCCCCTGTGGCTAGAGGCCTGGACATCTCCTTTAATCTCCGCGGTGTTTGTTTTCCCTGTAACCCTGTGTTCCTAGCCCAAACGCTCATCCCTGCTCCTCAGGTGCTGGCCCAGCCCTTTCTTTCCACCTGCTTTTGTGTCCACCCCACTGCAGCACTTCCAAGCACCCTGCCCTGCACTTGCTCTCCTACCTCTGGTGCTATCCACTCCCACTCCGGCCTGTGCTGACTCGGCCACCTCTGCATGTCCAGACAATTCCTCCCCCCTTAAAACCGTCCTCTCTCTGGCTCATGATGAAGAGACTGTTGATGCTACCTACAAAGACACTGTTTTATTACTGCAGGTAGCGTCTGGATGCCCCAGAGAGGGACCAGGGACTCATTGTACTAGCTGCCGTACAGCCGTAAGGAAAGGACAGCCCCGCCTGAAAACAGGTGGATTCACCACGCGGCTGGGGAGGACCAGGTGAGTGAGCTGATTTCAGCTGGCACTGCACTAACGGCCTAGCCATTGTCTTGCAGTTTGCCGTAGGACAGAGAAGGTATCACCCAACCACAGGGCTCTGGGTGAGAGCCGGGGATCCAATCTCCTAGGTTTCCAAGACACGTTGCCAGGAGGCCAACGCAAGCCCTCACCATATCTACTGTATTGTATGTATGTACGTACACACACTCACTCTCTCTCATGAAACTAGCACTGGAATGGAACTGAGCTAACGTCGGAAACGTTCATATTCTACAAACACATCAGGGGAGACCAGGCAGTAACTCAGGGTCGTGCGTTTCACGGACTCTGCTTGGGAAAGGGACGTGTTCATCTTGACATAAAGGGAGGCAGCATAGTGTAGTGGTGAGAGCAGAGGACTGTGATGCAGGCTGCCTGGGTTCTACTGCTGGCTCTGCCACTGCCTCCCTTTATCCTTCTCCCAGATGAATGATTGTAACAATATCCACCCCTCCGGGAGGGTGGGTGGCCTTATGTACTAAACCACTCGGCGCCTCCTCGGAGATGCGCTGTGAATTCACAGCAGTGGTATTACTGATATAAAAAATCACGTGTCAGGAGGACGTGCAAGTCGCTTGGCCTGTCGTCTCTCCTCGTGGTAGGTAGCAGCTGCAGCAGAGCAGCGACAGACTCTGGCGCCCAGCAGGGTTTCCCCTCCTTGCATTCGCTTTTCGGGTCCCTTAACACGTGGTGACAGATCTCCACAGCCACCTCCAGGAGATCCGGAAGGTCCCTTGTCCTTCATTCCCCTGACACGTCCTCTGCACAGCATAATTGGCAAGGGTAAGAAACGGATGTTTTAGGTGGGTCGGACCCCTCTGTCTGGGTGCAGTTGAAATTGGTGTAAAATTTCATGAGTAATTACCTCCTAGGTGAACCTGAGCTGTTAATTGGGTGACTGTTACGTACTCGTTCTAGTAATGTCCCTCTGGAGATTGATCTAATGAACACTGTGCTCCAGACACATGGTATCCCTCAGACAACATAATGGTGCCATCTCACGCGACACGTTAACTGTGCGGAGAGAGAACCGAGTAGAACGCTCTCACCCTCCAGCCACATGTCTGGGACTAGATCCAGGGAGCTTTTCCCCTCTAGGGCACTGGTTTGAATCCAGCCCAAGGGAAAGCACCTCTCTTGGGGCTGCTCATTGGATCGTCCTTGTTTTCCTAGTGGACGACGGCCCACATCACAGAAGTCATTGTCACAACTGACCTCACCCACCTTGTGTGTCTCTTGCTGGGACCAATAGGGCTACAATACTGCAGCCATCGCACCCGAGAGTCTTAGCCCCGAGGCCCAGGAGTAGAGGATGGCTGAGGATGGACATTTCCCTCTCACCTGTAAAGGCAGCTCCGCCTGGGTCGAGCGTCTGTCCCCCCGCACTGAATTGAAACGTTTGGGGGCGGGGGAGTGACTTGGGCCTCAGGCCTTCAGGACCATGCCCTACTAACATCAAGGAGTGCGGGAGTGATGCTACCCATTCGAAAACAGACCCCAGACACGGCCTTCACCTGCTCCTCCTCACTGGAGCGAGAGGACCCCTGGCCAGTCTCACTGGGAGCCCTTCCAGTGGTTTCCATGAACCACAGCAAGTGTAAAGGAATCATTAAACCTCTCTAGGGAGGGAAAGTCCCCTCTGGGTTACTAGCTGCAGTTTTCCAACCCCCCTTCTCCTGGGGGGCTGAGTGATGTATTGTGCAAAGTGCCCATGTGAGCCTGTGCACACACTTCTCTCTGGAGAGAGAGAACCAACAGGTGTATGTTAAAACCCAAAGCTGTTCAGGCACCCAGCTCCCCCGCTCGGTCTCCTGTTAACCCTTTCATGCTGTCTCCCAAGCTGGTGCTTCCCAGGCAAATTCTTTGTTGCTGTGATTTGCAGCAGAGCTGGCGTGGAAGGCGGCAGCAGCCAGCCGGGGCATTCCAATCAAAGCTTTGCACTGCAGAGTATCTGGGGAAAGGGAGGAGCAGAGAGCGGGTTTCTAGGTCTCAGCCCATATGCCTACCCCTCTGGTCCGCGGCTGTATGCCAGGTAGCCGGGTGCCGGTGCATCTGGCAGAGGTGTGAGGTGTGTAGCTTTGCCAGGGAGGCTGGCAGGCGTTGCCCCCCTTAGCCATCCTTTCCATTTGCTGACAGACGGTTCGGCATGAAAGAAGTTAACTTCCTCTTGCAAGCTGGGAGCCAAGGCCGCTCTTGTCAAGGCAAGGTCACTTTGACACTACCATCCGGATGACAAGAGCTGGACCCCGTTTTGGGGGTGCCCGCTCTAAGAGCCAGGCACTGCGCTGCATCCAAGGCACCGGAGGCGCTGTCTATAGAGACCCCCATCCTGCACATTGATGGATGTTGCCATTTGTGAGCTATCTTGTTCAGACAGCCAGTGCACTCCTTTATTATCTGAAGAGCAGCTAGTGTGTGTGGCACTGCAAACAACCTGATCCCAGCTCCCAAGAGCTTCTCGTCTCAATCAGGCACAGATAACCTGGGTTACACTTAGGTGGAGCAGCGTTTGAAACGTCAGCACGTGGGGCAGGTGTATTTAATTTAGAACAGTGCTTGGGAGTTATTGATAGGCCTGCGTGAAGGATCGGGAGCAGGTAGCTGAGTGCATGAGATGAGGAGCACTGCAAAACTGAGAACAGCTACTGGGTAAAAGAAAGGTTTTGGTTTGACATGGCACTTAGGACAGCAACTTCGGGTGACTGGCTGGGCTGGGTCTCAGGTTGGTTTCTGGTTGATGAGCCAGTGCGTTGTTCTGTGCGTTGGTCTGAGTCCCAAACCATCCCCATGTGTGCAGCTGGGCCCTTGAGTGCTGCATATTACTATCCGCTTTGTCTCTTGGTGTTGAAGTAACTGAAAAGCCAGTACAGTCATTGCTCTCAAGCTGTAGCTTTTGGCATTAGCCAGACAGCCGTGGCCTAGGAAGGAATGTTAGTAGCAGTTAGCAGGAAACCTTAACACCCTCCCCTGCCTGCAAAATGTTTGGATTATTAGCCAAACCTCTTGAGATCTTCTTTTATCTCCTATATGTGCGTGTACAGACACAGACACACACACTTATCCCATCAACTCCCACGTGTAATTAAGAGGTCAGTTCAAGATATTGTTTAAAAGTATTGCAACTCTTTGTGCAGCTGTGGTAAAGATGGATTCCAAATCACCCTCAAATGGTTTGATAACTTCTCGTTTCCAAGTGATGATAGTGTTTCATAAAGGAACGAGGGGCTGGACTGAGTAACCAGGTGATTTTGTGCCTGGAGCATTTGACAAAGTTTAGCTATTTCCTACGATGACTATGGAAATAGGCCAGTGAGGGACATGATTAATTCACCGCTGGTTCATTGTGTTCACTATAGGGCACAAGCCTCAGTGTGACCTGGCCAACCTCCTCTGCTCCTAATCCTGTGGGGCCGGGTGATGGCTCGTCTCTCCAACTGGTAACATTTATACCACTGCCATCCGCTCATCTTCATTCCCTCAGAACTGTGGGCCACCTTCCCTCTCCTCTTACTAGCCTCTTCCCATTTTCCTTTGCCTCATATCAAAACTTTGCATCTTTAATACGGCTCGGATAATTTTTCGTTGGGAAATAGGGCCAGGAAAAGGAATCCTCCATTGGTTAAATCTTGCGTGGGAAGTTGCAGCTGTTGCTGGTTGTACATGGTACTTTTTGCAGTTTAAAAAATGAAACAAACCCGTTTGAGTTAAAACCCCCATGTACTGCAGTATATCTTAAACTTACTACCTAGCCTTGCGCCTTTATTTTTATTATGGTTTTCTAGTTACTTCAGTGAATGGTTCTAGGCCTGCAATGAATACCAATGGAGTGGGCGAATTCCCCTGCCTTGTCCCTCTGCCCTGATGAAATAATAATCCGTTCGCATTGATGCTGCGTGGCGTGGACTAGTATATAATGATAGGAGTTTATGAAATGGGGCCTAAGACCAAAGCACTGCAGAGTGTAAAATCTCCCTCGATTCTCAGGTGGTGGTGAGAGAGACGGTGAGAGTACTGTACTGCCACAGGCACGTCCTCCTAAAGACCCTCCAGCTAGATCTTATTGAATTAAACATCTCAACACGTTTCAAAAGTATTAAGCATTTATATCACCGAGAATAGCATCTGTCTTTGCACTAGCTATGCTAAAAATGACACAGGTCATAAATCTTCACATTTCAGAGCATAGCTAAGCACAGCTGAGATCAGGGAGAAATCCTCCCTTTTGAGTACTCGGCAGTTTGAAAAGTGTATTATGGGGATTTTTGCCTTCCTCTGAAGCATACAGCAGGGACAGGCATCAAAGACAAGGTCCCGAGCTGGGTGAACTGTCAGTCTGATCTTTACAAGCTAGCTCTTTCAGTCACATAAACTCTAACCACTCATCCCTTTACTGAAGGTTATGTGGCAAGTGTTCTGTTCAGTAGCAAACTTGTGTGAGATTCAATGGAAGTGCTTAGGCTGCACCGAGAAAGGTCAGCCGTGCTTCCAGCACAGTGGCCATGCTGTGAGGATTTCTGAGCCATTGCACAACTCTCTCTTGTACTCCTGGGGGACAGTAACAGCTTCAAACTAGAAACCTTCAGGCGAACGTAGCAACTGCACTTGGTGACTGGTGATGCAGAGAGGAAAAAATACACATTGTCAGGTCATCTTCAAAGGGGCAGGCCAGCTTGGGCACTGGCAATGGGATAGCAGGTCACCTCTTCAGATTCTGTTCACCTCCGTTCTACGAAATGAGCTGGTGGGCTTGGTCCAAATGCTAACAGATATGGATCCTCCACACAAATCCCAGGCTGGCCCCCTTGCTAGCAACCTCTGCATTTAATGCAAGCATTTGAACTGGTCCTTCACCTGGAAACTCCCTCTCCCCCCCCCGTCCCCCGCTCCTGCCATGTGGTCCCTGCAGTGCAGTGTGCAGCTCATTGCTGGAGCAGCGTGGGGGAAGCTCCTCTTCCCGCTACCTCTGTTCTATGTACAGAGAGGGTTTGGTGCTGCAGGGCTGTCAGCCTGGCACTTGTCACCAGCCCAGAGCGAGAGGTGTCTCAGTTTTCTGCTGGCTAAGCAACATGCCTCTGCGTGTGTGTGGAATGGGGTGTAACAGGCTTAGGAACAGCATGGCCTGGCTTCAGTTCCTCAACAGCATCCTTTCACTGCAATTTATCCTCCCACTGCAATCCCACAATTCGCCTGTGCCCACACTTCAGTGACCGCTTCCACGGCTCAGAACGCTGGTTCCGTCACCTGGCCCGTGACTCGCTGGCTGCTGGCAGGCCTGAGAGCGCCAGAGGCAGCACTTAGAATGGGGGTGTAGCAGGGCACAGACCCTGCCCATTGTGCTGCATGCACAGCTCCTTGTACAGGACAGAACCGTTTGAAGCCGCCATTAAAACAAACCAAAGAAGTGAACAGAAGAACTAACAGACATTGCATACCAGAGACATGATGCACCTGCTCCAGGGAGCTGTGCTGGGCATTGTGGGGTAGGTGCCACGCTCCACAGGCTCTGCTGATGCTTGGCATCTGGGTCACTCCCATCAGTGCAATTCTGTACTATGTAAAAGGCTTGAGTGTCTTGTGTTCAGCCTCCAAATTTACTCTGGGTTCCCAGAGCCTGGCACGTGGCAGAGTTGACTTAAGTTTCTCCTCTCCTTGCCCCTCCCGCCCCTGTGAACTGGAATTGAGGCAAATTCATTAAGCAAAGACGAATGTTAAGAAGTGAACAAAATGTTTGGTTGAAGCCATCCGCCATGGAAATTAGACGTAACCCCCTTGCCATTTCCTCATGGATCTATTATTCATGGGCACATCAGGTTGGCATATTAATAATACAGGAGGCTAAAGCACTTGGCACTCCCATCCCTTTAGTGCAGCATCTGGGCAGGGGCTGGCGGCTTCAGTCTTTGCCAACCTAATGTTCTACCTCTGCCCAGCTGTCTCAGTGACGTTTCGCTGATGCTGCCAGTTAACGCTCTGGGCAGGGGGATTCTCACGCTACATGCTCCTTGAGTCTTCTCCATTGTGACGTCCTTCTCCCCTGATTGTAGAAGCATTAATTACCTCTCTCCTGCTCCTCCTCGAATGCTGAGTTCGGTTAGCGTGAAGTCTATGCGAGTGACATAGGGAGAGGATCGAAGGTAGGTTAAAGATTGGCCTGAGACACCTGGGGCTTTACGATTCATTGCTGCTGGTGGCAGCCCCCAAAGGCCCTTTGTGTAAATGTCCCGTGGTCTCTGTGGGGATGTCAACATCGGAACGAGCCCCGCACCAAAGCAGGTAGGGGTGACCCCTTGGGATTCGGAACTCAGAAGAGCCCACGTCGTAGGAGCCTCGGGAGAGTAACACTCCTCACCAAAGAATTGCAGGTGGAAACGAGGGGAATGGAGCAATAAAGGAGCAATGCGCTTTCATTATGCAGCACATGTTCCAAATCAGCCCCTGGTGACAGGAAGCGGAATAGTCCCCGGGATAGGGAACAGCACTAGGAGACCAGAGCGGTAGAGTCTCCTCTTGGCTCTGCTGCTGCCGTCCAGAGTAAGGTGACTGATATTTTTTTTCAGGATGTTCCTCTAGGTCCTTGTACCCCTGAGGATCCCCCATTTTCTCAGACTGCACGAGGAACATTCGGAAGGATGCCCTGGGGAGCCTTATCAGCTGAGCGCTCACTGAGTGATATGCTGCCTTCGCCCCTTGCCTACCCAGGGACTGGTACTGCCTGTGCTGTACGCACCGACCTGGCAGGCAAGGTAACAGGCTAAGAATCAACCTGCCACTCCCACATGGCAACCAACATTATGCATTTTAACGAGGTTTGTTCAGTGGGTTGGATAGCGTGTAAAGAAATATTTTGCTTGGGGCAACAGGCCTTCCTGAGAAGTGCAGTGTGTCGATACGGGAAGTCCTACGGTTCTTGAGTTTGGGGCGGTAGCATGCTCCTTCCTAGTCACACCTGGAGCCTCTGCATTTTTGGGGTAGTCTTTGTGAAAGCGCAGGCAGGAACGTGCCATCCTATAGAGGTGAGCTCATGTGAACAGTAGGACCAGCCCGTTCTAATCATACCAACAGGCCGCTGCTCACTGGGGTTGCCTGAAATCTTCATCCGTTAGATCAATGTATTAATATAAAAACCCAGAGCCATTGAAGGCACTTTGGATGAAAAATGGATTTTGACCAAAAGAAAAGCTTTCACAGAAAACTTACGTGTTGGTCAAAGTTTTCCATTTTTTTAAATGAAAAAATGGAAAAAATGAAAATTTTCTTTGGAGGTGCAGGGGGGAAAGTTTGGTTTTTAGTAAAGGAAATAAAATTTGGGGGGTTTTGAACATTTTTACCAAAAATGATTCTCAAAAACTGAACCTTTTTTGGTTTTGGTTTTCCATTTAAAAATTTTATTTTTTGCATGATACTTAAAAAACAAATGTATGTTTTTCTAAAATTTCCCACAAGAAATAATTGACATTTTAATCAGGTCCAATAGAAAGGTTTGCTAAATGAGATTTCTTAAAACAGTCTCTCAAGGGAATAGGCAGAAGTCTATACCATTGGTATCTTGGCTTGACAAGGGAAATGTACTGTAGGGAGCAGTCCTGCACTAGCTGGGGATGGATTGGATTAAGGTTAATGTATCTTTTCCATCTTTAATGTATATAATCTTCCATTTTAAACTCGATAGAAGTCATTAGCACAGACTTGGTGCCATATGTAATTTTAACTTGGGCCTCTGGATATTTCCTCTAATGAGGTTACTTGTCAACATAGCTACTCTATAGAAGGAGGAGATTCCCAGCACACGGATAGCAGAGTTGCACTTTCCATGAGAGTTCACAATGATTTAATCTAATTGCTTCTGCTGCTTTGAGCATCCTATTTTGTTTTCCAAGAGAGAAGAAATTACAGTTCACCTCCCTAACAAGGAAAGAACTCTTTAATGTAACATTGCTATTAAAGTAACTGGCTTGTCTTAGCGTGCACAACCCAAGGCATCGAGGGATTTGGACGGGGGCATCAGAGCAAAGAGGAGTCCTGTACACTCACTCTCCATCTCTCTCTCTCTCATAATATCCAATCAGCATAGACTGAACAGCATCCCAAACGAAACCAGCGCGGCCAGTACTTGGAAGGATAAGTTGCTGATTCTCAGTTTCATTGCAGTGCTTGCAGACTTGGCGTAAAATATTGCATACTGCAGATTCCTTTGTTTGGTGAGCTGCCCGAAGTGGTGGAGCCCTGGTCCAACTAGCCTGAGATTGCGGCTCCAGCGGTGAGCTGGTGCCAGTACTTCAGGGAAGGCGAAACACCTGGCTGTTTGGGTGTGGGAGTTGTCACGGCTGCTCGTTCTGTAGTCATTGTCTCTTCACGGGGCGTTCCACCTGCCAATCTGTGCTCCCGGTCATGTCATGTCATTATGTATGCCCGTTGCTGACTCACCATCAGCTGGAAAAGTTTTCCTGATGTCAGTGCTGATGTTGCACAGAATTAAGTTGAAGTGGTGGTTTTCCATTCCTTCAGTGCTGTTACTCCGATGAGGATCTGAAGTGGATACGTTGCATCAAGGCAGCCGGAGGCGAGACACACTCACCTTGATGTTGGGAAGGGGGAGTCACCTCCAGGAATGCATAGTGGGGGAGGGGGGTGCTCTGACCGTGCAGCCCCTTTCTAGTGCTTTCTGTTAGCACTGGCACCTCCTCCCCAAGCACTGGCATTTAATTACACTGTTGTGGGAGGAGTGGGACCTTCTCCAGGAAGTTGGGAGAGGTGAGAGGCTGGCCAGATGCTCTCTTTAGTCAAATCCTTCCTGAGATAAAGTGCTAGGCAGCCACAGGATGAGGGCTCTGCTGGGCAGAAACCTTAGTTCATCTCTGTCTTGGCAAGATCCTCTCCCCATTTGGGCTCGGTGGGGCTCGGAAATGCATTTCCATTTGCTCAAGGAAGGCACTATAGACTCAGCCACAGGCAGGCATTCGTATTTAGCTGATGTGAAGGAATTTGGGTGCAAGAGAGAGACAGACTTTAGAGGCAGATTGTTGATAACGTTGCTCTAATATAGGCCAGTAACCTGAAACAGCTGTGGCATCAGACAGGAGTAAACTCCACTGAGGCCTCGGTGCACAGACCGAGCCGAACCATTCAGCAGCAGGCTAATCTGGCTGCTTGAGAAGTCCCTGCTGGGAACCAACATTTTCGAGAGTGACTAGGTGGTAATGGCTGCCCAGCTTGAGAAACCTTAAAGGGACCTGATTTTCAGTGGGTGAGTGCTCGGTGCTCACTGAAAATCGAGCCCCTTTACAGCTTCTTAAGTTGGGCACCCAAAATCACTAGTCACCCGTGAAAGTCAGCCCCAGAAGCTGTAGGGGTGTGTGTGTGCGCGTGTGTGTGCGCGCTGGAGCGGCAAGAGCACAGCTTAGAATTAGTTCAGGCTTTAAACATTTTGTCTTCTCCTTAGTTCATGCGTTGCAATATTGAGCTTCAGTGCAACAAACCCCACTATGGTTCAAAGCCCCGTTCCCGCTGACTGCCAACTTTCTGCTAACAGGAAAAGCAGCGTCGCCAGACTGGCTCAACCAGGGCAGGCCCCGTCACCAAGTCCATCTCCCAGGTGCCTCATTGTTTGGCCTCCTCTCCTCTTCAGGGCTGTCAAACCTGACCTCTGTGTTGCTTTGGGCTTCTTTGCTCTTCCTTCAGCCAAGTAATGCAAAGGATGTTCTGCTTCCTGGGTGTATGATTCTTTAAGCTGTCATCTTGGCATTGAATATTCAAGTCATGTTAATCTGTTCCTGTCTAAATGTGATGGAGAACAGGAGAGTGAGAAATTGGCAGCTGTGTCCCTGGTGTGAGGTCAGGCCGGGCACAGGGGAAAGTAGCAATAAAGTAGCAATGCTTTCACTATGCAGAAGAGGTTAAAAAGGAAAAGGACCCCGGTTACTGGGAAGAAGGATGATCCTGGGGATAGGGCTAGGAATCAGGAACAATGAATTCTTCTCCTGCACTGCCACAGCAGGTCAGTTTCCCCATCTCTAAAGTGGGAATCAGGTTCTTACCATCCCCTGGGAAATGTTGTATAAATGTGAAGTAGTACTGTCTATTACAGGAGCCCACCACCCACCTGCTTCTGTTCAGTCTCTTCTCCCAGCACGTTCAGGAACAGATGGTGTCACTTCTAGGGAGGTGTGGGCGAGGTGGCCCAGCAGCTCCTTTCCAGCTACCTCTGCTGCACGGTTTCGTTTTTGCTTTTATTAAGCTGATCAGATATTTAGCCCAGTGCAGTCTCTGCTCGCACTCCGAGCCCAGAGATGTGACATGGAACCCGCTGCATGCTGGGCTAACGCAATTGCAGGGGTTTAGGACCAGCGCCTGCCTCCCAAAGCTGCTTTCTCCTCCTCCTCTCTCTGTGCTGAGGAAAGCAGCTCACTGTGGGTTAGTCTATGTGATGTCTCCGTTCCCTCCCTGCCTTCCAAATGCATCTCCAGGGCAAGTTTCTTGACACCCACTCCCAAGAGGAGAGATTTACTGAGTAAAAGCTACTTAACCCGCCCCCTGACCCTCCTTGCATGCTGCCTTCCCATGTCTTTCTCTCCTGCTAACGTTCTGCTATGGGGCATAGGGCAATGAATACTGTATCCTCCCTATGCACTTGGGAAGTGAGCACGTTCTTCCGATTTTACAGGACAAGCTGAAGGCCAGACTGGGAGAGACTTGCCCAAGGTCACACAGCCGCATGTCCACATAGCAGAGTTAGGAATTAGACCCTCGGCTTCCTGACTCCCCGTTCCCTGTTTAACCACTCGCTAGTGTGGCTTTCTGAGCTGCAGTCAGGAAAGATTCTCTCTGCCCATGCACCCTCAGCACTCAAACAGAAGTACAGCATTACACAACTGGCTAGATCTGTCGGGCCTTCCACAGAAACATTGGGTGTTGTCTACTTCTACAGGCAGAATACTAGCCTGGATGGACCCTTCTGTTTCTATTCTCCATCTGCTCTACCTCTCTGTTTTCCTCCCTTCTCCCTGCGATGTCTTTATCACCAGGCACAAGGACTAAAGTCCAGGTTAGCAGCTTTCTTTTCAAGTCGGTACCCACTTCCTCTTTTCTCATTTAGACAGAACAAGCACGCTCGCGTTTGACCATGCATGTTACATTTTATTGTTTGTTCTCATGCCAAGAAATACAAAGGAAACTATATAAGATACATCACGGCATCTGACAGAAAAGGAAACATCACCAAAAAGGAGCTCCAAGCTGGAATTCCGATACATCAAGGCTATTTGTAAGGATCAGTCTGTAAACCCGTACAAAGCATGATCCAGACAATTTGGCTTCAGAACAGGATGAACCTGGGAGTGTGACAATGGGGAATACACCCTGGGCTTCATTGTAAAGGATCTCAGTTTTTTGACTTCATGTAAAAAGGCCTGAAACAGAGGGTCCCTGCTCAGAAATGATATCAGATTGGCGTGGTGAACCGTGTTTTCCGTTTCTCAAGTTCCTTGTCATGATTATGTATATAGATACTTGATTTTCATTACCAGCTAATAATAAAAAAAAAAAGCTTGCTACAACTTTTTGAAAAGGTTTTTCTGCCTTGGCTTGAAGCCAAGCATGTGAATTTTCAGGCTAAACTTGGTTGTGTTTTTAACAAACAAGTATATTTGTCAAAAATGGGCTTAAAGCAGGATTGTGGATTTCAGCCATAACTATTGAGCCGTGACTGGTTCCATAATGCTGTACGGACCAACTTACATAGACTAAGGCAAAGATGCCAAATATATGGCCCAAATTGAGCCCACCTGTGTATTTATGCAGGCGGCCTCACATACTCAGATTATGCAGAATCTAAGATTTAATTTTCGGAAACAAGCAAGTTTCTAGCCCTTCTGGCTGCACAGAGAAACTCGGTTCACATTTGGAAGGGTACCTGATGCAGTATCTGCCTGAGTCTGCAGACAGCCTGAAACCAATGACTCCGAGGCGTGAACTCCCCTGTGCCCTGTTAATCTCATTGGAGCATCAACTGTAAAGCCCAGCAATGACACTTCATTGTCAACATGATGCGTTCCGTTGCTGGGCAGTATAGCGGCTGGAACAGGAAAGTGGGAGTGAAGGTCATGGGACTTGGGAATTGCTGCAGGCATGGAACTGCAGAGAGAAGACCTGAGCAGACTTGCACAGGCAGGGAGGAGGGAATGAAGCAGAGAGAGGATAGATGGGAAGAAATTAAAGCACAGAGCAGAAAGATCAGTGGCCTAAAGGGGGGCAGATTTCCCCCCCGGCCCCGGAGTGACAGTGAATGAGACACTAAGGGGAATGTGAATAATTCATCACATGAAGGCTGTGATCTTTATGCAAACTTCCCAGTGCCCTCAGTGAGGAGCCTGCTGTGGATCTGGGGGTATAAAGTCCTGAATTCAGATCCCGGCCAATGTGGAATCCAGCTGTCTCCTCGCCAGACGTCTGACACTCCAGGACTAGGGCTGGACTCGCTAACCCAGTCACTGGGGCTCTTCCATTTTCACAGGACCAAATTTCACATAGGGTATTTTGTCTCTTTTTCCCTCTGTTTGTGCTACAATCCATCTAGCCTCTCCTGCAGCATCTGTCCATGAAACTGACAGTGAACAAGTAACTGGAACCAAGCTGCCTTGTACATGAGGGGGCCTGACAGCACACTGACATAAACCGAAAGAGCTTCTCTGCTCAATGGCACTGGACCTCACAGCGAGCTAGTACCTTCCTCTTAGCATCCCTAGGACCAGCATCCCAACAGCAGGTGAAACCATTCGTCTCTTCTGCCTCTACCCCCTGGGTTTCACGTGGATTCAAGCAACGACGTCTGGAGCAGGGAGCTTCTCTCAATGTAGGCTGGGTTTGAATTTTGAGTGTGAAATTAGACTGTACTGCGGGGCAAAATGGACCAAACCCTGAGGATTTCAGAGCCCGTATACCTGTGACTGTGCCAGCTGTGTGCGCTTAGACTGCAGCAGCAGCAAGTTAACGAAGAACAGAGTCATAAGGGTGGGTGTGTAGGGGGCAAATCGACCTGGTTTGTGATCATCTTCCTCTGTTATGTGAACTCAGTGGAACTAGTGAGTCAGTGGTGATTGGATGCAGAAAACAAGGTGGATTGTACGAGAACGCTCTATCGAACTAGATAATTCCTAAATCAGCAGCAATATATCTCAGCACACCTGAAAATATTTTGTTTTTTTCCCATTGTTGTTTTGTTAAATCCTCAAAATATGTAGGTCCTTGTAATTCCCTGCGGCCACACTTGGTGATGCGGATATTAAGGGAAAGAGGAAGTATACTTAGCAGTGGCTTTGCTACGGCATTCGGTGTCATGACTTGGGCATGACGCCATCACGCACTATTGTGACATGACAGGGCAGGAAAAGAGTGAGAAATAGGGGTTGAAAAGGAGATTCTTCCTGAACAAATACAAGCCAATATGTCGGGGGAAGGGGGAACTGCTCCAAGACAGAGATCCAATGGAAGGAGGAAAACGGAAATGCCAAGTGACCCAGGAGTGGCAGCAAACAGCGAAATGGATGGATAGCTTGCCATGAGAGAGGCAGAAAAGTCCATACAATTCTGGGCTGCAAATGCAGAAGCCTCATTCTGCAGAGCAGGGAGGAGAGAATCCCTCATTAGGGAGCCTGCTTCTATGCTAGTGCATGCAGCTCCAGGGACTCTGGTATAGGGGTGAGCCAAGTGCTTCTCGTTAAGTACAAACTTACACTGAACCCCAATCAAACCTCTGCATCATGCACGGGGTATTCTCCTGGCCACACTGTTAGCAGGAAGGACAGGACGTTTCCCCAGAGAACCGCTCACCTGATACTCCCAGCCCTTATCCAAATGGAAACTCTGAACAGTTTTAGGTTCAACCATCATTACTCAGCAGCAACTGATAAATCCTGAAACTGGAAAGAATTCAGGAATGATTAAGGGGCAATTTCTGAGAAAATATATTGATATACACACACAGAGTCTAGCTAAATGGTGACTAAGGATGGGGCATAACTGAGTAACGGTATTTGAAATCTGTAAATCCCAAGGAGGGAGAAGAGGCATTTAGGGTGGTTCAACAAAGTGTATGTGAATGGAAATATTGAGGAAAGGAAGCCACTTAACCGCAGCTTGCTGCATTAGTGTATTGGTCCTCTTCCCTGACTGCCATGCTTTCATGGATTGTGGTTACATGGTATGATTGTGATTGAATAGAGCAAAGCTCTCTGGAGACTTTTGACTGGATCTAAGCACAAGACGCGAATGAAGGAGATGGCTTTTAAAGTGTAGAGCAGTGTAAAAGAATCTAATCACTGTGTCTAATTAGAAAGAAGAGTAAATCACTGAAGGAATGTAAGTGTCTTCATTTTTCTTTTTTATTATATTTAACAGTGAGACAGGAAGCTGTCGTCCTGACAGTCTGATGATGTAGGGTAAGATAGAAAGCAAATCCCATTTGGATGCATGCAACAAATTATTACTGCAATTTTCTTTCTAAGGCAGCTCTTGCCTTCTCATGCATTCAAATGAATTCTGCTTTCTCTGTCCCAGTCCGCTTCGTCAGACTGGAATGTCTTCTGTAGAGGATCATTAAAATGGCAGCTACCCATGGGGGACCATTCATGGTTAAGGAAGTAATGACAGGTATTTCTGCCTTCCCTTTTGAAAGTGCAGTGTATGTAAAATCCATAGCAAGAAAATATACATTGTTGTATGTACTTACATTGAGAGGGAGGGTGGTCTTCCGGGGACTGGGAGACAGGATAACTAGTTTCTCTTCTTAGCTCTGCTACAGTCTGTCTCCGTGGGCAAGTCATTTAACTTTCCTATACCCTAATTTTGCCATCTGTACAATATACGGTACCTACCTCACATGGGGGTCGAGGGTTAGTTAGTTAATTTTGGTAAAGCGCTTCATGCTCCTCGAGGAGAGGCGCTATATCATTATAAAGTAGCATTTAAATTCTTATTTAATAAATATTTGGTTGCAAGGGATTGTAACTCATTACTGCAGTTTTCCTTCAGTGTCACTTCTTCCCATTCCAGAAGGCTTTTTGTTGTGATTTCTAAGCACTCCCAAAAAGCAATTTGTCAGTTGCAAGTGGGTTGGGCCAGGGAGCAAAGGACAGGAAGATGCGTGACGAGGCAGCAGTGTCATTATGCATGTCAGAAAGGAGATAATGAACCTGAAAGGCACGTTCTGTGAACTGTACGTGCTGATTATGGGGATCTGCGTGGGAAATGAGTACCACGTGCAGTCCTGTTAACAGTCTGTCCGTCCCCCGAGGGTTTCTGCTGAGTTGCTGGACAAAGTATTTGGCTGCCTGAGGCAGCTGGATATCTCAGCCAGTGTGAGTTTACACCTCGTGCACCAGGCATTGCTCAGCGAGAAGCTATTCTGCATGAAATGTGAAAAGGGAAATCAAAACACACTTGAGTGCAGTTAAGCTACTGTCCCTCAGCTCCCTCCTTGCTTAAACTCGCAGAGCTCTCCCTAAGCGCCGAACGCTCAAAGTCAAATAACAAGAGGGATGTTGCAGAAGAGTTGGGCTGTGTTCTAGACACTGGTAGTTTCTAATAGAGCGCTGGAGGCAGGAGCTGAAGCCTGGACATGGGGGGAAACATAGCAGGGGAAAGCAGGGTAGTGTAGCAAAAAGTCAAATGGTTCTGCATCCTAAGAATTGTTTCTAGCCAGCGAAGCATGTTCCTAGTGTACCCAGGGAATTGTGTTATTGTCACCGAGGTTCTGAGCCAGCCTAGCAAAAGAAAACATATTAATGAGGCGCACAGAAATGGGTGGCAAGGGAATTCTCTCAGCTAAGTGCCAGCGGGTTTGATTCAGAGCTTCCCAAGAGACTCAAAATTGCTACTAGGGGTGTGAGAGAGGAAAAGTGTTACTCTGCCAAGGCTTGGGAATGCCAGCGTTCACAGAGCAGTCGGGGCTGTGGCTAGGTGAGATGTGCATGATGGATTGGTCAAAGTGTGCCCAGCAGCAGCTCTTGTATAACCCCCATAGGTGAGTTTGCAAACAGCACCAATAGGAGATCGGGGGTCAGTTGGCCCAAAGCCGTCAACAAAACCTGGATAAAACCTCACGCGATGAAATGTCACACAAGGCGAGCAGCAGAACGTAGTACACTACAAGCAACCAAACCCAGCCCGGGCAGAGTAAGAGGCGATGAAGTGTGGCATGAGGCCAGGGAAGGGACCGTGAGGAAAATCCCAGGCCCTGAGCTGCTGGGAAACGCCAAGCAGTGAAACACGTGTTGTGGAAGGTGATGGGAAGGCCATGGGCAAAGATTTTGAACCCTGCAGAGCACAGGTCCGTTATTTGTATATAACACACTTAAAAACTGACCTTTCGTGGAGCTGAGCCCAGATGCGTGGGTGGTTACAGCTGAAGTGGGGCTAAACCAGGCATTTGGGGGGATTGTCAAAGGGGAGTGAGGGTGCAATGAGAGACTCCCCTTGGGGCCTTTGAAATTTCCCCTCCAGGCCAGTAGGTGTCTTTGCAGAGACTGTGATGGGCTCTGGATTGGGCCTTCAGCTCCAGCCATGATGGACATGGTATAAATGCTCAAGTGGACAGAATCTGCTCTGCCTTCCTGGGCACCGCTGCTACCTCAGATTCCCACCTGCACAAACGTTACCTCGCTGGGGTGCAGGGAGGTAGAAATGGATTGTTCCATAGAGAAGACATTTTTCCTACCATAAAAGTCCCAGCGTGGGGTTGGGATGAGGGGGACTGTCCTGCTAAGCTGGCATTCCTCATGCAGCAGAATCCCTGCTCTCCCAGCTCTGGGATGCTTTTGAATGACGGAAGAGCTTTGTACAAACGGACACGGAGCAGGACGTTCCCAGAGGCATGCAAATGGTCGTCAGCTTTTTTTTTTCATCAAAAATACAAAATCCCCCCCCCCACCAGATCCGCCACCTTTCGCTGTGGTTTTGGCCGGAGCTGCAGAAAGGTGCATGCGATGTCCCCCTGTAGTGGCACTCTCCTTTTTCCTCTCACTGAATCGATTTCATCTCCCGACAGCAGTTGGAGCTTTTTCGTAGAGACGGAGAATTCGTCGATACAAAAAACTGGATTTGTCCCAAAATTGTCAAGAAGTTTCCTCAAAACGTCCCGTTCTCTCCTTTTTAAAAACATTTAAATTTCGGGTTCTTTAATAAACCTCATCATGAAATTCTCCCCTCGTCCCCTGTTTGTCATGTTCTCCCTCCCACCCACCATCTTCGTTACTGATCAGGAGTGCGGTAAAGGATCTCCCTCTGTTCCACCTCTGCTTGGGATTCGAACCCCGTTCCCAGTCCTTGTCGAGCTGCTGTGTTCTCCAGTTGTTTTGGTTGGTATGAAATCATTTTCCAAGAGGCTGTGAAATAAATGCATGCACTCCCTTGGAGGACGCTCCAGAAGAGATGTTTCCTAAGGCCGCCCTTCTAAATTGTAACATTGTTGCTGCAAGGGTAAAATTAAAACCCTGGGAAGGAAAGACGTCTTCCACTTCTTCAAGGTATTTTCATGCTAATTGGTCTTCTGAAAAACTGTGAAATAAACAGAGTCTTAGTGCAGCCTCTGCAAATTAAATTACGTCCCCTCCCGCTCTTGGGTGGTTCCACTGAGGCCAGCTCGGTCCTGGGGGGGAGTTGGAGTGTTGTGAGGTCAGGGCACCTGGGGGCTAGCACAGCAGTGGTGTAAATGGTGCTGACTTTGTGGGTTGGTTTATCTTTGGAAGCGTCTCCAAACACTTTGGGCTGGAGCCCGGAGACTGCAGATTCATGTCTGAATCGCTGCCCTCCTGCCTCACGTACACGCTTCCATTCTTCTACACCATTGGTCTCAGTCTTTCCCAGACCATGCCCTCATGTTACAGCCCCCTAACATGGTGGGATCCCCCTCTCTTGCAGGCACAAGGGAAGGTGTTCACAGCCACTGAAACCTGGGGCAGCCCCCAGGTGGAGAAACTAGGTTCTAAGCTGTTTGTCACAATGCATTCCTCCAGTTCCCAGCACAGCTCCCAGTGGATTCTGGGGGATTTCACAGGGCCACCGGTGCATTGTGGGATGGCTATCTGAGCTATTTCAGCCTGTACTGTCCACATTCAGGCTAGACTGGTATTTAGCACTACTGCAAGCCAGTCTAATCCCAGTGGTATTTCATACAGGTACATGCCCCTTGCACGTGGACACAGTGTTTTTCAGGGGTGCTGCTAGGGACTAGCCGAGGAGGTGCCATGGGGGCCAGTGGGGAAGAGGCGTTACCTGTGAAATTGAGCGAACAGTAGAGCACAATGATGAGGATTCCCAGGACAATGGAGACTATGCTGAGCAGCCTGGCCATGCGCCCGAGTCTCCGAGCCCCGTCCATGTCCCCCTGCTGTCCGCTGTTCCTTGACTGGCAGAAAGGAAGACACAAACAGGCGCTTGTCAGGGGTTGTGGGTCCAGCTCCATGGCTGCTTTGTGTAAGTCATCGGCCTTAACCCATGCAAAAGGAGAGCTGCTCTGCTAGCAGCTCTGTCTAGACAACTGCGGTTGCATCACCTGGGACGAGTGTCCTGACTTGCAATCCAGGTTTGTCAACAGTCTTCATTAGCTTCCGAAGCTCAGCTGCCCTGAAACGTCCTGGCTGGCATGTGTGCTCTGCACAGGATGGGCGTTCGACCAGAGCAAGGGAGGCGTGTAATTGTCAAAGGGACGGGTCCTGTGTTCTTAGGAGCTTCAATCCCCAATGTGATTCGCTTAGACAGGGCTGGGACAGTGGGGCCATTGCACTTAGGGGCCACCTCTAAGTGAAACACAGTAACCACCCTCCAAAAATTTACATAATTGAAAACACACACACCTGGGTTTAACCCCACCCCACCCCCGGCTGCTGAGAGGAGCAGCAGCAGACTGCAGTCTCCATAGCCCTGCACTGTCTCTGCCGCCTGCACTGCAGCTGTGCACCATGGGCCAAAGTGTGAATTTTTTGTACTATTTTTGATGCCTATGTGTGCCTCAGTTTCCCCTTGTACGTTGCATTGCTAACCAGTGGGTGCGAAAGAGTGAAGAGTGCTCTTGGGGCAGCACAGGAGATGTGGCGGGGGTGGCCCCAAGCTAGCAGGGTGGACCAAGCGGGTCATTAAAGGATGGGCCGAGGTCGACGAAGGCAGTGAAAACCTCAGTGGCCAGAACACTGACACCTCGCCCCCACCAAGCCGGAGGGAGGAGGTGTCCCCTCCCCTCGGCAGGGGAGCTGAGCAGAGGCCAACTTGATAAGTAAGAACTGAGCGGTGACAGGAAGGGGTTAATGGTTGGCTTTGGGGAGGGGCCCAGCCGCTCTCACCTCGGCCTGAGCAGGGGGGCAGAGAGGGAGCCTGGAATGGCGTCCAGAGCAGGGTGGCTGCGGGTTGCTCTGGCTTGGCCAGATGGACTATGTCTTAACCTTTATTTCTCTGGGCTAACCTAAGGAGGTCCGACAGCTGACCGGGTATGAAACCCGGCTGTGTTCTGACAAGGCTCCTCGGCATCACTGGAAATCCCTGCGGGGGCACATTGGTCCCTGCAGAGCGTACACGTCTCTGACTAGGAGCCTACTTCAGTTGGACTCACTGGGCAGAGCTCCCGGTGTAAAGCAGGCGCGCGGGAGCCCAGAGGCTCAGTCTCAGAAGCAGTGAGGCTGCATGGCAAACCCTGAAGGAAGAGTGGGACCCCTTGGAGGGGACAGTCTGCCACACGGACGCAAGATTACATGGTTACTGTTGCTGCCTGCAGGGGTCAACAAACATGTGGACAAGGGGGATCCAGTGGACATAGTGTACTTAGATTTCCAGAAAGCCTTTGACAAGGTCCCTCACCAAAGGCTCTTATGTAAATTAAGCTGCCATGGGATAAAAGGGAAGGTCCTTTCATGGATTGAGAACTGGTTAAAGGACAGGGAACAAAGGGTAGGAATTAATGGTAAATTCTCAGAATGGAGAGGGGTAACTAGTGGTGTTCCCCAAGGGTCAGTCCTCGGACCGATCCTATTCAACTTATTCATAAATGATCTGGAGAAAGGGGTAAACAGTGAGGTGGCAAAATTTGCAGATGATACTAAACTGCTAAAGATAGTTAAGTCCAAAGCAGACTGTGAAGAACTTCAAAAAGATCTCACAAAACTAAGTGATTGGACAACAAAATGGCAAATGAAATTTAATGTGGATAAATGTAAAGTAATGCACATTGGAAAAAATAACCCCAACTATACATACAATATGATGGGGGCTAATTTAGCTACAACAAGTCAGGAAAAAGATCTTGGAGTCATCGTGGATAGTTCTCTGAAAATGTCCACGCAGTGTGCAGAGGCGGTCAAAAAAGCAAACAGGATTTTAGGAATCATTAAAAAGGGGATAGAGAATAAGACTGAGAATATATTATTGCCCTTATATAAATCGATGGTACGCCCTCATCTCGAATACTGCGTACAGATGTGGTCTCCTCATCTCAAAAAAGATAAACTGGCACTAGAAAAGGTTCAGAAAAGGGCAACTAAAATGATTAAGGGTTTGGAACGGGTCCCATATGAGGAGAGATTAAAGAGGCTAGGACTCTTCAGCTTGGAAAAGAGGAGACTAAGGGGGGATATGATAGAGGTATATAAAATCATGAGTGATGTGGAGAAAGTGGATAAGGAAAAGTTATTTACTTATTCCCATAATACAAGAACCAGGGGTCATCAAATGAAATTAATAGGCAGCAGGTTTAAAACAAATAAAAGGAAGTTCTTCTTCACGCAGCGCACAGTCAACTTGTGGAACTCCTTACCTGAGGAGGTTGTGAAGGCTAGGACTATAACAGAGTTTAAAAGAGAACTGGATAAATTCATGGTGGTTAAGTCCATTAATGGCTATTAGCCAGGACGGGTAAGGAATGGTGTCCCTAGCCTCTGTCTGTCAGAGGGTGGAGATGGATGGCAGGAGAGAGATCACTTGATCATTGCCTGTTAGGTTCACTCCCTCTGGGGCACCTGGCATTGGCCACTGTCGGTAGACAGGATACTGGGCTAGATGGACCTTTGGTCTGACCCGGTACGGCTGTTCTTATGAACAGTGAATGGGCTTTAACTTAACGCTCGGTAACTGCTGGGTTTCATCTCGCTTTCGAGCAGTGATTTTCAACCTGTGCTCCGTGGAGACCTAGGCCTCCACAGATTATCTGCAAGATTGCCAAAGGGGGCCGCACCTCGCACCTCCATTTGAAATTTTGTAGGTGTCTGCAAATGAAAAAAGGTTGGGAGGAAACCACTGCTTTGGAGTATACTTCGGCACTCCACCTCTCTGCTGTACTCTACATCTCTGTGCTGGCTTCCCCGGGCAGCTGAATGAACGCCTCCTGCAGTGATGGTTGCTCCCGTGCTGGCAGCAAGGAGGGAGGGAGCCCAGCTTCGCGCTGCTTTCCCCTGCTGCTCTATTGATTTCTTAATGCAGTCTGCTAGGGGGTGGCCCCTGCCTTGTAACTAAACCTACTGGTTCCCAGGGTACAGCGGGGGTGGGGGAGAGTCACTGGGAGGTGCCTGGAAACGCCTCTCTATGGGATCATTCATAAAGGCTGCACAGAGATTGGGGGCCACCTGTCCCACCACAGCTTTGTCCCCCTACGGGGCTGCCTTAGCAACTTAATGGGAGCTTGGAGGGCGCTGCTAATTTGTATAAGGTAGAGCAGGTTGTAGCAGCCCCTGTCTTTGGGGAGCAGCAGCAGCTCGGAAACTACAGAGACTGACTGAAACTGGCAGAGAGCTGGGGGTGGGCATTATATGGCTGCTGTGGAGCTGCCTCGCCTGAGTCTGGTCACCCTGACTGGGGGAAAGCCATGGCTCTGGCTGGCTTTCCCGGGGGGCTCCTTTCGAACGTGAGTACGGCGAGCGATCTCTCCCTGCCAGCCCCAGAAGCTGCTCTGCTCGCGCACAGAACAGCTGCAGCCTGGGCAGCGGCAGCGCAGGCCTCCCTCGCGGACTGCCCAGGCTGAGGCTGAGGCGTAGTGATGTCACTGCGGGGCTGAACGTGAGGGCTGCCTGCCCCGCTAAAACTCCAGGGCCCACTCCACAGCTTGGGGAGCAGCTGTCAGCTGGGTCACTGCCAGCCCTGCCTGGAATTGATCCCAGGACCTAGTGGGGAAAAAGGCTCCATAGTGGCTAGCAATGCACTGACTGGGACTAGCAATGGCTTGGTAAAGTCGGACACCCTGCAGTTCCCGCAGTACTCTGGCTAGCGCTGTTTCACCACCATTTGGCAGAGCACAACTGCTGACCAGACAACACCACCCGTACTAACTGTGCTCCGAGGCCTGAGTGCCAAGCAAAGGACCGGCCAGACCACATGTAACCCACAGTACAATTAGATGGATCGTTAGCCTTCAGAATCAGTGACTGATTAAGCAATATCCTTGTTATCTTCCTGTTGTAATCAGCAATAATCTGGTTTCCAAGTAAAAACACTAGGGCCAAAATTGGGATATCCCCTGATGAGGGAAACGGGTTACTGCTGCTTGAAGAGAGCGCAAGGGCCGTGTTCCTGCTTCTCGGCTGCAGGGCCTGGGCGAGGTAGGCAAGGAACAGAGGCTTGACACTTAGCAGAGGGTCAGGTGCTTGGGGCAGCAAAGATGTCACTACGATCAGACTACTCACGGAGCCTCAGCATGAATGACGAATGCAGTGGCAAGGCAGGAGAGCCCCTCCAGGGCCAAGGAAATGTTGGCTGCTCAGCAGAAGCCCCGTTTTCAGTGTGTGTACCCCGACTTTCCCCAGAGCAAACCAATCCCCTGAAACCCCACCTGATGCCTCTTGTTTCTGGGACGTTTTGAGAAAAAATCAGGTAAGGAATTTCAGAGCCTGGTGTTTAGAAATGTCCCCCTTGTTGGGAGGTGCTAAGGGATGCAGAGGCCCGGGGGGGGGGGGGGGGCACAGAGGTGAAATTCTGGCCCTACTGAAGGTAAGGGGAGGTCGGCCAGGGAGGCCAGGTTCTCGCAGGTTTTTACCCACATTACAAAAGTTAAACATTTGGAATGTTCTAGCTGTAAAATATAAGCATTTAACATTTCCATGTGGACTGACACTGCCTCCTCTCCCCAGCTATTATCCATGGCACCCGATGGTGGAACATGGAGGAATCACAGTCCAGAGCTTAGGGCACTAGCCTAGGACTTTGGAGACCTCTGCTCTGCCACAGGCACCTGTCAGGTACGTCTACACGTCGGGGGCATGTGGAGCACAGACCCTGCCCGCCCAGTGTGGGTGGCACGGCGCGGCTTAGGCAAGTAGAACAGCAACACCCCGAGTCCGAGATGGCTCTCTGCACGCCCAAGCACGGCCTCCTCCCTCGACGCGGCTCTTTTTAGTAGTGTAGAGTCCTGCTGCTGGAGCCATTCCCCACGGCCTCCCCTCTGCCAGCGCCTACACCCCACAGCCTGGATGCAGCCCGCCTTTCACTGCGGCGTGTAGTTCCACATACGGTACATGCTGCCGCAAGCGTACCCGAGGCCGAGTCTGTCTGCTCAGTTCCTCGTCTATAACGGGGGGATAATAGCAGGGCCCTGCCTCACACGAGGGGTGTGACAATCAACCCATCAGACTGGGAAGCGCTTTGAGGTCTGCTGATAAGAGCTAGGGGGGTTATTATTATATTCCATGCCACTGTAACTGGCTGCACATGCGCCCCTCCCACGAACATGCTAGGGTCTGCAGGAGGAGGACCCTGGTTTAGGGCACCTCAGAAGATCTGTCAGAGCAGGGCTTCCCCTCCTGCGGACCCTGTGGACCAGCCTGATTTACATTTTTGCACTCATTTAAAAAGAGGGGGGGGGAATTCCTAGACACAAACGTAGTTGAAAAGAGGTAAGGTTGAAAGCATGAGTTTCAATACTGTCCAAAAATCACACTTTCCTTCTGACTTCTGCTCCTTTAAAAAAACCAGATGAATCCCCCTCATGTGAAAATGGCCAGCAATGAACCATTAATAGGTCCAGCAAGTCCCCCACTGCCATATAATCCGGCATCACATTCGCTCATCCCACCTAACACATACCATTCACCCTTAAAGTTTGCAAAAATCTATGCAAAAATCAAACTAACAAATGATTAGATGATCCAAGCCTGTTTCCTATCCAAGGGTTCCGTTGCCAATATACTGTGTCACTAAACACCACTAATGGTTACTTCTTTAGTCACTACAAAAACAACAAACACTGTGACCAAACATATGTGACTTGCTACACAATAGATTTAAAACAGTTAAAAATACAACTTGCAAGGTCTGCATGGACCTACATCACCATATAAGCACCCCATTTCATAACCCCAATAAATCAGTCATGCCAATTCCAGTCATACAAATATTCTGCCCCACCAGCCCAGCACACTCGAGGAGAATATACGGAACTCTGACATAATCTAACGCAGCCTGGATCATCTTCCTTTCAGAAGCTGTAATGCACACGGAATAGAGGATATCAAAAATCAACAGTAAGCACCCAGCAGCCTATTTGCATTACTGAACAGAAGGTAGCAAAATTAAATCAGGTGGGATGACAGTGAGCGATGGATTATATGGCAGTAGCGGGACTGGCTGAATCCCTTAACTGTTCATTGACAGATTTTTAACATTTGGGATTTTTAAAGGCACAAATTTTTGTAACAAACGTGTAACGTGGGGGGGAGGGGGGAGGTGTATGTTGGACTCCAGTGAAACACGCTTGCATTGGTCTATACATTCCCTAGCAAAACACAAACAAAGAGTGAAGCCCGTCACTACAGCTTCTGGATCCTTTTTCTCTAAGCTCCTCTTGAACAGTTATGAAAAATACACAAGCATTCACATGGAATGTTCTGTGAGCATTTATCGCTGTCCATATATTACTCATTGGGATGGAAGGGTTTGATTGTAACTGGTAAATGTCAGTAATCGTGGATTTCATTTTCCACATAAAAACATGAGCAATTTGTGTCCATTAATCAATGTTTGCAGAGAGGGAAAATTTGTTAAAATGTAAGACTCTCTTGAGGACTAATCGGAGTGTGTGGTAGTAGCTGTAGCTGGGAGTTTAGTATTAAAAACTAATTATTGAGAAATGACGACTGACTGTGTCTGAATGCACTATGACTCTTGACTTCATGTTGACTAAAGAATTAGCGTGTGACTTTTTTTGAAACATGCTAGTGGGAACATTTTAGGAGATAAAACCAGCAACATATTCTTTAGGAAATATCAACATAGCCCTTTGAAATGAAGTTTAAAAGTTGTTCTCTAACTATGATACTTATTACAGTTACAAAGTGCTGTGCATTGCTTGCACTTAGCCTCACCATAGACCCTCTGTAGCTCCGGCTGGCTAGGGCATTCGTCACTTCTCCGAGTGGTGCTGTGCACTGTTAAACAGCCTCTGTGCACACCCCTGCCCAGAGGGGGCGGCCCGTTAGTGCTAAGGGGAAGAGGTTTCCTGCATGTGTGTTTGCCAGAAGCTGGGAATGGGCGACACGGGATGGATCACTTGATGATTCCCTGTTCTGTTCATTCCCTCTGGGGCACCTGGCATTGGCCACGGTTGGAAGACAGGACACTGGGCTAGATGGACCTTTGGTCTGACCCAGTGTGGCCGTTCTTATATTCTTACGTGTAGTATGTGAAAAGATCTGGGGCCTGTCACATGAGAAGCTCTCTAGAAATAGAGTAGTGCGTTACAGTGGAAAAGAGCAGCCCAGCCCCTGGCCATCCCTGGGGTTTTACCAGTGAGCACTGCGTACCATCAGGGGGCTGTTTGGTTGCATCCTGTTGCGAGGGGCTGAGTGAGGCAACGAGAACTGAGAGCACTTGCTCTTTCCAATGCTGCCTCTCCCAAGATTGGGCCCTAAATGCCTTCCCCTTGTTTGGAGAAACTTATGGTTGGTTTGCAGTGTAGGAGCAGCAGGAGAGGGGGTAAGAGAGAGACCTGAGTGTTCCCCGGGGCATCTCTCTGTGTGTCTTGCAGACTAAGTGCTTCCAGTTGTAGCCTGGGCTCTGGTGCACACAGGCTCTTTTGTTTTGGATGGCTGAGCTGTCGCAAAGATTCTCTCCTTTCCTCCCTCTGTCTCTTGGTCCGTGCTCATTCATGCACATTCCCAGCAGAAGGGCGGGGGGCATACCCTGCACTGGCATTGGTAGCGAGGCTGGTCCCAGAGAGCTCCTTCTCCATTTGTGTATGTGAGCTCTGCTCTCCAAAATGGGAGGGCTGAAAGGAACTGAAACCTATTAACGCAGGCCCAGGTCAGCGTGACCAAAGCCAGTCCTCAGCTTTGTCAAACAGGGAGACTGAAAAAGATGCACTCAGGTGTCTATGCAGCCAGGCCAGAAGTGACTCAGTCCATGAGATCACACTGGGAAAGGAAGGGGGAGATGGGCAGATGATTTTTCTGCTGACCACAGGACCTGCTGGGACCTGAGTGCAGCATTTGAAAGGTGATTTATGAGCCTAACTCCAAAGGCATTCCAATGCTTTCTTCTCTGTCCGCTGCTCAGTGCTCGGAAGAGGCCTTGTGTGCAAAAAGCATTGACTTCAGGGAAAATAGAAGAGTGCAAGCCCCCCAACAACTGGAGAAAAGTCAGCGGGCTGTAAGCATGCCAGCCAGCTGCCGCTGTGGCTGCAAGTAGTCTGGAGCATGCCCCCAAGGGGAGCTGGTCCCCGGTGCTTAAAGACTCTGGAGAGTCTGGTTCCTGCCATATCTCTAGCTACTCCTGGGGGAATTCTGCGCCACTGCACGTGCACAGAATTCATGTCCCCCGCAGATTTCTTTGCTTCCCTGCAGAAAAATTACTTTCTGACAGGGAATCAAAGGGAAGCTGCAAGAGCAGCCATGCACCACTCCCTAGCTGCGCAGGTTCATCGTTTCAGGCACCTGGAGCAGCCAGCAGAGAGGTAAATCACCACAGGGCTGGGGACACCCCAGCCAGTGGCTCCTACCCTGAGCTGGAATCAGCTGCTAGTCTCGGCTGGGCTAGAGGCAGAAGAAGACAGGACTACTTCTTCCCCTACAAGGAGTGGCTGGGGCTGTGTCAGACCCACCCCCAGAAATTTCCTCCAGCTGCAGGAAGCTCAGCATCCTCCCCTGCTTCCTGCCCCCATTGCTCCTTAGCTGCGGGGAGGAGGGGTCACTGTACGGGGAGCTGCTCCTCCACCCTCCCAACCCCTCTGCATCCAGATCTCCCATACTCAGAAACCACTGTCAAGCCTCACCCCATACACCCAGAACCCCCCTAGCCCTCCATATCCAAACCCCACCCCATTGAACCTCAACCCCTGCATCTGAAGCCCCCTGCACCCAGACCCCCTGCCTCAGGACCCCCACCCCTGCACCCAGACCACCTTGCACTGAGCTCCCTGCACTCAAACCCCCACCCTGACGAGTCCCACCCCCCCACACACTGAGCCCTCACATCCAGACCCTCATGCCACTGACCCCCAATTAACTGCACCCATACCCCCACCTCACCAGGCGCCCCTGCTGAGACCCCCACACCCAGACCCCTCTGCTGACCCCAACCACTTTCATCTGGAAGCCCCTGCAGAGTCCCATTGCCCCTGCACCTGGAACCGCCCCTCAACAAGCTTCTGTGCATCCAGATCCCCTCCCCCCCCACCTAGACCGTACACTGAGCTGCCTGCACCCAGATTGTCCCACACAGAATCCTCTCACCCTACACCTGGATCCCCCCTACACTGAGCCCCCCCACACTTGGACTTGCATGGTTGAGCCTGCCTGCCCCACACCTGGTGCAGAGGGGTAGGGCCCCAGGGTGTTTCTGGGGCAGGCCCAGGCCTTGTGCTATGTCAGGGTTGGCTGTAGCCTCACCACTTACTCTGTGTCCCGGGGGTGGGGAGGCTGCAGGGTGATCTCCCACCTTCATGCAGCCAGTGCCCTGTGCTCCCCACTGCCATGCTGGAGCCCCTGCACTGATTCATTGACAAATAAAACTTGCAGAATTTTAAAATATTGTGCGCGGAATTTTGAATTTTTGGGCGCAGAATGCCCTCAGGAGTATCTCTAGCCCAGCTGGACATGGGCTCAGCCAAGGTTTACGTGCTTGATGAAGCAAGCCAATTCAGGGGAAACGTCCAGTGAAGCCACTGGGAACTCTGCCTGCTTGTACAAGGGCTATATTGAATTTGAGGTCTCCATGCTGAGCAGTCTTCTCCTCCCTCAGGACTGAACCAGATCTGGGCACTTCACCACATGGGGCCAGTGCAACGCCATCCACCGTGCTCCCTCTGGCTGGGGCAGCGCTCCTCAGCAGACACGCATGTTTGACGACGATACGTTCCCGCATCCCTTGCACTTACCAAGGTACATACACCCCACTGCACTTATGTCTAGGGATGGGCAACTTCCTAACTTTGCTCTTCGGTTCTTCCCCCACTCCAACGGGGCGGGTGTTTGAAAATCAAACCCGCTCATAGCCCCATCACTGCAGCATAGAACTGCTGTGGCACCCAGAAGGAAGAGTGGGGGAGCTACTTTGCTCAGCTGGTGGAAGGATAGCTGGGAGTTATGTGGCTCATTACCGTGTATGTCTAGCAAGACTCCACTATCCCGCTTTCCCTGTGCCACTGCATTACAGAGCCAAATAAGCGGAGTCCATCTTAGCCCACATCCTGGCTAAGCAGGCTCTCCACTGTGCAACTGACGCCAGCTGGCTCCTGCAAAGAGCCCGATTCCTCTTCCAAATGGAGGCCTGTCTCTGCAGAGGGCTTGTCTCTAGCGCCTGACCCCACGTCCCTCTCTAAATCTTTATTGGCTTCTGGGGAACCGCTGACTGCACCTTCCCCTCAGTGCATTTCTGCGCAGTAAGCAGCGTGCTGGAGCTCTGGGGCTGCTGCCTTCCCTGAGCTGATTTTTCAAAGGGGAGATTTGCCTGTATTGCACAATTAAGACTATAAAAGGGGCCCACGGGCCCTGTAAAGCAGCGTGGTTCCTTCCTCCAGACTGATTGGGGTGGTGCTAATTGGAAGGCTCTGCAGCCTGAGGTGTGAGTGTTGAGCCACCTGTGTGCAAGGAGGGATGGGAGAATCGTTAGCTGTGTTCTGCTCTGTTCTCACACTGGCTGATTCTGCCCTGGTATGCGGGAATAGTTAGAGTCAGAAATTGCTTCAGTCTCAATGAAGAGCTCCAGATGCCATCAGCTCCTTGAAAATCTCGGAGCCCAGGAACTGGCCCGGGAAGCCATAGAAAGGGACTGAAGAAGTCCCACTTTCTATTTTGGGGGGTAAGTTCGGCTGTTTGTGGATCAGGAGGAAATAGGCTCTTTTCAGTCTTAGGGTTTGTTTTTATTTACCAGTAAAATCCCTAAACCAGCCGCAGATAACTGACCTTGGTGGAGGCAATCTGGACTAGTGCTTAGTGCAAGAGATCAGGCATAAGGGCTCCTGGGTTCTAGTCCCAGGTCTGCCACCAAGTCACTGGAGGTCACTTTCTCGCTGGTCAGGGGGATAATATCTTCCCTGCTTTAGGGGGCATGTGGGGGAGGATTAATGAGTTGCTGATTCAGAAGCTCTGCAAGTGCTGAGTATTCAGGGGAGACGATAACTCCCTGGGCAGCATGGCACTTCAATAGTTAATGTCTGCAAAGAGCCTTTTAGAGCATCAGATGAAAGAGGCAGTGGAAGAGCAAAGTAGGCATTCATAAAAGACTGTGCCCCCGCCTGCCTCTGGTCCGTGGGCCAGGCTCTGTGCTGCTCGGCTGCAGTTCTCCAGGGGAGAGCCACGTGGGAGGAGAGTGGACTGGGGCAGCAGGAACCGTGAGTTAAACAAAAATGAAGGAAGGAAGGAAGACAATGGGCCACTTTTATGCTATAGTTATTTGAACAAAAGGCTCTTGCTTAATCTCTCAGCACTTGAACAGAAGCTGCTGGGTGTTCTAGTTCTGCTCTGGTAACTTGCCTGGCCATGGTGCAGCCATACAGCAGCTAACAAACAGCTGGGAGGAAGGACCAGGTGTGAGAATTGTTATTGTTGTTACCATAATATTAGACATATTAAATAACAACCAGGACCCCACTGTGCTGGTCTTGTCCAAACCCATGAAGGCACTCAACCCCTGCCCTGTGAAGCAGATGGGGTTGAGGGGGTCATGAACACGACAGTAAAAGGCTGGGGGCATCATGTCTTCCCAGTGAGGGAGCCTGTTCTGACCTCCCCTACTGGTGTCGGCGCTAGTTGGAACTGGTTGGTGGAGGGGGATCAGGCATAGTCTGTAAGTCGATATTTTCCAGAAAGGCTTTGGTTTTGGATGTGCTTCTTTTAGTGGAGAAACGTCGCCGTAAGCCCCAAAGCCAATGCTGTGGGGAGGAATGACAGTGGTCTTCTCCGAACATGCAGGCTGTAAGCCCAGAGCATTGGCCTGATGTGGCGAGTCGGTAGGGACACAGCACAAATCCATTGAACCAAACTGATCTCAAGCCTGCCTGAGCCAAATCTAGGTCCTCAATCTAGGACAAACAGCCCCAGGGTCCCCTGAGGTGAGCACAACAGCAGGCCCTGTGGTTTTTGTCCTGACGGTAACTGAATCCTTGACCCTGCCCTTCCAGTGCCAGTTCACTGCCTCTCCTGGGTGGAAAGCATGACCAGTCTCACCAGCACTGTCCCCTGGGCCCACCTGGAATGGATACGGGTCATGCTCTGCCATGTTTCAGTGTCGCCTAGGGCGACGAATGAACTGGCCCTGCTCACAGGGGCTCATCAAGCCAGTACTTTATCGCATCAGCCGTTTTATTATTATTATTCTTTTAAAAGAACTTGCTTTTTCTAGCTCTTCCAGTTGGGGAGAAAACTGGCCCATCAGCCCCAGAGGCAGCGATGTCTGCCTGAGTCTGCAGGAGGGAACGCGCCCTGCTGGTTTCACGGCATGTTTTAAAGATGCCTGTTGAAATGCCTGCATTGCTCACTAGTCTGAGGCTGATCAAAGCATGCGTGAAAAGAGGGGCGCTTGTCTCGGGGTCAGTAGTACCTCGTGTTGATTTCAATGGGCTAGCCAGGGAGTAGGGAGCTACTCTGCGGGAATAAGAACAGCAGAACCCGGCCCAGTAGGCGGGTATGTGTGGTTCCTAGAGAGCCCATCTTAGTGCCACTGCTGAGCAGAACTGGAGCTGGTCATGGAGTGTGGGGAAAGTGCCACCTCTTTTTCCCCCCGCAGGGGAGCACCCACACAATCGTATTTTGGACATATGCACCATTGGGTGTGAGTAGTGTCTCACTCTGGCATCTCCCAGCCGTGCACCTTGTGTCGTCACATGCTCAGAGGGAAGGGAGTGCAAATCTGCTGTTCTAGCCTGGGAGCCTAGAGGACAGAACAAGAGCAAGGCTTCAGCTCTTAGAGGACCACTGGATCCTGAAGGAGAAGCCCCAGTGGTGGCCTACGTTCACCCCTCGTTAACCCAACTTCCAGGAGTCCAAGTCTGGTCTGTTTAGGCTGTAAGCTCTCTGGGCCCGTGAGCATCTCACCATTGGTTTGTTCCGCACGGAGCACAAAGGGGCCCTGATCTCCTCCAGCCCCAGCGTGGAAGGGGGAAGACTAGAGGCCAGGTTCCCTATCTCTACGTGAGTGATCCGGGTAGGGGAAGCTACCTCGGCTAAAGGGTGGGTCCTCTCTTCTCCCAGTCCGATTGGAACTGGGCCAGTTCTGAGCTGCTTTGCTCTCGTTGTGTTTGTGTTGACAGCGCCGGCCCCGAGCAAAGGGACTTCACTGGAGCTGGAACTCAGGGTTTATTTTAACCGCCCTGGCTGGGGTATTTGCCAGCTGGCTTAGGTGGCCTCCAGGTGCTACGACCCCAATGGTGATGGTAGAATCCTGCCTAACAGCTCCCGGTCCCTCATCGAGAAGGGAGGGTTTATAAATGTCCTTTTGGTGACTCCCTGCATTTCAGGCCCCCCTCCTCTAGGTGCTGTCTGTGTAAGGCCGGTAATGCTGTAACCCTAAGCACAGCCCTGCTCCTGCCCCCTTGGGAAGGGCACTTCCTCACCTCCCCATAGCAATCGTGGGGTTACCCCCTGTCTGGCATGGAATGCTCCCAGGCTGTGTTCAGATGCTGAGTGAACTATCAAATCTGGTTTGAAAGGGGTTTCCCTTCCTGGCCCTGGCTTGCTCTTAGTCAGAGCTCCTTCGGGCCCTACCTCCAAGCACTGTCCCCTTCTCTGCCCTCCCAAGGCTGCTCCCCATCCCTCCTAGCAAAATTACTGCTTGGCCCCCAGGGTGCAGCCGGTGTGGGAGCTGGGCCTGCGTGTGCCTGGGTTCTCTTACCCTCCTCGCTGGGCTCCAGGAGGGTTTAACCCTGGGGAGGTTTGTGTCCCTGAGTCCCTTCCATGCCCCCGTGCTGGAGCTGGCCCCTTCCCGCACCCCCAGCTCCGGAGGAACAAAGGCTGTTCTGAGCGGGGCAGGATACAAAGAATTCCAGGTTCCTTTCGGGTTTGTAGCTGGGGAGCCCTAGCTAAGGGCCACAGCCAGGGCACCCCCGTCAGCCTGCTGCTGCTCCTGCCCCAGGCGGGGCGCTCAGCCTGCCCAGCTCTGCCCCGGGCACCCCAGCCAAGCCGCGCTCTGGGGGAGCGGTGGTGGGAAGGGGCCACGCTTCCAGGGGTGCTGTGACCCCCCCCTTCAGACAGGCTGGTTCCCTTCTGCCGCCTGCCCCCTCCCAGACCCAGAGCGCCCATCCCGCGGCTCTGCGCGGGCTCCAGAACGGCTTGTCCTGCTCCGAGCTGCGAGCTCTGGGGCCAGGCCCCGCGGACGGGCCCCGGGGCGCTCCGCCTCCCCCGCCAGCCAAGTTCCTTAGAGACCCCCGGGCTGAACAATCCCCCAGCCCCAGCGCTGCCGGGCTCTGCTCCGGCACTGCCCAGCGGGACGCAGCTGGCCACGTGTACCGCATCCGAAGGCGGGGTGGGGGCCGGGCGCGGGGTCCTGCTTGTTTTGCCGAGTGCCGGGGAGGAAAGCGCTCCGAGACCGGGCAGTGCCGGGGGTGGGGGGCTCCGGGGCTCCCCTGCCCGAGGCGCGCAGGGGAAGTGCCCGGTCCGCGCAGCCAGGGCGCGTCAGGGGGCAGCGCATCTACCCAGCGGCCATGCCCCGCCCGGCTGCTGGGCGCAGCGCGCTCGGTTCGAAGGGAAAAGCGGGGCTCGGAGTTTAAAAGCGTCCGGGTCCGTCCCCTCAAGTGTGTGTGTGTGGGGGGGCAGGGCTGGTGACTGGCGCCCCAGGACCCCGGAGAGGAGGGGGGGAGCAGGGCTGGTGACTGGCGCCCCAGGACCCCGGAGAGGAGGGGGGGCAGAGCTGGTGACTGGCGCCCCAGGACCCCGGAGAGGAGGGGGGGCAGAGCTGGTGGCTGGCTCCCCAGGACCCCGGAGAGGAGGGGGGGAGCAGGGCTGGTGACTGGCGCCCCAGGACCCCGGAGAGGAGGGGGGGCAGAGCTGGTGACTGGCGCCCCAGGACCCCGGAGAGGAGGGGGGGCAGAGCTGGTGGCTGGCTCCCCAGGACCCCGGAGAGGAGGGGGGGAGCAGGGCTGGTGACTGGCGCCCCAGGACCCCGGAGAGGAGGGGGGGCAGAGCTGGTGGCTGGCTCCCCAGGACCCCGGAGAGGAGGGGGGGCAGAGCTGGTGGTTGGCGCCCCAGGAGCCCTCGGGCGGGCGCTCAACACTTACCATGATGGAAAAGACCAAGGCCACGATGTTAATGGGCCAGACGGGGCAGAAGCAGGAGAAGATGGCCAGCACCAGATAATCCAGCGGCCGGCCCTGTTCCTGGGCGCTGGTGGTGGCGGTGGAGGATGCCCGCCCCAGGCTGATCCGGGAGGGCGAGTGCGAGGCCGTCTCCAGGTGCCCGGCGGACACGGTCTTGTAGGGCAGGCTGTGGCCGTTCTGCTCCGTCTCCAGGGACTTGTCGCTGGCCAGGGTCCCCGAGAAGGACTTGGAGCCCCGGACCCCCTTGCCATCGCTGGAGAAGAGCAGCTGCTCCGTCTCCTGGCAGTCCGCGGGCAGGGCCGGGCCCCCCAGCGCCTTCTCGAGCTGCGCCTCGCTGGTGCTGGCCATGGCTCGCGGCTCGCCCCTGCGCCAGGCTAGGGCGCCATGCCCGGCGGGCTGGGCGGGGAAGGCAGCGGGCAGCCCGGGCAGGGCGCGCGAGTCCTCCGCCAACTTGGGAGCCGCTGCCGCAGGCAGGCTGAGCAAAGCGCTGTAGTCCGGCCAGCCGGAGAGATCCCCCGCCTCCGCGCCAGGATCCCCCTGCCCTGCCCCGCTCTCGCTCGCTCGCTCGCTCCCTGTCCCGCGGGGGAGCCTCCTTCCTGGAGCGCTCGGGTCTGAGATCCCCTCCTGGCCGTGCCTTGCCGCCCCAGCTTGGCACCTTTCTGCTTGGGCGGCTCCCGCGGGGGAGGGGCCAGCTTCGCCCCTGCCCACATCTCCAGCAAGGACCGCGCTGGGAACCGGCCTGAGCCGCCCGCAGGGCTGGCAGGACCCTGGGGGGCCACCTTCAGCTAACGCCCCACCGCGGGCAGGCAACTGAGTTTTGCCAGCCTCTGGGGTGGTCACCTAAGGGGGGCGTCACTGGAGCCTAGTGATGGAGCTGCCCTTGTTGTTTGCAGTGTTGTAGCTGCGCTGGGCAGCTGGACATGGGGGGCAGGTAACAGCCTTTATTGGCCCAACTTCTGCTGCCAGGAGAGAAGCTTTCCAGCGACACGGAGCGCCGCAGAAGGGCTCTGGGTGGCTTCAGAGCTGTTCCCTCTCCCCAGCAGAAGCTGGGCCAACGAAAGCTGATAGAGTTAGGCCAGGCCAGGCACCAGGGAGGCTGCCATGTTTGTCTAGGGTGTGAAGGAGCAGGGTGGGTGTTTGGCAGGCAGACACTTGTACGTTATGAACCCGAGATGCCCATGGGAGTCTCGGTTGTGCACCCAGGAGCGCGGTGGAGAAGGTGTTCGCTAAAGGAGGGGAAGGGCTCCATCCGCCACTTCCTCAGCTGGCGGGTTGCACCCACTAACATTTGCAGAGGGAATCGCACTCGCCTTTGGAGCTGGGCCCAGGGCACCTCCTGAGCCCTCCCTTGGCCAGGCGCTCTCTTTCCATAGGGATCACTGGTGTCCAGCCAGCTCCCTCTCTGTTGGTGGCCACAGCAAACTAGCTGTGTCAGTGGGGGCCAAGCGAGCCCATCCGTTGGTCTTTGCATGCTGCTGGTGATTTATGGTGAGACCGCCCTTTCGGTTTGTCGAGTTCGGAGGACTATTGACCAAGCTGTGTCGTGATGAACCTAATGGATGGGTTTCCTGTTAGCTGCGCAGCTGGGAACATGAACTAAACGCTGCTAGAGCCAGCCTATCGCTGGTGCAGTTTGTGCTTTATGAAACGCCTCCTCGAGTGAAGCCTTGGGGCAGATGTGGGGGGGGCTCGGGCGCAGGCTTAGAAACCCTTCCAACTAAAATAGGCTTTCAAAGCTTCAGATGGCGGCCAGGCGGCTTCACTCTGCAGGGCGGGCAGCTGGCATGTGGCAGGGCACCAGGAAGCACCAGGCCTCCGGCTCCTTGGCATGTGCTAGTGCTTCCTTGGGAAAGGGCTCGAGGATGCTGGACAAAATGGTAGAAATTGTGACTAACAATTGGTGGCTGTTAAGGCTAGAAGGGACCTATGATCACCTAGTCTGGACACACACACACACCCCCAGCCATTTCTGCAGCAAGCTCAGTAACTTATGTTTGTACCATAACATCTCGTTCAGAAACACCTTTGCTCTTGATCTACAGATTTCAGACCAGGGCGAATCCCCCCCATGGCTCAGTGAGTTGTTCAGGGTTAATTACCCTCACCGTGAAAAATGTGCCCTTCCTTTCCAGCTGGAATGTGACAAGAGCCGTTGTCTGCTGCCCCAGCTATCCTCTTCCCACCTCCAGCCTGTGAGCAAGTCACCTCTAAACCTTCTCGGGGAGAAGCTAAATCAATTGAGCCCCCGTGTAAAATCCATGCCTAAAACACAGGCACCCTTTCCCTGCACTCTTCCTGGGTTAGGGAGCCTGGTTCTGCTCTTACGCCAGTTTTAGTCCATTCTACTCGGTTGACACCGGTGGCTGCTGCTCTAGAGGAGAACAGGCTGACACAGCATTCCCCGGAGCTGTCTGGGAAATCCCAGTAATCACCCACTTGCAGTTGCAGCACTTGGTATTGCCCAGTCAGTTCAAGCCAACACTTTATAATTCCGGGCGGAGACAAGCTTGGGAACCCTTATCAATATATTATCAAGCACTAACTGCATCGAGGCAGAAGTACATTTGTTTTCTCGCATGTGTGGGTGGATTTTTCCCTGAACTCCTCTTGCAGGGCTGGTTAGTGCTTGGGGACCTTGTGCCACCCGCGGATAGAGCTGGAGGGAGATGGGTTATTGGGACCCTGGCTGACGGTTTGTGGGAAGCAGCCCCAATCTTCCTATGTGCACAGGGTAACGAGGTGCTTTGGACATTGGTCCCTCCTCTGCTGGGTCTGGGGGAGAGGTGGAGGGATTTTCTATTCTGTGCCGCAGAGGTTCTTATCCTGCCCTCATCACTGCTGTATCTGAGCACCGTCCAGTCGTGCATGAAGTGATGTGACTAACATCTCTCGATTGTGGCTCAGTCTCTCTCCGCGGGGGGAATTTGGGGTGCCATGGACTGGTTTGCTTTCGGGGGGGGGGTTGTTAATGTCCATGCCACTCTGTGTTTATATTGGAGAGGGCCGGTCGGAGGACAACGCCGGCACTTGCAGCAGGAGGTGGTGAATTTGGGATGGTCTTTAATCCACCATCTGAGGGCAGTCCCCAAGGAAGCACTGTCTCCTGCACAGGCGAGCATTACCCATGTGGTGGATAGTCCTGTTGGGTCTGAGGGGTGGGGTTGTTGACCATGGTCCTTTAGATATGCTGAGCCCCTTGGGCCAAGACTTGGAACTTGACCCACTGTTCTATGGGCAGGCAGCAGAGCGTGCAGAGGACAGGTCTCGTGTACCGTGGGGATGCACTGCATGCCCAGGTGAGTTGCATTGCTGTAGGCACAATGGGGACCTGAGACAGGTTCTAGGGCCTTGTGGCTGCTAACTGTACCTCCTGCTCCAGGAGTCGGGCGACTCTTGTCTCTGCAGAGGGGAAAGCAGAATGTTTGCACATGGCGAGGGGGCTGTTTTCCTGTCAGTGTCTCCTCTCATTACTGGGTCAGGTCCAGACAGTGACGAGCGCAGCTCAAGGAGGCCCAGACCTCCCAGAGCTCCAGCATTAGTGCAGATCCTGACTTCTTATCGGGAACCCCTTGGGGGCCATTCAGTATTCGGGAGGGGGTTCATTTTTACTAGTGCACGTATTCCTGCCCATCGCTGCCTGGCTTCAGGGCCCGTCCGTGCCTCTCCGGGTGGTTTATAGGCTCTGGACAGAGCCCAGCTTTGCTTAGAAAACTAAGCACGATCAGTGCTTGGATGGGAGTCATCCCAGCAGCTCAGGCAGGGCATTAGCTATGCAGCCCCCCCCTCTTGTTCAGTGCTGCCCCAGGCTGCAGGCTGGTGCTTGGCGGTGCTGTGCAGTCTGCTTGGGCCTAACTTGTAAGCTCGACCCAAACTCTACCGGAGCTGGAGAGAGGCGAGTTGCTTTCAGACCCAGCCCGAACCTGCCCCTTCCCCACTCCCCATTTCAGTGCCACGGCCACTGCTTCATTCCTGTGGCTCGACTGGATGAGGGCGTCTCGCGCCCCGTGCCCGCGATCGGTCTCCGGCCGCCTCCTGCCCGTGGGGTCAGCGTAGCAGTGCCTGTGTGCCCCCTGCTGCCCCCCCCCCTGCCAACCCCACGGGCAGGAGGCAGCCAGAGACTGACCACTACCACGCCAACCCAATGCGCAGGAGGAGGTGATCAGAGCCTCCCCGCCCCAGTGCCAGCCCAAGGGGGTCAGGTGGTTTGTACATTCGTAGTCAGGTTACAAGGTGCTTCTGTGAAAACCCCAGTGTCCTGCCCAGATTCCAGACCGGTGGCCCTTGAAGTCCTGGCTGGCTGGTCCTAAGCTGGTGAGTCGTGTTCCCGTGGGAATGCTCAGTCTGTGGGGGGGAGGGCCGGGGGTTGCTCTGTAGGCTGTCCTGGCACCTGCTGGCCAGGAGAAGAGCAGCTCTCCTGGGCTCCGAGGGCAGCGGCTGGCTCAGCATCACACTGGGCCTTGGGGAAGAACAACATGGTGGAGAATGGGTCAGAGGCAGGGGAATCCGCGATTATTGCGAGGGCGTCCTAGGAGCACAGGGGCAGTGGGCTGCTGGGGCGATCTGTCGTGCCCAGCCCTTTGGGGAGGGCTGCTGCTTTTATCTCAGCTTCATTCACATTGACAGCTGAGCTCCTCAGCGGTTAGCTGAAGGATCAGCCCTTTGGTGTTCGGGGGTTCTCGAGCCGTTTGGGAGAGCAGCCTGCGCAGTAACACTCGTGGGGCGTGCAGTCGGTGGGGCAGGGGGTGGCCGGTGGTGGTGGGCTGCAGATGCCAGAGCCACAAGCCTCACTCACATGCTATGTGCCATCACTGCAGAGATCCATCTGTGATGTGCTCACGGTCTGTACGGTATTTATCCTCCCAGTGCCCGTGGGAGGCAGGGCAGTGCCGGACACATGGGAACGGAGGCACAGGGAGGCTAAGTGACGTACCGCTGTCACACAGGAAGTCTGTGGAGGAGCAAGGACGTGAGCCCAGCTCTTGCAAGCCGCGGGCTAGTACCCTGACCACCGATCTTCCTTGTTTGTCTGGGTTTGACTCAATCTTCAGAGGAGATCCAGAGAGCCAGACAAAGGAAGAGGCCCCATATTCAGAACTGCAGCAAAGACAAGGCCTCACTCTGCCCTGTTAGGGAGGCCAGGACATGGGGGGCTGAACTCTGAGACAAAGAAAGAGAAGCCCGGGGGCAGCGTCCGCGGGCTCAGAGGTCTGGGCCATTACGCAGGCACGGTCCAGAGCTCTTCCAGTGCCTCTGGGAAACCAGCGCGAAACCTGCCTTCCCCGAGTGAGGGGAGACAGTACCGGGCCAGATTCTGCTCCTTTACACGCGGCAGTCTGGAGTAACTGGCCTGACTCCCATGGACACCGGTGTACACGAAAGCAGATTTTGGCCCAATGCCTGGCAGGCTGCCAGGACAGCAGAAGTGGGGGTGGGTTACATCCTGTTAATCTATTAATTACTCATAAATAAATCAGCCGTGCTGCAATGGGGCTAAAGCTGGGAGGCAAAGCAGGGGAGGGGCCGTTTCCAGCAGTATACAATGCAGGTATTTAACACACTGCAACCCGGCTCTTTGCAGCGTGAATCCTTTCAGAGAAGCCGAGTGCCACCTAGTGGCGCAGATAAAGTCGTTTCTGCATCAGCCACAAAACAATTTGGATGGCACCAAACTGTCCGCTCTGCATCCTTGCTAATCTGGGAGCCCCCCCACCTCGTCCGTCCTGGCCGTGTTCTCTGCATTCAGCTCTCCGGCTTTTTCCAGAGCCTTCAGTTTTACCCCTCTGCGTCTCCTCTCCCTCCGCCTACCCGCTGGCCCGGCAGGGCCCCACTGTGTTAGGTGCGCACAGCGGGAGAGACTGTCTCTGTCACAGAGGGCTCCATAGATAAGACAAAGGGTGTATTATTGCTCCCATTTTGCAGATGGGAAACTGAGGCACAGAGACACAAGGTGCCTTGCCCATAGTCACACGGGGGGGCTGCAGCAGAGCTGGAAATGGGACCCAGGTCTCCTGAATCCCAGACCAGCCTTCCTCTCTGGACACAGGTCTCCAGCTGTCTCTGCCCATTATCGGAGCACTGGGGGCTGTCCTACTAGTTACCTTTCCGCAAAGCAACCAGCCCCCTTTGCAACCTGGAACTCCCCTGGACTCAGCGCGCTGGGTGCGGTAAATGAGCTCCGAGAGGCACAGGATTGGAGGGGGTCTCTCCAGAGGGGACCTTGACATGGGTCTGGTTTTGGCTGAGCGCTATTTTGAATCCTATAATTCATGGGATCAAGCCTCCCGACCATTGCCGGTGACAAGCAGCAGAGCCGGGGGGGGGGGGGGGGGTGTCTCTCCCTCGGGGTCGTGTCTGAGCAGGTACCCGGAATGAATGAAAGCCTCCCACAGCAGAAACGTGTCAGCTTCACACTGACAGCAGAAATGGACGAGGAAAGGCTGCTGCTTGCAGTTAACCAGGATTTCCCAGGCAGTAACCGCCGCAGGCCCTTTCCTGGCACCGGAGTCCCACCTAGCGGGGAACAGCTGCTTGACCTAACACCTAGCCAGCACTCCTTAGCCACAGAACTGGCTCCCTCAGTCTTTCCTCTGCTGGCCTCCCAGCCCAGCGTACCTACCCCCCACACGAGTGAAAGGCCTAATGCTCAGCCAAAGAGCTCCTTTGCAGATATCTCCTTGGGGAGCTGGCAGACAGAGCTCCCGTCTGAATCCGACTGCTTTGCCCACGGGTCACTGTAGAAACCCTGCTGCTGGGCAGACAAAACAAATCCCGTTCTGTCTTCTGGAACCCAACTCTGGATCCAGCATCAGTCAGTCGAGGTCAGTCTCTGCCCCGGCTTAGCCAGGCTCTGAGTTTCTGTCGGTGTCTTGTCCTCTCCCCCTACCCCCAAGACAAATCGGCCAGAGCTTGGCAGTCACCACTGGCAGTGCCTCTTGTTCACACCTTTCAGTAGCATTTCTCCTGTAAAGCCACTGAATGGCGGTTTGTTCTTCCGCTGCCGAGCGCTCCAAGGGCCAGGCTGGGTTCCCCTTGGCGCAGCATGGAAAGGGTTCACACCGCAAAGTGAAGGAGGGGATGGCACTTGGGGCAGATCTGGGTGAGTTGCTTTATTTATCAAGGGCCTGCCTCAGGGCCCACCCTGGGGCAGTGCCGGGTGCTCACAACGCAGGCCCCCAACACAGGGAAAACGTCCCTGCAAGCGTCGAGCTGAGATAGTGAAGATACGAGGCAAGAAGGAGACCCCAGGGTGTGAGGGAATGTAACAAAGATGGACCAGTCAGAACCGAGGGCCCCCTGCTGCTCCCCCGGAGGGATCTCAGCCAGCACAGGGGAGCTGTGCGTGAGCTGCTTTCATAAGAGTGCAGTACTCTCGCTTTGCCGCTTGTGAGCAAGGCAGCTCCCCAAAGTCAGACTGCTGCCTCCTCTCCACTGCCCTCCCAGCCTCTCTGTGCACCCCCGGCTGTAGGCCTACCCCCCCCCCCCCAGGCACTGCCCAGCTGAGGGGAAGGGCCAGGCCTTCCCAGTACATTTGCATTGCTCTTTAGATCTGATTCCAAACTTTCTCTTCTGCCCTCCTGCCTACCCCCGAGGCTCCAGAGACTGATTTTCCCTGTGCAAAGCAGCTGTGGCCAGCCCAGATTCTCCAGCCCTCCCCCATTTCACCTTCTCTCCCACCACAGCAAGAGCACACTGAGCATGGGAACTGTCTGGCCAGGGGCTTGCGAATGGACAAGCCCTTTGTTTGGCTGTTTCAATCGCAGGCTCTGACCCTGTCCTTCTCCCCTGCACCCTCTTCTCTCACTGCCTTTCTGAGACCTGCTGAGCTTTCACCCTCTCCGGGATTGTCTGGAGTGTGCTGCACCCAGCTTCTCGCTTTCCTCCCTCCCCATGTGGATTGGCTGGGAATTCATCATTCTGCTGGCCAAAGCCATCCTTCTAATCACTGCCAGCCGGCAAAACCTGAGTCCTGATCCCCTCTAGCCCTTCCAGCACAGCCCTGGGGAGCTGGGCACCTGCGGGTTTATCATTAAAAAACACAAGTTACAATTAACCTTCCCAGCTTCTGCTTCCAGAACTCTCCTCACACAGTCACATCTGCCGTACAATGAAAGAGTTTTAATATGATCAGGGGAGCCATTTTGCCAACGCTGAATAAATGCCCTGTTTTTTTTAAACTCACATTTCCTCAGAAAGAAAGAGAGAGAGAATAAATAAGGGTTGAGCCAGGAAGAACTGCAGAAGGGAAACCTTAGATTTACAGCAGAGTTAAATAGTCTGAACTCCTGCTAGAGTAAATACAAAGCATCCACTTCTGGCTGCTCCCGGTTTTCCTGCGTTCCTTTGATTGCAGAGGGCATGTGTGCTCAGCTGCGCCGGCAACGCTGAGAACCCTGTCCTGGGCTCCCCTCATGGCACCGCGCTCCCCGGCAGCACGGCGCTTTGTGTCCCCAGTTTGGTTTGTCCCGTCCGGCTGGGAGAGGTGACAGGAATCCCGTTCAGTGCCTGGGGAGAGATGCTGCTACCCGGAGCCTTGGCTATACCCCAGCTGCCAGGGGACTGGCCCGGGGAGAGAATCTCGGAAGTTGTCCAGGTGTGTTTGTTGGCAGATGGCTCTGACCCCGAGGTAGTAGTTTCCACTGGAGTAATAGGCAGGGCTGGCTATAAAAGGATCCTTCTTCGGGCTTCCATAGTGGGACTGGAGTGGAGGCTCAGGGGAATACCTGGGATACGGAGGGGAGGGAGGGCAGTGTTGGAAGCTGGGAGCATCTGGGTAGCAGTGCTCCGGGGGCAGGTGGGTGAGCTGGGCCCGGCTGCCCTTACTGCTCTCCTCCCGGCGGGGCCCGTCGTACCAGGTGCGGCATTCTGTGTGGGCACAGGGCCACCTCCGCCCCGGGCTGGCGTGCAGGGACATGGACAAGGAGGCGATCCTGTGGATGGCTCTTCGCAGGGTTGCGATTTTGGAGAGTCTCTTGCCGTTGAGGTCATGTTTCAGGGCCAGCCGCAGGGCGTTGAAGGCTTGGTTATAGTCCAGGATCCTCTTCCGCTCTCTGACATTGGCAGCAATCCTCCTCGCCTTGGAGCGCACTGGCCTGCTCCTCTTCCTCAGCTTAGCCTCCGCCGGGTCGCTCGGGCAGGTGGTGGCCTCGCCAGCCTGGGGTGCCCACAGCTCCTGCCCAGCTCCCAGGAGGTGAGCCCCTGAGACAGCAACCCCTTGCAGCTGTTCTCGCGTGCTGTCGGGCTCCTGCAGGTGCGCTGGGCCTTTCCCCAGGGCTGGCCTGGGCATGGCTCCGCTCCGCTCCACTCCGCTCCTGGGAAGCAAAGCGCTGAACTCCTGCCGGGCTTGCCAGACACTCCTGCTAAAACCTCTCCAAGGCAGAGCTGCACTGCACCACGTGGTTCCTTTCCTGGGCCGTTTATTACCTGCCTCCAGGTATGCTGGATTAGGTCAGGGATGACAGGAAGCAGGGAAACACCTGTACAGCGCAGACCAAGCTGAGCCTGTCCTTAGCTGCACTGTGAGGAAGATCACACACATTCCCCCTCCTTACTCGGCCTCCGGAACAAATCGCCCCCTTTGTGTTTCTCTCCTGACCAGCTCCTGGCTGCACCGGGATCCAGCACTGGGCCAGAAGATGGGTGCAAAGCTCCGGCAGCAGTGAGGGGCTCGGCCTGTTTGGCTCTGTGGTGTGGAGAGCACAGGCTGTAAATCACTCAGAGGTGTCGGGCTCGCAGATAACCCTAGGCGCAGCCCTTGCCGCGAAGGGGCCTCCATTTGTAGGGTTAGTCACTGCCTCGGTTTGCTGCAAGATTCTGCCCAGAGCCCCTCACCCGGGCTGGGCAGACTCACGGGGATCTAGAACATCCCAGGCCCGTCACTGCTTTGCTTTCAGCGGCCAGGGGCGCTCTCCTGTGCGGAGGCTGCGGATAGACAACACTTGCAGTGTCCTGGAACCGGGTCAGGCCCAGGATGTGAGAGGCAAGGCGGGGGAGGTCACGTTATGGGCCCAACTTCTGCAGGTGAGAGACAAGCTTTGGAGCTGGGCAGAGCTCTGCTTCGGGCCTGTGCTGTGTAGCTGGGAAACTTGTCTCTCTCGCCCACAGAAGCTGGTCCAATAAAAGATGTCCCCCGCCGCCCCTTGTCTCCGATAGACAAGCTCCAATGAGCACACAGCGCTGGCCATATTGCTCGGGTGGCCATTTCGAATCCAATTGCTATTCGCACCTCTTTGCATCTCAGGACCTCAAAGTGCCTTGCAGCCCCTGCGTGGCAGAGCAGTGTTTGGCTGGGTTATTCTCCTGCACCCATCACTGCAGCGCTGTATTATTGTCCCTCATTTACTGAGAGGAAACCAAGGCAGCGGCTTGCTCTAGAGTGTGTCCATGATAGAGATCTGCGAGTAGAACCCAGGAGTCCTGACACCCAGGCCCTCATCGTCTCTCTAAATCGCCCGCCTGTTTCTCTGTCTCAGGCCTATGGTCTGACGGTTTGGAAGGCAGCGCGGGCTCCTTCCTCACCCCAGCCTGCTGGGGCTGCCTGGAGCTGCTGTCCAGATGCCTCTGTCCTGCCCCAGCTGGTTAATTGCAGGGGCTGTGACACCAGGGGAGCAGCTAGTCGTGTCTGGTCCCAGGTATTGCAATCAATGGCATGCAACTCCCACAATGCATCTGGAGGTGCAATACAATCTCATGGTTCAAGCATCTTCCTCCCCGCCCACCGCTCAGGGGTTCCTAACAGCATGGCTAGGGGTTGGCTCCGTGCTTTTCACCAGCATCCTCCTCTCCCCAGTGGGGGCTCCCCTCGGGCAGCATCCGAGCATCTCCCCATCCCTTGGATCCAGGGCGGGAGGTTAGTGGGCCGAGCAGCTCAGCCCTGCGCGGGTGCTGGGTGCGCGGGTATGCCCGGTGTGCCCCAGGAGCACGTCTCGAACGGGGCTTTGCCTGGGGCTGCGGGCAGGCGCTGAGTGGGCAGCACCAAGAGACGGGGCTGGGTGCCCTGGGGGGACTGCCAGTCAGAGAGGGGCTCTTTCACCTCAGCTCAGTGCCTCAGTAGTTCCCACCTGTGCAGTGCCCTGTGGGTAACTGATGGGCAGGTGGAGCCCAGCTCCCAGCAAACAGGGGTCTTCACCACGGCTGGCACTGCTGGCCCTGTGCTCAGCACGGGGCCAAACGGCTGGGCTTGGCCGGGGAGACCCATGGGTCCTCGAGGGTGCCCCTGCAGGCTGTCTGGAAACACGCTGGCACAAGGGAGCAGTGTGTAGGGGAAGCAACCCGGCTGCTGCTGCTCTGGGGCTGGTCAGACCCCTCCATCTTCCGGGCTGGCAGTCCAGCCCCCCTCAGCACTGAGCGCACTTAGGAACAGGCACCAAGAGCTGTTACCTGCAGGCCTGGCCCTGACTCCCCTTGCAGCCCAAGCCGACGCTCCGGATGAGAGAGGGGCATGAACCACACTGGGCACTAGGGGCCTGGTCTTGTGGGGGAGGGAGCAGTGGTGTAGGCAACATCCCCCCCTTTGCAAGGGGGCTGACCACTCACCCACCCCCTGCGCACGGCTGGGGCAGAGGAATTTGCCTGGGGGCCTAGTCACGCCCTCTGCCCGGTGGAGCAGGAAGCGAAGCTGATAAAAGTGCTACCTACCTCCAGAGGCCTCCCTGGCCCCTCGGAGCAGCAGCGAGCCGGGAGCCCGGGGGCAGGATCTGTTCTGGGAAGACAGGGCTCCTGAGGAACGGCCCAAGCACCCCATGGTTTCTCTGGCATGGAGAGCGGATGGTTGATCCGCCAGCCAGGCGTGGGAAAATCATGCCTCTAACTCAGTGCGGGCTAGTCAAGGACTCGGGCTCCTCGGCCCTATGGCAAATGCAAGCAACGATGGGCAGGATTTCCAAACGAGGGGCCCAGAGTTCTGTTCCTAACCAAGGGCTGCTATGCAATGGCTGAGCCCATCAGCAGCCAGTGACAGCAGCAGCTCAGCCCACATCACTTGGCCAGGAACAGAGGCGAGCTCGCCTGCCTCCCTTCCTGGGCTTTGACCACTTGGCTGCCCTCCTTCTCTTGCCACCTTTTCACCACCTGGGTCCCTGGCTGCCCCCTCTCACCCCCTGCAGCGTGAAAACCCTCATGTTTTGGTTGTGGTGCGTCTGTCGGGCCCCCCCCAATAATCCATGCTAACGACCCTGAGAACTGCCTGCTCACTCCATCGGCGCAGTCACGCACGAAAGGGCAGCGCTCCCATTCTCCTGGGGCACTGGATACTGGTCACTCCTAGGTGGAGGAATCCCCCTGAGCTCCTTTGGGACACGCTTTGGAAACAAAACTCCCTCGACTGATGGGAACATTTCACCCCCTTGCTTGCCAGCGTGCTGTCCAGGCAGGTTCACTGCCGCCTCCCCATGCAGACGCAGCATCTTTGAGAAACCGCCACGCGGCCGCCTTCCATTGAAGCAATTCATTCCACTGCCCTCTGCCGATAATTTCATTAGCACTCGGCTACTAACTACTTGCATGAGCCCACGGTAATGTTTTGAAAAATGGTGCAGGAGCCAGCCTGACAAATTGCTGGGGTTCCTGGCGATCATGGCCCCCTTTTATCCATCCGTCTTATCTGATCATCTCAACCGGAGTTTGATCAATAGCTACAATTAGCGGGCAGCTATTTGTCTATTGCCCTTCTTTGCTCTCAGCTCTTTGAAGCTGCAGCTAATTTAGGTGCCTGTGTTAGCAGAGGTCAATAAATCAGAAGCTGGGGGCCTCGGGGAAGAGGCAGGGCAGCAGAACTTCAAAGTGAGGCAAAGTTCTACAAATATTTCAGAGCCATCACCTGCGCTCACTCGCCACAGCGCACCTGTTCCCACCTCAATGGCTTTCTCTGTCCGGCTGGAATCTTACCCGCCCAGGAGCAGGAGTTTTCCTGGCCCAAAGGACTCGCCTGCCAAGGTCAGCTGTGAGCAAGGTTCTGTTTGGGGGCAGGATTTAGCAGCCGGGGGTTCCTGCGGGAGCCACCGAGGTACCTATCCCGGGCCTGTCCCATGTGCAGAAATGGGGCCAGAACCGGTGTGCAGTGCCGATGGATTCCTGCAGGGGTCGTTGGCATGGGTGGGGGAACGTCCCACGGCGCAGCAGAGTAGGGGCACTTTATTATTTCATCTTCCACTGGGGCTCTCTCCACCCCCAGGGAGTCCCAGGGCGAGGGGGAAATGGAGGTGAGCCGACAGACCCATGTGGGATACAGACAGGGCATGGCCTAGTGGTTACAGGTCCGGGGCGAAGGGCAGCCCTGGGCTGCCTCCACTGAAGATTTCAGGGAACTCTTACACAGTTGCCCCAGCACTGGCGCTGGGGTGACCCATTGGGCAGTGTGTTTCCTAGGGCCTTGCCCCTGGTGCTATGCTGCAAGCCCTGGGGGGCAGTCAAGACCCCTCCGGCTTGGCAGCACTAATCCCCCAGGCATTGTCCTCTGACATACAAACCAGATTACATGGCTAGGGCCATTGGGCCTTTACTGGGGGAAGCAGGGCACCGGCTGTAATCCGAATTCCACCTCAGAGGGGCCCCCCTCTGCCCTCCGGCTATGGCACTTCCTGTGGTGGAGCAGCCCCGAGGGCCGCCCTCCCCCAGCGGGGCTGGGACATGCTGCTCACACCGGGTGTTGGGAGGATGCAGACTGACTGGGCTTTGGTGTCAGTGTGGCACTGCAGAAGGGGCAGAGGAAGCACATCATGGGAAGAGGGGGGGTGATGGGACTGAGAGCCAGGACTCCTGGGTTCTATTTCAACCTGCCACTGTCGCGCTGTAGAACCCTGGCAAGTTACGTCTCTCTCTGGGCCTGAGCGTCCTCCGCTGTAAAGTGGGGACACTTAAGCAGTGTTGCCAACTCTCGTGAATTTGTCACGAGTCTCATGGTATTTATAGTTTTCCTTACAGCCCCAGCTCCTGGAATCAAGTGGATCTGTGATGATTTCAGTCTTTGTTCTTAGAGAAAAAGTACATTTATAGCCCTCAAAGCTTCAAATTGTGACCCCAGTGCACCCTATAGGCTCAAAAAGCAGAAGAACCCCAAATTGATTATTTTTACAGAATCTCATGGTTTTTGCTGAGCCTGACTCCGGATTTTTGACCATTTGGGGTTGGCAGTACTGGGACAATGACGCTGCCCTGTCCCAGGAGGACTGTGCGGCGGATTCCCCTCAGCGCCCCATTCCTCTCTTCTCCGGGGTTCTGCTCTGGCAGGGCCCCACTCCACAGGATTCCACCCCAAGCACTCGGAAGAGGGGAAGGCCAGACAATAAATCACAGGCTACAGGATGCCATCCGCTGCCTGTAATTAGCGCGCCGCTCTGAGACCATCTCCACCTCGTCCTGGCTGCTTCCTATCTACATGCCCATTATGGGGGTGGGCAGGCCGATGGGGACCTTCTACTCCAGGGCTGAACGCTCAGCTGGCCCACTGATTTATCACGCCTTGCTGGAGAGATTTACGAGCTGAGACAGGGAGCCAGAAATGTGTTGTGAGGCTCAGCCAGGCCCGTCTCCCTGACAGCTGATGAAAGAGCCGTAATTATCCGTTGCCACACATCAGTCAGGCTGCTTGCTGCACACCGCTCCTGCTCTGACATCCTGCCGAGAGGGGTCCTGACCCTCAGGAGCGCTCGCTGCTCCTTGGCCTGTGCCCAACGGGAGCTGGCTCCCGGCAGCTGACGAAATCCATATCTCCTTCCTAGGACATCTGGCATCGTCACCGGCCCCTCACTGTTCTCGGACCATGCGGGATGAGTGCCAAGCATCCTGGTCTTTCACCTGTCTTCCTGCCTGTTCTGAGAAGACCAAGGAGTCGGGCAGATGTTTTACTGGCATGGCGAAGAGATGGGAGCAAATGCGTAAGCGAGGCGAGAGGGCAGCTGAGCTCTGGAGGGATCCCGTATGCTGCAGGGATGGCTCGAAGCACAGTCCAGCCCTAGTTGTGGCCTGCTCCCTGCAACACTGCCCGGTCTATTACTAAGTGACGTTCATGGATCGCTCTGGCCCTGCTTCCTCTCTTATCACCAGCGTCCTTCCCAAGTGACCTCCCCCCTTATCCCAGGGAACTAGCAGGGGTCCCAGCTATCAGCTCACTGGTGTCGTGGGTGGACTCATGGGTGGTTGGGTTCACTGAGGCCCTGGAGCAGTGGAGCATGAATTCCCCTCCGGAGAATAGCCTCCCAGACGTGTTGGTGGGTCTGCTTGCACCGTTGCTGCCCATACTGCACGCTGGGGACTCCAGCTATTGAGAGGAGTCCGTGCCACAGCCCCCTGGGCACACACCAGCACCACGAGCACCATGTCCTTAGCCAGGGCCTCTGCGGCCACTTTCGTCTCGGGGAAGAGACGGGAACATGTGGGAGTGCCCAAGAACGTTGCACTGGAGACAAAGCCGCACTGGGCGTTTAACGAGGAGCTGGCAAGGTGTGGCGCTCACACGGATAGGGATCAGCACAAGCTGGAATGAAGCCTCTGCAGAGGAAGGCAGCTCCCCTGGCCCTGCTCTGGAGAGATTGTGTTACCTATTGTCTCGTGCAGTCCCCACCTGCCCACCTCCATCTCGTGCCTGGAGCAGCGTCGTCTGCCCAGTGCATGTGGCCAGCCCCCGATGAGCGTCGGCCATTTGTCCTGTCGGTGTGGAGTGGGCAGATGCATCGCAGGAGCGTGGCTCTGCTGTCCAGCGCCGGGGACTTTGTGTGGCTTAGCACAGACACGGGGCATTCCCCAGGAAGTTCCCAAAGTGCTTTACAAAGGTGGGGTGCGATTATAACACCCCACTTACCTGCCCTGAGCTCACACCGCGAGTGGGGGCAGAGCTAGCAAGAAAAGGCAGCAGCCCCTGGTCTAGCCACTAGGCAACACTCCTGAGGGTTGAGATTTGTACACTTAATCCTTTCCTGACTGCATTGGTCTCCAGGTGTGAGCTGCAGCAACGGGGGGAGTGGGTGCTGCTCTTTCTCTCTCTCCCTTCCTGCTCCAGCTCTTCTGAGACTGCCCCAGGGGGGCCAAACAGCACCCGCTGCCTCAGTGGATTTGGGAGGTGGACGCCAGAGGGCAGCAGCGCCCCTTGCAGACTGATGAGCTGGGTGTGAAAGGAGCTGTCCAGGCCCCTACCTTGGAGAGAATTTGACCGGGGATGTTCACCCCACAATAAAAGACCAAATTGGTTAGGAAAGAAATTCACACTCAGAGTCGGAAGGCTGAAAAACTGGGAGCTCCTCCCAGGGGCACCCATCAGCACCCCACTCCCTGCAACACTCCAGGGGCTCCCCCAGGGGCACCCATCAGCACCCCACTCCCTGCAGCACTCCCAGGGCTCCCCCAGGGGCACCCATCAGCACCCCACTCCCTGCAGCACTCCAGGAGCTCCCCCAGGGGCACCCATCAGCACCCCACTCCCTGCAGCACTCCCGGGGCTCCCCTCGGGGTCACCCATCAGCACCCTACTCCCTGCAGCACTCCCGGGGCTCCCCCCGGGGGCACCCATCAGCACTCCACTCCCTGCAGCACTCCAGGGGCTCCCTCCGGGGGCACCCATCAGCACCGCACTCCCTGCAGCACTCCAGGGGCTCCCCCCGGGGGCACCCATCAGCACCCCACTCCCTGCAGCACTCCAGGGGCTCTGCCTGGGGGCACCCATCAGCACCCCACTCCCTGCAGCACTCCAGGGGCTCCCCTCGGGGGCACCCATCAGCACCCCACTCCCTGCAGCACTCCAGGGGCTCCCCTCGGGGGCACCCATCAGCACTCCACTCCCTGCAGCACTGCAGGGGCTCAGGGCACTGCTAACAGCTTCACAGCTACTCGTGCATTTCCCCTCCCTAGCGCCCTCCCTGCCCCCGGCACCCAGCAAACGCCCACCAAGGTGCCAGGGCGCTGGGAATGGAGCTGCTGGAGTCCTGCACAGCCTGGGCCTGGGCTTGTGTTTCCTTCAGGCTCCCTCTGCTGGAGCAAGGTGGAAATGGCGTTGCTAAGCTCTGACCGCTGCATCCTACGGAGCCCCATGCGTGGGGGGCTGAGGGGACCCTAGACAGGCAGGGGCTAGTGGAACAAAGCAGGAGAGGTCTCCGGGCGTTCGTGCCGTAGGGCCAGGCTGAGCCTTCTATTGCACTGAATAGTTCAGTGGGGGTCAGAGGCTCCCCCTTTCTCCCCACATGCTGCCCTCACAGCCCCCCGACTTGTCTCTGTCCCTGGACTTCTCGCCAGGTAAAGTTAGCCACCTGGCTGCCAGAGCTCCCTTGCTCGCTGGAGGCTGACAACACTAATAACATGGCTCCCGGGGCCCATTGTGCGCCATGCCATCCCGTAGTGCCCTCAGCCCATGGCCAGTGGGAGAGGCAGGGAGCGCGGATGCCCTGTGCTCATCGGGGTGCTTGGCCGCAGGTCAGGCTTGCAGTGGGGAGCCGTGGAGCTGGGAGCTTGGGGTTTCCTATGGATGTCACTGGCCATTTAGAATCACGTTGTTTCATGGTGATTCTGGGTTTGTACCCATGGGAATGCCTGAGCCAGCTCTGCTGAATTCCTGTGGCGCTGGGGGCTGTATCGGTGCCATAGCTAGACCAGCTGCTGCGAACCAGGGCAGGAAACTCCAGGGCACAAGACTAATCATCTCTTCCCAGCATGAGCCAGAGCTCAGAGCTGGCAAAAGTGGGCCTGGGCTGTGTCCTCATTGCTCCAGCCCGAGGAGCTCGCTGGCTGCCTTTGCACCCCCTGTCAGAAAGCCCTTTGCAGCCCGGGTGGAAAAGCCAGTCCGGCCAGAGGCTGGGGGCACAAATCGCTGGCCTCAGGGCCAGGAGAAATCTTGCCTTTGTTCAGGTGAGGAGGGGTGCCTGGCAAACACGTGCCCACACAACTGGCTGTGCTAGGGAGGCTTTGCAGTGCACTAATGTTAGCCTCGTTCAGCAAAGAGATGGCTGGTTTGTGCCATTAATTACTTTACTAACCGCCCAGGCTGCTGCCTGTACCAGACACTTCCTCATCCCTTGGGCATCGTCACCGGGCTTCTCCATCTCATGCCTCCCACTCCGCTCCTGGGGAGACCTCAGGGGCGGGAGAGGAGCAAATGGGGTCAGCCAGCTCCAGTGCATAAGGAAGAGGAGAAATATAAAATCCCACCCCATCAGCACTGGGAGGGGATCCAAGAAACCACTTAGCCTCCTAAATTGCTCACTTCTCGCCCCTGCTAGCAGGTTGCCTGCAAACTGCTAGGAAAAACTATTTGAAAACGATTTTGGCTAATTGAACGTGTCAAGGCCATTACTGGCTAGAGGCCAGGGCCTGCCCACTGGTGCCTGGGCCAGGCTGGGCTAAGCTGTCTTTTATCTGCTGGGGGGGGGGGGAGTGGAGCGGAGGGGGACCTGTGGGGGCTTTCTCCAGAAGGAGACAATCAAGTCATTTCCTAAAGGATGTTTTTAATTAACTGCTTTGTTAACGTGAATGGCTCTGCCCTATCATCTGTTACTTTGATGGGTGTTTAACGCCGGGCTTGGCATGGGTGAGGACATTGCTTTTGTGTGTGAGGTTCACACACAGATAGTGTCACCCGCTGCTTTATGAGGACCAGAGGCCAAACGCGCGAAATGAATGGCTAGTTAGCACCCGGGGCTCCCTCCGTCTGACACTGGCTCAAGCCTGATGCGCCAGCTGAAGGCAAAAGCCTTTTGAGTAAAGCCCCTGGCCATTGGTACAGTGCGGCACACTAGGGAGGAGAGGAGCATGAAGTCCAAGCAGTATGTACAGTGTGAAGGAGAAGGGATGGTTGCTTATGCAGCTTGCTCAGTGCGTTAAAGCGTATCCTCTCTGCTCCTCATCAGCATTAAAGCAGACAGCTGCCTGAAACATGCAGGGAGAGCGACAGAAACATCGGTGGGGAAAAAGCACCGAGCCCTGGAAAAGCAAAGGGTAAAAGGCAACATGAGCACAAGCAATGGGGCGCTTTGTGGCCAGGGCAGTTAGGGCCCAAAAAGTCCCATGGCCACATAGCGAGGCACACGCCGTGACCCCTGCAGGCGGGTTCCGTAGCGGGAATGCCCTGGGTCTGCCCGAGCAGCTGGATTAGCTAAGCTAGCCCTCCCCTCCGAGCCCTGTCTGCACGGAGGGTGACCAGAGCATTTGGAGCTCCTCCGGAGTCCTTTCTGGATGTTGTATGTTGGCCTGGGTACTGGGATTGTCACTGTATGAGTATATTGGTTTGATTTAATGGGGGCTGTAAGCAAAGATGCGGGAAGGAAACGGGATGGCTCAGGATAAGAGCCATAGGACAGGACAGGAAAAAGCCAGATCAACAGGACTACAGCAGTATAAAAAGGGACTCTCAGGGGAGGAAGGAGTTCAGGGGAGTGACACAGAGATACCTGCTGGGGTGGCTGATGCAGTTAGGCCTGCCCAAGTTCCCGCCTGAATTCCTGTCTGGTCGTCAAGGTAGATGTGTTGGGGGTCGTTTTCCAAGGCCTTTCTTCTCTAATTGCTTTGTTCTACTGTTAAAACAAACCATACTTTGGCCACTGACTCCCAAGGGAGGAGCCACAGGTGTCAAACCCCGCTGGCCCTGCTGGGTCCGCGAGGTGGATCCACGGTGCTGTGGCCGAGGAGTGGGAGAACTGCAGAATTCCACCCCAGGAGAGGCACAGACGCGAGGCGGGCCCCTGAGGGGGACACTCGGACGGTTTGGCTACACTGCAGCGGGCAGCGTGAGCTCCCAGCCCAGCGCTGCTCAGGCGAGAGTGCCTATTCATAGATTCTAGGACTGGAAGGGACCTCGAGAGGTCATCGAGTCCAGTCCCCTGCCCGCATGGCAGGACCAAATACTGTCTAGACCATCCCTGATAGACATTTATCTAACCTACTCTTAAATATCTCCAGAGATGGAGATTCCACAACCTCCCTAGGCAATTTATTCCAGTGTTTAACCACCCTGACAGTTAGGAACTTTTTCCTAATGTCCAGCCTAAACCTCCCTGGCTGCAGTTTAAGCCCATTGCTTCTTGTTCTATCCTCAGAGGCTAAGGTGAACAAGTTTTCTCCCTCCTCCTCATGACATCCTTTTAGATACCTGAAAAATGCTATCATGGCCCCTCTCAGTCTTCTCTTTTCCAAACTAAACAAACCCAATTCTTTCAGCCTTCCTTCATAGGTCATGTTCTCAAGACCTTTAATCATTCTTGTTGCTCTTCTCTGGACCCTCTCCAATTTCTCCACATCTTTCTGGAAATGCAGTGCCCAGAACTGGACACAATACTCTAGTTGGGGCCTAACCAGCGCAGAGTAGAGCGGAAGAATGACTTCTCGTGTCTTGCTCACAACACACCTGTTAATACATCCCAGAATTTTGGCACAGATATTGTGGCACAGGCTAGCTGCCCCAATACAAGCCTGCCTCAGCTTGTTCCAGCACCTGTGCCCGGATGCCCACCCCGCTGTTTAGCAAACCAGTGTGTCTGGCACCTCTGGGAGGTGCGCTCCCAGCGGCAATGCGAACATGACCAGAGAGGGGACAGAGGTGCGGCAAACCCTGCAGCAGGGATTCTGAAGGGAGTTAGTTGTGGGGGTAATTTAGGAATGGAAATCAGCTGCCATGCAGTGGGGTTGGGCGAGAGGTCATCAGAATCATTCCCAGCTGCCAGGGCGTGCGAGAGGAGAGCTGCAGACCCCTCCCCACCCCCCGCCACGTGTGTGCATTTGCAGCTTTCCATCTGCAGGACAATCCTGGGATCAGGGAACTGCTCAGGCTACAATTCACCCCCGGTAGTGAGTGACAGCAGCCAGCTTTGCTGCTGTAGGCCCGGCCGTAGCGGCTTTGTGTGGGAGTTGGCGACACCACTGTGCGGTGTGCACGGCTCGTCAAGGGTTGCCTTAGCCAGGCTTCTTTGCTGCAATCTGTGAGCAATCTTCCAGAAATGCGCACAGCCCTGCTGCCCCTGCCCCTTGAGATGCTGACCTGGGACCATTTTGACTAGCTCGCTCTGGGTTTCCTAGGTCACTTGAATTACCTTGCCTTGCATGGCTGCTTGCATCCCATGCTGTGCACAGGCGTGCGGGTTGATTGCGCTGTCCCACCAATATAGACACACTCCATGCAACAAACCCAAGGGGCCCAGGTCACGCTCGCTGTAGCTCTGCTGACTTGCAGTTACACCAGTGGAGTTACACCACGAGTGACTTTGGCCCTGCTTCTGCATTGCAGAGCTCCAGCTACTTGGGTATTTGCACAACGGCTTATTTGGTTTCATTACTTTTGCACTCTTCATGCGATGGGCTGGTGTCTCGTTTGGCTTCCTCTGAGCCGTGGGAGCTGGAGCCTGTGTTGTTAATAAAATAATTACGCGCTGCAGAGCAAAGAAGTGATCTTACTGACTTGGTCTCAGGTTCAGAACCGGTTGGGGGATGGCAGCAGGGCCCAGTAAGGGGAGATTCTTGCCTTTGCTTCAGAAACAGGCTTTGCTCTGTTAGTTTGCATTCCTTTGCTGTCCTATAGGACTTTGTTTCCCCCCCTCCAAGAGCATAATAGGCTGCGGGCCTGTCCCCTCAGCCCAGGAAGAGGGACACCACACTCAGAATCTGGTTCAGGCCCTCTTCTCAGGGCTTTGGTTTTATTTCTTCCACATACAACTAACTCAGTACCTCAAGTTTCAGAGGGGTAGCCGTGTTAGTCTGTATCAGCAAAAACAATGCGGAGTCCTTGTGGCACCTTAGAGACTATTTGGGCATAAGCTTTTTCATCAGCTGCATGGAGTGGAACATACAGTAGGGAGGTATAAATACACAGCACATGAAAAGATGGGAGTTGCCTTACCAAGGGGGGGGGGGGGCAGTGCTAACTTTCCCTTCCCCCAAGCCTGGGCCTTCTGCAGGGGCCTCTCTATTCCCAGAGGTTTCTACTCCACAGACCACTCGGCTCAATCATCGCCTGTTCTCACATCTCCGACAGGAGCCAACCTGCTTCCTGGAGCTGGGGGCACTTGCACCTCAGCCTGTCCTAGGGGCTTCCTCGTCAGCAAATCATGTGCTCCCAATTCCTGTACTCATCTCCTTACAGAGGTCATTGATCACGATGTTAAAGAGGGCTGCAGTAATGACACCAGCCTGTGGAGTTCCATTTGCAGTTGAGAATACATTGGGAAAAGCTTTCCCTATTTGCACTTGTGTCGTTCTTTTGCAGAAGAAGTCCCTTACCCATGTGTACATTCTTCCTATAATACCCTCTCTCCATAACACATTGCAGGCTTTTTCTGTGGCCAGGGCAGGTTACTCTATTGGATTCTTTGGTTCTCATGCTTTTTTGTTCTTCTATCTCTATCCCTACAGTGTCATCAGTTGCACGCCTCCCTCTTCCGAACCCACTTTGTGTTTCATGTATGAACCTTTGCTATTCATCTCTGAGGCCATTCTTTACATGGCTTTACCAAAACATGCTATGTGGGCAGCTGGTCTGGATGCCTCAGAGCTTGAGGTCAACGTACCCGGTCTCCTCCCGGGGACTCTGATTGCATGTTTCCAGGCCTTAGGTATTTCACCTTTTCTCCATTATGCTATGACATCATTTTAGTATCGCCCTCAGTTTTTCACGTAGATGTTTAAACATTTCAGAGTTTATTTCGGCCTTGCCTGGTGCGGTTCTTTTGCTCCTTATCACTTTTTGGAGTTCCCACATGCCTAAAATTTTACTTTCAAATAATATTCACATCCTCCTCCCACCTCTTCATCGTCATCTCATAATTATCCTTCAGGAATTCTTGTTTTCTCTCCTGAAGTTCTACCCTCTCATCCTCCTCATTACTGACTTTGGGAAACGTGGTGGCCAGAATTTCCACGTTTTCTTTGTTGGAGCTCATTACTCCAGGCCCTGCAACCGCAAGGCTTGGTATTCTGGGGATCTTACTCTTTGTTCCATTCCTGTTCCTAATTTGTTCATACACCTCCGCTGCATTGGTATCTTCATTTCCCCCACAGGATGTTCCCCAGCTTCCTCTGTTTGCTCCTTTTAGAGCCCTTTGGGCAACCCCCTTACCGTTGTAATATTTCATTAAGTCCTCACTATTTCAGGATTGTTTCTTTTTGCTTTATTCCTTTCCCTACTTACCATTTCACATTCCGTCTTTCACCATGGAACACTTGTCCTATCTCTAGGTAGTGTTGGTATCCTAGGAATAGCCATTCTGCCTGTCTTTCGGTTTCCATTAGTAAATTGCTCAGTCACATGTTCCTCACTTTTGGTTCGAAGGAGTTCCCAGATTGCTTTTTTGAGATTCCACATGGGGAGATTCTCCTCGGCTTTGGCATTTCCTTTTCCTTGCTAAGTAATTAACGTGGGGAAGTGGTCACTACCCATTCCCTCCTCTGCACATTTCCCAGCAGCCATCACTTGCTATGGTGCTAAACGCTATTCCCAGATCCAGGCTTCTGTCAGCTGTATTGAGCCTGGTCGGTGCACCAGGGTTTAATGTTACTCAATTATCCTCTTCGAAGAATTGCTCTCAATATTTTACATTTTTATCATTTTTCTTATTTCCCCACAATCTGTTGTGACTGTTCAGACCATCACACTTAACAGACAGGCAGGTGCCATCTGTAATGAATGCTTTCAGGTCCATAGCCTCTACTTCTGGCTTGGGTTATAAATGCTATGAAGTGTTAGAGGCCCAGAATTGTTTTGTATTGTTTTGTACTCAATAGTTAGCTTTTTAACCTCTACTTCAAGGTAGTTCAGGCTCTCCTTAATGAAGGGGCAAACACCCCCACCCTTTTCTGTTTCTCTAGCTATGCCATATCCTGGGATTTTATGGCTTAGTTTTCCTATTAGCCAAGTCTCTTGTGTGCATATTATATCAGGCTTTATTTTCATAACAATATTTTGCTTTAATTCCTGCCCAGGCACTATTAGGCTCTGGGCATTCCAGCTGAAAGACGCCACCACCATTCTTTTAATGTTCAATATTTCCTTCACCTAGGAAGGTAGGAAGTAGTTCCACTGATAGGTTGCTAACCCACAAGTACTTTTTAACAGCTTTAATTATTTGAATTTTCTGTTTTCTTCCCTGTTTGAGATGTACAATGTATTACTTCCATCAGAAACACGATGACTCTCTTTGTATAAAAAATTTATTTGAGCATAAGCTTTCGTGGGCTACAGCCCACTTCATGCTTATGCTCAAATAAATTTGTTAGTCTCTAAGGTGCCACAAGTTCTCCTGTTCTTTTTGCGGATACAGACTAACACGGCTGCTACTCTGAAACCTCTCTTTGTATAAGTACTATGTCTTCTCCTTACCCCAATGTCACTCGTTACTTCTCGCCCGTTCATTTGTTGTGGGCTATTCCCTTTCCCCAGATCTAGCTATCTCCTAGCAGCTCTTGCATGTGAGATGTTATTAGTAATTTGGGGGTTTGTATTTCTCTAGCACACTTTGCCTCAGTACATCCACCATATGCTGAGCTGTGTTTTCCTCCACAGCTGCAACAGTTTTGTTCTGTCCCTTCCTCACAGTTATCATATAATGACTGGTTACCTCCACGCTTACTGAACATATTTTCCCTTTGCAATTATATGCTACCTTTGGCACCTGTAGCATCTCACAGGTGGAGGAATCCAGGGCTTAGTCCAGAACATCCGAGACCCTAAAGTTACCCTATCTGGTAGCATCCTTCCTTTAAATGTGACAGCACAGGTGTCAAGTGCTGGCTATCACCTCCTTTTCTGCTAAGTAGCCTCTTAGCAGTAATCACCTTATCTTCACTTCTATCTTGCTATATTTCCTCTTCTGACATTTCATCTGGCATACCACACACCTCCACTGCAGTCTCAGGGAGGAATTTGGGTAGCTGGCAGCTTATTTTTAGTTGACCTAGCACCCTTGTCTTTTGGCGCTTCCCTGCTTGTTCTGTATTTTTACATTCCACTAACACGTCCCCACCAGACAGTGTCTGAGCTCTTACTGTATTTCCACTCTGCAATCCTCAGAACTCCCCCGTCTTTCTGTCCTTACCTAGGGAGTTTACTAGCATGTGATTTCCCCCCCCCGTTCCCTTTCCTGCCCTCCTACTTGCTGGTTCTTCTGGTTCCAGAGAATCTACCCTTTTCTTTTTCCTTGTTTGCATCCAGCCTTCCTCCATGCTTTCCCTAGCCTCATTCTCTAGCCTGGTTCCAGGATCGTTTATTATTTCTCCCATCTCACTCTGCCTAGCCAAAGGCTTCGCCAGCCAGCAGCCCACGGAGCCCTAGCACCGACCCTCTCCCACCAGCCCTACCTGCAGCTGAGCCACTTGCTGTCGTTTATAACCACCTGATCCCGCCTCTCCGTGAAGAGCCAGCACCCCTGTGACCATGCTTTACAAACGGTGGCTCTGGTGGCCTGCAATGAAGCCAGTGGAAAATGCCGGTTCCAAGACGTGCAGCACAGACCCTGACTGCAGCTATCCAGCAGCGTTACCCCTGCTCTGGGAATCTGTGGGCTAGCCAGCCCTCAGGGTGTGGTGCACAGCTCATCTTTTGTGCCAAGCAGTTGCTTGATCTTGGACGACGAGAATGGAGATTATTTTCCAACTGTTAGGATGGGCTGGGGAGGGATTTATTGGTGCCCAGGGCCAGCTGCGCTTATTGCTTCTGCAGAATCATAGGCGTGCATGGCATTCCAGCTAGGACAGGCTCCTGCCCTGAGGGGCTTCTCCCTGGGTTGGATACAGTGCAGCCCGGGGTACCAGCAAGGCAGTGGGGGTATTGGAAGGTGCCAAACGTAAAAAATCATGAGGCTCTTTCATTGCGTACTACAGTGGAGCGGTGTGGGGTCAGGATACTAGGCTGGGCCTGTGAGCCCCCAGCTCTCTGTTCTACCACCTTGGACAAGTGAGTTAGTGTGCGCAGAGCCCGCCTGCAGGGGCGCTGTGAGGAGAGATCCATGACAGAGCGTGCAGCGCCCAGATACCGGGGTGACCGTCCTGGTGCGTTCCGCCGTTCCCCTCGCCTTTGGGTAAACAGCGTCAGGTCAAAGAGTGACGCTGCTTTTAAATGTTCCTACGTTTGGAGAAGCAAAGTCCCACCAGCAGGGCTGGAGGGGCAGGTTGGAAGGCCCGGACGCTGGAGGGCGGACAGAAGGTGTGGGCGTGGGACCTGGGGGTGGTGGAGTGGAGGGGAGGTTAGGAACAGAACGCAGGGGTGAAGGATGGGGATGGAAAGCCGACCGCAATCAGAAGTCGCCATGACACACCTGGCTGATGGGTTTTGCTTCGTGTGTGTAACACGCTTGCAAAATGAAGCTTAACAATAACTTTGCCTTGTCTCTAGCGCAGCTGTGGGCAGGGAGAGCAAAACTGCTCAACTGCACAGGAGCGGAGGGAGACGGGAGGGGAAACAAACACCAGAGCCCAACTCTGTCACATGAAACCTGCTCCAGGTTCTTCGCTGGCCCACAAAGGTTCTGCAGACAGTTCACTGCGCGGGGGTGGCTTTGAGCCAGCCTCCAATGCCCGTGCTCCATGGGCAGACCCATCACAATCAATGTGTGTTGGGGCATCAGAACTGGGCCCCAGCACGGCCTCTCCCTGGGTGGGGCTGGGCTCTGGTTACTACCTCGTGGCCATTTCTGGCTGAGAGGCAGAGTGGCCTACTGGACGGATAACTGGAGGGGATCCAGGAGACCTGGCACATGGGCAAGTCAGTTGGCTGCTCTGAGCCTCGGTTTCCCCATCTGCACAAGGGGATAATGATATTGTCCCCTCCGGGAAGGCTGGAGAGCCAGGTATGATACATGAGAGCTAGTCGGAGTGTTACCCCAAGGACCAGCCAGCAGCTCCCCCAGCCCAGCCCGAGGCCTGGCACCCCACGGTGCGGCCGCTTCCCCCAGCGCAGCCCGGCTCCGCTACGGTGAGGGGCGCCCCCCGCAGAGCCCGGCCTGCGCCGGGCGGGGCGCTCCCCGCGGGCCCCGCCTGCTCGGCCAGGGGGAGGCGGGTCTGTGCCGGAGAGGGGCCGGGCCGGGCCGCGACGTCAGGGCCCCAACAGGACTCCGGAGCGGAAGCTGCCGGGGGGAGAGAGAAACTTTCCGCCGGGCTGGTCTGCGGCGGCCGCCCATCCCCGGGGCATCGGATCGCTACTCGCGGGCTCCGAGCCCCGCCGCCCATCGCCGTGGGCTCGGGGCTGCGCCGGGCAGCATGTGGGAGCCGGCGGAGTTCCAGCGGCACTGGCAGGCCGAGTTCCCCGGGGAGCCGGCGCCCCGCATGCAGCTGGGCTCGGTGCGGGACATGGAGCTGGAGCTGGAGCGCTGCCGGGGGAACCTGAGGCAGCTGCAGCAGGCGCTGGCCGAGGAGAAGTTCAAAGTCCTTTACCTGGAGACGGCTCTGGCCCGGGAGCCCCCGGCCCCCTCCCCGGACGGGCAGGCAGAGGAGCCGGTCCCCCTCCCGGACATGCCCCCTGGCAAGAGGGGAGCCGCGGGGCGCGCGGTGCACAGCTTGGCCGCAGCCATCCAGCACCAGCTGCAGCAGCACAAGCCAGCCCCGCGGGCCCGGAGGCAGGGCAGGCGGCAGCCCCCCAGGCGTGAGCACCCTGTAGGCCGGAGCACCCAGGAGGGGCCAGATGGCCTGGCCACTGAGCAGGGCAGCGATGCTCCAGCTGGGCACCCCCCTGGCCAGACCCATGGCAGCGAGCCCCCCGTGCCCGTCCCCAGGGAGACCCATGGCAGCGAGCCCCCCGTGCCCGTCCCCAGGGAGACCCATGGCAGCGAGCCCCCCGTGCCCGTCCCCAGGGAGACCCATGGCAGCGAGCCCCCCGTGCCCGTCCCCAGGGAGACCCATGGCAGCGAGCCCCCCGTGCCCGTCCCCAGGGAGACCCATGGCAGCGAGCCCCCCGTGCCCGTCCCCAGGGAGGCCCATGGCAGCGAGCCCCCCGTGCCTGCTCCCAGGGAGGCCCATGACAGTGAGACCCCCACTGAGCACCCCCACAGCAGCGAGTCCCTCATCCCTGGGGAAGCCCATGGTAGCGAGCCCCCCACTGGGCACCCCCATGGCAGCGATCCCCCTGTCCCCATCCCTGCCCAGGCCCATGGTAGCGAGCCCCCCACTGGGCACCCCCATGGCAGTGAGCCCATCTTTAGGGAGGTCCGTGGCCGGCAGCCCCATGCCAAGAACACGCCTGGCCCCGGGGAGGGCAGCGTTGACCACGACTACGAGGAGGTGGACGTGAGTGAGAAGTTCCTCCTGAATCCCGTCCTCTTAGGCTTCAGGATCCTACCCCGGGGGTCCGGGGAGGAGCAGGACAGGCCCCACCGCTGGCTGCCCACCATAGGGGGCAGGTGGCCCAAGCACAGCCGGGACCTGGACTCGCTGGATGGGACGAATGGGCGCAGCTCCCCCGTGCAGCACGAAGAGCAGCACCCGCTGCCCTGGAGACACAGGCGACACTTGGATGTGCCTGGCAGGGACTCCTCCAGCTGCAGCTCCCCAGAGAGAGGCAGTGACTGCAGCTACAACAGCTCTGACCACGAGGACGGCTCCTCAGCAGGTAGGCGGGTGGCACCCCTTGCCTCTACGTGGCACCCCTCCCTGTCCATGCCACCCCTGGCCTGTATCTCCTGGCGAAGGGGGTGCAGGCTGGGCCAACTTGCTCCTGTGGTTGGTATGGGAGTGCAGGTCACAGGAATTGCTGGCGGAGTGGAGGGGGTGGGCTGCCTGGGCTGTGGGGGGTTGCGTGGCACTGGGGCACGATTTGTGTTACCATAGGAGCCCTAGTCCTGGACCAGGCCTGTTGTGCCAGGCGCTGTACAGTCAAAGCAAAAAGCTGGTCCCTGGGCCAGACAGCTCACAATCCAAGTGCAAGACAAGAGACGACAGATGGGGCGTCCAGGGAGGCAGTGTTGGTCAGCATGATTGGCTGTGGTCTTGGCATCTGTGTCTCTTCTCCTAATACTGCCAGGGGAATCGCCCCAAACTGCCCTTCGGTGCTGGCCCTGCGTTACCTGCCAGAGCTGCCCCAAAGCTGCAGAGATGGCACTGGGAGTTTGCCAAAATCTCCATTCTCAGATCACCTGAGCGTGCATTATTTATAGTCCAATATCCTTCCACTCTGCACAAGGCATGTATAGCAGGACACCTGATCAGTGCCCTGCTCAGAAAGGGGCTGCTTCGGCCACAGGTGCCGTTAATTCCTTGGCACTATGTCTGGGGCTAGATTGTGTGGGGATAAATACTCCATGGGCGGTCACGTTCCTGGCCTGTGCGTATTGAGTGCTGGGACTCACCCCGACATAGACACACCTATGCTGGTTCACTGCTTAGGGGCTGAGATACGTGTTCAAAGGTGACTTCTGTTACTGAGCACTTTAGAGTAGAGCAGTGTGGTAATTGGACGGGGAAGGTCCCTTGGAGTCTGGTGGTGACTGGGAGAGGTGTGACCGAGATGGCTTTAACCAGTGAAAAGAGAAGCTCTGGGGTGGCCGTGCTGCACGTTAGCGTGACGAGTGGCAGACATTAATACCGAGCTTGTATTTCTCCTAATGCGTTTGGCATAATGTTAGTTTGCAAGTCTAGAGTCGATGATCCTACGAGACGTCTTATGGTGCTAAAGATGCAATTGGCTAATAGCTATTCTGTGTCATGTTGCCCTATTTCTTTGCAAGGTCTGTCATTCCAGATGCCTTGAAGTTCTCACTGTGTCTTTAATCCTGCTTTAGCATGACTGGGACAGTTACAGGAACATCATTTACTAATTTACTCACCTTTTTGTTGCTGATTCACTGTCAGGCTGCACTGAATTAATTTGTTCCTGTTGGAGTGTTTGTTTTTCAATGCTTCCGGGTGTAGTGTGCGGTGGTAAGATTGTCAGCGTGCCTAGAGCGCTTGGATAGGCAAGGTGTGTTACTATTGCTTGAAAGAAACCTCATCTAGTTTACTGCATTCTGCTATGGAAGCAAAAGACCAGCTCCTCGGATGCCCATGAGCTGCCTGCCAGGTGGCGTCTGCTCCCAAAGCGCTGCAACCGTGTCATCGTTCTGCTTGCTTTAACAGACTGCGGCTTTTAACGGCTTGCGTCTTCCACATCCCTCCCTTTCTGCCTCCAGCCTGGAGCCTCCCTTGCCTTTGGGGAATGCCTCTGCGGCCCCCATGTAGAAGGGCTGGTCGCGAGCGTCCCTAGCTAAGAGGCTGCATGCTAGGAGGGGGAGCACGCGTGAGGGTCCTCTCGGTGCAGCACTGAATCCTTGGGCTCTTCTCCCAGTTGTGATTAGCTCCCTGTAACTTTTTGGTGGGCTGATCAGTGGCTTGACACCTGGCTGGTGTGTAGGAAAACCCCTTAAGCGGGCGTTAGGTCTCTGCCTTGGGTCCTCAGACTTTCCAGCTACTGGGGACTGTGCAGTGGAGGCACCAAAGCCTACCTGGATTTCCTCGAAGGGAATTTCTGCAAATCAAGGCCGGTCCATTGGGGTTCCATGGTGTCTAATCCAGCCCAGCTTTTCCTTTTTCCATGTGAGCTAAACTGGGTTTCCTCTGTCCATTGTGTGGGGTTCCTTCAGGCAAGACCTTGGAAGGCCAAGGCCCTGTCTGCTCGGATCTCATTGGCACTGTTTTTTGTAAAGGAAGGGGTTTGTCACATTGTCCTTAGCCAAAACATCTCCTCTTCCTCCACCCCCAGTTGAGCAGTGAATAGCTGTCATCTGATTGCTGCCTTTCACCTTAGATGTGGTTGCATTTGAGCTGTGTGTGAATGGCTTCCTCTATAAGTAGGATTTGCAAAGCCCTTTGGTTGAAAGGGACAGTAGAGATGTCAGATGATGATGATTAGCTTGGTCCAGATTTGACCTGAATGTTTCCTTCCTGCATCAGCCGTTGCCTTTGTCACACACACGGGACAGTCTGTGTGTTGACAGCGACGCGGTCGAGAGAGGGTGACATTTAAAAGCAGAAGCTGAGAGTACAATAAAGCTGGGTGTCTAGATCCCCTTTTCACTTACAGATGCTTCACTTTGTGCTGCCCAGTTCTTCTTTAGAGACCTCTGTCACGTCTCTGTCTTGTCTCATGCACGGAGTATTCCAGACACTGACGCTGCTTCGGTCTCTCACCACTGAGCCAACTGGGATGATTTGCGCTTGGTTAATGGTAGCCCTGGCTTGGCAGCCCTCATTATTTTAATGCGAAGCTCTGAGTTTAATGCGGCTCTGCTTTAATATCTGCGCTGAGTGGATCTGAGCACAGTAAATCTGCAGCCATCCTGCCAATACGACTTCTCGGCAGTACATCCCTATGTCGCCGATCAGTTCTGGAGTGCCGCCTGGCTGGGAAGAGAGGAGTCTGCAGGGAGAAGCTAGGTTGGGGGAGGTCCTGTCTTTTACTGGACCGACTCCTGCTAGAGGAGATGACCCTTGAGGTCCCGTCTGTCTCTCGGATTCTGTGGGGAAGGTCCAAGCTTTTGAGCTTCCCAGACCTGAGGAATTGCTCTGTGAAGCTTGGAAACTTCTCCCTCCCACCACCAGGAGCTGGTTCAGTAAAAGCTCTGACTTCACCCACCTTGGGTCTCCGCTTCTGGGACCAGCCTGGCTAGAACAATGCTGCAAACAATGGAAGAAGCTTTGGCGTATATTGTCCGATGGAGGCTAGTGGAGGAAACGTAGGGTTTTGCTGAAATCATATTAATCACAAACTAATTTAAATGAGGATGTCTGCAAAACGTCTCTGTTCCCAGCTATCGCTTGGGGGAAAGGCATGTGACAGTCATATGATGGACACAGCATTTTGGGTAACACACATGCCAGCTCTCACTGGTCTGACTGACAAGATCCTGGTGTAAGCAAACAGATGGTTAGAACAAGGGGCCAGGCTGGCCTTCATCTCTACCCTCCCTGACCTCTCTCCTCCTCCACCCATCATTGCCGTGAAATAAACAGCTGCCTTCACAGCTCATTCTGGTGCCTGGCATCGTGCAGCCGACAGGTGGTCTGGGTGCAGCGGAGGGAGTGGGCTCTCACCCTGCCCTCGATGGAGACGAGTGGCATGCGGGGAATGGCAGTGCTGTGGTCACTCTGCCAGGGACCCGCTTCGGGAGCCTGGCTGCTACTGGGGTCTCCTCTGCTTTGGGAAGACCTCACCTCCATCTGCTATAGGGACAACCTGTAACACAACCAGATACAAAGTGAGGCCAAATGCCCTGCGGCTTCGCTGCGGGAGAACGGGATTATTGAAGTGCTTCCCTGTCCGGTTATCTTCTGACTGACCGGCAGAGGCAGTCCCTGGGGGGGAGCTGACCATTAGAAATGGGGACACAAGCTTTATGCAGTGGGTGTGAGAGGCTCAGTGCAATGCCTACGAGTAGGTGACCCCATTGAGAGATCCCCTGGTGTGATGAGCGTCCTCTCCAGACGGGGACTTTGCCAGCACATCTGGGCTGCCTGGTCTCATGAGACGTACTCAGGGCAGTAAGAGATACTGACTGCAGAGGGCCCGATACCCCCCTTGGGAATGACTGCACTGATGCCAGTGGAGTTTGAGGGCCAGAGAGCGAGTGACAGCTGCAGACGGCTGTCCCCTCTCTCCACGCTGTGCATCGGAAACGGCCCTGCGCGCATAGTGATCCGGGAGTGGTGCCACAGTGTGCCGGGGCCCTGTTTCTCTACCCTTCTGCCCTTTGGGATCAACTCAGCCGCCGAGCTGCAGGCGTGGCAGCAGGCGTGGCTGTTGGCTAGCTCTGCTGCCGGTGGGGGCGTGTCTTGGGTACAGTCGCTCGTCGGGGGATGCTGCGGTGCACGAGCCGCAGGCTTCTGAACATTTCTGTTCTTGAAACAAAATCCCTCCCCAGCCCCTGCTCTGGGGGGCGGGGGCCATGGGGCAGTAATCCAAGATGGTGCTGGCCAGAGGATCCAGTCACAGCCAAGCAGTAAACTGAACCCGCAGCCCTGGGTCTAGCTGCAGCGCCAGTTTCTGTAATGGAAATGTTCTGCCTTTGGGTCACGTGGCTGCCTGCTCACCTGGGGCAGAACTGCGCCAGGTTTGCCAGCACCTCGAAAACTCCAACCCAAGCTCCGCTGACAGCAGCGAAGTCTGCCCGCGTCGGAACCCTGCTGAGCCTGGGAGCGCGTCTAGACCTGCAGGGCGCCATGCTGCTCTCTTTGCTGTTGAACTCGGGCGCCCAGTTCGTTGTGAGTCTCCACAGCCCTCCCTTCCTCAGCGCAGCTGGAGAGCTCCGTGTGTTGTGCACCATGTTTTCTGGGGCTGCATGCAGCGGGTGTGGGCTGCGAGCAGCCCTCCAACGTCATCGTTAGACTCAAAGTATCAGTCGTCCCTGCTGTCCGAGTACCGGTCCCTACAGGAGCTTGTGCAGGGCGTTGGCCAGTTTAAACAGCCCAAGCAATTGGGCGTCTACCTTTAGACGGTTCCACAGCCTCCTAGATGTCACTCGGGCTGAATATCAGGATATGCCCTCTTCATGTACCCTTTGCCCCCCGATTGCCCTCCCCTGGGCAAGCCTGGCCTTGCAAAGTTCCCCATGGCCTCGCTAAAAGGAGGGCTAGAAAATCCAGTTCACAAAATCTTAAATACACAAAAGGGCTTCTTTTGTGTCTCTCCTGAGTACCCCACACAGCAGAAGGACCCAGGGAAGGATGGTCTCATGGAATTGAGGTTTTGTGGCTTTTCCCCCCAGCTCTGCCACTGACTTGCAGTCTGGCCTAGGGTGAGTTGCCTCAGTTTCCCCACCTGTAAGATGGGGATGATACCGACCTCAGAGTGGTAGGAATTATGACGAAGTGGGGGCTGTTCTTAATGTTTCCTCTGAATACTGTGTGGATGCCTCAGTTTCCCCTATGCATTTCTTAAGTCTCTAGGGGGTGAGATTGTTGCAGAGCAAAGGGCCAGTGCACATAAATGGCCGACACTCTATCTCCTGGCAACTAATGGCCGGGGCCCTTCCCTCCTGCAAGGGGATGCTAAAGGTGTTGGAGAACAAAGAGATCAGGTGACCTCCTGGCCCGGGAAAGGGACAAAGCCCAGAGGAGGAGGGGCTGGAGGGGGAGTTAGTTTGGAGCTGGCTGGGGAAATGGAGGGGAGCCCAGACGGGGCTCTGGCCTCCCTGGGGCCCCCCAACATGGACCTGACTGAGGGGGTCCTGTTGTGTGTGCCTGCAAGACCTGTCTTGGCCTGTGTTCCGGTTGTCTAAATAAACCTTCTGCTTTACTGGCTGGCTGAGAGTCCCGGTGAATCGCAGGAAGCCGGGGGTGCAGGGCCTGGTCTCCCCCCACACTCCGTGACAGGAATGTTTGTGAAACACTCTGAGACCTTGGGTGGAGAGGTGCTGGGAGCCTGAGGGATTCTCACTCCAGGCATGAGATGTCCGCCTCCTGACTGGGGATGGGATTTGCCAGGAGCCTCTTTGAGTCTAAGCATGTGGACAGTTCCCCCTTGAATGCTGTTGTAGCATCTCCGTGGAGGACACAGACAGCTGCAGTGTTTTAATTAAAACACTTCCAGGAAAGAACAAAACCACACTAGGTCTCAACCCTTCTGGGGCCTTTGAAGCGGCTTCACGCCTGCTCTGAAACCAGGAGGCCCTGGGAACAGGAAGGTGGAAACCACAGCAGAGCAGGTGGCATTTCTCCGAGTGGGAGCGTTACAGAGAATTTGCTAATGTGGCTCTCCCCTCCAATCTGCCAGTGTGGGGTGGGAGGCTACTGGAAGCCAGCGGTAAAGGGATACAGTGGGGCCAGGGACTCCCGCTGTTCTCCCCTCCAGAGGGGGTGAAGACTAGACGAATGGGTGGGGGAAAAGCTCTGAGCAGAAGTGTCCCTGTGTGAAAACAGCTTCTAAATCAAGGAAAGAAATGCTGGCTATTGGAGCAGCTTTGTGTTGCTGCAGAAATAGGCTCCATGGCATTGCCCCGCTGAAGGCAGCGTCAGACTCTGCTGCTCCAGGCTGGAACGGCTGCCCGGGCCAGGCCGGTGATTGCCATCTTGCAACGGCTGCATCTCAGCCCCTGCCTCGTTCCCACAGCCAGGCTGGGGCATGTGTGTCAGGGCTAAAGGGCTCCAGAGGCAATGGCAGAGCCCAAGAAGGTGCCGCGTTCGGGGAGAGTAACACACTCTCCAGCTGCAGCGCCTCTTCTCAGCAGCACCCGTGCCCATCCCCTGCTCTCTGCGCTGGCCTCCCATAGAACAGAGTCAAGGGCAGAGTCTCGGGCCTGGTCTTCGAGGCGCTCAGCGGCCTGGGCTCAGCGTATCTAGAGGGGTCTATGGCTCCGGGCTGGGGACCGAGCTCCATAACTCCACCCCTCGGGCCCGTGGAACTTTCTACCACCGGGGCAGAGCCCAGCTGGGCAGCAAACAGCATCCCACGGGGTCGGTCCCAGACCCCCAGGAACTCAGGGCCACCCCAAACCTCCCCAGGGGCCCTGCTCCCACCGGCCTTCTCTGACCCAAACCCGGAGCAGCGTGGCTGCCCAGAGGATTCAGGGGGCCTGGGGCAAAGCAATTTCGGGGGCCCTTCCATAAAAAAAAGTTGCAATTCTATAGAATATTATATTCCCGTGGGGCCCCTGCGGGGCCCGGGGCAAATTGCCCCACTTGCCCCTCCCTCCCCCCCCCCGGGCAGCCCTACCGGAGCAGCGTGACCGTACGGGGAGGGGAGAACCCCACCGCAACCAACCGCTTGGCTGCTCACACAGCTCTCCCCGGGGAGGAGAAGAAAGAATCATCCACATCTGACAGCTGTCAGTCACGTGATGCCATGTCGTGCATGACTGAGAGGTGCTCAGATCCTACAGGACAGGGCAGGGTAGGACCCTGTGTAGAGTAGAATAGACGGCAGAAGTTGTAGTCTGCTTGGCAGCTCTGGGTGTCCTTGTTCCCTTTCGATGGAGAGCTGCAGCCTGTGCTGGCTTCCCCGAGCGTGGCCCGTTGCCAGGGCCTGGCTGGCATTGCAAATATTCGCTTTGGCCAGGCCTGCACTGCTAGGCTCGAGCCCTACAGAGAGAGAGAGTGTGTGTGTGTGTGTGTGTGTGTGTGTGTGTGTGACAGTGACAGTGACAACGACAACCCAGGCGCTTCCGAAGGAAGGCAGCGTGTCCCAGCCCACGTTTCATTGTTTCACCCAAGTTGTGAAATTCCCCTCTCTTCCTCCAGCAGGATTACAACACCCAGGGCCTGTCTGCTCAGGGCAGACACTGGAAATCCCAGGGCCCTAGGGGTTTTTTCCCTGGCTCCTTGGCCACAATGCGCCTTCTCGTCCCTGTTGTGCAGGATGCTGGGCGTGGTTCAGCTGCTGCCCTGGGGTGGCTGCATTTCAGTGGCTGGGCCGGCACAGTCCGTGAAGCACTTGGGGATCAAAGATCCCCACGGAATTAACGTTTTTTCGGGGATGAGTAACTTACTCGCTTGAAGCTGCAAGGGGGGGATTCAGCTGTGACACTAGCCCACCTCCCCAGCTCTCCTGATTACTCCTCTGGTTGGAGGAGTAGGCTGGGGCGTCTCTGGCCGTTGGGGGCTGCGTGGTAAGGAGGGGCTGGGTGGGGGATCAGTAATGAAATAGGGAGCCGGCTGTTGCCAAGTGCCCAGTTCCAGTCGATCCTAGGTTGGCAGTTGTGAGTAGGTTGTGTGATGAGTTGATGGTTCTCAGTTCTGAATGGAGAAACGCCACCCGATGGGCCCTCGCTGTAGGGCCCCCAATCAGAGGCCAGGGGCTGCAGAGACAGCGCTGTCTCCCTCCAGTGACCGAGCTAATGCTGACTTGGACTCGAGGTAATTTAGTGGGGATGGATGGGGTATAAATAGCCGCCTGCCCAGTCAGGTGTCAGCACGGAAAATGCCGCTCGGCCGCAAACCACAGAAAGCTGTCGGCGGGTGAGAGGGCCTTGCCGGGGTGCGGTGGTCGCCCTCTGTCCCTTCCTGTTCTGCTGCAGGGCCGGTGCTCTGCGTTTCCTGTGCCGAGTTTGTGCTGGTCTCCGAGGAAGAAAGCTCCGTTGCTTTGACTTGGTTTCCACTCCTGGTGCTGCGGGACTGAGGTTGCCTAGCATCCTCCTCACGGGGCTGGAGCTTTGCTGAAAACCGGTGCTCTTGGTTATTTGGTGGGCCAGGCTCCAGAGGGCTTGGCAGAGTGACTTCAGCTGGCGGTTCTCGGCCCCCGCAGCAAAGCTGTCCTCTAATAAACACAAAGCAGCGACATCGGCCATGGGCTCTGCTTCGGTGCTGCAGAACGTACGTGCCACCCCGAGGGCCCTGCGCGCTGGCTGGTGTCACTGACCGGGCTGGCAGCCCCGTTAGCCTGGTGTCCTCCCTCCGACAACAGCCAGCGCTGGGTGCTGGAGTGGAAGGCAGCCGCTGTCCCATAATGCCCCCAGCACGAAGCAGCAGCAAGGCTGCAGAGGAGAGGGTCGGTGGTCCCGTAGCGCGCATGAGAACCGCTCGCCAGATCACTGAAGGGAAGCAGAACTTCCCTTCGTTTGCACCGTGCATCCCAGCAGATCTGGGGTTCTGGGTTCTCGCTTAGCAAGATCTTTCCCTGGACCATCCCTCGTTTGTCACCTCTCTAACCCCCCCTCCTGCCATAAGGTTCCTGCTGGTCTAGACTGGCCATTTTATCTTCCAGCCCTCGGCTTGGACAGCGATGCTGCTCCCAGTAGGGCTGGAGGGCCTGGTCTGCCCCATACTGTGCCAGGCATCCCCCTGCTCTGCCGGAGCACAGCCCCCCATGGCAGCGGGTGGGAAATAGACTTCCCACTTCCAGCAGTGCTGACGGGTGAACGCTTTTCACTTGGGGCTTCTTATCAGGGTCACTATATGGGGAGACTGTCCCCTTCTGCTGTGGGGTGGAATGCCCCACGGCAGTGTTCTCCGAGCTCCCAAAGCCTGCTGTGTGGCAATTGGAGAGTAGCAATTACCGTATGGAGGGTGATCTCGAGTCCATGCAGGATGTGCGGCCGTGGCTCAGGGTGACACTTCAGCAGGAATGTAAGAATCTCTGTCACATCCGCGGGTCTAGTTTTAACACCCCTCATCTCCTCAGGTCGCAGTTTGCTAACCAGAATCATTTGCATGTGCAAATCAGGGAGCAGCAGTGCCTCCGGGCTCATGGAGTTTAAACACACATGGTTCTGAGTTTAACAGAGTGCCAGAAATCTTCAGGACATTGCAATGTGGGAGGCAAAGGTGGATGCTGGGCTGTTAAGGGTCGCTGTATGCCAAGTTTTCCGTTGTTCTAAGACTTGCTAGATATTCTTATTGAAAGCAGGCAATGAGAATTGGTTCCTAATCTTTGTGTTCAGTTTCGGGGGTTTCTTTACATGGGCAGGTTAGTATCCGAAAACCAAGAACTCCCACCCTTCATTTAACAAACTAGTCAAGATTGCCAAGTACCAGCGTATTTGCCTATTGTTTCCCTCCCCTCAAACCTAAGCAACGATTCACTACTGATAACTCATATCTTCCAGCAATTTACATGCGGCTGCTTGCAGCAATTTGGTAACCACATGGCTGTCCCTGGTGACTGCTGTCTTGTACTGCAGAATTGGAAGCTCCAGCTCTTCATCTGAGCCTGCAGACCACTGGAAACAACCCTGCGGGAGGTGTGAACTGCTCCTGTGTGTTGCGGGGGCGGGGGGGGTCGTTGTTAACGCAGAAGCCTGTTGACGTAGATGCCAGCTTTGTTAGCTGTGCTCTGGGACATCGTCGGAGGGCGGGGCTCGGGAAAGCCCTGCTGTTCTCTTCAGTTCCGCCATTGCTCAGGCAGAGGGGTTGGAAAAATCCAAGCGTCTCATCTCCCCTGGTCCTGATGACCACGTGTCACTGTCCTGGGCACTCTTCTCTCCCCGCTGCTTATCTGGCCCCGTTTCCCGTAACCACTGAGCCTGCAGCCCCTTCCAGGCTCCCACTTCCACGTCGCGTGGGTGTATCGGACGGGAGGGCATTGCAGTGATACAGATCCGTGCGAGCGTGTTGTTGCCTTTTACTCTATTTAACGTTAATCCTACTTCAGTGGGTTCGGCTCTGGCATCTACAGTCTCTGGTTCAACAGAGTCACCTCTGTTCTGGATCTAGAGTTCATAGGAACACATGAAACCATAGGCAAGTAACACACACAATTACAAGAGCATCGATCTTTTAGTAGTTTTATTAAAGTTATCAACCCAATTATAAATATCACAGCATATTTCAGAGTAGCAGCCGTGTTAGTCTGTATCCGCAAAAATAACAGGAGTACTTGTGGCACCTTAGAGACTAACAAATTTATTAGAGCATAAGCTTTCGTGGGCTACAACCCACTTCTTCGGATGCATATAGAGTGAACCATATATTGCATACGCAATTCCCGAAGCTCAGTACAATGTGCCAGTAATACCTACAGACATCCTCACATCCTCCTAGGTGGTGTTAGAGTCTGTTGGCCCACTCATGAATTGACCATCAAGATGGGAGTGGTTCCTGCTGGCGTTTCCCATAGGAAGCTCAATTTTCCTGCTCTGGGCACCCTTTCTTATACTGTGAATCTGTCTATACCTACACTCTGTGCATGTACATGAAAGTGTCAGCCCTCTCTCTCTTATTGGTGTGTGTCCCCTGGAAACACAAGGGACCCCAAATTCTATAGGCTGGGTAGGGTCTCATTAACATTCATGTACCACCTTTATCCTTGCCGTACATGTTAGAGACAATATTTGTTGTCGCAGCACTTTATAATTTGAATATAACTTTCCCAGCTTACTTTTGCAATATTACCAGTCGGTACCTCTTTCCCATCATCTTCGGGTTAGTTCTCAGTCATTAACTTGCGCCATCATTTCTTGTCTCCAAGGCCTAAAATAGCTAAGCTAAAGTCTTCCAGGCCTCAGCCCACAGTTTCTTGCATTTCAGCTTATCCTACTCACGTCTACTACATAATCCCTCTAAATACTGATCAACCTTCTACTTTTATAATCCTGCAAATCAACCCAGATTAACATACAATGAATATATGGAATGTAACACATTGCTTAATCCTAACATTCCCTGCCTTTCGGGAAGCTGGTGTCCCGGCGTGCGGGGCTGAGCCCCGAGTCTGCTGCTGTCACCCCGGTCCCAACCGGCACTGCCTCTGAGTTCTGCCCCTGCCAGTGACCCGCCATTGCTTCCCCCCGGGGTCGGGGAACCGTCCCGGACAGAAGGGCGCCCCCTGTATGCGAGCGCTAGAGAGCCTTTCCCAGGTGCCTGAGACTTGGTGAGGCTGTGATGGAAGCTCACTGGCACACAGGATTTCCCGGGGGGCTGCCATGGCTTGCCAAAGCTTCAGAGAGACAGACACGGTAATGGTGCGTTCTGTTGTGCAACGTGCCCTTTGGGATGGGGGAGTTTGGGGGGAACGTCGGGCGGGGGGCTGGTGGCACCCCGCTATCCCTCAGCAATGTCCATGGGAATTGAGCACAGGAGAAGGGGCTCAGAGCCGGCGGATCACCCTGATGCGTACAGCACGGGCAGCAAGCGTGTGTGTGAGCTTCCCCGGCCTGCCAGCCTGAGCCGTGCCTCGCAGGGGCCCCATCTGGAGTCACAGGCTAGCTGAGTCTCCGCGGCTCGCTCCTGCTCTGGATTCTCTATGATCCGGGCGGTTTCTGGGATGTGGCCGTCCTACCGGCTCGGGGCTGCTTGACAGCTGTCAGGCAGAGCTATACACAATAGACCATGCCACAGAAACCCTGGTGGGCGAGCTGACTGCTGGGCGGGCTGCAGGGACCTAGGGAGGAAGCCCAGGGCGCTGGTGGCCGGCAGTGCCCTGTTCCTGTGGCACTATTCCTCGAGGACCAGTTGGCTGGTTTCGCGTAACCTGGTTGCTCCCCAGGCTCGGGGACGGCTAGTGCCTCCCAACAGCCCTTCCTGGAAGGAAGTTGCATCAGTGGAGGCTGCTGAGCGGGTGAAGCTGGTGCACATGAGTCCAGCCGGGCCCTTTGCCTGCTCGGTAATGCCTGGGGGAACTGGCCAGCCGCTGCCTGCTTCCCTGGTAACGTCGCTGGGGCAGGGCTGGCACACCCGTTGGCAGCTCTGTACCCTGGGGGCGAGTGCGGTTGACACTGGAGAGCTGGCATCCCTGGCAGCCAATTAGCTGTCAGGAGGTTCTCGTGCTGTTGACAAACTTGTAGCCGGCAACAGCAAACACCAGCGATCTCCCGCAGGCCCCTCTCCACTGCGCCCCAAACCAGCACAGCCAGTTTTTCCACCTCTCCAGGACCTAGGTAGGGCAGAACGGGCTTGATCACTCCCCGAACTGCCCCGGGGAGGCTGGCCTCTCTCTGGCCTCCCCTGGAGACAGAAGGAAGATGGCTCTGTGCCCCGTGGCATCTGCCACCTCAGCTAGACAGGAAAGAGCAGCTCTGTCTGCGTGAGCTTTGAGAACGGGAAGCGCGTTGGGATGGGAGCTCCCAGGTCCCAGCCAGGCTCTAGTAATCACATCAGCTTCCTTTGTATTCCCCTGTCCTAAGCCATTGTGCAGAGTTGGTGGGTGCTGCTAAACAGCTGCTGTGTCCCGCCCCAGAGGTGGCTGCATTTCCCTGGTGAGAGGAGGGATTTCTCTGTGTATTTGGTTTTGGATCTTTCAGGGTGAGGTGTGCCGGCTTTGGGCTTTGTTCAGTGGCGCTAGTCCTCTAGATCTCTGTACTCGGTCCCTGCGGAGCACGTCTGTAGTGAACGCAGCCCGCCTCTCCATGCGCCTGCGGGGCCGTCTCTAGTGCCGTCTCAGTCTGTGTCAGGCAGGACTGGGCCGTGCAGCTGTGGGGAGCCTGGAGCCGTGGAGGCTGTGACCTCTAGGCTCTGTGGTAGGGCAGCTCTGTGTAGCCAACTGGTAGCGGGCAGACTCCTGTCACCCTGTCCCCTGACAGCACTGCAGCTGGAGACACCTACAGGTGATAGCCCTGGTCTCTCTTGCCTGTAGCGTGTGCTTCTCCTTCTCCAGACTTCCAAGGAATCCATGGCGTCATTCTGGCTTCCCCCTGGAGTCTGCCTCAGCCCCGCATATCATGTGGCCCCTAGGCGTGGTAACTATAGGACCGTGGGTCTGGGCCATGCCCGTGCCCACCAGGCTGCTGAGCATTAGACGGGGCTGCCTGTCTTCCTGCAGCTCTGGGTGGGCTCTCGCTCTGTGTGACTGCCCCAGTGCCCTGCAGACCTCCCCTGGCTCCATGACTGGCTCACCCAGGAGAAGTCCCTTTGCTGGCTGGTGGTGGGTGTGTAATGGAGGGGTTGGATGGGGGGGCCTGACACCCCTCCCCCCCTCCCCCCCCGAGCTCCTAAATGCGGATGGTTCAGGCCTGGTCCCATCCCAAACCAGCCCTGCCCGTGCTGGCCACAGGCAGCTCAGTGCTCTGGGCTGAGAGACGGGGATGAGCTCCTGGGCTCTGGTGAGGCAGGGTGAGCGGGGCAGGTCACATGGCAGGCCGGAGGAGAGGACTTGCACAACAAGCACAGAAATAGAAATGTGTGGGTTGGCTGGCCACGGCGACACTGGCACTGACAAAACAAGGAGTGAGGGAGACGGCCAGCGACTGCAGGGCGCCCTGCCCCCAGAGCCTGACACGCTGGAGTGATGCACACCGGAAAGCAGTGTCCCGGGGGCGGGGGCAGAGTTATAGGGGCCGGGCTGTGTCTGGGGGAGACCCCCAGAACTATAGGGGCCAGGCTGTGGCATTGGAGGGCTTTGGGCACTGTCTGCATGAGGGTTTGTTGCTAAAAGTGTGCTCCCTCCAGCGGGGCTGAAGCCGTGCTAGCCTTGGGGACGGGGCTGGAGGGGAGGGGGCGGCTGGGGACGGGGCTGGAGGGAAGGGGGCTGGAGGGGAGGGGGCAGCTGGGGAGCAGGTGGCTGGCAGCCAGTGGCGTTTTAAACACAGCGTCTCTTACCCCTGCTCAGAAAAGAGCTGTGGAGCATGGTGCCCTAATCCACCCCCAGCAGCCCGTGTCTCCCCGGGCCCGGCCTGGCTGCACTGGTTGGATGTTGGGCAGGAGGAGGCCTGGTCTACACCACGCTACGCCAGGGAGAGTAACAAACTGGCCGAGATGCCGAGAAACTCCCCATTGCCTCTGAGCTGCAAGAAATGGCTTTGTAGGGACTGAAATCCCCGGTGCTCGCCAGCTCGCCCAGGCTCTGCCTTCCCTCCCGCTCCCCTGCCCCGTTCTGAACCGGCTGTTCTCTGTCCATCACGCCGAGGGGCGGAGCGTCTGCGAGTCCCCTGAGTCTGCCCCCCAGCAGCGCGCCAGGACGGCCCCGCCTAGTGGAGAACGAGCCGCTGTCTGCCAGGGCATTAAACCCCACCGCCCCGAGTGAGTCTGGCATGGGGGGGTGCTTGGCTGAGTCGTTTGGCCCAGGCTGGTGGCAGCTGCCCCTCGCCCACCCACTCCAGCCAGCTGGACGGCCCCCGGGCGTATGGGAAGGAGTCAAGCCCAGGATTGGGGGAGGCAGGGTGCTGGTTTTGAAGTCTATTAGCATGCGGAATAGTCTCCCCATGAAAACCCTGCAGGTTTGTACGCTTGGCTGGGCAGAGTCCTGGGGAACGTGCTGTAAGAACAGTCCTGCCCTGGTGGGCTGGGTCACTTCCAGCATCTCTGACCCTGCGCAGAGCAGAGCAGAGCAGGCTGGGCTGGGAGGCCGTGCGGCGTGGTGGCCAGACCAGCATACAGGAGGAGGTGTCTGTGGCGGGCGTTTCCGTCTGCAGAGAGGAGGGCTCTGTGTGTGCAGCGCAGGGGGCCGTGTGAAAGCAGAGAGCTGCTCACCTGGGAACCACAGGGTGGGTGTGGCTGTGCAGCTTTGTGAGTGCTCCTTGGTGCAGAGGGCGCTGGATAAACAGGAAGAGCTGCAAGGGGGTAGCGGGTGGGGTTGGTGTCATGGGTAGGAGCGGGTCAGAAGAAATACACCTGGATCGCATGCCGGGGCCGTGTATTGGGCCTGGTTGGGGGAGTGTGTGTGCGAGGACGTACTAACCTCGTGCCAGCGAGATGCACGGCTGGTCGGTCGCAGGCCCGAGGCCCTGATTCAGGCCTGTAGCTGCAGCAGCGTGGGTGTAGAAACGGCATGGCCCATGTGCACGCCAGCGTGTCCTTGCCCCGCTGACGCTGGCAGTCCCATTCTATCCAGCGTGATTAACCTCAGGGGCCAGCCCAGCTCAGTGCCCGTTGTGCTAGGTCTGCGCACCCACGGCCTGTGACGCAGTAGGGAGCGGGGTGGATTGACCTGTGAATGTCGGCATGGGGGATGGGAGAGCAGGGGATGACTTTAGGTGAGGGACGGTACCTGGGCCTGTAACCTGAGCCAGGAGGGGGGTGGGGCCAGGTGACACCTTGGCCCGGGAAACTGGACAAAGGGAGAGGAGGAGTCAAGGAGGGGGAGAGAGCCGGCTGGAGGGGTTTTTGGTTTTAGTTTTGGGCTGGCTGGGAAGAGGCAGAGAACCCAAGTCTGGGGTCTAAGCTCCTTGCCCCCCAGAGGGACCTGGCTGAGGGGTCCTGGTTGTACCTACAAGCCCTGCTTGGGACTGTGTTCCTGTCGTCTAATAAACCTTCTGTTTTACTGGCTGGCTGAGAGTCACGGGGAATCACAGGAAGTGGGGGGTGCAGGGCCCTGACCCCCCCACACTCCGTGACACGGCCTAGGGGGCAGAATGAGGGCAGCATAGGCAAGCTCACTCCACGGGCCCTGGCCTGCCCTGGCCGAGGGCCGCTCAGTCTCGAGGGCCATTCGACCCGTTTGCCGCCCCGTTGAGCGTGCGGACAAGGCTGTGATGTCGTGGTGTTCATGCTCATCGCCGCCATCCTCCAGATGTGTTTCATGAGGCCATTAAACAGCCACCAGCCTCTTCTCCCTGGGGCTGGGTTCGAACCAGCGGCTGAGAGTTCCTCCCTGCTTGGCTCCCCCTCTTGCCTTCCTGGTTCTGGGGAACACGCTAGAGCCTGACCCCTGTTCAGTGATCAGCCTGACAGCCCATCTCCCATGGGGCCAGCAAGCTGCTGTGGCAGCCGCCTGCCTGTCGGCCTCAGTGGCCGTATGGAGAAGCCTGGAGTCCCAGCCCAGCCTTCCCTGCAGAGTGGGGTCCCTTCCCCTGGGGTTGCGGGGTGACTCGCAGGGCTGACGTCTCCCAGCTCCCTTCCTGCAGGCAGGGCGATCACATCCGCGTTGGTGGAGCCGCGTCATTGTCTGCTCCCCTCCCCCAGTGGTGTGGGGGCCGGGGGTGAGAGGTTTCTCTCCCCCCCCCCCCTCGCTGTGGGTCCCTGCTAGCTGAGGAGAGCAGCATAGCCAGCCTCTGCAGGAGCTGGGCCCTGCCCTCCTTGCTGGAGGGGGCGGCTGCACTGTCCAGTCAGAGTGTCTCTGCAGTGGGCGTTCTGCCCCGGCCCCCAGGCACTGTATGGGGGGGCTGTTCCTCCTCACATGGGGGTGTTGTGTGTGTGTGTGTGTGTGTGTGTGTGTGTATGGGGGGGCTGTTCCTCCTCACGCGGGGGTGTTGTGTGTGTGTGTGTGTATGGGGGGGCTGTTCCTCCTCACGCGGGGGTGTTGTGTGTGTGTGTGTCTGGGGGGGGCTGTTCCTCCTCACGCGGGGGTGTTGTGTGTGTGTGTGTCTGGGGGGGGGGCTGTTCCTCCTCACATGGGGGTGGTGTGTGTGTATAGGGGGGGCTGTTCCTCCTCACGCAGGGGTGTTGTGTGTGTGTATAGGGGGGCTGTTCCTCCTCACGCGGGGGTGTTGTGTGTGTGTATAGGGGGGCTGTTCCTCCTCACGCGGGGGTGTTGTGTGTGTGTGTGTGTGTATAGGGGGGGCTGTTCCTCCTCACGCGGGGGTGTTGTGTGTGTGTGTGTGGGGGGGGGGGGGCTGTTCCTCCTCACATGGGGGTGTTGTATGTGTGTGTATGGGGGGGCTGTTCCTCCTTACGCGGGGGTGTTGTGTGTGTGTATGGGGGGGGCTGTTCCTTCTCACGCGGGGGTGTTGTGTGTGTATGTGTGGGCTGTTCCTCCTCACGTGGGGGTGACCTTCAGTGGCTGGGCAGGGAAGAAATGCCTGTAAACCGGCTGCCCCAGGGTGACTGAAACCCCAGTGACGCTGAGAGACCTGTGGGGAGGACGGGGGGGGAGATGGGCCTGCATGTGACCGGTGGGAGCAGCAATTATAACCCCCCCTCACAGCTGCCCCGATGATGTCTCAGCAAGTGAAATGCAAAAGCCATTTGCAGCTCTGGCAGCAGCCCGGGGTCTGCGACCGCAGGGGCCTGCTGCATGCGGCAGCCTGCTGCACGGGCCAGAAGCTCACTGTCTAGTTGGTGTGTTCGGTGTCTCGTGCCTCTGGGCGGGTGTGAGATGAGCCAGGTGTCCCTGCTTGCTGCTCGCCTGCTCAGTGAAGGAGGTGGGAGGTGATCGGTTTCCTGCCGCGAGCTGGGAGATGTGTGTGCTGCATGCATGGCAGAGATCCTGTCCTGGCCCTCCTCCCCGATCCGAGCTGCATGGTGCAGGGGGCTGATGCGTGGCTGCATGCAGCCTGGAATGCAGGCTGGAGTTCAGTGCCAGCAGGTCTGGTGCGCGCTGCTGTGTGCACATGGGCGCGCTCGCCCGGCTGCCACCCCCCCAGCACGACATCCTGCCGCTCCGCACACGTGTGCGCCCACATCGCTGGCTTTAGCTCTGCTTGGGGCTCAGCCTGTGGCTTTGCTGCTCTCCGGTTCTGGCGCTGTTCCTGGGGCACTCCCGGGGGGACCCCCCGGAAAGGGGCGTCTCTGCTCTTCTAGTGGCTGGCGCTGCCCCTGGGAGGATAGGCCGAGCAAGGGTCTCCCCACCCTTTGGAGCAAATGGGGGAACTTCCCCAGAGGCCCTGAGCTGCTGTCCCGTCCCAGCTGCCCTGGGGGAGTGGGGAGGCCCGGCCAAGGCCTGGCTGGTGGTGATAACCTTTGGAGCAGGAACTGCCGGCTGGGATCAGACCTGTCTCTGCCAGTGGCTCCCAGCTGTGCGCCAGAGATGCCTGACTGGACAGTGCTGGGCAGAGGTGCTGGGCCTGCAGCAGGAGCCGTCCCTTTGCTCTGCCCCCCCGGGGTCTGAGTGGCCCAGTCGGACGCTGCCTGCAGGGCTCAGGGATGGGGCCACGGGAGAGCAGAGTTGAGGGGCTGGATGCCCGATGGGCCAGGGAGAAGCTCTCATGCAGAGAGGAGCCACCTCTGGAGTTGGGGGCTGGAGCTGAGTTCCCTCTGAATGGCCAGGTCAGCAGCAGCTCCTGAGCGCGGGCAGGGTTCATGCTGCCGTTCCTGGGGGGGCCTTTGCTGGTAGGGCGGGCGTGGCAGGGGAGCACGAGCCCCTTGGAAAGGTCCCCAGGGTTAGAGCTGCAAAGAGTGTCTGGTTCTAGGGCCAGGCTGGGGGCCCTGCACATGGGGCCATCGCTCAGTGAACTGGGATGGGGGGATTCCCATTCCATAGGGGCCCAGGTACCACAGTGAGCACCCAGGATAGTGGGCAGCGTGTGCCCAGAGCAATGCCCGCAGGGCGCTGCTGAGAACAGTGGGTGGCCGGGGGCTGGCAGAACTCTCCCTGCGTCCCCACCCCTCGAGCTTTGGGGGCTGTCTGGCTGCCTCCCGCCTGCGGTGGAGCCAGAGCCAGAGCCTGGCCGTTATCCACGTGAGTTGATGGAAGTAGCATCAACACTTGGCCCCGGGAGGATACAGGATGGCAATAGGGGGACTATAAGGGAAAATAGAGACAGACAGGAGTTACGGCCGCAGGGAACAGGGGATAGATTGGTAGATTGCGCTGCCCCCAGGCAAAGGCAGGTTTATGTGATTGGGGACTCCTTACTGAGGAGGTTAGACAGGCCTGTGACCAGGGCGGACCCGGAAAACAGAAGGGTGTGCTGTCTGCCGGGCGCTAAGATACGGGATGTGGACCTGCGGTTGAAAAGGATCCTAAAAGGAGCGGGTAAGAACCCCTTGATCATCCTTCATGTAGGAACGAATGACACGGCTAGGTTCTCGCTAGAGAGAATCAAGGGAGATTATGCCAGGCTGGGGAAGACGCTTAAGGAAGTCGAGGCTCAGATTATCTTCAGTGGGATTCTGCCTGTTCCTAGAGAAGGACAGCAAAGGGCAGACAGGATTGTGAGGATAAATAGCTGGCTAAGGGAGTGGTGCTATAAGGAGGGCTTTGGGATGTATGGCCACTGGGAGGCTTTCGGGGACAGACAGCTGTTCTCGCGGGATGGACTTCACCTGAGTAGGGAAGGAAATAGACTTCTGGGAGGGAGGCTGGCTCATCTCATCAAAAGGGCTTTAAACTAGGAACTTGGGGGAGACGGTTGGGAGATGTCCAGTTGATCTCCACGCCAGATTCCAACACTGAAAAAGAGGGCGAGGAGAAAAGCACAGATATAGGTAGGGGTAGGGAATTGGACATAAGAAGGAGGGGGCAGATGGACACTACTGGGTCCGTACCAAAGTGCATAACTAATGGGAGAAAGGATAGACAGCATATGGTAAGATGTTTATACACCAATGCGAGAAGCCTAGGTAACAAAATGGAGGAATTGGAGCTCCTGGTCCAAGAAATGAAACCTGATATCGTAGGAATAACCGAAACGTGGTGGAATGGTAGTCATGACTGGAGTACAGGTATGGAAGGGTATGTGCTGTTTAGGAATGACCGGAAAAAAGGTAAAGGTGGGGGTGTGGCATTGTATGTCAATAATGAGCTAAAATGTAAAGAAATAATAAGTGATGGAATGGATAAGACGGAGTCTGTCTGGGCAACAATTACACTGGGTAAAAGAACTACTAGAGCCTCCCCTGAGATACTGCTTGGGGTGTGCTATAGACCGCCGGGATCTAGCCTGGATGCGGACAGAGAACTATTTAATGTTTTTAAGGAAGTAAAAACTAATAAGAGCTGTGTGATCATGGGGGACTTTAACTTCCCAGACATAGATTGGGGAACAAATGCTAGTAACAATAATAGGGCTCAGATGTTTCTAGACGTGCTAGCAGATGAATTCCTTCATCAAGTAGTAGCTGAACCGACGAGGGGGGATGCCATTTTAGATTTGGTGCTGGTGAGTAGTGAGGACCTCGTTGAGGAAATGGTTGTAGGGGACAACCTTGGCTCGAGTGACCATGAGCTAATTTGGTTTAAACTAAATGGAAGGGTTAACAGAAATAAAACTATGACTGTGACTAAGGTTTACGATTTCAAAAAGGCCAACTTTAATAAATTAAGGCAACTACTTAGGGAAGTGGATTGGGCTAACATACTTAGAGAGCTAAAGGCAGATGAGGCCTGGGATTATTTCAAGCTGAAGTTGCACGAGCTGTCCGAGGCCTGTATCCCGAGAAAGGGGAAACGGTCAGTAGGCAGGGGAATTAGACCCAGCTGGATGAGCGGGCGTCTCAAAGGGGCGATTAAGAAAAAACAGAAAGCGTACAAAGAATGGAAGAGAGGAGAGATCGGCAAAGAAACCTACCTTATTGAGGTCAGAGCATGTAGGGATGCGGTGAGAAAGGCCAAAAGCCGTGTAGAGTTGGACCTCGCGAGGGGAATTAAATCCAATAGTAAGAGGTTTTATAGCCATATAAATAGGAAGAAAACAAAGAAAGAGGAAGTGGGGCCACTGAAGCTTGCAGATGGAGTGGAGATTAAGGACAATCTAAGCATGGCACAATATCTAAATGAATATTTTGCATCGGTGTTTAATAAGGCTAATGAAGGGCTTAGGAATAGAGGGAGCGGGACAGAGGGGAATAAAGGAGGGGCAATTGACATTAAAGTATCAGAGGTGGAAGCCAAACTTGACCAGCTAAATGGGACTAAATCGGGTGGACCGGATGATCTTCATCCTAGAATATTGAAGGAGCTGGCGCGAGAAATTGCAAGCCCCTTGGCAATAATTTTTAATAAATCTGTAAACTCGGGGGAGGTACCGATGGACTGGAAAATAGCTAATGTGGTTCCTATTTTCAAGAAGGGGATAAAAAGTGACCCGGGTAACTACAGGCCTGTTAGTTTAACTTCTGTAGTATGCAAGGTCTTGGAAAAAATTTTGAAGGAAAAAGTAGTTAAGGACCTTGAGGTGAATGGCAATTGGGACAAATTACAACATGGGTTTACGAAAGGAAGATCGTGCCAAACCAACTTGATCTCCTTTTTTGAGAAAGTAACAGACCTTCTAGATAAAGGAAATGCGGTGGATCTAATTTACCTAGATTTTAGTAAAGCGTTTGATACTGTGCCGCACGAGGAATTACTGGTTAAATTAGAAAAGATGGGGATCGATATGAAAATCCAGAGGTGGATAAAGAACTGGTTAAAGGGGAGACTGCAGCGGGTAGTACTGAAAGGGGAACTGTCGGGTTGGAGGGAGGTCACCAGTGGGGTTCCTCAAGGTTCGGTTTTGGGTCCGATTTTATTTAATCTATTCGTTACTGACCTCGGAACCGAATGTAGGAGTGGGCTGATAAAGTTTGCGGATGACACAAAGTTGGGAGGTATTGCCAATTCGGAGAAGGATCGGGATATTTTGCAGGGAGACTTGGATGACCTTGTAAATTGGAGTAACAATAATAGGATGAGATTTAATAGTGGGAAGTGTAAGGTGATGCATTTAGGGATGACTAACAAGAATTTTAGTTATAAGTTAGGGACGCATAGGTTGGAAGTGACGGAGGAGGAGAAGGACCTCGGAGTCCTGGTTGATCGCAGGATGACTATGAGTCGGCAATGTGACGTGGCTGTGAAAAAAGCTAATGCGATCTTGGGATGCGTTAGGCGAGGTATTTCTAGTAGGGACAGGGAGGTGCTGCTTCCGTTATACAAGGCGCTGGTGAGACCTCATTTGGAGTACTGTGTGCAGTTCTGGTCTCCTATGTTTAAAAAGGATGAACTCAAACTGGAACGGGTACAGAGAAGGGCCACTAGGATGATCCGAGGAATGGAAAACCTTTCCTATGAAAGGAGACTCGAGGAGCTCGGTTTGTTTAGCCTAACCAAAAGAAGGCTGAGGGGGGATAGGATTGCTCTCTTTAAATATATCAAAGGGATTAATACCAAGGAGGGAGAGGAATTATTTCAGCTTAGTAGTAATGTGGATACGAGAACGAATGGATATAAACTGGCCGTGGGGAAGTTTAGGCTTGAAATTAGACGAAGGTTTCTAACCGTCAGAGGGGTAAAATTTTGGAACAGCCTTCCGAGGGAAACGGTGGGGGCAAAGGACCTCTCTGGCTTCAAGATTAGGCTTGATAAGTTTATGGAGGGAATGGTTTGATGGGATAATGTGATTTTAGTCAAATAGGCATTAACGGGCCATCGCGGGTAAAATGAGAGTCCGGCTGTAGAATCTTGCCTGTATGCTCGGGGTTCTGCTGATCGCCATATTTGGGGTCGGGAAGGAATTTTCCTCCAGGGTAGATTGGCAGAGGCCCTGGAGGTTTTTCGCCTTCCTCCGCAGCATAGGGCAGGGGTCGCAGGCTGGAAGATTCTGTTGTGGGTGAGTCAGCTTTTGTGGCCTGCATCATGCGGGAGGTCAGACTAGATGACCATATTGGTCCCTTCTGACCTTAAAGTCTATGAGTCTATGAGTCTATGAGTGAGCCGGAGCAGACAGGGCTGTGTGGGGGTGGTGGAGAGTGACTCGTGGCCTCCCCCCAAGGCCAGAGGGCAGCCAGACCCGGGCGGGGCGTGGGCAGCAAGGCCTCTGTGTTCTCCCTGGGCCGGGGGCCGGAAGCGGATTCCAGGGACCGAGCCGGGCGGGGAGCTCGGAGGCGACTGAACCGATGGTGTGGGCTGGGGGAGCCGCTCGCCCGCCCACCCTGCTCTGACTGGCGCGGCGTGTCCATGCTGCCGGCTGCAGTGCCACGGCCTCCCCGGTGGGGGGCTGGTGTTTTCTCCCCATCCCCTCAGGCTCTCCCTGGCGCTGGCCATTGGGCAGGGCCTGGCCGCGTTGGACTAAGCTGAAGGCTTCCTGGGCCTGGTGGGCGGCCGGGTTTGTGGTCTTTTGCTTCGTGGGTTCGTGCCTGTTGCGTGCTGCAGCTTGGTTCTGCGTCGCTGGGATCAGGCCACCAGGTGACGCTCAGGAGCCTGCCGAGGCTGCGGTTACCAGACTTGCTGGGGGGGGCTATGTCCTTAAAGCGGCTATGGGCACAGGGAGAGGGGAGCTGTGTCCTGTCGGATCCCCCTCAGCCTGCAGCCTTCCTTACTGCCCAGCTGCGGCACGGGGCTGGGGAGGAGCCGGGCTGGATGGGGTCGGACGGGGGGCTGCGTCTGCTCAGCGCTCTGCAGGCGGCGGAGAAAAGCCGGAGCAGTTTGCAGCCCGGGGTGGCGTGTGGCCTTGGTAGATGTGAGTGTAGCAGCCTGGCACGTGGCAGTGACTCTTTAAAGATCCACCCCCTCCTCCCGCCTCCGCATCTCATCCCAGCAGGATGACGGGGCCTGTTTCTATGGTGCTTTCGCCCCACAGGGGCCCTGGAGCGCTTCGCGCCCATCGCTGGCGGAATTCTTAATAAGGCACGGAGGGAGAAGTGTGGCCACCTCTGGTGTGGGGCGCAGCAGTGCAGCGCAAGGGCAGGGGACTGCTGTGTGCCCTTGAGAGTGCTGGGGGGCGGAATGGAGCTGGGATCCCCTCCAATCCGCTGGGGGCAATCGCCTCTTGCCGAGCGGGTGCCACGCACCCCAGAATCCAGGCTCCTGTCGGCCTCCAAGCGGGGAGACTCCTTGTCCTGTGAATGGCTCCTCTGCACTGGAGGGAGGGGGTCTGGCCGCAGCTAGTCTGTGCGCAGGCCAGAGAGGGGCGCTAGAGAGCAGGGCAGGGCTCAGATCCGGAACAGGACCTTGCAATGGGGCCTGAGGTCCCTGCTCTGGCCTGTGTGCGGGCGGGGGAGCTCTGCTGGCCTGGCCATGGAGGCCTGTGGCCCCCCCCTCCGGACTCTGGCACGCTGTGTAGGGAGGGGCACTGGCTGCGTGGGGGGAGCTGCTCAGTTCTGTACAGAGACCCGGATAATCGCAGCTCTCCGGGCGCCATCCCGGCCTGCGCCGTGTGCCGGTGACTCACCACCCGGTGACTCATTGCTCGGCTTGGCGATGAGCCCAGGAGGGAGGTGGGCTCTGGTGCCGATCCAACCTGCCAGCCCGGGGGGGGGGGCAGCCTGGGCCCCTCGTGGGGATGCAGAGCAGCGCCTGGCGCCGGGGCTGTGTCAATCCTGCTAGCAGCTCCGGGCTCCCCGCCGTGACGGCTTTCCCCTAGCATAGTGCCCAGCCTCCTTTCCCTGGGCCCAGGGCACTGCCCGCCCCGCCACTGCCATTGGCCCAGTGAGCGCTGCGGGGGCAGGGGGGGTAAACCGCTGGCCGTGGGTGTGTTGGGTGGAACGGGGGTCCGTGGGGGACAGGGCAGCCCTTGGTTAGCCTGGGCGAGGAGCAGGCAGGACAGCACACAGCGAGGGATGGGGACAGGGACTGACCTGACCCCAGGGCTCTCTGGGAATGCACAGGTGCCCCGTAAACACATGGTCCTTGGTGCGGCCCAGCCCAATGTCTGGGTGCTTGGCTAGAGCGTAACCCCCGGGGGCAGGTGCTCAGACAGGGGGACGGGACATGCCAGGGGCATAGAGCTAAAGGGCAGGGGGCACCTGCCAGTTCCCCCTAGTTCCTCCTGTGTATCGCAGCGAGCCACCAGCCCCACTCCCATGCCCAGCCGCCTGCCAGCATTAGCCAAAGGAGGGAGGCCTGTGATGGCAGGGAGGTGATTTGGGGAGACACGCCCAGGTGAGGGCACACGGGGAGGGCTGGCCAGGGCCCTGCTCTCCGGCCATGCGCCCAGGACTGCGCAGAGAGCGCCGGGGAGGCTAGCGGCTCTGGGGCTGCGAGGACCCAGGCTATGCCGGGCAATAATGGCAGATGGTAATCGGGCCCCAGCTCCTCCCAAGCCAGCCCAGTCAGGTGCAGGCTGGCCAGGAAGCAATAGCAGTGCACGAGGGAGATTGCCTGGGCGTGGGGAACGGCCCTCTGCCTTGCAGCCCCTGAACTGCCAAAGCTCTCTGAAAAGCCACGCTGGCTGCCTCTGGTCCTGCCGGGTGACTGGCAGCGTGGGCCGGGGCACAGGCTTGTCCAGGACTGTGCCACTCCTGGTGCCCGTCGAGGGTGCACAGCCCACGCCCTGTGCCTTTGGATTAGCCGTGGCCGAGAGACCCTCTTGCTGTGTTTGATGCTCAACGCTGCTGTCCCTGAGCGCCGCGGGGCGAGCGTGAGCCGGCTGTGCAGGGACAGAGCCATGGCTGGGGCTGTGTGTGGGGTGACATGCTGTGCCCTGGGATTGGCACGGGGAAGGCCTGCCCCCGGCGTGGGGCTGTAACTCTACATGGCGCTGGGTGCCTCCCGTGCACTGGCACTTCAGTCTGAGTGGCTCCCTGCCCCCTCCAAGCCAGGCCCCAGTGTGTAACCCCCTGCCCCAGTGCCTGGCTCTCGCCATGGGCATGACCGGGTCCAGCCGAGGCCTTGCTGTGGCTGCCACGTCCGCGATCGCGGAGGGAGCGCTCTCCTCATGGGATGGCTGGGTGTGGGATCGCTGCCAGTCCAGCGCCTCGGGGACAGACAGGCAGACGCGCCGGCACGAGCTGCACCAGGGCAGTCTCCGGGTTGCACGCTTGGCTGGCGTGCTGACATATTGGGGTTGATGGCTCAGGCAGTTCACGTTTCCTTGGGCTAAAAGCAGAGCGGGCTGGACGTTTAACTCCTTCCTGTCTGAGCTCAGGGTGGCTTCTCCTGCAGAACTGGGGCCGACACAGCTGGGGCGCAGAGCCGTGGGTCTGGAATCTCTGCGTCCCGGCTTGGGGGGATGGCCCGGGTGGGCTGGCTGCTCGGAGCCCGGAGTGTGACATCTGGCAGGGCGGAAGCTGTGCTTGGACATGGAGCTGGCATGGCCCTGGCAGGCCCCGGGGAGCCGGCTCTGTGGTGAGGCGTCAGGCGCTGCTCTCTCCCGGGCCCGTGGGGATATAGTCTCCCCCCGATGGCAGCTCCTCTTCTGGTGCCTCTGCCCTGGTGCAAGGCGTGGTGCACATGGGGACAGGCACCGGTGTCCGTGGGCTCCCGTCTCGCTCTTGAGGCTTCGGCGGGGCTGACAGGCTTTGAAGAAGAAGCCTTTCTCCTAGGGCTGCCGGCGGGGCGGGGGGTGGGAGGGAGAGGTCTGTGTCCCTTGGGGTAGGAGCACCCCTCTGGGGCTGTCAGTCTGTGGAGCTCTCAGTGCTTTATGGGGGGGCAGGAACGTATCATCCCTGTTGTACAGAGGGAAACTGAGGCACGGAGCCAGGCAGTGACTTGCCCACGGTCACCCAGCGAGTCGGTGGCAGAGCTGGGAATGGAACCCAGGCGTCCTGTCCCCATTCTCCTAGTGTAGGTGACCTGCCCGGGGCCGTCCGGCTTGGGCCGCAGTTTGCGCAGTGGGTGCATGGCGTGAGGGGAAGCTGGCCAGGGTGCTCCCCTCCCGTGCTGGGAAGGTGGCGCCAGCTGAGCCAGCCGGGGAAGCTCTGGGCCACGGGCGAGCATGCCCAGCGGCCTCTGCAGGGCTCCCATCCAGAGCGTGCCCCTGGCTCGTGGCTTCCAGGGGGGCAGTCTGGCTGTTCTGTGCTGCCACTCCCGTGACCCCAGGCTTCTTTCTGGAGCAGATGCCGGAGCTGTGCCAGGCTCCAGGTGGAGGGCGCCCGTCAAGTACCTGGACCCGCCCCAACTCCCTGCCGAGGCAGGGCCCTCCTGGCTGGCGCACAGCCCAGCGGGCAGAACCGTGCCTTGAGGGGGTCGGGTCCCAGCGCTCGGAGGGGGAGGGAGGTCTCGTTTCAGAAGCTGCCTCTAACACAAATCACGTCCAAAGCACTAAAATGTTTGGACCTCAGCAGCTGCAGACGGGCTCGTCAGTGAGCGCAGGGTGCAGGAAATGCCAGCGCCCCTCGGTAAGGGCGGCGCAGGGCCCGGAGGCAGCAGCGTCTATGCCACATCCAGGGCTGGCTGGGCCACTTCCCTGTCCTGGCGAGTGGCAGGGCTGGGGGTGCTGGTTACACACCGTACACCTTCTGGCTGTGCCCAGCTGCAGTCAGGAGGGGGCCTGGCACTGACGTGCCCCAGGAAGGGGAGGAGAGGAAAGAAATGGATCCGTGCGCGCCCTCCCCCGCTGTGTGCATCTCTTCGCTGCCGCGGCTGCTGTTGGCTCCCGTGACTACGAAGATGGTTGATGTCCCAGGGCCTATCGTGCCCCTCGGCTCCGCTCTCCCCACGTGCCCCATGTTCCCTCCGGATTGTTCCTTGGGGCCCGCTGTCCTTGCCACGGGGGCCAGGACGCGGAGCCTTTCCCCCCAGTGTGGCAGGGCCCGCTGGTGCTGGGAAGTGGCTACGTCCCGGCTGCTCGCTGGTCGGTGTGAAATGAGTTGGCTGGTTCTCAGCCTGGTTTCCAGTGGACGGGCATCACCCTGCCAGCTGGCACTGCTGGCCCCCCTGGCTGGTGGACAGAAGCCATGCCTGGGCTGCCTCGAGGGGTCCCTGCAGGGCAGGGCAGAGGTGCCGGGGTGGGTTCTCAGTCTGCAGAGCAGGCACAGTGCAGGATGCCCAGGTTGGGCCATCCACAGGGCCCCCCTTACCCGTCTCCCACCCCCTAAAAACACTGACGGCGTGGCTGGGGGAGGGGGTCAGTGGCCTCGACGGATGCGGCAGACCTAGCTAACTGCCACCTGCAGCCACCTGCCCATCTGGCAGCGTCTCCGCAGCCTCTTCCCTCCTCCCCCTCTGTGCACTGGCAGCATGATGCCGGGGGCTCCGAAGCAGCAGGGAACCCCCCCCCCAAACTCAGGGCACTGACGGTAGCCTGCCGAGCCCAGCGCTGCCCCACGCATAGGGTACCACCCCTTCGCCCCCAGCTGTCACCTGTGCCGGGGCAGGCGCAGCGATGCTGAAATGCAGCCACCTCTGGGGTGCAGGGCAGCAGCCTAGCTGAGCCCATTGCCCTGCAGCGCGGCGCCTGGGGGCGACTCTGGCCAGGGTGCCGGAGCACGGAGAGAGGGGCTCACTGCCCCCTCCCCAGCTTCCCTGCATGCGGGGCTGGCTCCGCTCCCCGCCCCATCTCCCAGCGGAGGCGGGGGGAGGTGCAGGCTGCCATTGGCAGGCACTGGCAGCTCCTTCCCGGAGCGGAGTCTCTCCTCCCGGCAGGGAGCCCCATGCTGCAGGCTAGGGGCTGGCTCGGGCTCCCCTCACCGGCCGCCGTGACCCGCTGCTGCCCGGGTGCCTGCCAGCCCGCCCCAGCCCCGCTCCCCTTGGCCCCCTCCCCGCTCCCCTCCCTCCCTCCCCTCGCCGCCTTTGTTGGGAGATGTGTCGGTGGCCGAGGATCTGACAGCCAGCCGAGCCTCCCCGAGCATGGAGCCGCTCAGCCACCGGGGCCTGGCGCGCCTCTCCTGGATCGACACCCTCTACAGCAGTACGTGCGCGCTCGGGGGAACTGGGGGGTGCCAGGCTGGGGTGAGCCGGAGCCGCCGGGGTCTCCTGGCTGCGGGACTCGGCGAGGGCTGGGAAGAGCGCTGGGGTAGGATCGCTCAGGGGACAGGGAGCCTGCTCACCTGGGGGCACGGTGCCAGGTGGGGGCCCTGGCCGGCTGAGCACCTCTCCAGCCAGGCTGCAGCATGCCCGGCCCGGCTCCCCACTCCATCTCTACCTGTTGTGTAACGCTGCACCGCGGGGCCGGGGGTGGCAGGATCCAAGCGAAGGCGGCATCAGAGCGGCTGTCCCTGCTGCTTGTGCCCATCGTTAGCTGGGGGCCTGAGCTGTTCAGCACAGCCCCCTCCCCGTGGATGCGCGCTCCTCTCCTGCTCTCTGTCACTGCAGGCTGCTCCGGGAAACGCTCCCCCCCATCCCTGGGCATTTAGACAGTGCCAGTGCTCTGGGGTGGCACGACCCCCTGCAGCTCCATCTCAGGCAGGTTATGTAAATGGACAGGCTTAGCGCTGGCGCAGCAGGGAGGACTGGGGCACCCTCCCCTATGATCGCCCCAAGTGACCGATGCAGCTCTGCAGTGGAGATGCTCCCTCTAGGGGGGCCCACAAGAGGGGGGCTGTCCGTGGCGTGCGCTCTCCCGTGGGAGATGCCCTCACTTGCCTTCACCTGCGTGGCACTGGGGGGGGGGCACAGGCTGATCCACCTGGGGAACCACATTCAGCTGTGCCCAGTTCCCTGCCTCAGAACGGGCTGTGCTCTGCGGGGGCCTGGCTGAGACCCCTGGGGGCAGCGGTGGGCTCGGGTGTTGCTCCTGCAGCGAGTGGGGCTGCACCGCCGGGTAGAAACACCGGAGCCGACCACGCTGAGCTTCCTGCGTTGCTAGCTGGGTGACCTGAGCGCCCCGAGGGGCCTACCCCTGCACTGCCCCCAGGCCTGATGCCCCCTTCCAGCGGGAGCAGGTCAGTCTCTGGCTTGCCCTGCTGGTGTCAGGGGGTGTCACGGACTCACAGATCGTGCCCAATCTTGGCCCCGTGTGGTCCGTGCGGGGTGCCCCGGTCCTCTGTAACAACAAACTCCCTCTCCCCTCCCCTCGTTAAACCAGTAACACCCAGGGAAACTGAGTCCCACCCCCTCCGCATGCAAACCATTGGAAACCCCCAGAAAACAAGCAAATCCCCCACTTCGTCACAGGGGGTCACTGGGTAGCTGTGGCTCCCAACGTGGGGCCTCCCTGCCAGCCCCTGTGCCACCGGTTACGGACTCGGGGAAGCAGGCTGGTCCCTGGGCTTGGGCTGCTTTCCAGTGCCCCCTTGTGGCCGTGGCGGGAAGGTCCCTGCGATGCGGGGAGTGGGAAAAAGCTCCAGGACCCGGGTCGCTGGGGACCTTTCGTGCGGAGGGGTTGCCTGGGGAGCTCGTGTGACTCTCGCGCTCTGCAGCATGGCTCTGGGTAGCCACCACGGCCCCAGGGAGATGGGGGCTGCCTCGGGAATGGGGCCAAGCTCCTTGCGGCCCCAGGAGGGCTCGGGGAGGGGGATCCCCCGGGTCCCTGGCCCTCGCGCTGGGAGGGTGAGTGACTGGGTCAGTGGGGAGGCCTGGCTCTGGCTGGATTTCGCAGCCCCGGGGTTGCGTGCAGCAAGCACCTCAGGCTGGGGGAGCCAGAACATGCCCTGGCAGTGGTGGAGCGAGCGGGTGAGCTCTCCCCCCTCCCCCCCCCAAGGCCGTGTGCTTAGAGCTCCGGACTTCTGGGTTCTAGTCCTGCCTCTGTGGCTGACTCGCTGTGCGGCCTGGGGTGGGTGCCGTGGTTTCTCCCCACTTCAGGCAGGGCTGAGGCCTGAGCAGTGCTTTGAGGCGCTATGCAGATGGGGCGAGCGCTGTGCAGCCCCTGCTACTGTACCTGGCCAGTCCTGCAGACCCGGAGCTGTGAGTTCTTCCTGGCCCCTGTAGGCAGCCAGCCTGCGGCCCTGAAGCATGAGGGGCGGAGCCACAGGCCTCTCCGCAGTTCTGCTGGGGGCCTACGGCAGCATCTCTCTGCCGGTCTGCAGGTGTTTGCGCCGGAGCCGTGGAGCTCGGAGTGCAGCACCTAGGAGGCCCGGTGCCGGGCGGGAAGGACCAGTAGCCTTGTGGGGGACAGCGAGGTGGTGATGTGAAGGACGGAGAGAGGACGCTCCCGAGGTGGGCTGCCTGGCCAGGGGCTCTGGAGGAGGTGGGTTGGGTGCTTTGAGTGGCATTGCCTGGCTCTATAATTCATACTGCATCATAGAATCATAGAATAGCAGGGTTGGAAGGGACCTCAGGAGGTCATCTAGTCTAACCCCCTGCTCAAAGCAGGACCAATTCCCAACTAAATCATCCCAGCCAGGGCTTTGTCAAGCCGGGCCTTAAAAACCTCCAAGGAAGGAGATTCCACCACCTCCCTAGGTAAAGCATTCCAGTGCTTCACCACCCTCCTAGCAGGCATCCTGCCTGGCAGACCCCAGCCCCGGGTGCTCTCCGCCGTGACACCAGGCAAATCAAAGCGCACCTGAGCTACTGAGGCTGAAATTCAGATGAGCAGGGCACGGGCATAGGGTGCAGGCAGGGCCTCCAGGAGCGAATGGCGGAGCAGGGTGCGGGCCTGGGGGCGAATGGCGGGGCAGGTGCAGGCCTGGGGGCGAATGGCGGAACAGGGTGCGGGCCTGGGGGCGAATGGCAGAGCAGGGTGCGGGCCTGGGGCGAATGGCGGAACAGGGTGCGGGCCTGGGGGCGAATGGCGGAGCAGGGTGCGGGCCTGGGGGCGAATGGCAGGGTGCAGGCAGGGCGTATAGGAGCGAATGGGGGAGCAGACATGGGCTGCATGGGAGCGAATGGCAGGGCAGGGAGTGCAGGGTGCACGGGTGAATATCAGGGCAGGGGGTGCATGGGGGTAAATGGCGGGGCAGGTGCAGGCAGGATGTGGGACTGGGGGGAATGGCGGGACAGGTGCAGGCCTGGGGGCGAATGGCAGGGCGGGTACAGGCAGGTGCGGGCGGGGGGGGGCGAATGGTGGGGTAGGTGTGGGCGGGGGGGTGAATGGCAGGGCAGGTACAGGCAGGTGCGTGCGGGGGGCAAATGGCAGGGCAGGTGGGCGAATGGTGGGGTAGGTGTGGGCGGGGGGCGAATGGCGGGGCAGGTGCAGGTGGGTGGGCGGGCAAATGCTGGAGTAGGTGCGGGTGGGGGCGGAGAATGGCGGGGCAGGTGCGGACGGGGGGGGCGAATGGCGGATGTGACGAAGTGGGGGGGTTTCTTGTTTTCTGTGGAGTTTCAATGGTTTGCATGTGGAGGGGGTGGGAGGTGCGGACGGCGGGGAGAATGGCGGGGCAGGTGCGGGCGGGGGGGCGAATGGCGGGGCAGGTGGGCGAATGGTAGGGCAGGTGTGTGTGGGAGGGCGAATGGTGGGGTAGGTGCGGGCAGGGGGGCGAATGGTGGGGTAGGTGCAGGTGGGTGGACGGACGAATGCTGGAGTAGGTGGGGGCGGAGAATGGCGGGGTAGGTGCGGGCGGGGTCGGAGAATGGCGGGGTAGGTGCTGGCGGGGGGGCATCCCGGCACCAGGGGGCATGGGCGGGAATGCGCCAGAGCTGGTAACTGTATGAAGGGCCCTGTGGAAGGAAGCCAGGACCGGGGACTCCTGCAGCAGCGTTGTGGTGAGTTCTCCCCCTCGGGCCTCGGCTGGGTTCTGCAGCCTCCCTCGGGCACAGCAGAACCCCGCCGGCCCTGCCCAGACACGAGGTCCGGGCGACCTCGCGCCCCATTAGCAGTTAGTTTCCATCTGGGCCCGGGGCACAGAAAGCAGCAATAGGCCCCGATTGTCTCTGTGTCTCTCCGGTGGGGCGAGGGTGTGAGCGTGCCGGGCCACCTGCCTAGCCGAGCAGCTGGACACTACTTCCTTCCTCCCAACCTGGGTGGTTCTGCTGGAGACTCTGCTGCGGGTCTGGCCCAGGCGGTGGCAGGCGTGATGGGAACTTGCTGCTTCCTCCAGCTGAGGGGGTGGTCAGGTGATGGGATCTAAGTTTCGTCGGGTGGGTCTCTCCTTTGGGGAGGTCACCTCTGCGCGGTCGCCTGGCCCAGGCCTTGGATGATGCAGGGGAGCCAAAGAAGTGGCTCCCTTTAGTCAAGCACAAAAGGCCTGGCCCCACCGTCGCTGAGCCCCGTGGGGCTGCCCGTGGGCCTGTACGCTCCCAGGCAGGTTCCGGGTTCTGCTCTCCCAGACGCCCCTTCACTTGGGAGTGGACACTGGGCCCACAGAGATTTCCCAGGACACAGATCCAGGAAACAGCTTCAGATTGGTGGGTCCTAGCCACAATAAAGGGCTACACGAGAGTTCTCGTGCGCCCCCATTGCCCCAGATTCCGCAGTGGGGCCTTTCTCCTCCCTCTCCGCCTTTGCACTAGAGAACATCACCGCCTGGCTCTCAGGGCCCATCTGCCCGACCCGCCACCTCCCAAGCCGCAGAGGCAGGGAGAGCGCCTGGGAGCACCCTGGAGCGGGGAGGGAAGCTGCTGACTGGCTGCTCTGCCCAGCAAGCCTGAGCAGCCAAGGGCCCCTTGTGTTTCAGACTGGGGACCAGGCAGGACCAGGCTGCAAAGGGAGGGGCCGCAGCCCTGCCGCGGTGCTAGACCTGAGCGATGTCTCGCCCCTCCCCAGGGCAGCCAGCTGGCGAGATCTCCCAGCACAGCGTTCTCGCTGGCACTCAGGGTGCCTTTGCTTTGCTGCCGTATCCCAGAGGCCATGCAGGGATGCAGGCCCCATGTAGGACTGACCGCCTGGCCTGTCCCTGCATTCGGTGGGTGTGGGGTGGATCCAACGGGAGCGACCTCGTGCTGGTGGCACGGACGCTCCGGCTTGCTTGGCAATGGACAAGTGTTGACCTTATGGTGCAACCAGTTGCCACTGTCGCTTTCCCTCAGTGACGTGAACCAGCCAGAAACTCCCCCCAGCACAGCGCGAGGGCCGGCGAAGAGGAGCCGTTGTCAGCGCTGCTGGGGGCTCTGGAATGACCCGGGCTTTGCGGCGCTGCCCGGATCCCATTTCCCCAGCCCCGTCCTCCTGCGGGATCCTTTGGCCTCGGTGTGCTGGGGAGCGCTGTCCCACACTGCCAGGCTTGCTTTGGGCGCCCCGACTGTACAGCCCATGCCAGGGCTTTGCCAGCGCCTGCCCCTGGTGCCTGTGAGTGGGGAAGAGAGCTGGCGTGGGTGGAGGAAGCAGCGGCGAAGGCGGAAGGAAGGGGAAGGTTAATGAGCAGCTTCCGTTGCAGGCAGGGTCAGGTTAACAGGCACCACTGAGCCCCGAGCGGCTAATCCACAGGGGGAGAGGAGGGAAGAAATATGCCTCAGTGACGTTCCCACAGTTAGTCCCCATCCCAGGCGGGTCACTTCCCGCCGCGGGGGAAAGCACAGGTGTCTTTACTCAGGGCCCGCCCTCTCCAGGGCTCTGCCGGGGCTGGCAAAGGGGGCCCTGTCCCCTCATCCCCAGTGCGGATTTGTCCAGGGCTAGAGCCGGGCCCAGGCAGCTGAGCCTAGATCTGAAGTTCCCCTGCTGGTCTAGGTCCCTGTGCCAAGGCATTTCAGGCCAGCCTCACTCCTGCCTTATTCGGCTCCCTCCCGCCCTGGGCCGCCTACGGCTGAGGCAGCAGGGCCAGTCTGCAGCGCACCGGGGAGAGCGAGCACGTCTCACAGGCTGGGGACCAGGAGAGACAAGGGCTCCTCGTCCCGTCCCGCCTGTGTCTCCCCGGGGTCTCCCTTCGCCCTGGCCAGGCTGCAGGGATACTCTCCGTGGAGCCAGTCCCCACGCTGCACGTGGAGGGAGGGAAATGACCCCAAGGACTGTTCCTGGCCCTTGCCATGCTGACCCTGTTAGCCGCCTGCTCTCCCCAGGCTCCCCCAGGCAGGCGAACACGCGGCCACAGCCATGGAGATGCTTAGTGAAGTGGAAGGATGGGCAGAGCGTTTGTGCAGTGGGCTCCGGGAGCCACAGCCAGCTGTCAGCCAGGCTGTATCCGAGGGCTCTGGGGGCGGGCGAGGAAGAGCATTGGGGCCCTGCATGGAGAGGTGCCCGGGCTGGGCCGGCTGCGAGCCAGGAATCCCCGGACTGCGCCTAACCCATCACTAGTGGAGGAGGAGGAGGGGAGGGCTGCGGTTGCAGGTGTGTGTTCCCCAGAGACTGCGTCCCCTCCCCCCGCCCGAAGGCAGGCAGCTCTGAGGAAAGGCCCAGGACACAAATAATGGGGAAGGGGGGCTGCAGTTTGGGTTTGAGGGGCATCAGCAGAGGGAGATGGCGAGAGCCTAGGGCTGGGGTGACAGGGGGCTGCAGTTGGTGCTATGGGGCGATGGCAGAGCTGGGTGGGGAGCCTGGGCTGGGCTGACGGGGCTGCGGGTCAGTGTTGGGTGGGGAGCCCGGGCTGGGGTGCCAGGGGGCTGCGGGTCGGTGCTGAGGTGCTGGCAGAGCTGAGGGGAAGTGTCAGTGAGATCACCCAGCACCTACCTTTGCTGTTCCTGTGACTTCCCATCCTCTGACACATGCAGCGGAGGGGTTCCCAAGCCCTCTCGCCCCCTTCCCATTGCCAGGCTGTGGGGAGGGTGATGTGGCCGTGATGCGGCTGGCTTTGAAGCTGCTCTCGCCATGCTATGGCAGTGCTGGACTCAGGCTGTGCTGCTGCGTAGCCCGGCATGCCCTGGGAGCAGCCCTCCCGACTCCCCTGCGCTCTCAGCGGGGGCCACACAACCCAGGGCGGGCGGCCTATCTCTGGGCTGCAGGCAGGGGTGCAGCGGCCCTGGGGCGCAGCAGATAAGGGCGCGGGGTGGAAAGTGTGGGCCCAGGGATTAGAGCTGGGGATTTGCAATGTGTGTGTTTGGGGCGCTCTCGGAGATGGCACAAGTTCTTCCCGCTGGGCCCTGGCTCTCCAGGGCCTCTCGCCTGGCCTGGTGATGCATGTGAGCCTGCCGCCCCCTGCCCCATGCGCACCCTCTTTGGGCCCCAAGAGCCAGCCGGCTGCAGGGGTGGGCAAGGACCCCCTCTCCCCAACCTCGAGCTGGCGCAGAACCCTAGTGTGCAGGGCACCGAACTGGGGGGCAGGGAAGCTGGGCTGTTGGGGTTGGCCAGCCGGTGAATGCTGGGGGGCCCAGGACTCAGATCCCCAGGAGCTTGGGGCTCTCCAGCCCAGGCCTGGCCCCTGGGAGCTGCTCTCAGGCAAGTCTGCGTGAGGCCGACGGGCTGTGACAGGGCCCTTCCCGGGGTGAGCGCCAGCCCCTTGGAGCAGGGGCAGCTGTAGTGGGAGCTTTCTGCGCTGGGAGGAGAGGCTGGGCCTGGCCCCTCAGGGCAGCTCCTAACCCGCTGGCTGGAGGAGGGGGCGGGCGGGCACTATGAGTGGGGGTGAGTCCCTGCCACCCCGGTTGGAGGCATGTTGCCACCCCGGTTGGAGGCATGTTCCCACCCCAGCCAGCACCCGCTGTCACAGCAAATGGCTCCTTTGCTGGCCTTGCTCCTGTGTGTGCCCTGCACTGACCCTTGCTCCACCCCACATCTTGGTCCCTGTGGGCACCCTTCCTGACCCCACAATGATCCTGGCACCCTGAAGCTTGAGGCTGGGTGCCCCTCTCCTAGCCTGCTCTGATACCCTGGGCTCTGGGTATATAAAGTGCCCGGCCCTCTCCTCCATCCGTGCACTGCACACTCTGGCGGTGGAGCCTGAGGGGGTATGGTTCCGCCTTTGGGAGCCCTGCTTCCACGACCCATCACCCCTTCGCCGAGTACCCGCTGAGGGGCATCAGGAATCCCTCCCTATAGGTGGGGGAGACGGGACTGGGCTGTCATGGGGTGTCACGGAGTGTGGGGGAGTCAGGGCCCTGCACCCCTCTTCCTGCGATTCACCGTGACTCTCAGCCAGCCAGTAAAACAGAAGGTTTATTGAACAGTAGGAAGGCAGTCTGAAACAGAGCTTGTAGGTACAACCAGGACCCCTCAGTCAAGTCCTCCTGGGGGCAGGGAGCTTAGACCGCAGCCTTGGGGTTCCCTGCGTTCCACCACCCAGCACCAAATTGAAACTAAAAACTCCTCCAGCAGCTCTCTCCCCCCGCCCCCCAGCTCCTCCTCTCCTTTGTCTAGTCTCCCGGGCAGAAGGTGTCACTTCTCCCAACCCCCCTCCTGGCTCAGGTTACAGCTCAGGTATCTTCCTTCAAGGGAAGTCCCCCATCCCCAATGTAACTCCCCTGCAACATTCCCAGGTTAAATCCGCCCTACTCCCTGTTAAAAGCAACAGAGGGTCCTGTGGCACCTTTAAGACTAACAGAAGTATTGGGAGCATAAGCTTTCGTGGGTAAGAACCTCACTTCTTCAGATGCAAGTTCTTACCCACGAAAGCTTATGCTCCCAATACTTCTGTTAGTCTTAAAGGTGCCACAGGACCCTTTGTTGCTTTTTACAGATTCAGACTAACACGGCTACCCCTCTGATACCCTACTCCCTGTTGTGTCACATGGGGGGATTGTGCTTTGCTGGCAGGGTGGGAGCCCCGCCCCGGCTGCCCCTCCCTGGCAGTAGCACTTGATGTGTGCCTGGTAGTGGGCGTAGTGTCTTAGCTGTTGGGTTTAATGTGCATTCCTGGCGGGGTAACGAGGGCAGCTGGCGTGGCCGTATGGGAGCCAGGAACGTGGCAGACCTCGCTGCATGGGGCTCGTCCTCGGGGGAGCGCTCTGGGAGAGCCCAGATACTGCGCCCAGTGCCCAGGGGCTTCTCTGCCCTGTTGGTGGGGCTGGGGAAATGTTAACTGCTGTGGCTGGGGTGTGGCCGGTGCCCCGGGGGCACAACCACGGGCAGTGAGTGGCTGCTAATCCTGGGGTCGGTTTCTTTCCTGGCCAGTGGCTCCAGGGTGCTTTTAGAGGGAAGAAGCCGCGGACAGAGCCCTGTGCCGGAGGGCCTGGGGCATGGGCAGGGCTGAGAGACGGGGGTGCCATTGACTCTTGCCCTGGGCTCGGGCTGCAGCCCGGTAGCCTGGGCACTGACACTCCTGCCGGCGTTCTCTGCTGGCGGCTCGGCCCCGTGGCTCAGCGGTCCCTGCTATAGGGCTGGCTGGGGTCGTGACACTGCAGCCCCCAGGCTGGCTGGGAGGGAGCGGCTCTCCTGGGGGTCGCCGAGCCCAGCACCGGCTCCCGCTCCTGTGTCTGCGGGCCGAGCAGCCTTGGGGAGCCCTGTTGTGCTGGCTGAAAGTTAGGGTCGCACTGAGCTGGGCTGTGGGGTGGAGTGATGCTGGCTCCGTGGCCCCCCCCTCGCGTGGCCCCCGCCCTGCCAGGCCCGGTGGGATGGAGCAGGGGAGAGCGTGACGCCCCTTCCCCCATCCTCGCGGCCGTGGGAGGCTGAGCTGGCAGCCGGCAGGATAGTGCAGGAGCCTGTTGCCATGGAGATGGCACGGGCCTCACGCCGCGGGCAATGCAGGCGCTGCGGAGCTGTGGCTGTTCTTGCTGGAGCGGAGGCGGGAGCTGGGGACATGGGCGCTCTCCATCCTGGCCCGCTTGGAGCAGGGCTGGCGCTGGGGGCTGGCACCCCCCGGCTCTAGGAGAAGCTGCCAGCAGCAGCTGGTGGAGGTGTGAATGAGCTAGAGGCCGTGAGATCTGCAGGCTGATCCGTGCCCAGCTGCCCTGGGACTGGCTGGCAGAGATGGTCTCGGCCCGCCTGCCTCTGCCGTACTCCACATGGGCCTGAGGGGAGCAGGGGGAGCCAGAGAGGGGCAGGAAAGGACTCAGGGTAGGGTGGAAAGGTCCCGGGTTGAGAGGCACTGGCAGAGCTGGCGGTGGGGGACCCCAGGGCTGGGCTTAGCAGGTGGCTGGGTTTGGGTTTGGGAGACACCGGTAGAGCTGTGGGAGGGGGGAGCCCAGGGCTGGGCTAGCAGGGGCTGCGGGTTGGGTTTGGGAGGCACCGGCAGAGCTGTGGGAGGGGGGAGCCCAGGGCTGGGCTAGCAGGGGCTGCGGGTTGGGTTTGGGAGGCACCGGCGGAGCTGTGGGAGGGGGGAGCCCAGAGCTGGGCTAGCAGGGGCTGCGGGTTGGGTTTGGGAGGCACCAGCAGAGCTGTGGGAGGGGAAGCCCAGGCTTAGAAGGGAGGAGGTAGAGCAGTGCCCCCACCCCCCTGCTCTGGGCTGTTGCTCTAAAATTCACCCAAACTCCTTAAACAAGGAAGCAGAAGTGACTCAAACAAACACCCCCAGTGTGAGAGCAGCCCCCCGCTTGCCCCCACAAGTAGGGATGTGCTAATGTAATGTGCTAGAGCATTTTGTATATAACCAGCACCCCCTGCACAGTGCCAGTAGCAGGGAGAGCCCCCGAATGGAGTGGGACATTCCCTGGGGCTCCGTGCTGTGCGCGTACGATGCGTGTGCATGCAGAGGTGGGGAGGGAGGTGCGCAGTGCAGCGTTAAGTACCCCTCCCTACGCAGCCAGGGGGATCTCCCAGCTTCTCGCGCCGTGTCCGGCAGTCTGGGAGACAGCGCGTGCGTGGGTGCGATGGAGGGAACCCCGTGCTAATGAGGGTGACTCAGGAGCGTGCGCTCGGCTGGATGTCCCGGCTGCTCCCTTGACAGCCTGCCGCGGTGCTGCCACCAGCCGGGTCCGGCGCCTGGCCTGCTGCTCCGAGGAGAGGGGAGGGCTCCCAGCTGGAGCGTGCTAATGAGGTGGGAACCCGGGCAGCCGTGCTGTGCCTGCATGTGCACACGTGCGAGTGTGTGTATACGCGTGCACGGACACACGCACCTTCCCAGGGCCACAGGAGCCAGACCCAGCAGGACGAGCCCAGCGGGGACCCTTGTGCGTCTGAGCGATGCGGGCTGGGCTGCTGGGCTGTGACCGCGCTGGGTTTCTTGCTGAGCTGTGATGGGGTCAGTTACGGGTTCGCTCTGTGCTGTGCCCCGTGTCCTACACAGACCCGTCCTGCTGGACTGCCCCCACCACTCTGCCCAGGCCCGTTCTGAATGGCTCCAGCGCTGGCCTCCTGTCCCTTGGCATAGGGGACATGATTCCCCTGGCCCTCTTCCTTCCCTGGCTCATGCTCACAGGGTCGGACTCGGGAGGGCTTTAAAATCCTCTTGGGTTTAAAGATTTATCAGCTTGAAATATTAAACTGCAATGAAATATTAACTGCAGCTGAGCGTCGTGCTGTGAGGCTTGAGGGAGCCAGCTTTGCACGAGGGCTCTAGGCCAGGCACACGCAGTGCAGGGGGCTGTGTGTGTGTGTGGGGGAGGCCCTGCCTGGCTTTGCACGAGGGCTCTGGGCCAGGCACACGCAGTGCAGGGGGCTGTGTGTGTGTGTGGGGGGGAGGAGGCCCTGCCCGGCTTCGCACGAGGGCTCTGGGCCAGGCACACACAGTGCAGGGGGCTGTGTGTGTGTGTGGGGGGGCTCTCTGCCCCTGCCCGGCTTCGCACGGGGGCTCTGGGCCGGGCACACGCAGTGCAGGGGGCTGTGTGTGTGTGGGGGCCCTGCCCAGCTTCGCACGAGGGCTCTGGGACAGGCACTTGCAGTGCAGGGGGCTGTGTGTGTGTGTGGGGGCTCTCTGCCCCTCCCAGCTTCGCACGGGGGCTCTGGGCCAGGCACACGCAGTGCAGGGGGCTGTGTGTGTGTGGGGGGGGCCCTGCCCGACTTTGCATGAAGGCTCTGGGCCAGGCACACGCAGTGCAGGGGGCTGTGTGTGTGTGGGGGGGGGCTCTGCCCGGCTTCGCACGGGGGCTCTGGGCCGGGCACACTCAGTGTAGGGGCTGGGGGGTGGTCACACAGCCTTAAGCTTCAGGGTGCTTGAGGGGAGGGATAGCTCAGGGGTTTGAGCATTGGCCTGCTAAACCCAGGGTTGTGAGCTCAATCCTTGAGGGGGCCATTTAGGGATCAGGGACAAAAATCTGTCAGGGACGGTACTTGGTCCTGCTGTGAAGGCAGGGGACTGGCCTCGATGACCTTTCAAGGTCCCTTCCAGCTCTGTGAGATAGGTATATCTCCATAGAATTGTGGGGTCAGGAAGGGTGCCCACAGGGACCAGGACCCCAACATTCGCCTCTTCCCTCTGCTGAGCCCATTGCTATTGCTATTTCCATGGTAACAGGCCAGTGCCGCCCCCCTCTCCAGCTCTGCGGCCAGTGGAGGATGGAGCCGAGTGCGGCTCCAACCCCTGGGCCTCCCTGCCCTCACCTGCAGCAGAGGCAGCTCATTGCTCCCAGCCTGGCCCCGTGCCTCTGGCTGTAGCCTGGCAGTGATGGAGGGAGGGGGCGGCTGGGACAGGCAGGTAGTGGGCCTAGTGCTCCCTTGCCGGCTGCCTGAGAGAGGCCCAGGACGGAGAGTCAGGGGGCGGGGAGAGCTGCCCCTGAGGTCCGGGGGGACAATGACCTAGAGGGGAAACTGAGGCCCAGAAAGGCGGGGTAGCGACTTACACAAACCCCCCAGTGGGTCGGCGGCAGAGCCCAGGAGTCCTGGCACCCAGGCCCACCTTCATTGCTGCCACTGGGTATAGGAATGAGGGGACAGATTTGCTTGGTGCCTCTGCATGGGGAGGGGGCAGGCTGCAGCGGAGCCCTCCCCTCGCATGGATCGCTGGCTCCCTAGCCCCCTGCTGCTGCCCCTTCCACTGCCGGCACAGGGAGGGCTGCGGCCTGCAGCAGGGTGGGTGGCAGAGCCGGGGCCCTGCACCTCCAGGGCAGTGCTCAGCTGTTAATCATGTGTGTTGGGGGTGCCTGTGGGCTTGGCTGGGCAGAGCCTGGCCAGGAGGGGATGGCGGGGGCCACCGTGGCTCGCTGCGCTGGGGAGGGGGCCACCACGCCTCATGGGTTAAAGAGCCGGCTAGGGGAGGGGGGAACGTGCGGGGAGGTGATGCTGCCCGTGTATGTGTGTATGTGACACGTGGGGTGGCTGACTCTGCGGTGGAGGGGGCTGGTTGGTGGTTGTCAGATACATGCAGAGGTGCCAGGGAGCTGCTGACCCTTGGAGCAGGGGCACTGAGGGAGCCCCTCCAGCCCTGGCCGACCCCTTCCCCCGGGCACAGTCTCTGCCAAGTGCCTGACCGGAGCAGCCCTAAAATCAAGCCCTGCAACGCCCGGGCCCTGCCGCCCTCTGGCAGGAAAGCTGCTGCCGGGCTGCTTGCTGGGCTCTGCAGCCGGTGCCAATGCTGCTGGCTCCAGTGCAGTGGGGGGCTCAGAGCCAGGAGTGCCCCCAGGCCAAGTGCCCACACCCCTGCCCTGGGACCCGGCGGAGCTGGGAGAAGGTCCCTGCCCAGCTGCAGGGAGGGTGGCAGCAGGAGATTGGGGGGGGCTGGTGGAAAAGGGTTTTTCCTATTAAACATCAGTCTCTGTCTCAGCTCCCACCTTGTCCTGGTGCCACACACCCATTGGCTGCTGGAGTCAAAACAAGAGGGAGGAGCTAGGGAAGTGACCTCACCTATTGGGAGCCCCGCCCCCCAGCCCCTATTAAAAGCAAGATGGTGCAGCAGGCAGGGAGAGCTCTGAGCTCCCAGCTCTCCCCAGTGGGGAGGAGCACCCTGGGGGCAGACACATGTCTGATGGCTTAGCCCCTGGATGTCATGCTTCTGGCCAGCCCCTTCTCTCACCTGGGGTCTCCTGCTGGGCAGTGCCATGGCAGCGAGGGGCAGGCAGCGCCCGGTGCGCTATGCCTCACTGGGTGCGCTGGTGGCAGACACTCACCGGCCTCTCCTTGTCCTCCTGGCAGACTTCAACTACGGGGCGGAGGACTACGACGCCGAGGGGAATGAGGAGCCCAAAGTGCCGCCGGAGGGCTCGGAGACCATGCCCTACATTGACGAGTCGCCCACCATGTCGCCGCAGCTCAGCACCCGCAGCCAGGAGAGCGGGGATGGCGTCTCGCCCACGCCCACCGACGGCCTGGGCACTGGGGTAGGTGGCCTTGCGACGGTGCTGCTCGAACTCTGCCCAGCACAGGTGTTTCGCTGCTTCTGTGTCCTGTGGGACCTGGTGTCGCTGGAGCTGGGATGGTCCAGTCCCCTGGCTCCCCCTTCCCTCGTATTCCCCTCTTGGCCCCCAGCTCAGCCCACTGTCCCTGTCCTCCTCTCCTGGCTTGAGGAGGGGGGCTGAGCTGCCTGGCTGCTCCTTTGCTAGCGGTTCGGGGGTGAGCAGCACAGGCTGGGGCCTGGTGGCTCAGGGCAGGGCGAGTATCCAGCTTCAGTTGGCTAGTGCCACGGCCCGTCCCTTCCTTGGTGCTTTGCTGTGGTGAAGGGCGAGGATGGCTTGCCGAGAGGGCCATCCCCAGAGGGAGGAGCTGCTGCAGAGCTCCTAGGGCTGTCAACAGCCTCGCAGCCCTCCCTGTTGCTGACTGTGCAGAGCGGAGTCTGGCTGCTCTGCATGGACCCCGCCCCTAAGAGGAGAGGAGTGCAGGGGTCTCTGGCCTCCTTCTCCCCCTCCCCCCCGCATGGTACAGGGCATCCAGCTTCTGCTCTCCACCCCAGAACCGGCTGCATTTCAGTGCTCTTTAGAGGCGCTCTGGGATTCTCTGCAGAGCTATGGGACATCTCCTGGGGCCAGCAGGGGGTGAAGTGGAGTGGGAACCCCTCTCTGCCCCCCATCTTGCCTCACTGGATAGGGACTCACGGGCACAGCTGTTGGGGGGGGGGGCAGTTATGCCTGTTGGCTGAGCATGGTGGGGGTACAGGGCAGGGGTGCAGGGTAGTGGCCACGTGCCCCCCTTTCCTGACCCCTGAAGTGCAGTGTCAGGGCCTGGCGTGGGAGCCAGTGGGGCAGGGGTGGGGGGCTTCTGCTGCTGTGGCTGGAGCTGCTCAGGCAGGACCCCTGTGCCTCTTCCCAGCTCTGTGCTGCAGCTCCCTGACAGGGCATGTCCGTCCTCTCTCATGGGCTGCATGCGCCATCTAGTGACAGAGGGTGGGATTGGGCCAGTTGAAGGCTTCTGGTAATTTTCAAGCAAGCGTCTTTGGGAGAAAAAAAAACCTTTTTAAAGAGACACTCCGACCAGGGCTCTCTGTGTATGGGAAACCCCGAGAAACGGGGAGGGGTGGCTGGGGGGGCGCTCTTGCCACGCTCTGGGCAGCGCCAGCGTCTGGGAGACTCAGGGGGCGTGACATGTATCTTCCCAAACATTTCTGGGGGCTCTGATGGCTCTTGGCAAACAAGCCATGCAGCCTGATTTCCTGGCTTCCTTAGCACTGACACGCACCAACCCAGCACCTTCTTGGCAGTGGGTTGGAAGGCAAATGCCTGACGCTCTAGCATGAGATGAAGCCCTGGTCCGATGCTGAGTGCATGGAGGGGGTGAGAGAGCCTTCCTGACCCTGCAGCAGTGGGGCCCCTTGTGCCCTGGAGCATGGGACTTGTTCCTCAGGCCATGCTAGGCTGAGGAACAACAGTTTCTCGTGGCCGTGCCGTGAGGTGCATGTGGCCAGAGAGGCCTGTGTACCAGCTCTGGGACTCCTTGTTCAGGGCAAGACAGTGCCAGGAAAGGCCGGGTTCTGTCTCATTGAAAGGGTTAAAGTCTAATCCCAGAAGGAACAGGAGTGAATGCGAAAGCATGACTTCCTCCCAGCCCCCTGCCTGGTGGGGGTGAGATGCCAGGCTGGGGGGAGGACCTAGAAAGATGGGGGAGCCCCTGGGTTGGTGATGCCCCCAGACCCCCTTCTGCAGATGGGCAGTTTGGAAAGGCAGATGGTGGCGTGTGCCAAGGGGCATCAGGAATGAGCTGGATCGAATCCAACCCAGCCCATGCCTGCCTGGGGTCTCGATGCCAGCTTTGGATTTCAGAGCTCGGCCCGAGTCGTTTGGCTGGTGCTGTTTCCCCACCAGGTGGCATCAGCGAGCAGGGCCCTGTGGCTGGATTTAATGACGTGTCCGAAGCATGGATGTCTCCACTTCCCCAACGTGGGAGGAATGGTGTTACTCTGGGCCTGGATCTGGGGCTGCCCCTCGGCAGGACCCCGGCATTGCCCCGCGTTACTGTCCGTAGATGGGCATGGTGCTCTTCCTTCCCCACACGGCTTATGGACTAAAGCCAGCGCTCGGCAAAGGGGCCCTGGCCCTGTGGGGAGGTCCTGGAGGGATAGCCCCGGGGGCCGGGGTGGGCAGCTCCAGGCGGCACTGCCGCAGCCAGCGAATGTGGGAAGCAGGCAGTTGGACACGCGTGGGGCGGGGGCTGTCTCTTTGATCTGCGGGCGCTGCCCGACAGCATCAGGAGCTGGCTGTTCTGGAGGGGTGGGGAGCTGTGTGGGAGCTGTGGGGCCTGGGCGTGGCTGGGCACGGGAGCTGCCTTGTGCTGGGCTGGGCCTGGTTGGGTGCAGCTGTCTAGCTGCTGAGCCTGGGTGTCTCAGGACAAAGCCTCAGGTTGTTCCCTAGCCCAGGGACGCCCTGCCCCCACACTGGACGGCCTGCCCTGGGAGCTCGGGCCCGGTTACACCCAAGGGAATGGTGCCCAGCACAGCCCCTGGGCAGAGCTGCTGCCTGCGTGGCATGGCTACTGCACAAGGGACGCGTGCTCTAGCCCTGATCCCGTGGCTGGGCAGGGGCATGCTGCATACGGTGCCATGGGTGCCCGCAGAGCCCCAGCCTGTAGGATGCACAGGTGCTGGAGATCTGCTCCCACGGGTGCCCTGCTCTCCTGGCAGCTACGCTGCTGGCCCCTCCTACCCCGGGGGGCATCCAGAGGTGTGCCCCTCTCCGGCTGCTGAGTGGGAGAGCCCAGCTGGGGCTGTAGTCTCTGCCGTGCGCTCCCTTCGCAGCCGTTCCGGCACTAATGGGATTTGGAGACATTCAGGCTCCAGCGCTGGCTCTGCCTTCAATCCCATTATCTGTGGCCGGGCAGTTCCAGGCTAAGCCGGGTGCCCTTTGGATGCTGCGGCTGGTGGCTTTAACCCTTTGCAGCTGCCTCCCCAGCGTCCGAATCAGGGCCTGCGTGCTGGCCGGGCCGGCTGGGATCTGCCAGTGGCAGGCAGCTGACTCGCGCTCGGCTTCTCCTCTTCCCACACGGGCTCGGCTCAGAGCGACGGCAGCTGCAGAAGGGGGACCCGAGGGCCCCTGTCCACGGGGCTCAGTCGAGAGGACCCGCAGCCGGGTGGGAGCCCCTGGGCTGGCGTCGCTCTGGATGCGGGGGGCAATTTGGGGTTGAAAGGGGTTTCCAGTGGGGCTGGGTGATTTGTGGCTGGCGCTGATGGAGGGGGCTGTGCTAGGGGCTGGGAGGAGCTGGGGTGGTGTCAGTCCCCTATAGCTGGGGTGGGGGGGTAGCTCGGCCCTGCTGGGAAGGGAGGGAGAGCCTGTTCTCCTGCTGGGCTCGAGGAGCTGCGAACGGGCCCTGAGCCCTGTCCTGAGCGCGTTGCTGTTTCCCGTGCATGGGGAGCAGGCAGGCATTGCTGCTGGGCCATGGCTTCTCTCCTCCCGCCCCGTATACCCCGGGCAGCCTCCTCTCACTGGGCACGTGAGGCATGGGCTCCGTGTGCTGGGCTGCTGCGCAGGGAAAGGAGGGGGCTGTGGTTCTGGGTGAGAACTGCCCCCCCCCCGACCATCTCCCACTGGCTCCCCCCACCCCTGGCCCTCTCTGAAGTCTGTGCACAGGGGCCTGTCCTGGGGCACCTCCACTCCTTAGGGCTGAAGCCCAGCCCAGTCCTGGTCCTGACCCACGTCAAGGGCACGGGCCAGGCATGGGCTCTGGAAACCCCCAGTGTGCCCTGGTCAGTCCCCGCCCCCAGCTCAGTACTGGTGTCGCGGCCGCAGGGAGCGGTGGAGGAAGACAATAGGGCTGCACATGCAAAGTGTGTCAACCTCAGCTTCCCCTTTTCCTGGAGTTCGGGGGCGGATGGAGGCAGTGAAGCTCCCTCCCCACGTCCTTAGCCCACAGCCAGCTTGCAGGGCCCTGGGAGCCTGAAAAGCCCCACCCTCCTCTGCCTAGTCTGTTCCTGGTGGCCAGCTGAGGCCCGGTGCGCCCAGGCCATGCGGGAGGCTGCCCCCTCCCCAGTCTGGTCAATCCAGAGTCCCTGGCACTGGTGTTACATTCACTGCCCCCTGCCTGTGTGATCCTCGTGCTGCCGGGTTCAGCCCTGAGCAGCCGCTGCACTGGGGCCCTGGAGGTTTGGGGAGCTGGGCGGGGGCTGGATGGCATTGTGGGCGCTCAGGAAGGCACAAGAGGCAGATTTGGTACCCAGGAGGCAGCTGTCTCTCCTCCTTCCTCCTGTTGGGCAGGGGCAGAGGCCTCAGCGGCTGAACTCTGCGCTCCCCATCCCAGGATCTGCCACACATCCAGCAGGGGGGCGGGGCTGCCTCAGTTTGGCTGGGGGCTGAGCAGTTCTGCACTGATCACATCATTAGGGTTCAGAGTCAACGCCCTGCTGGAAGGAATGGAGGGGTACCGGGGCTGGGTTGCAAGGCTCCCTCCCTGGCTGGGAGGGCTGGCCAGGCACATTCTGGGCCAGAGCTCTGCTCTAGATTTACCCGGCTACTCAATCCCATCCTGCCCAGCGCTTGCCTCCAGGCTGCACACGAGGCCTGATCCCCTGTAGGGGGAGGTCTGAGTGACCCTGTCTCGCCCTCTCCCGTCCCTGTCCCATCCTGTATGATCCCCACTGCTAGGCACCGAAACGTCCCTCCCAGACTCCCTTGTGCCGGGAGGCAGCTGCTGCTCTTGCGGTTCAGTGCAGAGCCACGCGACCGGTGCCGTGCAGTGGGGCCAGGGAGCTCTGCCGCCGCTGTGCCCAGGAGCGGGCAGGGTGGAGGAGAGAGCCTCTGGGCAGGGCTGGTGGGACAGTTCTGTGGGCTCCGGGGTGGGGGCCCTCTCCAGGCAGCGGCTGATGCTGGGGTGCGACTGTCCATCACCCCTTAGCCTGTGCTGTGTGTGGCTTGAGGCCGGGCCCTGGGGAACTGTGAGACCAGAGCTCCAGGGCTGAGCAGAGCGCTTGGAGCCTGACTTCCCCGCCTGGACGCCGCTTCCCTTGTCCCTTTGCGACTGTGGCAGCTCACAGTGGAGAAGCTGGTTCCCCAAACGCTCGCCCTGCCTTGCAAATTCCCGCTCTAGAGAGCAGCCAGCCCTGGTCCTGCGCGCGGCGCTGGCCACACGCCAGGGAGTGGCCCCCCCCCCTCCCGAGGCAAGACGTTCATTTCCTGTGCATTACTAGCCGAGGCAGGGCGGAGCAGCGGGGCTGGCTGGAGGAGTGCAGACGGCAGGGGCCGGGAAGGGGTTAAGCAGGTCGGAGCAGCCTGGCCCCTCGCCCCTGTGCTGACAGCCCTGGTGTTTCCGCAGCCTCGTGCAGGCTCAGGGCTGCCTGGACCGTGGTTTCCTCTCCTCTCCGGGAAGCCTGGGGCCAAGGCGCCCTGGCTGGCGCAGGCAGGACTCCCGTAATGGCTCCTTTCAGCAGCAGGCTGCGGCCAGCTCACAGCGCTGAATCGGGCCAGGCTGGCCCGCTGGAGTAGGCCCACCTGGAGCTGCGGGCCGTGCCCTCTGGTCTCCTGCTGCTCTGCGGGCCATGGAGGAGGAAGAGGAGGCCATAGGGTATCTGGACAAAATCCTGGAGGATGAAGAGGATTCAGAGCCAGGCACCCCCACCAGCCCAGGCCTGGGGTCTCCCTTCCTGGCCTCCGAGAAGGTGGGCACACATCCGCCTGAGGAGGAGGGGGGCACTGGGCTGGGCTGGGGGGGGCGTGTGTCTGGAGTCCTCCTCAGTGCCAGCTGTGTGTCATCTGCGCCTGTGGGTGGCGCCGGGGGCTCGTGGCACCTCTGTGGTGGGCGCTCGGCTCCGTAGCATTGAGCCCTAGCCTGGGGAGCTGCCCCAGTCACTGGGGTGTAGGTTGGGGGCAGAGGCAGTGAAGTATCCTCCTCTAATAGGGCCGTGGCGCCTGCCCCTCTGTCTCCTGCCGTCCCTGCCATGGCGGGGAGGAGGAGCACCTCCCAGTGCAGGAGCTTTCAGCGCACAAGCCGGGCAGAGCAGTGAGGTGTGTCTGGTGCTGAGGCTGGGGGGCAGGGCAGGGAGCCTGGGGGTGTCTGGTGCTGAGGCTGGGGGGCAGGGTGCCTGGGGGTGTCTGGTGCTGAGGGCAGGGAGCCTGGGGGTGCCTGGGGCCAAGGCTGGGGGGCAGGGCAGGGAGCCTGGGGGTGTCTGGTGCCGAGAGTGGAGGGCAGGGAGCCTGGGGGTGCCTGGGGCCGAGGATGGGGGGCAGGGCAGGGAGCCTGGCACAGTGACACCCATGCTCGTCCTGGCCTCCCTCGGAGGACAGCGATTAGGGCTCTGATGACTGGGGGAGGGGGGCAGATCCCATCCCTGGCTACAGGGCTGCCGTGCGGTACTAGCCCAGCCAAGCCCTGGTGCCAGTGGACCCGGCAGCCCCTCCCCTTGGCGGGGTGCGTTGGACGGGGCAAAGGGCCTGCAGCCTTGGCCTCTGTGGACGTGGGGCTGGGGCTGGGCGCTGGCTGAGGAGCTGGGGGTCTCTACGTATCCGGGTGGTAGTGTCTCCTCTTGCTGCCTGCTCCGGAAGGGCACTGAGCCAGCTCCTGCTCTGAGCCCCTGACTCTGCCATGGATGCACTGTGGCCTGGGGAATGTCCCCAGTGCTGGCTGCTGCCCTCGGTAAAGCAGGGCCAGAGCTGTTGGTCCCAGGGCCGGGGGCTCGCAGGCCCTGGACCTCCCTACGGAGCGGGGGCAGCCACCGCTCGCCATGCCACTTCTCCTCTGTCCTTCCTGTGCCCCCGAGGGGATGGCAGGGCCCAGTGCTCCAGGCCCTGCCTCCCTGGGCGGTCTGTTGGAGGTAGTGCCCTGGCCAGGCTTCCCATACAGGCTTCGTGGGGCAGGGCCTGTGCCGGTGCTGGAGCCCAGAGTCGAGGCTGGCACTTGCCTGCTCAGCCCTGGCATGGGCAGCGGGGCTGGCAGGCAGCCGAGCGGGGCTGGGGCTGCCCCGGAGAAGCAGGAAAGCCTGTGACTAATCAGTGGCTAAAAACCCACAAGAAACGGCTCTGGCCTCAGCCGGCTCTTGCCTTAAAGGCCCAGGGCTTGTCTGGGGCAGGGAGGGGCTGGGGGCGCTGGGCCAGGCAGGTGCAATGGGGCTTGCCCAGCTGGGAGACAGGCCTGGAAGAGGTGCCTGGCAGTGATCCAGGCCCATCCATTGGGGACTGATAATTTCTCCCCCTTCCCCCCCCCCCCCCCCGGGAGCTGGGTCACCCCGGCCGGAGGGAGCAGAGGGTGCTGCGTGGGGGGGGAGGAGTATCTGGCTATCAGCAAACGGAGCTTCCCCCTCACCAGCAGGGCAGCGAGGCTTGTGGCCCCCACCTCACAGAGCAGGGGAGCTGCCCTCCCCCATGGCCGGGGAGACGGTGTCAGGCCTGGGCCCTCTGAGGCGGGTTAGCGCTTCCTGCCCGTGGCTTCCAGTGGTGCCAGCCACGTCCTGTGGGTGTCACGACAGCAGCCGCTGGTGCCAGCCTGGGGCGGGGGGGCCCTGGTCCCCTCCATGGGCCCCTCTGCCTGCAGGGGAGTGACGGCTGAGGCAGGACAGCCTGGGAGTGGGCAAGCTGGCTCCTTGGTGCTCCTCTGGCACCAGGCTCTGCCATGCACCCCCCAGCCATGCCAGCCTTCCTGGTCCCGGCTGGGAGCCGCCGGCTGCACGGGAGCACCCCGAAGGCCGAACTCCTACGCGGCTGCTTCAGTGGGGCGCCTGCAGGGCACTGAATGGTGCCGAATGCTGGATCCAGCCGGGGGGGGGGGGGGGGAGTGGGGTGTCGCTGTCTCCTCACAGGCTGAGCTCAGGAAATCGCCAGTGTTGCAAACCCTCCAGCACCCTCCAGAGCAGCCCCTGCAGCAGCCCTGAGCCTGCCTCACACTGGGGCTAGACTATGTGCTGCAGGCCCCTCCCCACCCTCTGCAGAGGGGCAAAGAGCTGGGGGGCCCTGCGGATCTCTACGCATGTGGCATGCGGGGTAGGGAGCTGCTGACGGCAGGGCCGGGCTGAGATGCAGCCGCTTCTGCTTTGCATGTGGCTATGCACGGCATCGCTGCCAATCCAGATCAGACTGGTCCCACTGCCCCCCCGCGTTCGGCCGGGACACCAGGGTTAGTGCCTGGGAGCTGGTGGGAGGCTCCTCGGACTCTTCCCGCACAGGGTCTCGCCTGGAAAGTGGCACCTGTGGGGGCCCTGGCTTCATGCTGACAGGTGTGAACTGCACCGAGCCCCTGAGAAATCACTTGCCCAGCCTGGCTCTGCGTGGCCAGGGCAGCCCCAGGGCCCCCTTGGAGCCCGTGGGGGGGTGCCCTGCTCAGGCTCAGAGGCCTGGGGGGAGCCGGATCCTGGCTGAGGAGGCCGTGAGAGCGAGGCAGAGGGCGCTGGCCTGGGTGGAGCGTGGGGTGGGGGTGTGATGGAGGGCTGCCATGGGGACACTGCTGGGCGCTGTCTCACTCCTCCCGTGTATGGGCACAAACGGCCAGTTCTGTGTGTTCCCCTCCTTGCTGGCCTTTGCCATTTGCCCTGTTCAGTCCTGGGCCAACCAGGAGGATCCCGATGCCCAGAGAGCCCTCTGGGCATGGCCCCGGCCCACCCCTCACCGCCCCAGGCTGGGAGGCTCCAGCCACGGATAAGGACATGGTAGCTGCTGGCTTTTGCCTCAGGTTCCTGGTCTGGTGCTGTCCCCAGGGCCTGGGGGCACGCAGGGCTGCTGAAGCCGGGAGGCTGGCCACCAGAAGCTGCCCTGGGGTAGCCCGGCTCCTGTGTTGAGAGGCACTCCCACCCCTCGGCCAGTGGACCGGGCACAGGGCGAGTGCGGGGGGTGGGAAGAGGACGGGAGCCCAGCTGGAACGCTGGCCCGGGCGTCAGCGGAGGGAGCCCGGGGAAGGGAGAGGGTGGTGCTGGTACATGCCCAAGGGGGGCAGGGCTCAGTGAGCCACTGGCAGCTGGCCCAGACCCGGCAATGAGCATTACATACCTGGCTGCTATGGGCCTCGCCCTGTGAGAGGCCTGTGGGGGAGACCGCAGGAGCCCCGGCAACGGAGCTGGGACCCTGCCAGCTGGGGAGGAGGGAGGGCAGCAAAGCCAGCTCTGCCCAGGGCTTCCCACCCCGCCCAAGGCTGACGCTGCTCCGCTGGCACCAGGCTCTGCCAGGCACCTCCCTGGCCATGCCAGCCTCCCTCCCTCTGGAGAGCCCCTCCCCTGGGAGCAGATCCTGGGGGTTCCCCTTGCAGCGCCTAGATCCTGACGTCCCTTGTTGTCATGCAGGGCGAGCGGGATGCCGGGAAGGGGCTGGAGATGCGGAAGTTGGTGCTCTCGGGCTTCCTGGCCAGTGAGGAGATCTACATCAACCAGCTGGAGGCGCTGCTGCTGGTGAGTACGGCCCAGCGGGCGCCCGGCCCCTCTGCCAGGGCTAGTCCCCGGCACTGAGCCCTGTGCTTCCGGGCACGAGGCCATGCCCTCCCGGGGTCTCTCCCTGTCCCCCTCAAGCAGTGCCGGGCTCCCCTCTCCCCGGCCGCAGCAGGTTCTGCAGGCGGGAATCCCTAGGGGAAGCAGGCATTAGGCTGGCTGGAGACCTGCCCCCAGCTCCCTTCAGAACAGGGAGCATCCCGGCTGGGGGATGCGTCTCTAACGTTAGCCCCACTCGCAATGGGAGCCAGCCCGGGCAGCCTGTCCCGCCCCTCGTGGGCAGCAGGGTGGGCCGCTGGGGGTGCCGCTGCCTCGGGGGTGGGGAACCAGAGTCCCAGCAGCAGCACAAGGTGGAGAAGGAAGAGTCCCTCCGAGGCTGGGGTGGGTGTGGGTCTCTGTCCCCTCCTGGCTGCTGGGGTCAGAGCTGCTAATGCAAACGCGTCCTGCCCGCCCCCGTGCCAGGGACCGGGACGCCTGGCCAGGCATGTAACTCCTGCGTCTGGGGGATGGGGGCTGACCCATAGGTGCCCGTTCCCCACCGCCCCCTGCAGGGCGAGGGCTGACGTACGCTGGGGCACGTCTTCGTGGGCAGCCAGACGTCTCTCCACGTCGCACCCTGTGCCAGGCCTGGCCGTCCCTTTCCTGGGCCCTCCTGCACCTCCTGGTGGCACTGCCCTGGCACCCGGTCCTTCCTCTGTGAGCCCGCCGCCCTCGTGTTGCGCAATGCACAGGGCTGGCAGGGTCCCGCCTTCCCCTTCCTGGTGGAATAGGGAAGTCTGTGCGGACACGCAAACCGAAACTGCCGTCTGCAGCCCCTGCACGGCACGGCGCAGGCAGCGCCCCAGCGCCGGAGCGGGGGACTCGAGCCCCCTTCTCCTGCTCCCAGCCGTGTCCACACCAGCCTTGGCTAGAAAGGGGCCCTGCAGATCTGTGAGAGGAGGGGTGGCTGGATCCTGACCCAACATCCCCTGGTAGCCCAGCCCTGGACTCCCCCCACCGAATCTGCCGGTGCCCCTCACTCCCGACCTGCAGCCCCCCTTGCTGTTCCAGCCCGAGGAGTTTCCTGCTCTGAGATTGCCCATTGCGTGGCTGTTCCCCCATCCCAGGGAACATGGGGCTTGACCCTGGCAAGCTCCTCACCCAGCTTGACCCAAACTTGCAGGCAAGTGCCAGAACTGAACATTGACCCCTTGTTTCCCACAGGGGGCGGCCTCCCAGCATGCAACACCCCAGCTGGAGCAGGCTGCGCTGCATGCTGGGACCTGTAGTTCCCAGGGGCTGCCCCCATCCCGCCATGAGAAGGACGGCTCTCAGCTGTCCCACGTCATGCCAGTCAGGGGGCCCTTGAGCTCCTGTCTGTGGCTTTGCTCCGGCCCCCTTGGCAGGCACCGAGCCTGGCCTGTCTCTCTGGCAGGTTCCTGCTCTAATGCTGGCTTCCCCTGCTCGCCGCAGCCCATGAAGCCGCTGAAGGCCACGGCCACCACCTCCCAGCCTGTCCTCACCATCCAGCAGATCGAGACCATCTTCTACAAGATCCAGGACATCTACGAGATCCACAAGGAGTTCTACGACAGCCTCTGCCCCAAGGTGCAGCAGTGGGACAGCAAGGTCACCCTGGGGCACCTCTTCCAGAAGCTGGTAAGCTCTGCTCCCCTGCAGGTGGCTGGGCAGGGCTGGGATCTAGGGCGTGGGCAGGGCTTGTCTTCTAGCTCCTCGCCCATAGAGACCCTGCCCAGAGAAGGGAGGGATTGAGCTGAGTCCAGGGTGTTCTTCCCAGATGCGAGCCTAGGCAGAGCTCTGTGTGGGGCAGCCCTGGGGTGGGCTGGCTGGGGGTGGCCCAGGGGGCTGCAGGCCCCACGCAGTGTGCAGTCTCCCCTCCCGCTCACTGTTCCCTGGTGCCGGGGAGCCGAGTGGGGCTGTGGGCTCTGGCTGGGCCGTCCCAGCGCACTTTGGAAGAACAGGGAGCAGGCTTTGGGAGTCTCTGGAGCAGGAGCAGGTGGCTGCAAACCCCTCTGGGTGGGGGTCTGGGCCCCGCTGAGCCAGGTGGCTGTTGCGACAGCTCACCCCAGGTTGGGCCATGCGCAGGATGCAGTCGCTGCTCTGATCCCAAGCGGGCTCGCACCCTGGGTGTGCTCGGCTAGCAGGCCCGCCGAGCGATGGCTTGGGACACTCTCCCTCTGGTCTGTCTCCTTCCAGCACCCCGGTGATGGGCAAAGCCCCCTGAGCTTGGAGATGAGCAGGGCTGGGTTATGGCAATCCAGGCTCCTTGTGGCTCCACCCCTCGTTTGGCACCGCACAGAGCCCATGTCCAGAGAACAACAGGTCTCCTTGGTTCCCCGGGAGGGGGGGGGGGGCGGAGTGGGCACTGGACCCTCTCCTGTCACACGGAGCCTCGGTCAGGAGCTGGTGGGGGTCCCAGGCCAGTGGAGTTTGGAGTTACCAGCATTGCTGTGTCGGTTACACTGGCAGCGGGGGAGTACTTCCCTCTTCAGAGCTGGTGGTGCAGGCTCTCTGCAGACTCAGGCAGGTGTCGCTGTGTCAGTTACACGGGACTCACGGGTCCCGCCTTACTTCCTGACTGCAAAGGGCTAGGAACTGATTTCTCTGCTTGCTGAGAGGCCTGGCTTCCGGAGCTGGGGCCTGGGAAGCTGTGCCTTAATCTGCTCTGACTGGCTGCTGCTAGGTAGCTGGCACGGCTGTGTGGTGGGAGGGCTGCCGGGCCCTGGCACAGGGGGAGGGCTGTGCAGAGGCTCCTGGGAAGCAGCCGTAGCTCAGGGGCTGATTGCTCCAGGTTCTCCTGTTTGCTTTGTAGGTTCACGCAGCAGCGAGCGCCTGTTCTCAGGCTGGCAGGTGCGCCAGGGGTTGGTTTGTTAGTGGCTGTGCTGAGAAAGCTCCCTTCTACCTGGGCCCGCTGGGCCCCGTCCCGTGGGGAGCCCCCTGTACCAGCTGCTGTGGGGAGGGGCTGGGAGAGGCTGGGGGCCGTGCTTGGCAGCCGGTGGCATGTCTGTGGGCAGTGGGGATGACACTCACCCTGCTGCTGCCCGAGTCCATCTGCTGTGCTCCAGACCAGGCCTGAGGCCTGCCCCACTGTCCTCCCCAAGCCTCCAACTCTGGCTGGCTCCTGGCAATCGGCTCTCGCCCAGCACTGCCTGGGCACCTCCCAGGTCCCTGTGCCCACAGCAGGGGCTGGTGGGCGTGAGTGTCTCCTGCAGGCTCCTCTGGGGGCCCCGGGAGTCAGTGGCCTCCCCAAAGCAGCCAGGCTGGGGAGAGGAGCAGCCTAGGGAGGGGTAGCCGGGCACACATGGAGCCTGCTGCTTCTGCCCACCCCAGCCGGCCAGGCCGCACCTGGGGTCCTGTTAGAGCGCCCGGCTGGGCGCCCCTTCTCCCCGCCCAGGGCAGCGTGCTGGGTGTCGGGGCCAGGAGGAGCTCGCCCGCCCCAGCTGGGCAGGCATGTGAGAGGGGCCAGCCGAGCGTCCTGCCCGTTAACCAGCGCTGCCTGCTCAGGTTGCTATGGAAACTGCTGAAGACCAAGTTCAGAGGAGACGGCCCCATCCCAGGCGCGTCCTGCCAGGTCTTGTGGGTAATTCCCCTCCTCCGCTCGCCCCCAGGCCAGCCAGCTGGGCGTGTATAAAGCCTTCGTGGATAACTACAAGGTCGCGCTGGAGACCGCGGAGAAATGCAGTCAGAGCAACAACCAGTTCCAGAAGATCTCGGAGGTGAGCGGGGCGGGGCTCCCCGGCCCCGGGGGGGGGTTGCTGGCAGCCTCTGGCGCAGCGCCCGGCCCCGCTTGCTGGGTGGCGGCGTGGTGCAGGGCTCGCGCGGCACCCAACGGCTCCCAGGGGCAGGACCCAGCCGTGAGCAGAGCAAGGGGCAAGGATGGAGCATGTGCCCTGCAGGTAGGGTGACCACGTGTCCCAACTTGATAGGGACAGTCCCGAAATTTGGGGCTTTGTCTCATATGGGCGCCTATTACCCCCCCCAATCCCTCAACCCTGTCCCGATTTTTCACACTTGCTGTTTGGTCACCCTACCTGCAGGCTCTGGGCAGAGAGCTCCGCGGGGGTCAGGTTGGAGTCCCTCCCCTGCCCGCTGGGTTGGGGAGCTCACTGGCCCACGCGTGCAGAGAACTGACTGGCTCAGTGGCATGAGGCACCCACTGCCATAGCAACAGCTTGCGGGCACTCGGGCAGGTGTCCCTGGAGAGCAGCTCCCTGGGCCAATGCCAGGCCGCACACGGCAACGTCTGGGCCCGCTGGGCATTCTCGGGGCATAGCGACGGGCCTGAGCTGCTCCCAGCCTGAGCTTTGGGGTTGGGGGCTCCCTCCTGCAGCCCCTCGGAGCTCTGAATGGGGGACGAGCTCTCCCTTGTCTGGGCCGGCTCTGCACTCTGCTGGGGCCATCCTTGGAGGAGCTGGGCTGGCTCCAATGTCTGTTCCCAGCGCAGGTGCACTCCGGCTGGGGGTGGAGTGGTGGGAGCCTGTGGGCAACGGCCTTTCCCATTGCTGGGCTTCACTGAGACGTGGCTCGGACCCACTTGGTTCTGGCAGACCCGGCCCCCTGCCCGCCAAGCCTGGCGCAGTCGTGTGAGTGACCTGCCCACTCCCCCGCAGCACTTGCCAGCGGATGTGGTGCCCCCTCCGTGTCTCATGCGAATGGCAGACCCTGGCAGTGTCCCGACCTGCCGAGTCCTGGCTCCCTGTGCTCCCGGAGGCTGGGCAGGGCGCAGGGCTGTTCCTTGCTGTGTCCGGGCCGTAGGGCTCAGGTCTTGGCTGATAGATCCAGGCCCTCCAGCTCCTGGCTAGGAGGTGTGATTTCCAGTGTCGCTCCCAGTGTGGAACTGGATTTGAACCCTGAACTCCTCCTGCACGGGGCAGGACTGGGCCGCTGCAGTGCATTCTGGGGGAGTCTTTCATTATTTCCTCTGGCACTCGCTGTCTCACCCTGGGGTGCATCGTGCATGTACTTGGGGTGCAGCGGGACCCCCATGCAGGGTGGGGAGCAGCCCTGCTCCCGCTGTTCCCCCTCTGCCTTGGCCTTCCCTGGAGCTACAGCGGCGCTGGGGGCCCGGCTGACCTGGGCCAGCGCTGGCTACCACTTGAGGGATCTGGCTCTGTTGTAGCATCCAGCAGCGCGGGGCCGGAGCAGGAGCTGCCCTGGGGGCACCTCTGGCCTGCATGTGCCTGAGCCCGAGGTGGTTGGCAGGGGGTTCCGTTGTGCCCCAGAGCAGAGGCAGCTGGACCAGGCACCTACCCAGAACCCCGGCCCTGCAAGTCCCCATCCTCCCAGGCTGCTGCTCCAAGCCTCCTAACGAGCCTCTCTCCCGTGGGCAGGAGCTGAAAGTGAAGGGCCCCAAGGACTCCAAGGAGAACCACACCTCTGTCACCATGGAAGGTACGTGCATGCGTTGTGGGGAGGGGGCTCTCCGTCTTTGTCTGCGGCCCTGAACGCATGCATTATTGATCCGCTCGCACGCGGGAGCGGAAAGCCCTTTGTGTGCCCGTGCGCGGCGCCGGTGCTCCCCTCGTTAGGATGCTAGCGTCGTCTGGCAGCCCCCCGCCCCCTCCCCTCCCCCTGCTTCGCTGAGGTGCTGATGCCGGGCTGCAGCCGGGCTGAGCTGCCGAGGGGAGGCAGGGAGCCGGTCACAATGGCCGTGCGGAGCCGGGGCTGCCATGGAGATCCTCCTCATTGTCCGGCTCTGCTGTAACTGCACCTATGGTGAGTCGGGGCGTGGGGCAGAGCCGCTGGGGGCGCCGTGACTCCGAGGGGGAATTTGGCCTGGCTTCTGCAGGGTTCCGCCCACCTTGGACAGACAGGCAGCCCGGTCGGGGGTGTTCTCGGCGCGTGTCGCCCCTGGGGATCTGTGCTGGGGGGTTTCTCCCTCTGGCGCCGTGCTCTGCTGCCTGAAGTTGGTAGTTTCTTTGTTCTGGGCGGTGAAGGGCCGCGTTGATTGTGCTCCACCAGGGCACGTGCAGCCTTGTTCCCGGGAGCGGCAGCAGCTAGGGGAGGGGAGGATGGGGTGCACCTGGGGGTGTCGGGGAGAAGCCAGAACCCCTCGGTCAGGCGTGTGAAATCATCACTGAGCCCAAGGGGCTGGCGAGGTGGAGGGCAGAGGGAAGGAGTTGGGGAGGGTCCCATGGCGCCCTGGCACAGCGGGGTGGGTCTGTGCCAGGCTGGGCAGGTCCCATTGTCTTGGCTTGGGCTGTCCCAGCCAGCATGTGCTCATGAAACGCTCAGTGAACGTCTGACCTTCGCGTGGGGCTAGTGCCGAGCGGGGCTGGCAGTGGGGGCTCTGAGTCCGGGGGGGCGTGGTACCTGTCCCACTCCCCAGTGCCTGCTCCTGGTTGGGATCTGGCTCCTGCCTGGCCTGGTGCTCTTTTCTTTTGGTGGTGGACACAGTACACACCCCTCCCTGATCACCTCCAATGGAGGGGCTGCCTCACCGTGACAACAGGCGGGTCCATTGTTGCTGCTGAGCTGCGGGAGGCTGGGAGGGGAGCGGCTGGGCCAGCGGGGGCTTTAATGTGCCAGCCCTGGGCTCGGCATGTTGCGAGTCCAGGGGAGACGAGCCGCTCGCCCCCAGCTCTTAGCCCCCATTTCCCCCAGCCAGTGGGTGCCATGGGGGGGGGAGGGGGCGCCTCGCTGCCTGTGTGCATTACATCTTCCCCACACCCCACTGTGCTTGGGCTTCCTGCTGTTGGAGAGGTGGGGGCACAGCTGCCTGGGAGGGCCAGCACCTCATTACACCTCCCTCTGCAGAGGTCACGCTCACCTGGCGTGGAGTCCTTGTCCCAGGGCCGGGAGCAGCCCCAGCCCCGAGCCCCCCAGCCCTGCTGGCCAGTCAGGTGTCCACGTCCTAGTGCCTCAGGAAAGGGGAGCAGGTTTCCTTCTCCTCGGGCAGCTCCGAGCGTGTTCTCCACGTGCTCTGGGCCGGGGGAAGTGGGTTGTGGGGAAGGGAGAATGCAGTTGCATCTGCTCAGGGTATAAATAGACTGGGGAGTCATGCAAGTCACCTGCCGGGCTGTGCTGGGAAGGGGCCGGGAGGGGTTTGTGGGAGTTGCGTGCGCACATCCCTTCTAAGAGTGAAATGCACAAGGGCTTGGAGCCCTCCAGGGCCCTCACATGGTGTGGGGAGGATCAGGCTCTTGAGAGGCTCTCCAGTGAACGCTGAGCCCCAAGGGGGTGTGCAGGTTGCAGGGGCAGGTCCCCGCCTCCCCCTTAGGGGTTGGGTCGTAACTCAGGGGCAGCAGCTGCCTGCACCGTCCCATTCTGTCCGGAAACGGCTGAGGTCCCAGTGCAACCAGCCACGTCCTGGCTCGTGGGAGCAGTGCACAGAGCTCTCCTGTTCCCACGAGCCAGCACGCCACTGGTAACAGCGGGAACTCTGCCAGGTCGGTCAGTTCCCCCCCTGGTTCCAGTGGGTCTCGGGGAGGGAACCGGAGTGGCTGGTGCGGGAGCTCTGGGGCCAGTGCGGTAACCGGGTGAAAGGACCTGGAACTCCCAGAGGTGGTGTGGATTTGGGGCCATAGAGTGCCCGGGGCAGCACGTCTCTGGGTGGTTTCTCAGCTCCAGGGAGAACACGACTGTTGTGAAAAAGGCCCAGGTTCCCCTGGCTGAGTTTGGCAGCCAGACCAGTCCAAGGCTTGCTCTGTGCTCGGGACGTGGCTGGCACGGCTCCGTGGGTTCGGGGGCGGCGGGGCTGAGCTGGGACAAGGTCTGCATGTGGAGAGCGAAGCGGGCTGAAAAAGGGGAACCTGACGCGGCTGTGCCACTGGCCAAGTGGGAGAAGCGAGAACGGGAAGCAGGCTGGGCTCTCACAGCGCCTAGCCCTGGTGGTGGCGTTCCCTGGTAATACAGGCAAAGCCAGCGTGGGTACCCTCCCAGTCCCTTGCTGCAGCCCCTGGCACGGGGTGGAGTGACACAGCAGGGGCTGCGGGGTCAGCACTGAGGTGCGCTGGCAGATCAGCGTGCGGAAAGCTCACGGCCCTGGGCTGAGCTGTGTCTGATTCGAGCTTCCCACAGATCCCAGGCCCCGCACCACGTTCCCAGCCGGTGGCACCGGGAATTCCGGCCTGCCAGGGAATCAAAACTATGTGGGGCACAGAGTGCCGCCTGGCCCCTGGGACCCACGCGGAGACTGAACCCATCTGTGGGTGTGCTGCAGACACGCGTGGCCGTCTGAGCAAGGCACCGGGGTGGGCTGTGACTGGCTGGGCTGGGGGCTCGGCAGAGCTTGGAGCTGCTGATGGTTGGAGACCCCGTGTGTGGATGGGGAGGAGCTGTCCAGCGAGGGGCTGGGGTGGGGCTGAGCCAGGGGCAGCACCTTTCTGATGCTGGCACCTCTCCCCACAGCGCTGCTGTACAAGCCCATCGACCGTGTGACACGGAGCACCCTGGTACTGCATGTGAGTATGGCTCCGGCTCGCCCCTGCCACTTCCTGCCAGCCCCACCCACCGGGGTCCTGGCGTGGGGTCATGCCCTGGCAGCGGCAGGGGAACACACGCCAAGGCCCCCCTTGGCATCGCCCCAGCTCTCAGGTGGGCACCTGTGCCAGGCTGTGCTCGTGTCCTGCTTCCTCCACTGCCCCCATCCTTCCCTCCGTCCCTGCTGGGGGCACTGCCCGAGATGGGGGGGGGGGGGTCCTTGCACCCTGCGGGGGAGGGAGCAGGAAGCTGTGGCGGATTAACCCCTTGTGGCCTTGCTCCAAGCTCCTAATGCGGCCCTGCTTGCTGCTGGGTCTCTAGGCAGTGAGCTCTGGCTAGGGGCCCAGTGCGGCCCTAGCCGCTAACCCGCCGCGGGGGGGCTCACTGGCTCTGCCTTGGCTTGCTCACCGTCACCCCCTCCGTTCCAGGACCTTCTCAAACACACGCCGGCCGACCACCCCGACTACCCGCTGCTGCAGGATGCCCTCCGCATCTCCCAGAACTTCCTGTCCAGCATCAATGAGGACATCGACCCGCGGAGGACGGCAGTCACCACTCCGAAGGGGGAGGTGAGGCAGGGCTGCCGGGGGGAGCTGCCCTCACTCCCAGCTGGAACAGAGGCCGGCTGGGGGAGACGGGCGTGGCCCATGGAGGAGTGGGGAGATGTGCTTCCCCCCATGTGGAGGGGCAGCTGCACCATGGTATGCCGGGCTGTGAGCAGGGGCCCGATCCCCGAGCAGGGCCGCCCTCTGGGGCTGGGGCTTGAGGGACCAATTACTGGGGGAGGGGAGGCTGGGAGGGTTTTGCTACCCCCCCCCCTCCCCGGTGTGGTACAGGAACCCCTCTGGGACCCATTAAGGTGGTGACGTGGCTGGGGTGGGGGGGTTTCACCAGCTAATGGTATGATCCGTTAGCCCCCCCCACCTAGCCGTGCCCATTGGGGCCCTCAGTGTCTGGAGCGGGGGAGCCTTCCCACTGCAGCAATGGGGCTGGTTCCTGGCTTCAGCCTGCCCTTGCTGGATCTGGGCTGCCCTGCATCCCTGCCCTGCTGGGGAAATCCTGGGCTCTCAGCTGGCTCTTGGGAAGAGACCCTTCAGCTGCAGCCCATATCCGGGGTCCGGTGCTGCTCTTCTCTCTGGCCCGAGCCCAGCCAGCCCCCCAGGGCCCCTCCTTGGGGCTCCGTCTCTCTCCAGGCCAGCCGGGTTTTGTCTCAGACACACTAGACATGAGTGGTTGAAGCCAGGGCTGCTTCCTCCATGGAGCTCGGAGGCCTGGCTGCCCCTGTGTGCCGTGTGGGCTGAGGGCCCCGGCCCGCCCCGCTCACGGCTGGCCCGGCTCTCTCCTAGACGCGGCAGCTGGTGAAGGATGGCTTCCTGGTGGAGCTGTCTGAGGGCTCGCGGAAGCTGCGCCACGTCTTCCTCTTCACCGACGTCCTCCTCTGCGCCAAACTGAAGAAGACGGCGGTGGGGTAAGGCGGGCGCTGCCCTGGGCGGGGGGAGACTGCTGAGGAGGGGGCAGCACCCTCCGAGTGCCGGGGTGGCCCATGCTGTGCTGCCTGGAGCAGAGGCCGCGGGGCTGGGCCGAGGGGCTAGTCTGTGCCTGGACATGTCTGTCCTTCCCCCTGTGGGGAGGGGCATGGAGGTGGGAAATCTCTGGTGCTGGGTAGACCTGCCCGCAAGGGGCAGAGCCGTGCGAGCCGCAGGGAGCGGCTGGGTGGCCTGGGGCTCTGGGCACAGCAAGGTGCGCTGGGGTCGTGGGCTCAACCCGGGCCTGTCGCTGCAGGAAGCACCAGCAGTATGACTGCAAGTGGTACGTGCCGCTGGCCGACCTGGTGTTCCCGGCCCCCGAGGAGTCGGAGCCCTGCCCGCAGGTGCACACCATCCCGGACCACGAGCTGGAGGACATGAAGATGAAGATCTCAGCCATCAAGAGCGAGGTGCAGAAGGAGGTGAGCCGGGGGACTGGGCTCGCTGGTGTGCGGTGCTAGGGGGCTGCGCCTGTGCCCAGAGAGGGGAGCTCTTGTACCTACCTCTGCTCGGGGGGGGAGCTCCCCCCTGCTGAAGGGACCTGGCCAGTTCCCTAAGCTGAGAGCCAGTACCCTGTGCCCGGGGCAGGGCATGGGCCTGCTGTGCCCCATTGGCACCTCCCTGTCTCCTCCCCTGGCTGGCACTGGGGGAGGCAGAGGGACTCCTGTGTGGATTGTGGGTCCCGCTCGCTGCCTGGGGCGGCTCCGTCTGGCTCCCACCTTCTCGCTTTCCCCCCGCAGAAAGCCGGCAAGGGGCAGAGCCGAGCCATCGAGCGCCTCAAGAAGAAGATGTTTGAAAACGAGTTCTGGCTGCTCCTGAACTCCCCCACCATCCCCTTCCGCATCCACAACCGCAACGGGAAGGTAGGGGCCTGCCGGCCGCCCGGCTCACAGAGCCGCTGGTGGGGCTTGGGGAGGGTGGAGAGCTGGCCTGGCCAGGACTGTGCTCCCTCGGCCGGCCGCTGTGGGATGTGCCGCTCGTGCCCGGTCCCTCTGCCCTGCAGACTGCCATCCTCGCAGGCACTTCCCTCCCTCGGTGGGAGTGGGGTGTCCGTGCGGGGCCTGGGCTCTGCCCTTGGGTGCTGAGCGGGGCGATGCACGCTGACCACACCGGGCAGCGTCTCTTGCGCTCCCCTCTGGCTGGCCAAGCTGCTCTGTGCAGGCTGGGATCTCTCCCTGCCATGGCCGGTCTGGGGATGCCCGGTACCTCCTGTGGCACCGGGGGCCTTGGCTTGCTCAGTCGGTCCCAGTCCAGGCAGCTGCCCTGATGCCGTCCTGTCCCTTTCAGAGCTACCTGTTCCTGCTCTCCTCGGACTACGAGCGGTCGGAGTGGAGGGAGGCCATCCAGAAGCTGCAGAAGAAGGGTGAGGCCCTGCGGGAGGAGCCTGTCTCTGAGGGCTCCCTGGGGGCGTCCTTGGGGCTCGGGCTCGCTGCTGTGAAGCCATTCCTGCCAGGGGTCCAGGCATGCCGCCTCCCTGTAGCAGTGTGGGGCCCCACCGTGCCCGTGGCCTTTCCGGGCTGCCCTTCGGGAGGTCCCGCGGCGCATGCAGCCAGCGGCAGCGCATGGGAACCCCTGGCCGCGGCCACTCACCACCCCCTCTGTGCTCCCACAGACCTCCAGGCCTTCGTGCTGAGCTCGGTGGAGCTGCAGGTGCTCACGGGGTCCTGCTTCAAACTGCGCACCGTCCACAACATCCCCGTCACCAGCAACAAGGACGGTGAGTGGCTCAGGCCAGCACGCTGCAGGGCTGGCTCTGCTCCCCCACAGAGCGTGCCAGAGCGCACGCCGTAAATCCCCTAGGGGCAGGCGCGTGGGGCCAGCTCCCGCTCCTGCCTGCTGGTGTCAGCTCAGCTCCGAGCCAAGATCCCCCAGGTAGGGGGATAAGTGCCCAGCCATGCACTGGGGGGCAGGACTCCTGGGTTCTGTGGCAGGTCCTGCTGGGCCTCGGGGTAACAGTCTCTGCCTCCTGGGCGAGGCTGGGCGGCTCAGGGTCTGTAGAGCACCCAGGGCTCTGATGCCAGGGCTGTTCGCTCCCGCCCGGTGCGGCTGAGGCTCAGATGGTTGTGGAGTGTGTGCGCCACTAGGTGGCACTGTGAGAGCCAACCAGCTGGCCTGGCTTGGGACAGCCTTGCTGGGCAAGAGCCCCCATGGCACCATGTGCCCGTCCGGCAGGGAGGGGTGCTAACCTGGGGGCTCAGGCAGCCGGGCGGGCACGGTGACCCCCTCCCTTGCACACCGGCTCGGAGAGCCCTGACACCCCACCTGGAATCCCCTCTCATGGCCACAGGGGTCGCTGCTGCGCAGTGTGAGTATCTGATCTCCTACCCCCCCCGCGAGAGCACGAGGCGAAGCTGGTCTCTGCTGTCCGTGGCAGAGATCCGGGCACAGGGCGGCTGTCCCGTCTGCAGGTCTCTCGCTGGGTAGGTTTGACTGGTGATGCTGGGAAGCCAGTTCCAGAGGTGCCCAGTGACTGAACCCTGGGCATCCCGGCTGGGACAGGTGCGGTGGGCTGCCCTCCGGCGGGACGCCGCTCGCTGCCGGGATGGGAGTAGCTGGCATTGCATTACCCTGGCAGCGAACGTGCCCTGTACACACCCCTCACTCCTGACCTGCAACCCCCTGCTGGGCCGTGGGGCTAGGGAGGTGAGTGAAGGCTGAGATGCTGCCCTGGTTTGTGAGCCCGGCACCTCAGCTCGACTGCAGAGGTGAAAGGCTGGGGCTGGGGCTCCCGGTGCCCGGCCGGCAATGGGCCCAGACTATGGGCCTGCCAGGGCTGTGAGCCCTAACGTACCCTTGTGCTTCTCTCTGCCGCAGATGACGAATCCCCGGGACTCTACGGCTTCCTGCATGTGATTGTCCACTCTGCCAAGGGATTCAAACAGTCTGCCAGTGAGTGCCAGCTCTGTGCTGCTGGGGCTTGGCTGTGAGCGGGGCCTAGCCCCCAGCCCTGGGGCCCTGCTGTGCCCACCCAGGGGTGCAGAGCCCTGCTGGAGAGGGGAGAGACCCCTCCTGCTGGGGGGTGGGTTGCCTGCCCTCCCTGCGTTCATGATGGCCTCAGCCTGGGGGTGCCCATCCGTCAGGACAATCGGGCCCTGGCTGGGGAAGGACTGTGGGCTGGGGACTCTGCCAAGGGCCCATATGAGCCGGGCATGAATCCCTAGAGCCCCCTGACTCGTCTCCTCTCCCCAGACCTCTACTGCACGCTGGAAGTGGACTCCTTCGGGTACTTTGTCAGCAAAGCAAAGACCAGGGTTTTCCGGGACACGACAGAGCCCCAGTGGAACGAGGTGAGTTTGCTGCTAGGGGACTGAGGGGATCATGCTAGAGCCAGGGAACAGACAGCACCCCCGTTCCAGCTCTAGGCTGCCACCCGCTGCTCCGCTGGTGCCCCTCAATCCAACCTGTAGCCCTGCCCCTGCTAGTCGAGTCCGGGCTTTCCTCTCCTCCCCCGGGTCTCTCTTGAACCCAGGGCCCGGCCGGTGCAGCATGAGGCTGAAGCGCCGTGCGCTCAGAGCCCAGGCGCTAGTGCCCGCCCCTGCTGGGCGTGGCTCAGGGCTGCTCTCTGCCCCTGGCATGGGCTCAGCCGCGTCCCTCTGGCTCCCCAGGAGTTCGAGATCGAGCTGGAGGGCTCACAATCGCTGCGCATCCTGTGCTACGAGAAGTGCTACGACAAGACCAAGCTCAACAAGGACAACAACGAGATTGTGGATAAGATCATGGGCAAGGGGCAGGTCCAGGTAAGGCTGCGGGAGGCTTCGGGGGGGCTGGAGAGTCTGTGTCCCCCTGGCCTGGGCCCGGCCTGCCCGTGCCAGAGCAGCTCTCAGGGCTGTAATGAGCCTGATGCTTTTTCTCTGAGCGGCAGCCGCGTGAGCCTGGCCTCCCCTTGCCTGTCTGGGAATGGCCCGGCCGAGGGCCCGTGCCGCAGCCGGCTCAGTGCTGCCAGGCCTCCCCCGCGGGCGCTGTCGCTGGCAGAGCCCAGCAGACGGGGAACATCCAGCGGGTGGGTTTGTTTTTCTGTCTGGCGCGCCGCGGTTCTGTCGGATTCCGGCTCCGAAGCTGGCTGCCTGGCCGGCTGCGCTCGGGCGGTGGATGCCTGGGCTCAGGCTGAATGGAAGGTGTTCTGGGTGCCCGCCCTGGAGAGCCTGAGCCCTGTGGGGTTGAGGGGCGAAGCAGGACCAGGCTGGCGCAGAGATCTGGCCTGGCCAGGCCAGGCGGCTGTGGCAGGGCGGGGCGGGCTCTCCTTGTACTGGCGGGCTCTGTGGCAGCCTGGGCCCAGACCTGCTCTTGGCAAGCAAGTGTGCTGGGCTGTGAGGGCGGAAGGGGCCGGGAGTAGGAGAGGCCAGGCCGGCGGGGAAGCCGAGTTAGGTGGCTGGAGGGTGCTGGGTGACTCCCCGGGCTCGAATTGTTTCCTTCCTGTCTGACCCGGCTGTAACGATGCTCCTGGCAGGAGCTGGCTGTGCCACCTGTGGGCGCAGAGGAATGGGGGGCTGGCAGCTCCCCATGTGAGAGGGGACGCTCCCCATGGCGTCTGTTTGCTTCACGGAGTGTCCCCTGCCCCGTCACCTCTGTGTGCCCGGGGTGGATGCCAGCTCAGCGCACAGAGCTGAGAGCACCAGGGCGACTAGGCACTGGAGGGGGATGGCTGGTGGTCTCCAGGAGCTCCCTCCCCAATCTGCCCTCTCCCACCCCCCTGCAGCACGGCCCTGCTCCCTGGTGGGGCTGGTGTTGCTGCTGGCAGGTGAAGGGTCCAGCGGCGATGACAAGGCCCAGCTCTTGGCCGGGCCCTTGTCCGCAGACCTCGCCGGGGGAGGGCAGAGACTTGCTGCCTTTCTGCTGGGACCAGGGCTGAGCCTGCAGAGGTGGTCATGGTCCCACCCAGGGCCCCACCGTGTAATCCGTGCAGAGCTCAGCCCTTCCCGGCTCCGCTGCTGCCTTCAGTCACCAGTGCTGCTGTTATAGCAACCGGGGTTGCCAGGGCAACTGTCTCCTCTTGGTTGGGTAAGGAGGATGGGGGCTTTGCTGCATCCCCAGCACGTGCCCCTGGCTAGCACATGGGGGGGTGTCAGGAGCTGCAGGAAAGGGGGAGTGGCCAGTGTGCCCCCAGCTCTTCTGGGGTGCAGCTGAGGGTGCTGGCTTCAGTCCTGATGTAGGCTGTGTCCCGGTTACCATGGAGACTGTCTCCAGGTGTGATGCCAAGTGCTGGGCCCCCTGGCGAGGGGCCGGAGGCGCATTCAGGGAGGGGACCTTGACTGTGGGATCAGTGACCCCGCTGGCTGGCTGGAGCCGCGCCCTGGTTCCCTTCGGGTCGTGCCACAGCGCCCCTCTGCTCTTGTAAGAGCTGGGAGGTGGCGAGGGGGCTGGGTCCTAGGTCAGAGCAGTGGCCGGGACTGTAGTACCAGCGTGGAAAGCTCTGTCAGACCAACCCCTGCCAGGCAGCCCGCCCCACGTTAATCCCTCCAGTGCCGCTGCCCTGGTATCTGGGCACAGCCCATGGAGAAGCAACGGCACCAGTGAAGTTGCTGGAGGATGGCACTCCCCACGCAGGGTAACGGCTCTGCGGGGGAGGGGGGCGTCGTGGGTTTTGTGTTAAGGACTCGTATTAATCTGGGCTGGGTTAGGGGCTTGTGGGGGCTCGTGCCTAGCCGCTGGACGGTCCAACACGGCTTCCCCAGATGGAGTGGTGCCCACGGGCCGCCCCCCTGCGGGGTCAGTGGCTCACGGCCCTGCAGGCGTTTGTCGAGTCCTGTCAGGTGTCGCAGCGACAGGGTGTTGGTGGAGCTGTGCCCACCTGTCAGGCTCCACCAGGCCTCTGATCCTTGCTCCTTCCACAGGGTGGGGCTGAGTGGAGCCCAGGAGCTGGCAGGGAGGGGAGGTAACTTCCAGTCCCATCCCCGCCCCCAAAGCCCAGGTTAAAACCAACCCCCAGTTCCAGGCACTCCAGGGGAGGGGCTGAGCGGCCCTGTGGCCAGCCCCCGGCGTGGGCGGGTTTGCTCAGGCAGGCCTGTGCCCTTAGTGGGGACCCTACAAACCTGCTGCAGTAAATCAGCCTCAGGACCGGGATGGGGCCAGGGGGCGCATGGCACAAGCAGCTCCTCTCCGTACGGCGTTGGCACAGGGTGGGGCGAGGAGCCGCAGCGGGTGTGCTCGGCTTGTCGGGAGCCAGCCAGCTGCCCCGGGGGCGTGCCGCTGTGCAAGTGCCAGGAGGCCGGCTCCCAGTTCCTGGGCAGAGCCCGAAACATGAGTCCAGCGCGGTAGCTTACCCCGACCTGCTCTTTCCAGCCTATGGATCACTGCAGCATTGGGATTCCCCAGCGCTTTCCTAGGGCTGGTCCCTGTGCCCCCCGGTGATGGGCTGCTGAGCGTTCAGCTGCCCTCACGCTGGACCCGCTGTCCCCGAGCTGCAGAGCAGTGTCTCCCCAGGGGAGGGGCAGGGCCAGCATCCCATGCTGTGGGGCCTCGGCTCGGCCCTGGAGGGGCAGAAGGGGAGTTGGGTCTCCTGGCCGCTCTGCTGAGCCTGGTGCTTGCAGTGGGTGTGTGGTCATGGCCTGAGACCCATCAAACTCACTTCACGTGGCGCCAGAGGAGCAGTGAGCTGGGGCTGGCTGCCCTGAGCCAGCCGCTCAGGACCTGGTAGGGCGTTAATTCGAAAGCCTGGGGTTGGCTCCCAGCACCGTTTCCCCCACCCCATGCCTGGCCAGCTCCTCCCTGCTGCTCTGCAGGGCCTGTGTGCTTAGCCGCAGTCTGCCTGCTCCCTGGGAAAGTGGCTGTACTGGCCAGCCCCTGGGGAGCTGGGGGAGGGGGCAGTGCTGCCCGGAAGGGGGGAGCAGAGCCAAAACCCGGGCGAGGGGCCGAGTTCAAAGCCCTGCTCCATTGTGCAGTGTTAGACTCCAGCTCTGAACTGGAGCAGCGGCAGGTGAGGGGCCGTCGGCATCGCCCTGGGAATATGTGTGTGTGTGTGTGTGGGGGGGGGGGGGGTCAGCAGGAGGGACCGGGGTCCCGGTGCCTGGAGAACCGCAGGGCCGGGCAATCGGAAATAGCCTTGTGTCAACAACCATGAGTCACGCAGCCCCTGAGCCGGGCACATGGGAGCCAGTGCGGGGACGGGCGCAGCAGCAGTCCAGCCCACGCTGGAGGCAGAACGCTGCGCTGTGTGAACCTTGGGGGCGGAGGCTGGAGGAGGCCCCTGGGCCCAGAGAGTTGAGAGAAGGCCCCAGGAGCCGAGCAGCCCCTGAGGGAAGGCGGGTGGCCTGTCGGAAGCTGGAACAGCATCTGTGATGGTGGGAGCGAGGCTCTAACCGATAAAGGCTTTCAACCCACATGCTCCAGGGCGTAGGCTGGCCTCCAGCTGGGCTCAGGAAGGAATTACTCTCCCAGGACTGGCTATATGCTCTGTGCGTAGAGGGGGTGGGGCAGTCCCGACCCACCATGGGACTCCAGCCTAGACGCTCGCCCCGTGCAGCAGCTGCTGTGAGCTGGGTTGCAGTCCCTTTCCCAGCTGTACCTGGTCCCAGGGGTCCCCCAGCCCCTCTGAGCCAGCAGAGTGAGAGCTCCCATGAGCTGCTTGGTCAGGGTGCTCATGGGGTTGGGATGGCTGCCCGCCCTCAGAGCCGTCCCCTCCCCGTTGTTGAGGGGATGATCCGCACCCCCATTGTGCCCCCCCCCCATCCGCCTGGCCAGCCTTTCGCTTCAGCCTGGCTGCAGTTAAACCGAACCTGCTGTGGGGTTTGGTCACTTGGCTCCAGCCTGGTGGGGCTGAGCCTGTGGGATGTCTCTGTCCCCCTCCTGCCCCCCAAGCATTCGGGGAGTGTCAGAGGAGGGCTTGGGGGGTGGGGTGCGAGGTGGCTGTCTGGGCCCCGCTCTCCCCAGGGGATAGATCCACCCCAGAGCTAGGCGCTGCAGCTGCTGAGCCAGGCTCTCACCTGACTCCGTTGGAGCCTTTTCCCCCGAAGCCAGCTGGAGGGGAATGACTGACGTTGGGAGCCTGCTGAGCAGGGGAGAGGCAGGTCCGGGGGACACACATTCAGCCCAGGGGGGCTGCCCAGTGCCTTCCAATGCGCCCCCAGCAGTCCGTGTGCTGCAGGGCCCTCCAGGCAGCTCCCAGGTTTGCCAGGCAGATGGAGGCCCTGACCTGACCCTGGGGCTGGCTGGCTCTCTGGAGACCCTGGAGAGGGAGGGCTTACTTCCCACGGGCTCCCTGGGGCTCCCATCATGGCTATTAATGGAGGCCCAGCAATAGCCTCTGCTGACCTCTGAGTGCAGAGCTTCCCGGCCTGGAACGCTGCCTGCCGGCCCCACCATCCTGGCTTCCTCCGAGAGCCCGGCCTGCGGCCCCAGTGCCAGGCAGCTCATGTGTAGCAGGAGGCCCGGGGCTGGGCCGTGCTCACATGCCTTCGGCAGATCCGGTGCGGGGTGAGCTCGGCTTGCTGCCTGGGGATGCTGGGGAGACCGGGGTATGCCCCCCTCTCACCGCTGCTGCGAATAACCTCGCTGTGTGCCAGGCTTGTGGGGGGAACTCCTGGGCGAGAGGGACCCTTGGGAGAGGGCCGAGGAGGAGCCCGGAGCGGAGCCGTGTGGGCTCAGAAGGGTGCCCGTCTCCCCCAGCGCCTGGTGGCCTGGCCAGCCAGGTTGCGCAGCGTTGTGCTGCTCTCTGGAGGTGATTGGCGGGGCCCTGTGAGAGCAGTTGGTCCTTGCTGCGTCCCCTGGGACCTTGGCTCATGCCCTGAGATCAGCATGGAAGGGGGCTGGTGCCAGTGAGGGAGCAGGACAGGAGTGTGGGGAGTGGCTCTAGGTGGCATGCTGGCCGGCTGATCGGTGCCAGAGCCCTGGGAAAGCAGGGACAGTGCTAGCCGAGCCTGGGCGAGCGCAGGACCCAGCTCCGGTGTACCTGGCTGGCAGGCGGTCAGCTGTGGCAGATGGTCAAGGGCTGCCCCTTCATCCTGGGGGCTTTGAGCCACCCCCCGCAGACAGCTTCTCCGGCCTGCGGCATCTCTATGACACCCCAGCCTGGGATATGCATACGTCTTTCCCAGTGCACCTTGCTCACCCCAGTCCTGAACTTCCCCTCCCCTGCTCCTAGCTTCCTGCTCTTTTCCCGGCTGGCCCCAGACACCGCGCAGGCCTCTCCTTTGCTTGTGTCTGCCCCGGCCAGGCCGGAGGCGCCATGCTGGGTGTGACCCAGCAGAGGTTGTGCCGAGCTCCTCGGGGCCTGGTTCTCGCTGCCTCCTCTCCCCAGGTGTTTATAGTTTAGCCGACCTGCCCTCTGCAGAGCAAACTCTGAGACGGGAAGTCTGCAATGGGAAGCAGATGTCAGCTCTGGGGACTGTGCCCGCCCCCTCCCGCTGCCCCTGCTTGTGCAGTTGGGTTCATAAATCAGGCCGGGAAATCGTTCGATATGCAAATATAGCATTAGGGCCTCCTGTCCCTGGGGATGCGCCAGGCCCTGCAGGCAAAATCCATCAGGAATTGATTTCTTCTGGCCGAGACAAACCAATCCCTCCCCCCCCCCCCCGTAAAAATCCAGGGGGAGGGCAGGTTGGTAAACCCCTCCCCCACGTGTCGCGAATGGCCAGAGTGGGTCAGAGCAAGGGTCCAACTAGCCCAGTGTCCCGTCTTCCAGCTGGGGTTGGGTGCGTCCGAGGGAATGAACAGAACAGGGCAGCTATCGAGTGATCCAGCCCGTCGCCCAGTCCCGGGTTCTGACAGTCAGAGGCTAGGGATGCCCAGAGTGTGGGGTTGTGTCCTGCTCGGCCTGGCTAATGGCCGTTGATGGACCATCCTCCATGAACCTGGCTCATTCTTTTTGGAACCCAGCTGTGCGCTTGGCCTTCACAGCATCCCCTGGCAAGGAGTTCCACAGTTAACTGCTTTCTAGGGAGAGGCACGTCCTTAGGTTTGTGTTAAACCTGCAGCCTGGTACGTGAAGGGGGAAATGACACTTTCTCCCCCACACCAGCTGTGGTTTTCTAGCCCTCGCGCACAGCTCTGGGTTGGTTTTAGCATATCCATCCTAACCTCTCCTGCCAAGCTGAACAGTCCCCGTCCTGTTACGCTCTCCTCGTGTGGACGTCGTTCCCTACCCCAGAACGTTTCTGCTGCTTTCCTCTGTGTTTTCGCCAGTTCTATGACACCGTTGTTTGAGCTGGGGCGACCAGAGTTGCAGGCGGGATTCAAGGTGTGGGCATCCCGTGGATTTATACGGGGGTGTTCTGACACTTCCTACCAGTCTGTTCGCTCCCAGGCCTCATGTTCACCCTGCTGGCGGGGAGACAAGCTGGTGCTGAGCAGTTCCTCTCCGCAGAGCTTCCTTCAGCGTCCTCCGTGGACCAGCCTGGGGCTTAGCTGGGCCGTGCTGGGCTGGCGGCCCGGCCAGCTCAGGGAGTCGCGTCCAGCCAGCCGGGGGCGCCTCTTTCATAAGAGGAGAAGGGTTGAGCACAGGACCCTTGGAGGGGGCATTGCCCTGCCCACTGCTGTTTCTGGGCAGGCTCAAGCCGGGCAAGCAGAGTTCTCTCCTCCCCCGCATCCCTGGCCAGCTCGCTCCGTGTTCAGTGTCTGCCAGCCCGGGATTCGGGGCGCACTGGGACAGCCCCCCACAGGGTTCGGAGCGCTGCCGGTTCTCGCATCAGCCCAGATGGCCTCCCAGGAGATGGTCAGGCTGCGGGGGAGGGAGCTCGGTTTTAGGAATATTTTGGGTTTGAAAAAGCTTCTTGCCCCCATGCAGCTCTGCCGGTACCCCTCAGTCCCGACCCACAGCCCCTGCTAGCCCAGCCCTGGGCTCCTGCCCCCCCCCCCCAGCTCTGCCGGTGCCCCTCACGCCCAACCCGCAGCCCCTGCTAGCCCAGCTCTGCTGATGCCCCTCACTCCCACCCTGTAGCCCCTTTCTGAGCCAGTCTCTCCCCCCCCTCCCCCCCCCCGTATCGAGCAGAGGCTGGCAGCTGGGGCAGGTGCATTGAGTATTGTGGGTGGGTGCTGGGCAAACTCTGAGCTCTGCACTCCCTGCCCTACACAGCCCCCTGTATTCTGGCTCCGTGGGGCGGCGGGGGGGGGTGGGGTGTTTCAAGCTGTGGGGACGTGGGCAGGTGTCTGGCGCTGTGAGGCTGAGCGCATGGGGCGTGCAAGTGACTGCCCAGTGCAGACGGACCGTCTCCGGCCGGGCAGCTGGGATGGGCAAGGCACCGTGCGGAGGGTGTGGCTGGGGGTACAGTACATCTCTCACTGGCATTCTCTTCCCCAGCGATGCGGCGGCCGGAGGTAACTGCCTGAGCCAGAGTCGCTCCCCCCTCTGCTCCTCTGGGGGGGAAGCCGCCCCAGCTGTGGAGCCCCCAGACAGAGCGGGGGGGGCTTCCTTTGACAGGGGATTGTGCGTTGCCATGGTCATAAGCACCTTGCGCAGCAGGCGTGAAGCCGCTTCCCTTTGCGTCCCCCTGGGGCCAGGACACTGCCTGCTCCTGCCCTGCCACGGTCCCCAGCATGTGGGCAGGGGGCACCCAGACCCTGCCCTGGGAGCTCTGGCCTGGCCCCACAAGGCACAGGGTACCCCACACTCCCCCTGCAGGAGCAGAACCCTGGGGACGGGCCCCTCAGCTGCTGGCCCCAGCTCCAGGCCCGGCCTGACCCGACTGACCCCACGCCAGCAGCTGGGCTGAGCCCAGGGTCGGAGTCGGGGCCGCAGAGCAGTTTCTCGGGGCCCCCAGCCCTGCACGTGGACCCCCAGCCACGTGCCAGGCTCCTGTGCCGCCTTCGAGGCGGAAGCTAGCTGGGTGGTCTCCTTGCTCCCGAGTCTCGGGCTCCGTGGGGCATGCCAGGCACACGGCTGTGCGGGCGTATTCGCCCCCGCGCGCAGCAGGGCAGGCGGTGTTACTCAGGACCCATTTGCCATGGCGGCTCAGTTTCTCGCCGCCCCGTGCTCTGCTCTAGGGGATGCTGCCCCCCTGCGCGGGGGGCTGTTAGCGGGAGGAGGCACGTGGGCTCCGGCGGAGATGAGGCGGCCTGGCCCGGGCTCCAGTGCTCCTGGTGTGCTCGGAGGAGGAAGGAACAGCTGGGGGCTCTGGCCAGCGAGTGATGTGCTACACCGCTTCCCGACCCAGCCCGAGCAAAGGGGGGCCCTACCTACCGGGGGTGGCCGGTGCTGGTTGGGTGCAGGGTGCGCCCAGGCCCTGGCAAAGGCGCTGCGTCTGTGGGTGCCATTGCCCCAGGCCGAGCGGTCCCTGCTCCATCACATAGGCCACGTGTGCTCATCCCTGCAGAGACTCACCGGGGGACACTTGCTGCTCGGCCCCCAGCTGGCTTTGTGGGGAGGGGCTCCCCAAGTTCTCCAACCTGCGAGGCCAGCCCTGGGCTCCAGGCGTTGGATGGCTGGGAGGGAGAGGCAGGGGAACCGGCCGTCTCTGCGCTGCAGATGCAGCTTGGCTGGCTGCGTCTGTCTCTTTCTCCCCGTTCCCGCGGAGGCGTGGCGGAAGCTGCTGGCCTCCAGCACGTGGGCTCTTGTACCCTGGGCTCTGGCCAGCTTCCAGCCAAGCTGCTGTCTTGGATCAGCCTTAGGGAGGAGCAGACGAAGTGCTCCGAGGCTTCCAAGCCGCACGGGCCCTGGGCTGGGGGCAGCAGCGCCAAGGGGGAGGAGGAGAGACGGGACCGGCTGTCTCTCTAATGCTGCTGGCAGAGCCACTGTCCGGGCTGGAGCTCAGCCTCCCCCGTGGCTGCGCTGGGGCCATCGTGTCCCTCACTGGGGTGGCTTAAAAGCCACCTCGCCAAGACCCGAGTCAGGCGAGGAGAGACCCCAGCAGCTGAACCCGCTCGTCCCCCTCTGTAGCCTGGGCCATTCCTTCACCTCCTGGCAGCTTCCCTTTCCTCTGCTTGGGGAGCAGCCCAGCCACATGGGGCAGGGCTGGAAGGAATTGCTGGGTTTTGGACCTGCCCCCCACACTCTGGGGCTAACCTGCCTGGTGTTGCACTAGCCCTGTGGAAGGGGCAGACTGCTGTGTGCTGAGCGGGCACCCCCGGGCGGTGAACTGGCTTCTCGGCTCTCTGGGGCAGGGACCATCTTGCTATGGCCAGACAGCGCCTGGCGCGGTGGCGCCCCCATCCCCTTCGGCACTACCACACTAGGATGCATGTTCTTGCTTGGGGGCTATTTCTGGCTGCTGCCCGTGTTCCTGGCAGTGTGCGCTGAGGCTGGGGGCAGTGCCTGCTGGAGGGGTGGTTGCTCTGGCTTGTGACAGCTTTGTTAATGACTCTGTTTCCTGTGTGTGACGTGACAAGTGCTGGTATTTGCTGCCCGTCCCCGCGGGGGCCCCCCCCCGATCTGGGATGTGACCTCTCGGCTCTGCCGGCTGACAGCGTGGGAAATCCAGAGCAAGGGTCCGCGTCTCTGCCCCTTCCCAGTTGGGGGAGGTTCAGGGAGCTCTCGTGGCCTGTGCACGGCCTGCCGCTGCATCAGTGTGCTGCAGCCGGGCAGACCTGGGTGCCGAGGGCAGAGGAGCCCCTCGCATCCTGGCAGCTGCTTCTCTGGCGGAGAACGTTCTAAGCAAAGCCAGGCCGGAGAAGGGCAGCTCCTGGACGGTGCAAGGAGACCAGAGCGTCCCCTCTCTGGGGCTGGAGGGCAGCGCTGCTCCCAGAAGCACCGCTCTGTGCATGGGGATCATTCGCAGGAGCACCAAAGCCCTGCCCCTGAATTACAGCACGGCCTTGGTGCGCAGGATTTAAAGGGTTAAGCGCGCCTGTCTCGGGTGTGCTAGCCAGTGTGTGTCCAGGCCAGGGGCGAGGTGCAGCGAAAGCCCCGTGCGTTATGCCAGAGATGCATGGTTACACAACGGGCAGCATGTCTAGTGGTTCAGTCCCTTGCTGGGTGTGACCCGGGGCAGATCCCCTCTGTAAACGCCCATGTCCTTCCCTTGCCCCGGGGCTGAGGCTGGGCCGAGGGTGCGTGGCTCCGGCCGAGGGAGGGCGGGAGGAACCGAGGCCACTGTGCTGGGCCAGTCGCTGGTTCCTGAGGGGCCGCGGGGAAGGAGTTAACGGGGTAGCTGGGCTGTGCCAGCAGCTGTCCCGCTTCACGCAGCGGCTGTGCCAGGCTCCTGGCAGGAGCGGCGGCGAAGGAGTTAAAGGGAGTGGGGGGAGCCTGCCTTTGAGTCACTTCCTCGGAGGGGGAGGGCTGCTGGCTGGCTCCCTAGCCTCCCAGCTGAGCCGGAGCTGCGCCTGCCTATTGTGCTGCCGCTGCGCTGTGCTGGGCTCGGCACGGGATGGGCTCTCCTGGGCACCGCTGACCTGGCTGGCAGGGGAGGATTTCTGTCCCGCGCTGCAGGGGAGCCCAAGATGACGGAGGTCTTAGTGCAGCCGGACTGCAAGCTGAGCTCGGTGTGCGAGCACTTGGAGCACTGCTGCCTGGAGAGGCTGGAGGAGCCCGGGGGCAAGCGCCCCTCCAACACGGGAGCCAGGCTGTGGGGCCGCGTGCGCAGCAAGCTGCTGAGGCAGAAGGTGCTGTCTTCTCTTCACCCTTCCTTGTGCGGCGGGGGGCTGGGCATGCCCGGGGTTTGCCCTCGCCCGCGGGTGCCAGCAGCTCTAGCCCTGCCGAGCACGGGGCCCCCTGGGACTCAGGGCTCCGACTTACCCAGTGCCCTGCGTGTCCGTGGGGCTCAGTGAGCCGGTTCAGTCCCTCTGCAGGGCGTCCGCTCCCCAGCCGAGAGGGCGATGGTCTGTCTTCTGCTGCCTTGAGTAGACGCGCTGGGTGCTGAGAGGGGCTGTTCCTCCTGCCCAGGGAATTCGCGGGTTCCGCAGCTGGCTCCATGCAGGGACTGCACCTTACGACTGCTGCTGCCCAGCCTGCAGAGGCCGCTGCAGGGTGTGGGGCTGGGTTGGGCTGGTTCTGAACATCAGTGCGCCGGGAGCCATGGCTTTGCAGTGGGTCTCATGCAACTAATCTGATGGGGCAGAGTGGGGGGGAGAGGACGCTGCCCCCCACCTATGGCACTCCTTGCTGCAGGAGGCTAGCTGGGGGGCTGGAGTGATCTTAGTTTTGCTGCCTACGGGAAGGTACATGGATCTTGTGGCTCAGGGTGTGAGCGGATCATCGTGGGGTCCAAAAGGCCAGGCACCGCTTTTCCCCACCGCCCTGCTGTATCCAGTGCTGACTGTGGGGGGGGGGCTGGGTGCGGCGGGCAGCGTGGGCCGCTCCCTGGAGACTGTCGCTGGTCAGCGCTCCTGGTTCTATTCCGAGGCTTGCTGCAGGCTCCCTCTGCAACCGGGACGAGTCACTTCAGCCCCAATTGTCCAGAAGAGCTGGCGATGCCAGGGTGGCTGCCTGCTCACGATTCCCGTGGTGCCCAAACCTGGGGGCTGGCCCCCAGCGTGAGGGGCCCCTTTGGGTAGTTGTGGCACCATGAGGTTCAGGCTCCCTCTGCAGAGCCAGGGCTAATAACCTGCTCTCTCGAGGGCTGCAGATGCTTTACGAGGTGCTGTGGGCGTTTTGGTAGGGACGGCTTCCCTGCTGGTGCTCCCGTGGCTGCCTGGCACAGGAGGGGACACGGAGGGCGAGCGTTGGTGCTAGTGACGCTGACAGTCGCGGTGGGCAGCAGAGAACTGTGCAGTCCATCCCGGGGCACCGTGCGGGGGATGGGGCAAAGCTTAAGTGATGCCAGCTCCACTGCCCGCTCCGTGGAGGGCAGCGTTTGTCTTGACATCCCTGGAGGGGCCGTTCGTGTTCGGGTGTCTCAGTCTGGTGGTGCTGGTGTCTGCTCCACGCTGGGAGCTGCCTCGGGGTCACTTCAGCCTCACTCCTAGGCACACAGCTGGCGGCGTCTGTTACACGCGGGGGGATTGGGCTGCTGGCATGAACCATGGCAAAACGTCTGGCTTGCAGGGGCCGAGTTCTGCTTAGTAACAGCGCTTTCATCCGCTCAGCACGCATTCGCTGGCTCCCCAGCTGTGACGCAGCTGCTCGGATCCCGCTGGATGGGGGCATTAACCTAATTTCTGGGTAGCCGGTGTCCGTGGCCTGTCCCCTCCCTGGAAGAGGATTAAGCCGCAGAAGTGAGGAGCTTTGTCAGGGAAGCTGCCCGGCCCTGGACTGCTCGGGGAGACAAGTGCTTTGAGTGGCTAGCTTGGAAGACCTGCCCTAGGGTCTGCTGGCCAGAGACATGAGCGCCGAGGGACGGGGAGAAGCTGTCGGTTGTTCTGAGGTGAACTTCAAAGCGGTGAATGTGTCCGAGCATTTCTGCTCCCGGCTTTAAACTCGGAATCTTTACAGGATGGCAAATCCAGCTCTCCTCCCCGCCGCGGCTGGCGGGCCGAGTCCCGTGCTGATGGCCTTCCCCGCACCCAGCGTCACAGTACGTGGCTGGGCCAGGGTCACTGCTGCCCTCTGACCCTGGCAAGACAGTGAAGGAGAAACCGACTCTCGCCCTTTTGTCTTAGATGTGCAAAATGTCCGGAACCTCCTGCTGCTTGCTCAGAGATCCTGCAAATGACTCCGGGCCCTAAGTCGGCTGCGGCGGAGCTGTACCATGTCGGTCCCAGGATGCTAGAGACGAGGTGGGGGAGGGAACAGCTTTTATTGGGCCGACTTCTGGTCGGATGTTTCATCCCCCATCTGGTCTCTGGGCCCGGCTTCTCCCGGGCGGCCAGGGGCTGTCAGGCGCCACTTTTTCTGGGACTTGCCCGGTGGTGGTGGTGGTTTGTTACCATAGGACCTAGCCGCCCCCCCCCGCCCCGCCCCGCTGGTGGCCGGGAGCCCATTGGGCTGGGCGCTCTCCAAACAGAACAGGACGGTCCCTGCCCAGAGAGTCGGGGTGTTGAGGACAGCCAGGCCTAGGCCTGGGTCCCAGCAGCCTGAGCCGTAGCAGGGAAAGCGTCTGGCAGCTTGGCTGGGTCGACAGCCCTGGAGTCTCCGAGGTCTGCACAACACTGGCCTGGCATGGGCAGCCGCCGGGCGTCGTCCCTCGTATCGCCCCCTGGGGCTGGGCCCTGTTTCTCCCCTGGGCAGCCAATGCTAATGGCAGCCCTGCCCTGCTGAGAGCTGTCTGGGGAGAGCCCCACTGAGCAGCCTTGGATCAGTGAGCTGCAGCGAATGGCTCCCCTGGGACCTCCGCTCCCCAGTCGGTGCTTCCCCTCCGCTGGCGCATGGGCAGCGCCGGGCGTTGTGAGAAGAGACGCGAGCTGCTGGCTCAGAGTGAATGGGGGAGGCTGCAGAGCCCTGGGCTCGGGGTCTGTTTGTCCCGCAGCACGTGACTGGGCCCAGCGCAGCAGCTGCTGGGTCCCGGCCCCGTCTACCCTCCAGGAGGGACCATGTTGGGGAAACGCTCAAACTGCCTGAGTGCTCCAGCTGAGCTGGCAGAACAGGGGAGCCCAACGGTGTTCTCGGTGTCCGTGAACCTGTTTCCCCCCGCAGTCCCCCCCGGGCCCTGGTCGCAGCCCTGAGGGGCCCCCGGCAGAGTGGCCCAGCTGCAGGCTGGCCCCCAGGCTGAGGAGGAAGTGGATTGTCAAACATTTTGTTGTATTTTCAGGCCACACAAATATTTAGTTATGGATCCGCCATCACACCAGGTGTGGGGTCTGGGTAAGGCATTACGTGGACTAGCAGCTCTGCTCCGAGGGCCTGGGGGAGGAGGAGCCGCTGGCCCCTGTTCCTCTCCCGAGCGGTGCCGGATGGGCATCCTGGAGTGCCCTGGCGAAGGGCTGCGAGCACGCCCTTGGCCTGCCTTCCCCCTGCCGGCTCGCTCTAGGGCCGTGTCCAAGCAGCGCTCTGGGTGCAAAGGGACCGTCACAACCTGACCTGGGTGAACAGCGGCTTGGCGGGCCCTGGGCGGCCCTGGCTCGTTCCTCCCCTGGCTCAGCAGGGCTCTGGCTGTGGGTGTGGAGGGGCTGAACCATGCACCGCTCTGCTCTCGGAGAGGCCCAGGGCTCGCTGTGTCTGGAGGGTCCCCACCGCCAGGGGAGCAGCGCTAGGAGGGAGCGGTGGGCGCTCCCAAGCCTGGGGGGTGAGGGGGCCCAGAGAGACTTTGGTGTGAGGGGCAGGGTGCGTCCCTTGGCTGGGCTGCTGGCGAGCTGGGGGCTTGGGGCAGCCAGTTCTCTCCCAGGTGAGCTGCCCGCTGCTTGTTTGTGCAGGTCCGTGGCCATGGAGGAGGAGGGGGGAATCCCTGCTGGACCATGGGGGTTTCAGACCCCGCTCATCCTGGCTGCCTCCATTGGTGCCGATGGAGGGCGGGTGCTGCTGCGTGCCCCGGGCCCTCATCCGTAGCACTGGTGGTAGCACTTCCCCGGCGGCCAGCCCCGTGCTCTGTCCCCCATTTCCTTCCGGCCGGTCCCTGGGGGCGCCCCCTGCAGCCAGGCCATGGAGAGGGGACCGGCTGGGGCAGGCGGGGAGGAGGCAGGAATGCGCGGTGCTCTCTGGAGGGCAGGGTCATGCTCTGAATCGGGAGGCTAACCTGGCTTTAATAAAGGCCTTATTCAGAGCCTGCTAAACCCCTTCCATATGTGGACTTCAAAGGTCCTGGGGGGAAGTGGTGGGGGAGTTTGTGGTTGTTTCCAGTGAAGTTCAGTGCTGTCGGCTCATGTTACAGAGCAGAGGGGGCTGGGGAAGCTTGGTCACCACCCTGCCAGAGCAGCGAGAGTGGGGGGCAGCTGGGGCCCCGCTGGCAGCACTGCCTCCTCAGCCGAGGGTCCCCCTGCAGCTCCATCCTGGATCTCTGGGGCAGTGGACGAGGTAGAGGATCCTCCACCACCAATCTGCCCAGAGCCCACACCTGGTGAGGAGGCAGCTAGTCCCTGCTCCTCCCTGCTGGGCACAGCTCGCCGGGCACAGGGACAGAGGCGGGGCTTGGGGCTTTCTCCAGCCCTGGCACGTGTCTGTCGCGGTCTCCTAAAACAGCGCACTGTGTCCTGGCCAGGGGTGGGGGCATATGGCAGGCAGTGACATGGAGCAGCTCAGCCACTGGTACTTTGCCCTCCTTCCAGCCCACGCCCAATGCGCCGGCCCCTCTGGAGCACTGCTTTAGCCTGCTGGGGGCTCTGGGGGGCCTGGCAGTGCCAGGTAGAGCATCGGCAGTGTGCAAGTTTCTGCCCATCCCACCCTGCTGCCCCCGTCCTGGGCCCATGTACTCCTGGCCGTGCGTGGTTAGGACACGAGGCCCAGAAAGGGAGCGGTGACGGCGGGAGAACGTAACCCCGTGGGCTGCACCCTCTGGACCAGCGCATGTGCACTAGCAATGCAAGGGGCAGGCTGGCGGCGTTGGGTTCGCGGTGGGGCGGGTTGTGCTGTGTTGGAGTGGCTGGGTTTGGCCTGGGAGTGCGGGCGGAGCCAGGGTCCTTGCTTGGATTCGCTGAAGGGTGTGTGGAGAGAACGGGGCTGGGTGTTGTCGTGTGGCCGCTCTGCATTGTGGGGGAGCAGCAGGGGTTCTGCAGCCCCGGAGGGGCCCTGGCTGTGGGATTCGTGACCGGGGGGCCCCCTCCCATGTCTGCCCCGCAGGGTCTCAGCCTGCTCGCTGGAAGCTCTCGGGCGGGGCCCACGTGGCTCTGGCTGGAGCACTGTGCTGCTTTGCAGGGAATGTACGTCAGGAGACATTCCTGTGCCGAGGGCTGGAAACCACAGCTATTCCACATGGCCCAGGGACAGCAGGGGAGAGAAACCACTGGGCCCCAGCTCGGCCCAGCTGAGCGCTGCCAACCATGGGCCTGGCCATGGCAGGCCAACTGTCTGAGCCTTCGCCCCCCCCCCAACCACAGCCAGCCGGGGAACGGACGCTGATAGGCTTCCCCTGCGCCATACGAGGCCTCACGTGGGAGAGACCAGGCCGGGGGACGGGGGGCAGAGCTGGTGTCTGGGTCTCTGCTCATCCTTCCTCCTCTAGCAGGACTAGCCAGCCAGGGCTCTGCATGCAGTGAGGGGCTGCAGCCCCCGTCCCCTGCCCAGCCTGGCGAGCAGTGTGCTAACCGTAGCGACTAGCATGGCCCTGCTCTGCTCTACTCCGCCAGCGCTCGCGACAGGCACCTTCACCCCCTCCTGTTCCTCTGCGAGGAGCAAAGCAGGAGGGAGCTGCCACTGGTCATCCCCCCTTTTTTCCCCCCCCGTCCAGCCCCAGGGCCTAGACTGTGCCACTGCTCTGCCCTGCGATGCACTGGGGCCCTGAGCAGTAGCTGAAGGTAGCTAGCGGCCTGCCGGCTGGCCAGAGCTCAGCGCAGCGGTGTGCAGGTCTGCGCGTGTTTGGGGGTTACTGTGGGGCAGCCGCATGGGGCAGTTGCATGAGGCAGCCCCATCTCTCAGACTCCGGGCAGGTGACAGGGACAGACTCCAGCGCTGGGCCTACTTGGCTGGCCGGAGTGGCAGGTTCTGGTGTCGCTGGGTGGCTGGGAACCCCATGAATGTCCCAACACTTTGCTCTGAATACATGGCTGGAGCTGGCCCGGGTGTGACCCTGGTTGGGAAGAGCGCCCGCTGCTGTCCTGCAGCTCCTTGGGCGAGCCCCAGGGGATCCCTCCACCTCCTGCAGAAGGTGCCCGCGTCTCTCCAGCGCTGGAGGGAGGCCAGCCTTTCGAGCACAGGGCTGGGCCCTGCCGTTCGGGAGAGGGTGCTGGGGGCACGCTCTGAAACATTGTTTCCCTGACCCCTGGGGACTGGGTCCCTTTCCCATGGGCAGGCCCGGCTCTCCCCGGGTCCCTGCTGTGCCAGCCCCAGCAGGGAGGGGTTGGCTGGGCCCAGCCCCCACTGCTCTGGCCAAGGGGAGAGCCCGGACCCAGGGGCACGGCTTCCTCAGCCTGTCTGTTCCTATGTACTGTGGGTGGGGGGGTGCCAACCCGAGCGCCTCTCAGAGGGTTGCCATGGCGCTCTCCATTCACCTGCTGCGCGGCCATAGCAGGAGGGACCCTGGCTTGGCCTGTGAGACATCTGGGGCTGCTCCGGGGCGGAGGGGAGGTGGGGGCTGGCAAGCCTGTGGCGGCTGCTGCTTCTCCCAGCCTCACTGGAACAGCATGTTCTCGCCGGAGCCTCTGCTGAGACAGGAGATGCCAGAGGAAAGCGGCGTGTCCTTGAGGAGCGAAGGCAGCTCTGCACAGCTGGGCTCTAGCTCAGCCAGGCGCCACGTGATCGGCCCAGCAGCTGTGGGCTGTGCTGCACAGCCCTGCTCCGGGATATTCGGAAAGGCTCATGCACCTCGCAGCTCCAGATCCGGGCCAGCCCTCCCGTCCCTTTCCCCAGGGCGGGTCCAAGCCCCTGCCTCTCCCACCCACAGGGGCTGCTCACCAGATGCATTATGGCTCTGATGGCTACGCGCCAGTCAATTGGTGTGCTGTGGTCACGGAGCCCTGCCAGGCTGGCGGGATTGCTGCAGGGGCCCGCTCCTGCCCTGGGGCTGGGAGCGGAGGTGACCCGGAGCAGGTCAGGAGAGGACTAACCAGCCCTTGGCTCCCTCTGCAGTCAGGGTCAGCCATAGGCCAGGCACGCTGCTATGCCTGACCTGATGCCCATGCTCCCTTGGTGGGTGCTGGGGCAGGAGAGCTCCTGGGAGATCCCTCCCCTTTCCCTGGCACCGCTCCCCCAAAACGCAGGCAGGGCGTGACCCCTCATTCTGAGGCCACCTTGGCCCTGGTGCCTGTTCCACCAGCCGTGCGCGCTTGCCCACATCTGGAGCTCATCATCCCAGCCGGGGGCCCAGGCTACCTGGCATGTCCTCGCTGAGCCCCTGCCCCCCGTCCCGGAGCGGGCCCGCACATGGAAGAGCTGGAGGAGGCAGCATGAGGCGAGGGCAGCCTGGGGCTCCATGGTGCTGGGCCCAGGGTCTCCTGCAGCTCCCCCATCTTTTCTCCCCTGGAGAGACCAGGACTTCCTCCCCTCCCCTCACCTCCCGTGGAGAGCACAGCAGACACTCAATCTGGAGTACAGTATATGGTCCAGGGGAGGGCCTGGGACCCTGCCCCACATTTGCACCCCGTCCCATCTGTCACTAAGCTCCTGGCTGCCTCCCTGCTGCAGTTTGGAGCCACCTGCTGCCCCCTCCTGGCTGGATGCTGCGGGACCAGCATGAGGAGAGTAGCTGGAAAACAGGAGGCATCTGGGCTGCTTGTCCAGCCCTGGCTGGGCTTCTGCGGCCCCCTTCTCCCTGCCGGTGCTCTGTGCCCCGGGCTTTCCCTTAGCAGGCAGCAGCGCGCCGTGCTGCAAGCTAGTGCAACCAAACCGCAGTGATCACGCTTGCCATGGGACTGCTGCTTCCCCCTTCGCCTGGACAGTGGCTGCAGCCCCTCAGCCGTGGGACCGCCCAGGCTCTGGAGGCTCGGCACACCAGCACTGGCCCTGCCCCGGGTGCAGTACCTGAGCAGCTAGCGCCGGTGCGAGGGCTTGGATGGCTGGGAACTCGGCACAGCTCTGGCCAGCACGTGCCTAGCCAGCGTACATGGACGGCCGGAACTAGCAGAGCCCATGGTTCCCAGGGTTATAAATAGCCCCGGCGACCTGGGAGGTGTTCGTGTGGAAAACGGTGCCCTCGCTCTGTTTGATGAAACTGCTCCAGAAATAGCCCTGATTGATGGAAACTCAGCTGCCTGGCTCTGCAGTAACGGAGTGGCCTCTGGTGCGGCTTTTCGCTGCTCCCCGAGGCTGGAGAGAAGGGCTCGCTGCAAAGTGCCGCTGGCTGCACTGCTGCAAAAGCCAGCCCCGGGGCAGCGAGCAGTCTGGGCGTGGACCGGGGAGCCAGGGATGCTGGGGGCTGATCCCAGCTTCAACACAGGCTCCCTCGGCGGCCCCTCTGGGTCACCTTTGGCCCGTCTGCGTCTGTAACGCAAGGGTAGCACTTGCTCACCTCGCGGGGTGGGCACCAGCTAGTGCTGGGCAGCAGCTTTCCTTGCCGTAACTCCAGCTTCGTCAAGACAGGGATTTGATAGCAGCCTTCAACTACCTGACAGGGGGGTTCCAAAGGGGATGGACCTTGGCTCTTCTCAGTGGTGGCAGATGACAGAACAAGGAGTAATGGTCTCAAGTTGCAGTGGGGGAGGTCTAGGTTGGATATTAGGAAAAACTATTTCACTAGGAGTGTGGTGAAGCACTGGAATGGGTTACCTAGGGAGGTGGTGGAATCTCCTTCCTTAGAGGTTTTTAAGGCCCGTCTTGACAAAGCCCTGGCTGGGATGATTTAGTTGGGGTTGGTCCTGTTTTGAGCAGGGGGTTGGACTAGATACCTCCTGAGGTCTCTTCCAACTCTAATCTTCTATGATACTATGATAGGGCAGGAAGAGTCCAGTGATGCAATGTTCTGCACACTTCCACTCCCGCAACGGCCAGCGCCCCTCCCCGGGATTCAGTGGGGCTGTGTCTAACGTGCAGGCCAGGGGAGCACTTGGGAATTTCACACTCTCTCTTTCCTCGCAGCTGGACCCGCAGGCTGTGCCTACCAAGAACTGGCACATGGACGTGATTGAGATGAATGGGGTAGGTAATCCGAGGGGCGGCCTCTCTCGGGGTGAGGGTCGGGTACTGCCCATGCACCTGCACTCGGGCTCACGCTGGCTTCCCCCCTTCATCCCCTGCTGGCTAGGAGAGCCGGGCTTCCCAGGTCACTCTGGAGACACCTGGCCAGGGTGCATCGCTGCCCACTTGCCCAGGGTCAGTTAGCTCCCTGTCCTCCTCTGGGCCAGGTCCCTGCCTGTGGCTGTGCCACACGCTGTGGTGACAGCCCTCTGTGCCTCCCTCAGATCAAGGTGGAGTTCTCCATGAAGTTCACGAGCCGGGACATGAGCCTGAAGAGGACCCCGTCCAAAAAGCAGACCGGCGTCTTCGGGGTGAAAATCAGCGTTGTGACAAAGTAAGTCCCTGGCGCCAGGGGGCGACCCATGTGCAGCCCCGAGCTCGGAGGCGCTTCCCTTCCCCTCGGCCCAAAACGAGCAGGCCGCTGGGTCGCCCGGGCTGGGGCCCTCCCTGCGTGTGCCGCCTCCACAACACGTCCAACCTGAGCGATGGGCTTCAAGCCGGAGTCAGCAACGTGCTGCCAAGCGGGTCCATGTCCCTCCCTGCCGCTGCGTGTGCACGGCCCGCACCCCAGCGCTGCTCTCGGCTCGGACCGCGGGCTGTCCCCGTCCCTTCCCCCGGAGCAGAACAGGTGTGTCCCCGTCCTCAACAGAGGCTGTCTCTCTGCTCCACGGCTCAGCCCGGGATTGGGGGGCTGGGCTCTTGCCCCTCCCCTGCCCCTTCACTCTGATTTGCCATTTCCCCTGCCAGAGCAGAGGGTGCCACTTCCACCGCCTGCCCCGTGTGCTTGGCACCGTGGCTGTTTGAAGTGCAGGGTGCAGCAGGCCTGGATGTCTCACTCCCGCTGCTCTGGTCCCCCCCCCAGGCGGGAGCGCTCCAAGGTGCCGTACATCGTGCGGCAGTGCGTCGAGGAGGTGGAGAAGAGAGGCATCGAGGAGGTCGGCATCTACCGGATCTCGGGGGTCGCCACGGACATCCAGGCGCTGAAGGCAGCCTTCGATGCAAGTAAGTGACAGGGAAATGGCTCCCCCCGCCACTGCTCACAGTGCTGCCCTCTGGGGCGGCTGAAATCCTGCGCACGCACATCTTGCTGAGCTGGGCGAGGTGGGGCACAGGTTGGTTGTGGAAAGAACAGCTGGGTCCTCCTGCACCATTGCTTGGAGTCAGCAGGCCCAGCGGTCCCTCTGCTTGGACGCCGGAGATCCCTGGGGTAAATGGCTAGCGAGGCCTGAGCCCAGAGCCCTTCTGGGAAGGGGAGCGCATCGGCTGAGCCCTGCAGAGCCAGTCCTTGCCAGCTCCCCTCTGCTCCACCTTCCCTTGAATCCTAACGGCCTGAAAACCAGGGACTTGGTTAACATGATTTTAGGTGTAAAAAATATGCAGACGTGTCCGCGAAGGGGCTTAGTGACCCATTGTGAGATTGCGGTTGGGAGCACATGTGCTGTGTGCTGTCAACGTTTGAGCCAGACCAAGGCTAATGGTGGTATTGCCCTTCCATGCGAGGCAGCTGTGGGGAAACGGTCCCTGATCGAGCTAACCACAGACACCGGGCAGCTCCCAGCTCTGCCCCAGCCCCAGCCCTGCTCTCCTCCGTGCCTCTGCAGAGGACATCAATACAGCCATCGTTAACCTGGCTTTGTCCTGCCCTGGGCTCTCCTTCCAATCTGCGTCCCTGCTGGGCTGCTCTCAAGGAAGCACAGAGCCAGGAGAACCTCCCAAGAGGTTGGCAAGCTCTTCCCCGTTCAGCTTTGTCTGAGAACAGGCTGCAAAGCAGAGCTGGCTATGCCACTGCCAGTACCCCCATTTCTCTCCCGGGCCCAGCACCACCATGGCTCACGCTCAATGCAGCAGAATTAAAGATCACAACCCTGTTCCAGCCCCTTCGCTCTCCACCACTAGGAGGCGTTGTGGCGCAGAACCAAACCCGGCAATAACACTCTCTGCTGTTTCTCGGGAATCCCTTCCTCTTCTGCCGCCCTGCAGCTGCCTCTGGGCTGGAGCACAGCAGCTCTTTGGCAGCGCACAGGAGCACTGTGCAGCAGGTTAGGGCAGGAAATGGGAGAAGGATCATTCTTTGCATTTGTGTGCAGAGCCCCCCACTGCTCAGTCAGCGAGGCGAGTACTGATCCCCAGCTGGAGAGAGGGGTATGCACTAGCCACTGGGCAGCATTACCTCCCGAGAGCTGCGTGTCTGGCCAGAGCCTTGAGTGCCCTGGGGACTCAGGAGCCTGCTCGCTGCGCTGGCTGGGCTGGGCCGGGCCGGGCCGGCGTCCTGATGGTCTGGGGCGTTTCCCCTGGCAGATAACAAGGACATCCTGGTGATGCTGAGCGACATGGACATCAACGCCATCGCGGGCACCCTGAAGCTGTACTTCCGCGAGCTCCCCGAGCCCCTCCTCACAGACCGACTGTACCCTGCTTTCATGGAGGGGATAGGTAAGCTGAGCCCGCAGCTCCAGACCCCAGCGGGTGCTGGGGGCTTTGCAGCAGGATGGAAACAGCCCAAACCCCAGCACTCTGCTGGGAAGTCAGACGCGTGCTGCCCCGGGCCATGCAGGGAGGCCTGGCTGGCTCCTGAGACTGGATCCTCTGCCCCATCGCCGTAACCTCCTGACCCCCGCCCACCCCCACTCCACAGCCTGCTCTTGGGAGGGCTGGTTCCTGCTGAGACACCAGGGGTCAGACCAGGGTCCCGCACCAGACCTCTGCGGTGGGTGATTGTGGGACAGGCTGCTAGTTGGAGGCAGGCTCCTGCCTGGAGGTGAGAGGTTTAGAGTCATTCCAGTGACCCCAGCTCACCCCCAGCCAGGGGGCTCCCAGCCAGACTCAACCGGGGCTCATGGGCTCCGGGAAGCCTCGGGGCTGCTCAGTGCTCGCAGGGTCCTCCCAGCCCGGGCTGAGCTCTCTCCTTGTCTCCAGCGCTCTCGGATCCCGCCGCCAAGGAGAACTGCATGATGCACCTTCTCCGGTCGCTGCCCGACCCCAACCTCATCACTTTCCTCTTCCTGCTGGAACACTTGAAAAGGTAACGCTGGGGCCGCCGGTCCTGGCGGGGGACGGGACAGAGAATGCGCTTGGGCTCTTCTCCCCACAGGAATGGGGCAGCCCACGTGCTGCGTTGTGCAGGAGGCTGTCGTTCTAGGACAGAACCCACGAGCGGCTGGGCTTGCAGTGCCCAGCAGCCCTAGTGACGCCCTGGGGAGCGCAGCCCCGGGGAGGACGCTCACGCAGTGGGGCTGCTCGGACCCGAGCACTGAGCCCCAGCTCTGCAGCAATGATGTTGGGGCTGTTCTCCAAGAGCTGGGCTAGCTTCTCTGCGCTGTTCAATATAGCGCTTGCTGGCTGTCAGCTCTGGGGGTGCCTCTCTCCTGGCACTGGGTAGAGGAGAGCTGGAGCTGGGTCTTTGGCAGCTCCTGGTGATCTGTGTGGCCTTTCCCGGCACTCCAGTCCCCCCGCAGAGCTCTCTGGCAGCCCTGGAACGTGGCTGTTAGTAGCCGGGCTTGGCAGGGATTTTAATCGCTCAGCTCAGGCAGAAACGTCCCCGCTTCCCTGGCCCCTTCTAGCCCCCTCACGGCAGAGCTGTGGGCAGGGCACTGATCCGTCCAGGGCAGGTCTCGGGCCTTCCAAAGCGACAGTGGTTCGTGGTCACTGCCCTTGCTCCGAGATGGGCGCTGGAGTTCCTGCTGCCGTGTCTGAGCTCTGCGAAAGCGGGGCGGTGGGAGGGGCGCAGCGGCTAGTGCCCCTGGCAGGGGCAGTTGTGGGTACGGCTCCTGCTGCCGAGGCCATGGAACTGCTCTGGGCTCTGGCTCCAGGCACAGGGCTGGCCAGACGGCGCGGGGGAAGCTGGACGTGGGCTCGAGGTCTCATGTTACTTGCGTCAGGAGGCATTTTTCTCTCTGGTTTATTTAAGATCACACAGGGAACAGAGTGAGCTGGGGGAGGGGGCAGGCAGTGAGCGAGTGAAGGAGCTGCTGGGAAAGGCTGGTTGGTTTCCAGCCTGAGAACTGGGCACATCTGGTCCCTGGACCGCGCTCAGCGTGTGCTGGGGGAGCACAGCTGCCTCCGAAGACGGCAATGTTGTGATGCCAGTTTCCCTGGCACCGGAGGGCTTTGCAGAACATCAGGGGGAGGGGGGCTGGGGGGCTCTCACGGGGCACCGGCACATCGTACTAAGACAGCAGCACAGGGCTGGCAGCACAACCCCCGGTGGCTGCTGATCCAGCGAATCGGGTCCCGTCTCCAGCGGGAGGTGGACAGAGCCCTGCAGTGCGCCTGGCCTGTACCCCCACAGACGCTGTGGCCGGCAGTGCTCCGCCCGTGGGGGCAGATTGGAAAGGGGCTGAGAGCAGCTCAGCTCACTGCTCCCCTCCCCTGCGTTGTCCAGGGGAGCGTGAGTGGCTCTGGGAGCCCTGCACCCAGCCAGGCAGCCTGCGAGGGCAGCTCTGGGGTGGCTCCGGATCCACCTCTGCAGTGGACTGACTCTCCCCCTCCCCGCCCCCCCACGCAGGGTTGCCGAAAAGGAGCCCATCAACAAAATGTCCCTTCACAACCTGGCCACGGTCTTTGGCCCAACACTGCTGAGACCCTCCGAGGTGGAGAGCAAAGGACACCTCACCTTGGCCTCTGACATCTGGTCCCACGACGTTATGGCACAGGTATGGGGGCCGACCGCTGCCCTGGGGAAGCAGTGCCCTCTCCTGGGCCGTGCGTGTGTTTCCCCTCGCTGAGCTGCGGCTCACACCGTACAGGGCGTCCCCCGGGTGTCGGAGCAGAGCTGCAGCCCCTACCAGCAGGCACGTTCTCCTAGCTCATGCACAGGGCTGGCCTCGGCACCATCATACCTGCCGTGTTGAACTTGGCTGTCCCCGCAGGGTGGCTAACCCAGAACGTTTCTGGTTGCCGTCAGTCCATGCTCTCCTGTGCACGTGGTGCAGGCGTCTCCATGCATGTCCCTGCAAGGCAACCTGATCCTCCTGCCCGGCCACCCCGTTGGGAGACCATTCTGCTGTTTACCAGACGGCCACCAGCTCAGCCCATTGGCTCACCCAGGACCAGTCTCCTGCCTCAGCCTGATTCTGGAGCCAAAAAGCCTCAGAAAGCCGCTGGCCAGCTGTGCAGAGCTGCCGGGGGGGGGGTAGCTCTGTCCGTCTCAGCCAGGATGCCTGTTCCATGCAGTGTGGGTAAATCTGAGCCGGGGTTCAGTGACTGGCTTTGGGGAGTTTTGTAGTATCTGCTGTCCCCGTAGCGCACGTGCCCCAGTCAGCAGTGGGGTGGGGGCTGCATTGTTTTCTGTACAGCACCTGGCACGGGGGGGGTCCAATCCTGAGTGGGCCTCTAGGTGCCACTGCGTTAAAAACCTGCAGTGGAGCAGGCCCCTCAGCTCGGTGTGCCGTGCATTAACCAGCCCTTGTTTGGCTCTGGTTTGCCCTGTGAGAGAAGGGCTGGGTTTAGTCACCTTCATGGATAGACTCGTCCCCTCTCCCTGCTTTTCCCACGTGAAGGTTCTTCTAATGGCTGGAGGCAGGGGCTGGACTGGCGGCTCTGTCCCCTCACCCGCTCCGTGCCCAGCCCTGACTCTCTCCTCTGTCCCCGGCAGGTCCAGGTTCTCCTTTACTACCTGCAGCACCCTCCCATCTCTTTCGCTGAGCTGAAACGCAACACACTCTACTTCTCCACAGACGTGTAGCCTGCGCTGAGAAGGCACCAGCCGCACACGAACCCAGCCTCCCGGAGCGTGGGGTACAGCACAGACTAGCCTCGCCCCTGCGGGGAGACGGGCACTTCCCCAGGACAGTGCCCTCCAGCCCTGGCCCTGGCCCTGCGCGCCCTCTGTCTAGTAGTCGTGTCTTACGTACCTTCGTGGTCAGGAATTGTTTTATGTATATTCGTTCGACAGAAGAGGTAGTGACTGACAAGGGCCGCGGGCTCCTCGCTTCGTTCATTTCCTGCCAGGCTCCTTCGAAGGCCATTGCAACTTTCCTTTCGCCCTCTCCAGCTTCAGCCAAACGTCCCCTCGGCTCACCCCGCTCGAAGCCTGCAGCATTGCACCAGTGCCTGTTTGTTTTGCCTGGTCCCCTGTGCGTGCATGTGCAGCGTTGGCTGGCCTCTCTTGCTTCAGAGGCTGAGAAGGGACCAAGGGCTCCCCCTTTCTACCCATCAAGACAACAAGCTCCACTTTGCCTTGCTGGCCGTGTGAATGGAGGACTCTGCATCTGGACTCTGCTCCCTCTTGGAGCAAACCTTTGGCCACAAGAGTGTGTGGGGGGAGGAAGGGAGCTTTTTAACGTCCGTTCCAGGTGCTTTATGACTTCATCCTCTAGGGCCCGTGGCCTGTGCTTTCTGCCTGTTTGTTGTGTACTCTGTGGTTATCCCCCTGCTGTTCTCCTCCCGCTGTGTAGTGTTGGGGGTAACCTGCTCTCTAGGAGGGGGTGGAGGTGCCTTTGGCAGGCTAGTGTGGAAAGAAGAAAGGGCTGTCCCATTATGCTACCACTATTACCCCGCCTCCATCTGGGTGTGCAAACTGACTAGCCTCTAGCCCCCGGCTGTGTCTCCGGGGACGTTCGGGGTACGGCTGAGGTTACGTCAGGAGCTCCCCGAAGCACACCTGCTGGAGTGATCCGCTGGGAGAACGCCCTCAGTACTGCAGCGCGAGGGAGTGACTGTCCCGAAAGTCTCACATCCCTCGTCAATGCAATGCCTTAGCACCCGTTCCTCTCCGGCAGTCGGCTAATGGAGACTGGGCAGCAGCACAGTGTAACAGGGCACTTGGGTTCCTTCCCCAGCATTAACCAGGGGGGCCTCTTCCCGCCGGGAGCTGCACGGGGCAGCCTCTCCGCTGCGCTACCCTTCTGAGAACCAGGCGCAGGGGAGGGAGGGAGCCAGGCTCTGCTTTGGTGCCACCCAGCCACACGCAGGCCGGCCCCTTGTAAACACCGCAGGAGGCTGCAGGACAACAGCTGCTTTTTGTTCCTTCCTGCACCAAGGTAAACCGCTTCTGAGCTGAAAGTGAACTCAAAGGGCAGAGCCTCATGGAGACAGGGCTGGAAGAGGAAAGCCCCATGTGCTTGGAACAGGAGCTGGATTCTCCCCATGTGGCCCTCCCTCGTTCCACCAGCCTGACATGGTGGAAGCTAAAGCACATCCATTGATCCATTCAACCGGCTGGGACAGCTGCCCCCCAGCTGGTTCCCTCCAGCCCTTGTGGCAAGGCAGTGTTGGCTCCACCTGCTGGCTGGGACGTGCCCCACAGACAAACACTTGTATCTTGTGTTCGCTCTTCTGTGGGCTCCTGCTCTCATAACTTGAGAGCACCCCAACCTGCCCCCATGCCCGGAGCCCACAGACAGGTGCTGGGACCTGCCAAGGAAACTAACCCTGCCTGTTCTGACCACTGAGCCCCTGTTCTTGGGGGGGAAAGCCCCGCCCACTGCCCCCACACCCTCTGTGCCAAATGCCGATGGACAGCTGGTTTATTTGGGGTGACCAAGCATATCCCTTGTAGCAGTAGCGCTGCCTTTAACTGCTGTTCCACGTGCTGAAAGCACCAGGCATGTCCTAAAGACCAGCTTCAGGGGGGCTGAACGCAGCTGCTAGCCCCACAGCACTGAAGCAGCTAAAGGGAGAGGGAAGTCTGGCAATGTCAGTCTAAAGGGCTTACACTCCAGCCCCCACTGCTGGCCTGCTGGCGGAGCAGATGAGAAATGGCGTTGGACACACTGACCAGGTGTCACACTTTGCCCTGGATAATGGGGCTGAGCGAAGATCTAACTGCACAATGGACCCCTGTGTGTTTTATGTACCTACATCTGTCAACTGTGGTGTCATTCCAAAGGGAGACTATGGCCCACCCCCACCCCACGCCAGGTCAAAGGGCTGGAGACCAGCCCCCTGCACAAACTGTGGCAATCGCATGGGCTGTGTTTTCATTTTTCCTACAGCGGGGTGGGAGGTGTCGGACTCTTATGGCTACAGGTAGAATAGAACGGTTCATTCATATTTGACTTTTACTAAGTTAAGATCTATTTTTTGTTTGTGTTCTGTTTCAACTTCTGTAGATTATAAACTTTCAATGGATGTAAACCATGTGAAAAAATGTTAATAAAATGCAAAGCCCTGACGTTTGCACAAAAAGTAGCTCTGTGGTGTAGCTGTTTGCATCATTGGCAGCAGGCTGGTTATCCCCAACACACGCTGCCTTTTCAATTCCCCCCCTTGCAGTGTAAATCCTGCTAGTTATCGCATGGCTCTCTCAGGCCCAAGCGCACACGCTGCTCCTGCTGGGCAGGCAGGTCTCTATAGCAAGGAGTCATCTTACTAGTAATGCTGCAGAGCCCAGCTGCTGACTGCTGTGTCACTGATCCACTGCTGAGAACACTAGCCAGCCTGCTCTGGCAACCTGAGAGCTCACATGGGGCTGGCTCCCCCCCTCCAGCTGATTGTGGGGACACATGGGTGGAAGACAGCACGGTTTCCCTTTACAAAAGGGACACTCCTCAAGCACAGCTAAAACCCTGCTGCTGCTCTCACCATTCCATGTAAGCACTGGCTGTCATTACCCCAGGGCTGTCAGCAGCCTGTGAATGGGTGGCCATGATTCACCAAGGGGCCTACACTGGAAGTTGGAACCCCCCCATCTCAGGAGCCCGGGCTATAGACCACTTCGGAGAGTAGTGGTGGTTGAGCCATTCATAAAGGCAAACCAGGTTAATACCAGCTTAAGCAGGCCTGAGCCTACCAAACTAACCATGTTTGGGCTAAGGTGTGGGATCAGCTGTCTTAGAAATGTGGCAGCCAGAACTCACGGGTGCTAATGAACAGTCAACTATGCCTACACTATGGATAAGCCCATTGAGGAAGCCGGAAGCGATGGAAGACCAGCCCTTTCAGCACCACTTGGAAAGCTAAACACACTTAACCCGAGCATACATCTCCTCCATCCTGCTGCATGCTGTAGTAACACTTGACCTTGACTCCAGCTTTGCTCACTTCCCATAACACCCTGCAGTGGTCCCAGGCTTAACATCTTCCTCTACATTCAATGAGAGAGGAATGCCACTTTCAGCCACAGCTCTGCACAGCCAGTCTTAGTTGAGAAGGTGTAAGACATCAGACTGCTCACAGCTGTTTAGCATGCATACCCAGCATGGCCTTGAAACTCGTCTCCCTTTGGAAGAGCCTATTAACGTGTACCTCCTGGCAGCGTGCCACTAACTAGCATTTACTGCAGCAGTCCCCCAACCCAGTGCGAGAGAAACTTCGTGCATGATTTAATCAGAAATCAGTCTGAAATATGGCCTAAAGTCATACTCCAGTCCAGCTGGTAGCTCTAGTGCACAATAATACAGCGTCTAGTAATAGCCAGCACCACAGAGCATGCAAAATTGGTGCAGCTCCATCATGGGAAAGGACTGTGTGCTGCTAAGTAACTACGAAGCTCCTGACACCGTTCTAATGCAATGGCTTTCTAGTCTATAAACAACTTTTGGAACTAACTTTTTGATCCAATGGCAGATGAAGCAGTAGCTTATCACTTGCTGTATTACTACAGTGAGATTAGCTTAGCTAGACAGGCTTGCCATATAATATTATACTTCTGTCAACAAGCTGCTTTTTCCTAAATTGTTTTGTTGACATGTTGCCAGTGACTGAGCTGCCACACACATCACTAGGTAAAACGCCTTTTCACTTGGTTCTCTTGAAGATATGGTAAGGAAAGTTGGTTCCTATTTAGTTGGGCTTTAAAGCATTACACAGAGGGTAGGTACTCTCCAGCGGGTATTAAGAAATGCCTGGAATTAGTTATTCTTTCCCCCACAAGGTCTTGCTCTGTTGGGTAGAAACAGCAAGTTGCAAACCCGTTACTGTTAAATGTTCGCAGCAAACTGTGACAACCCAGCTTGCTGCATTTATTTATCAAGATCCTGACAGCTTGCCTCTTTCAACACCAGCAAAACACTCCCCAGAAGTCAGACCCCAAAGGATCCGGAAGGCTTAGCGAGAAGAGACTTAGTTCTTGGAAACTGACAGTTTATCCATTCCGATGATGACACTGACCACTGTGTGTCCAAAAGCCTGGCTCAATTCCAAGGAACTCCAGCGCCGGGGCATGAGATCAGCCTGCCAGGGCCAGGGGTGAAATGATTATCAGTCATTTAGGAAACAGCAGGCACCATCCTGCTCTGATCACCGCTCCAAAGGCAAGGAAGTAAGTCTGGTGAACCCACAGCTCTTACCAGCGGCACTGGAACAGAAGTAAAACTTCCCCACCGGACTGCGCTGTTACCGTAGGTAATAATCAATCACTGCCGAGAATGCCGCAAAGCCACCACAGCCAATGGCCCCTGCTTTTAAACCAGCTGCAATGCAAAAAGGGAAGGGGGAGAATTAGAAACGCCCTGCATTTCTTCCCATTTACTGGCTTATGCTGCTGGCCTTGAAGAGGTCCCAGGACTGCAGAGTTTTCCATGCAGAGAATCTTGCACTCCAATTTTAATTGGATTAGGGGACTTAAATGGATCCCAGGAATTTGGCACACGCTGCACTTGGAACCACAAGGGCTGGGCCTGCGTGCTGAACCAACTGAGCTTTGTTATGGTTTCTCTGCCTCTGAAGGGCTGCAAATGAATATTGCCAGCTCCGATGCAATGGCTGTTTCAACAGTTGGCTGGATTCACTTGGCTCTGATCTCAGCACTGCAGGTGACTTATGGTGGCTAAACAGTATGATGGGGACAGAAAGGCAGCAGCTGCTTTAAGAGCTCTAAAAGGATTAGGTCCAGGCCAGACACAGTATAATAGACTTAATTAGAAGCCCTTTCTAGAGCTCTTTGCTTCCCTTAATGCTCTTTGAGGAAGGGAAAAGAAGGAAGAACGCCCACTTTGCTGAAAAGCACCACAACCCTGTGCTTCAGCACAACCACAGCTCCCCCTTCCATGCATGTTCCTAACAAAGGAGCATTTGGTGGGTTCTTGCCAAGAGCCCAGGTGATAAGCAGTGCCTGGTGCTGGACTAAGCCCCATTCTGATGGCTACTAGCTAGACTCACTCTGGGGTGCCAGCTGCTGGTGGTATTTCCTCTTTAATATTCGGTTTGAGTGGTTATTCTACATCTTATCCAAGTGTAATAACACCCAAAGTTACTCGGAAAACTTTGAATAAAAATGTTTCATTTTTCCATTTGACTGATGCTTGTGTATAGTCCATTTCACTGTATCTCTTATACAATCAGCCCTCCGGGTCTGTGTGGGTCTTTCAAACCACAGGAGAAAGTAAAACATTTTAGATGACAGCAAAATATTATATAACCACCAATTAACAGGGAAGCAGATGCAGCACCTAATGCTAATTTAACTCATTTTGAACCATTACAAGTTCCATGGCGATGCCCCCTTAATACTCTGTGGAAGTGTTCTGCACTTGGGATGTCTAGAACAGCTTGCAGTACATCCATGTAGCGGGCAGTCTTGGCCAGAGCTAGCACACAAACAGTTTAAAGTAAGTGCTACTAACCTCTAAAGCCAATGGCTCCTCCAGTGATGCACCCACTAATAACACTGTTCTTCCAGTCTGATTTTCCACGATACTGCGGAATGGAGAAACACAATGGAGTCACAGTAGGAAAGTGCACATGGAACTATTAGCATAGCTACTGAATGTTAGTTTTTGAGAATAAAAACACTCCTCCACTCCCCTTGACTCATAGCTGAATGTGCTTGTCCCTAACTCTCCAGCAGCGAGCAACATTGACCTTTGGTATGAGACTTCTTGGGGGAAGGGGGAGTATTCCCTAAGACACTTAGGGTACATCTACACCACAATGAAACGCCAGTGGCTGGCCTGTATCAGCTGATTCGGGCTTGCAAGGTTTGGGCTGTGGGGCTATAAAACTGCAGTGTAGACATCCAGGCTGGAGCCCAGGCTCTGGAATGCTGCAAGGGGGAGAGGGTCCCAGAGCCTAGCCTCCAACCCAAGCCCAACTGTCTACAATGCAGTAGCCCCGTGAGCCCGAGTCAGCTGACAAGGGCCAGCTGTGGGTGTTTTATTACCATGTAGACATACCCTTATTCTTCTATATGAGTTAATTACATGTTCCAATTAAAATAAAGAAACTTGTTGCCTTATTCCTAAGGAAATATTAAAGTCAAAAGTTTTAGCATTGAGATAAGCAAGGTTACTTTGCTCTCTAGCTACAAAATGAGATCCAGGACATGATCCAAAATTAACCTCCTTTTTGCTTCTAAAATTTTACAGGCACAAATAATTATGGGTAACTGATACTGAGATTTTTTTATTTTTTAAAAAGGGTGGCTAGTCTTTAAAATATAGTCCCCAAAATGACCCATATATTTATCCAGCTCTGGAACTGGAATGATCTTTGTTACCAAGTGTGCCCTAACAGGGTTGCAATGACCCTTCCCTTTTTTCCTCTGTGGTGAAATGATGAAGAGGGTGGTTCTGTACTTTTTTCTGTTATAACAAGGAATCAGAGTCTGGAAAACACTGAAAACCAACAGGCTAGGTGTGCTTCATTTTCCTCCTCGAGCTTTTTTCCATCACCCAAGGTCGCTTTAGTGTAGCTCAAGAGCAAGGTAGTTAGGAACGCACACATGTCAAGGGTTTCTAAAGAATGAAAGCATTTCTGATGGCTACTTACAGACTCTACTAGGCATTCAGTACAGGAGAACATAGCACCCACAATGGCAAAGTTTTTGGCATAGGACATCCCTCGTTGCCCCATATCTTTAAGGACTTCTTTTGCGGTTGGTGTACGATAGGGATCCTTGGGATCAAACCCTACGTTGCTATCGATGCCTGCTGTGAATACACCAAATGCTCCTCCCAAAACAAAACCTAAAGAAGACAAAAAAACCCAGTGAGAACAGAATATTTCCCCATTGATTGCAGCAGTGCAGCACTGTCATCACAACAAACCTCCCAGCATCCTGGTACATTACAGCTTGTAAAAGACATTTGTGGTCAGGAGAATGGATCCCCCCCCCCCCCCATCATATTAATAACACAGCACATCTCCAAGCACCCCAGGCAGCCCTTCTGTTACCCCCCGGGGCCAGTAATGGAGAGTCATGTGTACAAAGCAGGAAACTGAGGCTCAGGGAGGGAGAAGTAACTGACCCGAATATAAAAACAGTCATACTGGGTCAGGCCAATGGTGCAGCTAGCCCAGTATCCTGTCTTGACAGCCAGTGCTAGATCCTTCAGAGGGAATGAACAGAACAGGGCAATTACTGAGTGATCCAGCCGCTGTCACCCAGTCCCTGCTTCTGGCACTCAGAGGTTTAGGGACCGAGAGCATGGGGGTTGTGATCCTGATCTTCTTAGCTAATAGCCATTGGCAGACCTGTCCTCCATGAATTTATCTAGTTCTTTTTTGAACCCAGTTATAGTTTTGGCCTTCACAACATCCTCTGGCAACGAGTTCGGCAGGGTGACTGTGCCTTGTGCAACGAGGTATTTCTTTAGGTTTGTTTCAAATGAGCCGCCTGTTCATTTCATTGGGTGACACACACCCCCCGTCCCAGTTCTTGTGTTACGTGAATGGGCAAATAACCCTTCCCTATCCACGCTCCCCACTCCACTGGTGATTTTATAACCCTCCAGCACCCCCGGTCTCTTGTCTAAGATGAGCCATGAGGCCTCTGCTTGCAGCACCCCAGCCCGGGTCAGGACAGGGGGCTCCTGCGATCCTGCCACGGGGCCGGCAGCCAATCCGGGGGAGGCCCAGCTGCCCCGGGGGCCAGGCAGCTCGAGAGGCGGGAAGGGGAGATGGGCGCCAGCTGCCACCCCGCCCCCATCCCGAGCGCGCCCCCGCCATCCCGGGCCGGGCGCGCCCCCGCGCCGCACCTCCCACGCAGGCCAGCGCCGCCTTGAACCCGCAGCTCTCCATGACCCGCTCGATCAGCTTCTGCTCCTCGCTCTTGGGCGGGGCCGGGATGCCCCCCAGCGCGCCGGGGTCCAGGGCCCGGGCCTGGCGCGGCCCCCGCCGCTCCCCCACCAGGTGCTCCAGCAGGAGGCTATACTGCAGCTGGGCCGGCCCGGCCGGGTCAGGCCCGGGGCCGGCGGGCGTGTTTCCCCCCGGGGAGGAGGCCGCCGCCATGACAGGCCGGGTAAACTCAGTCGCTGCCTCCCCGGCCGTAGATTCCACACGCGGAGTTGGAGGGGATGCTTCTGCCCCGGCCGCCTGTGGTTTCGCAGCAGCCGATTCAACACAATGTAACGACTCACGGGCGGGCTGCGACACCCTCGTCCCAGCAGACTACAACTCCCAGCATGCCCGTCACCGAGGGGCTAAGGCGCGCCGGGATTCACGGCCCTTGTAGCCCGTCTCTAACCGCTATGCGCCTGTACATCCCAGCGTGCCTTGCGGCAGCCCCCGTAAAAAGACTATGACTCCCGGCACGCTCCGCCACTTCAGGCCTAGCCTCTCTGCCAGGCTCCGCTGCGCTCAGGATCATGGGATTTGTAGTCCGGAGGGTCTGAGAGAAAGAACCACATTTCCCAGGGTGCCCCGCGGCGCTAGCCCCCTGGCGGCCGTTAGGACCGTTGCAGAAGAGCGGAAAGGTGCTTGCTGCCAGAGCATCCTTGAGAGGAGGCAGCAGGTGAGCGGGACTGGGGCGGGCTGTCCCTTGGGGCCTCTCCCAGGGCAGGGCCAGGGGAGTGGCGGGTAGAGGGGCCGTTCTGACAGGAGGCTGGGGCCTCGGCCATGGCTCAAGGGCTGCGGGAGGGACCCTGCTGACTGCCCTGCAATGGGGGGGGGGACCCTGGGCTCTAATGCAGAGGGGCATCCCCATGAAGACAACAAGTGCCAGTGGTTAGTCAGAGGGCAGACAAAGTGCCGGGTGTCCTCTCCCCCTCTGGAGCCCTGCAGCCACCCTCAGGCCCAATGCAGACGAGTGGCCTTGGGGAAGCCCTGGGTCCCGGTGTGCAAGGGGCCCCCCTCTGTCTGCTGTCCCGTGGGTGGCTGTCACTGACACAGCATGGTGGCCTTGCCCAGGTGCCCGATCCCAGAGAGAGAGGCTCCACTGCCATTTATGGGTACCTGCGCAGTAGGGTTGGTCAAATGTCGCCCACAGAGTCCTACGATGCACCCCCCTGACTTTCTCTTGTCTTCTGGTTGATAAGTCCCAGCATCTGAGGTGGCTGCTTGGACTAAGACAAGGGCCGCTCTGCTCCACTTCATTTTATGTACATTAGGCAGAGAAACACCAGGTGGACAGATATTGTCTATGCAGCCCCTCAGCTGAGCGAAGTTTGGATGCCCCTGGCATAACATAGCACTCAGGCTTGGGGGTTTGTACAGATCAAGGGGCACTGAGAGTTTATACATCTGTCTTGCAGTCACACAATGCAATCCTGATTAGTGTCAGATCAGGTAGGGATCTTAACTCTTACACTACTGTTCATTCTGTTTGGCAGTAGCATAGAAACTTCCCACCCTGATAAGCTTAGCGCATTAAAAGGGAGGCTGTCCGCTAAAATCAATACTTCAGCCATATTTGCTATTTGTTCATGCTTCATTTTGCTCAGTAGTGGCATGGCATAGCTGGGCCAGTTTCATTTTTTGATTCCCATGCACTAGCACAAGTCTGTTGCTAAGCTTGCTGCAGGGAAGGGAAGGATGGGTTTAAAACCAAACCAAATGTTTTTGTTGTAGTTCTATGGAAATTTTTTACTGTTAATATATTATTTTAAAAATCTGCAGTTTTTGGCCTAATCCTCAAGGAATAACTGTTATGGTGAGAATGGGATGCTTTGAGGCACTGAATTTCAATAATTTAAAATGTGAGAAAACATTGTAATGGTTATTTTAAAAAGAATTTATGAACTAAAAGTGACTCATTTCCATGCAGCCCTCTGAAAATCAGACCCATGGTCTGAACTGAGTCAGGTGCATTAGGTGTTCTGTAGTATATTATCCTGGTTTTCCTTTTCTCTTTTACCTCAGCATTGTTACTTGTTTACAATGACACACACATGCAGATCTGGATAATGCTGTACAAATATATTTAACACTGTACAATGGTTTATTTTCCCCTTCAAATATACGAAGTTGAGCGCAACATCCTGATTTGTGCATTGAGCTCCACTGCCCTCTACTGGCTTCTCAATGCTATTCCCTCCATAACTGACTCAATGCAGTAGGTCAGGGGTGGGCAAACTTTTTAGCCTGAGGGCCACATCAGGGTTCCAAAACTGTATGGAGGGCGGGGTAGGGAAGGCTGTGCCTCCCCAAACAGCCTGGCCCCCGCCCCCTATCTGACCCCTCCCATTTCCTGTCCCCTGACTGCCAGATCTGTGATTTGGGATTGGAAGGGCGTGCAATTTATTCTTCCCATTTCTGGTGTGGTTAGATGGCATCCAGGGTAATAGGGACAGGCTCTATTTATTGCCAGAACTTACATCATGATAGAGAGATTGTGTGGGTAAACATCAGAAGACTTTCTTCTCATTATGAACGTCGTCCCCCTTTCCCAGTATCATGCACACATGGGTTTATATTCTGCATGTGAACTAAGACATTGATCTTGCAAACATTTAAGCCTGTGCTTTTCTCTAAGTATGCAAGTCGTCCCATTGACTTTCATGGACTAGTCATATGAGTACATTTAAGTGTTTGCAGGATTGGGGCCTAGATAGTGTGACTGACAATTCTTGCTATGTGGGACAAGTAGAAACCTGCAGTGAACAAGCTGCTCACTCCAAACTTCAAATTCTCTCTCTCAAAAATACTCACTGGATGCTTGCAAATTAGTGCTGTTTGATCCCCTTCAGCACAAGCCTGTCATCTGAATAACTTGCCTGAAATTACACTGCTGACTAGGGTGACCAGATAGAAAGTGTGAAAAATCAGGACGGGATTGAGGGGTAATAGGCATCTTTATAAGAAAAAGCCCCAAATATCAGGATTGTCCCTATAAAATAGGAACATCTGGTCACCCTACTGCTGACTTAGAGTTGCTAAGCCCTCAATATTCAACCTCTTCCAAGAAACCTCAGTTCTGTCAAGAGAGATTACATTTTTTTTAACTTACGTAGCCCTGACTGGAACTCTTTCAAACATTCTTTTGTCTCTTTACCCTGTAATTAAAATGAAATGTGTTAAGCATGAAAGGTCAATAGCTATTATGTTTTTATAAAACATATGCTCAGTGACTGTTCTATACATTTAGGATCTGTTTAGTTTCACTAGAGGGCAGCACATAGGAGTTTTTAGGAGAGAATTGGTCAGAGTCACTGAACCTTTGATTGGAGAATATGGAGATGTAGGTCAGTGCCTGAAGGACAGAGCATTTAAACTATCTTTATTATAATCTTGTCTGAAATTCTGACTCTGAAGTATACCTTTCATAGCTGCAGCACTCTAATAGCCAGCTCTGTGCTGGAAGCAGAGTCCCTCTTCTGCATAAACTCGGGCAGTTATTTTGGGTATTGCTGCACAGAAAGTCTTCACAGCTCTCTAAACCAATCACTCAAATCCCAGAGTTCTTCCAGAAATGACTTCACTGCATGAGAAGCAGTTTAGCAATGGAGACCAAAATAAATAAATTGTTTCCCTCTCTCTGCCCCCTTCATCTCCCCTTCCCTCCCGGAAAGGCTCCAGCTTTCTAGGTCTCCTATGACTTTGTGGACAGTTAATGAGCTGCAAGTATTTCTGCATAGAGGGCTATTTTTGTAGCTACCTGTGACATCCTGAACTGCTGCTACTTGTGCCCAAGAAGAGCAAAAATTAGCCAAACAGGAATGTCTTTACATCCAACACTGTGGTAGCTGAGTCTTAATGTAGGGTATTGCCAGCCCTGAGTGTTGAAAAATCATGAGTCAGGCCTCCAAAATCATATGATTGGCTTGAAAATCATGAGGTTTAAAAATAACACATTTGGGGTTCTTTTTATCTGCCTTCTGCTGTTTGTCCTTAGTGTTCATGGTTTTCAAGCTTTATCCATAACCGTGAGGCTAGACACTTTTTGTGTATATGTGTGTGTTTTAATGAAAACTGAGTCTCACCTACTAACATGACTCCAGGGGCTGGGGCTTTAAGTAAAACACTGAATATCACAATACTCATGATAAAATCCCAAGAGCTGGCAACACTGAGTATAGAAGCTAGATAGGCTGGTTGCTGAGAAGCTGCTTCCCCACATGTCACTCACCATGACCATGAGTGCTCTGAATGTCTGCAGAGGGCTCTGGCTGTTGCACTGATGTGGTTTAGAGCAGTGTTTCTCAATGACTGGTCCGTGGACCGGCACCGGTCCCTGAAATCTCCCTGACACAGTTTAGGAAGGCAGCAAGCCAGTCAGTCCTTGGTATCTAAAAGGTGGAGAAACACTGGTTCAGAGTATGATCCCAGCTGGGACTTCTACCCTTCTTTGGAAGCAGGAAGTGCCTTTGCAAATAAAAAACATTGTTGGTAGGTTTTAGGGCAGTTTGCAAAGCAGGTGGTGTCAAGCCAAATTCTGGTCGAGGTTGTGGCTTATTTCGCAGTTGGGAATGTGTTTTCTACTGTTGACTCAGGGCCTTTTCTACTTTTTAATTTTTTTAATTTTATTTTTATTTTTTTGCTGCGTTCATAATAAATTGGTCCAGTGGATAGAGCAGGAAATTGGGAGCCAGGACTCTTGGGTTCTATTCCCAATTCTTAGTCACTGACACTAAGGGACTTACTTTACCTCACTGTTCAGCCATCTATAATGTGTTGATGATGATACTTTAATTAAGTTTGTTTACTGTTTGTAGAGTGGTTTCAGATCCTTGGATGGAAGGCTCAAGAGAAGGCACAGTATCTAGTAAAATCTGCCTCTTCTTTGAATTCAGCAACTGAAAGCAAAGTTGCTTCATCTTCTGAGCCTCACTCAATTTGTTCATAAACTGCAAACCAAAGCGCTGAGGAGGGGATTACTTCTCTACTGAACTGACAGGGCTTTCCAAGCTGATAACAGTTGTCATTATTCTGCTGAACCACCAACATATCCATAAAGACACGGGCTGTAGACCACGAGGGCAGGGATTGAAAGTTAAGGCTGAAAAGACAGTCTGGTGAACTAAGCTCCTGACTCAGGTTAGCATAAGGCAGACTGTTTACATTTTTTTTCAAAGTCTTCTCTTAGGACCAGCTTGGCTTGCTCCATGTGACTGCGTTTTGCAATTTGGCAGGAGGCACGAGACTTGGGTTTGGGGGATGTTCGTCTGAGCCTTCCTGTTTTCTCTCTCTGTTACTAATGTACTGTAAGTATTTTATATTTTGTAAGCCCTTTGAAGAGTGAGACCCTCTATTGTGCAGGGTATCTGTGCTTTTCATTTGGTTCACCCCCATCTCTATCACTCCCTTCACCCTGATATCAGAGATAATTGTGTTTTCGCCCAATCATTAACAATTTTAAAAGTTCGTAACTCGAGTGCTAAAAAATGTGTATCAAGTTTTCTGATGTCACCTCCTGGGGAAATAAGCTGTTGTGATAGGAGCCTGAGGTGTCTTTCAAGAAACCTGGTTTAGTCCAGAGAGAAGTCGATGTAGGAGGGCAAGTGCTGGGGGGAGAGATGCAGTGAAAAGGCAAAGGAATCCTCAGTTTGGTAAATGACTTTCAGGCTTTGTCAAGCTGCTGAGATGCTCCTGCTATTAAGGACCAGGGGCCCAGTCCTGCAATCTCTCTGTGTGGAACTCCCATGGAATCCATATGGAACACAACAGATTAAAAACAAAACAATATGTTATATTTCTATCTCCAATTCATGAAAAAAGATGGATTTAACTCACTGCAGGTACCTGCTCAGGTACCTTCAGGTATGGATCTACCCACCAAAACCTACCCTGTAACAAGGAATGGGGCACCATTTCCCTTGGGCCAGATCATACCCACTAGACTTGCACACAGATGGGACCCTTTGTAGTTAGTTACCCTCAGCTGTGCTGTAATGGTGAGAGCTGTCACCTCCAGGACACCTTCCCCTTCACTCTTCCTGGACCCCATGCAGTTGGAGTGGATGGAAAGGGCCAGTGCTGGGGGAAAGCACATCATCCAGTGCCTCCATCTGAATTCCATCTTGTGCAGAATCCCCTTTGATGTGAGGAACCCCCTTAAAGTGAGGTTCAGAGGGCAGGGCCGTCCCTGGCAGCCCAGCACCAAGGAAGGATGAACAGCAGCACACTCTGGAATGATTTATTTGGTGGCACTCATACAGTGTGTGATCACAAGCTAAAACCTTTTGTATCTCAATCTTGTAATATCCCAAGTGAAATATTGCCCTTTCAGTGACTCAAACATACTTCACAAAAATATGGTTAGGTATCCAAATCTGCAGGTTCCTCTTGCTTGTGCATGGGTCAAAATCTATGACTATTTAAAGGCCTCTACGTCTTTATTATATTTTTGGCAGTGTGTTATTCTGCAATGACTAAGCTGCAGCTATTGCAATGAGGCCTTCAGAACCAAAACAATATTTCTCTGAGTGAGTTCACTTGAAATAGCTCATTTGGTGAGCTGCTGTTCCCTTTTGGATTTGGATAGAATGGGAATTCTGGACTCCAACTCAATGGTGCTGTAAGCTGGTACATCTCCGTAGACTCCAATGCTCCAGCAATTAATTGTGCCCTCTGGTTCTAAGCCTTCTGTGTCTCCATCATCCGAAAGCTTCCTGGTGTCTAACCGATGTGATTATGAGTGAGTTGCCTTTAAATAGCCATTAACTCTAACGGTCACCATGGTAACTGCTGTACTGGAGCCTCTTGCTGGTAGGTTGCCCGGCTCCCTGAGTTATTACAGTTTAATGCTCAGAGCCTGTTGGATTCCCAATTAGGCAGAGGTCACAAATGTCAGAAAGGAAAAAACGATGTATTTTAAATCTTTATGGAAGGGAATCTTGATGCTGGTGAAAGGAGTGGGATTGACAGCCCTGGAGAGTGATGGTGTTGGCCCACAGAAAAGGGACTTAATTGGCAGTAGTGGAGCAACTTTTCCCCATCCACTACCCCCTCCCCCAGTGTGCTCCAACCCTGCTCAGGAGCAATCTAATAGAGGGAGTGAGAACACCAGTCTCCGTGGCTGATTCAGTGCTTGGCCTTTCTCCAGGAACAAGGTAACAAGGGAAATGGTGGGTTATTCTAGTTGTGAGGTGGATAATACGAGCAAGCTTAGACTCACCAGCTCATTGAACCTTGGTCACCAAACAGCCACCAGACTGTAATGCTTTTCAGTCACTATCCACCTGGGCCAGATTTCAGCTAGAGAGCTGGACAGGAAGGCCCTGATCCAAAGCCCACTGAAGACAAAGCAAAGATTCCCATTGCCTTCAATAGGCTTTGGACCAGATCCTAAGGTTCTCTATCTTCTTAACAGTAAGAACATTGGCTAAATTTTCTATTTAATCTGAGGAACAAATAATTCTTCTTTCTATGGAGATGTCTAGCTCTTTGGTTAAACATGTTTAACTCTGCATTTGTCTCTTCCTCTCTGCATTTCCTGAGGGCTGTTTGAACTAATCAGTGGACTGAGCATGGGCTGGGAGGTAGGAATTCCTAAGCGATAATTAGGCCTGGTCTACACTACACCTTTAATTCGGATTTAGTGGCTTTAATTCGAATTAACTCTGGAACCGTCCACACAACGAAGCCATTTAATTCGAATTAAAGGGCCCTTTAATTCGATTTCTGTACTCCACCCCGACGAGCGGAGTAGCGCCAAAATCGAATTTGTCAATTCGAATTAGCGTTAGTGTGGCCGCAATTCGATGTTATTGGCCTCCAGGAGCTATCCCACAGTGCACCATTGTGACCGCTCTGGCCAGCAATCTGAACTCGCATGCACTGGCCAGGTGGACAGGAAAAGCCCCGGGAACATTTGAATTTCATTTCCTGTTTGCACAGCGTGGAGAGCACAGGTGACCACAGAGAGCTCATCAGCACAGGTAACCATGCAGGCTGATAATCGAAAAAGAGCACCAGCATGGACCGTACAGGAGGTACTGGATTTGATCTCTATATGGGGAGAGGATTCAGTGCTAGCTGAACTGCGTTCGAAAAGACGAAATGCCAAAACTTATGAAAAAATTTCCAAGGGCATGATGGAGAGAGGCCACAATAGGGACACAGATCAGTGCCGCGTGAAAGTCAAGGAGCTCAGACAAGCCTATCAAAAAGCAAAGGAGGCAAACGGTCGCTCCGGGTCAGAGCCGCGGACATGCCGCTTCTACGCTGAGCTAAATGCATTTCTAGGGGGGGCCGCCACCACTACCCCACCTCTGACTGTGGATTCCGAGCTGGGGATAATCTCATCAGGGACACCTGATGATTCCGCGGAAGGGGAAGAGGAGGAGGAGGAGGACGAGCTGGCAGAGAGCACCCAGCTCTCCGTTCTCCCCAACAGCCAGGAACTGTTTCTCACCCTGACTGAAGTACCCTCCCAAGCCTCCCAAGCCAGCACCCAAGACCATGACCCCATGGAAGGGACCTCAGGTGAGTTTACCTTTTAAAATATAAAACATGGTTTAAAAGCAAGCATTTTTAATGATTAATTTGCCCTGAGCACTTGGGATGCATTCGCAGCCAGTACAGCTACTGGAAAAGTCTGTTAACATGTCTGGGGATGGAGCGGAAATCCTCCAGGGACATCTCCATGAAGCTCTCCTGGAGGTACTCCAAAAGCCTTGCCACAAGGTTTCTGGGCAGTGCAGCCTTATTCCGTCCTCCATGGTAGGACACTTGACCACGCCATGCTAGTAGCAAGTAATCTGGTATCATTGCCTGACAGAGCCTGGCAGCGTATGGTCCCGGTGTTTGCTGGCATTCAAGCAACATCCGTTCTTTATCTTGCTGTGTAATCCTCAGGAGAGTGATATCGCTTAGGGTAACCTGGTTGAAATAAGGGAATTTAATTAAGGGGACTGAGGTGGCCGTTCCTACTGGGCTGTTTGCCTGTGGCTGAAAAGAAATCCTTCCCTGCATTTAGCCAAGTGCAAGGGGGGGGGGGAGGATTGGCCCAGAGCTTTTCGCGTTTTGCTAGCAGGGATCTTCCCTGATACCAGCCAGGCGGTGGGGGGAGGGATAAAGCACTCATCCCAGAGAATTCATGGCGGGTGGGGGGGGGGGGTGTTAGTTTGGTTCCTGCAGGGATCTTCCCTGATACCAGCCACGCGGTGGGGGGAGGGATAAAGCACTCATCCCAGAGAATTCATGGCGGGTGGGGGGGGGGGGGTGTTAGTTTGGTTCCTGCAGGGATCTTCCCTGATACCAGCCACGCGGTGGGGGGAGGGATAAAGCACTCATCCCAGAGAATTCATGGCGGGTGGGGGGGGGGGGTGTTAGTTTGGTTCCTGCAGGGATCTTCCCTGATACCAGCCACGCGGTGGGGGGAGGGATAAAGCACTCATCCCAGAGAATTCATGGCGGGTGGGGGGGGGGTGTTAGTTTGGTTCCTGCAGGGATCTTCCCTGATACCAGCCACGCGGTGGGGGGAGGGATAAAGCACTCATCCCAGAGAATTCATGGCGGGTGGGGGGGGGGGTGTTAGTTTGGTTCCTGCAGGGATCTTCCCTGATACCAGCCACGCGGTGGGGGGAGGGATAAAGCACTCATCCCAGAGAATTCATGGCGGGTGGGGGGGGGGGTGTTAGTTTGGTTCCTGCAGGGATCTTCCCTGATACCAGCCACGCGGTGGGGGGAGGGATAAAGCACTCATCCCAGAGAATTCATGGCGGGTGGGGGGGGGGTGTTAGTTTGGTTCCTGCAGGGATCTTCCCTGATACCAGCCACGCGGTGGGGGGAGGGATAAAGCACTCATCCCAGAGAATTCATGGCGGGTGGGGGGGGGGTGTTAGTTTGGTTCCTGCAGGGATCTTCCCTGATACCAGCCAGGCGGTGGGGGGAGGGATAAAGCACTCATCCCAGAGAATTGGATGGGGGGGGGGGTGTTAACCTTCAGCAGCAGAAAACAAGCTAACAGGAAAACTGCAGCACAACGGGCTTTGCTTGGTATGTGGGAAAGCAGGGCGCAGAAGCCTAAAGACAGTGGCTTACCATGGCAGCATGCAAGGTGAATTCTGTTGCCCCGACCTGCGTCTGTGATCTCTAGCAGCAAAGCCACAGGCACTCAATATTAAGAGGCAAAATGCGACCTTGCACAGAAATCACATGTGCTATGTAATGTGAATAGTATACACCGTGAAAGAGTATAAGCATTGTTCTGAAAAATGTATCTTTTAAAAAAATTCTCTCCTTTTTTCACTCCCTCCAGCAGGTGCAAATGTTTCAAGCCTCCCTCCTCCTTCCCGAAGGCTATCCCAGATAAGGCGTCGTAAAAAAAAAACGAGAGAAGAGATGTTTTCCGAAATCATGCAATCCACCAGGAATGAAAGAGCTCATCTGAATGAGTGGAAGGAGACGGTTTGCAAGTATAGGAAAGAAGCCAGTGACCGTGAGGACAGAAGGGACCAACGTGAGGAGAGGAGAGACGCTCGAGATGAGAGGTGGCGGCAGGAAGATCAGAGGAGTCGGGAAGCAACGCTGGGGCTGCTGCGTGAGCAAACAGACATGCTCCGGCGTCTGGTGGAGCTTCAGGAACGGCTGCTGGAGAACCGAGTGCCGCTACAGCCCCTGTATAACCCCCCTACCTCCTCACCATGTTCCATAGCCTCCACACCCAGACGTGTAAGAACAGGGGGGGGGAGGCTCCGTACACCCTCCCATTCCACCCCAGTGGACAGCCCAAGCAAAAGGCTGCCATTTTTTTAACCTTTTTTTACTGGGCTTTTCCTTCCCGCTGATCCTCCTCCCAAACCCCACTCAGGTTCTCTCCCTCTTTTTATAATCAATTCATAAAGAATAAATGATTTTTAAACAATGGTGACTTTATTTCCTTTGAAAGCAAGCTGGGGGAAGGGGGAGGGTGGGTTCCTTACAGAGAATGAGTCAATAAAGGGGGCGGGTTTTCAGGAAGGATAAACAAACATAAATTTCACACTGTAGCCTGGCCAGTCATGAAACTGGTTTTCAAAGCTTCCCTAATGCGCAGCGCTTCATCGTGTGCTCTTCTAATCGCCCTGGTGTCTGGCTGCGAGTAATCAGCAGCCAGGCGATTTGCCTCAGCCTCCCACCCTGCCATAAAGGTCTCCCCCTTGCTCTCACAGAGATTGTGAAGCACACAGCAAGCAGTAATAACAATGGGGATATTGGTTTGGCTGAGGTCTGAGCGAGTCAATAAGGATCGCCAGCGACCTTTTAAACGGCCAAATGCACATTCTACCACCATTCTGCACTTGCTCAGCCTGTAGTTGAACAACTCCTGACTCCTGTCCAGGCTGCCTGTGTATGGCTTCATGAGCCATGGCATTAAGGGGTAGGCTGGGTCCCCAAGAATAACAATTGGCATTTCAACATCCCCCACGGTTATTTTCTGGTCCGGAAAGTAAGTCCCTTGCTGCAGCCGTTTAAACAGATTGGTGTTCCTGAAGACGCGAGCGTCATGAACCCTTCCCGGCCAGCCCACATGGATGTTGGTGAAACGTCCCTTGTGATCCACAAGTGCTTGCAGCACCATTGAGAAGTACCCCTTGCGGTTTATGTACTGGGTACCCTGGTGCTCCGGTGCCAAGATAGGAATATGGGTTCCATCTATTGCCCCACCACAGTTAGGGAATCCCATTGCAGCAAAGCCATCCACTATGACCTGCACATTTCCCAGAGTCACTACCTTTCGTAGCAGCACCTCCGTGATTGCTTTGGCTACTTGCATCACAGCAGCCCCCACAGTAGATTTGCCCACTCCAAATTGATTCCCGACTGACCGGTAGCTGTCTGGCGTTGCAAGCTTCCACAGGGCTATCGCCACTCGCTTCTCAACTGTGAGGGCTGCTCTCATCTTGGTATTCTGGCGCTTCAGGGCAGGGGAAAGCAAGTCACAAAGTTCCATGAAAGTGCCCTTACGCATGCGAAAGTTTCTCAGCCACTGGGAATCGTCCCACACCTGCAACACTATGCGGTCCCACCAGTCTGTGCTTGTTTCCCGGGCCCAGAATCGGCGTTCAAAGCCTATAACCTGGCCCATTAACATCATAATCTCCAAAGCACCGGGGCCCGCGGTCTCAGAGAATTCTGTGTCCGTGTCCATGTCCTCATCACGCTGGTCGCTGCGCTGCAATCGCCGCCTCCTCCTCCTCCTCGCCTCTTTTTTCTGGTCCTGTGTAAGCATAAACTCCACGAGAAAGCGCGAGGTGTTTATAATGTTCAAGACTGCGTTCTGGAGCACAACGGGATCCATGCTTGATGCAGAATGGAGTCTGCAGAGTTCACTCAGGAAAAAAGGCGCGAAATGGTTGTCTGCCGTTGCTTTCAGGGAGGGAGGGGGAGGCTGTACCCAGAACTACCTGCGACAATGTTTTTTGCCCCATCATGCACTGGGGTCTCAACCCAGAATTCCAAGGGGGGTGGAGACTGCGGGAACTATGGGATAGCTATGTAAAAGCTACCCACAATGCAACGCTCTGGAAATCGATGCTACTATGGTAGCTTGGACGCAAACCACCGAATTAATGGTGCCTAGTGTGGCCGAATACATTCGAATTTACAAAATCGGTTTCCTAAATTCGAATTATATAAATTCGAATTAATCCTGTAGTGTAGACATACCCTTACACTCCACTGATAAAGTCACTTTCAAGTGACTAGCTAGGCACAAATCTGCTCACCCATCTGCTCTGATGATGGAGGAAAAAGAGTAACATTGGAGTTGCCTAGGCAAATGAGAGAGAGAAGAGTTGCCAAGGCTGATTTAATTTCTTTGTTTCCTCATTGGTAACAATGGGAATAAAAATACTGATTTCCCCTATCTCACAGGATGTCCAGAGTTAACATTTACAGGGCTTGGAGGAGGTAAACCCTTTTAGTGCTAAGGAATTTTATCACTGGACTGCTTGCTACATGGCTTCCCACTTTTCTGTGCACCCATGCTGTGCCTTTTGCACTTCTCTAACCTTCTTGCTCTGCTCCTCCAGCCGCTCTGCACAGTGAGCTTAGTGCCTTGCCCTGCTGTCCCTCACAGCCCCTTTCCCCCTTGCTGTTCTTGCTGCTCTACCCACCAGTCTTTTTACACCTTTGATCTTGCACGGCCTCTGTTCAGCTTTCTTCAGGTGGCATGCCTGTGCATACTCAGTGATTTCTTCCATTCTGATACCCTTTTGGCTCTTGTGGGATTTTGTTCAGCTTTTGTTCATTTTTTTCTGTCTAGCAAACTGTCCCCAAACTTGGTTGAATATATCTTCCTCTGGCTTTATGTTCTGACGATCTTGCATCTTATTTCTTATTTGAATCTTTGCTGGAGACTTGAATTAGTCACTTGCTTTTCAGGGAACTTCGAGAGCTGAGAGTGCTTGCTGTAGTCCCAATAGATCAGTCCCAGTTCTATAAACTGATTTTTTTTTATTTTTTTTATTTTTTTCAGAGCTTGGACAGAGACTAGGAGAGAGGATGTGTGAATGTAATGATACGTGTTAACAGAGAACTAGCCCCAGGGTCCTGGCCATGTTCCATTTATATGAATTACATTTTACGTAACTAGACCTACCCCAATTTTCCCCTCTTAAATGTTACTGTATAATATTGTTGGTCCAAAGCTAGTCGTATCCAGAGGCAGATGCAAGTACCCGATTTACCGCTTGTAAAATGCTTTGGGTTCCTTTAGGATTCAAGGAGCTATAGAAATGCAAGGAGATTATTTTGTTCATTATCACACTGAGCCCACCTACGTGCAACATCTATTGTTCCCCTGGGAGTCAGAAGGCTTATACCATATGTAGGTTGCTAGGACTTCATTCTAGCTACTTTCTTGCTTCTCTGCTCATTGTGTCTGTTGCCTTCAGATTTTGAAGGGTTTGAGTGGTATTTCTGTTTGTAAATCAGGCTGATGTTCAAGGTAACTGCTAGAAAACAGGAGGATGAGTCCTGGACCTTATGCTTTCAATTTCTGGGTCTTGTGTTTGACAGCTGATGTGATCAATATAACTGGAGCAGATAGTACTGTGTACATCTGCGAAGAATAGACCAGCCATTTGTTTTAAGGAGAAGTTCATGCTGCTGACACATGAATCCTGAAAGCGGAGGTATTTGCTCCTAGTTGCTTCAGGGGCAATTAAAACCTGAGGCATATGCCAACTTGACACCTCTTCTGCTGAATTTAGAAATGTCCCAATTGCTTTTAGCTGCAGTAAGATGATTATTGTGTGTTAAATATCTGTGAATTGGGGATTTGCAGCTATGTTTTACTATCTTTACTGTATATAAATCATGAAAGCAGAGACAGAATCTCAGAATGGAATTTCCTTGCATTCCATCAATGCATATTTCTTAATATTTTATAATGTGAAGTTACAGTTAGTTCTGAGAAGACTTTGGGTCTGGACAATTGTCTTGTTAGTGGCTAATTTTGAGTGAGGAACTGCTCAACTCTAATCCAGACCTTCCCACTGACTCTCTGGATTTCGTCAAGTCCCTAAAGTCAACATGTTCAAAAGAATTCAAATGTTGAAAAATTGGAAAATCAGAAAAGAGCCACAAGAATAATTAAATGATTAGAAAGCCTGCCTCAACAAAGAGAAGGTTAAAGGGTGACTTGATCACAGAAATATTTAATAGTGGGCTCTTCAATCTAGGAAGAAAAGCGTAACATGATTCAGTGGCTGGAAATTGAAGCTAGACAAATTCAGATTGGAAATAAAGCATACATTTTTAACAGTGAGAGTAATTAACTATTTGGAACAAGTTACTAAGGATCATGGTGGATTCTCCATCACAGACCATTTTTAAATCAAGACTGGATGTTTTTCTAAAAGATCTGCTCTAGGAAGTTCTCTGGCCTGTGTTATACAGGAGGTCAGACTAGATGATCACAGTGGTCCCTTCTGGCCTTGCAATCTACGAATCTATGAGAAGTAGCCTCTGATTTTGGGTGCCTAACTTAAAACAACTTGAGTTTGATTTTTCAGAGATGTTAAGCACATGTAAATCTAGCTGAAGTCAATGGGCACTGCAGGCACTCGGTACCTTTGAAAATTGGACCACTAACTTCTATGTTCCCACTTGCCCCATCTCTAGACTAGATATTGCTAGCCTTTATCAGTAACTTGTTTGATGTCTGTAAAGCACTTTGAGATCCTGGAATTGAGGGTAAGAAGGAAGCACTAGGATTTTATGATATCCATAATCAAACTTCATAGCTAGCTGCACTCAGAAACCCTGCCCTATGTTAGAGAGCCCATTAATCTCCTGGGATTTGAACTATATACACTTCATCGTTTTTCTTTGTCAGTTTGTCCTGATTCTTGTTGCTGCTGGGCCCCCAGGCATGCATCTTGTATAGGAGCTGTGCCCTGCAGTGCTGCTGCTGTTCTAGGGCTGTGAGCAGTTCCACTAGAAGCCCCTCAAAAACAGAGGTGACAACGCAGCTGTTTTTATGTATATCAACCTGAAATGCATCATAAAGCTCTAAGCCTAGAGGCACCCTGCACCAGCCCATTGAATTCAGTATATTCTATTTAAAAGAAGCCTCAGACACACATTCTGGCCAATCCTAAATTCCTTGTCCTGCTCTGAGAGTTGGTGGCATGCAGTAAAAATGTAGTAATGTGGTGGTTGTGGGAAAGCACCTCACAATGTCAAATGACCATCTGTCTTGGTTCCTATTATGTTAGCTCTGGGGGAACCGTGCACCCGATCTCATGCCATCTTTTTCAGCACTTCAATCAAGGAGGAGCAGCCGGGGAATGCACCTGCTGGGCTGCCTGAATAGTCCAGTTACAGCCAGGTACAGGGCACTTACTGTGCTGCTTGAACATGGTCACTCTCCATGGACTGTTAATGGGATGATGGCCTCAAAACAAATACAATGGAAAAGTAGCAGTGAAAGTGTTCAGATAAAAAATGGAGACCCCAAGCCTCTAGTTCACTCTCCACTTGCTATGTTGGGCATTAGTTATTATTAATTTTCCTAGGAATACAACGGCACTTTCTCCACCACTCCTGACTTGTCCAAGAGAGCCCTGAGGGTGCACAGACCCCCACTGGGGAGCACTAAGTCATAGCTGGACAGTCATTTCACTTGTAAACGTCTTGCCCTTTTGAATGGAAGGGAAAACCACAGTAAAGCTACCCTTACTCTAGTGAGGGGCTTTTTCTACCCCTCACTTATATCACACTCACATTACTGAAGCATGTCCCCACCTTCAGCTTTTCTGACCCATATTTTTGTCAGCGATATATCCATTGCTGCTGAGAGAACCTTGTATCAATTCGCACAGTTTAAAAACAGGAGGAAAGTTTCATTTCATTGTCTAAGCCTTTGTTTGCTTTGTAATTATGATGCTGGTTTTGGCACAATATATTTATATATTGTGGTTTCTCATGCTGTAATTTCCATAGCGATCAAAGATTTAGGAACCAGCCATGTTAGTCCTCTGTCAGATTCTTGAGTACATAGGCCACTGCCTGCACTTTTCTTTTGGGCAGAAGTAAGTGCAGATCAGTTTCTACTCCCTAGACTCTAGGGCACAGGCAGTGACATTGGCACATTCCAGTTCCCCCCATATCATTCCAATTGCATAAGTTCGCATCTGGAATTCCTGCGGTTTCAGAAAATTCCAGCAGATGTGCCTTAGCCCTTCTATGAGCCTTTCCGTAGTCCCTTTTCTCTATCCGCTACAGCAAGGTGTAAGTGATTGTGATTGATGGTGCAGCAAGAGAGTGGAATGCTGCCAACAGGGCACCATCTGGAAACTGTTTTAATACCAATTTACACCAAGTAGAAACCAGTTTCAGGGTATAGTCTTCTGGCTGTCCTCTCTGCAGCAGACGCTGAAAGCACATAAACTGCTGACTATGGGGTAAGTTACTCTTCTGCTGAAACTGTAAAGGAAAATACATTAAAGGGGTTTGTAAACACCTTGGTTCAAAGTAGTGCTTGCAACATGTTGTAGTTGCAATTAGGCTGTCAAGCGATTAAAAATATTAATCACGTGATTAATTGCACTGTTAAACAATAATAGAATACCATTTATTTAACTATTTTTGGATGTTTTCTACATTTTCAAATATATTGATTTCAATTACAACACAGAATACAAAGTGTACAGTGCTCACTTTCTATTTATTTTTTAATACAAATATTTGCACTGTAAAAAAACAAAAGAAATAGTATATTTCAACTCACCTAATACAAGTACTGTAGTGCAATCTTTTTATCATGAAAGTTGAATTTACAAATGTCGAATTATTTTTGTTTACATAATTGCATTCAAAAATAAAACAATGTAAAACTTTAGAGCCTAGAAGTCCACTCAGTCCTACTTCAGCCAATCGCGTAGACAAACAAGTTTGGTTACATTTGCAGGAGATAATGGTGCCCACTTCTTGTTCACAATGTCACCTGAAAATGAGAACAGGTGTTCGCATGGCACTGTTGTAATCGGCATTGCAAGATATTTATATGCCAGATGTGCTAAAGATTCATATGTCCCTTCATGCTTCAACCACCATTCCAGGGGATATGCATCCATGCTGATGATGGGTTCTGCTCGATAACAATCCAGAGCGGACCGATGCATGTTCATTTTCATCATCTGAGTCCGATGCCATCAGCAGGAAGTTGATTGATTGATTTTATTTGGTGGTTCGGGTTCTGTAGTTTCCTCATCAGAGTGTTGCTCTTTTAAGACTTCTGAAAGCATGCTCCACACTTCGTCCCTCTCCGATTTTGGACAGCACTTCAGATTCTTAAACTTTTGGGTTGAGTGCTGTAGCTATTTTTAGAAATCTCACTATTGGTACCTTCTTTGCGTTTTGTCAAATCTGCAGTGACAGTGTTCGTAAATCAAACAACGTGTGCTGGGTCATCATGCTATACCATGAAATATATGGCAGAATGTGGGTAAAACAGAGCAGGGGACATACTATTCCCCCCCAAGGAATTCAGTCACAAATTTAATGCACTATTTTTTTTTAAATGAACATCATCAGCATGGATGCATGTCCTCCGGAATGGTGGCTGAAGCATGAAGGGGCATATGAATGTTTAGCACATAATTACCTTGCAACGCTGGCTACAAAAGTGCCATGCGAACGCCTATTCTCACTTTCAGGTGACATTGTAAATAAGAAGCAGGCAGCAGTATCTGTTTTTCTTAGCGATTGGCTGAACAAGAAGTAGGACTGTGTGGACTTGTAGGCTCTAAGTTTTACATTGTTTTGTTTTTGAGTGCAGTTATGTAACAAAAAAAATCTACATTTGTAAGTTACACTTTCAAGATAAAGAGATTGCACTACAGTACTTGTATAAGGTGACTAGAAAAATACTATTTCTTTTATCATTTTTACAGTGTAGATATTTGTAATAAAAAATAATATAAAGTGAGCACTGTACACTTTGTATTCTGTGTTTTAATAGAAATCAATATATTTGAAAATGTAGAACATCCAAAATATTGAATAAATTTCAATTGGTATTCTATTGTTTAACAGTGCAATTAATGACAATTAATTTTTTTTAATCCCAGTTAATTTATTTTGCATTAATCACGTGAGTTAACTGCGATTAATTGACAGCCCTAGTTGCAATGTTGTTGCTATTAACATTTCAAACAACTTTTGGGAGTCAGAGCTGGTCTGGTAACTGAAGCGTTTTCATATGCTATGTTGTTTAATATGTGCAGTAAGGAATTATTTCCCCCCCCCCCCCCAACAGTACACAAGTCTGACATTGCATGGGGAAGTCCTGGTGAATTAACAGTTGAATCATTTATACTACAAGATGGAGTTGCATCCTTATGTGTATTTGTGAAAAGGTGGTGTTCCCACCCTGCTTGAAAATGATCAACACTTCACTTGCTGTGTAGGTTCAAAACTTTCCCCCTTCCTGACATCTGGCTCTGTTAACAAGGTAATGCAACAAATTCCATCCAAGCCTTTTCCTTTGGTGTGGCCATTCTTAGCACAGTTCAGCTCAGCCCCAGGCCCTAGATACATCTCTCCGGAGGGGATATTCCCAGCTTCTTTGGGTGGGTTAATGAGCTGCACCTGCCACAATGAGTCAGTAGGGCTTAATTAGTATCTCCCTCCAGGGTTCCAACACCTGCTCACAGGGTGGGGTCAGCAGAAGAACCTAACTACCCTGTTACAGAGCAGAAAGGCTTTTTACCTGCCAGGACTTGAATGACTGGTTCTGTGTTTTCCCCTGCTACATCTGGTGTCAGTAATGATACCCAATGTGGGACAGGGAGCGGTGTTCCTTAGGTGCCACCAATAGTAGCTAAGCAAGTGCAGAGCCACGTGAGCTGGGGTGCAGTGCAGAGGTGGGCAAACCATCTGGGTAAAACATGTGCGAAGATATAATCTTCAGAGATTTTTTTTTTTTTTTTTAAAGTGCTTCTTTACTGGTGGGGTTTTTCCTTCTCCAAATAGTCCCTTACTCATTTGAATCTTAAATGGTTCTCTGTTCTTGTAAGTAGATGCATTTGTTACCCGTTAATGTTCTGCTTGGGAATCAGAGAGGGGTGCTGAAAACTACTGGAGTCTCTTACAGATCCTTATACTTTTGAAAACAAATTCATTCTCTTAGTTCACATGTCCTGGTTTTTCTCTGTTCTTTGATGTTTCAGTATTGTTCTTTTCTAAAATCTCAACAATGCAGAACAAAGGAAACTGGCTGGTTATCTGCCTCCAATAGTCTTCCCTGTCACTCCTATGTGAGATTTCTAACAATCCTGCCCTCTTCTAGAAGAGTGTTCTCTCCAGCAGTTGTAGGTGAAAGCTACTGGCTGTGGCATAGGCTGAGCTCATTGGGTGTCTGGGTGGGAACCTAGACCTGTGTAACATTCCCCTAAACACAGGAAATTCTTGAGTTCTTCAAGTATGCACACACAGGCATCTCGCACTGGTTGTGCCCTTACAGGCAACAGCCCTTGGAGTTCACTCTTTACATCCACTCTTTTGATTAGCATCATCCTGTTAACCAAGCAGCAGGGTGTTTTCAGCAAAATGGAAGCTGATTGTTGCCCCATGATTCATTCTGCACATGGGCTGCTAGTGCCTTGAACTTCCTTCCTGTCATCAGCAATGAAACTGAGAAAAGAAAAATAAAGAGGAGTTGGTATCGGATCTGCGCAGCGAGGAAAAGGGCAGGGTGAACATAGCCCCAAAGCCACAGCCCAACTCCAACTAATACCCACTCTGCCTGCTGACTTTCCCTTGTAATTACCTCTAGGTTTTATATCTGCAGACAATAATGTTCCATGCTTCACAACTGAATTAGAGACTCCCTTGAAAACCACATTGATGTTGACGTCAGCCTCGTTTATGGAATGTCTCTCTGTAACTAGGGCTTTTGCACATACAAGTGCAGTTTGTAAAAGCCTATCTTTTGGTTCAAGTTGTGCATTTGCCCTCTTCTGTTCCCTGTATAAGCCGCTTTTCCACATCCCTATTTATGTACACCTGCCTCACAACTCGAATCCAGCCTTTGATCCTTTCCCTCACACTGTGCCTTAAGCAAGATTGTGGTTGAAAAAGAGCATACCCAGTGCATGCCTCAGCATACAATGTTTAATTTCCTGGGGCACTGTATTGTTATGGTGCACTGACTGGCAGGGTTTGTTCATCATAATGCTGTTCATAACACACTGCTATAATTCTGCTCCTGCTGTGTAAGTGATCAGATTGTGCCCAGTGGCGTGTGTGTTCTAAAGTGGGTGGGAGACAATAGATGCGTGTGTGTATGCGCATGCGCAATTTGCTAGCTCTGCCTCTGTCTGCAGTTGTGAATCTTGCCGATTCTTTGTTTTAATTTTAAATTACTTTCATATCCTCACTTCACGCCCCTGCTGCTAGGTGAAAGGAAGGATGGTTAATGCTCTGGCCTGGGACTAAGGAGGTCTGGCTTTGTACCCTAATCCTGCCACAAACTTCCAGTGTGACTTAGTGCAAGTCATTTAATCTATCTGTGCCTTGGCTCCTCAGTTGGCAAATGGAGATGATATTTTCCTCCCTTGCGAGGATAAATTCTTTAGTGTATGTCAGGTGCTCAGATAAATATAGCAATGAATGCCATAGAAAAGGCTACTAATAAATAAATACTGTAGATTTGTTGGGTTTGGGGGGATTGTGTGGCACAGTTACTCTGTTATATCCAATGTACCAAAACTCTAGTGAGCAAGTGTTGTGGCTTTTTCCTACTCATGCTGAGCATTTTCAGCGTTGGGTTTTGGTCAAGTGATATCCGACACAGCTAAAAATATCTTTGAGGACAACTATAGCAGTTCTTTTCCCGTGTGTGTGTCTGGCTGAGGGACAGGAAATTCTATTGAGCTGATAGTCCGGGGCTGGTTTCCCACTGAGCCCCATATGAACTCACCAGCAATGACAAAGAGACAATAATGTGCTTCAGTCCAAAAAATGTGTGTCTGTATTTTCAAACTGGGAACTTTTTAGGTGGTACACGTTGGCCTGGTGTCTCTGGCACTTACTATTGGTTTTGATTCTGCCATTTTGCAGTTTGCCCTTTCTGGTTCTGAAAGCCGCCCAAAGTCAACATGGAGCCGAGATTTGAGTGCTGTCCCTATGTATTGCAAACCTGAGTGAGTGTCCATACATTTATCACCAAAAATAATATGATTTGCCTCCCAGGAGGAGGAGCAGAGTTCATTTATATGAGACTATCTGCTAGTAATTTGTTAATATGAATGCCAGAGGGTACTGCCTTCTGATTATAGCTTGTGACTGGGAGAGGTCTCAGAAGCCTCATAGCACATAAAAAAGTAAGGATGGAAAAGCTCTATTATCTGTGGTCACCTAGTCTGTCCCCAGATAGTCCGGGCATTGACAAACCAGATTGAATACAGTAAATAAACAATGACATTCTATCTTCCTTAGTCTGCAGCTTTGAGACCTGGACATGGCCTCCCCTGCTTCCAGGATCCAAGGCCCACAGCTTGAGACTAACTGCTCTATGGTGAAAGCAATTGGACCAACAATGACCTAGAAATAGCCTTTGGATGAAGAGTTTACACGTGGCACATCATTGGCTTCCTTTGGGGCTGTGTCAGGACATCTTGGCCCCTAGAATGAGGGTTTCGGGAGGTGCTCAGTGAGGGCAGAGCTATGCATAGACTGCCACTACATTTAGGATCTGATTGTAAACAGCTGGCTAAAATAAACCCTCCCTAGCTTTCTTTTCTAAGGAGACTGCTGTTGTATCACTGTCACTTATATTCCGGGTTCACATTACAGTGGAAAAAAACCACACCTAATTCTAGAGATGGATCCAAACTAATATCCTAGGTCTGTATGGCCTAGGATGCAGATCCAAAGAAGAATTTTGCAAATAGCGCTGCCTCTATAATGGGCCAAACCAACACCCTAGCTCTGAACATCCCCAAACTTGGAAGTGTTTGAAATCCTGATTTGGTTCTAATTTCTCTCCTCCCCACCCAGGGGACTCTATCTCTACCTGATTCCTGTCTGTAAAGATCCCTTGCCCCTTCTCTCTGCACACACAGAGGGTTGAAGGGTGAGGGGAGTCCCCCAGGCATTTCTCAGCCCCATGCCCCTTATTCACTTTCTTCTAGCCTAGGAGCTGATGGGTGCTTCTGCCTGGTGAGCCACAGACAGGTCACTGAAATCTGATGGGGCTAGGCATTCTTTCCATTCCCCTGTGCTATCTGCACAGGGCTCTCAGCTCTTGACAATATGGGGAGCTCTGGAGCTGGATTCCTATCTCTTCTCTCCTTTCCCCCCCCCCCCCCCATGTTAGATCATGACTGAATCTCTGTTTTCGTGTAAAAACCCCACTCTGCACCTTTTCAAGGCAGTGGTAGAGGTGAGGGAAATGCCTCTTGAGTGGGGCTACTGGCGGGGAGATGCTTAATATGGAATATAAGGGCTTGTGGGTGCAGCTTCTGTAATTTTCCTCCAAAGACCACCCCCCCACACGTACACAGAAAATATCTCCTTTTGGTGCCCGCCTCGTTATCTTTTCTGCAATATATATGCTGCATATTTCATTTGATCAGATTATGCAGACTAGACTGGGGCTTATCATACCATCTACCAATGTACACTTCTATTCTGAGGGTTGAAGGAATAAGGAACCCTTCACTGCTTTCTGAAGGGGATTGCTGCCCTGCACAGCTCTGAATTCAGGTATAAATGGCTTGCCTGCAGGAATTCCTCCTGGTATGATGGAAGTATAATATTTCTCTTTCCCGTGTGTGTGTGTGTGTGTGTGTGTGTGTGCGTGCATACATGCGTGTGTGCTGAATGCCAAAGCTCTGGTAAAGCCAGCTTGCTTCCGTATGTGAATCATTTCTCAAGCAGCTCTCTGTGTCTCGTTGCAATGTGGTTTTCCTCTCAGGGAAGCACTAAAGCCCTGAATTCTCAGTCTGGCTTGCACATGCTGTCAGAGGCTAGCAGGAGACCGTTTTCCTTTTAATACAAGGAGGAGAAAAAGCTTTTACTGTAAGTATTTAATCCTCTTTTTATTTGTAAGGTGGGAACTGGATTCTCTCTAGTGGGGGGTTAGTGGACAGAGACGCATTCTTGCAGCAAGCGGACTGCCTTGCTTAACAACACCTGGATGTAATGTCTGACTCTAATTAAAACGAGATTGGATGGAGCATTAGAAAATGCACTGTAAGGAACACTCCTGCATTGGCGGGGAGCTGGGCTGGATGGTCTATTAGATGTTAACGATAGAAAATGATCCCATGAGAACTGGCTACTATGTATTTTTCTGTTTAGCTGCATGGAGTTGAGCTAGTGATGGATGGGCTGAAGCTGTCACTCTGCCTGCCTCGGCTCTCTCTTGCTGTTGGTGTTCAGTGATGTGTTCCAACAGCAGGGTCGAACAGGAGCACAAATAGGTTTCCCCAACCCTGCTGCTGAGACTGTCCAGTCAAGAAGGGGCCAGGCTGCTGTGCAAGCTGCTTCAGAAAAAAATTGGCAGTTACCTCGTCTGCAAGGGGAATGAGTACAAATGTTGGGGAGCCTGGCCAGATCTGTGCTCTCCCTCCGGCAAAGAAGGGGGCTGCTGAGACTCTCAGGAGAAAGCACCAGTTTCAACAGTTTAGTAATTGGCCATAAAAATGTGATTTGAACTGAATCTTGATGGTAATAGCAATTGTAATAATAATATGCAGCATTTGTATAGACCATTACAGCTTTGCAGAGTTGTACAAATGCTAATTAAGCTCTATGTTTGTAATGAATCATTACTGGCAGAACTGGACAGGAAATGGGGACTTCCCTTCATCAATACAATCTAATTCTCTCTCTAGATATCACCCCTTAACATGGTTTGTTTGCGGAGTACTGCCTTTACTCCCTACAAACTGGAAATTATTCTGTTGCCAATCTGGGTCTCAGCTGAGAAGGGGATATTTGATTGTTCTCCAATGGTGTGATTCTGATGATTACTTAGTAAGAGAGACCTGTCCTGGGTCAGCTTCTATCCCAGGGGTAGGCAACCTATGGCACGCGTGCCGAAGGCAGCACACGAGCTGACTTTCAGTGGCACTCATACTGCCCGGGTCCTGGCCACCGGTCCAGGGGGCTCTGCATTTTAATTTAATTTTAAATGAAGCTTCTTAAACATTTTAAAATCCTTATTTACTTTACCTACAACAATAGTTTAGTTATATATTATAGACTTGTAGAAAGAGACCTTCTAAAAACGTTAAAATGTATGACTGGCACACGAAACCTTAAATTAGAGTGAATAAATGAAGACTCGGCACATCACTTCTGAAAGGTTGCCGACTCCTGGTCTATCCCAATACCTGGACCCCACTGTGTGATTCTGTGGGTTTCACAGCTCCCTGGTGGTTGGCAGGCCATAGCTTGCAAACCACTGACTCTGCTGTTTTGAATCCATTCAGCTTTGTTCAGCTCTGTCCACATGCAGAATGAATAATTTGAAAATGCAGAAGTCTACTAGTTTCTCTTGCAGCTTTAGAGTTCACAATGGCTTCCTCTTTCCAATGAAACCTTTCTGCTTGGAGTTCACAACACTGACAACTAACAGTTAAAAGTTCAAAAGGTCTCAGTTAATTAACAGGCTTCTGTGCACATTTGCAGAGCACACTCTCTCTGCCAGGCAACTTTCAGAAATTAATGATTGCTGTGCATCACTGTGAGGTGTGTGCGTAGAATAGAGATAGGCGGGTGGGCTGGGGATTGTGATCACCCATGCATTGTGCATGGGAGAAGTGGACTTGCTTTTTTATTTTTGTTTGGCTTTTCCGTGGGGCTCCTCACCAAGTTACATGAGGATTTATCATCTATCACAGTTTATCTTCCCAAGACCCCTTCTTCAGAGGACCAGTATTATTCCCATTTTATAGATGGGGAACAAAGGCACAGAAAGATCCTGTGACTTGCCCAAGATAACACAGGAAGTCTGTGGCAGAGCTGGGAATAGAATTAAGATGTGAATCCCAATCCATTGTCTTTACTACAGAATCATCCATCCGTTTCCATGTCTCATGCATGTGGTGGGCAGATTGTCATGTATTTGTGTGCTATGTTTCTCTTCCAACCTAGAGAAGGTGTTCTATGGCGGTTCCTTCTGTCCCTTCTAAGTGCATCTACCTGTACTCAGCAGTAAGGTGTAATGACAGGGCATTACCAGGCAAAACTCCTGTAATTACTCTTCCTCTCTATAGTAATTACATAGCTGTGCCCTGTGTAAAATAGAACATCCTTCTCCTTACTGTGGCTTGATAAGACATGCAATGTTACCCCTCCATGTCTCATCCTCCTCTTGCTCCAGTCACGGGGGTGACAGAAGAGGAAGAATTAGTAGGGGAAGCAAAAGTGGATGGAAACCTGGGAGGCAGTGACCATGAGATGGTCGAGTTCAGGATCCTGACACAAGGAAGAAAGGAGAGCAGCAGAATACGGACCCTGGACTTCAGAAAAGCAGACTTTGACTCCCTCAGGGAACTGATGGGCAGGATCCCCTGGGAGAATAACATGAGGGGGAAAGGAGTCCAGGAGAGCTAGCTGTATTTTAAAGAATCCTTATTGAGGTTGCAGGGAAAAAACATCCAATGTGTAGAAAGAACAGTAAATATGGCAGGCGACCAGCTTGGCTTAACAGTGAAATCCTTGCTGACCTTAAACACAAAAAAGAAGCTTACAAGAAGTGGAAGATTGGACAAATGACCAGGGAGGAGTATAAAAATATTGCTCAGGCATGCAGGAGTGAAATCAGGAAGGCCAAATCACACTTGGAGTTGCAGCTAGCAAGAGATGTTAAGAGTAACAAGAAGGGTTTCTTCAGGTATGTTAGCAACAAGAAGAAAGTCAAGGAAAGTGTGGGCCCCTTACTGAATGAGGGAGGCAACCTAGTAACAGAGGATGTGGAAAAAGCTAATGTACTCAATGATTTTTTTGCCTCTGTCTTCACGAATAAGGTCCGCTCCCAGACTGCTGCACTGGGCAGCACAGTATGGGGAGAAGGTGACCAGCCCTCTGTGGAGAAAGAAGTGGTTTGGGACTATTTAGAAAAACTGGACGAGCACAAGTCCATGGGGCCGGATGTGCTGCATCCGAGGGTGCTAAAGGAGTTGGCGGATGTGATTGCAGAGCCATTGGCCATTATCTTTGAAAACTCATGGCGATTGGGGGAGGTCCTGGATGACTGGAAAAAGGCTAATGTAGTGCCCATCTTTAAAAAAGGGAAGAAGGAGGATCTGGGGAACTACAGGCCAGTCAGCCTCACCTCAGTCCCTGGAAAAATCATGAGGAGCAGGTCCTCAAGGAATCAATTCTGAAGCACTTAGAGGAGAGGAAAGTGATCAGGAACAGTCAGCATGGATTCACCAAGGGCAAGTCATGCCTGACTAACCTAATTGCCTTCTATGAGGAGATAACTGACTCTGTGGATGAGGGGAAAGCAGTGGATGTATTATTCCTTGACTTTAGCAAAGCTTTTGATACAGTCTCCCACGGTATTCTTGCCAGCAAGTTAAAGAAGTATGGGCTGGATGAATGGACTATAAGGTGGATAGAGAGCTGGTTAGATCGTCGGGCTCAACGGGTAGTGATCAATGGCTCCATGTCTAGCTGGCAGCCGGTTTCAAGTGGAGTGCCCCAAGGGTCGGTCCTGGGGCCGGTTTTGTTCAATATCTTCATTAATGATCTGGAGGATGACGTGGACTGCACTCTCAGCAAGTTTGCAGATGACACTAAACTGGGAGGAGTGGTAGATATGATGGAGGGTAGGGATAGGATACAGAGGGACCTAGACAAATTAGAGGATTGGGCCAAAAGAAACCTGATGAGGTTCAACAAGGACAAGTGCAGAGTCCTGCACTTAGGACGGAAGAATCCCATGCCCTGTTACAGACTAGGGACCGAATGGCTAGGAAGCAGTTCTGCAGAAAAGGACCTAGGGGTTACAGTGGATGAGAAGCTGGACATGAGTCAACAGTGTGCCCTTGTTGCCAAGAAGGCTAACGGTATTTTGGGCTGTATAAGTAGGGGCATTGCCAGCAGATCGAGGGACGTGATCGTTCCCCTCTATTCGACATTGGTGAGGCCTCATCTGGAGTACTGTGTCCAGTTTTGGGCCCCACACTACAAGAAGGATGTGGAAAAATTGGAAAGAGTCCAGCGGAGGGCAACAAAAATGATTAGGGGGCTGGAACACATGACTTATGAGGAGAGGCTGAGGGAACTGGGATTGTTTAGTCTGCAGAAGAGAAGAATGAGGGGGGATTTGATAGCTGCTTTCAACTACCTGAAAGGAGGTTCCAAAGAGGATGGCTCTAGACCAGGGGTAGGCAACCTATGGCACGTGTGCCGAAGGCGGCACACGAGCTGATTTTCAGTGGCACTCTCACTGCCCCGGTCCTGGCCACCAGTCCGGGGGCTCTGCATTTTAATTTCATTTTAAATGAAGCTTTTTAAACATTTTAAAAACCTTATTTACTTTACCTACAACAATAGTTTAGTTATATATTATAGACTTATAGAAAGAGACCTTCTAAAAATGTTAAAATGTATGACTGGCACGCAAAACCTTAAATTAGAATGAATAAATGAAGACTCGGCACACCACTTCTGAAAGGTTGCCGACCCCTGATCTAGACTGTTCTCAGTGGTACCTGATGACAGAACAAGGAGTAATGGTCTCAAGTTGCAGTGGGGGAGGTTTAGGTTGGATATTAGGAAAAACTTCTTCACTAGGAGGGTGGTGAAGCACTGGAATGGGTTACCTAGGGAGGTGGTGGAATCTCCTTCCTTAGAGGTTTTTAAGGTCAGGCTTGACCAAGCCCTGGCTGGGATGATTTAGTTGGGAATTGGTCCTGCTTTGAGCAGGGGGTTGGACTAGATGACCTCCTGAGGTCCCTTCCAACCCTGATATTCTATGATTAACAAGAACCAGCTACCTTCAGATGGCTCCGATAGCCCTTGTTCTCAAAATGTACCTGCATTATACCACACCAGGGTTAAACCCATCTGCTCAGGCCAGGAAGGTGTCGGGGATAGCTCTGAGTGGCTTAACTTTTTTATGGCTAAAGACTGATTTGAAGTTCTTCTTCACACAGCGCACAGTCAACTTGTGGAACTCCTTACCTGAGGAGGTTGTGAAGGCTAGGACTATAACAGCGTTTAAAAGAAAACTGGATAAATTCATGGTGGTTAAGTCCATTAATGGCTATTAGCCAGGATGGGTAAGGAATGGTGTCCCTAGCCTCTGTCTGTCAGAGGATGGAGATGGATGGCAGGAGAGAGATCACTTGATCATTGCCTGTTAGGTTCACTCCCTTTGGGGCACCTGGCATTGGCCACTGTCGGTAGACAGGATACTGGGCTGGATGGACCTTTGGTCTGACCTGGTACGACCGTTCTTATGTTCTTATGATTTTAAACTCCCCACAGCTAGGAAATTCAGAATCAAGGCTCAACCTTCATCTTTCTTTTGCCCTCCAGTGCCCTAAGTCTCAAAGTAATGGCTGATTATACACACCGTATAAGCTGGGACCCCTATCGCCTGGAAGCTATGAGCTGAGATGATGGATTCTCCTGGTTTCTCTGAAGTGAGATCACTCCCTGAATGTAGTTAATTTTGGTGTGGTTTGATTAAATTTTGCATTAACTGTGTAGCCTTTTATATATGCACACAGGTACAGCCACTGTGTTCCTCTAAGCACAAGCACATTCTCCCCCCTCCCTCTTTGCTTTGTTGCCTTTTTCACATGCAGCTGTCAGTAACATGATGAGCACAGAGTTGCCACATTCAAGTCTAAAACCCTGCCCTGGAGTAAGAAAAAGATCATATCCGTTCTTGCCCAATCAACCTTATTTAGACTACACCTATAACTTCTTAACCAATTAACTTAAATGTGGTGGCCTGTTTGCTGATGGCCAGCAGAAATCAATGCTCCAAGGAGCCCACCATCCAGCTAGTGGTGGTGGTTGTCCTCCTATAGGGTCAGCGCTAACCAAATCTCTGCTAGCGTGTGTGTTTTTTATCTCTACATCCCCGAGTGATCAGGAAGCAGAGGGAAGTACCTGGGTCTCTGAGATACCTAAGGCTAATTGGGTTCTGATCTAGGACAACTCCATGTGGTTTATCTGGTAAAATAGCAAAGCTATATTTTTCCTATGGCTTGTAAATGCCAGGAATGTGGACCCAACACAAGAAAAACAGAGCTGGATAAATCCTCTGTCCATTTGCATAAAACTAGGGTTTTGTTTAAACTTTCAGTTTCCTTTCTCATGTCTGGCTGGAAAATGGGATCCAGTTGAGAACAAGAAACCCATAAGCCCAAAACTCTCAGGAGACATTCTGTGGTGATGGGACTTCGGGACAAGGCCGTGCAATTCTCTTTTTTATTTGCCTGACTGTCTCTGGTAAAAATCACTGATTAGTCCTAGTCCAGGTCTACACTGAAAAGTTATGTCGACCTAGTTGTGTTGCTCAGGGGTGTGAAAAATTCATATTCCTGAGCAACATAGTTAAGCTGACCTAGGCCCCGGCATAGACAATACTAGGTTGACACAGGTCAACAGAAGAATTCTTATCTCCCACCTGTCAGGGAGGTGGATTAACTACAGCAATGGGAGAACCCTTCCTGATGCTGTAGTGTCTACACTGAAATGCTACAGCAGTGCAACTGCAGCTGTGCCGCTGTAGCAATTTAAGTGTAGACATACTCTTAGTCTTGAGAAAAGAGAAGGGATCTTATAACTAGGGTGACCAGATGTCCTGTTTTTAAAGGGACAGTCCTGTTTTTTGGGACTTTCTTATATAGGCGCCTATTACCCGCCACTCCCTGTCCTGTTTTTTTTCACAGTTGCTATCTGGTCACCCTACTTATAATAGTCTTCAAATATGTTAAGGACTGTTCTAAAAAGGACTATGATCAATAGTTCTCCATGTCCACTGAAGGTAGGACAAGAAGTAATGGGCCTAATCTGCAGCAAGGGAGATTTAGGTTAGATATTCGGAAAAGCTTTCTAACTATAAGCGTAGTTAAGCTCTGGAACAGGCTTCAAAGGGAGGTTGTGGAATTCCCATCATTGGAGGTTTTAAGGAACACACACTTGTCAGGGATGGTCTAGGTTTACTTGGTCCTGCCTCAGCACAAGGGGCTGCACTTGATGACTTCTTGAGGTCCCTTCCAGCCCTACAATCTATGATTCTATGATTGATGACCCACTGGTGACTGCAGGTAGAATGTTTTTTATTGTGTACAACACTGAATCCATCCAGAGATTGGAATTGCTGACCTGGGCTTTGGAAGTGGTAATGGGATGGTTTATTTGAGGCGGTGACCAGGTGCTCAGCAGTCATGGCTGATTAGACCTTTCTCTGCCCAGGCCACTCCTGATTATAACATACCGGTGGAGATTCCATGATGCCAGTAAATAAATACCCCCTTAAGGATAAATGATAGAAATTAGCCTAGGAAAAGAACAAGATCAGCCTTAAGCACAAGTAAGACAAGCAACTGCTGGAGACTCTGCAGTAGCCTCATAGCCTGTTTAGCTCCTCCCTGCAATGCAACCACCCACTCTCAGACAATTGGACCTTGTCTTTGGGGGGCTTCAGAGTAGTTTCACTGTTCGAGAGTGGCTCCATGTGATACTGTGCGGGGAAAGGGAGAGTAATGGACTCTGTGGAGGGGCTCTTTACACTATGGAGCAAGGATGGCATGCATGAAGGGGATTCTCAGAGGACTCCATGTGGTGGCCGCCTTGTTTGCTCATGGAGGTAGAGGGCTCTTTTGTGGCTTTCAGTAACCGTAGAGATAAGCACAGTATAAAAACCTAATAGGTAGTGACTTCCATGAAGGAAAGAAGTCCTTGTACAACTCTATAGAGGATGTCACATGGTCTGATGGCTTAAGCACAGGACTAGACATTCTATTTCTGACTCTGCCACGGATTTGCTGCATGATCTTGGGCAAGTGCCTTAGCCTCTGTGCATCTTTGGTTGCAAAGTGCGTAGATTTATTATTATAGCACATTCTTCTGGACAGTTGAAAGTAAAATACCTAGCTTAGGGCGTCGAAAAAAAACCACAGTCGTCCTCCTTGCTATAACTTGTAGTCTGGGCATGAAAGTTTCCAAGTAATGTATTGTTTCTTGGTATCTCATTAACAAAGTCTGAGTATCCAGCATTAAATGTTATGAGAAATGGAGTCTGCTGAGAATGTGTTGGCCCTCTAGGCCATTGGAACCAGCTGCTCAGTGGAGGGGTTAGGGCTTAAGGTTCATCCTCTGTCCCGGTGCCCAGCAAGAACACTAAGCATTAGTGATGAGCTGTCATTGCACTGGACACATCACCAGTGTTTTTAAATTCATTAAACCCTGATGTGAGCTAAGCTTCATACAAGCAAAAACACAGCCAAAGTTTCCACTTGGAAAGATGATAGATGAGGGTTGCCCAGAGACAGCCCAGAGGATGCTAGAAACAAGGCAGGATAATAGAAATTACAGAAAGGGGGTGGGGGGGAGATTATATGCTCAAATCTGTTCTTGTGCAAGGACAGGCGACTGTCTCTGCAACAGAGGACGTAGCAGATGTACAGCTGATGCAGACTGAGCTGGAAGGGATTGGGGCTGTAGAGGGGCAGATAAAGATGAGGCTAGGAGAGTAACAGAAGGTTTTGGTTTTAATTACAAGCTCAGTCTGATTTTAAACAGTTTTATCTGTGCAGTCAACCTCCAGATCAGGAACTGCCATATTGGACGGTCAATTTCTCTGCTTTGTGACTCTGGCTTGATTCCTGGTATCAGTTAAGAAATTAAGATGAGTCATACGAAAGCATCTGTCAAGTCTACAAATTGTGGTTTCAAGTGGGTTGTTATGAAAGGCTGAAAAAATATTCTATCTTGACTCCATTGGTTATGCTGCTGCATAGCTTCCTACACTCCAGTAGGGCATCCTTGACAATTTACTGAGCTTGCTGGGTCTTTTTGTTCCAGTTGATGGCTAACCTGAGAATAACAGAGTTTGATTAGTATAGAGGGACAGCAATATAAACATGGCTCACATGTTACATGCCAAAACCTCCAACGATGTTCTTACCTTGATTTCAAGCCAATGTTCTGTGTTGATTCTGGACCAGCCTGACTCCTTGGTGAAATAAATAAACTACAGGAAAATGGGACTAAGGGTCTGATTTAAACTCCCAAAAGTCAGAGAACTCTTTCCTTCATGAGTCCCATCTGAAAGTCAGGTACTAGTGGCCTCACTGAAATGCTGAGCATTCGCAGTTCCCAGCGAAGCTGCCGCTGGTATATTACTCTGCAGCTCTAGTAATTAACTTTCAAAAGAGATTGCTTTCGCAAAGGCACTTGAATGACCCTGGTTAAATTAACTGCCCTGTTGGCTAATTATTGGTGTATGAAGGCATGAGAATTGAGACCTGGATACCCATAAATCCAGGGTTTGGTGGGTAAAGCATAAATCCCTCGCATCAAAGTGACTTCTCCTTTAACCCTAAAAGCTCAGGTGTTCCTGTGTAATGTCTCTTCTTGAAGTGCGTAAATGATTTTATTAACTGATAAGTGTAGCTACCAGATCTTGGATTAGACATTTAAACTGCACAACTGTGGACATATCCTTCATTGACCAATCAACTTTCTCTTTTTATCTAGCCCATTGTGTAACTGGCCATAATCCCCAGTGGAATATATTTTCTAGAGCCTTGTTCTACAGGACTGGCTGGCAGCTCACCCCTTTATTGGCAATAGTATTTATGTCAAAAACAGTAACTAACATATGCTTTATATAAAGGAGGAAGGATGTTCTTATGTGTTAAAAGACAGAGCAGGGAGCTCAGACCTGGGTTTTATTCCTGACTACCTGTGTGACCTTGGCCAAGTCTCTTTACTCACTTTCTCACTCTGTAAAGTGGGGATAGTAATTTTGCCCTCACAGAGTGGGTGCTGAGGGGTTTTATTGGTATATTTATAGACTGAGTCGTATAACTATAACTAGGGGCCTTGACAGACATTTCAGAATAAAATTCCAAGTATAATGGACTGCGTGTCCCACTGTAAAATAAATTCACACCAGCTAATTCAATAGCTCCCGCTGCAAAAACCAGAACCTTCCATGCCTCCCCCCCCAGTGCCTGGGAGAAAAAATGGGTGCTACAGCATGCCCTTAAGGTGGGCGAGAGGGATAGAATTCTGAGGACCCTGTCCAGAGAATGCCCTGTCAGGCCCCTCTTTCTGTTGATATCAAGGAAGTTTCAGCTGATCTCCTTTGCAGCAGTGCAGTGCAGGCAGAGATGCATCTCAGGTGACAAGGTCACTGACCATTGAGTTTGATATGTTGTATGTTGAGTATTATTATCCAGGGAAATACACAGGGTGAGTGATTTGCCCAAAGTTATACAGCAAGTCCCTGGCAAAGGTGGAACTAGAACCCATGTCTTCTGACTGTCTCATGCTTTAACCTCTTGACCAGACTACCTAGTTTCCTGTAAAAAGCTAGGCCCGCCTTGGTAGTGCAATGAGATTGCAGTGTGCTGGCCTTTACATTGTAGATACTAGCTACGGAGAGATGGTAAAAGTTGCCTTTAGTTCACATCTACCAACTCCTAGTTCTCCGCTTCTGACCCAAAGCCACATCAAAAAGGCAGACTCTGCCATTTAATGGTTGCATTGCTCTTTGACAAGCTGGTGTCTTGGTTCAGTGTTTGGGACAGGAAGACACTGCAAAGTGTCATTCCACACTTCTGCCTGATCCTCGTCAGCCTTTCCCTAGTTTCGGCAGTTTATATTTAGGGACACTGAATCCCTCACCTTTTCTTACTTGTTTTTCAGTACAATTTCAAATCCCTCTCTGTACTTCATAGAATTTCTTCTTCTATCTTCTCATATTGTAAAATGGTTTTAAAATGTGTTGTGATTCCTGATTATTTATCTATAACACAAACTGAGGATTTGGGGCTCCTTGATAATGATTCCCTTTATTCTGGCTATAACCTCTCACTCTTGATGGCCAAAGGGCCTTTGGCCAGGGAAGGCTGGCTAAATGGGCTTTTCTAAGGCATGTGCCAGCACACAGACACTAGTAGAAGATCTATGATTTAACTGCCCTTCTCTAAATAATTTATATTTAATTCTCTGTCACACCCTAGGTCTACCATTTCGAGGCCTAGGAGTGCCCAGATTTGCCACATTGCACTTCTGCTCTGCTGTAGGATATGCATCTCACATTCAAGGAACATGCAACATCTCAATTTATGTTCCCAAAGCTGGGATGCAAAACCTTTCTGGGGTTCTATTGCACCATGAATAGAGCCATCTGCAGTACAGGCTGTCCTTGCCCATTCTGTTATCTCCTTTTTGGATGAGAACTAGCGGTAGTGACCTTTCCACATTAATATTCTGTTTCCTGAACACTGACAGGTTCCAGCTACTGTGTGTACCTAATTCTAGTGACATGCCTTGCCATTCATTGCAGGCAAATGAGCAGCATGGAAAGGCTCATTATCTCCTCGAGGTTTCCCAGTGTTCTCGCTGCTCTCACTTTTCACAACAGCGTTTTCACTCTGACTCAGAAGGTTGCTCTTGGAGGAAATGAAAGGTTTCCTGCCCTGACTAGGGAACAGTGGGGCTTTTCTGTTCTGTTTTTTGGTAATTTGTTATTTTGGGCTGTTCTTCAAGCAGTTCCTTTAAAATCTCCAACTTGTATCATGCAGGAGTGAAAGCAAATTAAGATGAGAGGGACATGTGCAATGGGCTTTGTTCTTTCAAGTGAGTTTAAGGCTTGTGGAAGATGTTGGATTGACGCCCCAGAGACTGAAATCTTCTTTACCCACAGCACAGGTTCAGGTTGGGTAGGCCAAGCTGGGCCTTGCCAAATATTTCCTGCCTGCTCTGGAGAAACCGTCAATGGGAATCTATTTAATTTTTGGCCTCTCTGAAAGGTGCTGCAAAGTGTCCTGGTGGCTTTTGTGATGTGGAACTTTTAGCCACTGAGCTGAGACAACCAGTCCACTGTATGTAGTCCACCAAACTTAGGGTTACCATATTTAACAAATAAAAAAAGAGGACCCTCCACGGGGCCCCAGCCCCGCCCCAACTCAGCCCCCTCCTCCCTCCCACTCCCAGCCACGCGAAAAGGGCTGCCCGAGCGCTACCGGCTTCACGGTTTGCCGGGCAGCCCCCAGACCCTGCGTCCCCGGCCGGCGCTTCCCCAGCGCAGCTGGAGCCCGGAAGGGGAAGCGCCCAGCCGGGGGCGCAGGGTCTGGAGGCTGCCCGGCAAACCGTGAAGCCGGCAGCGCTCGGGCTTCGGGCAGCCCCCTTGCCTCCGGACCCTGCGCCCCCGGCCGGGCACTTCCCCTCCCGGGCTCCGGCGGCACAGGGTCTGGAGGCATGGGGGCTGCCCGTAGCGCTCGGCTCTTAAACAGAGCCGAAGAGTCAGGGGAGGAGCAGAGCCGCCGCGGCCGGAGGCTCTGCTCCTCCCCTGACTCTTCGGCTCTGTTTAAGAGCCGAGCTGCCCGATCGCTACCGGCTTCGGGCAGCCCCCATGCCTCTGGACCCTGCGCCGCCGGAGCCCGGGAGGGGAAGTGCCCGGCCGGGGGTGCAGGGTCCGGAGGCATGGGGGCTGCCTGAAGCCCATAGCGCTCGGGCAGCTCGGCTCTTAAACAGAGCCGAAGAGTCAGGGGAGGAGCAGAGCCGCCGCGGGAGGGGAAGTGCCCGGCCAGCATTTTCCCAGACATGTTCGGCTTTTGGCAATTCCCCCCGGACGGGGGTTTGATTGCCGAAAAGCCGGACATGTCCGGGAAAAACCGGACGTATGGTAACCCTAACCAAACTGATATTGAATTGTTTCGAGTGTTGATTGCTACTGACCTGGGTTGGATTTGAGCCTGTAACCTAGAAGTGAAAGGCTCAGATCCCCTTCCCAATAATATGGTGCCATCCAGCTCTTCATCTGTCCAGATGTTTATGTGCTTTATCCCTTTTGGGTCTAGTAACTGCAGTGTGCTAATGGTAATTTTGGTGCTGGTTCTGCAGAAAGAGGAACTTCAGAATTCCCTCATTTAAAAGCAGATGTTTCAATCAATTGCTGCGCACACAGAAAGATTCCAAAATGTATTCAACAGCTGATGTGATCAAAACCTGGAACCTAACTTTACCTATGCACCACAAATTGAGTCTGTAAACAAGTTCAGTCCATCCCTGTTCAGAGGCATGGTTATAGTTGACTAAGATCTCAATGCATATGGAATCTGCTTGATGGATTATTCTCCTGCCGCTCCTGTTGCACATTCTTAGTGACAGTTCTCCACAGGCCTCTAGTTTCCTTCCTGAATCAAGAAGGGGTCTCAGGATCACCATGACAAAATAATCTCCACTTGTGTATTTTAGCTGCAGCTCAGAGACTCCAACTTCTTTAGAAATAGAGAAAGATGATATCTCTGTTTCCCCCCCCCCCACACACACACACACTCAGTGTTGATTGATAGTGCAATAATATCCAATTTTCCCCACACAGGGTCCCATCTAGACAGATTCTGAAATTTATTGACCACTGAAAAGTTGGAACCAAATGGACTCAATCCTTGGCTTCACTTACTTGACATGGTAAAAAAGGAATATAATTTCAAATCTATTACCTTACATTCCTACATGTCCACTCTGGCTTAAGTCAAGTATCTAAGCTGCTACTGGTTAGGAGGGAAGGTTAGAGGAACTGCCACTTAAATTGTAGTTGCTTTCACTGAGGTTTGCTGCAGCTCCTGCTTTTCTTCCTTCTGACGTGGCTGTCCAAAGGACACAACACTCCCCAGGCACTTTAAAATGTGCTCCTTGACTCAAGCTGGAATCCCTTCAGACCTCATAGGCCAGAGAGGAGCATCACAAGGCAGGGCGGGCGGGTGCTGGGATAGAACCAGGAAGAAGTCCCGAGGCAACAGTAGGAAAAATGCATGTGCAGTTATGGCATCCACAAACCTATTTTTGTATAAATCTGGTAATCTCTTCAGCAAGGCTATTTGCATGTGCAATTGCCTGATTTGTGTGTGTCAAAGTGGGTTACCATACATCCATATATTTTTTAAATGCATATAGAACACTAGAATCCTGTTAATGCTACTCTGAAACCATGGGACTTAAGAATGGTATTTATTGTATTGCCTCATAGTTAAATATTCACTGATGCGTTAAAAAATGTCAGGTGTATGCAGCACAATAGTGGTCGCGGAATTAATAGATAATTTTCTCCTCCGATGAAATCAGCTCTTGGGTGTCACTATATGTGTTGGAACTCCCAATGGAGCTGGTGACTGCACAGAGTTAAAAATAGGAGTTGCTCAGTTGCTGTTAGAGCCATGCAAAACATTGATTTTTTCCCCCCCCAACATCCGCAAAGGAAAAGTCATGATGCTACAAGGGGGGGAATTATTGCTTGCTTTGCCCTAAAACAGCAGTAAAAGAGAGCCTAGAACACTCTTGCACCTGCATGCCCTTAAAATAGAACAGCCGTAACACCTGGAAGGTGTCATTAGCACAGAATGTAATTAGGCCCTGAATAGATTGCTTCCCAGGGGTCCACACTCATTAACAAGAACACTTCACCAGAACAATGCACAAAGCAAATTGTGAGACCTGGGCAAAGTCTGAGTCCTTCTCACCATGACTCTTACTGGCTTAGCTAAGGGAGGCCACATTTTGGCTCATCTGGTAGAGCTGCGGCCTATGACCACAAGAGTCTTGGTTTAGCCTCTTCTATGATCAAATGCAGGAGTCTATCTACCCCCCTTCCCCCCGCCCTCCCAAGAGGAGCCTCTCTACTGATCTCCTGTAGTTTCTGGCCACCTGTTTGGCAAACACAACACAAACTGCCTGCACAAGAGTCGCATGCAGCTACATCCGATCTGTTTTAGAAAATGAGACTGAAGAACAGAAGAAGAAAGAGCCATCTGTGATTTCCCCCCAACAGTGGCTGGCAGAACTTATAAGACCCAAATGATAGTGCTGTTGCTAGTGCAAATTGGGGAATGGATGATGAAAAGTCAGGGACACAGATCTGCTCAAAGAGTCAAGCCAGCCATTTAGCTGGCAACAAATGACCTACTGAAGGAAATTGACAAAATGTGCTTGCTGGCACATCCAGGAAGAGAAATTCATTTCTGTTCTCCAAATCCTGGCAGGATTTGCTTCCCTCATAGGCTCGTAACTGGAAAATTCTAGACTGACTGCAGCTCCTTTTCTTTCTCTTTGCAGAGAAGTTGACTGTTACCTTTTTACTGTCTCTCTTTTATGGAAATACAATGGAACAATCATTTCATCACTGTAGCAACATCAACTACCGCAGCTTTAGGCTGGTTTGATCAGTTAAAGATACAGTATGGTTGATTTGTGCTACTGAGGAATTCTCAAAAATAAATAAATAGTGAGAGGAGAGCTTGTGTGTGTGTGTGTGTGTGTGTGTGTCTCAGGATTCTGTTTTGAATATATTATATTTTAACGTAATCATGGTTCAAGATGAAGATGCTGGATTGACAGTCTGACCCGGAATCCTCTCTTTTATCCTCAGGACTGGTACAGGCTTTTATGCTTTCTTTGCATGAGGCGTGGGGAAAGATCCAGTGCAAAATGTTATCATTTTGTCTCTTGGGACTGTCTTAATAATATTGAGTTTCTGGGTAAAGCCCATCTTACGAATCTGAAGCCTGGGTGCTAAAAATAAGGACAACTGCACCTTCTTCAGTGGCTGCATTTAGACCCTTTTTTGAAATCTGAGGGTTGCAGTTAACTTGCATAACATAATGCAAATTGCAGCTTTCCCTGTACTTTTTAATATTGGATAGGCAATCCCATGGAGATTACAGGCCCAAGCAGAATTCAGTGTTCCCTCTATGTACTTCATGTATTGCAAATCTGTATTAAAGGTGTGGGTGGCTGCAGGCCCCTTTATCGATCTCTGAAGGCCATGCTTTGGCTATTCTTGAATGTCTGCCTGTGTGAAGAGAGAGGGGAGAATTTGGTGTATTCCTTTCAGTCCTTTAAATTGGCGCCAGGCACCTCTGCCTCTCTTTGGATTCCAAATGCTTTAAAAACATTAATATCTGCTTTCCTTTCTGATATTCTGCAGACCGACTCCTCTGGAAAGAAAATGAAGAGTGCTGCCAGACCTTGGAGTGCAATGGCAAAGCAAGGGAACCATGGGATTGACAGAGGAAAATATCTCCCCACCACTTCTTCGGGCATGAAGACCTCCAAATCCTCTACTTCACTTGCTTTTGAATCTCGGCTCAGCAAGGTACTAACCAGTAAGCAGTGTGCAAGCATTCCAAGCTGATTCCAAGCTATCACTCCAGTTAAGGCGGGGCATGTCACCAAGTGTTTAGGGCTTTGGCACTGGGTGTGTGAATGTCTGGATCAGACTCTACTGTATGCTTATTAGGGGGGAGGGATAGCTCAGTGGTTTGAGCATTGGCCTGCTAAACCCAGGGTTGTGAGTTCAATCCTTGAGAGGGCCACTTAGGGATCTGGGGCAAAAATCAGTACTTGGTCCTGCTAGTGAAGGCAGGGGGCTGGACTCGATGACCTTTCGAGGTCCCTTTCAGTTCTATGAGATAGGTATATCTCCAAATATTTATTATACCACAAGGAGTCCTTGTGGCACCTTAGAGACTAACACATTTATTTGGGCATAAGCTTTCATGGGCATAAGACACAGACCTTTCGTGCTCACTGGGCATAAGCTTTTGTGCCCAAATAAATTTGTTCGTATCTAAGGTGCCACAAGGACTCCTCGTTGTTTTTGCTGATACAGACTAACACAGCTACTACTCTGAAACCTATTGTGCCACAGTGTCTGTATACATTTGACCATATTGTATGTTTTGCGATAGTCATTCCAGATTTGTCTCTGTGTGTGGATTGGTGTGTGGTGGGGATGAAGGAGGGAATTTGACCATGGTGGGTGGGGGTGGGGGTGGTTTGGACTGGAGTGTGGTGTGTGTATAGTGCATGCATTGGATATATTGTGGGTGAAGGATTAGTCTGTACAAAGTATGTGTGGATCAAATTGTACTCTGTGGATGTGGATTGGATTGGACTGTATTGCACTAAATGGGTAGGAGTGGAGGGTGATTTTTAGGGTTTAGAATTTATTTTCCCAAAAAAGAGAGTTTTTTTTTTTTTTTTTTTAAGGGTTATGAGATATTCTTGTGACCTATAATCTGTGGGGGTTCCCCCCCCCCTTTGAAAAGGCAAGGTACATAGCAAAAATATCGTTTGTGATAGAACGTTTACATTTTATCATACTCATCTTTTTATATATATTTTAATAAGACCAGAAATGCACATGAAAATAATGTTCCATTTTATTCCAAATTCCAAACCTGGGATAGTGCTGCATCTGTGTTCTGGCAGACCCTGAACAAAGAGAGCAATATGGTCCAAGTATAGAAAAAAGAATAGGAACTTGGGAACAGAGACTTTGTTTTCAACAATAAGAGTTGATTAGCTCTGTAGAATACTACATATTGTTAATGTTCAAAGAGCCTTACAAACACTTATTAACCCTTGCAGCCTCCAGTGCAATGGGTCCATATATTATACCCACTTTACAGACTCCCACAACTCTAAGCATCTCAGAAATGAGACACTTTCAGCCCCGGGCTCCAGCCAATCTTTTTTCATTATAAGGTCCTTCCTCTAAAGTGTGGTGCTGTGCTGGCACTTCTGAGCGAGTGTTGTAGAGGTATGTGGGGGCAGGAAAGCAAGGGAACCTGATATGTTTAATTGTACATCTTTTAAAGAACATAGTGTTTTCTTTCTAGCTGCCTCCGTGATCTCTAAGCTGCTGAGCAACTACAGTACAAACAAAAGATGAGCTAATGGAAGAGTTAGCAAGGGGCTGTGGAAAGCCAGACTGGGCAGTGAGGTGCACCTGGCACCATGAAAAGTGGTGAACTTGGTGAAAACTGCTGTAGAGAAAATGGATGGAGACTTCTCCAGAGGTCAGAAAGTCAGATTGCTCTGTCTTGCTCTCAGGAATGAACTGGCAAAGGCCCTGCCAAAATGCAAAACTTCAGATGTCTGGTTTCCTGCAGTAGATCAACGCTTTGGCTATCAAAGCTCACATGCTCCCGGAGTCTGGGAAACCACAGACTGAGTCAGATGAAGAGATGAAAGAGAGAAGAAAATTGGAGCTGAGAGAGATTTGATCTTGCTTTAAAAAATTACAATTCAGGAACCCCCTAACCATGGCATGTGTTTGCAGTATAATCTCCCTTCTCATCTCTTTTCTATCCACTAATATCTCACTCTAGTCTAGAGAGAGATGCTACAGCACCTTGGTTTTTTAAGATTCTCAAAAGGCTTCTCTCTCTTGAAGGTTACTCATTAGTTAATCTGAGCTGTGGAAGTGCACAAAAAGGGAAACGCAACTGGAAGCATATGTTTTTTGGTCTTTCAGATTTGCATGAATTTCCTGAATACGCCTCTAGAATGAACTTGGATTACCAGAAAAAAAAAATCAGTCTTGCTTTTTCAGGTGCAGTAAAGTTTACTGAGTAAACTCTGGGTGTTAGCAGCTAGTGTTAGATTTTGGAATATTAACATACATAGTGGTGAGCTGGCTAGTGGAAATTCAACCAATAAAAACTACATTAAATTATATGCTTGACCATCTCTTATACGTCTGTGTCTAGTGCCCTGTAGTAGGTCAGGCTGGCACCTTGCCATGTGGCAGGAGGTCCTGGTTCAAATGTCACACCAGGACTTTGGCTCATCCCCAGTGCTGACACGACAGTGCAGTACTGGGAGAGGAGATGCTGCATTGTTAGCAGTGCCAATCTTGGATTGCCACATTAAAGCAAGATCCTTTCTGTCAGCTTTGGGTGGGTTGTCCAACTGGAAGTCCTGTGGACATAAATTTGCTGTCCTGCCTAGCATTTCCTCTCTCAGAAAAAATGTTCAGCTATTACTGAACACAATTTGTTTACAGAGTCACTGTATTAGTAGAGCCTTATTCATAAGTTTGTTTAATACTTCGGGAAACTTAAAGCAGGAAAACTTTATTCTAGTGTATGTGTTTTGTTTTGTTTTTGTTTTGTTTTGTTTTAATGCCTGGGCAAATATGATGCAGCAGCTCCACATATACCATTAGGTTTCAGGCTTGTAACTAGATCACTTGTCCTGAGATCGCAAATCCCTCCCACATCCTGCATGTTCCAAGCGCTTTCTTGAATGTCTGGGAGGGGACAAATCTGCAGTCACACTAGACGTGTCCCCTGGGGAGCAGCTGTAACTAGTTCAGGTTAGTGGGTCCTGAATTGCCTGAGCATCTTGGGTACCAACTATCTGCTTTTTCCAGAAGGTCCCCCTTCATGCTCCCTTAGCTATGCTTTTTACAGGACACCAAGGCTTCCAGTTCCTGTGCATCAACCACACTTCCATTTAAGTACCTGCTTAGAACACACCTTGGGGCAAGGATCTTGTCTTCTTCCAAGTTTGTGAACCACATCAGTGGGGCTGTATGGATAATAATCTGGAGGTTTCTGCAGCTTCTTTGTCTAAACCTGAGAGCTGATGCATTTCTGTGCTGAGAATGATTCCCTCTGGCAATCTGAAGAGCGAAATGCCCTTTCTTGGATACATTCTCCCATTTTCACACTGATAATCAAATCCTGCACCTTCCAGTAGTGATGCTAGCACCAGCACCTACCAAACTGTCCTGGGTTAGCTTTATTCACTGCTGTTCAATAAATGAAGCCCCTGAAGGTCTAAACAGCTGAAGTGATGCCAGACTTAAGATAAAGGATTTCCCTTTGGTAACTGTGATAGTAGACTCTGTGTTCTCTGCTCTTTCCTTTTGATGAAGCAGCCTGCAGTCCTCCGCGAAATGAATTTGCGATCTTGGCTCAGTCCCTAGTGGGCTCGTTGTTCATATCACAAAGCAGAGTTTATGATGCAGCTAAGTTCATCAATTCTTGCTTGGCAGAGAGATGGGAATGAGCAGACAGCCTCTCCATTAGAAATGCCTGGCCCTCCCAGGTCAGGATCTGGGGTCACTGCTGGAGCACAGTAGGGCCTTGTAAAATGGCCTCAACTGAAACAGAAATAGAAAGCAGCAATTCTTCCAAGGCCTAGTACCTTTTGTGGCATAGGGGTGCATTGAGATGCCAGTTATTTTATATTGTTCCTTGCCGGCTTTGTGCCTCAGTTTCCTCAGCTGCTTGTTTTCTTTATGTTCAGAAGCCTAGGTGCTTGAACAAGTGCAACTCCAACCAGGACGTGGGGAGAAGTCTCCAGTGCCGTGACTGATGATCAGGAGCTTCTGAATGGGACTCTGGGGATTTTTCACCCCATGCCCTCAGTCATTGCTTATTTCGTTCTCCCTCCTTCACCCCCCACTATAGCCTGCATCATCAAATCTGCATTGCCTCTTGGTCCACTTCACTGAAAGGCAGGAATTAATAGAAAAATGCTTTTCCCCACCGTGGAAGGCTGTTGAATTTGGTACTAATAATACCACCTAGTAGATAAAATTTCAAGCACATGTATGAATGCACTGGGCCTGCTGCACCAGGGGATCAGGGAGTAGCCAGTGGTGTCCATTAGGCCTGGTATCTGAGTCAAATTTCATCAGTCTCATTTCTTTCTCAGGCTGCGGGATGTTGTTGTCCTGGGTCTTGGCCCAAAGGAAAATGTCCTTGCATTGCAGTGACCTCCTTGGTGCCAAGCTGGGAAAATCCCTCTAATATATGGGAGAAGGATATTCCCCTCTTCTGAATGTTCAGAAATGACTCTGGATTACTGTTCCCAAAGCAATAATTTCAGTGGGTTTCCTTTTTCCTGAAATACTCCCTTCTCCAAGTGTCAGCACTTTTTTCTTTCAACTTGTATGTCTGTAAAATCATCTAGCTCATGGGCATACCAGATCGCTCATTCTTCGTTGCTCACAAGATATCTCTCTTTCTTGCAGCTAAAAAGAGCTAGCAGTGATGACATGTTAACAAAGCCAGGGGTGACAGCAGCCTCCGGGGTCTCCAGACTGAAGAAGACCATTACAACAGGAGCAATTTCTGAGCTTGCTGAGAATCGACTGAAGTCCAGCACAGGTAGGAGTACACTGGATGGCAGATCAATTTCTCTCAGTTTACCAAGTTCCCAATTGAGTCTCTCATATGATCATCCCACTAGTGCAGTGAGCCCTTTCCCACTATAATATTAATGTTGAGGATGACACGGGCAGACGACAGCTTTCTGTGCCTCATAGACATACCTTTGATTATAGCCTACACACCTTAAAGTCAGTGTTCCACCACAGCTTTGCTCCACTCCAACATTATCAGTTTTCCCACATTTGACACGAAACAAAATTTTACCATTTTCACAGGGTGATAAAAAATCAACTTTGCCTTTTGTGGAAAAAAGCTTGTGCGTTTGTCATTCTCAATTCAGATGTAATGGTGCTGAACTGTAGGAGTTTCACATATTGACCAGTTACAAAGAAGAGTCACTAGGTGGCACTAGTAGCTGGTGCTAAGACATGGTGAGAACTTTCTATCATCACTGCTTCCTGAGGGGATGGGGCTGTTCCATGCTGTTGTTGAAACTCAGCAGGGTCCTCCAGAAAGAATCTTAGTCATCGCAAAAGGGAAACGTCTCATTGTCCCAGACCAGACATACACAGCATTCTAGCCAAGCCCAGTCCAATGCCTAATAATGAAATAAACCAGGAGTGCTCAAACTTTTTCTGCGTGGATCATGTCTTAATAGAGAAAGATTGTCTCACAGAGGTCTCCTCTCCCCTTGCGATTGTGCAGACCCACCTCCCCTCACACAGCAGAGGCAGCAAGAGGCTGAGTTAAAAAAAGACTCAAAGCTGGATGGTGAGGTGGCATGTTGACCTACTGGCCTCCTGTGGAGCTTGTCCCCAGTGCCTTTTCCTGGTGAGCTCTGTCCCTCCGCTCCTTCCAATTGCTTTCAGCTCTGCACCAGTTTCCAAAGGCAGCCAGGCACGCCATCTGCATACCAAGTACTCTGTGCAAACACGTGGCTTTCCCTGATGAGCTCAGCAAACACACGCTTTTGTCTGCTCTCTGGTGGCATTTCAGAGAGAATGCAAGACCTTATTAAATTTGGCCGTGACCTCACTATTTATCATGGCCTCTGCAGGGTTTGCCAGCGTTCAGGCAGTGGGCAGAGCAACGTTGCTAACCAATGAGGGATAAAAACTTCATGGAAATTTTTATTCCCTTCAACTGAGTGGTGCATAATGTAACATTGTAAAGGCATCATAGTAATCCAAACACAGATCCTATTCTTCAGTGAAGCAGAGCCAAGACACTAGAATTTAATGGAGGCTTGTCACTCGCATTTCATGGAGGCATTTGAGTTTCCGCAGCCAACAGAGTCACGCTGGCCAAAGATTCTTCGGGGGACAGTGAGAGGAGGAAGAGAACATACCCAGATACTGCAGCATGGGATCCTGGGAATGCAGCCAGGGCAGCATCACTGTAGGGATCCCAGAATGGAATACATATGTCAGATATAAAAGCAGAGGCTCTGTACTGGAAAACTCATCCCCCATGCCTATAGAACAGGGGGAAGGGAGAATAGGATAGGACTCTTTAAAAAAATATAAAATAATATCTTGATTTGGTTCCTAGCAACCAGATGAAATTTGAATATTGTTCTTCCACCTTAGAACTGGTAGCTGACCGAGCATTCAGCTTTGCTTCAGCACATGTCTAATTCTGAAGGAGAACATCCGCACTGAGCAACATCAGCACAAGTTTGAGAATGTGCATCTGTGGCTGTGTAATACACAAATAATCAGTAATCATTTAAATCTTAAATTCATAAAGTGCCTTTTAATGCGGAAAATAAACCCAGGTGCTTTACATATTGTGTGTGCATGGACACACCAGATCCTGCAGACTTTACTCAGGGGAGTAGTTGCATGCTCCAAAGGGTTCTTTGAGGGTGATCTGGGCTCATTGTTATGGCTTCCTCTTTTTCTGACTGTACCTTGAGGATGTTTGCTCAGGCATTAGAAGGTTTTGATGGCAACAGGTGAGTTTTCAGTGGGCGCACTCTCACACACCCCTATAGATAATATAATAAAAGCAGGAAGGAGGATATAAAGCTGAATGCTCTCATTCCATTCGGTATCTGTCCATGCTAAGGACAGATACCGAAGGTGAAATTATATTAAAGTTAATGTTTAAAATTAAATATACACAAGTTATGAGGGAAGGTACTGTACATCTGGGGTCAGGCTTGGGTTATGAGGGATTACAGGTATTGGGTGCAAGGATGAAGAGATGCAGACATATCACATAACCGGCATAGACCCAGATTGGGGTGCAAGAGTTTTTTAAAGAGTCAATGGATAAGTGGGCTCGGGTACACCACCCATGGAATGTATAAGGAGTCCAAGTCAGTATCGGTGCAGCGAATGAGTACATGGGTGGGGTGCGTCCCTTGGTTCATCAGGGAAGGAAGTGGGCTATTTCCCTGGTCGGCGGTCTCAATTACTCAATGTGGTATTGACGGTGTCCTGTGATGTGTTCCGTATAAATGTGTCTCGACCACCTGATGGTGTCGGACACCATGAGCTGTCTCATGAGCCGGGCGTAGCGTCGACCGACTCCGCACGCTCTCAGTACCGGCTCGTTGTGGGGGTCCCACGAGCCCAGGGCTCCCACAATCAGTATCTCCTCACCTACAAGAAGATTAGGACCTGAAGTGACAGAAGTCACTGAGTGCCCCTTGGGAAATCTCCTGTGTTGAGAGAAAGAGACTTTAGAAAAGGTTCAACAGAGAGAAGTTAAGCTGCAGCAAGTGCAGTTGCTGGGACCCCACTGAAGCAGTAACTCCAAGGTGTCTTTGGCAGTGGACAGGGCTAAGCTGCAATAGTCGCTTGAATGCAGAATCAAGCTAGGTGAGCATATTTGCCTGGCTGGGAAATGTAAGACTTGGGTTTTGGGAGATCCAGGTGGCTATCGTGTGGCTGGCTGATAGCCTAGAATTCTTTGTGCCTCTCTGTCTGACCCAGAGGCCTCTGGTTTTGACATTCAGCTTTCTCCTCGCTGTGCCTCTGCCCGCGTTTTTGATCTGCATGGGAGCATGTATTTCTGCGCCTTCCAACAAAGGACCCAAAGGTCTGATGATCGTGCTCACTTTCTGATGTTTCTCCTGGGCAGGAATTGTGGTGTTGGCCTCCCATGTCTCAGGATTCCAGACTCTTGTGTGCTGAACGCAGACCCACACCATGTCATACAGACAGAGTGTGACCTCCTTGCCCCCAGCTGCAACAGACTCCCCTGGCTCCTCTTCCTTTCAAGTTCCACTTCAGACTTTCCCTGTCTGGTTTTGAACCTCTTGCTAGCCTCACTCCACTCGGCTTCCTATTCCCTCTGCAAGTCTACTGCCCTCCCCTGTCCCACCTCATTCAGCGTTAGCCCATTCTTGGTGTGAGAGAACCACAGCTTCTGCCCTCAGGCACAGCCTTTGTATCTCTCTGCCTCTTCAGCTCTACACCACCTTCTTCCAGATCTCTGCTGAAATCATAAGTTCTTTTCTCCGTTACTTACACCTGTTCCTTTCGCTCTTCCTTTTGTTCTTATTTGAGTCAGTGGTTGGGTTACTTATCTAGAATGCAGTTTTATCTGAAGGACACTATGCAAACTCAGATTATATATTGTGATGTGTCTGGAACATTATTGCTGGCCTATAACTTAAAAGAAACAAATTATTGAAATCAAAAATGCCAAGGTTGCATACTCCCTTGAGCATAACCCTCCCACATTTGTTTTGGTGACCTTGAGCAATAGTGTGTGTTCCCAATGTCGCAGATAATAAATAATTGACACCACTCTTGCCTGTCTAAACACAGCCCGTGGTGTGTAGGCTGTCCCTCATGGAGTTTAAGCCATGCACACCATTCTTTTTATGCTGACACAGACTACCCTGTCTACCTCATTAGAAGCTAATGCAGTAAATCAGAGGCAGCTTAAAGGAAGACTGGGCCAACCCCCTCTGTCCCCCTGGCAAGCGGAGTCTGAGCAAATGGAACTGGAGACAGATCCCAAGCTAGAATTCCTGCTTTGTGATGTTTGGCTACGTAAACTCCTGGCTGTTTTGAAAGTGTATGTAAAATGAAATGACACATACAAGGAGAGCTGCCTTGGATGTAGATTCCTGTTCCACTGGGTTATTTCTTGCCGTGGGGAGCCCTGAAGCAGAGTGTTAAAGGCCAGATTTCTAAAGCTCTTACAGCTGTTACTCAGAATGTTCCTTTGTAACAAAAGGAGCTGGAGGAACAACAAAACTGAAGGAGAATGGGGGAAGGTCTTTGGAAATGCCTATGTAATGTTTGCATCTACCAAGCTAAGTAGTAAATAAATTGGCTGAAAAGGTGTAGCTATACAGGTGTATACCCAAGCTGGTAAATTTTGGAATCCCTCCCATCCTTGGATCTCAGGGTTATGGGAAGGTCAGCGTTTCCCAAACTATGAAGTTTTTAGGTTTACAAATGAAACTAAATAACTGTGACTTTATACCCCATATTCTTCATAGAAATATGGTTATGATATGAATATGGCATAACTAAGATATACTTTATGCAAGATGGCTTATGTAAGATATCATTGGAATGGTTATGGTTTGCTGAATGTCATTATCCAATTTGTATGCATGTATCATTTCTGTAGCTAAAGTTAGGAATATGGACTATGTAACAATTACAACTGGGTGTGTATTCGGGAGACACCCACCAGACAACAGGCCATCAGCCTTGATGGGCCGTTACGAAGAAACAAGACTGTGAAGATACTAATCTCTCTTCTTCCTGAGAGTAGTCCTGGGAGGTAGCTGACACACTACTAGGGGCATGTCTTCACTAGCAACGTTATGTGGCTGTGTAGTCACGGCACCAGCCCCACCTCCATGAAGGAATAGCTCCCAGCACTGTCTACACTGACACGTTACAGCGCTGAACCTTGCAGTGCTCGGGGGTATTTTCTCACACCCCTGAGTGAGAAAGTTGCAGCGCTGTAAAGTGGCGGTGTAGACAAGGCCTTAGTCAGGTGCTCCTGTCACCTGTACTAAGCGCTATCTTGGACTTCTAGTAATTTTCCACTAACAGGATGGGGAGGTCAAGTTCGGGAAACAAAAGATTCCCACCTTATGTAAATTGTATTTAAGGCTAGGAAGGAAAGCAAACAGGACACTCCTCCATTGCCTACCCAAGAAGAAACACTGCTGAAAGTACCTGAAAGGACAAAGGAACTGACCTGAGGGGAAAGGCAGGGGTGAGTCCAGCCTGAGGCAGGGGTCCAGGCTTTAAGAAGAAATAACTGAAACTCTAAGCTACAGAGACTCTGCAACTTGCTTAAAATAACATTTAGGGTGAGAAATTACTTCTTGAAACTAGTATCTTTAAGATCTTAAACTTAGTATGTGTGTTTTGTTTTATTTGCTCAGTAATCTGCTTTGTTTTGTTTGCTGTTCCTTATTATCACTTTAAATCTGCCTTTTATAGTTAATACATTTGTTTTGTTTATTATTAAACCCAGTTTGTGCAATCTGTGGGGGGGCAAGAAGCTGCATATATCTCTCTTCACAGTGAGGGAGAGGGTGAATTTTTATGAGCTTGTGCTGTGCAGATCTTTCTATACAGCACAAGACAATATACCTTTTGGGTCTGCACCATAGACACCAACTTCCCCTCTGCCCGGTGGGTGCTCGACCCCCTAGCCCCGCCCCGGCCCTGCTCCTGCACCACCCTCGCCCCACCCCCATTCCACCCCCTTCCCCAAAGTCCCTGTCCTGCCCTGTCTTTTCCCACCCCAGCCCCGCCCCCTTTCCCCAAGTCCCCACCTCTTCTCCACCTTCTCCCCTGAGTGCGCCGTGTCCCCGCTCCTCTCCCTTCCTCCCGGAAAGTCCTAAGCACCGCCAAACAGCTGTTAGGCGGCTGGTGGGTGGGAAGCGCTGGGAGGGGGAGGAGCGGGGACATGGCACGCTTTGGGGAGGAGGTGGGGAAGAGGCGGGGTGGAACTTGGCTGCTGGTGGGTGCAGAGCACCCGCTAATTTTTCCCTGTGGGTGCTCCAGCCCCAGAGCACCCATGGAGTTGGCGCCTATGGTCTGCACTCCAAGGGAGGTGGCACCTGAGTGCTGGGGCAAGTCCCTTAAGCTGAGTCTTCCCAGAGCTGATCTCAGAGTCTGTGTCTTTCTGCAGTTGGGGGTGGCCCTGCCTGTGTGTGTGCTAGAGGAGGCTTAAGAGCCTGGCTCCGCAAGACCGGGTAAAGGGGGCCCAGCTGGCAGAACAGGCAGGCTCAGTGGTATCTCAATACATCAGGTGGCACCTCAAAGCGGGACAACATGTCACAATAACCTTGTACTCTGCTACCGCCCATCAGAAGATATGAAAGCGTGTTACATACTTAGGCCATGTCTACACTTACAAGCTTACAGCGGCACAGCTGTACCGATACAACTGTGCTGCTGTAAGAGTGCTTGTGTAGCCGTGTTATGCTGATGGGAGAGAACTCTCCCGTCAACGTAATAAAACGAGCTCAATGAGCAGCGGTAACTATGTCGGTGGGAGAGCATCTCCCCCCAACATAGCGCTGTGCACATGAGCGCGTATGCTGGCAAAACCTGTCACACCCCTGAGTTACAAAAGTTTGGCCGACATAGGCCATGTCTACACTAGCACTTAAGACATTTATTTACCTTGAAGGAGTGTCACATATTATCCTCACTCTACAAATGGAGAAACTGAGGCACAGAAGGTGCTGTGACTTGCCCAAGGTTACACAGCAGGTCAGTGGAAATCTTGGCTCTCAGTTCCCTGTAGTTTTCTGCAGAATCCCAATTTATAAACTTTCTGGAGTCCACTTGTAAATTCTCCAAAGGACTGTTGAGTTTAATCTCTCTGGTATACTCCCCCTCCCTCCCCCCCCCCCTCCCCATATTTCCAGCAGCAGCAGCTATTACCTGGCAGGTTCATCGGCTGAAACATTCATCTTTCCAAATGTCCTCTTGTGTGCATTTGGTTTTGTGCTGAGTGAGAGAAGCCAGATGAAAATAGGGAGTGTGACTGGGCTGGGTATGTGCAGAGCTGAGCTGACAGCTCTGGGCAGGATGGAGAGATCTGTGCGATACTTGTTGATATCAAGTTCTGTCAGCTGCAGTACTCCGCATCAATGTAAATTACATCCAAATGTAAATAGCAGGGCAGGTTTGTTTGTTTTGCTAGGCTGCTTTGCTGGATCATTTGTTTGTTCATGGGTGAAGCCTGAACCTATAAAGAGCTATTCACCTCACCTAAAAAACCACCTCTGTTTTTCAATAGAACTTTTGCCTCCCAACTAAAGGTTTGTCTGAGTTTGAGATCCTCAGGATGATTATAGCTGTTGCTACTATCTCATGTTTTATAGAGATTCTGAGCACTTTACCAACTACAGGAGGGGTAGGCAAACTACGACCCGTGGGCCATATCCGGCCAGCCAGCCAATTTAATCTGGCCCTTGAGCTCCTGCTGGGGAGCGGGGTCTGGGGCTTGCCTCACTCCTGCACTCTAGCCAGGGAGTGGTGTCGGGGGCCGCTCCGTGCACGCATGCCGCAGCTCCTGAAAGCAGCAGCATGTCCTCCCTTCGGCTCCTATGCGTAGGGGCAGCCAGTGGACTCCACACGCTGCCCCAGCCCCAAGCGCTGCTCCCATTGGCCGGGAACTGTGGCCAATGGGAGCTGCAGCGGCAGCGCCTGTGGATGGGGCAGCGCGCAGAGCAACCTGGCTGCGGCTCCATGTAGGAGCCGGAGGGGGGACATGGCCACTGCTTCCGGGAGCTGCTTGAGAGGCGCTGTCCAGAGCCTGCACCCCTGAGCCCCTCCTGCACCCCAACCCCCTGCCCCAGCTCTTATCAGCCTCCTGCCCTCCGAATCCCTCGATCCCAGCCCAGAGCACCCTTCTGCACCCCAAAACCCTCAGCCCCACCCCAGAGCCTGCACCCCCAGCCAGAGCCAGCACCTCCCCCCCCAATCCCCTGCCCCAGCCCAGAGCCCCCTCCCACACTCCGAACCCCTCAGTCCCAGCCTGGGGCACCCTCCTACACCCCAAACCCCTCAGCCCCACCCCAGAGCCCGTACCTCCAGTTGGAGCCCCCCTCCCATATTCCAACCCCCTGTCCCAGCCCGGAGCCACTCCCCCGCACTCTGAACTCTTCATTTCTGGCCCCACTCCAGAGCCCTCACTCCCTCCTGCACCCCAACCCCAATTTCATGAGCATTCATGGCCTGCCATACAATTTTCATACCCAGATGTGGCCCTCGGGCCAAAAAGTTTGCCCACCCCTGAACTACAGGCTCAGTTATGGCTCTAGAACTTGAGCCATGCTGTGGAGGAGGAGAAGCAGTGGTGGTAGGAAGGGTGTTGTGCCGGTGAAGGCCAGGGGAAGCCCGGGGGCCACCAGGAACACTGGGGAGTGAGGGTTGCCCTCACCAGTACAGAATGGGTGTAGTAGCATACACAGTGCATGGCTCCTCTGGGGTGCTCAATATTGCTGGCAGTGCCATCTGCCCCTCCCTGTTTGCCATCAGGGTGTTTAGGCAGTAGCAACATTATGACTCCCACATGCAGGAGAGGTTTGGGGGAGGGAAAGGACTTTCCAGTCCCCTCTTCTCTCCTCCACCACCACTAATGCCTCTGCATGATGGCAGCCATATTTTCACCCTGTAATAAATAGATAGGAATGTCTTCTGCTAGGAAAAATTTCAGGTGAGCATAGATGGCCCTCAGTAAGGGAAATAGGAAATCCCAAAGACCTCTCTCTCCTTTCTACCTAGCCCGCAGAGACTAAAATATACCTGCATGGAGACAAACCCATCTGGCTCATCTTTACCCTACAGACTTCAGAATGTCTTTCTGAACAAGTCCTTTCATCTCCAATGAGATATTACCCCAGGAGCTTGCTGGAATCTATGCTCCCTTTGATCAGAAAACTTTTGGCTATTTGTTTTTATTCCTTAGACCAAAGAAGCAATAATAAGCACACTTTCTCAGTGAAGGCAACAGAACAAGTGCATTGCTGCCTGTGCCTGCCTGCTGAGTTGATTAACTGTAATGGTCACGAGCATAGAAATATATTTAAGGCAAACCCTAAGGAAATTAAGAGTTTAAATTATCCTCCATATGTCCGGCGTCCCACTAAAATGAATACACCCCACAGGTCACTTGGGCAGAAGTATCAATGTCAGGATGCTACATTGTTAGCACAGTAAATGAAGCTGCATAATAAATGATGTTTAAATGACCTCACTCTATGAAGAGGTAATTGATACAGATATACACCAGACAGGGTTGTTTGGAAGCTGAAGGCTTTTATGCTTCCATCTCACACCACTGTCAAGTTTTTTTCTTTTTCTTTTCTTTAGACACCCTTTGTTGCGTATAAAAGAAAGTTAGTGTATCCAGTGATGGCCAAAGTAGGGCCCAGGGGCCAAATGCAACCCATAGAGTTCTACAGCATGGCCTGCAGCCACTCTTCTAGTCAATGTGTTGACTGACTCCCAGCATGCAACTGTCCATTTTGGCCTGAGCAGGCACTATTGATGATGAGAGACTGCAATTTGATCCTTTTTATGCAAATTTAGTGTACCGCTCAGATTCCTGCCAAGTTCCCAGAGTTGCCTTCCAGTTGAGTAAATATTTGGTGCCCACACACAGTTCCATTGACCCTATTTTGGAAGGACAATCCTTTTTTTTTTTTTTAAACCAAACATTTATCATTACTCCAGGAGTCCCTCCCAAGGGCTCTCTGAGTTCCCTAGTTTCCACTGACGTTAAAACATGTGTCTCAATATTTTAGGTGTTGAAATGATGCTCGCTCTATAATGTGGTAATACCCTGGTAAATAGAAAGATATAACTATATTTGTGTATCATGTCTCTTGAAACAAAAGCGAACTATTGTAATGATTGGGTTTTGATGTTTACGTGGCCGTGATTTATAAACTTGTTAAAACTTGCTAAATAAATAACTAGGACACACCTTTTTTTTTTTTTTTTAACTGCTTTTCTTCGCAGATGTCACTGCTTAATGCTTTTCTGTGTTGGCAGTGCTGGTCTCTAGAAGAGGTGGAGCCTGGCTCCATGAGGGTGACCCAGGTCTCTTCCCTCACTTTCCCTAGTGCTGTGAGAAAAGATATTAGGTTTGACATGTGCTATCCCCTGGGAAACCCGGACCAGAAGGGCTCACTGAGGATTAGCATTAGAGAGGAATCACACTCCATTGGCTGATGCTTTGTCGCATTTCCTCTGTTAATCCACTGAGGCATCTCTTTCCTTTCAGAAACACGAATACTCAAGACTTGAGGTTCCCAGAGGTCTATGCCTGTGTCACCCAGTGTGTTGTTTCCCAGAGTGACTGTGTGCTAATGTGAGGCTGGGCTGGACTAGAACCCTTCTTTCAATGGTCAGATGCTTCAAAACAGATTTTTTATTTTATTTTATTTTATTTTATTTTAAATAAATGGCTTTAAAAACTCCTTGACAAATCTAACTGGCAATTCAATTTTTCAGAAAATGCTAATGGGCCCCAATTAGAGCTGAAAAAAGGAAAGTGATTCTGTTTGAAGGGCAGTTCTCGGATGAGCTTAGGCTCCTTTTACCCACCATGCATCAAGTTTTGACAGTGTCTGTTTCTTGTGATCTGTCACATCAAAGGCTGCTCTGGGTCTGCAGCAGGGTCGATGTACCTTGAGTTCAGTAAAATTGCCGTCTTTTTTTCCTGTAAAAGATACAGACTGGGGCATGTGTGAGAAGCTAATGACATTAGTATGTGCTGTTATATGACAAGACCTCACAAGAAACCAAATGCCTGATCCCATTTGGGATTTCCCTGGGACAATAAATATGCTGGAAAGCTTCATCTGGAAATGTAGCTGGATTCTGCCATCTGCCACAGATGCAATCAGTGGCTCCGATACCATTGCAGTCTTTCCTGAAGAAAAAGAGGCTCTAGCTCTGGAAACAGAATACCAAGGCAAAAGCAAAAATCCCTTTGGAGCTTTCAAGGTAGAAAATCCCTAAATAACTTGAACATGTACATGCACCCATCACTCCACTTCCTGACACATGAGCATATGCTAATATGTAGGCACATATTCATACATATATCTCTCCATGCTCAGATTGACACACACTGATGAAGACAAAGTATTATTATAAGGCTCAGATTTATGTTTTCACCTCCGATTTTCTAGGCAGGATTTAATCTAATTGCCAAGGCCAAACATTTCAAAAGGTGGCGGCCCAGATGTTTAGGTGTCCAACTTTAAGCATCCCTTTTTGTGCCCTGACCCTTAAAATGTAAAGTGACAGTCCTTGTTTCAGTTCACACTTTTACATGTTTCATCTGTAAAAGGGAGATAAAAGGGAGTTAAAGCTCACATGGAAACCACCATTTAATTGTACAGGTGTAGAAAACTCTCAGCCTTGAACATTGACTGCACAGACATCAGATGAAATGTGGCATATCCCTTTGAGGTCCCCCCCTTGCCACCATTCCTTTGTCTTGATCCTTAGTCTTAGCCAAAATATTCGGATTTGTATGTTCAGCTCTAGTGTAAATACGGAGACAAGTTAATAAATGGAGTTATTTGTATCCATTCCCATAAAGTGAAATTTTGAATTTCCAGGTACTTTTCTTCCTTGGCCTTTCTTTCCACTCCCTCTTGAAGTGGGTTGCTTGGTAGGTACTTTGAGCTACCTGAGTAAGGAATTAATTCTGCTGTTAGTGGGGACCTCCTCTTTTCTTAATGCATAAATGACAACGACCCTGATGTCATGAAACCAAATTCTATAGATAACATTTTAGGACCTAGGTCTCAGTCCCTGTTTTCCCTAGGCCAAAAGGGTCTACTGCTAGACCCCCTTTGGAAGTGGCATGCAATACTAGTGTGGCATTATGCCCCATTTTCTACATAGTAATATTATTGACATGATGTATTTTATGCAAGATTTGTCATGTAAGGTATCATTGAAACAGTTGTGATTCACTGAATATGATTATCCTATTTGTATGCATGTATCATTTTGGTATCTGAAGTTAGGAATATTGTCTATGCATCTATTACAAATGTGTTTACACCTGGGGAAAGCCCACTAAGCAGAATGCAATCAGTCTAGATGGCTGGCTGGAAAGGGCCATTAGGGAAAACAATAGGTCTTAGAAGAGGCAAATCTCCCACCTGGGAGCCTTCCTGAGGATGCTACAAACAGCTTCCAAGTCATGGCTGCTGCGTGTGACCACGTCACCTGGTACTGGACTCCATCTTGGAATACCTGTATGGGAACCAAGAGGGGAGACAAAGGGTTCCTGCCATATGCAAAAGCTATTTAAGGTAGGGGAGTGACATCATTGTGGTTCTTCACTGACTCCCTGCCCAGAGAGATGCCTGAAAACACCTGAGGAACAAGGACTGGACTGGGAGAGAAGGGCTGAACGTAGGCTAGAGGGATTTCTAGCCTGAGACAGGAATACCTGGTGTTTTTAAGCTGCAAGCAAGTGCAGATTGCCCTCAAGAATCTCTGCAAACTGTCTAAATCAACAATTAGGGTGAGAATCTGCCACTCATATCCAATCTCTTTAGTATATTAAGCTTAGCTTGTATTTTTGTTTATTTGCTAGGTAATCTGCTTTGGTCTGTTTGCTATCCCTTATGAGCACCTAAAATCTATCTTTTGTAGTTAATAAACTTGTTTTGTCTAAAACCAGTGTGTGGAAATCATAACTTGGGGCAGAAAGCTGTGTATATTTCTCTCCACATTGGGGGGCGTGGGGGCAAATTTCATGATCTTACACTGTACAGTTTGCTGTGCAGCGCAAGCAGGGCCGGCTCCAGGCACCAGCGGAGGAAGCACGTGCCTGGGGCGGCACATGCTAAGGGGAGGCATTCTGTCCATTCTTGGGGGGGCACAGTCCGAGCAGCTTTTTTTTTTTTTTTTTTTCCTTTGGGCGGCAAAATGGTAGAGCCGGCCCTGAGCGCAGGATGGTGTAATTTTGGGTTTACACTCGAGAAGGGGATGTGTGCCTTATGAACTGGGAGGTGCATTAGCTGAGCCTTCTCATGCAGCTGTGTGTTGCTGCAGCTGGGTGTGCCCCTACCTGTATGTGTGCTGGAGGGGGCTTGAGGGCCTGTCACAATAGTACTGTGTAAAGGGAGCCCAGGCTGATGGGTCAGGCGGGTTCAGTGGTACCCCAGTTCCAGGTGGTACCCTGGAGGGAACCCATCACAACTAGTATTACTTTTGTGGACCTAGTCTAGGATCCATTTAATGAGCCCTAATTACTAGCATTCTTGCCTAATTGGAATGTACAGGGAACAGAATTAGTGCAATGCATTTTAGTGACTTTGTGACATGGCCTCTGATAACTGACTCTGTTGTGGATAAACGGCACACCCAGTCTCTTTATGAGGCACATTGGTGTCTGTCTGCCGTCAACTCATAGCAGTTAACATGAAGGAACTGGCATTTGCTGACCTATGTTTCTGGTTGTGTCCTCCTTTGTTCACTTTGTTGCTTCCCTGCTCTAGTGCGGCAGCTAAACAATTCAGATTTGCTTTAATATATTGATATTAATGTTTTAATGCTTTGCCCATGACTTATTTTTTTAAAACAGCTCCTGAAATGAAAGAGAACTTCTCCATCTGCTATGTATTCCCATGGGAATCATTTTGTTGGCACATGTCTGCCCACTGGGCTCTGAGCCAGTTAAAAGGATTCAAGTGTGTGGAGGGGATGCTGAAATGCTAAACCTTAAGGACCTTAATGACTTGACTCACTAGATATGTTGACAGTTAATTGGCTCAAACTAACACAAATAGGGAAGATCCATTACAGCTGTAAACATGCCAGCAAAGATCATAGCAGACCAGCTAGGGATACCATCTAAAGAGAAGGGAAAGATGCTAGATTCTCCCTAGAATACCACACATGCCTTGGGGTTTTTTTTGTTTCTTTTCCAGTCACCTTCAGGAAAGTTATAGAGCAGGGTTAATGTGACCCCATGGTTACCTGCATTAGGTTAATTATCAGCTTTTCTCCAGCTAATTTGAAGAGAAATTATCCTTAAGACTAATTCTCCAGGCCTAGATGTATCACAGCCATCATGGTTTGTCAGGGTGCCAGTGTGTTCGCACTCAGAGAATGGGGTAGAAAAAAATAAAGGAACTCAAAGCTAGCCTGGCCTACCAAGTATGCGTATCAGGAAGGTGCAATGCATTCCTCGCTAGTTTTCCAACTGCTTTTCAGAGGATCTTAATGCTCTAACGGAAGAGAGAGAGGTTGACTGCAGCTTTACAGATGAATTCTTGGAAGGCTGCAGTTTGGTCCCAGGAATTTGGTCATGACCTCAGTGTCCTAGTCCCAAAGATTTATTTTGTAACTTGGTGGGAAATCCAGCCCAGTTTGGGAGTGAGCAAAAGGTCTTCCCCTGTGCCAGTGGTACAGTGACCTGTGCCATTGGACTGGGCATGGTAGAAATCCTGAGAGGGGGAGAGATGGAAATGAGATTGGCGGGACCAGTTCCTGGTATGTAGGTGGTCAGAACACGTAAACCACCATTAAAATTGACATCCCGGTTTGTAATGTCAGTCGAGAGGCCAAGAAATTAGTGGGTCCTGGAGACTGAGCTCCCCACTAGCCCCTAGAGGGGTATCTCCAGGTCAGTCATGCAGAGCTATTTGTTTCCCCCATTAAAAAGTATTATCAAGTCTTTGGCTGAACTTTATTAAACTGCAGTTTAACATGTTGTCTGATGGTGTCAGTTTAAATGTGGACATAAGAGTAAACAAGGTCAGTTAAGGGGGGAAATTGACATCAAGTTTTTGTTATCTGGAGAAATATTAAATGAGATTCCCACAGATGTCACCTATATTTACCTCCTGCCAACCTCCACATTAGCCCTAACTGACCTGATTTCATTGGTTGGATTTATCATTGTAAATCATCATAAATAGACCTTGGATCACTGCAGATCATCCCTTTTAGCAGAACATACATGACTTATCCATTATTCAAGGCATCTTCTCAACTGGAGTCTGATGAAGTTGAACAGGATCCAATTACATATAAACAGCTGCACCAAAATAACCTTGAGCATTTTAACTTCAACTGTCAAGAGCAAGGACAGTCTAAGTAAGGACTGGCACATAAGACACCCCAATAGGTTGAGATATTAAGGAGATCTTGGCCAAGTCCTGAGGCAAATTGTCTAGCCTCCCATAGCTAGGCATAAAAGGTAGGGGATGGGGTGGCAGCTTGCATTCTGAATCCCCCTGCCTTTTTTCAGGATAAGGTTCAGCCTGAGCTGCTCTTGAGCAATTTAAGCTATAACTCCCTTAATTTGTTTGTAATCCTCCCACTAAATTCAGGGCAGTTTTTAGAAAACCTTTGGCTGCATATGCTAAGCTCCCACTAACTTCACTGGGGCTCTCTGTGCTCCTCTGAGCTCAGACTTGTGTTCGGATCTCTTTGTCATGAGACTTTCTGGTGCAGTGTCTGCCGTGTAGTTATAACCGTGTCAGTCCCAGGATGTTAGAGAGACAAGGGGTGGGTGAGGTGATATCTTTTCTGGGCCCAACTTCTGTTGGCGAGAGAGACAAGCTTTGGAGCTACACACAGCTCTTCTTCAGGTCTGGGAAAGGTACTCCCAGTGTCACACGAAAATGCAAGGTGGAACAGATTGTTTAGCGTGAGTAGAAGCACATATTGTAAGGGACCATTCAAGGCAGAGTGGCCTGTTCACACCTCTGCAGTCATAGGACAAAGAGAGGGGGGTTAGTAGGTTACAGATTTGGTAATAAGCCATAAATCCAGTGTCTCTGTTCAGTTCATGATTTTTAGTGTCTAGCAGAATGATGAATTTAAGCTCTTTACTCTGCTAGAAACTTTACCTTGAATGGGTCCTTATTAGGATTGCCAATTTTGGTTGGACATATTCCTGGAGGTTCCATCACAACATAATCTTTCATTAACGACTCCAGGACGATCCTGGAGGGCTGGCAACCCTATCCCTTACATAGTGGTTTTCAACCTGTGATCCACAGACTATGTCTAAGATTCCCAACGGGGTCAGCACCTCCATTTGAAATTGTTTAGGAGTCCACAAACGAAAAAAAAGGTTGAAAGCCACAGCCTTACACTATGTGTTAACTACTTTCTACTTATGCTAAACAATCTGTTCCACCTGGCATTTTGCTGTGGAGTTCCTTTCCCAGACCTGAAGAAGAGCTTCAAAGCTTGTCTCTTGCCCCAACAAAAGCTGGGCCAATCAAAGATATTCCCTCACCCATTTTGTCTCTGGTGCAGTATATGTAATTTTTTAAAGCTCTGCTTCTACTGGTCCCCTGGGGCAGGACCCCCCTGTTTTATCTTAATTTGAGTGGCCTGATGAGGTATTTGCGTCCTGCTGAAGTTAACACGTGCGGTATCTTGTGTCTAGAGTAGGTTTCTCATTGGGAATGGGGTTTTATTCAGTCCTTGCCTTTCTGGCAATTGCCTGCAGTTTGCTCTTGCTGCCTCTGCGCGGCTTACGCTGCCCGTTGAGTCACCTCTCTGTCTTTATTCAGCAGTCAGGCAGCTAATGAAGTGCACAGGCCGGCCCTTCGGTGCATAATATTGTAATGAGGTAGGAGGGCTTGGGGCTAGGCTAGCCACAGCCGCCTTAGCACGAGCAGCAGACACTGTTCCTGGTGTCAGGAACTAGGAAGGCGCTGAGTTTTTCCTTTGGATTTGACTGGCACACACCCTGAAAGGCAGATGGGGGAGGTCTGCTTCTGATGCGGTGCAGGAGCAGGGCGTGGGGACCCTAGAGAATCGCGGAAAGGGATCACTGGAGTTTGCTGAAGATGGGTAACCAGCCGGGGAGACCGGAGGAGCTGGAACAAGGTCTGTGTGTACTCGGGAGCTGCGTTGTTGTTGTTCTCTGTGTCTCTCTCGGCTTTTGCTCCTGGTATTGAACTGCACAGTCCGATTGAGCAGAAAGCAGAGGCTGCTATCATGTAATGCTGATGTTTCGGAATGTTCCCAATGTGCTAGAGATAGAACAGTTGTTTACCTTGCGACTAGGAAGTGCCATTCATTGTTGGTACATACCTGAAACCACAACGCCCTCCTTACATTAGGATTTCGAAAGAAACCCTTTGCTCCTGTGGGTGAGGAGCCTGACAGATATCAGTCCACGTAGTCTACATGATGCAGCTAAAAAGTTGTAACGTGTATCTCTTGCTGTACAGCGTATCAGGATCTGTAGGGTGAGCCTCTGCCATTCATTGTTTATGGCCGGAGGCCTTAGGTTTTCCAGGCCTTTAGAATCTAAAATAATGCCTTTGTGAAGGGTCTCTCTCTTGCCATTGTCTCTCTGAAGCTGTGCTTTGCATGTTAAGCACTTGCACATTTTATGGAAGGTGGGGTCTAATGGCAGGCACCTTTCATTCCCCACTGGAAGCGCATGTGGTTATACTGTGTGTTAAAACAAGCTGGTAATCTGTCTTTATTGCCCTGATGGCTCCCCTCTGGTTCACCCTGCTTGCCTCTGTGACACCTCGTGAGGGGAGAACAGTAGGCCCCTTTCTTCCCTAGCTTAGGTCCCATTTGAGCTTAGGACCTTTGAAGGTGCAGAGAGATCACTCAGCAGATAACTTACTAGCATTCTGCTTCTCACTGTTGTCATGGGGAGTTTATTCCCACAATTCTATTAAGACCCTTTTGGGAAGACTCTTGATAAACCGATGGTATAAGTGCAAGGCAGGCATGTAGCTAGCCATTTGAAATGTAAACCCCATGTAGTTGATCTGGGGTGTGGTGTGGTGATGGAATCAACACTTCCCATTGCCACCTGTTGGAATCTATGATCTTCCAAGATAGATCTGTCATTGGATGCTAGCACTGCAGTTGGGTAGCTCTCACTAGCAGTGTGTTAATAACCAGCCTAATGAAGAATGCAATCCACCAATAGTCAGTCACCAAAAGAAATGCTGCCCCAGGGGAATGGAAAGTCTCACTGAAGCTAAGCCTGTGTTACTCTCACTGCAAGGGGGGGTGGGTGGGGAAGAGTGAGTGCTGATGTTACAAAGTCAAAGGGGTGGGTGGGAGACAGAGGGCTCCCATAGCTCCAAATCAGAGGTCCAGGAAACGGACTCAAATTTTCAAATAAACGTACGGAATTTGAATACCTAGCTGACATGAAAACGAATCAATAATAAGCATCTAAATCCCCTTGGTGGCTTTGAAACTCTCAGCCTCAGTTTCAAGCCATGCTGTAATTTTTTTGTGTTGAGGGGACAGGGTTACAACCCCATTGTCCTCAACAAGGTTAAAATCCATTCTTACAGTGTAAATGGGACTGGGCCTTGTTTTAACCCTGTTCTCCAGTTCTGCTTCAGCCTTAGACATTTGCAGGGCAACAGCATGACTGAGGAATACAGTTAAATGGTCACCTTGATGGGGGGCGGGGGCTAACCCTGGACATGAGAACCTACGTTTCAAGCGTGAGAGGTCGATGGAAGCTTTGCTTCTGATATCCCTTGCTTGGTGATGAGCCCCAGGGATTCAGAAGCTTTACTCTTTGTCACTTCGCCATAAATGCCAGTATGTGGTGGCTTTGTTTCTGTTTGAATGGAGATTGGGGCAAATTTTGCTCTCATTTACAGAAGTCTAAATCCTCAGTTACTCCAGATCTACATTGGTGTACCACAGCAGAATTTGGCCTCCCGAGTCCTGTCCTTGCTGTGGCTGAAACTCTGCAGGCTATACAACCCTATAACATAGTTATTGAGATCAGTTTCCCTGGTTGGCGTGGCCAAGGATTATTCTGCTGACAACCTTATGGACACTGCCTAAGGAGGGTTCGATGTGTGGCTTTCCTAAGTAAGATAGCCAGTGATATCTAAGGGTCAGATTTTTAAAGGTATTTCTATTGGTTTAAATGAGAGTTAGGTGCCTAAATTACTTTTAAAATCTGGCCTTAAATGCTTCCAGTATGCTTTGGATTGGAGCCGGGTTCTAAATAAAATCCATGGCCACACTCATCCAGGAAGCCCACATTTAAATATGGTTGCTGCTAATCCAGTTTGAGCCATAGTGTGCGCAGAGCCCAAGTACACCAACAAATGTTATATGCCATGCTGGGGTTAACCAAATCCTACAATACACGTCCTGCTGTATCCAGGTGGGAGTGAAATGGTGAGAGACAGGGATGTCGAGCTTCCCCTAGCGCTGCTCTAGCATGTCAGTAAGGATATAGCTAGCCTCAGAAACAATCAGAAAAAGCAATACCAAGCGCAGCAGCATCTGACTGCAGGGCCTGGCAGGGTCCCATCTCCCCTGACTGACAAGGGTGGCAGCAATTGTGATCATTGCAGGCTGTTGGCTGGGTGGCAGTGCTGTCAGGAAGCAGGAGGGAAATCCTCTTTACCAGGTAAAAAGTTGGGAGCAGCCAAGATTACATAGGGGATCTGAGAGAGGCTCTAACTAGCTGAGGAGGATACTTGAGAGGCTGGAAGTGGTAGAGGAGAAGAGATGCCAGGGAGGATGAGTTTTCATAAAGGGTATGTCTACACTGCACACTCCTTATGGCAGCATTTAGAGTACATACACTGCATGCCCTTCAGACCGGTATAAATAGCAATATAGAGACATGCCTGAACCCTTTGTGCATGTCCCCTACACCACTCTCTGCACGCCCTATCTACACTGTTGTTTTTACCAGTGTGCTGACCTGCTGAACCCGTATAGCTGGAGCCTTTCCCCACTGCCTGCCCCCAGCCAGAGCCTTTCGCTGCCACATGTATCTATGCACTACAGCGTGGACGCAGACCACTTTTCACTGCGGCATGTAGCTACACTTATCCTACTCCCTGCCGCTCGTGGTGTTGCAGTGTAGACGTACCTAAAGTGATCTGTTGTTTGGTGTCTAAGGCCTGGTCTACACTAGAAAATTAAGTTGGTATAACTAAGTAGTGTGAAAAGCATTCCCCTGAGCCACACGGATAGCACAGCATTCACTCCAACTCCTCCCAAGCTTGTCTACGTTCTGCCAAGGTCATTAGTGTGTCAAACCCAGGGACAAGGACATTCCTTTGCAATATACTAGACCCCAACACTTTTCATCCTCCCAAATTCCACAATTCTTTTTAATCTCTTCAACCATAATTTGAAAAATGTTTACACTCTTCGGCTTTGTCTACACTGGACTTTCGTCGGTAAAACTTGTCATTCAGGGGTGTGGAAAAAACCCCCACATCCCCTAACAACAAAAGTTTTACCGACGAAAAGCGCTGGTGTGAACAACACTTTGTTGGCGGGATCGCTGCTCATTGGGGGTGGAATTTTTTTGTGGGCGGGAGAGCCTAAGTTATTTTGTAAATTGTGACCGAGGCAAGTTGCATTACCTCTGTGCTTCAGTTTCTGCCTCTTCGAAACGGAGGTGTGGGGGTGGTTAATTCTTAACTACTGTCTCTTAACAGTTTTTAACATTCATGTTTGCAAAGTACCTAAAGTTCCTAGAATGAAGAGCCCTATAGAAATGCAGAGATATTGTTTGCTATTCAGCAGAATTAGTTGTCCAAGAGCCAGGTCAGGCCCCGAGCCAGTGGAAAGCATTAAATGTGATGATAATATGTAAAATGAGGCCACATCACATAGAAAATAGTTGGAGATCTTCACAGGACTTGTGTGGAGGAGTACAAGACCATGCTATTTTATGGTATGTAGCAAGGGGAGCCCCTCAGATATCCACTTTGGATTACCAATAGCTAGTTATATGCAGTGCTGTAGCTGTATTGGTCCCAGGGTATATGAGAGACAAGGTAGGTGTGGTAATATTTCATTGGACCAACTTCTGTTGGTGAAAGAGACAAGCTTTGGATCTGTACAGAGCTCTTCAGATCTGTGCTGGTCTCTCTAGCTGGTTAGGCAGCCTGGATTTCTAAGCAAGCACTCTGCAGTCTTTTGAAGATATCAATGGACACAGTGTGAGATTGTGTTTTCTGTTTATCCTCTTCAAATTTGCAAACAACTTGATGATTAAAATCATTGGGAGTAGGTGGAAAAAATGGCTTGAAAACAGCAGGCTTCAGCAGAAATGTTAATATCTCTATTTGGAAAGAGGTGACCAGTGAGGTTATCCAGGGGTTAGAGGTTTTCTTTGTTGGGATCTTGCTCATTGTTTAATTGACTTGGATGAGAAGACCAAATGTAAGAGGATACTCTTGGGTAACGTTGCTGTACCCTTTTAAACATCCGCTCTGTCCCTCCCCAGAGTTGGCTACGTTTCATGGTGGAGGAAGGGATTCCTTTGTGTAGTTCATAAAGCATTTGGGATCTTTCAAGATAAAAGGCACTTATAGAAATATGATTTATTTATGATGATTAACTTCATTTTTAATGTATTTCTTGCTTTCTATCCTCTTCAGAGTCCTCCTCCAAGCCCCTGTTTCCTCTGCTTCTCCCACATTCCCCTTATTAACATGGGAACCCTTTTATTTGAGCTCTGTGATGTGTCAGCATATCACCTTTGCCAAATAAGAGCCCAAGAGAACAGATGAATTTGAATGGGGAATGGGGAGCAACTCTCACTAGTAGTTTGAGTGCAAATACCAGCTGTAAGCTGCATCCTCTAGGGGCTCAAATGGTGAGTCTTAGACCTTCTGTTCCCCTGTAGAGCCAGCAAACCACAACTTGTGGTGGACAGATTCATTCTTTAGTCACCTCTTCCTCACATGTTCTGCTTGTGCCTGTTTACAATCTGAAGAGTAGTAACAAACTGCTGATTAAAGCAGCCTTGTACAATTTTATTTGCCTCAGGAGAGTAATTTTTATTTCTATTTTAATTTGGCCTATCTTTTGAGGCCAGTTGGTGCCAACCATGCTGGTATATTTTTGTGATGTGACCACAGTTGCACTAAAACTGGACTCATCACTAAATCATTCCACAAAGGCTGACAGATGTCAAATAGCAACAGTCACTTTTAGTCTGTAGGCCAGCTGATAGTCTCTCTAGGCTGTAGTCATTCCAGGAATCTGTGTCCTAGGCTGGGATGGCCCTTTAGCCACTCCAGTGACTAATTAGCTGTCTCCCAAGTGATGTGTTTGAGGCCAGGGTTCAGGTGATAACCTGCAGGTCACCAAGAACCAGATTTTTAAAGGTATTTAGGTGCCTGCCTCCCATGGAAATCAATGGGACTTAGGTGCTTAAATGCCTTTAAAAATCCGGGTCCCAGTCCTCTAATAAAAGGCCAGTTGGCAGCTCCTTTAGGGGAAGAGACCTGCAAGGGCCCCAGGGTCAGGGGAAAGGAGCTATATAGGGGGCTGGCCGCACCAGTGGGATGGAAGTCCTGACTGGTGATAGCTGCTGTGTGGGAAGGGGCAGAAGCCTGTTGAAGGGGCAGACATGGTTTATGCTTTCTGACTGGTTTTGGACTGTTTTGGTTTTGAAAAATAAACTCATCCCCTGGAGAAAGGGACTGAAATTATGTGCTCTTGGGAGCTTTATTTGACTTGGCTCATTAGCTTGCGCTATGGCTGAAGGGCTCTGTAGCTTGTGTCTGAACCATCCAGTCCCCCAGTGCTGGTGTTACGTTAGTATCCATTAAGAATTGATAGAATGGATCTAGTATAACAGTAAATGTAAAAGCCAGTCTGCCTCTCAGGGGGTTGACTAGATTAATTAAAATGGCTGCAGCTGTCCTGACAGTGATGGAGGGGAAGGAAAGCAGTGCTGGATGGCGAAGTGATGAGCTTTTCTCCATTGGCACTGGCACAATGTTAAATATTGCTGCTGACTTAGTTGGGTGGGAGGGGAAATGCATGGGTCTTGCAGGAAAGAGAAGACTAACTGCATTTTGTTCAGGTTCTATTTGGCTCCTCAAGGCTTTATGGTTAGGAAATTACTTGTGGAAACCGTAGCATGGCTAGGAACTCCATCTTGGGGCTGGTCTACACTACTGATTAAGTTGATGTAACATACATTGCTCAGGGGTGTGAAAACAACACCCCCTGAGTGACGTAAGTTATAGCGACTTAAAGCGTTGTCCATGCCACGCTGTGTCACGCCAACATAGCTTCCGCCTCTCGTGGAGGTGGAGTAATTATGCTGATGGGAAAAGTGCTCTCCCATCCAGCACAGCGCATCTTCACCAGACGTGCTGCATCGGTGCAGCTGTGCCGATGTAGTGGGGTAGTGTAGACTTGCCCTTGGTCCATCCCCTCTGAAAGATCCTCCTATAGGACTTCCATCAAATAGCAGCACAGCATGTGTCCTTGTAGCTTCACCAAAGGGAGTCTCACTGATAGAGCTGCTGCCTTAATTGCATTAAAACGGCTGTATCTTGAGCTGTTCAATGTAGCTTCATTGATTCGTCCTCTTGTCCATTCAATCAGTCTTTATAAGATCTCCCTTTGAAATATAGCTTTCAGAGTTGCTGGGGCAAATTGAGGCCAAGTATAAGAAGGTACCTCTCTGTTGACTCTCTTGGTGTTGCACCTGCTTACATCCGATCTGAACTTTCTCTTGTATGTTACTCATAAGCTGGCAGCAGCAGGTAAGCATATCTTTTGATCTTTCGACTTTCTTTCCTAGCAGGTTTACTCAAGCCTCCAGGATGATAAAAGATGGTATCACATGGTCCTTGGTCACAATGCTGACTAATGCAGACTTTCCACACATCTTAATAGACCAGCTTTCCTTTCTTCCCTGAATATCAACTCCATGCGTATGCCTAGATAGCTCTCAAAATGTGCCATCTATTATTTTCAGTGGAGTGGCAGGGCATATATTGCTCCTCTATGACCACGTGGTCTGAATGTCCTTACCAAGGTAGCTTTTTTGGCTGAGTGCTCCATCCCCATACATGGGACAATCTGTGACTATCAATATGACTATTCCTGTGAGCTCATAAGGTTTCAATGGAGCTACAGTTTTCTGTCCTTGTAATAAGCATTAATTACATTACATTGAGCTGATCAGCAGGAGGTCTAGCCATTGTTAATATGCAGAAATAAAAGTAGTAAGTCTTGGGGACAGACATGTTCTGATGATCGGGAAAAATATGTCCTTGGGAAAACAAAGATTATTTAATGCGGGTTGCAGGGTCCTGTGCTGAGTGTGTCTTGTTCAGGTAGGTGCGATCTGTGACAAGGGTATACACGCCTCTCTTCTAGCAGTTACTAGCTGAATGCTTAAGTGGCTTTGGTCTCTGCATTTTGAATGGAATTTACCCAGATGCTAGGAAAAAGTGCTGGAGAACAGGCTGAGTAAATATATCCTTGTCTTCTGATCTTGCTCACCTCCCAAGTGTTTCACCTTGGTGATCATGGGTGAAATCCCACTGAAGTCCATTGTAGTTACTAACTATATGGTAACTGTAGTTCTTTGAGAGTTGCCTATGCATGTTCATCCTCCCACTTCTGCCTCAGCTTTCTTATAGGACTCTTGAGTTTAGCAGAATAAACTGAGGTGGTGGGGCCTTGTGGTCCTTTTACAACCTTGGCTTTAAATGTTTGGTGCCAAGAGGTGTTTCTGTGGCCCCACAGGCTCTGCTTTCCAGAAGCATTCTGATACCAGCACCAGTAGGAGTGCATTTCACAAGTATGACTAGACAGAGAAGAACCATGGTTACCCTGGTAAGTAACAGGGCATTTCCCGTACCCTCCCAACCATCAGTGTTTGAATACAATGGCTCCCGACGCAGGTGAGTGAGGACAGCTCCCCTGCACCTCAGTACAGAATGCTTCCCCTGAGCTGGGCCAGCAAGCTTCCTTGAGCAAAGAAGCTTGCCGGGATAATCCCATGCTGGATTTTCCAGCCCCTAAAGGGTTTGGGCACTTTGACGGTGTAACATTTACATTGAAGGTGTAATTCTTTATAATGCCATGTAATTAAGCCTGATGTAATCACTTCTTTAGGAGCTGCTCCTCCAAGGGTGTGGATAATGATCTGTTGGCAAAGGGCTGGATCTCTACAGGACAAGGAAGGAAAGGACCTTTTAAAAATAAGTCCCAATAATTGTTTTCACAGACAAGAAAGTAAATGCAAGTGTCTCCTGCTGTAAAGTGGGTGCTTGGGGCCCAATGCTCATGTGGGACAGCACCAGCTCAGTGGGAGCTTTACTAATCCAAATTCATTGAGGCACAAAACAGCCTGCAATTGTGATGGGATTGGGAAGACCCTGTGCACAACCAGTTCCTGTAGTGAATGAGGTTCATCCCTCTAGGGCAACTGGGTTGGGTATCGGCTCAGCAGCACCACTTTGCAGGGAGTGTTATGCCCCTTACATTTGTCTGCCCATAGCAAGAATAAAATAGTTTCTAAATGCAGCATGTGAAGCCAAACTGCCTCCTTTCCTGATGTGGGGTGAATCATGTGAGACTTTCTCCCTAGTGAAGAGAGGTTTTCAGATCTGCTCCACCATTCAGAATACTGGTCTAAAACGTAGTCCAGGGATCACTTGCCGCTAGTGATAATGCTGTTAGATCATCACTCTGAACAGCTACCGGACAGTGTCCCCTCCTCCTTTTCCCTTTGCCTCAGGTGGAATAAATGCTGCAGAAGTTTGGGTGTATAGATTTTAACATGCTTAAACAAAGGCAGCTGAAAGTTTAGAGTTGAAGTTATAGCTCAGCCTAGCATAGTGTGGGGCAAGCTAAGCACAAAGATCCCATTCACAGCCCCACCAAGGCAGCAGACATCAGACCAGAAGTACCTCCTGCTTTGTATGTTGGCCCCCCACAAACAGCTGTGGCCATGCACCTCACTGCTGACCTGACTCTCCCTCTGTTCCTCTCCTGGATGAGGGGCACACGTCCAGCCCATAGGCATCTCCTGAGTGTAAGCTGACAGTTGTGAGACTTAAGATGGGAAGGGAGATACTCACTAGGAATGTGTTTGAGACTCAACGTGCTTATCTCCTACAGGCTTAGAAATGCTGCTTTCATGTCACATCGCTGAGATTGAGGAAGAGATAGCATAATAGAAGCAGATATCCTCTCCACCTCTGCAGCTCTTGCCTCCTCTACACAGAGCTGCTTTGAGGCTCTTTGGCTGGGGAAAATCTTTGACTGGTCTTTTAATTATTAGCTGCTTTTTTTTTTTTTTTTAAACCAAGTTCTTCCTTCTTTGAAGTGGGCAACCCTTTATAGGTAACATTCTTATTGCATTGTGGAGCATTCTTTCTATTTTCCTTCTGCCCTCTTCCCTGCCGTACCCTCACCTGTTCAGCAGTGCTCCTCACCCATGCAAGGGGTTGAACTTGTGTGTAATTTTTGTGCTCTCAATCCAGTTTCCAGTGGACTGGTGTGCAAGCCACAAAACCCACCTTCACAATGGGCACTAATTGGCGCCATTGTTGGCATCTTCAGCAGAGAGGTAAAGTTTGGATGGGCATGGAGTCTGAACTCCCTTTTCCACCTCTAGAGATGGTTCCTTTAGCCAATATAGAGGCATATTAGAGGTGTACTATGGATGAAGTATATGCTACTGCTGTCCATGTTCTGGTCATCAAAGGATTTCAGTCTGCAGGGCTGTCAACCCAGCATGTTTCATCAGCACTAAATTAACACAGTTCTTATAGAACGGAAAAAAGAGCAGCCGCTTTCTATACTTCACAGCATTTGGGTTCTTAATGGCCGTTTAGGCTTTTTCAGGGACATGCACCATCTGTGGAGATTTCAGAGTCTCTGCGTATTGTTCCTGTCAATAGATGGATAAATCCCCACATTCCAATCCTATAAACTAGCCTCTTCCAACGAGCCATGCTGAGAATGGGCCATCCTTCCTCTTTTTCAAGCATTGGTTTCACAGACTTCCAGTTGATATTTGGATCCCTGTCTCCTAGCTGCTAACTTTAACCATGAACTAACACTAGGCTTGGCAGGATGTATTTATTTTTCTTATAATTTCAGTGGATAATATTGATGTTTATTTTCAAGCATTTTTTTTTCTATTTTTATCTATTTAATTTTTCACAGTTGTGCAAAATTATTGGGGGTGGAGGATCAATATCACATGTCAAAATATACAAAGTAAATAGCCTTAAATCAAACTCTAAGTTGCAGCAATTTTCATTCTTTGCCTGTCTGTAAATGTAGCTTATTGGTGGATTTATTTATTTTTGATCTGTGTGTGGTGAAATCGCCAATTACTGATAAAAATCTAATCGTTCTAAGCCAAACTACCTCTTGGTTTGGCTCCACGAAGGCTCCTTCACAGGCTGTGACCCTCCTTTCCATTCCCCCTGGGCTGGAGAAACTCCATATACTCACTGCAACTGTTTGCTAACAGGTTATTGGGCCCACCATGACAGAGGGACTGCTGGGCCAAATCTTAGTGGCACGCTGACCCCATGCACCAGGTTGTAATGCCACTCGGTTTGATGGCCCTCTCAAATGGGGGGCCTGAGGCAAACTGCCTCTTTTTTGCCTCCTCCTCTCCATGGGCGTCCCTCAGCCCAGTAACTGCAGAAAACTGCAGACATAAACAGGTGTGGGACCAGAACAAACGACTTAAGCATATGTCATGCATTTCCACATCTCTGAAACTGTGCATTTCTGTAAGAGATCACACTGGGGTAAATGTGCAAACTTGTTATTTCCTGCCTCAATCTCTGTATTTTGTGACATAAAATTCTCCAAGTGGAACAAATTGAGAATTTTCCTGTGTTTTCCCCAGGTTGTAAATTTTGCTCCTTAGCTTGGCAGTGGAAAACATGGAAAATGCCAAGTGAAACCATGAAGTACTTCACAAATGTGACCAGAGCGTGATGATTCTCTGGCATCACGAACTTTCACACTGATCTAGCTGGGGGCTGTGTATCCTGTTTTGTGAGAACCTTAATGTTCTTGTGACTATAGGGTGTATGACACATCTCCTCAAAAGTGTGGAAAATGTGGCTTTCTCCCTTCACAGGCAATAGGTCAATGGGGAAAGACAGGCAGGACTCAGTTTATCCCATATGATCCTTTTTTGACACTTGTAACTTCTGTAAAGTATTTTCCAGTGTTACAAGTAACAGAATATGACAGTTTCTATGGGCACACTATGGGCAGGCAGCATTCAGTCCAGTTGGCTAGAGTCTGCACTGAGGAGACACTGATACTACCACTTCCTTTTTCCTATAAGCAGCTGAGGATGAATGAATTGGTCCTGACAGTCTCCACGAAGGTGTTTCTGGCATTGAGTCTTTCTAGTTAGAACTGCATTTTAATCTCGCACTCCGTTCATAGAGTTTGGCAGCCTAGTGGCATGATCCTGTGAAGCTTGGCTGGTCTGAAGGGGTTATGGTGTCTTTCATCCCCCTTTCCTTTTGGGTTGCTGTTGTTCCTTCCCACACTGTCACAGATGGGAAGTGTTTGTTAACAAATGGATTCCTTCAGCTACTGAGAACTTTTACCCATCTGATGCCAGGTCAGATATCTACTAGAGCTCACGTTTGACAGCCATAGATAAACTGGAATTAGATTGTTGGCCTAGCCATTGCACCATAAGGACCATCAGTAACTGAATTCACACAGTCTGTATGGATTTGGTTTCAGTATCTTTATTTGCAGTGCTCCTTGCGACCCCAATGCAGGTGTTCTGTTTACTGTTCATCTGCATAATTATATTTTCCAGAAACATGAGGACAGCTGTTTGATGCTGTTGTGAGTATTGTATTAACCTCTGCCCTGCATTAATGAGGGATCAAGTGATTAGGTTGTGTTTTCAACAGGGAGGATCATCTACTGGGCAAAGAGCTACAACCCATGAAGATCCTGCCCTGGGTTCTAATCCCATCTAACAGCCAGTTGCCTTAAGACAAGTCCTAGTCCAGTCTCACCAGCTGAGAAACTAAGTACAAACAGCACCTCACTTAAAATCAGATTCTTTCTTTGAGCAGCCTCCCTGGGGCAAATCTTAAAAAGAACCCTCATTTGGCTCCCCAAAGCTGAGGTGTAGGGTGACCAGATGAGAGGAAGAAAATATCGGGACACATAGAGGGAGTCGCCGGCGGAGCAAAAAAAAAAAAAAAAGCGGAGTGCCACGAAATATCGGGACAAATTGTGTCCCGACCAAACATCGGTTGGGATGCGGGACAAATGCCTAAATATCGGGACAGTCCCGATTTAATCGGGACGTCTGGTCACCCTACTGAGGCGAGCCTTTCTCTGAAAGATGGGATGCTCAGGACCAGCAGCACAAGCACTTTCCATGAGAAAACACACAGCACTGAGAACTTCAGGTCTGTATTTTGGCTTCTCTTGACTACTGTGCATTGCTGAGGTGGCTCACGTCACATCAGTCAGTTGGTAATCCGATTGCAGAGATTGTATTCATAACTGTGTGCAGTGCTTACTTTTCCTATGGGGGCTTAACACCTCCAATAAAAGTCCTGTTACTAAATTTCTTCCATTACAAACCTCTATCCCAGTCACATTCTTGCAGACTGACTAGTGAAATATATGGTCATGCTGACCTTTAACTGTTCCACTGGGCCTCTTTGAACCCTCATCCCAAAGGACTTTTAATTGCATTTTAGAAGGCCAGCGACCACCCTGGCTACAGCAGCAGCAACTAAATCATTCATACAGCTTCCCTGGATGTTGAATGCAGCTTTCTAACAGGCCACCCTAATCTTTCTTCCTTTCTTGTCTTGTGGTTCCGTCTTTCCTTTGTCTCTTTCAAATGGTTCTGTAAAAACTGAGGAAAAAGGTTGATTCAAAATGGATTTTGCTGAGGGTATAAAATGGTCGTTTGATTTAAGCAAAATCTCTGTTTAATTCTCAGGATGAGACTAAAACAAACCCTGAAGTTAGGTTCAGATCAGAATTTGCAGTTCAAACCCACCTCTGTGAAGGGCCAAAACAGAATAGCAAATCCAAACAGCCAATCTTTGAGAGGGCTTAAATTCAGAAGCAAATTTCAATTCCGTCCCCTGGCTGAGTGAGGAAAATTTTGGATCCTGGTTTTGGTTCTGCTCATTCTCTCCATCACTGCCTCTTTTCCCTGGTTGCTGAGGGTGATGGGAATTGCTAGTGACTCTGTGGCTGGCTCCACGGTGCAGATGCTGAGTCTGCAGAAAGCAGAGTGAGTGAGATCTCCTGGCCCATTTACAGGACTTTCTGTATCTCATTTTGACAGGCGCGTAGGCAGGAAATGTTCTGGAACAAACAAATAAAACCAGCGAGTGGCCCAGTTCAGAGAAATGCCTGTCATTTTTGCCTGTTAATGCCATAGGTGCAAAAGAGGCTCGGACCTTATAAGGCTTACAGAAATAATTCTTTATCGAGGCAGGAATTACTCCAGACATGGAACTGGCCAAATGAGCTCTGGCAATAGGGTTCACTGTGTGAGATTTTGTACACAGAGATCACGGCACTGCTGTAAATTGCACTAGACTAGGGTTAGTTAGGGTTGCCAAGCCTCCTGGTTTCGCCAGGAGCCTCCAGGAATTGGGCTCGATCTCCCGGAGGCTACTGTAGCCAAACCGGGAGATTTTAGGCTCTAAAAGTCTGGCAGCGCAGTGAGGCTAAGGCAGGCTCCCTGCCTCCCCAGCCCTGCGCCGCTCCTGGAAGTGGCTGTCATGTCCCTGTGGCCCCTGGAGGAGAGGGGGCGGGCAGGGGTCTCCACGCGCTGCCCCCGCTCCGAGCACTGACTCTGCAGCTCCCGTTGGCCGGGAACTGCGACTAATGGGAGCTGCGGGGGCTGTGCCTGCAGGCAGGGGCAGCGCGCAGAGCCCCCTGACTCCGCCCCAGGGGCCACAGGGACGTTCTGGCTGTTTCCAGGAGCGGTGTGCAGAGGGGGCAGCATGTGGAGCTACCTGGCCCTGTTTACCTCAGGCGGCTTCTGGTCGGTGGGGCTAAGGCAGGCTCCACCCCCGCAGCTCCTATTGGCTGCAGTTCCTGGCCAATGGGAGCTGCGGAGTCGGTGCACAGGCAGCACGTGGAGACCTCTGGCTCCCCCCAGGGGTGCAGGGACATGCCGGACACTTCCGGGAGTGTCGTGGGGCCAGAGCAGGCAGGGAGCCTGCCTTAGCCCTGCTGCACCACCAACTGGGAGCCTCCCGAGGTAAGCTCCAGCTGGCCGGAGCCTGCACCCCCTCCCCCAGCCCTGAGTCCCCGCTTGCCCCCCAACCCCCTCCCAGAGCTTGCACCCCGCACCCCCTCCTGCACCCCAACCCCCTGTTGCAGGCTCAGCCCAGAGCCCCCTCCCATGCTCCGAACCTCTCACCCCCAGGCCAGAGCCCAAACCCCTACCCCAGCCCGGTGAAGGTGAGTGAGGGTGGAGGAGAGCAAGCGATGGAGGGAGGGGGGATGAAGTGGGGCGGGGCCTCATAAAAGGGGCAGGGGTCTTAGGAAAGAAAAATAGCCATTGTTCAGGATTGTCAAATAACCATTGTCAACAGGATTATAAGACTTCTCCAGTCTTTAAGTGATACCGTTAAATTGAGGAGGAATGCCTTTTTCCTTAGGAAGCATTGGACAGTACATTCTTCTATGTTGGTTTCCTTGTTGTAACATTTGGACCAGCTGAAGATATCTTAGCCATGAGGTCACTACTCCTTGCAGGGCTGCATTTCTTCCAGGGGAAGGTTTCTTCCTGGAGGCCGCCATTCGAAGGAATGTCCTACCTGATCAAACGTCTGCAGATATTAATTGGTAACAGTGATCTTTCTATGACTTAGCCTTTGAGTTGCCATAGGCATCAGCTATTCCCTCATCCCCAGTACTTGTGGCCCCAAGAAGTCCTGGAAATCTCATCAGGGACCCTGTTTGTTCTCATGACCAAGAACTGGAAAATATCTCCAAACTTTTTGGAGACCAGGAGTCTCTATGCTCCTAAATCAGGACTGGATCAAATCAAGGCAACTGCTGCTTCTTTCCCATCCAGATTTCTGGTGGCTCTGTTATCACAAGTCTAGAAATCTCTTGTCCGATAGTACCATTTCTTTCTCTCTGATTTCTAACTTTTATCCTGCTGTCTCATTCTGTTCCGAAGTACTTGTAGTTGAGTTACTGTCATACTGCTGTATTTTATCGTCCTCTAAATCAGCATCTCAGTACAGGTATCACTGCTGCAGCCTATAGTACCTGTGCCATGGGGAATGTAGGCATGCAAGCAAGCCAGATAATCAGACAAATAGCTGGAATTCCTCAAAGACTAGCGTTGGCGTCATAATTATTTATTTTTACTTTTTTTCCCTAATCCATCCCAGAAAGCAAAAATTTCCAAATAAGGAGGTGGGAGCAGCTGCTCTGCAAACAGAGAGCCACAAAAATAATTCTAGCCTCCACCCTGGTGTGAAAAAGATTTTCAGACTGCTGGCTGACCTGCTGGCTTCTGTTTGGCTTCGGATGATGGGGGAAATACAGTGGTCCATTTCAGAGAGTCTTGGACCCTCTTAGGAGCAGAGAAGGGTCATTAACAACTTTTGAGGCACTAGTTTAATATAGAAGTATGGTGATGGTTCCTTCATGAAATGCAGAGAGTTGTCTTATTTGTATTACATTAGTGCCTGGAAGCCTCAACCAAGATCAGACTGCCCATTGTGCTTGGCACTGTAAACATACATACACAAAACTGATCCTATCCCAAAGAGCTCCTAAATTTCCTATGTGTTGTCAGTTGCATATAAAATTCTCCCTCACGTCCTATCCTATACTGTGTGTGTTAAACAGCTGCTGAATTCTGCACCAGAGGTGGCTGCATTACAGTGAAGATAAAATTATTTAGGGCAAGTCTATTCTTAGAATGCTGCATTGGCGCAACTGCACCGATGCAGCCTTTAAGTGAAGATGCTCCTACGCCAATGGTAGAGCTTCTCCTGTTGGCGTAGTTAATCTACCTCCCGGAGAGGCAGTAGCTAGTTGATGAGAGAAGCTCTGGGCAGGTCTACACTTACTTCCTGGTCCGGCCGTAAGCAATCGATCTTCTGGGATCGATTTGTCGCGTCTTGTCTAGACGCGATAAATCGATCCCGGATCGATCCCGGAAGTGCTCCAGCTCGGCGAGAGGAGTACGCGGCATCGACAGGGGAGCCTGCCTGCCGCGTCTGGACCCGCGGTAAGTTCGAACTAAGGTACTTCGAATTCAGGTGCGTTATTAACGTTGCTGAATTTGCGTACCTTAGTTCGAAGTGGGGGGTTAGTGTGGACCAGGCCTCTGTCTACTTTGGGGGAGGGAGGGGGAGTTAGGTCAGTATAACTGTTGCTCAGGGTTGCGAAAAATCCACACCCCTGAGCGATGTAGTTCTACCTATATAGGTCTGTAGTGTAGACCTGGCTCCAGATGAAAGGTGAAAAGAAATGTTAGCACTTTTGCACTTCACTTGACTTTAAATTGGGATTCTAGAGAGGTGGGAATTAATCACATAGGGTGAAATTCACAGCTACGCAGCAGAGGCCAGTACAACACCTATGTACTGCTTATGTCCTTTTTAAGCCCTTAAAGATCGTTAACTAATAGGAGGGACTATTGTGGGGAGGTTCCTTGCATTTCTAATGAAACTCTAATCTGGATTTGGTACAGCTGTATCTGAGGAACTGACCTTGCATAGTCACTGCTAGACTGGCTAGAGTAATTCTGTCATAACTGGGCCATCTACCTGGTTCCTTCTCTTACCTGGCTGGAATCCCAATGATCTCTCCCAAAAGGATTAGCTGGCCTGTAAGGGTGTTGGCTGCATGACTAATCTTTTGCAAACAGACTCATTCAGAGGAATCAGGACTGGCCAAGCCTAGCTTTGCTGTGTGCATGGCTACACAAAGTCCAGGGTGGTGGTTTCCTTTCTCTGGGACTTTTTGAGGGCTAGAGAGAAAACGCTACCTGCACCTGAGTTACTACAAAGTTCCCAACGACACAGGCCTTGGCTACACTTGCCGATGTACAGCGCTGTGAGTTAAACCTGACTTCGTGCAGCTGAGTAGGGAAAGCGCTGCACTCTGTCCACACTGACAGCTGCCCAGCGCACTGTCGTGGCCACATTTGCGGCAATTGCAGCGCTGTTGGGAGCGGTGCATTGTGGGCAGCTATCCCACAGAGCACCTTTTCCCATTCTGGCGCCGTGGGTTGTGGGAAGGGGGCGTGGGTGCGGGGGATTCTGGGTCCTGTCCCAATGCCCCGTGATGCATCGCTTCGCATCCCAGAAATCCCTTTGTTTCCGTCCACCTTTGGCGCCATCTTTCAACAGTTTCAGAGTGCAGCGCGATCTGTCTGCGGGAAATGGAGTCTGAACTGCTGAGGCGTATGCTGACGAGTCTCGCCAGCACGTCACGTTTGGCTGTCGAACTATTCCTTAAGATCCAAAGTGACAGTGAGGGTGAGGAGTCCGACGATGCTATCGAGCCGCGTAACGCGTACGATACGAAATTGCTTGTGGCATTCACGGACATGCTCAGCACCGTGGAACACCGCTTTTGGGCTCGGAAAACAAGCACTGAGTGGTGGGATCACATCGTCATGGAAGTCTGGGATGACGAGCAGTGGCTGCAGAACTTTCGGATGAGAAAAGCCACTTTCATGGGACTGTGTGAGGAGCTCGCCCCCACCCTGCGGCGCAAGGACACGAGATTGAGAGCTGCCCTGCCAGTGGAGAAGCGGGTGGCTATTGCAATCTGGAAGCTGGCAACTCCAGACAGCTACCGGTCGGTCGCAAACCAGTTTGGAGTGGGAAAGTCGACCATTGGAATCGTGTTGATGCAAGTTTGCAAGGCCATTAATCGCATCCTACTCAGAAGAACCGTGACTCTGGGTAACGTGCAGGAAATAGTGGATGGCTTTGCACAAATGGGGTTCCCTAACTGTGGAGGGGCGATAGATGGGACGCACATTCCTATTCTGGCACCACCCCACCTAGGATCCGAGTACGTTAATCGGAAGGGGTATTTCTCTATGGTTCTCCAGGCGCTTGTGGATCACCGTGGGCGTTTCATTGACATTAACACAGGCTGGCCCGGAAAGGTGCATGACGCACGCATCTTTCGGAACACTTGGCTGTTCAGGAAGATGCAGGCCGGGACTTTTTTCCCAGAGCGGAAGATCATGGTAGGGGAAGTTGAAATGCCCATTGTGATCCTTGGAGGTCCCGCTTACCCGTTAATGCCGTGGCTCATGAAACCCTACACAGGGAGACTTGACAGCAGCAAGGAACGGTTCAACTACAGGCTGAGCCGGTGCTGAATGACTGTGGAGTGTGCCTTTGGCCGTTTAAAGGGCCGCTGGCGATCTCTGTATGGGAAGCTGGACTTGGCTGAAAACAGCATTCCCGCGGTTATATCTGCGTGCTGTGCCCTCCATAATATTTGTGAAGGGAAGGGTGAAAGCTTCACTCAGGCATGGACCTCCGAGGTTCAACACCTGGAGGCTGAATTTGCACAGCCAGAGAGCAGGGCTATTACAGGGGGCCAGCGCGGGGCTGCAAGGATTAGGGATGCCTTGAGGGAGCAATTTGAGGCTGAAAACCAGCAGTGATATCTGGTGCCCTGCACAGGAGTGAAGTGCAGTAGTTCCAATCTTTAGGAATCAGTGTCTGCTTAGCAGACAAGCAGACTTGCAGTGCATGTTTAGTTCCTGGGCTAAGGAGTCTTTTACTTTATGCAATAATAAAGAATGTTTTCAAAGCCAAATAATCCATTTATTGAAAAGAAAAAAAAATTATTTATTGAAAAGAAACAAGGGGGTGGAGTGGGGAACAGTACAATCACAGATTCGCATATGTCCTGCCTGGTGTGCTGTGCAGTGAGTGCTGCACTTCAGGATAGCTATACTGCATGGTGATGGGGGTTGAGTGCAGAGGGTAAGGGTCGTGGTTTTCAGGGCTGGGTGGTGAAGATACTGGTGTTGGAGGCAGCGGGTGGCGTGAAGAACACAGAAGTTGGGGAAAGTGGGTTGGAGGTGACAGTGGGGCACAACGGAAAGAGTTTTGGGACAAGGGCTGTAGGGGGGGGTGGCGTTTGTGGTACTGCTCCTCTTTCTGCATGGCTACCAGCTCCTGGATAGCATCTGCTTGGCGCTCCAGGATGCTTATGAGCCTATCAGTGCTTTGCTGCCGGTGCGCGGTGCTTTGCCGCCGGTGCGCTGCGTTTTCCTGGCGGATCCTGCTTTCTCTCTCCCTCCAGTCCTGTGCTTTCTCATTCTCTTTAATAGATTGCCGCATCACTTCTTGTAGCATGTCTTCTTTGCTTTTTCGCGGTCTCTTCCTGAGTCTTTGCAGTCTCTGAGCAGGCGATAAGAGGGACGGCTGAGGTCTCAAGGTTGATGCAGCTGTATAGGCAAAATGCAACATTTAACAGAGGCAGCATTGTTCATACCAGACAGAGTAATGATCCCCCCCACACTTAAGGAGTAGAAAACACACAGGGTCTACACAATAGCATAATTTTCCCGTCCGAAAGAGAGCGCACACATCCCACGGGAGCCTCACAATGGTGAGTAAGGGGGACTGATTGTTTCAGGGCTGCACTGTCCTCTGGGTTTCTGTGCCTTGGGGAGAGCCAACAGCTTCAGGGGGCACCTACACTGAACACTGTCCCAACATTTTCCACAGGAGTTCGTCCTGGATGATATCTCGCTGCTGAGGGTGACCTGGGAAGCAAGGGAGGGTATTCTACTGCAATGCGGCTTCCGCCCTGGCCCATATGCAGCTTGCCTGTGTGCAGCAATGGTCCCCCCTCCCCTCGCGGCACAGTGGCGCGGACACGTTAGCCTGGCTGGGACAAGGATCACGGCGGCTCTCCCGATAAACCTGCGCAAACGCATTGCACACGTTCTGGATGAGACATTCGAGGAGATTACCGAGGCCGATTACCGCGATGTGATAAACCACATCAATGCACTATTCCGCATCTAGGCATGCATGCCTAACCCTCCTCTCCCAAAGAGCCCGCACCGAAAAAATCCCTTCCCGAAAAAAATAACTGCTTACCGGGAACCTGCTCTTCCGTTTGTCCTCCACCAAGTACCGGCCGCTGCGACTGGCTACCTTCCTCCTGGCTCGAGAAGAGCTCCTGGCTGCATGGCTGCAGGGATTCCGGGGTGTCTCCATCAGGCCCACCACCATCACTCCTGTTTTCCTCCTCCTCCTCCTCCTCTTCCTCCTCCCCCCCCCCCCCCCCCCGGCTCTGAAGTGTCCATGGTGGTGCTCGGAGTGGAGGTGGGGTTAACCCCAAGTATCGCATCCAGCTCTTTGTAGAATCGGCAGGTCGCGGGGGGAGCACCCGAGCGGCCGTTTGCATCGCGGGCTTTGCGGTAGGCATTCCACAGCTCCTTCACTTTAATCCTGCACTGCAGGGCATCCTGGTCATGGCCCCTTTCCATCATGTCCTTTGATACCTTCCCGAAGGTATCGTAATTCCTACGGCTGGAGCGCAGCTGGGACTGTACAGCTTCCTCCCCCCAAACACTGATGAGGTCCAGCAACTCGCCATTGCTCCATGCTGGGGCTCGCTTGGCGCGTGGAGGCATGGTTACCTGGAAAGATTTGCTGATAGCACTCCACGCCACGCCGGGCTGAGCAAACAGGAAGGGGATTTTTAAAATTCCCGGGGAATGTAAAGGGTCGGTCACATGGTTGGTTACCTGAGGCCAGGGCAGTAGAGTTTGAACTGATGACCAGAGTGGCTAGAACAGGCATTGTGGGATACTGCCGAATACTTCTGGAGGCCATTCACAGCGCATTGGGCGGCCACACTGGCGCCGCAGCGCTGCAGCAGCAGCGCTGCACTCGCTATTCCTCTCGGAGAGGTGGAGTACATGCAGCGCTGCAACCACGGAGATACAGCGCTGCAAATGCCTTGCCAGTGTGGACGGGGAGTGAGTTACAGCGCTGGGGGCGGCTTTACAGCGCTGCAACTCGCAAGTGGAGCCAAGGCCAGACACAGAAAACTGCTGGCTTTTTCAGCCCATTTAGATCATTCATCATCAGCCAGCGTACCTGCAGGAGCCAAGGACTGTATCAGGCTGGGACTGTTGTCACAGTGGGGTAGTAGTTTCATTTACTCAGGCTTCTGCCTGAGGGCTGGTCTACACTGCCGCGCTAGTTCGGCGGCTGGGGATCGAAGTTCCGAGTTCGATTTATCGCGTCTGGTCTGGACGCGATAAATCGATCCCGGAAGCGCTCGCCGTCGACTGCGGTACTCCAGCTCAACGAGAGGAGTACCGCGGAGTCGACGGGGAGCCTGCCTGCCGCGTGTGGACCGCGTCTGAACCGCGGTAAGTTCGAAGTAAGGTATGTCGAATTCAGCTACGTTATTCACGTAGCTGAATTTGCGTACCTTACTTCGACTTGGGGGGTAAGTGTAGACCAAGCCTGAGTGGGGTGATAGACCAGGAATTTTATTATTGTTGTTGATTTGATTTCAATGGGAGTTGGGCACCTAACCTACTCAGGTGCTTTTGAAAATCCCACTAGATGCTTATCTGCATTTTTAGGCACATAAATATCTTTGAAAATCTGGCCCTTTGTGACTAGTGTCACTCTCCTTCTAAGCTGTGGACAGCATTGGAATGAATTTGAATCCACTTCACGTGTTGAGCTGGTCAGGTGCGGTTAGTCGATATTTGTCACTAGGTTATTTTATTTGTTGTTTATGCGCCCAGAGGTTTAAGAATGAGGACGTTAGGATAGATTTGAAAATTAGTATCTGTAAATGCACGTGTATTGGCCCTGAGGCTGTGCTGATAGCTCTGTGTAGCTCTCTGTGTGTAGGATCTGCGTGGCGCAGGGTTACTGCTATGTCTGCCTTTCTTTTCCTCAGTCACTAATATCTGCTCATTCCTGGGTCTTTGTGTAGTATGTCAGTGTCCCTGCCATGGTTGGCAGTTGTTTCCTGTTGACGGGTTCGTAAACTCTCTGGGGAGCAGAGGAGTCATTTTTTCCCTATTGCACTTGCCTGAACAAAGCAATTTAACAGCGGGGGGGAGGGAGGGATGAAGGGGAAAGGACACATCTCTGCAGCAGCATCAGTAGAAATGGTTTATTTAAAAAAATCCCTCTCTGAAATTCTGTTAATTAAAGAAGTGCATAATTACAGCATTCAAAAAGGATAATGAATACACCAACCCCAAGAGATTCTCCCTCGCTCTGGTGTCTTCTTTAACTTTCCTCAGGGGACTAGGATGGTCCTGCTTGTCCTTCCTGTTCATTATTGTTCATGTTCCAGTCTGACACCTAGGACCATATCTCATCCTGCTGTGTGCTGCCTGGGGGTGAGCAAGGAACGGGACACAGTCAGTAGCTAAAACCAGACCCTCCTGCTTTGCTGGTGCAGGAGGATAGATGAGATAAAATTGACTCTGGATACTGGATAGGACTCCATGTAGTTGATTCAGGGTATGCACAAATAAATGTGCTTTTCTCTATGGATGCCTGTTCCACGTTTCTCTCACACACATTCTTCAATTCAGTGAGACTTCAGCATGACAAGTTCTACAAGCGTTGCCAATGAAGTGTAAAAGAGTCAGACCTTTCAGATGTCCGTTCATCACAGTGTGTAGGCCTACCCTGGTTCCAGATTCGATCCCTTGTGTTCCTTTGTCAGCGCACATCCACCCCTGTCCCAGGGTGGTGTGGGGTGATCACCCCATCACACCACACCAAAGGGGTTAAAATGGCTCAGCAGGGGATAGTTGACAGGATGGGAGGCCACCTGGGTGAGGTGTAGGCTGGATATATAGCTGGAATAGAACCTGAAGCCCAGCTGGGCAGGAAGAAGAGGGGCTTGGATGAAGCCAGGGAGAGGAGAGGAGAAAGAGGGCTTCAGAGAAAGAGAGTCAGCAGTTATTCTCAGGGTTGAGAGAAAGGAGTGGTAAGAAGCCTAGGAAAAACAACAGCAAGAGTGAGACCTCATGGACTTTAGCTGCTGATTGTGGGGTCCCTATGCTGGACCCCAGTGTAGAGTGCAGGCCAGGGTTCCCCTGTCAATCACTGGGGGAAAGGCATGGACAGGGCCGTGGATTTTGAAGACTGCCTGAGGTGGTTTGGTTAGAGAGACTTTGATACCCCTAAAGGGGGGAAACTATAGTGACCTGGCCAGAGAGCCAAGACACAAAGAGGAAGTGCTGCAGCTTATGGGGCATGAGGGAGGCTGCAGAGTGAGAGACTGGGGCAAGGGGGCTGAGGAGGCATCAAACCAGTGGTAGACTGTGGGTGGGGCCGACCCCTTCCCCCCCCTCCCCCCCATGGAGTGTCCTCTTTTTTGAATGTTCAAATATGGTAACCCTATGTAGCTGTGATGCTGGTGAAGGAGAGCTGAGGCTCCTGTGGACAGCACCAGAATTCAGATAATGAAGATACCTTGCAGAGAGGTGAAGTGACTTGTCCTAAGTTACATGTTGAGTTAATGGCAAAGGGTACAATTTTCAAAAGTACTAAGTCCAATTCCCCAAAATGACTTGGGAGCGAAAGTCCCATGGACTTTCGGTAAGACTTTCAGTAAGTGCCTCAGACACTTTTGAAAATGGGATTTTTTAAGCATGTAAATCACTTGGGCTCATATGTTAAAGGTATTTAGGCATTGCTGTGCTCAGCATTGCACACCTAATTTAAGAGTCTAAATCTAATTTTCAAAAGGGATTGAGGCACTTAGGAGTCTACTCCCTAAGTGCAGCAATGCCTAAATAGCTTAAAAAATCTGGACAATAAGCTCTTGATACTTTTACCCTGAGCCGTTAATAGAGCCCCACAGACCTGACTCCTACATTCCCTCCTAGCATTGAGCCAGCAGAGAACATCGTGGTTGTAGTTCTTCCTTCCCTGATGAGCCAAGGGACCCACCCCAGCCACGTACTCATTGGCTACACCGATACTGACTTGGTGTTGCCTGAGCCCACTTATCCACTGACACTTTAAAAACCCTTGCACTCCAATCTGGGTCTGTGCTGGTTATGTGATATGTATGTATCTCTTCACCCTTGCAACCAATACCTGTAATCCCTCATAAATCAAGCCTGACCCCAGATGCACAGTACCTTCCCTCTTAACTTGTGTATATTTAATTTTAAACATTAACTTTAATCACTTGAGATGGCTCCATGTTGGTAAAACCACCTCTTTTTAATGTGATTGTCATTGAATTCACAGACGATGACATCAGGAAATCACTTGTTTGTGAGCGGTATAAATTCAGGGCTTGTTTTCACATACAGCGCTACAGCGGGGCAGCTTGACTGCTGTGGTGCTTTAGTGAAGATGCTGCTACACCTACTGGAGAGCTTCTCCTGTCAGTGAAGTTAATCCACCTCCCAAAAAGGTAGTAACTATGTTGATAGGAGAAGCTCTCCTGTTGATTTAGCACTGTCTACATGGGGGGGGGGGGAGGGTTATGTTGGTATAACTATGTTGCTAAGGGCTGTGGATTTTTCACACCCCGTGCAACGTAGTTATGCCGGTATAGGTCTGTAGTGTAGACCTGGCCTCAGTGTTGGTTCCTTAGTTGGGAGTCAAGAGAAGGTGGAGTTGGGACCCAATATGAGCATGTAATCTTCACTGAGCTCCAGCACTGGGATCTTTGTGAATACAGAGCATGGTAACGGCTGTTGCCTATAGCTTACTATTCCCAAAAGCCTTAACCAGAACAGCAAAGGTACTATAATAATTCTTTGCACTCAAATGGCATCTTTCATCCATGTATCTCAATGTGCTTTTCAAACATTAATGCACTACACTTCACAGCCTCATAGATGAGGAAACTGAAGCTGAGATGGGTGAAATGACTTACCCAACGTCACAAAGGAAACAAATAGTGGAAATAGGGAAAGAATCCAGTAGCCCTGCCTCTCAGACCCTTTTCCCTACCCCTAAACACTACCTCCCACTATCTGTTCCCACTTAAACACAATGCAATGTATTTCTGTACAGCATCCTCCATACACAGTGTCATAAAACCCTTCCTGGTCAAAGAGTTACGGGAAGGTTTGAAATTGGTGTAGAAAGCGGGTGTGTGACTCTGAAGCGAAATTGGAGCTATGCTGCCGTGTTAATTACGTTTGATTTATGCACTCTATTTTTCTTTGTGTTTGGATGTGAGACAAAATTGTGTCCTGCACAAACATGAACTTCCCTGGGAGGTCGGTGGGAGAGTGAAGTGGAAAGTTGTGCCGAGTTAGGCAGATGAACGCAGAAGCTTGAAGCCACCTCATTAGTGACCAAACCACCACTTGTTCTAAAAGACACGCTTTTTGGCCAGTCAGATCTCCATGGAGACCAAGGGTGAGTGACCTTCCTGTCCTGACAGCCACTCCCTTGCACCACGTCACGTAGCTGCCTGGCCTATGGCCTGGGAGAATGGCAGGATGTGTGGGAAGGAGCCCTGAAGCATGGCATGTAACCCAGCCCAGAACTGCTGTGGTCACAGCCTATGCAGGAACATGTTTGCTTGTTTGTATTTTCCAAAATTAAACTCCAGCCCTGGCAACTCTTCATGTCCCAGTTAGGAAGCAAGAGAAAAAGCAGCAAGCTCCCTCTCATGCCTTCCATGGAAGGCTCTAGACCTGCCAGCTCCAGGGTTCAGGCCTTCCCCCCTCCTTTTCCTACTCACTGTTTGGTGACTGACTGGGTGTCCTCAGGGGAGCCACAAATAGATCAGATGAGTGAGATCACTGAGCAGTGGGCCCTGGCATTAGCCTCCGGGGTATTAGGCAGGGATTGGAAAAAGGGCAAACTTCCCAGACCCACAGACAAACCAGCACAAAGGGCAGGAGCAAATCACCCTGTCCTTGGCCCAATCTAGGGAAACCATTTTAAGGCAGAATTTGGACCCCAGCATGGACAATGAGGTTTTTTCCCCGGAGGGCTCTTCAGTCCAGTGAAGATAGCAGCAGAAATGGGGTGCTGTATGCTCTCCGTTGGATCTTAAAAGTGCAGGAGGGGAACTGGGACGGGAGAAGGAAGCAGGAGCTTGCTGAGAGCCCAGGGCCTGATGGGGAATGTGAAAATGAGGGGGTAGTTTAGAGAATCTAGGGTGACCAGACAGCAAATATGAAAAATCGGGACGGGGGTGGGGGAGTAATAGGAGCCTATATAAGAAGAAGACCCAAAAATCAGGACTGTCCCTATAAAATCGGGACATCTGGTCATCCTAAGAGAATCAGAACTGTGCCTGAACCTTGAAACGTCATGCATATCTCTCTGCAGTAATGCTGAGGTAGTTTGCTTCCTGCCCCATTCTGCCACAGTTAGCATTAACCATGTCTGATTGCCAGTTCTTGTGGGCTTCACTTCTAAGCCAGGCTCCTACACAAGGGGATGATTTTATGTAGTCTGTGTTCCAGCATGGGCCAAGGAGTGTTGTGGCTTTTCCATTCCATATTCCAGCCCCCTTCTGCTAGGAGTAGGTGCCTGTTTGGGAGTTCATGTAATAGGTGTTGAGAGCTTAGCCCAAAAATAGAGGTGAAAGGTAGTGAGGGTATGCTGGGAATTGCCATCCTGAACAGTCCTTCTAAGGGAAAAACACTACAGGCTTGAAAAATGGAATTGAAATGGCTAAAGACGATCATGATAGGCCAACCGTTATCTCATTAACGTCCCACTTCACTCCTGGCAAGAGCTGAAAGGTAGAGAATGTTGATTGGCAGAGTGCTGGGAGCTAGAGAACTGACCTCCAGGCTGGGAGCCAGGAACTCCTGGGTTCTAATCCTGACTGACTCATTGTGTGACTTTGGGCAAGACACATCATCTCTCTGGGCCGCTAGCAATTAACCGCTTTGAAGAGCTGAGCTGAGGGGCTTGTTAAAACACTTTGAAGAGGGAACCTACTATATAAATGCTTGGGGTTATTTCTGAGTAGGTGAAAGCACTAGGAATAGCACTGCAGGCACTGAAAATCTTGGAGGGGGTTTCCCTGCGTGCTGTGAGGTGAGGTCAGTTACATGTTTGGGAAAAGGTGGATATTTAGGAGGTATCTGCCGTTTGGAGAGGGTGCAGGGATGACCCCAGCCCATTGTAGGCTGGGTGGGCAGTGAGAGGGGTGGCTGGGCAGATGTGCACAGAGAGAAACCCTGGCAGGCCGGGCAAGGCAGTGAGATGGTGACCAAGTGGCTAAGGAGCAAGGAGGGCAACCTTGGCTAAGCATGCAGGGTAGTTAGAGGGTGATGCTGGGCAGATGGGGTGCAAAGGTGGGCAATACTAATGGGCTGGATGAGATGGAGATCTTAGGTGCCAGGAGGGTAATCTCAGCAAGACTGGTGGGAGGGGGATACTTGACAATCCTCATTAATGGCTCTTCTAAAAAAAAAATCTGTTCCTGGAGATTGTTTTCTGTACTGTTCTGAACTGAGCAGCTCATTATCTTTCTCCTGCTCCTCTGAATAGAACAGGCAGCCCCTGGGAGTTGCAGTCCTTTAGGAGTCCACCACTCAGAACAGCAGCATTAATCCACGTTAGGTGGGATTCTGGGGCCTGGGGAATAAGAGAGAACTAGAGCTGTTCTACTGGGTTCTTCAGCACAATGTTTAAAGCACTTGGGGTGCTCAGCTAATCAGGTCACCCGCCTGGCTGAACATTTCTAGCCCATCACTCTGCATGGAGGGAGCCTCAGGCTGTGGGACTGACTGTTCCATTTGTAACCATTGGACTGCTCCATCTGAAGGTCACCCTGAGAAGGAGAAATTAGTTGCGATGAGATAAACTTTATTTTGTGCTCCACACTTCAGTGCTTTGTAATCAACACATGATGCTCTTGAGCACCCTAAGGTGTCTCCTTTGTGACAGAAACCCTTGGTTTTGCAGTATTATGAACTGTTTCTGAGACCCCTTATAATGGAGAGCATTGGGCACATTTGTAACAGCAGGAACAGGCAGTCAGGATTGTAATTGTGTTTGAGAGATGGCCATTGCATTGTGATTTATTAGAGAACAAGTCAGCAGCCCATGGAGCCTTAAAGCCCCGTGGGACAGGTCGAGTAAAATTCAAAGTCCATGCCGCTTGGCACAGTGGTGAAGTGCTGGTTGCATTTGTTAGATGTCCTTCGTTTTGGTAGTTGCATGTCTCTTTTCCATTACTCATGTTCAAGTCCAGGCATCATCTGATAGGCATGAAAGGCAGGCTGGCCCATCTAGCAGAGCTGCCACTTTGTTCCTGAGACGTTAGAGGTGTTTCCTCACACCATGAAGTTGCATCAGTGTGTGACAGCATTGCTTCATCCCATTGTGACACAAGGTCACCATGTATTGACCTGATGACAAGGTCACATCACTGACTTTGAGTGATCCAAACCAGTGCAGGCTCTAAATTATCTGGGAGCCAGGCTTGTAGGACACTGGCCAGACCCATGGATATCAGACAGACTTACAACTTCAGCTACTGGATGGCTAAGAAATGATCCTTCTGAGCTTCATCTTGAATACTAATGCAAAGTCCACTTGCTGGCATCGCAACAGTGACGATGCCTGAAGACGTGGTGGGTAATCTTTCTGCCAGCGAGCAGTATTGCCTTTTCCATTTCTATTTCACTGTGTCTCACATGTCCTGAGATGGAGAGATGACTCCGCTGCCTTGGTCAGATTTGCACAAAGCCCGCAAAGAGTGGGTTGCTTGATATCTGCTTTACACTGAAAGAATCTGAACACCCTGCCCTGCCCAAATCTCTCTGGTTAGAAAGTGGCCGTGGGATCCCCCATGTTCAGTAACAGTCCAGGAGAGTACATTCCTGGGCTGTGCCCAGCACATCTGTTTTCATGTGTAATGCATATTTTACCTCTGAAATCTGTGGTATGATTTATAGTTTGCTTGGCTGTATGTGGTATGCACGCAGCAGGCATCCATCTACGTGGTGCATAGGGTATGTCTATACTGTCCCATTGAGTGTGCAAGATTCAGCTAAGGTTCAGACGAGGCCTTTCGCTCACTATGGGCAGCTGTGTCCCCCAGGTGTGAGCTGAAGGGCGTCTCTACCCCTCTCAGCCACAAAGAACTGTACTTAGCTTTCCGCAGCTGGAAGTGACACTTATATCATGTCACAGACCATTTGATTCCCCCCACATTCCAGTTTTGGGTGTTGGTGCATAGAAACCAAGGGCCTTGTTCTTCCCCTGCGCTCAGTGGGCATACAGTTCAGAAATGCCAGCTCTTGGCAAGTGGGGCCCTTGGGTTACATAATGGGAGCCTTCCATGGTTTAAGCAATGGGCCCGTACTCCCGTAATGTGATGTGTAAAAGGAGTTCTAATATCCAGCATTCCACCGGTGGCCCTTTGAATTGGAAAGGAAAAAACCTAGTCTCTGCTTGCATTGTGCTTTCCACCGGGGAGCTGAGAGCCGCCGTGGCATGCTGGCTTCTCCAGCTGTAGATGACTAAATGTAGCCTGGCTGTGTGGGCTGCCTGCAGTCCAGCCAGAATATTCCTGCTATCTCTTCCCCTAAACACTGCAGCCTTTGTCTTCTGCCTTATCGTGCCTTTAACATAACACAGAGCTGTTACTGTGCTCTCTCTGGAGCAAAGTCCCCTCTCTGTTTTAGGGGGTCTTTGCTTCAACCCTCTCATTGTCCCCCCCGTGTTTATTGTGCTGGCTGCAGGGCATTTATATCGGAGAAAGGAGGAGATGCCCCCATTTGTGAGGGTTTTATAAATGTATTGCATTCTCCGAAGAGCTGCTGAGCAAACAGTGTGTGGTCGTCATTAACTCTTCGGTGCCATGCAGGGCTAAAATGCAAGAGCCACACTGGGGCTTTCTCAGTGTGTGGAAAATTGTTTTGAGAGAATTTGGAATTTGCCTGCGGTGTAATGCAGCAGCCATGCAATCCTGCAACATGACTGCTTCTGATCCAAGCGCTGAATTCTAGGGTTTGCTCTCCCTTTGGTGTTATCTGCCCTTAGAATTCATAAGAGCTTTGTTTGTGTCACTGAAGAAAGGCTTCCAAATTCTGTAAAACGTAATTGATTCTAGCCCTCACTCAGGGACAGATCCTGGAACTCCCCTCTGCTGCAAGCACCTGGCTCACTGTGACCCTGTTGTGTGGCTGCATTCAACGTTTTCCTTCTACATCTCTTAAATGATATCAAAACCATAAGACCCATGTCCTCTGTGGAATAGCACTTTTCTGTTGTGGAATATGTGTCGTACAAGGCCAGGTAGCTTGAGGAGTCAGGAATTCCATGAATTCTAATCCCAGGTCTGCTACTGACTTCCTTTTTCTCCTTAGGCAAGTCACTTAACCTCTCTGTCTCCGTTTCTCTACCTATAAAATAGGAGTAATAGTTCCCTTGTGTCATGCCACCTGTGCCAGCCTTAAACTGCTTCTTCTCCTTTCATCATTCCCTTGATAACCCTTCCATGGCTTTGAGCACCCATGATGCTTCTCTCCGGCACCCGCGGATTCTGTGTTCCAAAGTGTAGTTAAGACTGAGAGCTGTGACTAACAGCCCATTAGGAGGACTGTTGTATTAAGTTAGATGGAATAAATGGGCCAAAGGTGTTAACATAATCCAGTCACTATCCAACATTAAACAGTGTTAAACAAGGTCCGGGGCATGATATAGAGACCTTATCAATATCATGTCAAACACACCATTAAAAATCTTTTTAACCTTTTATTAAAGATAAAGAAAAGAAGGAAAAACAGTTAAAACATTTGAAATGTAAAGTATTAAGTAAGGCTTTCATTTTGACAACATCCCTTTAGCTGGAGTTTTAGAAGGAAACACTCCTGTGTTTGACAGTTTCTTAGATGGTATTAAAGATGGTAATAACTGTCCTTTGTGGAAAAGAGAAGATGGTTGAGTAGGGTTGTCACCCGTTTGGGTTTTGGCTTCTGAGTTCAGGTACCATTTAAGGTTGCCATGTACCCAGTTTTCTACCAGAAAGTCCAGTCACAGAAGGGACCCGGCAATGTCCGGTCGGATAAAAGCCAAGTTACCACGGGGTGGGAGGAGGCACTGGGTCATTCGCCTGTGCCAGCCCCTGCCCAGCTGGAGCCACCTCCTACCTGAAGGCAGGCTCCTTGTTAGGCTGCAGCAGCTCCTGTCCCAGACCCAGAGCAGAAGGAGCCCCACGCGGGGTGGTGTGAGGTGGAGACAATCCAGGGAGCAATGGGGGAGGGTGGGGCTTGGGAAGAGATGGGGGCGGGACCTTGGGGGAAGAGGCAGAGAAGGCGCAGGGACTTTGGGGAAGAGGTGGGGCAGGGCCTCAGGGGTCCAGTTACCAGCAATTAGAAAGGTGGCAACCCTATGGTTGAAATGAGCTGGAGCTGCTGCTGTTGATGTTTTTGTTAAAGTTCAATCCTGTTTCATCCTAGTTTGGTGTTTAGGATTCATCTGGAGCCAGCAGGGATGGCAGTGTCGGCAGTGTCGTTTGGGTTCATTTGTTTCTGGCCTGTTCGGGTCAGGACACCTCTTAGGATTAAGGTGATGAAGGCCTGGGGTCCCAGGATCAGTGGGGATGGCAGCCGTGAGGTGAAGCTTATTCCAGTAGCATTTGTCTGTTCTTTTTGTCTGTCCTTTCTTTCATCCTTTTCGCACAGAATCTCTCTTTTAAGGACCAAAAAAAGAAGTGATGGGTGAAATAGCCCATCCCTTCATTATTTTGTCCACCAATTAGGCCCAATATCTAACATACCAATTTTGGCTCATTAGCTTCCTGCTCCATATCTTTTAACAAGCATAATTTAAACACAGTCCTTGAATTATATTAACTTGGCCTTTTTGTTTAGACTAACTCAGTTATTCTGTCTCCCTTTCGTACCTTTTCCCATCAACATTTGTCTTTATAGCTCATGGTAACATCTTACAAACTTTTACACAGCTTTTACGGTGGAACACACAATTCAGGTAAATTTGTAGGCCCAATTGTCATAACAGACCCTGGGTTGCTTCCATACCCTTTCCTAACCTAACTACAGAGATCTGGTCTCAGTAACTTCACCACTTCCAGAATTTTTGTGGAATTTCACCAATTCCATTTTAAATATCGTGAATTTGTAAGCAGGTAAAACTTTGTCATTAGACTGGAAATGAAGATTTCAGCATCAGCTTCTTTCCTGTCTCCTTGTCACCCATCCCATTGGCTGGTAGGGCTTTTAAAATGCTAAATAGTTCTAGGTGAATTCGCCATATTGTTTTCTGTGTTTCTGAGAACCTGCAGAAACAGAATTTTCTTTGTGTTTGTGTTTAGGTTTCTAGTGGTGAGAATTTCTCTGCTCCAGAGGCCCCATTTAACTAACTCGACATGAGAATTTAAACCCTTTTTCAGTGCACATTGACTAGGTCTCAGGTCAGGATGTTATTCAACAAGCACAAGACAACCGTAGCTATGCAAGAGTATAATTGGAATAATGTGGTTTTAAGAGCTGTTACCTCATGAAGCACCACCAAAGATGGGGAGAACTTATATCTATTATTGGAAAGCTGGGATTGCCAGCTTTCCAGTAGAGGTATGCAATTAATTTCTATCATAAGTGGTTCACAAAAAAATACCTTGAAATAATTGCTCATTCACACCAGGAAAAAATACAAGCCATCTACCAAACAGGTCAAGATGCTTTCAGCATCATAAGCGCTCTGTGCCAGCTGCCTTTTTTAGGAGTTCTGAGTGGATTATTGCTGCATTAAAGATGCAGTCTTTAATTAGACTGCATCTTTAAAGATGCAGCATTAAAGAGAGTCGGTGCTAATCAGATGGGCTCAAGGTCCAAGAGTAACATAAGTTCTACCTTGCAAACGGATTCTCATTTATTTCTTCTAATAGAAACCTATCCTTGGCCCGTTAGCCAGCTCGATCTGCTCATCTTTGGTTAATTTTCCTTCTCATTAAAACTGTTCCTTATAAACTGATTAAAATGTAAATATAGAAATTTCATGTGTGCTGGTAATACCTGGTTTTACAACCAAGGTCAGAAACTCGTCCCAGGTTAGTGGGGGTTTTCTTCTAGAAACTGACCGTCAGTTTTTAATTAAGCATTTCAATACAGTTAACATAATATAATTAAAATAGTTAAGGACTCCATTGTTTTCTGTCAGTCAATTAACATAATGGTATTCGGCATTGCACTTTAAAAATATATTGAAGCAGCTACAGATTATGCTGCCTAGTGGGAAGGAGTTGGGCAGACTGCTCCTTTCCTGAGGAGGAGGGAATGTGAAATTTAATACAAGTTTTCGTGATGAAGAAATCCACACCCTCAGCCATGACCGAAGCTATTCAGACATCCAGGTGTTTTCCCATGGCAGCTTTAGGCCATAACTTTGTTGTCACATGACTTGTTTCACATAAGAAATTACTGAATTTGTCTCATCTCTTCTCTCTGCCTTCAAGGAATTGTTTCATCAGCGAAGCGCACAGGGATTCCGGCTCCTCGGGAAATTTCATCAACTGTCTCCAGAGAGAGAGCTGTGTTGCGTGGTCCAGCCAACACCAGGAAAACTCAGCCCAGCCCAACTTCTTCTGGCACGCCCACGCCTACCAAGCACCTGCGTCCTTCTGCCAAGTCCAAGCAAGAGAATGAAACTGGGGACAAGGCAGTTCTGGAGTCCCAGGTTAAGGAACTCTTGGCAGAAGCAAAGACGAAAGACACTGAAATCACCAAGCTCCGGAGTGAGCTGAAGAAATGCAAAGACAAAGGGTCAGTTAACTCTGAAGGGATTGGTGCTTCAGACCAAAACTTAGAAACGTTACCATTGTCACCTGGTGACATTGACCCATTAATACAGACTCTTCAGGAAAAGAACAGGACTTTTCAAAAAGAGCTTGCTAGCCTGGTGGAAGAAAACCGGGTTTTGAAGGAGAAACTGATTTATCTAGAGCACTCCCCTCTCTCGGACACAACAACAAGCAGTGGGGGTGACAGCAGCTTCACAACCCCAGTCACTCAAGAATCAAGTTTTGGAAGCCCAACAAAAAATCTATTGAGAGGTGAACCAGATGAGCCCAGACAGCGTGTGAATGGAGAAGCAGTGCGAAAGTCAGGTTCTTCTAGCAGTGATGTGACTAAAGCCTCCTTGTCACCCGACGCATCCGATTTTGAACATATAGCAGATGTACCTTCTAGGCCAACCTCCTCCAATAGCAACCCCTTCAAGGGTTCCAGATGCTCCACCACAGGGAGTTCTCCGAACAACATTAGTGACCTTTCTGTGGCCTCCCTGACGGAGAAGATACAAAAAATGGAAGAAAACCACCACAGCACAGCAGAAGAGCTTCAAGCCACTTTGCAGGAGCTGTCAGACCAGCAGCAAATGGTGCAGGAGCTGACAGCAGAAAACGAGAAGCTAGTGGAAGAGAAGGCTCTGCTGGAGACCTCCTTTCATCAGCACAAAGAGAGAGCAGAACAGCTTAGTCAGGAAAAAGAAAACCTGATGACTCTCCTACAAGAGCGATCCAAGAATGAAGAAACCAAAGTTCAGGAGGGGAAAATCCTTGAACTGGAGCAGAAATGCACAGAATTGCTTGAGAAAGCACAGTTTGAAAGAGAAAAGCTGCTCAACATCCAGCAACAATTATCCAGCAGCCTACGGAGCTTAGAAAGGGAGCACCAAGATGCTCAGGAGGTGATCAAGGGCCTGAGATCGGAAAATGAGACGTTGGGTGGGCTTTTAGAAATGGAACGACAGAACAACAGCATGATGGCAAAGTCTCTAGAGGACTGTAAAGTTGCCTTAGAAGGCCTGAAGATTGAAAATGGATCTCTCAAAACTCAGTTAGACAGTGAGAAACAAAAAGCTGCAGAGATCAATGCAATGGGATGTACCACTGACAACTCTGGGGTGCAAGAGATGTTGAAAGTGGCCCATGCAGAGAAGGATCAGTTAGAACTGGCTTGTACAGAGCTCAAACAAGAGCTGCTGAAGGCAAACAGTGAAGTGAAACATGTCCAGGGTCTACTGGCCAAGGTAAGACACAAATAGATTCACATTCAATGTCACCATGTGCCCGCCCTCCCCATCAACCAATACAATGGTTTCTTCATGAGACAAAGACCAGTAATGAAGTAGAGCTGAGTGAATAATTCATAGTGAATAATCTAATCCATTCATTTTTTCCTTTGACAAACGTGCAGGTAATGTAGAAATTTTTGCAAATTTATTCACTCAGAATTATTTGCGGACTAATTCCTGGTCTCTAGATCATTTATGAGCAGTTCACTGTGAGTACTCAAGATTTGAAATTTGAGTTACACTAGTTAGTTTTTGATGGGATTTATAGGTCACATGATATTGGGTCTATTTTCTGATTGAGCAAGCATAAATTCCTAGTATCAGGTTAGTATACTCAAAGAGAACTAAATTACTGATGGTTAGTGAACAGCAAATTTTACAGTCAGGCTGAATCATGGAACCAGTTGGTTTACCAAGTAGTGAATCAAATGACTGGTCCTACCAGTGTTACTGACATGAGAACAAAGGGTCTGATCTTGCATCCATTAAAGTCAATAGCTTCAAGTCAGTTGACTCAAAATGATGTAGGATCAAGCCCCAAATGAGATTTTATAAAAACATGAATATGATAATATTGGCTCATCCTACTGAATTCAGATACGAAGTATCAGCTAGCACATTAGCAATTGTATATGCTTTTGTCTCAAACTGAGTGTAATCTGTTTGAGGACTAAATCCTGCCTGGTAGAGAAATTGACTTGATGGTCTGATTGGTCATTTCCATTTTTAATTAGTATGGTCCTACTCGTGGAAGGTCTTTGTTTGACTTTTACTGATGTGCTTTCATCCAAGACAGTAGGTCACCTCTGCCTTTCAGGGTGCTTGGGTGGTTGATAGATGAGGTAAAGGAATTTCAAGGGAAGAGTAATGTAGTGGTCCTGAATAGTATCTGGCAACATAGCAGTGGTGTAGCTAGCACCTTGCCTTGCGGGAATTAACATATAGCCTGCTGATGTGAGTCCATGACTCCACTAACATGGGGCAAGGATCCCAAGTTGTCTCTGTATGACAATTGGAGACAAAAAAGTCCTGTTAGATAACTGAGTCCATCCCGCTGCAGGGCAGAAAATAATGTCCTTGGCACTGCCCATCTCTTCTTCCCTTCCCCCCCCCCCAAGTCATATATGTTGTTAAACTGTTGTAAAGCTGACCCTAACTGACGTTATTAGTGCACTGTTTGGGATTCCAGACCAATTCTTTAAATGCCATGTCATGTGTGATGTTTTACAAAACTGAAATCAAGCGCTGTGTGTTAGAGTATTGAATGGCTACAGAAACAATTTGTTTTAGAGCAGTTTTCCCTCTCCTAGTTCTGTAGTTTATCGCTTCTTCCCCTTACCCTCAGTCCCCTGCAATTCTAAATCATTACTGATTCCATTTTCCATCTGAGCCCAGTTGTTCAGAGTGTAGCTGCACTGTTGGGTATCACAGAGCAAGTGTAACTATAATGCAAGCCTCTGATTAATGTCCACCACTGCAGAGAGAGCTCCAGTGTCTGCCATGGTTCCTGGCCAGGGGAGGGGATTGTGAGGAAGAACTGCGGAACTGACTAGTTGGAGAGGAAGTGAGCGTTGCCAAAAAGCACCTCTATGGTTTGAGTGATTTAGGAAATCCAGATGTCCTTTCAGCTGGAGTAGGTGACCGCAGCAAATGAAATACAGTAGGGGAGACTCCCTAATGCTTTGGCGTGTTCACTGGGGCTACGCTTTATGAAGAATAAATGAAAAACTGCTGAATGCTCCGACTCTGCACTAAATTTGTATTGCTTGATTTTTAAACCACAAATTTCCTCCTTTTTACTCTTCCCTTCCATTGAATTAGGTTGTTTTGTCATTTGTGACACCCAGACAAGACCACAGGCTTCTCTTCGGCTTCCCTGTAGCCAAGCTCTGCCAGTTCTGTCCACAGAACTGGCAGCATGTGCCTCAGTTTTCCAGAACCCTGTTTCCTACTCTGAGAGGCTCGCAGTTCCCTTGTCCTTGGAAGCAGTGCTGTTGATATCTGTTCCTCAACTGACCAGTTGAACTGCAGTGTATTCACACCTTTAGTAATTCCTGACGCAGTATGTCTGGGAAGTGCACTTACCCTGGAGCAGCCAGATCTACCACGTACATCCTGGCAATCCACTGCAAATGCCATAAAGAGGCAGCAGTGAAATGGTTAATGTAGACAAACGGGTCTGCTTCTAGGCCCCACGCTAGCTCTATCACTCTCCTAATGTGCCATAGCAATGGACTGGCTAGGGGCTTTGAACTTTCAAGAGGAGGCATTGCTCTATACCTTGGCTGCAGTGATTGATTTAGAATTGTAATTTCTCTCCCATCTAGCAGACTTAATTTCCTCTCCTGTCCCTTCCTACTATTACCTTTCTGCTGTGAAAAGAGTGTTGACAAAGCACAGCTCATGCACAGTTCCTTGAGCTCACTGTCAGGTGTGTTGGAACTCCTGAGTTGTGCAGTGCCTAGAACGTTCAATGGGTCTGTCTTATTGTCTGTGAGCTCAGTTAAGAAGCAAGGGCAGACTTCCAGCTTTCTTTCCTTCCTTCCAGGTGGAGAAGGAATGTGGTCAGCTGAAGGAGCTGTATGACCGACAGGCTGAACAGCTGAGCAGAACCAGCCTGAAGCTGCAGGAGAAGACTTCTGAGAATGAGTCTGAGATCAAAAACCTGAAGGAGACCATCTTTGAGCTGGAGGACCAGGTGGAGCAGCAACGTGCTATCAAACTGCACAACAACCAGCTCATCAGTGACCTGGAGAGTAGGTGGAGCAGGCCCAGAGCCAAGGCTGAGGCACAGCCTGCAGGCGTGCAGGGAAGGGAGGGTGTCTAGAGAAATTCCCACTTTGATCAGTCTCATCAATGTAGACTGCAGTCTGCACAGGGCAGGGACTTGTGTGTTTATTGTGTGTAAAGCACTACACGTACGCGTGGCACTGTAGAAATAATAGTAATGAAAATCTCCAAACTCTCTATCCTTCAGCTGAATGGAATATTGCCCATATCCAGATGTTGGCTTTTAAACTGGGTTTATTGTCTGTCTTTGTAAAATAGTTCAATATCTGGTGATATGGGCTATATAAGAGCTAGGTGGCGGCGGTGGTGTTATGGGAATGGAAAAGTGCCACCTGCTGGCATGAGTTGCACATTTCACTTTCTAAACTTTTTATCTAGAGTTGGGAACCCCAATGAATATGTAATGTGTATACAGTCCTGTAAGCTTCCATATCTGGGACAAAGCCCAGAACATGGTTATTCAATGTAAGGCTGTTTCTGACTGTTAAATCCACTGTCTCCTAGAGAAGAGTTTGGTTCAGTAATGGCTTTTACCATGGGTATCATCAAGGACGCTGCTTCCCTCTCCCTCACCCACTCTTCACCCTGGGCATCACGTCTCTAATAGTTTTCCCCATCTTGACTATTTGCAGGTAATGTGATGAAGCTAGAAGAGCACAAGCTGAATCTGGAGAGGCAGCTGAAGGGTCTGACTAAGCAGATAAAGGTGATGATCAGATTCCTCAGCATGGTGAAGGCAGCAGCTGAGTTTTCATCTGAATGCTGGCTTTGAGCCAGGCACCACATTTCATTTCAGAAGACTCATCTCCTGGCTATCAAAATATCTTAAAAAAAAAAAAAAAAAAAAAAAAAGGCCTCCCCTACTCCCCCCATTCACTCTCAGCGGAGTTTGACTTTCTCTTTGTCTGAGAGGGAAAGTACAATCCAGGCTGATCTGATAGCAGTGTCTCTGCTTGGCTGGGCAGCACCTGGCAATACATTTATTGTTTAGAGGCATCAGTCTCTTTTCAGATCCCATAAGCCTCTGCCAGACCAGGATTAATAAACCCAAGTCTATATCTGATGCAGGCCTCTACGTCCACGTGAAGCAACATTTAACAGGCCCAGAAGATCTGCCTATTACATTAGCATCTAAGAAACACATATCCTACAAGCAAGTAATAATCCTTGGCACCCTAGGTAGCACATTACATTTCAAAGCTATGTACAAATATTAACTAACTAATATACAGAGAAAAGTTTTTAAATAACTGTGCTACTGACCATCACAACAGGCAAAGCCCATTTGCTGCTGCTGATAGAACAAGCTTGCTAAAGTTCTGTTACTGACCTAAAGAAGACGTGTTTCTGTCCAAGTGTCTGTGTTCCATATAAAAAACCATCCCAGGCCATCAGTCCACATGCAGATGTCCTACTGACATCACTAGGACATTTATGTCAAGATATGGCCCTTCGGCTCCAGCTGTGATTTCCAGAGTAAATATATGCACAAACCAAAAATGCTGGAACTGCCAACTCCACCTGATACCTGAATATCAGAGCACATCCTTTCTGCTTTATTCAATTCCTTTCTCCCCAAAGAAGGGGAAGCAGGTGTGGCAGTCAATGAGGGAGCTGAGGAATAGGACGAGTCTCCTGTAATTTGCAGTGATTTAGTCCAGGTCTCCAGGACACTTGTGCTTCTTTCTCCATGAACTTCCCCTGCTTTGGGATGGCCAGTGCTGTATAGCTGATGATGGGACATGAAGCAGGAAGGAGCTCCTCTTTCCACAGCAATATGTGCTCTCCAGTGCTATCGCAACCCTAAGATTGTTAGAGAAGTGGATAATGGTAATAAGTACTCTGCTTACTTTTTCAGATGGAAAAGGTAACACAAATTAGTGTCAGTTCTTTTTTTGGCAATCCTGTCATTACCAAATGGCACACATCTGTTGCGATCTTAGCATCATCATGAAACTCTGACACGCCACAAAAGTGATCAGTGATCACTGAGAAAGAGATTTGCAATGTGTGATGTACCCATTTCTAGTAGGGACATTCCCCACAGTGCTCAGCCCATATTTGTACTTGCCCTTTCTAGGAAGATGCAGAGGAGTGGAGGCGTTTTCAAGCTGACCTACAGACTGCAGTGGTGGTGGCCAACGATATCAAGTGTGAGGCTCAGCAGGAGCTGCGGGTGGTGAAGAGGAAGCTCCAGGAGGAAGAGGAGAAAAGTGCCAAGATGCAGAAGGAGCTGGAGGAACTGCAGGGCAGCAGCAGGTCAGTCGCTCACAAGGGCCGGGTCCTTGTCTCTATGGCAGCTAATGTGCATGCAGACGCTGCTTTGCCTCTAACTTTGCATTGACCCAGATGTGTATGTTGTCTGTTTTTAATCCCTCTGGCAGGTTTTGTCTTCTTTTAAGTTGTCTCTGGTTTTGTCTGTCTTAGGTGCTCTCCAGTTCCCCCAACTGGGCCATGAGTTTAGGCTTTGTAAGGGTTACCTAATGACTAGATGCCCTAAGGTTTTCAGCTGTTTGTGTGGATGACGATCTTTATACACAGAGGAGTATGATTAAATAAGAGTGGTCACCAATATTTATCCTGCAGCTTTGTCCTTTGGACTCTGTTGTGCAATGTATTATTGCCTCCATAACTGACTGCACAGTTGGGTTAAGCCCCTTGCTGTTTTGCAGTGACGCTAGGATGGCTGAACATATCTCATGGGACAAGCTGAAAATTAGCTGCCTATTTTGAGATGAAAACCTGGGTTGCACTGTTGTATAGGGACTTGCTGGACCTTTGCGTTGTATAGGGACTTGCTGGACCTTTGCGTTCCGCAAGTCCAGTACATGCTGACTGAATGGTTGATGAGAATATTGGGAAATCCTCACCCTGGGCAGCAAGCCCTTGATGGGGATCCCCTCTCCTGCCCCCCAGTTTTGAGCATAGTGGAATGATCTGAGTCTGATCTGCCCCACCACTTCCTCCTCCTCCTCCTCCGGCTGGTTTTGGAATGGTGTTTAAGGCCCAAAAATTAACATTTTGACCAAAACTATTTGGTGAATTCTTGTTGTATTTGCAAATAGTTTCGGATCAACTGAAACTACATTTCTTGATGAATAAACTGTTTGAAAAATTCCACCAGCTTTCCTCCCTGGCCGACTTTAGACCTTAGTCCTGTTGTAACCATGAGAGTCAAGGGAGGTCATTGGAGGTACAGAGTCTTTCAGTTCCCATCTAAAGAAAAGTAACTTTGAATGTAAAGGTACGGCAGGAGAAGGCTTGTTGGTTTCAGAAGTAGGCTGTTATCTCCCAAGGATTTGGAATGTGGCTGCATTGTTATAGCTCTCAGGGTGAGGTGGATCAGAGCCTCAGTCAAGTATGCTCCCGTTAAAACCAGATCCCTGTAATTCATACATGCAAACATTTCTAGGAGGAGAGAGTCAGACAGGCTACCATGCCTGCTGTGGGCATGATAGGAGCGTCCAGCCAAGGCAGGAAAAGAAATTTGAGTCTAAGCCAATTCCCCAATTACATGTTTTTAATTAAGAAGTCAATTCTGTGCTATGCTTTTTATATATATATAATATATATATATAAATAAGAAGCATAGCACAGAATTGCTATATATATATGGTTGTCTCTGTTCGCCTGTCTGTCTGTCTAGCTTCCTTGTTGTACTACTTTGGACATGGAACCTGAAATACATTCTGCAGTGGACAACATAAATTCTCTTCAAAAGGCAGGTGCCAAGCTGAGATTCATATCCTCACTAGTGAAAGTTTCTGCATCTGTTACCCTCTTAGTGTAATAGATTTGAATGGGGATCACTCAATGTCCCAGCATAGGTCATTGTAGCCAGAACTGCAACACAGAATGGCATGTAGGAGCCAGAGAAGCCATTCTAAATTGGACCCTAAAACAGCTGGCAGTGAAATTTTAAAACTTGTACTGACTCTTTATTAAACCAGTCCCTGAAGTCTGTGGGGCTACTGCTGCGAACTGGTGTTACATCCAAATTACCCTCACATTCCTTGGGCCACTGTTCATGCCCAGCAACACATCCTCTTCTACCTGAAATTCCTGGGGTGAACTCAATATTGCTCCAGTCAAAGTCCCCAAGGGCCACTGGCCAGAACCAACACTGAATTCTATTCCATGCAGTGACTTGTAACACATGCTAGGCACTAGCAGGACCAGTCTGGAGCATGTGACACGTAAATGAGATCTATAAAATATCCCTCACGTTTACCAATACTGAGCAGCTGTGCATTAAGCAGAATGTCAGACGATCCCCCGTGAAAGTTTCCTATCTGATTTTAAGCTCCATTGGAGAAATGCACCTTCCAAAGAGTTTGCTGCTCAAAGGTTTTTTGACAATAGCTCAGCCGTCTCTGGGGGCTCGTTGGAACCCACATCGTAAACCAAACCTCCTAAGAGATCCTGGTCGTTTTAGTATTTGCCTGTGGCTGCCTGAGTTCCTGACTCCAGCTAAGTTTGGTTTCACCTTTACGTTTTTCTAATCAGACAAAGTCATTTTTGGTTCAGGAACAGCCAAAGAACTTGCAGAAAATGCCCTGATGGGGTCATCAGAGTCCATCTGAATGAAGGTAAGAGCCTCTCAAGGGCATCTTTAACACAGAGTAACTGTCTAATTCTGTGATTAAGAATGTTGGGAGGGGGAGGGGCTGGACAATACTAAGGCAAAGAAATGGGGTGTGGAAGGGAGAAGTTCACTTAATACCCTGGCCTGAAATAAATCTTAGTACTTGTCCTAAGAAAATACCAACTGAAACATACAAGTCATAGGTTGGGATTGGAGCCTTTTCTGACATTCTACACACAGATTAATAGTCTTGCTCAGGCATAAAAAACACAAGTTTTACAATACACTGTTGCACAACTCTCTCTCATCCACTCAGAACGTCAGTTAGTGAAGGTCTAACTTCTGTTAGCTGCTTTATAGTCAGAGATGTCCGCAATGGAAAAGACCTGCTAGATTGAATCTAGTACACTCCCAAAGGAAGCAAGTGGCTGTAGGAAGTACCTTAGTTTAGTGTGGCCCGATTGACCTCCATACACACTGACATTCCAGGCCTGGTCTGTTAATGCTGTGGCTAGCAGCAGTGTAGGGGTGAGACCTCATTCTCCTCTTCACGTTGGTGAAGTTACCCTGCCAGCCCACGTGTCCTGCTGCATGCACAATGGGAGGATAATACCGTATGCCTCAAACCAATCCCATGAGAGAAACCTTTGGTCCAAGAGGGCTATGCTGAAGACCGAGCAGTTATTCCCACAATTAAAAGCCGCTTTCTAGAACAAAAGAGATCTAACCAAGTGACTGAAAGGAAGGTGAAAATGAGGATCCTAATCTCTCCCACTAATTTGCTTCTACCCTTCCTCCTGTAGCCATGTCTCAAGTGCCACAGCATGGCAGTGTTAAATGCACGATCTCCTGGAATTAAGCTTGTAATCTGTGTATTAAACCTAATGTCAGTGTGTATGTGCTGATGTGCTGCTCCTTTGTGCCTGTGTTTTGCAGCTGTTCTGTCTTACAGAGGTTTGCTCAGATCACTCTGCTCTCACTTAAAATGAGAGAAGGGGGAATTTTGGCTGGGGCCGGGTTGAGCTGTTTAGTATACTCAGCTGCTCTCCAAGGGTTTTGGGGCCAAAATGAGATTATATCCCAATCTTTTTGGTGTAAGAAACCTGAGGCCAGGTCCACCCTATAAACTGACATTAGTATAACTGCGTCCCTTAAGGGGCGTGAAAAATCCACACCCCTGAGCGACGCAGCTATGCCAACATAGCGCTGTCTCCATTGGTTCAAGTATCAGGGGGTAGCCGTGTTAGTCTGTATCCGCAAAAAGAACAAGGAGTCCGGTGGCACCTTAAAGACTATCAGATTTATTTGGGCATAAGCTTTCGTGGGTAAAAAAACTCACTTCTTCAGATGCATGGAGTGAAAGTTACAGATGCAGGCATTCTATAATGACACATGAAGAGAAGGGAGGACCTCCCAAGTGGAGAACCAGTGTCTCCACTGGGGGTTATGTCAGTGGGAGGGCTTCTCCCGTCGACATAGCTACCGCGTCTCAAGGAGGTGGATTATCTGCGCCGGCAGGAGAAGCTCTCCTGTCCTCATAGTAGCAGCTTCACTGAAGCACTAAAGTGGCGCAGCTGCAGCGTTTTAAGCATAGCCCTGTCCAGAAACAGAAGCCCTGACTGGAACAGAAACATGGCAGTGCCTGGGCAAGGTCCCATACACAACTTGACTCAACAGCGCACATTGATTAGTAAAGGGGAAAGCCAGGGAAATTCTCACACACACACTCTTTAAAATATGTTCCCTGGCTCTAAATGTTTCATTCCTTCAGCCAGGGGGTGTATTTTTTTGCAGTATCGTTAGCTAATCATGTCCCTGTGCCGTATTTATCTTTATGTGATTCCAAGATTAAGCAGTGACTTCCCACTCATTTCCAGAATTTCACAGCTAAAGCACTGATCAATAGAAAGCAAGAGCTGTGAGCCAGACTGACCCTTCTCCCTATTGGGTATGCATCCCAGGGGATATAAGTAGAAGTTAATTCAGTTGACTCTGTGTCTCTTCTAAGGGTATGTCTACACTGGCAGGTTTCTGCGCCACAAGTTATATCACTTTTATTAAAACGCTGTTGCATGTCCACACTGTGCTCCTTGTGACCTGGAGCGCAACCACATTAGCAGCTCTTGCCACAGCAAAGACAGCAGTGCATTGTGGTAGCTATCCCACTGTGCAACTGGCCATAGGGTGCTTTGGGAAGGGTTTGCAATGCCTCAAGAGGCCGGCACAGCATCACATGATGCATTTCCCAATCCCATTGTTCCAGGGGCATCCTACTACATTGCCAGCTGCTTTTCAACTGAAAGGGGACCGGGGGGGAGGGGGAGGGGGGGGAGAAGAGTGTGTGACAGGAATTAATTGTGTGTGTGTGTGTGTGTGTGTGTGTGGAGGGGGGGAGAGACAGTGTGTTTTTGGGGACAGTGTGTCCTCATGCTGTCTTGTAAGTTCAGACAGTGGCAGGAAGCAACCAGTCCTGAGGCAGGGGGAGAGGGAAACCCCAACATCAGCCCCTGCCTCCCTCCCTGGGCTCTCTGCACAGCAATCTCTCTCTCTCACACATACACAGACACCTGCCCCTGTGTTCGACAGCAAGAGCATTCCACGTTAATGGTTTGCTTTGTGTCCCAGAGCAGATCAGCACAGCACGCAAGGGCTGTCAGAAATGGTGCTTTGAAAGGGGAGGGGCGCCTGTCTCCAGGGCAGCAGAGTTCAAAACAATGAGCAGAGCGGTCACTAGAGGCATTATGGGACAGCTCCGGAGGCCAATTACAGCACAGAAAGCAATCAAGTGTCTACACTGGCAGTAGAGCGCTGGAGCCTTTGCACAAATACCCGTTAGACTCTTGTCAAGGCGGTTTTTTTTACAGCGCTGCAACTGAGAAGTTTCTGCGCACAAAGTGGCTTGGCAGTGTGGACACAGCTGCAGTTTGAGCGCAAAAAGCTGCTTTACTGCGCAGAAACTTGCCAGTGTAGACAAGCCCTAACTTTTATCAATGCCCCAAGTCAGCAGTATCCCAAGTGAGCAGTGAGTGTATGTGTGTCAGTGCATAGCAGACATTACCTCCTCCTCAGTTTTCTGCACCATTTATCCTGTCCCGCCCCAAAGGAGCTCTTTCCTGGGGAATCTGGTGACTGCATTTTATTGTCCTGTCTACGCCAGCATCTGTGCATTGAAGGAGACTGCATGAGGGGAAATGCCATAGAGTATACCTGGTGGAGGAGCAGCCTCTTGACTGCCATATGGCAAATCAGTCTCTGCTAAGGAGGTAGATGTAAGTTTGGTCCCAAAAGCATAATCAGTGTTCTGGCTGCTCCTTTGTTTAGTGGCAGTGGGCTGGTTTGGGTAAAACAGGGACAACTTCATTTTTGAACTGTTGTATTGTTTTATATAACTCCTCCCCCATGTTTGTCTCTGTCTCCACAGGTGCCCAATCTCTGCCAGCTAGCACAGTCCTGGAGGGATGCAAAGCCAGGCCTGATCTTGCCATGACAGTGACACCTCAGACAATGCCTTCAGCCTGAAAAGGGAAGTTTCAATTGGAAAAAGCACCTCAGTCCGAAGAGCTAGATGATTACTGCCCTCAAAAAGTCCAGAGCACTACAAAGTGTGAATGCAATTCAGATACACCTTTCCCCATGAGCAGTAGCTTGACCCAAAGGAGCCTGGCCCTTTGATTTCAACAGGTTGCTCTCTTCTGATGCATCTTTGAGGTGGAAACAGTTTTGAATCCATTTAAACCAATTGAAAAGAATCTTGGAAACCAGAACCCTTGGGATTGATCACAGGGATTTGGGGACTGAACCTATCCATTGACTGTAGTGAGGGATGGCTGCTTTTGCAATCATACATTTAAAAGTTTTGTAAAAAAAGAGTTGTGTGTGGGTGTAGAGAGACACAGTGGGTGAGGTAATAGCTTTTCTTAGACCAACTTCTGTTGATGGGAGAGACAAGCTTTTGAGCTACCCACAGCTCTTCTTTAGATCTGGGAAAGGTACTTGGGGCTTGTCTACACCTGAAATGCTACAATGGCAGGAGGGGTTCTCCTGTCAGTGTCGTTAATCCACTTCCTGGAAAGGCAGTAGCTAGGTTGGCTACACCAGTGGGTAGGTCACTTTACCTATCTCACTCGGGGGTGGATTTTTCACACCCGAGTGACCATAGCTGGATTGACTTAACTTTTGAGTGTAGACCTGACCTCAGAGTGCTGCAGTTAAAGAGGAGGTGGAACAGATTGTTTAGGGTAAGGTGTTAACACATGTTTTAAAAGACCATTCAAAGTGAAGTAGCCAGTTAACACCTCTGCTGTCAAAGAACAAAAAAGGAGGATAGGTGGGTTGTACTAAGCCATACATCCAGTGTCTTTATTCAGTCTGTGGTTTTTAGTGTCTAGCAAAGATATGAATTTAAGCTCCCAGGCTCATCTTTTGAAGGTGTTGTTCAGGTTTCCTTTAAGGATGAGAACTTAGAGGTCAGATATGGAGTGATTACTTTGTGAAAAGTGTTTGCCCACGGGTGATACAGTGTTTTTATCATTTTGTGTGTGGGTGTGTAAGGGCTTGTCTACACTGGCATTTTACCGTACTGCAACTTTCTCGCTCGGGGTGTGAAAAAACACCCCCCTGAGTGCAGCAAGTTTCAGCGCGGTAAAGTGCCAGTGTAGACAGCGCACCAGCGCTGGACGCTATTCCCCTCGTGGAGGTGGGTTTTTTAGCACGCTCTCTCCCAGCGCCATGCCGTGACTACACAAGCCACGTGAAAGCACTGCAATGGCAGTGCTTTAACGTTGCCAGTGAAGACATGCCCTAAGATGTAACATGTTATGCACACACATTATGTACTATATATAACTTTATATGCATATATATTTTCTAATGATTCTGGGTTTTGCATGTGGGTGTGAGAGCCAAGTGTAGATTACATATGAAAATTAGGTTGCTGCTTATTCAGTATAAACTGCCTGGGTGTTTGAGGTTTTTGATGCAGCATTGACAATGGCCTCACCACTAGGTGGCAGCAACTGACTCGTGTCAGAGAAGTTTGAAAGACGCTGGCTGCAGCATATCCTCCTGTAGATTTCTATTCTGTCAGATCAGGTGCAGCCACATCCATGGGGAAAAAAATAGCTGCTTGTCCTGGACTGCAAGCAGAGGGATCAGAAGGAAAAGCAACGGATGTTCTCCTAAAGGAAAGTCGTTCCCATCCTCTTAAACTCAGGTGAAGTATATGGTCAGGAGAATTTGCTTAGTGTCTTCAGTTGTCAGGAAGGACACTGGGAAAGCTTTCCTGGATACCAAGGAGAAACTGAGAAGACAATCAGAGATCACTCCCTTGTGGGACTGGAGGTTCACATTTTGGCTCTATGGTCTCCATTCCTTCCTTGGTTGAGAAGACCTAGCAGGGCCATGGCCTCTGGGCAGCAGATTCTATGAATGCTAAGAGCTCTCGTGACTTTGGCATGGCCCATGCCACTCTGCCATGTTACATAGGTGTACGTGCACTTGTGTTGCCTCTCTTTATTATCTGTGCTGGCAATTGTTCAGTGTTTTTTTTATATGTTTAAAAAAATACATGAAGTGCAAAATAAATGTGTAATTGTCCAGAAGTGTCTGCTGCCTGCTCCTGGTCTCTTTTCTGTTCTGCGTATCAGCAGCTGTGTGTGCTTCTTCTTTGTCTCCCTTGCAACTGAGGAAGAGTCACAAGTCACTTTGTAACCACAATGCCAGGAACTGCAGCAAAGGAAACCCTGAGATCTCTCAGGCAGCAGAATAGTTACCCCCAACAGAGCTGCTCAGTCTGCTTTAAAAAGAAGGAACCTCGGAGTTCAGAAATGTACAAACAACACAGTCCCACATTATTGCTGCGGCTTTCCCCAAACATATCTAGCCTGCCTAATCCCATAGTCAACATGCTAGCCACAGCAAGGCTAGCGTGTTGGCACCTTTCTGACTCGCTATTATTCATGTAATCCAGACCTGAAGAACAAACACGGTGACCAGCTGTTGCCAGTGAGCTTTCCTCTAATGCTTCAAGTATCTCACCCTCCTGGGGAATCAAGTGAAGTGCTGTAAAACCGCTCACGTTCGAACTCCCCCACAGCTGAATAGTTCCTGCTTCCTTCTGGAGCTGCCGCACTCCAGTGGTGGTAACTGTAGAACATTTCATCCCAGGTTTTCAAGCAAAGCAATAGCGGTAGGTTGCATTTTGTTCAAATTCCCTCCTCTCTGTGCAAGGGCTTAGTTAATATGGCTCGGACTGTCCAACAAGTCTTTTGTAAATGAATTTTGCGCACTGGGAGTTGTTGTTTGGCTCTTAAGCTATGGCTTGGCATTAATCATGCTGGGTCATGTTCTCATGCCATCTTTCTGAATTCATTTGCTCTTGTGAGTTGCACTTCTACCTCCTTAAACTTAAAGGCTTGAAAAGTCTGTGACTTCTGTTTGCCAACAAGGGTTTGGAGTATTATTATTTATATTACTATATTGCCGAGCAGCCCCAGACATGGCTCAGGACCCCATTGTGCTAGGCCCTGCACAGGCACTGAACAAAAAGACAATCCCTGCCCCAAACATGCTACAGTCGAAGTGTAAGACAAGATGGACACAGGCAGATGGGGGGGGGGGGGGGTACAAGGAAACAATGAGACATGGTCAGCATGATAGGCAATGGTCTCTGCACACCAACAGCCTAATAATTGTAGACATCCCTGGAAAGAGGAGTTTTGAAGAGGGATCTGAAGAAGGGCAATGAAGTGTCTTTGTGGGTGTTTATACAGAGCTCTTTCCAAGCAGGAGGGGAGTGTGGGAGAAAGCACAAAGGTGCTTTTTTGGAAATGTAACAAGTGAGTGATTGAGGCTGACATCATGAGCCAATCAGAAGGAGGAGCTGACCTCTCCATACTGAACAAGAAATTATAGGAGCCCGTCTCTTTCTCTCCCCCCCCAACCCCCATTTTATTAATTTTTGTCTTCAAAACTGAAAAGCAGTGAGCAAGTCAAACCAGGATGGCCTGTGTGACGTGGGTTAGAGAAAGCCGTTCCCAAGCACCATGGTGAGATTTCCAGCTGGGGAGACCTCACCATCGCGGCATGGTGATATTTAGTCATCCTAGAAACTTATTTCAGGGCATGTTTAGAGGCTAAGATCACAAAGTGTTCAAGCAAAATCAGACCAGGTGGCAGCTTAGATATCTATCCAGTTGAAATGATAATGTATTGAGGTGTGATGTCTCAGCAGACTTCCTGGGATATGAGCCATGGGATAATGTATTTCATATTTAATCTCATTCTGGAAATGTTTATGCAACCAGAAGATTCACTAGCTCAACTCAGGGGATGAGGACTTCAGCCCTGCTCTGACTTGCATCCTGATCCATGAGATAAGGCTTAGGCAAGCCAATAGGGCTCTCCTATTGATGGCCCTCACCCCTTAACATGTGTTTATCACTTCATATGTTTCCTTTTTCCCCTGGGTAGAATCTACAGCGAGCTCCCATAGCTCAGATGGGGCTTTGGCTCACTGAGCCATACCCTTGGCTTGGCTTTACCCTCAAGCTTTATTAACTTGCCCAGAGCTGTGTGTACATACTGGCTTTCCTAACTCTAACATTAAGCCGCAAACCTCACATTCTCTTTCTACCTTGGAGATCATGCAGACTGCATAATGGTCTCGTTTATTACTTCCTTACAGAGAAATGCATTGAAATGGTTGGTTGACCCATTCCTACGAGGCATCCTGCGGCGGAAGTCCATGCTTTCCCCCATGTTTCATTAGCTGCAGGACTCCTTTTAGCCTTTGTGTTTTCTTACAAATGAAGTCCAGATGCTGCTGCCTGTTGACTTGTTGTTTGTGTTTAATGAAGCCGCGAGGGGTCTGGGGGTGGGAGAGGATTTAGGACTAATCATCAAAACACTGGATCCCTCAGAGCTAAGTGAATCTCATCCAGCTTTTCCTTTCCTACTCCTTGGATTAGCTGGAGAATGGAATGAAATGGCTTTTCTCAAGCCATCTGCCTCCGCAGGCTTCTCCTGGCTCACAGGGAGCCTGAATGAATTAGCAAAGAAGTAGCCAGTGTCTGCTTACAGACAGCACCTCCTTGAGCATGGCCAGAAATAGAAGCATGAATCACTCTTTTTGCTGTCATTCATTGACACCCCCCTAACCCCCTTGCATTTTGTAGAAACAACTGATTCAAAAAGGAAAATAAAATAAAAAGATTGACCCCTATTTTTAGCCCAGCAGGAATTGTGCAGCCCTGTAGGCACTTTCTCCAGGGAGTTCTGGCTCCATTCTTGTGCTGAATTCATAGTTCTTTTCTTGTTTGCATAGCTCTCTATTCCCAGCCCACTTCTTCCTGGGGGAAGCAGTGGTGCCCTGGGACCTGCAGATCAGTCCGCTTAGCTTCAACAGCTAATAAATCATGAAAACAATGCAATAGACTCTGTTTGTAAATAACTGGCCTCAGCCAGCTTTTCTGAAACATAAGTTAGTTGTCTGAGGTCAAAGCTGGCCTGGGGGGTAGGGCTGCCAAGAATGTATAGTCCGCTCCTGGGCAACCCCCAGTTAGATGAATAGATTATAAAACCAGAAGAGGCTATTTTTATCATCTAGTTTGGCTTCCTGCGTAACACAAGCCATAGGACTTCCTTGGATTAATTTCTGTTTCAAGTCCAATAGCTGTGGTTGAACTAGAGCGTATCTTTTAGAAAAACATCCAATCTTGGTTTAAAATGTCCAGTGATTGAGACTCTACCACAGCCATTGATGGGTTGTTCCAATAGTCAATTACCCCCACTGTTTAAAAAAAAAAAAGGAAAAATTGTGCATTTCTAGTCTGTCTAGCTTTAACTTCCAACCATTGGATCTTATTATACCTTTCTCTGCTAGACTGAAGAGCCTTCTATTGTCGTATTTCTGTTCCCCATGTCGATGAACAAATCAACCTGTAACCTTCTCTTTGATAAGCTAAGTAGATTGAGTTCCTTGAGTGTCTCACTATAAGGCACTTTAATCATTCTCTTGGCTCTTCTCTGAACCTTCTCCAATTTATTAACATCCTTTTGAATTGTGGACACTAGAATGGAACACAATTTTCCAGTAGCTGTCACACCAGTGCCAAACATAGAGGTAAAATAACCTCTTCACTCCTACTTTAATATTCCCTTGTTTATATTTTCACGGATCACATTTGCCCTTTTAGCCACAGCATTGCACTGGTAGCTAATGTTCAGCTGATTATCGACCATTATCGCCAAGTCTTTTTCAGAGTCTCTGCTTCCCAGGATAGAGTCCCCTATCCTGTAAGTACCCACTTACCAAATGATCCAGATTGCTCTATATCTCTGACCTGTCCTCTTCATTACTGACCATTCCCTCTGTCTTTGTGTCACTGCAAGCTTTGTCAGTCATGATTTTATTTTCTGTGAGGTCATTCATAAAAGTGTCGAATAGTATAGGGCCAAGCACTGATCCCTACGGGAGACCTCTCTAGAAACGTACCTGCTTGAGGATGATTCCCAATTTACAATTACATTTTTGAAATGTATCAGCCAGGTTTTAGTACATTTACTGGTGATTTTGTATCATTCTGGTTTCTTAATTAAAATATTGTGTGGTACCAAGTCACATGCCTTACAGAAGTATGTGTATTATTACATCAACACTATTACCTTTATGAACCAAACTTATAATCTCATAAAAAAAGACATCTATTTCCCATAAAGGCATGTTGATTGCCATTAATTATAGTATCCTCCTTTAATTCTTTATTAATCGAGTTCCATATCAGCCACTCCATTATGTTGCTAGTTTGAAAGAGGACTAATTAATCGGCAACATTTCGGGAGATGGTATATTTGGATGTACGTTAGGATCGTGGGGGTGTACAAGACAGAAAAGGACATATTTGTTGGAGGTTTTTCAGAATTGGGGGGGGGGGGGGGGAGTTCAGTCCTGGGTCTTTAAGGCCTCTGAAGCCCACCAGAGGTGGAGGTTGCTAGGCAGTTGCTAGGCTACAACAGCCTGATATTCTTTCCATATGGGAAGGACCCAAAATTAGTATCTATAGATGAGGATATGAGGACTCAAGAAAGGTAGTCATGAGTATAGAGCTTTCAACACAGGACTGAATGTCAGGAAATTCCAACTTTGTCATCGACTCACTGTGACCCAGGGCAAGTCACTTAACTTCTCTGGTATCAGAGGGGTAGCCGTGTTAGTCTGAATCTGTAAAAAGCAACAAAGGGTCCTGTGGCACCTTTAAGACTAACAGAAGTATTGGGAGCATAAGCTTTCGTGGGTAAGAACCTCACTTCTTCAGATGCAAGAAGTGAGGTTCTTACCCACGAAAGCTTATGCTCCCAATACTTCTGTTAGTCTTAAAGGTGCCACAGGACCCTCTGTTGCTTTTAACTTCTCTGTACCTTGAATTCCTTACCTGTGAATGGGGATGATATTTCTTGACCTCCCAGGGGGTTTGTGAGGCTTATTGCTGGGCGCTTTGAAGAAGAAAAGAGCCTAAGCATTATTATAATGGGAGAGTACATGATGAGGCCTTACAGGAGAAGGTACTTGTGCCTTAGGAAGTTCCTTTCTGTAGAGTGAATATTTTCTTGTGCTTCCTGTTGCCTCTGACTTTGTTCTGGTTTCTACTGTTCAGGCTGACAACTGAGGAGGTGAATTCTGTAGAAGCAGATACCACCAACCGCTGGCAAGGAGTCTGTGTCAGCAGGGCATCACCCACTCCCTCAGAGTCTGCAGCTACTGTCAAGTCACTCATCAAGTCATTTGACTTGGGATGCTCAGGTACTCCAGCCCTGCACTCTGGGATAGGATAGTTTTTTCTTTTTTAATTAAAATTTCAAATAGTTAAGCTTCAGCTGGCAAACACTAATTCTTCTTACATCTGCTGCCTCCATCTTGCATCCCAGTGGATATTGGTTTTAGCAGTGCTACAGAACATAAGAACTGCCAGACGGGGTCAGACCAATGGTCCATCTAGCTCAGTATCCTGTCTTCAAACAGTGACCAGTGCCAGCTGCTTCAGAGGGAATGAAGAGAACAGGATAATTTTGAGTGATTCATCCCCTGTTGTCCAGTCCCAGTTTCTGGCAGTTGGAGTTTTAAGGACACCTGGCACGTGCGGTAGCGTCCTTCACTATCTTGTCTAATAGCCATTGACGGACCATCGTCCATGAATTTATCTAATTCTTTTTTGAACCCAGTTACACTTTTGGCCTTCACAACATCCCCTGGTTGACTGTGCATTGTGTGAAGTAGTCCTTTCTTACATTTGTTTTAAACCAGTTGCCTATTAATTTAATTGGGTGACTTGGTTCTCGTGTTTATGTGAAGCAATAAATAACACTTCCCTATTCACTCTTTCCACACCATTCATGATTTTGTAGACCTCTATCATGCTCCCCTCCCCCAATCACCTCTTCTAAGGTTTTCTCCAACTGATGCTAAAGTACATAGAAATGGATTGAATGCCATCAGGTCCTTGTTCAGACATGAGTGGTGGGAGAGGAGGGGGAAAAGAACATCGTGACCTCTTTTTTTCAGACTGGTCTGAAATATAAATGTTTCCTTCCCTTCTTGCAGGGAGCACTGGGCAGAGTATCACGGTTCACAAGGTCCCCAGGAGCCCTCTGAGTGGAATTCCAGTGAGGACAGCCCCAGCAGCCGCTGTCTCCCCCATGCAGGTACCAGAAGATCTTTCCTCTATTCAGGATTGGGCTGGGTAGTTGCAGGGTTTCCTGCACCATGACATGGCTGTAGCCAGGGAAAGGGGAAATGCATGTGTTTATTTTCTGTGGAAGATCAAATGCTGGAGTTCTAACAGGGTACAGGGATCAAAGTGAGCTCCCGTTTTATCTCCTGGATGAAGGTCCCACGGGGCGGGTGTGAACTCTTTGGAATCCACTTCAGAACTTTAATCAGCATTGACCAGGAAAGTTACGTTTTGATCATTTAGAGTGAGTTAAGATGAACCTCAAACTCAACCAGGTATTTAGCATGTGTGTTAGGGAAGGGTAGTGAGAAGAAAAATGGTAAATGTTCCTGAGGAAGTATGCCCCAAGATACCAAATCAGCCTGTAGCTATTCAGGGCTGATGATGGTTGCTATGTTTTGATTTTTCTCCCAGAATGTAACTCTTCTGGAATGTGGTGCTTCTGATGTCACTGCATCAGCCAATTAACATTCTGTTGGTAACTTTCAGTGCTGTGATGTGACATTACCAGAAATACTGCCTCTGGGAATGATGGGAAAGCAGACACAGTGGCATTTCACTGATTATGGTGGTAGCATGCATACCATATTATCACTAGCCTCTATCGCTATATGCTATCTGTCCACTCGCATCATTTGCCTTTTTGGACCTGTTTGGCCAGTCATTGTTCTAGGCACAGAAATAGTCCTGAAAGCTCTCCTGCGAGCATGTAAAGCATTTAGAGACCTCTAATGGGCACTTGTAGAGACGGCTTTAAGAACTGGCTCTTTACTGAGGTGTGAATGCAGAACAAGTATAAAATAATTATCCACCTCAAGCCAGTTAGCCCCACTTTTACCAACCAATTGAAGTCCATCAGCTTTGCCCAGCCCAAGAAGAGATAGAATGTGCCCTTGAGAATTGGATAAGGCCTGGTATTGTGTACTTACTTGAAATGATGCTGCCTCTGGCAGGACACTTCTGAGAGTATCAATTCAAGACAAATTGCTTAGAGCAGGGCAGTTATAGCCCAAGGCTGGGGTTTTTCCACTTTTAAGGCACGGCAAACCAGCCAGCCAGAGAGGACTTTGGTTTTACCCCACTGGCTAACCATAAGTCATACAAGCAATTCCCTTAGACACTCCAGTTTCCCAGTATCACCACCAGTGCCACTTGTTATGGGAACGAATGGTTATGAAAACCAGTACCCCAGTAAAAGAAAAAAGGTTCTCCCGATCCCAAAGGACCAAGCCCCAGACCCAGGTCAATATATAAATCAGATCTTACGCACAAATCACGCTGTTGCCAATCTTTTAGAATCTAAAGGTTTATTAATAAAAGGAAAGAAATATATATGAGAGCTAAAGTTGGTTAAATGGAATCAATTACATACAGTACTGGTCAAGTTCTTGGTTCAGGCTTGTAGCAGTGACGGAATAAACTGCAGGTTCAAATCAAGTCTCTGGAATACATCCACAGCTGGGATGGGTCATTCGGGCCTTTGTTCAGAGCTTCAGTTTGTAGCAAGGTTCCTCCAGTGGTCAGAAGCAGTATTGAAGACAAAATGGAGGCGTTTCCATGGCCTTTTATATTTTCTCCCTGTGGAAAGACACCCCTTTGTTCTGACTGTGGAAAATCACAGCAAGATGGAGTTTGGAGTCACATGGGCAAGTCACATGTCCATGCATGACTCAGTTATTTGCAGGCGGACACCATTGTTTACATGTTAGTTTGAACATTCCCAGGAAAGCTTAGATGTGGATTGGCATCTGCCAAAGTTCATTGTCAGTTAAGTGTGTCTTGATTGGGCACTTCCTGAGAATAGTCCCTTCTCAAGAAGCTGCCCAAATGCTTCACTGAGGCTACATAGAATCAAAACACATTGAGATACAAGTACATAGCCAATATTCATAACTTCAACTACAAAAATGATACACACATACAGATAGCAGCAGCATCATCACCAGCAAATCATAACCTCTTTATAGACACCTCACACGACAACCTTTGTACAATAATTGCTGCAAATATATAACAGTGGTTGCAGCAATGATCTATTCTATACGGTCACAGTTTATGTCAATAACGTCACACTACTCTCTTGCCTTCCCATACAGAGTAGATTATTTTCCATACCCTATAGGACCATGACTGTGGTGTTTGTTGTTTGTTGTCTACACAGACTATGCAAGGTTAAATTAGCTCAGGCACCAGGCTTGAATACTGGCAGGTCTCCTGCAAACATAGCCACAAAGAAATCAAGGCCTATGTCTCACAAACTGGAGTGCTTTGACTAATTGTTATAAAAGACGGTTTCTCTGGTGACAAAGATCCTCTTCTCTCCTTTCTGCCTGCAGTCATTTCTCAGGAAATTGGAGCTTGTTTTCTGTCATCTGGCCCTGCTGGTGATTATATAAAAAAACAGAAAGAAACTGAGATGGTCTTCTAGGTTGACCCAGCAGGGGATATGTTTACTGGAAATCATGACCCAATAACAAAAAAGGGGCTAAATTATACAAGTAATCCCTATCCCCCTCCCTCTCTCTGTCTATCCGTTGGTCTCTGTCTCTCTCTTTCTGTTGGTCTTAGCTTGAAATTCATGTATCTAGAAACTCAGGAATGTAAGCTCTGCCACATCAAATAGGTCCATCTGTTTCAATATCCAACCTCTAGCAGGAGACCTAGGCCTGATGCTTCGGAGAAAGGTGAAACCCCCTCCCCATTATGTGCCTGGCCAATTATATAATGTTGTGCATGTGGAAGAAAAATGGGAATTTCTTCCTGACCCCTGTACTGATTTTCTGGCACCAGAAAGCATGAGGTTTGACTACAGATGTTATTGAACCTGTATTTTGTATCTGCGTGGGCTAAGAAGAAAGAGCAGCAAGGATGTGAGAATCTAAACTCATCATGGAGAAGCTCTGAGAACTCCCAATGATTCCACTGAGGGATCTGACTTATTTACACATACTGGAGAGATGTGTATCAGATAGATACTAGTTGGGTCATCTGGTGAGTTAGAGCCCTCCTTTTATTGAGCTGTCTTTTAGATGTCTTTTGTTTCTCAGTTTCACTGGACTCTGAACTGCAACAACCCTTTAATTCCCTGAATCTCAATTCATATCTTGGCTACTTCCAGGACAAGAGTGACGTTTTCAGAGTGTGACAGTGTCTTTGATCTGTGAGAAAAGGTCAGAACTAAACTGTCCATGCCAGAGCTGAGAGGTGCTGAGCACCTGCAGTGTCTGTTAAAAGACTGAGTAAGGACTTCAGGATTTGACTATTCCTTCGGATTCTAAAGTCTATTAAAGTTTTCCTCTTATTATGATTAAGGGCAGCTAAGACGCAGGATGGCAAATGCCTAAGTGCTCCTAGAACTCAACCCTGAAAGCAGGCAGTTCTAAAGGCCCATTGCTGAAAGATGCTGAGCACCCTCAATTCCCAGTGAAGGAAATTAAGAGTGGGATTAAACAGATGTCCTGGCAGCTTCTATCGATGCCAGGCTGAGTGGGCAGTGCTGAAAGCTGGCAGCAGGCCTGCAAGTGAAAAAGCCCTTTTGTGTCTGGTTCATCAAGTTGGAGGTGAAGGAGGAGGGGCTGGGAGCAGCAGATGCTGTCACTTTGGGTCTGCAGCACCAAATGATCTCTGACACTTGCTTACCAAAAGGAAAATCTTTGGGGGGAAAAAGGGTCTGTCGACACAGTATTTTGGAGCCCGTGTGAGCAAGCTCCCAGCCAGGGTCGACAGATTCAGGCTAACAGGGCTCGCAGTAGTGCTCTAGAAATAGCTGTAGGGTCAGTGGCTTGAAGTTGCAGCTCGGGTTCTGAAGCCTAGGGAGAGGGAGGGCTGCAACTTCAAACCACTGTCTCTGCAGCTATATTTAGAGCCCTACTGCGAGCCCTGCTGGCCTGAATCTGTCGACCCTGGCTCGCTTCTTTGGGCTCCAAAGTGCTAGCCACACCCACAGAGGCTGCAAGTGTTTGGGAGCCAAATATATCACTAACTGAAAAGTAATTTCCCTGGATCCTCTACTTTAATTTTTAATGTCCAAATGATTGAAGGGCCACCCAGCAAGCTCAGGGGGTAGAAGTAGGGATCCTCCAGACTGCTCATCGTCCAGGAGACAGACCTTTCTCCCAGGGCAGTGTGAGATTGTGGAATGAACTCCCACAGGAACCAAGGGCCATCCCAGACCTTACCCCTTTGTACTCCAAGTGCAAGGCACATTTCTTTGACCTTGCCTTCTCTAACATAAACACATAGCAACAGGTATATTTATATTAAATACAAAATAAGACACACCCTGCCAAAACAAGACACTCCACAGCTCATGTTTCTCCTCCTGGGGGGAGGATGAGAGAACAAAGAACTCATGACAGATGTTAGTCACGTTGCTTAATCCACTGCTGGAAGGTGCTCAGGTACTACAGTGAGGAGCATGGTATAAGCTGCTGAATAGAACAGAATACCTCTCATTCTCCCACGTGAATGAATGAGGCCTCTTCCTCTCCCTGATTGGCCATTTATCTAAGGGTAACATTTCCTGATGGATTTGTCTGTTTGCTTGTTTCACAGAGGCATACTGCTTACAGTAATGCAAAGCTGCTCAGCAAAGGAGTCGACAAACACACAGACCTTCCAGACCTCCCCCTTGCAGGTAAATCACAGTAAAAGCACAAAGAATATAAGAGGCTCCTTTTTGCTTCCCCTCCATCAACAGAGCTCTTCTCTGTCCTTCCCCACACCACTGGGCCATTCTTCCACTTCATATGTGCAACAAAATGAAATAGACAAGATCTTCAAAATGCCTGAACATCTGAGAGATCTTATCAAGTTCACTTGGCTGTTTCACTCCCATGTGGATTATAGCCTGGGGGGAAATGGTATGTCATGCCAACACAAACCTGCCCTCTTCACCCCCAAAACATCCCTGGCACCTTCATAATCCAGCCAGTGAAACTGGAGATAATTGCATTTTGTGACGCATGTACGGATTTGGGAGAAGTCCAGAGCATGCCCTTTGGAGGTTGGTTGGTTGGTTTGTTTAAAAATATGTTTCAGATGAAACACATTAAATGGTTTCAGATCCAGATGCAGCTATTTAGAGCCCAGATGTGATTGCTCTTTAAACAGAATCAATTTCCACAGTTCTCAGGAGATGCAATTGTTGTTGTTTCGTGCTCTTGTTTTTGTTCTCCTGTCACTTAATATTCTTTTCCACCAGTATTTACTTTTGATTCCTCCATTAGAGCCCCTTGTCTTGATTGTCTACTCCTGATTGGCGGTGTTGCAGCAGTATCTATAGCAATAGCCATAGATTAATAGATTTTAAGGTCAGAAGGGACCATTATGACCATGTCCTTTGAGGAGTGGAAACCTGATTTCTGCCCTTTCACTGGTAGAGCTGATTTTCTGCACTAGTACTCAGTTAGCTCTAGGAGTGTGTCCACTCGGGCTCATGGGGCTCGGGCTGCAGGGCTGTTTCATTGCTGTGTGGACTTGGAGTCTGAGCTCTGGAGCCCTGCCACGTCGCAGGGTCCAACAGCTCTGGCTCTAGCCTGAGCCCAGAAGTCTGCACAGCAGTGTTCCATCTAATTTTTCCCACTCGGGTGCGGAATTAATTTTATGTGCACCAATGTGGAGGTGATGTGTCACACATCACCTCCACAATGATGCACACAACAAAATTCATGTGGCGGGGATGGGGGAGGGGGCTCAGGACTGGGGCAGAGGGCTGGGGTGGGGTGAGAGCTCCGGCTGAGGGTGTGGGCTCTGGGTTGAGGCCGGGGACAAGGGGTTTGGGGTGCAGACTGTGACGGGGGGAGAGAACTCTCCCCAGCTACCTCTTCCCGCAGCAGCTCCAGGGCTGGGGCAGCAGGATAGGTGCCTCTCCCATGGCCGCAGCAGGTCTGGCCAGGGCTGGGTTGGGGCCAGGGGAGGGGCACCTCTCCCCAGCTGTGGCAAGTCCAGGCCAGGGGCCGCGGCGGGGCTGGGTTGGGGCCGGGGCTGGGGGAGAGGAATCTCTCCCCACTGCAGCCCTGAGCGCCTGTATGGTGTATAATAGGCTGCTGTGCGGCCGCACGGCCACCCAGTTTAGGGGGATCTTAGCTGCCCAGCGATGAAACAGCCCCACAAGCCTGAGTCGGTTGCCACAGGCCAGCCACAGCTGGTTAGTTGCTGTGTAGACATACCCACAGAGAGAAACTAGAGCCCTGTCTTCATTGTGAGACTCTTCAAATAGCCAGTTAAGATTCCAAATTCACAATTCAAAGATGTACAAATACTGTAGCTGAACAACAAGCCAGGTTACAAGGAATATGGCAGCACAAGTTAACTTCAGAGCTCTGTTCCTCCTGCTGGTTTCTCCTGCCATGCAGACGACTAGAGGGCAGAAGATACGATACCAATGGAAGGAATAGTTTTTTCCTTAAAGTTACACCGACTGTGTTTCAATTTCTAGAAAATGTCTTGCCTGGGGGTTTACCTGCTGCTCATCATGACAGAAGTTCACTTTCACCTCAACCAGTTATACTGAAACTAAACACCAGTCCTTGAAAATAAATGCATTCCCCTTCCATAGCTAGCCACTGTATTTTATAAACTGGTTGTTTCTCCTTTAAAATGTCCATTTGAGCTGAAATTTCTTGAGTAGGGCAGTTGACAGCTGACCACTCCCAAAGCACCCATAAGCCATTGCTTCCCTCCTGCAAAGCCAGAAAGCACTGGGGGAAGGTGACTGCTGGTACCCTGCAGGACAGATGACGTACTCTCTTAGCCATCTCCAAGCCAGTGGCATCAAATGAGAACTGAGCGGAGCTGAGCTGTCATGAGACTACAGCAGGAGCTGGAGGGGTAGAGGGAAAGAACACATGGAATTCATGATGGGAACCTGACCAAAGACGCAACAGCAGCTTTGAGTAATGTGTTGCCTTCAAACAACAGAGGTAACACCTCCAGGCTGCAGTGTCATGCAAGGAGGAAGCTGCTGGGAGCTTGCTCAGTATGGGTCAGAGCATTCCAAGCACAGCTGTGCATGCTGAAATGCTGCTTCTAAAAACACTCAGCTCAGTGTGGATGAGAGGGGTCTCTTAGCAACTTCAGTGTGAACTCTTGCCAAGGTTGCACTGTCATTGACTTGTCCTGTCGTGTCTGGGATTGCTATGAGCTGAGGAGGTGATGCACACCGTACCATAGCCACCACTGACGGACACCCGAGGGGCCCGTCTTTTATACGCTTTGGCAACACTTGTATAGCTTGTTGTGCCAGTAAAAGCTTTGAGCTGAGCTGAGGTTTTGCCATGCCTATGCACAACAGGGTGAGCCTCAGCTTTAACTCTCCGTGTGCCTTTCTTTCCTCTGACCTGATTTAAACATCAGTGTTTGTATTGCCCATTATTTCTCAGATCCTGGCCCTCTGCTGATGCAACTCAGCAGTCTCTAGCCACCGTATCACAGAGCACTTGAGAATGAGTCAAGTAGAACCCAAAGAGGAAAGGAACATTTTAAGTTGAGACTGAAAGATCACAAAGGAGTTGGTAATTCTCAGGGTGAGACTGGGCAATACTCAACCACTTGAGTGACTCCCCAACCATGCAGAGTGGGACATGGTAGAGAGAAAGCAGAGAGAGTAGTGGTGGAGGAAATGAACATGCGGTAATGCAGGTGGCTGGAGTGAATATTGCCCCCTTCTTCAAAAGCTCAGTGTTCTTGATGCTGTACTTCAAACACTCCCTTCCCTCTGACTCCTATTTCTGTTTATCTTCTCCCAGCAAGGCACAGGGCTTGTCCACACAAACAGATCAACCAGCATAACTATTGTGGAAGAAGCTATTCTGCTCTAGCTATGACCAACTGACTGCCTGTGTGGACGCTCTATCCCGGAATAAAGTTACTTTGCTTTGCTGTTACGCTAAAGCTATGCCAGTCAATTGCCCCATGTACACAGTTCCTTACTGGAGAGGTTTATAGCTTTCTTCTGTGTAAAAGACCCATTACCTTAATTGAGGAGATAAACACTTTGGTTGCAAAGTGGGAGACCGCAAGTGGCTGCAGCACTGAGTAAATCGCCAGTAATGATCCACCTCACTCCTGCCCTGGCAGATATTTATCAGGGGAACTGTTTACTGTAACAACAAAGAATTAGGCTCTGGACTCCATGCTGTTTGTCTAGCTTTGCTAATGAGCTTTGATAGAGTAATAGGAGTTTCAAGACCTCCGCAGAGCAAGGATTAATGACTTGCATCGTTATTTCCCATTTTGAATGAGAAAATGTAAAATCTTTCCCTCTGAACCTCTACAGCCCCAACTGATAGGCTGCCCCCTACTGACCCAGCACCGGAGCCCCGTGCAGCCCCCCCCCCCCAGCTGTCCTTTGACCAATGTCTTGGGGGCATTGGACCTGACTGGCTGTGGCTGTGGTTCTGTTTCTGGAAGTTCCATCTTCAGGAGGTGGAACTTCCAGAAGTACAATGCCAATGGGCTCTTGTTTCTACCTCTCTGGGCACCCAGTGGGCCTGGGGAATTAGTTTCAGCTAGTGCTGAAGTTGAGGGGAGAATGAGTGGACACTGTACAGTTGTTAATTTATTAATAAATATGGGCTGCGGGAACAAGAGACAGGGGAAGCAGTTATGTGGAACCCAGGTCATCCATCTCTAAAGCTAGATTTAAGCTCTCTGTGAATTTAGTGCTGGTAAGTTAGTCTCACTTTGTACACAGAAGAGGGACAGTACAGCAGCCATTGTGTAAGCTTTCCCTGTACTGCTCCCCAGTACAACACGCCTTGTGCTTGATGTCTAGAGAGAGAGGAGTTTAAGCTTTTGCCTCTCAGCAGAGACTGTCACCACGGGGTTGTGTTCGCGCTCTCTGCTGTGATGTGGTGTTAGCCGTTGTGGTATGGGCACTTGTCTGCTAGTAAACGGGCTGCAACTTGCCAAATTCCTTTCAGGCAGGATGCCAGCCACTGGGTAGTTACTAGAGGGTGTTGCTGCCACCCTGGGCTGGATTTGAACCAGCAGCCTGGAGGCGAAAGGCTTGTCTCATTTCCAGTCCTGTTAATGGCAGGTTAACAAAGAGTCTGACAGCGAGCTGGTCCCTTCAGTCATCTAGTGAACATGTCTAGGGATCAACTTTTGAACCTTTAAGATGGTAGATTTTTGGTATTTCCCTTCATTCACCTGAGGCCCCCACCCCCCAGCAGGACTATCAATCACAGGAAGCCAAGCAGCCTGTACTGTTGAAATCATCAAAGTCCTTGCTTGTTATGGTCCCCTCTAGTCTGGTCAAGGTTTCCTAACCCCATGTCCGTTTAATGAACAACGGAGTATGTTTGTTTAGAATCAAAGCAACAAGCTACATATTGTTGTGTGCTGCTTGGTAGGGCAGTGATTAATCAGATTCCTCAAGCCCAGAGACTGATGGCTTTTTCTGTTCCCACAGACCTTCTAAAAGGGAGAAGTGAGGACCTGAAACCAGACCATTACCTCCGCAAGAGCCCTTCCCTGGAGTCTCTGAGCAAACCCCCCTCAATGGCCTTCAGCAGCAGGCTGCTGACCTCCAGCCCAAGCAGCCTGAAACCCCCCAGCAAACTCAGGTACCAACTCAGTGAAAAAAAGCAATGTACTGGGCCGAGCCACCATTTTAGTTGGCAACCTGATGACTGTTTAATTCCGTGGTTCCCAGTTTCTGTGGGTCTCCCGTACGGGAAGTGGGCAGGGATGGCAAACTGAGGACTAGCACTGATGTTTATTGTTAAGGAACAGGAATCCACAGTGGCACTCACCGTTATATACCAGTATTGGTACAAGCACAATCAGTGATCAGGCACTATTGTTGTGGTACAGCTTTCGTTGTAGCTGTAAATGAAATCTAACAGAGAGAGTTTGAGATATGAGAGGAAACCAAAGTATTAATTCTAGCCCATATTGTATGTCTGCACTGGAAAAATGTATACATTTTTCTGCAAGTGCTATTAATAGTGGAAGCTTTTAGGGCAGACACGTGCAAGTGTTTTGACCCTGCTCTGTGCCTTTGCCTTGTCTGCAGTACAGTTTCCATGGTAGCTAGCACCAGTGCAGAAAAATGCATGCAGATTTCCCCATTTTAGTCAAGACTTTATTCTGCACTTGGGAATGAGTTTGCTGCACCAGAATAATTAGGTAACTTCTGTCCATGGTGTCAAGTATCAGGGGGTAGCACCGCCGGACTCCTCGTTGTTTCTATCCATGGTTTACTCTAAAGCCCCAGTTTTAGAGGTGCATTGATAGAGGTTCATTGAAAATTTGCCTTTTGATGTCTGAAGAGGGAGGTGAAAGGGAGTGAAGGATGATGATTGCAGCTGTAGAAAAAGTAGATCAAAGATATGCATTCCTTTAGATATGTTCTACTGAGTGCTTCCCAAATACGTTTTTATCATAGGCTTTGTTTCAGTTTGTATCCAGTGATCCCAAATTAATTTGTGTCTCAGATCTAAACACACATATGGAATATCTTTTGAGGCAGTTGTAATAAGTTGTTTGCATTCTCCCACTGAGAATGTGTTGTGCTACCCTGGTTTATCATGTGCATGTAATGTCTAAAGTGAAAGAGAGGAGCTGGTTGAAACATATTTACTTCCTTCCCCTCCCCCAATTAGTGTGGAGAGAAAGGACCCATTAGCAGCCCTGGCCCGAGAGTATGGCGGCTCCAAGAGGAATGCACTGCTGAAGTGGTGTCAGAAGAAGACTGAAGGTTACCTGGTAAGAAGACACATGCATTTAATTTTTCATTGGCTTGTACTGTGAGCAGATATCATTTCAAGGAAATGTATGTATTGCAATCTGCAGATTTTTCACTGTTGTCTCCTCACACTGGGTATTTTCCATCCACCTTCTTATCTACGGTTCTCTCTAACCCTCAAGTCCCCAAAGTTACCTTTGGGTTAAGTGACTCGGTTTACTTCCCATCATATGCTGAAATATTTGCTTCATCCAAATGTCACTGAAGGTCAGCAGTAGAGGGTATGTGAGCGGCAGCTTTAAGCTGAGGGCATATGTCTCAAATGCCATCTTAATGTCTTTTCCTTGGATTTCCTCTCTGAGCTCTCAGAAGATGCCACTTCTTATGACCGTTCTAGGAAACCAAAAAGACATTGCCCAAGGTGGCCTTGATCAAGAGGGTCCTGCTGTCTCCCTGATGGCCCCAGTAATTTTCCTCTTGACTGTGGTCAGCAAAAGCTCAGTAGCACTGGAGGAAGTGTTGCTATGTCATATTATAATTGGCTTTATGCCCAACAGTCCTGTTATTGGCTCAAACAAATGTAGAGAGAATGGACTTGAAAGCTTTGATCCTGATACTTACGTGTTTCTGAGGGAGCTGGATAAAAGGCTGATAATGGAATGAATCCCAAAGGATTGCTGCCTTTCCCTTGAGTGTTGTGTAAAGTGCAGAGTAGTACTAACTGTACAGCAACGGCGAGCTTCTTTTGAATGAAATGCAGCTTGTGCAGCGATTGTCCAGGTAGCTGCCAATTCTGAGTTTCTAAAACATGTTCTATAAAGACAGTATGAACGGAAAGCTTTGATTGGATGGCCAAGGTTCTGTCCATGCAGGTTCCCGGGTATATTCACACTGGTCTAGAGCCATCACCTCATTGTTGAAATGCACCATGTCCATGAATCATCTTGCAAATGCTGGTTTTGTACTGGTTATGTGAGCCTCTTTCTGATGAGACCTTACAAGCTGAAGGCCTGTCTGATCTGGCTGGATACCATGGCAATGTTGTGATACAGAAGTAGGGATTTGCCCTCCGGTCCTACCCAGAATTTCCCCTCTTCCTGTGCTGTGCAGTGTGCTATGCTCAGGTTGGCTGCTGCCCTTCATTGATTGGGTGGCTGCAGGTCATTGTCTCGGTGTGTAGCCTGTGAAGCACTTTGGGATGAAAGACGCTATAGAAATGTAAGATGTTTTTAATTCCCCTGAATACCATGTAGCTTAGGAACTATTTAAAAAGGTAAATGAGATGACCTGGGTCAGGGCTGGCTCCAGCTTTTTTCCCGCCCCAAGCTCAATCATGCTGCTCCATTCTTCGACGGCAATTCAGCGGTGGGTCCTTCGATCCCTCTCTTCCAATTCGGCGGCAGCTCAAAGAGGAAGAGAGGGATTGAGGGACCTGCCGCCGAACTGCTGCCGAAGACCCAGACATGCCGCCCCTTTCCATTGGCCGCCCCAAGCACCTGCTTCCTTCGCTGGTGCCTGGAGCCGGCCCTGACCTGGGTAATTTAGGCTTGTCTGTCTGACATCGATTCCAGGCAAGATAATAGAGAAGCTGATACAGGACTTGATTAATAAAGAATTAAAGGAGGATAATATAATTAATCCCAATCAACATGGGTTTATAGAAAATAGTTTGTGTCAAAACTAATTTGATATCTGTTTTTGATGAGATTATAAAATTGGTTGATAAAGGTAATTGTGTTGATATAATTTACTTGGACTTCGGTAAGGTGGTTGACTTGATACTGCATGACATTTTGATTAAAAAAACTAGAATGAAATAAAACTAACATGGCATAGATTAAAAGCTGGTTAACTGGTAGGTTTCAAAATGTAATTGTAAACGGAGAATCATCAGCAAGTATGTGTGCTTCTAGTGGAGTCCCACAGGGATTAGTTCTTGGCCCTACGCTATTTAACATTTTATCAATGACCTGGAAGAAAACATAAAATCATCGCTGATAAAGTTTGCAGATGACACAAAAATTGAGGGAGTGGTAAATAACAAAGAGGACTGATAGAGAGCTATTTGGATTGCGTAGTAAGCTGGGCACAAGCAAGCAATATGCATTTTAATACAGCTAAATGTAAATATATGCATCTAGGAACAAAGACTGTAGGCCATACTTTACAGGTTGGAGGACTCTATCCTGGGAAGCAGTGATTCTGAAAAAGATGTGGGGGTTGTGGTGGATAATCAGGTGAACATGAGCTTCCTGTTTGACACTGTGGCCAAAAGGAATAATGCAATCCTGGGATGCATAAACGGGAATCTCAAGTAGGAGCAGAGAGGTTATTTTACCTCTGTATTTGGCCTGGATACAGTAGCTCCTGGAATACTGTGACCAGTTCTGGTGTCCACAATTCAAGAAACATTGGAGAGTGTTCAGAGAAGAGCCATAAGAATGATTAAAGCATTGGAAAATGAGAGCCTCAAGGAACTCAATCTGCTTACCTTAACAAAGAGAAGATTAAGAAGCGATTTGATCACAGTCAATAAGTACCTACATGAGGAACAAATATTTGATAATGGGCTCTTCAGTCTAGCAGACAAAGGTATAACATGATCCAATGGGTGGCAGCTGAAGCTAGCCAAATTCAGTCTAGAAACAAGACACCAGTTTTTAACAGTGAAGGTAACTAACCATTGGAACAATTTTTCCATTACTGGCCAATTTTAAATCAAGATCAGCTGTTTTTTTCCGTAAAGATCTGCTCTAGGAGTTATTTTGGGGAAGTTTTCTGGCCTATGTTATACAGGAGGTCAGACTAGATTATCACAGTGGTCCCTTCTGGCCTTGGAATCTATGAACCTGTGGTTATGGCTGCACTGCATACTACTGGCAGTGATGTGTAGGGTATGTGTAACTACATGCCATGAAACGCAAGCTGCAGCCACACTGTGATGTGTAGCTACACACATCAGCGAAAGGCTCTGATTGGGGGACGCATCAGGGAAAGGCTCTGGCAGCAGGGGTAGCTTCTGGAGCCTTTCTCTGCTGCCTCCCTCGCTGCCAGAGCCTTTCACTGCGACAGGGAGCTCCTGGAGCTTTTCCCCGCTGCCTCTCCAATGCCAGAGACTTTCCCTGTGGCAGGGAAAGGCTCCGGCAGTGGAGAGGCAGCAGAATGCTGCACTGCTAAAATCAGGTATTTAGACAAGGGAGGCACTGCCTGGGTATTTAGAGAACCATGTAGCGTACATACCCACAGGATTCAAACCGGTCTTTACCCTTCTTGCCTAAGCAGTGCCTCACATCTACTGTGTTTGGGGGGCATGCAGCTCAGGTACTCTACATGCCCCGTCAGGAGCATGCAGTGGAGACGTACCCTACTAAACTATTCTACCACCTGCTATTTTGTAATCACTTTATAAACTGTGGCACATTCTAGTTCCTTATCACATTCATTCTCTCTGCCATTACAGAAAAATCCCAGCATGGAATACGCGGGTTTATGTGGGATGTTAACTTCCACAAACTAGGGAACTTCATCATACGTTGCAACATGTCTCCTCTTATGTGACAGTTGGAGTTGTGTGCAAAACCCAAGCTAATGCTTGTACTGAAAGAAAATGAGGACAGACTTGCCACTTCTGTCCAAGTGGGAGCAAGCCCAAGGAATTGACTTGCTGAGCAGAGAATGGCATGTTTACCTCCATGCTTTCTGTGTCATTACCAGCATTTGGTTCCAATATTAGAGAATTATGCAGTGAAGGCATTAAAGCTTAGCAACTGGTTCTGACCTACCGCTATTGTATCATTGCTCGTAATGTTTCAGAAGTGGGGCATGATGATAAAGCTTCGTCCCAAGCAAGAGCGCTTGAGTAGCTGTGGTTTGTGTTTGACAGAGACAAGCCAGGGCTTTGGCTGTGCTTCTAGCTGAACTTTTGGACTGTAGTAGGCATTTAGAACAAGATGAATTGTTGTCTGTACACTCTGTGTGTGTGTGTGTGTGTGAGAGAGAGAGATACTCTACTCTGTAATGTTGACATTTTTCTTTCGTAAGAATAATATTGTTTGTTACTTAGGATAGAAGACAAAAGGATTTATTGCCAAATGATCCATGCCCTGGAGCAAAACTTTCATAAACAACAAAACACATATTTTTAAATAATTTTTTTTTCTCTCCACAACTAGCTCCTTTATGAAACTTTAGCTGCTGGAGCCAGCACCTTAGCAGAAAGACAGTAGCTTTTCTCTTCGAAACCAATTGATTTGGAGACCGTTTTATAGTTGTCTGGTCGTGCTCGCTCATTCACCGGGCCACTTACATGAACTGATTCATCCTCCCATCAGCTACTTATGCTAATCGTTTGCCCATCCTCCTTGTGAAATAGATACGTTATTACTGCTCTCATTTTGCATAGGGCCAAACTGAAGCAGAAAGATTGAGTGATTGGCCTAAGGATGAGTGTCCAGAGTGGTAGAGCCAGGATTAGAATTCAGGTCTTCCAAGTTTCTGGTCCTCGCCTTAATCCAATATACCATGCTGCCTTCCCATATAGCTGTATGTTCTGTGCAGGCTGTAAATATAGCTGTACTCCATTGCCCTCTGGCCTTCTGAAAATCTCTAGGTCCCAAAGTTTGACTTTTCCATCCAGTCCTCAGCAAATGCTATATGAAGTAGAAGTTGGGGTGGGAAAAGAGCTGTTAGGTGAACAAGCCCATCCCTCTCAGCCAGTGCAGGATTCTTCCCTGTGATGTTGTCCAATCTTTAACTGTCCCATGTGATGGGCTTCCACCATTTCTCTTGAGAGACTCTTCCCAATTTGTTGGAACTCGTTTACCCCATCATCATCATCTTCATCATTGCAAATCAAGCACCACTTGATCGATCTCTAGCAAAGTGCTTAAAGTAGGGGTCCAGTTGTATATTCAGTTTATGTTAATCACTAACAATGTTGTCATGCCACCAAAGCTTTTGTTGCCCATGTGATTGACAGCCATTTGTTGGTCTTCCATTCTAATGATATGTCCATACCAAGAAAGTTGCTGAAACGGAACCAGCACTGATGGAGGTGATTGCTCAATTCCTGATGTTGTCTTGCCACTTGTTATGGAGCAGCTGACGAAGACTGCGAGAATAAAAAATGTCAAACTGGTGCCCTTCAGCCTTCCTCAGTGCCCATGTTTGTGTAGATGTGATGTCACAGCTTCCCCACAATGGCTGCTGAAGAGTCCAAAACACGGCAGTAGCTGCTGATACTCTTTCGGGCATCATTCAGCACTGTTTGTGACACTTCCCAAACTGGAGCTCACTGCTAGAAGCTTTCCCAGATCGTTGGCTAATATTTTCTTTTCCTCTTCATCCTGTTACTCCTACGTTGGAATTATGCTGATGCTTTTAGAGGCACTAACATGCCTTTGCCAGTGTATGGACCAGCTCAGACTCTACAGGTACCAGCCCAGTACCAAGAGAGCCAGAACTCCCATGCTACAAGAAAACAAAAGGAAAAGTCCATTTTTTTTACCCTGAACCCAAGAAGTGGGGTTAAAATATGTTATTGGATAGCAGGCCACATGTGAGGCATGCAGGGCAGTCTGGGTCTATATGTTGTTGTTCCTTTTGGAATTAGTCTCTGGAGGAAAAATATTCATGGTTCAATGGACAGTGAAAGACTTGAGTTTATTTACAGCTACTGGAGTGATCCCGCTACTGACATGGCTGCACAAATGGAGTTTCAAAGGGAGCTGTAGGACATTTTTGGCCTGTGCTCTGGTGAGGTTCTTGTCTCCATGTCCCTCCTCCTGTTACTGTCGTTGCTGAAGCAAAGTGATTTGTCGGAGGTAGTTTTTGGAAAGGGCAGTCACAATGCCTGTATACGCTCCAAGAGAACCAGGAGGGGCTCTGATTGGGAGGCTGCCAGTGGGGTTTATCACCCACAGGGAAAGTTTTCAGAGCATGGTCTTAAAGGGGAATGAACAGATGAGAGAGGAGCAAATTGGTTTATTGTGTTGATTTTGCTCCTCTCCTCGCTTCATACTCTCCTTCCCCCCACTGCCCTACTTAGAGACAGTTTCTTTTGGCTGTCTTCATCCGTCTCACTCCCAATTTCCCTGTACAGTGCATTCTCTGAGGCTTCTTGAACTTTGCTTCCCCATGCGTCCTGGCCTCCCATGGCCCTGCTGATATGAAGCTCCACATGGAGTCTTTATGATTCCCAAGTATGAAGAACTGGAATGAGTTGGAGAATGCCATCCTTCCTCCTCGGTGGGGAATGACTCAATGAAGAAGGCTTTTGTGAAGAACCATGTTAATATGCATGGCCACTTTGTGTCTTCCCTTCACATGATGCCTGTGCCTCAGTTCACATCATCAGTCATGGATAAACATGAGCAAACCCCAATTTACGTGGTCATGGTGACTTCTCACCGTGTTTCCCCTGCCATGAGGCCCAGGATTCCAGGCCCTAACCTCCATCAAGGAGGACTGAATGCAGCCCAACTCCAACCCCATCAGTCAGTTGACTACTAAGAGGAACTACAGAATAGGAGACCTCCCACCTGACTGCCCCACTCCATTTTCAATAGCTGAGCATGCTGCCTCTTAAACTCTGTGTCTGTTGGACAATTCCTGATTTGAGTTACTTGTCTTGAGGAGGGGACTCCTTCCTGTTTAAATTACAGGGAGATTAGATTTGATCAAACAATTTGAGCTGATACTCATGGTGTAGACCAGTAGCAGCTACCACCCATGTCCCAGATCCCCCACTGAAAGCTGGATTGATTGGCTAGGAGAATAAGTGGGGATGAGTCCCAGGGATGTCTGAATAAAACCTCGTCTTTTTAGAATGTTTTAATCTGGAGGGGGTAACACCCCTTCTACTATTAGTAGAAAAGTACATCCTACTCCTGTCCCCCTACCCCCCGTTGATCAGTGAGAACGTTCCCCTTACTTTGATCTCTAGCATCGTCCACAGGAGGAAATGTCAATACACATGGGGAGAGAGACCCTGGAGGAAGCTGAGAGAAGAGTAACAAAAATGATTAGTGGCCTGGAAGGGTTGATTTTATAAGGAAGGACTGCAGGAGTTTATAGCTTAGCTAAGCAATAAGCCTAAAAAAAACTATCTGTCTATGGTATTTCTAAAGTAGATATCACTCTGGTATCTAAGCAATGATCTGATAGTCAAAGGTGGTAAACACTAAAGAAGAAGAGAAATTATTTAGAGGCATGTAATTAGGAGCAATATAATGAAATAAAGGGGAAAATTAGGTTTAATAACCAGAAACAAATACCTGACAATGAGATCTATTATGCTGTGGAATAATCTCTCCCATGAAGTGGATGTGTCCTTCCTAGTGACACTTACAACTAGACTGGATGAAACATGACTAAATGCCCAACAGGAAGCAATCCTGCCTCGACCTGACCGATCGGGCATAACAATTCCTTGCCCTGCCTAGGCGATTCTATAGAGGAATCTCTTTCTGAGTTCCTTGTCCCGGGTGTTATTTGGCATTTGGGGCAACAGTTTCAAACAGTTATTCCTCTGTTGCTGGGTTGTTGTTTTTTTGCAGGGGGTGGAGGGGGGGTGTTAATCTCAACAACAAAACAGAATTATGTTGAACTAAAGCTTGTGGATGAAAATAAGGAGTGGAAGGGGCTTTTGTCAAGGCATCCTTCTGCAGCTGAAATATATTTTTAAAATGAATGTCAGTTTCAGACACACACACCCTTTCAGAATTGTCATGTCTCTTAGATGAACCCAGGCACTCTCCTGTGACCTCTCACCGTGCATGTCCCTCCAACTCTCCGAGCTTGTTGACGACATGATCTGCTATGTGAGGTGACAAGATGACCAGATCTGATAACTGCTTACGTGGCTCTAAAATCCAATTACCACAGATCCTCTAGACTGTAAATGATGGCTCAGAGGAAACTATTCCTGTCAAAACAGTTTTTTCTGTTCTGGGCTTTTTCATCTGTTTTAAAAAAAATTATGCATCATAGCAACATCAGGAAGTTGAAACTTGGGTGCCTCTTTCTAGTTATGGAGTAATAGGTTCTGTTCCCCTGAGTCTTAACTCCCTGCAGCTGCTGAGAGTCCTTTTTGTTGCATTATCACCCTCCATAATCATATCATTAGTGGCTGTGGTGTTATTTAAGTGCTCCAGTTCTGTTTACTCTCTGTGGAGACCATCTGTCAAGGGGCCAAATCTCTCCAGATTAAACCTATTACCAGCCAGAGTTGTATTATGAGAACATAGGACATCAAGAGGCACTTATCCCTCGGTCATTAAAAATGATGCTGTCTATATTGCTTCTGCCACACACGTCCTCCCTAGTATGGGTATGTTAGTTTCACCAGTCAGGTAGGATAAGCACTCTGTTTAGTAACAATGGAAATGGTACCAAGTTAGTGAATACAGATTGCTTAAAAGAACTGCTTGGTTTTCCCATTCTTGTTTCCCGCCACTAAGCAGCTTTTTTTTTTTTGAGGGGGGGGGGGGGTGAATCAGCATGAAGAGAGTTTTATGAAGCTGAACCCATTATCCCCAGAGTAGTAGGACAGTAGCTCTTTTGGACTCTTTCCAACAAACTTGTAATGGGTTACATAAGAACTCTTCTTGAAGAGGCAATATCTTTATTATAGCCTCATCTTTGCAAATCTCTTGAGATTCCTTCCTGTAGAGGGCCACTGGTTGAGAACCAGGGCATCCTGCAACAGGCACAGGTGAGATAGCAATTAGAGCTATAAACTCTGGACATTTTAAAATCTCGGTCCGATATAAGTTCCCTGTCTGCACCTCCAGGCTGTTGCATTACATCTGTTCCCTGACCATGGAAATCTCAATCCATGTGGTCATGGTTAGTGGCAGAGGGCACTTTCATCAGAAGCCCAGTCATTCCCAGCAGCAATGGCACCAGTTTGAGGGACTACATAGGGGTCCCAGGTATTCATTTATTGGCTTCAGAATGAGCACCGCTTCTTCAGCCAGATTCAATATCATCTTGAAGGCTCTCAGCAGCACACACAAACTACAACCAAAGTATATTCATTGTGATCTTCTGTATGGCTGGACAAGTAGATCACTTTTGCAAGGGAAATAGATTGGATCAGGCACAGGATCTCCTGGGATCTCTTTCCTTATAACTTACAGTTCTGAGCAAAGCTATAACAGAATGGTTGGCTTCCCTTCCCTTGGTTTACAGAGTCATTTGATCATGAAATAGGTAACAAGAATTCCAGAAACATTATGCACGTTTCAGAAAATACAGTTAGGAGTTTGTAGGAGCTGTTTATGGGACAACAGTCTCAGAGAGTTGTGTTGTCTTCCACTTGGTTATTCTAAATTAGCCAAGCATGAAAAGCCAGATGCTCACTCTAGTTCTTAGCAATTTTGTCTCAAAATTCTGGAGAATGGCTCTCGAGGCTGCCTTTGCTTGAGACAGAAATAATCTTAGAGCTGTGACTTGGGAAGGGGTTTGGGGTATATTGAACATAGAATGATAGAAATGTAGGGCTAGAAGGGACCGCAAGAGGCAATCTAGTCTATCCCCCTGCACTGAGGTAGGTCCAGGTAAACCTAGACCATCCTGAAAGGTATTCGTCTAACCTGTTCTTAAACGCTTCCAATGATGGGGATTCTACAACCTGTATTGGTAACCTATTCCAATGCTTAACTATCCTTATAGTTAGAAAGTTTATCCTAATATCTAAGCTAAATCTCCTCTAAGCCAGTTATTATTTGTCATACCTTCTGTGGATATGGAGAACAATTGATCACCATCTTCTCTATAATAGTCCTTAACATATTTGAAGACTGTTATCAAGTCCCCCCCCCCTTTGCTGAAGACTAAACATGCCCAGTTTTTAAATCTTTCCTCAACTATCATGTTTTCTGAACCTTTTTATAATTTTGTTGCTTTCCTCTGGATTCTCTCCAATCCATCCACATCTTGCTTAGTTGTGGCGCCAATACTGAACACAGAATTCCAGCTGAGGCCTCATCAGAGCTGAACAAAGCGGAACAGTGACCTCCTGTCTCCTGCTAACACACCCAGACTGATATTTGCCTGATGCATGCTGGAGACAGACCCTTCACCCTTCAAAACCATTTTTCTTCGAGAAATATGATACCAGCCCTTATTCTGGATGGAAATTTCTTCATTTCTGTTTGGGTTGAACTCGCCTTCAGTTCCAGTAAGTGCTGGTGTGAAGAGGTCTCCAACACTGAGTCATTCAATGACAATCTACTCTATCATGCTTATTTATAATAGTGCCTTCCATACACAATATCTCAGCAAACTGTCTAAATAAACCCGGAAGTCTTCCAAGGGCTACTCCATCGTAGAGAGACAGAAATTTGAAGTAGATTACATTTCATTTTACTTTCCAAAGCACTAAGTGCATCTGTTCAGTGCTCTGCCCACCAGCAGCCTCAAAGCCCATGTTTCAGAACATGCAGGAAGCCAGTGATTCAGGATTGTAAGATGCAATGTACGTACAATAAGGGTGCAAAAGCCTGGGGAGATAAATAGAGTCTGTGCGAGTATTTGCCGTTTGTCAAGAAAGTATTGCAACAGAGGACTGAGTGACTCAGCGGCTTGTCCGTGGGCTATGGAGCCTTTACCCTTTGGTTCCCAATTCAAATCCAGTCCTAGGCAGTAGTGATCAAAAGTGCTGCCCTATAGTATATGAAATGAGTTACTGGCCTGTTAGAACCATGGAATTGTAAGATAGGATCATATATATATATATATAGTCCATCTAGTCCAGTATTCTGACTGTAGCCAGCCAGCTCCATATGCCTTACAGAAAGGTCCAACCTCCTCTCCCCCAACACCATAATTGTTAGTTCTATACTAACATGCCCATGATGATGGAAGTTTCTTCCTAGCCCCAGGAAGTTAGTGGTTTGTGTCCTGAAGCAGGAGGGCTGTCATCTGTTTGTAAAGCTTTATCATGATAAAGCTTTAACAGCTGCTTTTCTTTAGTCAAATAATGATCTAAACCTTTCTCCAGTCCAACTAAGCGCTTTGCACTGATATTACTTTGTCCATGTCTTGTCTCTGACTGTATTCTAGTGAACAGCTGCCTGCATCAAAACCCCACCATCACGAATGACGTTAGCTAGCACCCAAGTTGGCAGTCTCATCAAAGAGGCCAAGGAGAGACTGAATCAACCCTCCAAATCAGGGCTGAGGCACACTGAGCATCCTGTTCCCGTTTTGTGCCTAGTATAGGACTTTGCTCACCAGAGCAACCAATCCAGCACCTTTCTCCAGCACTAATGTAACAAACCTTAGTGGTACAGTCTTGTGAACTGTCTTTGGTGGCCATGGGAATCCCTGCAAAGCTGTGTTCGGTCCAAGCTGAAGACAGAACCACAGAGCCTTCCCAGATGCACTTGGACTGCTTTTGAATGATGTATTGATTCTTTTCTTTTTTACTTTTATCTTTTTATGTCAATAAGGGGCATGAAGTCTTTTTGATAAACCTCTGAATTGTGTTGACCTCTCTCTATCAGAGAAGTGTTACCAAATCCCCTGACTAAATATATAATTAATCATTAGAGCTAGTTAAGCACAGGCATTCTGTAGTCTGGCACTAACACAAAGAAGTGGATGTGCAAGTTTACAGGCCACCTTTGGAAATGTGCCCTTTACAGAGATAAGAGGAGGTAAATCCCATCTGTTATTGCAGATTGTTTACAAGCACTTTGGAAAGGTCTAGATTCCCGGAGCACTATGATTCTGTGTGCTAAAGCTCACCAGCAAAACAACTTCTAGCTAATGTGAACTGACTGAAGGCAATCGCGGAACAAAAACCAAGTAGATTTACATCTCAAATGTGAATCCATTTCCTATACGAAGGGCTCGAGCTAAGTCCCTAGGCTGGGAAGAAGTGAGAGCTGCACTCTCCTGCCAAAACTTGGATGTGGCAACCTGAGACTAGGCGTGTGCTGGCCCAGTTGTCTCTTCACAGCCTGCTGATTTCAAAAAGCTGCTGTTTTAAGGGCTTGTCCACAAACAAAGTTATACCACTTTGACCTTCCCAGTATAGTTCAAGCTGTACACCCCTCCCACTGCTTATAGAGGTGCTTTATTCCAGTACAGCTATTCCTGTCTGAGAAGGGGGGGATAAGCTATCCCCACTAGGCACTGTGATAACTATTTCGCTTAGGGCATGATGTTTTTAACCTAAATCATCATACAGGTATAAAATCTGTTTGGAGACGCTACATTGTGACATTGCTGCCTGAGGAGTAAATAAAATCTCAGGTTCTTTTTCTGCTTCTCTGACTCCAGCAGCAAAAGTTTCACATATGTGGGGTGGCTCCACACAGCCTTTTCCTCCCCATGCAGAAGTTTAAGGGATCCTTTTGCAGAGTGTCAGTGCTGAGTGCGGCGAGGAGGTCTCATCCTGTGGGTAAAGCAGGACTAAGAATTAGGAGGTCTGGGGGTCTACTCCCAGCTCTGCTACTGATTGTCTCAGTGGCCTTGGTCATGTTGCTTAATGTATCCAGGCCTCAGTTTCACAGCTAATATTGACCCACCTTGTGGGGAGTGGGGACTCTGTGATTTGGTAATGTTTGAAAAGTGCTCAGAGAGACCCTTTGATACAAGTACAGAGTTGACTTCTTATTTGATATTTCCAACCCCTCAGTTTCAGGGTCAGATTCCCTTTCATCCCACATTTTCTCCTGAATGGAAGCCCTCCCCTTCTAAAGAAAAATGTTTGGGGATGAATCTGCACACGAGGTTTCTCCATATGGACAGTTGCACAGCTGGAGTCTCTAGAGCAGGGCTCAGGTTTGCGATTTTTTTTTTTTTTACTGTTTTTAAGTGCAGCAGCCAAACCGTAGCACATTGGAAATAATCAGGTTAATTACCGACACGAGCCCCTTTCGTAGTGACGCTGGCATGTAAATCTGCTTGTCTGATGCAGCTAAATATCCTGAGCCCGATTTTCACTTCGTTCACACAAGAGGCTTTATCCTGTAAACAAATACGAGTCTTTTAATTGGAGGAACAAAATCAATGCCCATGCAGCTCTCGTATGCGGTACTTTCTATCCTGCTGGGTAATTTTAAAAATAGTATTTACATTGTAGCCACCCCCGAGTCCTGGAAGGAATAACAGTCCCTGAAAACACTGAATCAATGGGGCATCAGCAGAAACAGCTCCAAATCATGACCTTAAACTGGGAGTGAGCTGAGCCCTTCTGCCTGCTGCACCAATCCTCTGAGCTGGTATCTGCAGCCGTTGGACCCTGTCCTCCCTTTGTGTCCATCGTTCACTGTCGGAGCTTTAAGCAGAGGTGCTGGAGCTAGGGGTGTTGGGGATGCAGCAGCACCCCCTGGCTGGAAGTGGTTTCTATCCTAGACAGGGTTTACAGTTTGGTTCAATGGTTCTCAGCACCCCCACTATACAAATTGTTCCAGCTTCCCTGCCTTGGGGGTCTTCAGGTTACCCCTCCCCCCAAAAATTCCAGAACTTGGAGCTAATTTGTATGCTATATGTACAGAACTCTATTGATGATTGTGGGAGCAAAGCAGAAGTCTGATTAGGAATTCTGCACCTTCCCCCCAGGCAGGAAGTAGCTGTGTTACTGACATGCTACAGAGGAGAGCCAGTCCCCCCTCTCCCTCCCCACTCCCACCAAGTATCTGTGTGGTCCTCAGACCTTTGCTGGTGCAGCTTCACTAGTACAGCCATGAGACACAACCCATTCTGGTTCTTTTCTTTGGTGGAAAGTGGGCCAAATTCAACAGTGATATAAGTTATACAGCATGTGTGAGCCGACGGGAAGCTGCATAGAAGTGCAAATTTGTGTAACTGGCATTCAGTGTGTGAGCATAATTCATACTAAGGGGTAGCAGGGGGAAGTATAGCAGGAACAGTAACTCACCAGAGAGCTGTAGGATTAAATACAGGCGGAGGATTGCTTAATCTTACATCCTGGCAGTGGCTCCCTAACCTGCTACACTGCACTCTTCTACCCTCTCTGCATGTAACTTACGTTTATTTTGCTCACCAACTAAATAGCAAATTGGTGCAAGTTACACAACTTTACCACTTACAACAATCTGTAACCTCCATCCCCAATCCCTCACTCCTGAATTGGCCCAGAAAGGGCTGTGGGAGCTGCACCTGCTTCCATCAGCACTGTTTGGCCCAGTATATTTACACAGTGAAGGGCTTTATACAAACACCTCTCTTCTCCCTCACCCCCTGTTGGCTCAAAGGAGGTGGAGAGCACAGCAAAGGACAAAGACCATTGATCTTAACTAACCTTTGTGCTGGCTCTTGTTTCCATAATTCTGCATCACTGATGCAAGTGAGTTTTAGCAATGAGTATGTCAATGTAGAGGAATTTGCGTTTAAAATGAGAAACACACCTTAGTAGGGAAGGGCTCCGAAACAGCTAGTATATGTCCAGCCACTGTACTGGCAGCTTTCTGAAGCAGCTTTCTTGTCTCCATAATCACAGCCTTCATTTACAAAAATAAAAAAGTCTCTGGTTCTTATGGCCCCAAAGAAAACCTCAAAAATCTGAACCAAGTGTACACTATAGAGATGTCTATGTGAGGCTGCAGAGAGCCTGGAATAGTGGCCCTGGGATGTGTCAAATGCCCCATTCATCTCACTGAAGGGTTAAGTCAGATGCCCAGTGATGATGATTTAAATATCGATATTGCGAACTATTTCATTCGTTTTGTAAGAAGGAGGGGGAGGATCACAGATCTGTGCAGTTTATGGTGAGTAGTCTCTCATTTGGTGCCATTTGGAGAAACCATCACTTTTTATTGCTGTCTAAGGCCGTGCCTACACTACCCATTTGTGTCACCAAAAGTGATGTCAACACCCAAAAGTCGACATAATAAAAATCACAATTTTGTGTTCACACTTTCTCTCTCTCTCAGCAGATCGTGTCCACAGTGAGGGCACCATCATTGATAGTGTGAGCAATGCACTGTGGGTACCTATCCCAGAAATAGGGAAGACGGGTAGACGCACACACACAGTTTCCATGTAGGGTTGAAGCAGTCTTTAGAGAAACTGCAGTGTGCTGAACCATTCAGATTTAATTTGCTGGTATGATTGTGGTCCCAGAGAAGATATTCATATACCCTGGAGGAGGCAAGGATAGAAGGTCTTTTGGCTTCCTCCCCAGTGTCACCTGGCCATTTAATCTTGATACAATGAACAATATTCCTGTTCCTCGGGTTATTCTGGATTTTTGTATTTAATCCAAGAGGTTTGGGTGTATTATTTCACATTAAAAAGAGGCATGGTAAGGTAATCTCATCATGTTTCCCTGTAACAGATTCTACTAAATCCAATTTGCAAATCATTTGAGACTCTAAGCTGCCCTTTGAAAACCGATGGGTGGAACTGGCTCTAAATCCTGCGGGTGCACTATGTAATTGCAGAAGAATCCTGGTGGCCTTTAATTTTAGGCATTCAGCCCTTTGGTCAGTGTTAATGGAACACAAACACACTTGTAATTCTCCCCTGTTCCTGGTGGGTTGTGTCATATTGCTCAGACAGTGTGGACTGTCGTGTGTGCTCAGGAGGTCGGGTGAGAAGGAGCAAGAGGAGCCCATTTGCGGGTTCTGCTGCTCAACGAATATTAATATTTAGAGGCTTGTTTAACCAAAGTTCAGAATATGCACAATTCTCTTGATGGAGCCTCTTTGGCTGAAGCCTGCTAACCCATCCTTTTCCCATTATGATCTAATAAATTCAAATTAGATTTACAATTTCATGGCACCATCAGTAATGTGGGGCGGGTTGAGATAATCTCCTGGGGGCAGCCTTTCAAAGCACTGTGATCAAATCTTACAGGAGAAGGGGCAAAGTTCAAGTCTGCAAATCTGTGGTTCAGTGAAAGGGCGGTTCCTTTTCAGGCATTTGTTTCTAAATATAACCACCTGAAAACACAGGGCCCTAAAGATTTCTTAGACTTTCACTCCAGGCAGGAGATATGGGCCTCCTGGGCAGCTGATTCAGGAGGAAGGGAGAGATATTCATAATGTAGGGCTTGTGAGATGGTGCTGCTATTAAAAACAGACAATTCCCTTTGGTTTGTTCTACTTATTTGTTTTAACTAGTTCTGTTCTATGTGTGTTAGTTTATATTCTGTCTGGGGCTGAATGCTGGGGACAAGCTGCCTTGGCACCTTCCCCAGGGTAGCCATTCAGACCACTAGCTTGTGATTGGCAGCAGGGAGTTTTTGTATAGTAAGGGGGAAGGGAAAAAATGACTGTAAAGTCCCCCTCATTGCAGATTTTCTCCGTCACAGTCCAGTTCCACATATGTGTCTATAATTTATTATCCCATGTTTTAGAAGGAATTATGACTCAAAAGACCCATTGCTGTAAGCACAGCCTGTCATCTGCTTTAACAAAACTGTTTGGGTCACTATTATAATGTCTGCAGGCTGCCATCAGAAGCACCCAATTTTTTTCTGTTGCTTTGCACTGAAGACCTGGAGTCCGAGATGCACTGACATCAGATGAGGCAATGTACACCAAGAATTGAAGATTTCCTTGTGTGCCTGCTGTCCCAGTCTCAATAGCACTTTGTAAGCAAAGAGACACAGCATAAGAAGGGGCTAAGCTCAAGGAGTTGCAGGTGCTCAGCACCTCTTCGGGTTTGGCCCACCGTACCTATAGTAGATTATAGATATTTTTTTTTTTTTAATTGTTCTGTAAATAATGTCACCTGAGGCTTCTTTTCTTTTCAGCTTTGTTTGGTTTTTTTGGTCACTTTTACCATTTGTAAAGGTGAGACATGTCGAGGGCAAAATAGAGATAGACATTAGGATATAAGTGAGAGCCAGGCATACTGTGGCCGTGAACTGGCAAAATTCCTCCCCGTAACTGCCACTGCACTTCAGTTGTGACCTGGAGCTTCCTCCCACTTTGCCCTTCCCACCTTGAGCTCCCCATAGGGCTCCGGCAATGCCTCCTCCTTCATGACCTACATCATCCTATATTATTCCATACCAGCGCCTCTCGTGAGAAGAGACTTTCCGTTGTTCAAAACTGTGTGGGGTTTGTGTTGCTGACAAAAGCCCACTACGAATTAATCCAGATCACCAAACTTGTAATCCAGCTGTTCAGAGGTGAATGAGTAGCTAAGAGCCACAGGCTCTTCTGAGTTTAAAACTGGAGGCTTGTTAGTATCTGTTCCATCAGACTAGATACCTCAGCACCAGTCAGGATGCTGTTACAGGTATATTAGATAATTAAGTCCAAAGCAGACTGCAAAGAGTTACCCGGTTTTGTGAGATCCATTTGTAACTGGGCAACAAAATGGCAGATGAAATTCAGTGTTGATAAATACAAAGTAATGCATATTGGAAAACATAATCCCAGCTATACATACAAAAAGATGGGGTCTAAAATAGCTGCTACCACTCAAGAAAGAGATCTTGGAGTCGTGGATAGTTCTCTGAAAACACCCGCTCAGTGTGCAGAGGCAGTCAAAAAAGCGAACAACATTAGGAACCATTAGGAAAGGGATAGATAGTAAAACAGTAACTATCATAATGGCACTACATAAATCCATGGTTCGCACCCACATCTTGAATACTGGATGCAATTCTTGTCATCCCAACTCAAAAAAAGATATATTAGAAATAGAAAAGGTACAGAGAAAGCAACAAAAATGGTTAAGGGTATGGAACACCTTCCATATGAGGAAAGATTTAAAAGACTGAAGCTATTCAGCTTGGAAAAGAGATGACTAAGTGGGGATATGATAGAGGCCTATAAAATCATGAATGGTGGGGAGAAAATTAATAGTGAAGTGTTATTTACCCCTTCACATAACACGAGAACCAGGGGTCACCCAATGAAATTAATAGGCAGCAGGTTTAAAACAAACGAAAGGAAGTATTTCTTCACACAACACAGTCAACCTGTGGAACTCATTGCCAGGGGATGTTGTAAAGGCAAAAGTATAACTGGGTTAAAAAAAGAATTAGATAAGTTCATGGAGGATAGGTCCAGCAATGGCTGTTAGCCAAGATGGTCAGGGATACAACCCCATGCTCTGGGTGTCCCTAAACCTCTGACTGCTAGGAGCTGGGACTGGATGATAGCAAATGGATCATTTGATTGCACTGTTCTGTTCATTCCCTTTGAAGCATCTGGCACTGGCAACTGTTAGAAGACAGGATACTGGGCTAAATGGACCATTGGTCTGACCCGATATGGCCATTCTTATGTTCCCATGGTCTATGAAAGGGTGTTTCCTGCTCTTGTCTGTGTCTGAGTGAAGGGGAAAAGGGACAGGATTTTCTTGGGGAATGAGATGCATCATCTGTTACAATGGCAGGAGCCAGAATTTGAGAGCGGGCAGTAGAGTTGGTTATTGTAACATGAGAGGCTAGGTGTTTGTGGTAAATTACATTTTAATTAACTATCTAACAACATCAGGTTTCTCAGTTCTCTGGAGCTCTGACCCTTTCCTTCACAATTTACATGACCATACCACTGTGGAAGGACTTGGAGATTTATGCCACCGTGATCTCAGATGAGAAAGGGATTAAGCATCATGCAGCTTGATTGATGCATCACAGCTGATCAACATACAAGTGCCTATCTGCAGTCTAGTCATACCTCTGATCCATTTTCCACTCCTGTGACATGCTGCAGGTGCTTCCTGTATGCTGTAGAGGGGCAATGTTCTTTGTGAGTGAAATGTGTTGTATTTAACTTCTGGATGAGTTTCCCTAAGTAGGGGCTGTTAATTCATTAATGCACCCTCCACTAGGCCAGGTGGGTGTGGTGTGACCCAAGTTGACAGAGTTTCTGTCATGAACATCTGGGGTTTAATCACAAAGTGAAGTCATTCTACATTCATCTCCATGTAAAGGAAGAACTCTCCCCCACACTCATGGTCTGTCTGTAGTGGCATAGCAGGGAGAGGCGTAGCAGGAGGGTGGAACTGATTTTTACTGCCAAAGTAATCAATAGAATTGAATATCTTCCAAGGTGGCCAATCCCTACATTTTTTTTACTTCTGGCTGGCTGCACCGGAACTAATGATTCCACATGGAGGAACGAATGTAGAGTGCCTCTATTCTGAAAGAATTTGTTGGGGTTGCCTACTGGGGAGCTGCAGCTGGGAAGTGCACTGGAGAACCTTGGAAACTATGCAAATGTGTGCACACCCAGAGGCGGACACTCAGTTGGCTTGTATTTTACCAGCATTCCCTAATGTCAGAACAAACAGTGTTTAACAGGGAACCTCAGATGAAATCATGGAGCAGAGTCTTCTCTGTGTCTGAAATGGGGGAGGATTTGTTCAGAGAAAACACAAGCCATTAGCTCTCACAAGGTTTGGTGGTTGGAGGGGATTTTTTTGTTTGTTTTGCTTTTAACTGAATCTTTGATCTGAACATTCACAAAGAGTTAGATTTGAAGTTGGGACAAAAGTTCAGGCTGGTGTTTCTTTTCTGACCAGTTCTCCTGGACCACTGATGATGTCAGAACCACTTTCCACTAGCTTCACTCTGGTGGTATGTGAGCAGCAGAGCCCAGCCATCAAGCTCTTGATTATGTATAAGATGTGGATCCAAGGGTTGTTTGTCAATGGCATACTAGGTTCTGGCCACTTGGAGGATTTTGTTGGAGAGATGGGGGATTTTGATTTTATATAGGCCTAGGGGATCTTCCCTCTTCCACATATTGTCAGCTAGCAAGAGCGAGGAGCCTTGACAAACATCTGAATCTGCAGACCCTGGTAGAATGGATCAGTCTGACCCCAGGCTGGTGGATCATTGTGGGTATGAGCAGTTTTATCTCGTATGTCTTTTGTGGGAGAAAATAATACACCGAAACTGGGGAAGAGAATCCTGCAGCATTGGAACAGGAGAGCAAAAAGAGCTGGAGCCTTACTGGCGTGAAGACAGTCTGCTTTGGTCTACACATTCACATCAAGCTGGGCCATAAAAGGTCAGAGTAAGAATTCATCCTAAATGAGGACATTAATGTGTATAGTGCTTTGAAGGTGTAAAGTATTCTGAAAAAGTTCAGTGTGCATAGAATCATAGAGATGTAGGTCAGGAAGGGACCTTGAGAGGTCAAGTCCACCCCCCTACTCTGAGACAGGACCAAGTAAAACCAGCCCATCCCTGACAGGTATTTTTTCAACCTGTTCTTAAAATCTTCCAATGACGGGGATTCCACAGCCTCCCTTGGAAGCCTGTTCCAGAGCTTTTCTTCCCTTACTGTTGGAAGGTTTTTTCCTAATATCGAACCTACTGTTCGCAGCTTCCAATCGTAGGCTTGAGATCAAGCTCTGAGATCTAGGAGGTGTCACTTACCTTTAGTCTGACCTCCCTTCATGGGGCTCTGTGCAGGAACTTTATCTTGAAATCCTAGAGCTTTGCAATGGCATAATTCCGCAGTGTTGGACTTTTCACTCCAGCACTTAGTGCAACTTGAGCAATAGGCTTGTCCGAGCAGATCAGCAGAAGCAGTTTGAATTAGCTTCTGAAGGGCAAGTCTCATTCAGGCAGCCTCTGTCCTCTGTGCTGACTGTGATCCTTAGGCTGGTTTCAGAGGGTTTCTCTCACCTGAAAAGATGCATCAGAAGCTTATTGCAAATGGGAGTCTCCTTTTTCCCACTGCTTAGTTAGAACAGTAATCCACATAGGGGTGGGGGAGTCTCTCTCCTCCCCTTGGACTCCCTGATGTCTTCTGAGCTCCCTGATGTCACTCCAGCCTTGCCGGCAAAGGTTAAGGTTGATGTTTGAGATAAAATTTGTCTTTCCCACTGTTGTCTCCTCCCTGGTCCTGAACGTCTGTCAGAAGCAGAGTCTGGAGCATATGGGGTAACATGCCAGATTTTCTGTGTGTGGGGGAAGTATCCGGGAGTACACTCTCTGCTTTGGTAGGTGACGTGGGAATGTCTGCTTTTCCAGAGGCTCCCAGCTGACCAGCCTCCCCTCATCCGCCCTCCCCATCTGTTGCACAGCTGTTTTTGTAGCTTGGAACATCAAAAAAATTGGACAGGTCAGATCTCTGCATATTTCTCCCCTCGAGGTCTCTTCTGATTTCACATTCAAAACCCTTCCAGAAAAGCAAAATCCCACCATTCCACTCATTTCTGTCCAAAGCATTATCCCACACTCCAGGTCCATATCCCATTCCTGCATGGCTGCAAGTGAGATTTTGGACATAAAGATGGAAGTCGCTGGGTTTGGGGTTTCCAGTTCTCCAGGGAGGAGGCCCAGCTGCTGGATCAGAGGGCAGAGATCCATCTCCTAGTGGCTTCTCAGTTGGTATTTCTGTTAGCAAAACCTAAACCAGATACAGGAATGGAATATTTCAGACAGCCTCTTTTGGTTTCATACAAACTGGTCTCCAGAAGAAAGTTTGTTGCAGATCTGTCTTGGGTTGGTTTTTAGTCAGTGCTAGAAATTCTGCTGGTAGGTGACACACCCTGCACTAATGGATTTAGTTTCCAATGAGCTTCAATGTGCAAAGAGGACAGCAGCACCCTAAAGGCAGGTGTCCAGGCATTGTCCTCATAGCATTGTAGAAGTTAGAGGTGGAAAATACATGCCAGGTCACCTTGTCTATCGCCCAGCCAATATAGGAGAGTTTCCTACAGTACCTTTACTACTATGTTGTCCAATCTAGTTTGAAATTTCTCAAGCAATAGGCTTTCCACCATTTCCCTTGGACGACTGTAATCTTGCCATCTATTGAGGCTCAAGTTGCTGTATGCAGAGGAGTATTAAAGCATGACTTGAGAATTGCAGAGCTTGTTTGTGTCCACTTTCCTGACTGTTGGGATAAGAAAAACCTTATCTCCACCCTCTCTCACTAAACACTGCTATAAAACAAGAACCTTATAAATCAGTGACCGTGTACTTGATGGTGCAAGTGGCCTGCATGTCTGAGACAGTCTGAAAGCAAGCAGCTTTCAGTGACTTGAGCAGTAAATCTCTCTCTCAGGTAACTGTAAATTGGTGGATAACATGCAACTAGTTTCTCTGAAAGATGCAGGAAAGCAGGGCAATCCAATCTCACCCAACTCCTTAACACAATTAACTCACTCTTCATTAAGGTTTGGAGTCTGGGAACAGAACATTGTTACAGGATAATGGTCTCCTGCTGCTACTTTAATGCTCAAGCAAAGCCAAGACATTTATTTTCAAAGCAGGAGACATTGATCTTGTACAATGTTCAACTGCTAGGTCTTTATTTCTGTTATCTCAATTGACTGATGTCCATTACTTATTGTAACATGTGGCTGCTGGCTGCGGTGCAGTGATAGCTACTCCTTGTGCTACTGGATACCTGCATTCTGGTTGGATTACAGAGCTGATATAGATTTGCTTCAGTCAATCGGAAGCCATCTTATTAATAAAAGTATAGGTATTTTTAAAGTGCAGTTAAAGTCTTATTTTGTTAAGTGTATTAATCACCCAATCACAGTCAGCTATCCAGCAAGTGGATAGGCTGGCACAGATTCCAGGTGGGATAATAAGTGAGGCACCATAAGTGAAGAGCTTATACTAAAAGACTTGGTGTCTGCGTCAGTGGGTCTGACTGTGTGTGTGTGTCATTTTCAGCATGATAGGAGTATTGGGATCCATCTCTTGTGTGTGACTGGGAAGTGGCTGAAAAACAGTTAAATAAAGAATATTAAGGGTCATAGAGTCTTTGTGTCAAGGTTCTGTAGAGCATCAGTGCAAGGGTTGTTTGATTGGAATGGTCTATGAGAACTGTACACCTGCTGCAATGTGAGACAGGGTGATCGAGAGAGACAATGCTTTAGTATACTGGAAGCATCTCATACCCTGTAATGAATATCCAGAGCTGTTACTTTCTTTTCAGCATCATTACAATTTCAACAGCCAGCCACTGTTTTGGTTTTCGTTGTCATTTTAGAATTCAAGAAGCCAAGCTTAGATATGAGCATTCTTTAGCAGGCCAGTGTGGCTACAGTAGTGGCACCAAGAGGTTTAGAAGGGTCACCCTGCTCTCATGTTCAGTGCTAAACCACAAACGCTTTCAGTTGCAATTATGCCTGAGAAAAAGGCCCTGCAGAGAATCTTTGTTCCCTGGCCCTGCTCCAGCCCAGCGTACTCTGTGTCCGCTAAGGCCTTTGCGTTTTAGAGCTCTTACTTGGTTTGTCTCTTTTTTAAAGGGTTCCTATCTGTTTCCATAATCCTATAATCTGTACCCATCAACCACAGGCTGCTTGGGCCTTGAGCCCAGCCAACACGCAACTTAAAAGCCTCCAGTTTTCACCAGTAGGGCTCAATCTCTGTGTGCTGTACCACCTTCCGATAGGTTACAATACCAGGGGAGAAGAGCATCTTGTCACACCGTCTGGGAAAAGGGGAAGGTGGGGAGCCCGGAGCTGGAGCGCGGAGCAGCTCCGGAGCAGTGGAGCTGCAGGGTTTTGCCTGGAGCTGGAGCAGAGCTCCAAAGCCCTGCCTCAGTGAATAAAGCTGTGTCTGTATTAGATTTTTTCCCTCTTTTTCCCACTATTGCTACTATCAGTGCAGCTTCACTGGCACTAGAAATGGTAGGAGTGCCAGTGCACACACTTCTCAACCAGCATGTCCTCTAGACCTACTCAGAGAAGGCATAGCCGATGTGGTTATAAAAATGCCAGTAGCCACCAATAATACCAAGAGTAGGAATTCGGTGTTTGGATCTGGAATCGATGTTTTTCTAAACGATCTGCTCTAGGAATGATTGTAGGGAAGTGCTATGGCCTGTGTCATACAGGACGTCAGACTAGATGGAAACTACTAGTTTATTAAACAAGTTGAGGCCTAAAGGTCTGTGTCAGTTTTCTACATTTCACCAGGATCTTTTCTTGCTCTTGGTGTAGCTTAGCATGAGCGGGAAGGTCGTATTTATTTCATTGACTAGTGTTCTAGGGAGACTGGTCTCTTGCTGTAAGAACTAGGTTAGATCATGAGAGGGAGAGTCAGGAGACTTGTGCTGTATTCCTAACTGCTGTTGTCTCTGTGACACCTTGGATAAATCACTTAAACTCTGCCTCGGTTTCCCCATCTGTTCACAGGAGGTAATGTTTTATTCAACTTTGGCTTTGTAAAGTACTCTGTGACCCTGAGCTGGAGGTGCAGAATATGAAGATACAATCAAGCATTCATGTAAATATGTATGTAAATTAGCTACATCTGCCCGGCTCATGGAGCGTTGCCAATGTAGCCTTTCATGTTGCCAAGTTTGTGCACCCTTGTGCTAAATGAACAAGTATGTTATTTATTTAGGGCTTAAGAACTAGCATGGTATTTCATCAATTGATGCTACCACACTGAGCTGACTTTTAGCAGTTAATCACACATCCTCACTAAAGCACGGGTCTGGTAAGTAGGGCTGGGAAGGTGTTGTGGTCAAATGCACTAGCTATCCCAACTCACTGTTCATCAAATCCATCTCCCCACTAAGCATCCCTATTACAAGGCAACTTGTAATTGATTACAAAATAGTGTTTTTCAATATTGGTGACTTTTGATTTTACATGTTGGAGAAATTGTGTCTGAGCTGTTGCAACAAGGTCACTATAACAGGGTGGCTCACCCCTTGTGGGCTGGAGCTAGCCAACCCTGGATAGACTGAGCCATGCTTGGAAGACATTGAGGTGACTGCCCTATAGAGAGTAGCAGGAGGCTGCAACGAAGGGGGAAAGCTCAGGAAGCTGTGGCAGACTACGCTGAAAGTGAGGAAAACTCTCCAGGTTGGTAGGTAGAGACCCTGACCAGGCAGGCGAGGGACTGCAAAGGCCCCAAGCAGCAAGGCCTTGGAGGAGGAAGAGAAACCTTGGCTTGTGTGGCTTTATGAATGGACTTTGTTTTGGGGGGCTCAGTTTTAGTTACAGTTTCTTTTATATTAATAAACTCAGTCCCCAAGGAGCAATATCTTTTGACCAAGAAAAAGCCTGAAGTGAGGTTTCTTTGAACAGTCCAAGAGGGGAAACTGAGACAGGCTGCCTGTAGCATGGTCCTAGGCCATGAGGGGGTGCACGGGATGCAGCCAAGCCAGCCCATTATACAGACAGGCCTGAAACAGTTCCTTCCTCCTGACAGGGCAGGGATCAAAACCCCAGCCAAGGTTCATGCTGCACAAGGCATTTCTCACCTTCTGGAAAGCGGCAGATACTTCCCTTGTTTGGGGTCAGATTTGGGACTAGCTTAACTCTTAACAAAGCTCTGCCCAGGTGTTTGAAACCAGCCACCTGGAGTCCTCATCTGCCCAGTGCTGATATAGAACAGAGCAAAAAAATGAAAAAGTAACGCAGTGTTTCTGTAGTGACCGGAGACTGGCAGTGCCCCACAAAGGGACAGTTCAAGAAGTTTAGGCGAGGTGCAGCCTGCAGGCCAGATGCAGCCCAGAGAATTCCGCACCGCAGCCCGTAGTAGCCTTCTGTTTCATTTTAGGGCTCCAACATCAGCGCTCTATCTTGACCCAGGAAGCCTGTAGTCTCCCCCAGCTGCGCATAAGGATGGCTACAAGAAGGCCTTAGCCACTTACCTGGAGCTCCATGCAGCACTCAGCTGGACAGAATTTAGTACCTTCAGAGCTCAGAGAAAGTCTTTCTAGCCACCTGTTATCCCTCATGTTCTTCTGTATCTATGTTGATGCTGGCTCTGCCCTGCTTCACTGGCTACAAGGGCTGTTCACTCAGGCCATTGCCTGACGTTAGCACCACTCAGTAATGGTTTTGTTGTTTCCTCCCACAGAACATAGACATTACCAACTTCAGCAGCAGCTGGAGCGATGGGCTGGCCTTCTGCGCTCTCCTCCACACCTACCTGCCTGCACACATTCCATACCAGGAGCTCAATGGCCAGGATAAAGTAAGTCCTGCTAGCTCTGCTCTTGATCATGCTTCGCGTTGATTCTCAATCGGCAGCAGGAGGATTCCTGGGGAAGGCCTTCCGTTGTGGTGATGTGGTGCAGACCTGGCATAAAAGTCATAGCGTTCAGACAGATACAATGAATAGGTGGGGGGAACAAAAACAAAAGGGAGAGAAAATAAATTAATTAAAACCCTAAAAAAGAAAATAAGAAAAAAACAGGAGGAGGGGAAGAGTAGTGGCAAGGAGCGGGCGCTCCAACAGGTTAAATCCTGCCTAAGGTCTGGCTGCCGGGTGGCTAAATCCAGTGGGTATTGCATGCCCACATGAAGAAGAAAAGCGCCCCCTTGAAAGGCTCCCACAAACACCTCCGATTGCTCCTACTGTCCCAAGGGTTGTGACTCTGGGGAGGCGGCTTCCTTCCAGTGACTGGTAAAGAACCCAGGCGCCTCAGAGGACAAAGTGTTTTGATAATTGAGCTCCATATTTTGGTCCTCCAGGATTTCTATGGAGTTCCAGCCTTAATGTGAAAGAATCAGTTGGAAAGAGAGTGTTTATTGTCAAGCTGGGAATTTTGGACATTGCTTTCCAGTTAGTGATCTGTTCTGCTGCTCTACCCCTGTGCCTCCTCCCCTCCAATGACACAGGGTGTGGGCATACCATACTGACTCAGTGCAGCGAAGAGATCACTCAGTGGAGCTGCTGGGAAAACAGCATGTCAAAAAGAAAAAGCATTTCAACTAGGATTGCTAGGCGTCCGGTTTTTGACCAGCATGCCCAGTCGAAAGGTGACCCTGGCAGCTCTGATCAGCACAGCTGATGGGGCCACTAAAAGTCCAGTTGGCCGCAGAGGCCGGCTCTGCGTGGCTCCCGGAAACAGCTGGCATGTCCTTCCAGCTCCTAGGCGAAGGGGCGGCCAGGGGGGTTTCGTGTGTTGTCCCCATACACAGGTGCTGCCTCCAGTGCTGGCTCCACAGCTCCCATTGGCCAGAAACAGTGGCCAATGGGGGCTGTGGGGGCGGCACCTGCTGATGGGGGCAGTGGGCAGAGGCCCCTGGGCACGCCTCCACCTAGGAGACGGAGAGACATGCCAGCCGCTTCTGGGAGCCACATGAGGTAAGTGCCACCTGGAGCCCAAACCCCCTCCCATGTCCCAACCCCCTGCCCCAGCCTAGAGCCCCCACCTGCATCCCCAGCTGGAGCCCTCACCCCCTCCCATACCCCTGCCCCAGCCCGATGAAAATGAGCGAGCATGGGGGAGGGCGTGTGACAGAGGGAGGGGGGATAGAATGAGTGGGAACAGGGCCTTGGGGAAAGGGCCGGGGCAAGGGTGTTAGGTTTTCTGCAATCAGAAAGTTGGCAGCACTAATTTCAACACATTCCTGCATCACATCCCACTTTCTCTTTCCCTCTGTCTCAGACCTTTCAACTGTAAATACATTACTGACACAACAGATAGGGAAAGCCTAGGTTTACCGTGAATACCAATTACATTGTCTACACTAGGGTTTTAACAAATTAGCTAACACCTGTTAAAAACAAACTTTTTCCTGCCAGTGAAGACAAAGCCCCAGTATGCCCGGTGTTAGGATTTAGCCCAGAGAGCTTTGAAAAGAGCTAACCAGGTGATAGCAGCTCTTTGTTTTTCAAAGGCTTTACCTGCCCTTTGGACAGCCCTTATTTGAGAAAACCTTTTGCTGGGAGAGCATGTGATGAGGTGGAAAAACACCGAAATGGCTAGATACGCAGATGGGCTTTGTTACCTGTGTGGGAGGAGTAGATGAGACTCCTGGAGGAGGACTGCTTAGGCTCCTTTCATTATGAAAGAAGAAATGCCCAGAGGCACAAAAGTGTAGGAGCAAAGCCAAATGAACAGGGAATTGGCCACTAGCAAATCTGACGGAAACTGGAGAGGGTCCATTACTCCTTTGAAAGGACTGAAGCAGATACAAGCTGCAAAGGGTGTTCTGTGGCAAATCCCAAGAGCATTGTTCTATATCTAGGACTGGGCTATGTGCTATGGATGTGTAAGATTCTAGCTTTGTCAGAGAAACCAAGCTATAAGTCTCCTAGGCCCTAGTGTGGGTAGTGCTAGATGTGCTCTCATTATACATATATCAGCTGCATTGTTCCATTGGCCACAGAGAGCATGCCCATTAACTGTAACGAGCAGGCCGGGAGTAGCAGAAGGTGCTAAGGGTTTTCTTTATGGTGACTGGTGTAACAGGAGCAAAAAGTTCATTAACCAAGACAGGGACCAAGCACCTAGTAGAGTTCAGCTGGAGAATAGCTTTTATCAGAGTATCCCCTGGTAGATAAAGCTACAGGCTGAGGTAGTACCACATGCTGCCATGTGAGAAACCTGGGTTCAAGAATTCCACTTAGGCCGATGTGGTTAGCTGCAAACTTTACATTGGAGGAGGTGAAGAATAAGTTAGTGCAACAACAGCAGCACCTCCTGTGGGAGGTGCTGCGGGATCTGCTAACGGTTTGTCATCATCTTCTCAGATGGGAAAATTACAGCTGAGCATGTTGTAGAGAGAGGTGGTAAAAACCACAAGCACCTTACTCAGTTGGGGAGTCAGCCAACATTAGCTCATCTCAGAAGAGGAGAGTTTTTATTTGGTCAGACAGTGGATTAGAGACCATAGTTTCCCCCTCCCTTCCTCTTCCCCCCCCCCCACATACACACACACACACACACACACACACACACACACACACACACACACACTTTCCAGGCTTTAGATGACAACAAAACCACAGGGAATGACTCAGTCTTATCAGAATCTACCCAAAGTCTTTCACTTTCCTGCTTGGGTTTGAACTTTCCATCAAGCAAAAACAGAGAGAGTGAGAGAACAAGGGCCAAGACCCCTGCCTTAGGAAAGGATTAGTCAGACACTGCGGGGACAGCCCCAGGAACACAATCTTTCCTGTGGTCTCTTCAAGCAAATCACGCGTAATCTGTTTGAACAGTGTCTGAAACATGGTACATACTGCAGTAAAATAGCATCGTAATCTGAAAGCCCAGACACTACAGGGATGGATACTTTAGAAATCCATGTAATAATTATTAATCACAGTGAAATTTAAAGATGGACCTAAGCCACAAAGTCCAGCTCTGGATTATAGGTTTTCTGACATTTGGGATGTTTGGATGCAGGGTTTGGTTTGATAGATAATAAGGATAGGGCTCAGCTGAGAATTTGGGAACTAGATCTGAATTTCCCCCAAAATTTTATTGTACCTTGGGTTTTTTAGGCCCATTTCTAATAATGTTGTTCAGGTCGCTGATTACAGCCTCCCACCTGCCTTTTTTACAGAGATAAATAAGAACTATTTTCATGAAGATGAATTTTCCCTCTCTTGAGCTTTCTTTCTCTGACCCTGTGTTTAGCAACACTCCTGGTGCTTTGAGATATTTCTCACCGAGGCAAACAACAAGGTTGTTATTCCCAATTCAAAAATTTTCTATAAATTGCCCACCACCACCCAGTCCCAGTGGAATTGCACTGTCTAGTCACTGATGCCTTAAACTGAGCCACCATTTCCTTGTCTGTTAGCTGGTTCTGACCCTCACTTTTCAGCCTTTATTGCTACAGCATATTTATCCATCTGAAATCACAATCTTCTCCTTGAGGCGCCATAAACAATTTCACAAGAACAAGTTCCATTGTTACAAACCGTGGATTGTTGCTTCAACAACAGTAGATGAATTCTTCAGAGACAGAGAGACTGTGGGCATGAGGACATCCTAATTACAAAGAAAGGGTGAAAAGATCAGTTATAAGCAGAATTCCCTCAAAATAGAAAATTCTCCCTGATTTTTCAGGTCATTTCAGCTCTTTACGGAAACACCACTCTAACGACCCGAGAAAACATACCTTGCTGCAGATGAGTTTGTTGGACTGTAGATTCCTTATGTTTTGGAGACTTGTTGCTTAGTATGACTGGCTCTTCTCATCTTGAGCCTTGACACATCTTGTCTGTTTGAAGATCTTAAGTCTGATACTTGTTCATTTTTTAAATACATCTTCTGATTTGGACCAATTCAACCCCACAGCTCCATGGCAAGATTCAGGAATAGAGAGCTTGCTTTGGTGCTAAGCTTAATGATGGTGTCTCCTGCCTTATTTTCACAGAAAAGAAATCTGCTTTTGGCTTTTCAAGCTGCTGAAAGTGTGGGCATCAAACCCAGTCTGGTGAGTACCTGGGTGCTGGGCAGGGTGTGTGGATGAGGAGGGGAAGGGGGTTTGAATGCATAGTTCTAAATCCTCCATTACAATGCAGCCCATTTATTCTCATTAAAAACATTCACGTAGTGTTAAAGGAAAAGTGCAGCCAAATGCCCAGGCCACTAGTCTGAAAGCTCTTAACTTGAGGAGCACTTCCCAGCAGGCATAACTGCTGATATGAAGTTGTTAATTACAGTCAGCCATTCTTGCCGTGACCCCCGCTATGTGTGGGAAAGCCCTGTGTCTGTCTGTCAATCCATGTTTCAACTGGCTGCATTACTGGTTTAACAACCAGAAGGAAAATGCTAAAATCCCTGTTTTAAAATGCCTTGGGTAGAGCCAAGAGCGTGACAGCAAACGTGGAACAAGGAGATTACTATGCAGAGGTTAAACCTTTAGGGGTTCGTGAGCTAAATAAGGAACTGGAAACATGTGTCTGCACATAGGAGCAGAAACTTGAAGTATAATAACCATACATAGAGAATTAATCCTTCAGTGCAGATTGAAAAGATCCTTATGGGATATCAGATGCATCTGGCTGTCTAATCAGCTTGTGCCTTGGCACTACTTACTGCATTTAGTATATCACCCTCACAAATACATTAGGCCAATGCATAGCCTTGATTGACTGTTACGCAGTTTAAGACTCTAATTGAATTAATTCTGGAACTGAATGAGAGTCTTAGCATTAGACTTGTCTACCCTAAGGATCCCAGGGCTGATAGCACTGGGGGAGCTGACCCAGTAAAAGAGTGGGATATTTTTTGCAAAATTTCCCTATTGTAGCCCATACAAAAAGGGCTTTTGCTTAGCAGTTCTCTGCTGTGAGAGAGGAAGCAAGCAGGTAGGTTGCATACATTTTTTTTTTTTTTTTTTTTTTTTTTTTTTTTAAAGGTGACAACTCTCCCTCAAGTCCAACCCAGGGGAGGGAAATTTCCTCAGTGTCATTTTGGTCTATAGAAGTCCCTGTAGACAGCCAGGTTGTCTGCTAGTGAGGTGGGACCTAATGCTGCATACACAGTGCTCCTGATTTCACGAGGACCACAGGCAGAAATAAAATATCCCCATATGTGCATATGCAGGACTGGGTCCTTCATTGTAATGAAGATGCCCTCGAGTTCCTCAGAGCACTTTGTGGCATCTGGCCATGAGCTGTAACTTGTTTATTTCAGCAAGTTACAGTGCCTTTGACTTATTTTCCTTTTCAGACTGCATCCCTTTATGGTGCTATTCACCCTTCCCCATCCCCCACGTGAGTGGAAAGGCCCCTAAGATGTTGCCTGAATACCAACTTCTCCCAGCTGAAAGGGCAAAAACCACATTACACAATTGTCTCATTTCAAGTGTCCGGTGTGCCCAGCTGTGTGGGCCTCAGAATGGCTCTGCTGTGTCAGTGCGAAACGCACAAGCTGGCAGGGTACTGAGCGCTCTCCTCTGAGGTGCACATTTTATATCGAAGGATAAGATTTCCTAACCACCACCACCACCCCACCCCCAAGGAACCAAATTCAAACAGAGCTGCCTGAGACGAGCCCATTCTTAGTATTCTTTATTTAGGCAAGTAAGGGTTTGCCGATTTTCAGATTTTGAAATCTGGTTTCATTCTGATTAGAAACGAAAACCACAAATTTTGAAATTCTCTTCGAAAGGGAAAGCCCTCGGGTCCCGTGATTCTAGGGCAGTCCACCTGGCTGGCTGCCCTGGGGCCATAACACTGGAAGCCCCGTGGTCCCCAAATGCAAGGCAGTCTGCCTGGCCGGGTGCCTGGAGCCATGGACCCTGGAAGTCCTGGGGTTCCCAGCACTGGGGCCATCTACATGGGTGGTGTTCTCCCCTGGAGCCATGGATGCTGGAAATCTGGGCTGCCAAGGAGCTAGGTGGGTGAGCTCACAGGAAACTGCATGGGTTCTGGAGGAACTAGGTCAAAATTGAAACATTTCAATTATGACAAATTGGTAAATTTCAGCAAAAACTCTTTTGTCAGAATTTTTCCAACCAGCTCTATTAATTAGACTTGGCTGTGTTTGCTCCCATAAAACTTTGCCAACATATAAACATTTATCCAATAGATGGCCTGTTATTTCTGGCAGTAGCCTACACACTCTATTGTGGCTAAGACAAGACCCATCATATTCCATTAAGATCTGATGTGAAGATTTTGGCATCTGCTCTGGGCAGCTAAGAAGATTGGAAATCAGAAAGCCACTTTCTCCAGAAATTCACAGAAACCTTAAATCCCAAGGCAGTGAAGCTGAGAAGATATTAATACTACTTAGCCTTTATCTAGTGCTTTATATTTTCAAAGACTGGTCGAACATTAATTGAGGAGGCTTAATTAAAGAGAGGCCCAAGTACTTGTTTCAGTTATATGGGTGCAACTGTCTTGAAGCCACTGGGACTGCTCTAGCACAACAGAGCTGAGAATGAGTAAGATTTCACACACCGACTAAGGCCTTGTTCACACTAGAAAGGGGTTTGCCAGTATGGCTATCCTACCGAGCCCACCTAGTGGAGACACGGATATGCTGGCAAGAGCTCTTTGGCTGGTATAGCTTATACTAGTCCCCTGAACAAAATAAGCTCTCCTGGCAAAAGGACTGTTTCACTCAGGTAGCTCCTCACAATGCTGTTTTTTCAAATGGGTGTGAGGACTTGCTACTCTCCCAGGCATCTCGCACCGAAAGAGACGGTTACAAATCAGGCTACAGACGTCCACTCGGAAACATGCGAGTATGATTATGGCAAATTAGCTTTGAGAGGTGAAGATCCAGTTCAGGGATTCCTTCTGTTTTCTTACCCTAACAATGCACAAGAGACTTTTATTACAATAGGCTTTACTCTGAACTGGACCTAGGGAGATAAGAAGTAACCTAGTGAAGACAAAATACGTGGTGACTGTTAAATCTGAAAATACTCTGAGGTATACGTAACTTGTAGAGCGGGTGCTTAGCTCTCCAGCAATCACTGGCCATGATCCCTTGAGCCAGATCAGCGAGACTCTGTCATTGCCTAACTTGCTTGTACATTAAGAGGAATACTCATTCTGTCAGGTTCATTATAGTACCGTTGGTTTCTTGTCTGCTCTAAAGCATCCCAGGCACTTTGGTGAGGTGAGGGAGCACTGTATAAATTATCCTTCATTACAAGAGTCTTCTTGGGGATCTTTAGTCTTCCTCTTACCCTGAATGCTAGTGGCTGGACATTGTATTTTGTATTCAGCTGCTTTGTACTTTGTGTTGGCAGCTTGTAATTTCTTTATGCAGGGGACTCCATGCCTCGCAAGCTGAGACACACATTTAGTTTGCTGCAGTAGCTCTCTTTTCCAATCAGCCCATGTTGTTCCTTGGAGATCAGTGCCGCCAGCACAAGGTTTTCTTGTTCTGCATGTATCTCTGCAATGGGGTGTGGCCCACACAACAGACCCTCACTGAAAAGGAAAATGCACGGTTCAGGACCCCAAACCCAGTGTTACCCTTAAACTCTTTCCCCCTTGCTAACCCTCTCTGTGTCCTGTGCAGGAACTCAGTGAGATGATGTACACAGACCGGCCAGACTGGCAGAGCGTGATGCAGTACGTGGCCCAGATTTACAAGTACTTTGAGACCTGAGCCCCAGAGCAGAAGGTGGGCAGACATGGGGAAGAGACAGAAGAATGCCACGGAAGCACTTGATCACTTTAAAAAAAGCCTCTTTTCTATTCCATGAGCCAGCCAAGCTCCTAGGTCGCAAGGAAAGCTCTTCCACAGTTCTGATCACATCTCCGTAACCTCAGACTGCAACCAAATAAAAATCCATTGTCCACCTTTACAAACCAAATACAGCTGTAAGTTTATTTCAACATGGAAACTACAAAGGGTTTTTTGCCATTGTGGGATATTTCTGAAGATGATGCCCTTGTGCTTGATAATGATTGCCTTTCAAACCAGACTCTGCCAGCTGGAGACTTGCCACAGAACGAAGTGAATGCAACATGTACTTTGTAAATCAGTGCCTGAAGTAATGCTAGCACTCAAGGGATGCTGGCAAAATATTGTTAATGAACCAGTTGACAACAGTGCTCCTCTAACACAGTTACAAATAGATGCCTAACTCAGATGGACACACATCCCAAGTGAGTCCCTCTCTCCCCTCCTTTCCCCATATGTTTTATATATACGCACCAAGACAGATACACACACACACACACACACACACACACACACACACACACACACACACACACACACACACAAGTGCGTGTAGAGCCTCACACTTGACTTACTCTGGCACACTAAGACAGACCTACACACTAGTTTGCCTGACTTAGGTCAGCCTGCAGGGTCTGCAACAGGGTCTTTTTCTGACTCCGAGGCCACCCCATGTGCGATCACCAGTCAGCCAGAGGTACAAAAGGGAACCAGTAGGTGCTGTGACTCCGTTCCTGGTCGAACAAAGGTAACCGCTTTGATTTGTGAGAAAAATCACCTCATTGCTTCAGTGATAAACCTTGTAGGGAGCCAGAACCCTGATACATACCAGCTGACTGCGCCGGCACAGTCATTTCTGTAGTGCTGCAAATACAACTAGTTAGTTTTGTTACACAAGGCACAAATAACCAGGCAGTGACTCGTTAAACCTGAGTAACCTGTGATATCTCAGAGCTACGCATTTGCGGCAGGTTTGTGTAGCGTAAACTCATTACTCCAGGTTGTACCTAAGTAATCTGCAAGAATGTGTAAATACTTGTTACTTACTACCCAGAAGGCCTTGTTAGCTGTGCCCTGGGCAGAGAAGTGACGTGCATAGGTTATTACTATGTTTAGGCTTGAGGTTGCTGTGTAAAAGAACACACAAGATTAATACCAATGGCAACATGCAACTGTATTCCGTAAGTTACAGCGAATATAGCTGGCAACTCTTCGTTGTGTCACTGAAGCCAGAGCTAAGCCTATGGGATCCCAGCGATCCTGCTGATATCTCCTGGTGTAAGCAGGGTTTAATTTGTCACTGTACATGCCTCTTTGTATTTGGCCCCATAAACTTGAATCTTCCATTTGCTCTCAGATGGTCTCTCAGAATGTGCTCTATGTGTGTGTGATCTACCCTAGGGCAGCTCTGCTGCCCCAGGTTGTGCTGATAAAAGAAAATGGTTCTTTACTTCCAATGTTTAACCTTGTGGCCCAGTCCTGATGCCTCATGAATAATGATCACCCACAGCTAGGGGTCATCCTCCTCCCTTACCTAGCTCATTTCAAACCTTGGGTTTCTCATTGTAAACAACTCAAGTTCTTCCCTAGTGATAGATGTTAATCCCCAGCCTTGGATTTATATTTAGAATTTGGATCTTGTTGGTTTTTCCTAAATGTCTCTAATTTAAGCCCTTGTTTCCATGAGTTTTGTCTGTAAATGGATGTGGTTCTGGGTGCGACTGCAGTGCCCAAGGCAGATTTCCAAGAACTGGGGGAAGAGAAGGGAAGGGTCAGGCTGCTGTCATGTAGACCTTGCACCCAAGAGGGAGGCAGACCACTTGGCCATGAATTCACCTAAAGGGTAGTGCTCAGACGGCACAACTCAGTCCCATGAAAATCTATAGGCAGCATACAGGTATGTGAGGTGCACCTGTTCCTGGAACAGGCTAGTTTAAAAGTCTGATCCTTGGCAGAACTCACTCCCTGCATGTACTGATGGTGAGAGGTTGGTATGTTCAGGAGGTCTTAAGTGCAGGTCACCCACCACACTTGCTATCACTTTTTGAAATCAAATAACTACTGGGAGGCATGTAACAGGCTCAGCAGCACAGCAGGTGCATTTATCTGGATCTGAAGCAAGGACAGAACTTAAGCAGTTAGACTAATCCTGGGGGAGAGGAGCGGTTGATTTATCCTCTAGTATGTTATGCCTGGACTGTATTGGCAAGGAGGCCTAAAACATCCCAGTTTTAAGATTGTTCCAAGATGGGGTCTATTTCTGTCATTTCCTGTAGTTCTTACGATTATTGTCATGGGACTGGATCCCTGTTTTGTTGCCAGCTGTCTCAGCAGAAGGAGACTAAGCCAGCAAGAGTTGAATCTAGGTCCTGATGGAGGCTGCAAGCTTTGGAACAGTGTCAAAAAGAGAGACTTTAAGCTCTTAAAGGTATTTCTTGTTAGTCAATTTGTTTCTCCTTAATGATGCAGGCAGGATTTGGGGAGGGGTGGGAATGGCCCTGAACAATGAGCAAACTGAACAGAGGAGGTGACGGAAGTCCAGCTTACAACTATCTTTCATGAAAGGCACGAGGAATTAAAGTCTCCGAGAGACTTGTGAGAGTCCTTGTAACAGGAACAAGAAGTGGCACAAACTTAACTCAAGCTCCTGACACTCTGTGGGTGTGCTCATGTAGCTCTCCGGCAGTGGGTGCTGCCCAGCGCCCCAGTTGGACTGAGCATCATTGCAGGGTATTCCCAGACTGCAGTTGTTTTCTTTCTAATTTACATTTCTAGGTTAAATTCCTTCTCAAGTGTTTTGCAGAGTTGGATTTGGTGGCCGTAGAGTATGTGGAATGTACTGATTTAGCCATTTTAAAAGCTTCGATTTGGGTCTCCAGTTATGCCTTCATAAGAGGGTGCAGAAGTGTAACTCTGATGTTGGTTGCTAAGAAATATTCACTTGTGAAGGGGTCCCTACTGTGGTATTCCATTCCTGTATGGATGAGGCAGGTTCCTCTATTCCCTCGCTCTGCTCTCCCCAAAGCATAGTTCATATTCTCTCAGGGAGGGTGTAACCCAAGCCCCCTGAACTCAACAAAAGGGCTTCCATTGGCTTCAGTGGGTTTGGAATGAGGTTCATGAAGAGGTGAGAGCAATGGCAGCAGACTCCAGAAAGCACGTTAGAGCCAGAAATCCCATCTTCCCAAAAAGGTCGTTTTAACCCACACTCGCCGGAAGTGCCTGTGCTGCCTGTGATACACTGCACAGACATGTGATAAACACATGTATTGTGGAGTGATGACAGCAGCACTTGCCCTGAGACTTCTTCGAACATTTATTCTAATCCATTGCCTCCAAATTGATTCTAACGTTCCAAATCCTTCAACAGCTTCAGACAGTCGCTGTGGGTTTTGTTTTGTTTTTTCCAATCAACTTGCTAGGGAAATGTTTTCTCAGGCTCCTTGTGGCTTTGGAATTCCCTCTCCCCAAAAATACCAGAGCTCCATGCCCAGGACAAGGTAGGAATCTGGCCTGGGCCACCGCCTGGGTTTCTATAGATGAAGGCATCATTGGTCTAAAATATTGTCAAGCCCTGAGGGCTAGCAATTTAAGCCATTTGCCACTGGAAAGGGGAGATTGCTAGCTTTTCACTAGGACCCAAGACTCCCTTCCAGGCATGAGAAGTCCCAAAAGATCCATCTTTGAAGTCCTGACGTTTTTAGGTCTAGAAAGCTCTTTTAGGTCATTTGAGCAGTTTTAACGTGTGATAGCTTTAAGTTTTCTATCTCCCTGAGCTTTGCACAGCTGCAGTCCTGGGCTTCTATTTTCAAAGTGACTAGTGATTTGAGGTGCCTCCATTTTTGGGTGTCCAAGATGAGACACTTGGAACTGGCCTGATTTTCAGGAAGTGCTGAGCATCTGCCCTCTGAAAACAAGCCCCTTCTAAGGTGTTTTGAAGTGAGCACCCAGAAATTGGGGCTCCTAAGATGACTAGTTGCTTCTGAACGTTTAGGCCTTGCTAACTCAGGATCCTGGCTTTAAGAAATAGCCCCATAGCATTTTGGAGAAGCCTCTAACACAGTCTTAGAACAGTCCTATACAGAATACCTGGCGGTGTGGGGTTGGATAAAGGTTTTTATCAGCAAGTGTTAGTCTTGCTCTGCATGACTCCCTTGTGACTTTACCTCTTCAGAGGAATGCACCATTCCCAAACTTGCACTGATGAAACCTTTATACCACACCGTGTGCTCCCCATCTATATGATGCTCACTCTCTTGCACTCATGCACACATACATGTGCCTAGTTAGTTTTGGCAGGTCACTAGACATGTAAGTCGATTCTAAATGCTGACTTTGGCTTAGCTCTTGAGGAAGATGGGGAAGAGGACAGTTGAGCGGCAGTTCCAGGAGCCCTGGCTGAAGGGATTGCATTGTGTAAATGTTGCACAATGGCTGCTAGGAAAGAGAGGACACAAAGGGGGTGGAGAGTAGGATCTGACGTGCAAAGTCACTGATCCCACATAGAAAGCAAAGTATTTCATGTCATGGGAGGGGAAGGCAGAGTTGAGCCATGGGGTGAGAGAGGGAGTTGGGAAGCCAGCCCAGGGTCTGGGCCTTCTGGGAAGGAGAGGATTTATAGTGAAGCTGACGTGCTGTTTCAGAAGACATGCAGAAGCTGAGTGAATGTACAGGATGTGTGAAAGGGAAAGGGCAGAATTTTAAGTCTGTGTGAGATAGAGGCCTCAGAAGTCTTGATGTCTGGAATTTCCTTCAGCTGTCAATGTGTGGTCTGTCCTCTTTGTTATCACTACCATCCCAGCCTTTGCCAGATTTCTGCTCGGAACTCCCAAAGAAACTTAAAGGGGACTACGGCAGAACTGGCTTCTTTTTCTCTGCTTACAAAAGGCAGCTGAACAGAGCAGGATAACAGATTGGTCCCCTATGCTGCTCTCTTTGCAGGCTGCTTTTCTGGGAATGCAATTTGACTTTCCAGGCTCCTCCCCGCAAGCTACACCCATTCCCTCTTCTTTTGACAAGTTTTAGCAGTTCTTGAAAAAGTTGATGGGAGCTGCCATATCTTCTTTGCCTCAAGCCTCCTTCCTGCTCTTGGTGGTTTTATCAGTATAGGAATGCCACCACATTGCAGGGGCAACCCACAGGACACCTGAGTCCCCTCTGTTTGATTTGTGACCCCTATGGATACCCTACATCTAGCCTTGGTTTCAGTGACTGCCTTTCTCTCACTTTCTAGTTGGTAAGAACCGGAGAGAAGTTGGCTCATCTAATTACAGATTTTGTACCTTTCTCATCTTTCCCTGGTCATGGGACCAAAGCTTCCTTCAGCAAATGTCCAGGGAGGCCAGCTGTTTGCAAAGCCATTCCATGTGTCTGAAATGCAGTCTGTGGAGGATGAGACCCTGTGCGTTCCTGTCAAAAGAGGGCTTGCTGCCTAACAGGACTCGGGTCACAAGCATTAAGACATTTCACACAGTTGGCAATAGCTTCTACTTTTCCAAACTGGAATTGCTTTCCACCAACTCTAGTGCTATTTAAGCTCAGCCACTAACACAGTGTAGAGTCCAGGCAGTAATCTACCCACCATTAACATTTTTCATAGCTGATGGTCTCTTCATTTTAACTTGCATCTGTGCCAAATTTCACTGGACAGTGCTGGGCACAGCATTTTTACTGGTTTTGATCCAGACTAGAATTTTGCCAAGTAGAAGAACCATCTCTAATAGTCAAGTAATTTTAGCTCTGTCCATTGGATACAGTTGTTACATCCATGATCTAATTTATACAAAGAGCACACTAGAATGTATATACTAGGCATTGTCAGATTTGGACATGCTAATACAGATGTATTTAAAGATTAACACTATTAAAGGATACAATGCAAAATCTGTGTAATATTTCTAATAAATCTTTGTTTTCTGATGGCATCTGGTCATGGTTTTCTAAGTACACGAACACCTCTGTTTATGAGTCTGCCTGGTGTTGGGGTTCCATTCTACTGGAAGCAATGTCTGAGAACAATTGACAGCACTGTGTCTGGGCAGGGCCCTCCTGTAGGACTGACACACAATTGCTCTGTTCCAGTGATAGCAGAGTTGATTCTGAGGAACAAGAGAAGTGTGATCTGAGCTCAGCCCTAGGACCCAGGACCTTCTAAGTTCTATTGCCAGCCCCACCACTGATTCCTTCTGTGGCCAAGGAGAAGTCACTTAACTGCTCTGCCTGTGTCTCCCCATTTATAAAATGAAGATAATCTCAATCTCTATCCCGGGGAGGGGGGGGAGAGGTTGTGTGAGGATTAATGTTTGCACGGGGTCCAGAAGAAGAAAAGCACTGTATAATCCTATGATAGGGCACCTCCAGGTACAATAACAGGTAAGTGCCATGTGGTATATAAGGTGATGATGACTGTTGTTTCTTGGACATAGATTGATGAGACTCTCTCTGGATCTGGAAGGTGGGTTCTTCCCAGCGTCCTGTGAGGAGTTGATGGGGATGGGTGGGGGCTCAAATATGTTGAATCTACACATGATGTTATAACATCCTATTCATACTACTAGGCAGTGTTCTGTAGCTGATGTCTGGTACAGGAAATCCTCTCCAGCAGCCATATAGCTACAGCGAGCAATAAATGTAGATTATGCCAAGACTGAGCATGGTATCTGCATAATCACTAGACTAGCATGTCTGTCAGCCTTTCACAAGCCTCTTGCTGTTTGTACAACAGTACAAAACGGGGGGCTTTAGAATCCTGTAGACATGGCAGTGTCCAGCTCTAATACCAGCCTTCTTTCCACATGGCGACTCCCAGACTGTACCCACATGGCAATTCTAGGACTAGTACCAAGCATCTGCCCCTATCTTGCAGTTTGGGCATCTTCAACTGAATGGTGGTACACCCAGGAAAAATTAAAACTGGCTTTGACTTTAAAACCCTTTCATGGTGGGTGGCAGATTGATGTAATCTAAGGGTGTATGGTGAAAGGAAACTGCCACCCATGCGCATGATGAGAGCCAAGGCCAAGATCTTGGCATGGAAAGTTGCTCCTGTCTAGCCCAATCACTTGGCTTTTTCTCTGTGCTCTCAATTTCTCTCAACAACTTTGGATGCGGTGCAGTCGCCTGACTGTGTGCAAAGCTGGAATGCAAGACAGGGTTGTGCTCTCGGACAAGAGGACAAAAAGCAGAATCCCACTGACCAAAATCTGAATGCCACTGGGTGTAAAAATTTAAAATAAAAGCCATGCAAAGGAGGAAAGAAGCAGACTCCAATCCCTACTGCACCTTCCTTTTTATCATGCTAGTATTTTCCTATCTGCAGACAGAAGGAGCTCCAGAAGCCCATCTTACTTCTGAGGAATCCAGCCCCTAGGATACTGTGTCACAGATGGATGAGCCTCCACAGGTTCTGAGATCTGATTCATTGTGGGGATATACTCAAAACGTTTGGCTGCTGCTTCACACCTCTTGGTTCAGCAAATCTGGGCTGAAAGTCTCAAAAAATTCTCTTCCTATTTCCAGTACTTTCTGCTTCCAATCAGGTCACAGAAACCCCTTGATGAAAAGGCTCTTCTTATTGCATGGTGCATTTCTGGAGACAGCCAAAATTGTTGAGACAGCCAAGAAAATGAAAAATCATGAGAGAAACAGTTAAGCAACTGAATCTTTTCCAACCTCCCAAAGAGGTTTGGGTTCAGTTGTGGAACTGAAAGTTCATAGGAATGGGCAAAATTCTGGTTTGCCCATTCCTATCTGTGTGTCACATTTCAGCTCCAGATTTTTAAGGCTACATTCTAACCACTGAAAATAGGGAATTAGTGAAAAGCTGGGCTGAACCTTCCCTGCAGCAATGTCATTATGGGGAACAACACTGCTTTGATGTTCTCATCTGATTTGGACAGATTATCTCCCAGCTATAACATGCTGAACTGCAAACGGCCAACTGCAGCTTCTATGTTTCCAAACTGCTGCCAGATTTTGTTTTGAAGGTTTGTTCCAATTAATTCAGGGACCATTGGTCCCAGCATTCTGCTGCAGACAGCTCTGGGGAAGCCATGGCAGAAGATCACTGGTCCAAGGCATGCAACAGGATTCCATGCTGCTTACAAATTGACTCCTGGTTCTGAAAGTGGGCATGGACAAGGAGTCAGCAGCAATGTGCTAACAGAAGCTCTGATGAGAATCCCAGCTGCCTTGGCATGCAGGAGGCAGTGATTGTCAAGGTTTTGTTGATGTCTGAGCTGTGGGCTTTTCAGGAGGTGGGGCTATGGCTGCATTGGGGTCTTTCCTTTGTGCTTTGCAAGTCAGAATTCTCATCTTCACCAGAGAGGAGGAATGGTCTTGTAGTGAAAGCCCTAGACTAGGACTCCAGACACATGGATTCATTCCTTGTGTGACTTTGGACAAGGTATTTAACCACTTTCTACCTAAAGTCCTTTCCTCCCACCCTTTGTCTTGTCTTTTTAGATGCAAGCTGTTTGGGACAAGTGCTGTTTCTTGCTATGAGTTTGTACAGCCCCTGCCACAATGTAGCCCCACTGTTGGCTGGATCCTGTAGACATGCCTGTAGTACAAATAGTTAATAAGTCCCAGGCCAGGCTGGTTTACCAATAGTCATGAGTTCTAACAGGGTGAAACCCACGTCCATGTCGCACAGCTAGCTGTAATCTAGTTGTAATTCCCACTTGTAGCTTTGCTGGAGGTGGAAATTCTAAAGCAAAAGGAGATGCTTGGAACTTGATTTTCAAGTTTGTGTGCAATTGCCTGCCTCATTTGCATACACACCATGATTGTTCCTGAATAGGTATTTGCCACATGCAAATAACTACTGGGGTGTAAAATTGGCTACAAGTTATAGTAACTGCATGTACAGCTGAGGTACACAGATGTGAGCCCATCTTGGAGACTCAGTGTTTGCTCATTTGCATATCATTCTCCAGAATGTCCCACCAGCTCCCAGCTATTTCATGGCCGGGCTGGGATCTGAGCTCCGGGCCATGGCAGGCGTTTGGATACACCAAGATCTTTTCTGTACTCTGCAAAGCAGCCCTTTGAGGAATTTTTGCAACCACATGTTGAGACTAGATTCCATTCCCTAGCTATAAAAGACGTTAGGTGTCTCTTGCAGAGGCGGTTGTCAGAGCTAGCTGTCACTCTCTCTCTCTCTTTGGGATGCAGAGATGCCACAAGATGCAGCATTCTCGTTAGCATTTTTTTTTTTTTAAAGGAAACCAACAACTGGACCTGACAGTTCGTGGCTGCTTAAATTCCATCATTGTAATCCAGGCGTAGGCAGTAATTGCTACCAAACACAAAGTCAGGTTGTTCCAAATTATTCCTCTAAGATTCAGGCAAACAGCAGGTCATGAAACAAAATGTTTAGCGTGTTAAAGTAGAGAGACACTCTGCGCGGCTTGGCCCAGACTGCTTACATGACCTTTTACGGATGTTTTTGCTATGGTTCATTATGATCTACTTTGGTGGGCAGTTGGCAGAACGTACTGGGAGCTAGGGAACCGCCATAGAAATGGAGACACGGTGGATTCAGTTTTCATCATGGAGTCAAAGGGATTGAGTCCCGTGCTCTCTGTAAATGTTCAAGTAACCCCCATGCAGTGCTCTGCTACCCCTTAGATGACAGGTCTTGCACCAGTTCTGAAGCAGCAGTCTCTGGCCCTTCCATTTCCGAAGTAAATAGCCTAGATGCTGACTAGGCTATGCTGCCCTGGCACTGCATTAGTCCGCCGTGCGAGATATTCCACTCACTCAGATTCATGTGCTGGGAAAATGTGGATTCATGAGTGGAGCTTCTCAGCCCTTCTATCGTGACCCCCAACTCAGCCCATTCACAACATGCATCCTTGAAGGCGCCACAGACTCCTTTGTGTCTACACAGGGATCAAAAACGCATGGCTGGCCCGGATCAGCTTGCAGGGCTTGGGCTCTGGGGTTGGAAAAAATCGCTGTATAGACGTTGGAGCCTGAGTTCTGGGACCCCATGAAGGTGGCAGGTCCCAGAGCCCGGGCTCCAGTGCGAGCCTGAACGCCTACACAGAAATTTTTAGCCCTTTAGCCCGAGTCTTTTATGCCTGTGTAGACATACCCCAAAGGGCCCTGCTTTGGCTGCTTCTGCCCTGACTGGCTAGCAGCTCTGGCTGGCTCCACTTTGCAGCTCTCCCAGCCTCACTGTGGGTGGCAGGGGGGGCTCGTGTGTTTGCAAAGTGCTGTGAGAGCCGTGAACAGAAGGCCCTCGGGGAGGGCACACGATTGTGAATTCTCAGCCCTGGTGCTGCTGAGGAGGGTCTGCGTTTGTGGGGAAGAAAGCTAACGACAGCTCTGCTGCATGGGCCTCACTTTGTGTGCTGGGATTCCAGGAAGGAACGGGCTTGGGGTTCAGGGCCTGTTTCATACTGAGTTACGGATTCCCCAGCTCGGAGTTCTTCCCTTTTGGCTCCAGCTAGTCATTAATAGCGCTGCTTTGCCTCAAGGCTGCCTCTGCCCAGACAGAAGGGGGCCCCGAGAACCAGGCTTTCAGACTGTTGCCTAGCCAGTCAGGCCTGCCATTCTGAATCCTGTCACTCCAGAAGGCACAATGCTCAGAGACCTATGGGAAGTGACTCATAGTCTGAGTGGCCAACACAAACAGGGTCACTCCTGGAATTGCTTCTCTAGGGGGTGGGACTTCCTGTTATGCTGTCATGCAAGATGGCCTTGTTTGTATTTTGCCTTTTCAGACAGCACATGGCTCAGGAGATAAGAAATGGACTGCAAGCTGGAGTAGACAGGAAGTAATTCCTTCCTGATCCCTGCCGCGATCAGCTTCCACCCTGAAGCCTGAGTTCTGGTTATCCCTGTTCTGAGCTGCCAGTGTTACCAGTGGCCATAAGGTAACGAGTTTATATCTTTTATATATATATAAGGCTCTGACTGATACTGAGGGTTACATTTTGACAAGAAGCAGCTGCTGGTGAGTATTGGTTAAGAAGTTGTCCTAGTGCGTCAAAAGGCACAAGTACCATATTCTGCTTTGTTTGGCCACTCAGAAAGCATCCGAGTCCTGCATTCTATAATCAGTTCAGGCATTCAAGGATGCTTATGCATTGAGTCATAACTCACTCCGATTTCTGGCTTTGTGAACACCAACTTTGCGTATCACTTGCCATGACTCAGGCAGCAGGAAGCTTACTTTGTACATAGCATTGCCATGGTAGAAACAGCTCTGTGTCTTGAGCCACAGGTGCATGATTTCAGGATTGAAAATGGGCATCATGACTTGTCTCCATCTGGAGCGAAGGGACTGGTTTTGTCGTTATGGGTTTTGTACAGCACCCAGCACCAATCCCATTTGTGACCTTTGGATGCTGTGGTTATGTAACTATTAATAGTGATATGTTGGCAACGTGTGTAACCTTGCGGTGTGGTTGTGAGAGTCCCAGCAAGGGGTTGGTGACTGAGAGCTCAGTCTGCAGGAGTAGCTCACAGGGTAACCATTACTGATACAGCCGAAGGGAAAGGCACTAACCAAGCTGCTCAAGCTCTGACTCGGTGGGTTGGAGGCCACACTGATATTGTTGCAGTAGCTTGGGAGGCAGGGGTGATGTTGCCGCTCAGAGGGCTGTGGCATTGCCACAGTGCGTTGAAAGGTGGGTGCCACCAGTGCAGCTGCTGGAGAGAAACAGGCAGCAGCATTGAAAGCTGAGACCTGCCCACCCACTAAGTTCAGAATCTGGCAGCCAAAGGTGCCAGACTCTTATGGTCGCCTGACATGACTAACTACAGGCATGAACTCCAGGTCACATGACAGAGCAGGAGGTTTTTCTATGCCGAGAAAAACCTCCTACAGCTTTTGCTTTGCTCCTATTACACACGAGGGTTTTAGCATGTGGAGATTGGCAGTGCTGGGATCTGAGCTCTGGGGACTGTGGGGAGGTGCCTCCCCCAGCATGCTCTGCACACACAGTCAAGAGTCCCCCCCCCTTCCAGGAGCTTGGCTTTATTAACAAAGAAAACAATAAGGTCAGTTCAAACCTTTGCCCCACCTTGGGCTGCTCCTAAGGTTCCTCCCTGCAGATTGCTCAGCCCACCCCCTAAATCCTCTCTCTCTCACCAGAGCCATTCTCACGTCCCTTAAATCCAGGAGAGACACTGAGCTCCCTGGCTCAGTGAGTCAGCAGAACACACTTAATGTTTCCCAGCTGGATATGCTAGGGGGGCAAGAGGGTTTGAAGTAGACACTGCCAGCCTGTTCCAGTGCCATACCTATGCTTATTCTTACAGCTGCTTTCATGGTCCATGTATTGATTTCTGGTTGGGTTTGGTTTGAGTATAAATGCCTCAATTATTTTACTCCCAAACACTAAAATCAAAGCCAGCTGAGGACCCTACAATAACAAGCCAGTCTGTGCACAGTTGCCAGAAGCAACCTGTCCGAAGCAAATTGATGTCATAGCCGCCTGCACTTGGGAGCAGCCCTCGAATAAAAAGTAGCATGTGGCCCATTGCCCACAAGTCGTCCCACTATAACAATCCAGCGCATGCAGTCCAACAGTAATCAAATCCTGTGCGCAGGGGCATCTCTGAGACAGAGGGGAGCCGTTCTGGGAAGGGAAGAGATTTTGGTCTGGGCTAGTAATAATAAATAGCCTGCTACTGTGTAAAGTAGCCTGGAGTCCATTTGTTCCCTTATCTGCAATTAAGCCATCTCACACCTGCCACCCATGATGGGCAGCTCAAGGAAGAACTCTTACAAGCGTGGAAACCAGCCCAGTGCTCTCTTGGTTCTTGGGCTCCAAGGGTTTAATGGCCAGTTTGTACACAGAACTCGTGCCAGTGGATCTGGAGGGTGAACGGGGCTCTATGATAAAAGGGTGACCTATAGGAGGAGAGATCTCTTCTGAGCACTGGTGCCCAGTGTGCAAAGGACCTGGCGTTATTATGTAGTGTTTGTAGTACCATAGCACCTAGGGACCCTAGTCATGGGCCTGTGTCAGGCACTGTCCAAACACAGAACACAATCTCTCAGTTGGAGGATGGCTGGAAGAGGCTGTGTCAATAGCACTTGGAGCCAGTAGATTTAGTGTCAATCCAACAAGTGCTAGCTAGCGTGGGGTATGTGGGTGATAGGACCTTTCTTCCCTGTTTGCTTGGCATATCTGAAGGGAGCCAAATGTTGCACATCTACCCTGCATTTACTGAATTCACTGAATCCAAACTCCCCCTTTAACCCTTTAGTGGGCCCACTTGGGAAAGGGGACTAGCCAAAGACAGCACATGTAGTCCAGGGCATGGTTAGCCTGATACTTGGGAGACCCAGGGTCAATCCCCTGCTCTGCCACAGAGTCCCTGTATGACCTTGGGCATGTCACTTTGTCTCTTTGTGCCTCAGTTTCCCATGTGTCAAATGGGGATTACAGCCCTGCCCTGCCTCACAGGGGTGTGATGAGGCTCAGCACATTAGCGATTCTGATGAATGCACACACTATGGTGGTGAGGGCCGCAATACCTACATCAGGAAAACTCTGTGATTGTTTCTCATCTTTTGGTCCTTACCAGCATGTTGGGAAAGGAGGGACCCTCCAGACCAAAGCCCTTGGCTTCAAAGGGTCTGGGCCCATCTTGTTTGGAGAAACTCCTGAGGGATATGAATGCAATCTGGCTCCTTTAGAATTTGAACAGAATTATAAACAAACAGTAGCTGGGTTGCAAAAATAATTCAAACTCCCCTCACTGCATCCATTTGAAAATCCAGTTGTCACTTTTTTTCAAACACCCTTGAGTGTGGGGTACAAGCACACTTTTCTCACTGCCAGGGCATGGCAAGACACAGAAGTGCTTCTCTTTATTCTTGCTGGGGGGAGGGTGGGTTGGATTGACAGTGAAGTTCTGAGTCACCCTTCTTGAGCGGGCATTCAGCTACTTTGTTTTCTTAAGGGCATGAAGTTGTAAAGGTTTTGGCCAGGAAACCGCTCTAGCTGTGAATGAAACAACCTCCAATTGTTTGAACTGCCAACCTAGCTGCCTTGCTCTCTGTCCAGGCTTAGAAACTTAACTGCAGAAAAACTGCCTATGAACTTCTCTGGGGCACCAGGCTGCACCCACCCAAGTCCCACGAGGGCCCTAGTCCTGTGACGGGATCTGTGGGTGAACCCTTGCCACTATCCTGAGCCCATGGGTCAGGCCTTAGTATGGTGGGACTGTATAGACCAGGTAAATCATGACCATTCCTCCGGCCTGAACTGAGGCTTCCACGTGAATGGCTTCTGGGAGAGAGACACGGTTCTGCAGCATGGAAGGTGTTAAGGTGAATCACCAAATGCAGGGAGAAGTCAAAGCTTTCTTCGGTGGGGTCTAAAAATTCCATCAGCATCAGCTCAGCCAAAGCTCCCTCCTTTTCAGTTAATTTCTGTGCTGGCCATGCTGTTTTTCAGGCTTGTGGTGAAAGGTTTTGCTCTGGTTTATGATACCACCTTTAAAATGTCACTCGCAAGTTTTTGAAATTTTCCAGTGCTCAGATTGTTGCAAGACACGCACCTCTGAGCAGTTTTGTTACTAGCTTTAAACTCCTGGCGAGCTTCCATTTATCATATGCCAGTGGCGCGGGGCACTGGGAAACCGCAGCTCTGTGTTCGTAGGTATTTTATCATCTTTCTATAGCCTCTCCTGTCTGCTGCCATCTCCCAGCCTCCCGTTCACACCACTGAAGTGTCCTCTGTGGACATGCAGGACGTGTCTACACTGCCATAAAAGCCCCATGGCTGGCCTGGGTCAGCTGATTTCAGGCTGCAGGGTTATAAAATTTAAATGTAGACGTGTGATCTCTGAGACCCTGTGAGGGTCCGAGAGGCCACACTCCAGCATGAGCCCGGATGTCTACACTTCAGTTTTATAGCCCTGGGGCCCGAGCCCCGGGAGCCTGAGCTAGCTGACCTGGGCCTGCCGTGGGGGTGCTACTGCAGGGTAGATGTACTTGCAGTTGCCCCCACAGTCTGATGCTCTGGTCATTTCCCCAGCCTTCTGGAAAAATGTTGTGAACTTTACTCTTCCCCAGTCACCTCCGTGATGTGCTGACTTTGAAAGCTGATCTGGAATCACTGACCTGCTAATGCTCAGCACACCAATCTAGGCAACAAACATTCGGGTGGAGTCCGAGTACTTGTTTCTCCTGCCCACGCCCTGATTTCTCATGGGAGATTGGTGCTCCCTTCACTTGCTGTATGGTGTCTGTGCTGTGCTGAACACGCTGGGGAAATCCCACTTCACACAGGGCTCACATGCCTGCTGCAGATCTCTGGGTTGTCTGATGCCTGAAGCCCAAACCCAGGACACCACTGTGTCTTGTCCCATAAAACAAACCAAAATGTGCCACTGGGGACCCGACGGGCTCAGGGGACTCAAAACACAAGGCAGAGCTAGAAGTGCTTCAACCTGGGTCAGTCGTGCATGCTCCCAACAGCTCTGCAGTGGCCTCTGTGACATAAACTCATGGCTCTTAGTCCAGTTCCTAGTGCCTGTCACAAAAAACCCCTCTGAGGTGGCACTAATTGGCCCACAGCTGACAGTCCCTGCAGAGAGGTTGGGGATTGCTCTAGCCAATGCTGAGGCATACTGGCAGAGCATGGTGGGTAAGGGCACCCCATGCCCATTGTACCTTCCTGGAGCTAAACCGATCTGTCTCCTGGGCTGGGTCCCAGCCTGCATTCCAAAACAGGACTTTCCTGCCAAGCTGCCTGCACTGAGAGGAGATGGGAGCTTTCCCAGCCCCCGTCCATCCTTGGCGTGTTTTCTTATTTCTCAGCCTCCCTTCCCTGGTGGTGATTTCACCATAGAGTCTCCCCTTCACCCAGCAGACAGGCTGCTGCTGGCCCCTTTGTTTGGGCCCAGATGAAACAGTCTGGAGCAACAAGGCCCTTTAAGGCCACAGAGCCAATTTCAGTTTAATTGGCAGGACAATAAAGTGTTACCAAAGTCAATACACCATAGACCTGTCAGAGCAGACATCCTGGTGCTACAGATATAGGGTCTGCTATTTCCTTTCTCCCTTTGCACCTCTGAGGCCGGGTGAGTGGGAGCTGAGATTAGCTTGGCTCTCCTACTTCACTGCCTGCTTCTGCCCCTCTTGCTTCATTGCATCATTCAGTGGTGAGTGCAGACTGTGGGCTTTACTATTATTGTTTGTATCACCATAGCACCGAGGCGCCATAATCATGGAGAATGATCCCGCTGCGCCGGGTGCTGTACAAACACAGAGCAACAGGCTGCCTCCACCCCCAACTGTTCCCCTCCTTTGCAAACATGTCTGTAGCAGAGGTGACAGAGTCCCACCTATAGTGCTTGTCCTGGGTGTTTATAGAGTGCCCCTGTTAGTGGTATCTGGGTGTATAGCCAAACAGCCCCTCTGCAGCGCTTGGCTGGGTATCTCAGCAGAGCTCCTCGGGGGTTCTCTGCAGCTGGGGGCGAGAGTGCGGAAGGTGGCATGCGCTGCGGCCCTAAGTTGAGGCCGGGTGAGAGGTCCATGAGAGTGCCATGGCGAGGCATGAGAAGGGGTCAGGTGCACAGAGTAGCTGAGCAAGAACCCATAGGGGGAGAGATCACAGACAGCTGCAGGAAGTATGTCGCCTTGACGGCAGCAGATCTGCTTCCCCAGGGAGCACAAGGACGGAAGGAACAGCACGTAGCAGCCTGGCCAGCTTCTGCCAGAGAGTGGACATACAGACTGTGGCTGCACCATCCTGGCGCAGAGCAGTGGTCCTGTCCGCCACCATACTGTCGCTCATATGGTGGGGCCTGTCTAATCCATTCCCCACACCTCACCCCAAACGAGAGGTACCAATGGGAATAAAGGGAGCTGGATTTCCCTAAAGGGCAACTAGACCTTAGCCTTGGAATAAGCATGTTGGGCCTGGTGTCAGTTCCTGTGGCGTGCGTGGGAAGCAAGTCCCTAGGGTGACACCGAATCCAATCCAATAATAATAAAAATCCCCTCCTCTCTGTATTTGACCTCCCAACGTCTGTCATTGCTCTGAGTGCACTGACGCCCCTGGTACGTGTTGCTGCGTTCCAGCCCTTGCGTGGATTCCACAAGCAGCAAGCCTGCCTTCCTGGGCAGAAATCTTTGCTCTGCTCATCTTGTGATCGCCCTGCTCCTTTGTTTCTGTAATGTACAAAGATGCACCTTGCTGAAGGCAGAGCTGATGTAACATCGGGGTCACCACCCCTGAGCAGTAAGCACAAAGACTGCAGAGGTTAGCAGCTTGGCCAATAAGGGGGCACGTTACCAGGTCAGATGTCCCTCAAGCATTACCTGCTGATAGGTTATGTACCATTGAAACCAATTACTCCAGGTGGTATGCGGTTTGCTTGCAGGGTCTCATGTGCAGAGTCCTCTGACTTAGGCAGTAGTGACTGGGATGGCCTTATGCTGGCCTCTCTGCAAGCAGCTGTTAGCCATGTTTTCAGACGGTGCTGAGCACGGTTTGCCCTTGGCTACACTTGCAGCTAAGCTGTGTCCAGCCCAAGTTCAGCTGCATCGGTTGCCAGCCGAGAGTCTCTTTTGTAATGAAGACAAAGCTTTTAATAGCAATCGTCAAATGACGCTGTCATAAGCCAGGCCTTGGCTGCCTGCTTTCTCCAAGTAGTGGAGAGCCAGGAAGATCGCTTACAGCAATGGAAAGCGTACAGCATGCGTGGTGATTTATCACAGCTCTCACACGCACACAGACCTTGAAGAGAGAGACGCAGAACAACTGATTTCACATCAGGGATTGTGGCCTTTCTGCACAACTGACTTGAGGGAACCTGTATTTCTGCTGCTGGATCAGTCCATTAAAAAGTACTCACCATGATGGGGCCGTGCAACCGATATAAGATGCATGCAGATTCTCCAGCAGCAAAATGTATCCAACCCAGAGTTAGCTCAGCCTCTTTGCACTTCCTGCTTTAACATCATCACCATTAGAACCTATATGGAACAGCTGGGGGCTTATCTAGACACTTGTTTTTGCACCAGCAGCACTGAAACAATGAACCTGCAGACCCCTAGTGAGAATTCACTGCCCTTGTTTCAAAAGGGACTTTTGCCAGTGCAGCTTGCCATGGTTCCCACGTCTGCACTAGGAGCATGGCTACACGTGCAGATGTAGAGCGCTTTGAGTTAAACCAGCCCTTGGAGAGCGCAGTAGGGAAAGCGCTGCAGTGTGTTCACACTGACAGCTGACAGCGCCCTGGTGTGGCCACATTAGCAGCTCTTGCAATGGCCAGAGAGAGCAGTGCATTGTGGTAGCTATCCCAGCATGCAAGTGGCTGCAACGTGCTTTTCAAATAGGGGTGGGGTGGGGTGTGACAGGGAGTGTGTTGTGTGTATGTGGGGGGAGAGAGAGTGGGTTTTTGGGGGGCCGAGAGAATGTCAGCATGCTGTCTTGTAAATTCAGACAGCAGCAGACCTCCCCTGCCCCGCCCTTCTCTCTCACACACAGCATTCCACAGTAATGGTTGCTTTGTCTCGGAGCAGATAAGCAGCCGTCTGTCAAACGGAGCTTTCCAAGGGCATATCCAAAACAATGACAAGAGTGGCCACTTGACTGAAGGGGATTATGGGACGTTTCCGGAGGCTGATCAGAGCGCAGTAATGCAACACCTCGTTCACCCGGACATCGGGGCGCTCCAGCGGGGGCGCAGCAAACGTTATTCCACTCGCTGAGGTGGGTACCAGCAGTGCTGTAGCCATGGAGTCCGAGCGCTCTACATGCCTTGCCAGTGTGGACGGGGAGTGAGCTAGGGCGCCCAGAGCTCCTTTAATGTGCTGTAACTCACAAGTGTAGTCAAGCCCTAGGGTTTGTGTAATGCTGACAGACCCCAGTCATCGGCAGGTGGGATCGGAATGAGTGCATGAGCCTCTACCGCATGAGCTAAAAGCCAACTGGCTAGTAGCTAAGGCTGTAGAGCAGACTCATTTTTAGCTCTCTCGCGACGTGGTCTCGGTGCCACTAGAGGGGACAGAACCCCACACCCAGAAGGTGTGTGGGTTACATTTGCACTGGTGCAGCTGCACTAGTTGAAAAGAAAAGAAAAGTGCAGGCAAGCCCTGCAACAAACTGTGGTGGAGAATGGTAGCGCAGACTGACCCTGGGCTATGCACCTGGAAGGCCTGAATGCTCATCCCAGCTCTGCCATCATGGCGGTGGGCAAGCTGCTTCGCTTCTCTGAATCTGGTCTGTAAAGATAGCAGGACTCGCCTGCCTCATGCAACTGCTGTGAGGATTGATCCCATCACAGCTGCAAAGTGCTCTGAAGGTGTCAAGTACTCAGCCTGAGGACTGAGGTTAGGGTTTTGTCATGGTTATTAGTAGTAAAAGTCATGGACAGGTTGCGGGCGATAAAGAAAAATTAACGGAAGCCCGTGACCTGTCTGACTTTTACTCAAAGTCGTGGGAGGAGGGCCTGACGGGGGGGCTGCCTGAAGCCCAAGCGGGGAAGAGAGCCCGAACCCCACTGCAGGAGGTGTGGAGGGGTCCAGCACTCACCGCTGTGGTGGCTGACAGCTCTGGGACCCCTGCCCCAGTGTCTGGGAGCTCTGGGAGCCCCACACCGCCCATGGTCGCTGAGAGCTCCAGGGCCCCCCACCAACTGACAGCTCTGGCCCTGCTGCCCTGGGGCTGAAGCCGACAATGTCAGGGAGGTCTCTGAAAGTCACAGAATCCGTGACCTCGTCTCCTTAATTACTACTAGTCAGTTGGGGTTGGGGTGCGGTAGTGTAATGAGGGAAATGCAGGGCCATTCCTTTGATGGGAGCAAGTGGCAGAGGGAGCATTGCAGGTGCTCAGGCGTTGGCTCAGACATGCCTAACACAGTTCCCCCTGCATTAAAATGTACCGTGGAAAGCAAACGTGCTTCAGGAACCTAGTCATCTTGGAGCCTGCACGGGGTAGGTGTGTCGCTGTGACCTGCAGGAGCTGGCTTCCTTTAATATAAATCAGGAGTTCCCCTCCCATAGAGCCTGAGCATAAGCCACTGAAGTCAAGGGGAGTGTTTCCATTGACTCAGGGACGCCCTCTGTTTTCATTTTATGGCCCAGTCCTGCTTTAATTTCTTATCCCCATGCCGTCTTGTCGCACAGAGCCTCCTCCCACTGCTAGTTTGGTCGAGTCTACACTAGAAAAGATTTGCTGAGGTAGCTATACTGGCAAACCCTACCAGTGCAAACACAATGTGTACCAATAAAAGTATTTTTGCCACTCTAGCTTATTCCAGTTCCCCAAATGAAATAAGTGACATGGCCAAAAGCAATTTTATGCCAGTATAACTACATCTACACTAGGCCTTTTGCCAATACAGAAATGCTGTAAAAAATTATCACACCTCTCATCCGACATTCCTATAACTAGCTAAAGTTTCTAGTGTCAACCTGGTTTTAGTCTAAGACACACAATTGGAGATTCGTAGTTTCAGTTGGCTACAGGAGTCCCTTTTGCTTTCTGTCCTAAGTTATTGTTTAGCGTTGCTGGGTGCCGCTAAACTGCTATCACGTTCCACCCCAGAGCTGGCTGCATTTAAGTGGTGGATTAAATAGCTCCTGAACAGTGTGTAGCGCACTTTGGATTAAAGATTCTTTAGAGATGTAAGTAGTTATTAATTATAAATAATTATCTTTGGAATCTCACATTTTGAACTTGACCAGTTTTGGGAGGAATCAATCTAAGCCCATTTGCCACACACAAATTTGGGGGAAATCTTTCAGTATCAGGTTTTGGTTTAACTCCCTGGACCTAGGCTTCTCCACTGTAGCCCCATGAACCGCATTCAAACAGTGTAACACAGTGTGTTCTCTAAGCTAATTGTTTCTGAATCTGTTAGTATGTGGCATTGTGCTGTTTCAGGACATTTCATAATGTGTGATAAACATTCTTAGACCCTATGTGGTCGTCATTTTGTAAAACAATTCCCTTTTTTAAGCCAGTGTGATGTCATTAGGGTTGATCATAAAACAAAACTGCTGTAATGTTCTACAGTAATATCCCCACATGCTGCTGTAACACCCTTGTAAGCCAAAGTTGTATTAATGTAAACAAATCCAGTGTTCATTCTGTAACCCAAAAAGGTTTGCAAAAAAAATCCGTTTTGCAACAATTACTGTAAACCTCCCCAGACGCCTATGGTGTGATCTGTGATGGTAAACTGGGGCGCTTGCAGACTTGTCTACTGATACATTCCTGGCGTCGGTTTTTAAGAAAGTGAAACCATCAGTTTCACACCTCTGAGTCCTTCCTTTGGTAATTAAAGTGGCGTGAAAACCTCAGTGCAAAACGAACCTGTTGAAGTTCTGAGCAACTGAGAAGAGGGGTTAAAATAAAATTATTTCTCAGTCACTGGAAGCAAATGCTAAACTACTCAGGGACTTAACATTGCACTTGCCCAGCAGCTGTTTGCTATGTCCCCTCCTGTACCAGTGCCATACAAGCGATGCCAGCCCAAGGAACCACTGCAAGCCGTAGGGCCCACTATGTCCCAGAGCAGGGAGGCTAGAATGGGCTGCAGTGTTCCCAGCTGGCACCTGTTCTGAATGTTCCCAGGCCGCTCTAGCCTGGGTGGCAGTCAGTGAGACACCAGTACAATGGGCACTGAACTCAGATCTTGATTCAAATCAGAATCTCCTGCAGATGCTTATCAGGGTTGTGGTACTATTGTGTTTCACTGTTATGTGCCACTGTATTTCCCAGGCCCCCTCAAGATCAGAAAGGAAGGGTGCTATCCGGGCCAGGGGTGTTGGAAAAGCTCCGAGCCCCAGCTGCCTTTGAGGGGTTTCAACTCCCCTTCCCAGGGGCTGGGTCTTATTCTTGAATGAACGACTGTTTTTCCTCTTCAGGGGTATGTGGCTTTATGGTGCAGGACTAGAGAAACCAGTGGTTTGTAGGGTCCAGTACAGGTTGCAGGCACTGGTCTTCAAATCAGTGACCAGACAGAGGAGAAAATGCCTCTCTCTGAGTTTAGCCCACGAAAGCTTATGCTCAAATAAATGTGTTAGTCTCTAAGGTGCCACAAGTTCTCCTGTTCTTTGTGCGATACAGACGAACACGGCTGCTACTCTGAAACCTCTCCAGAGTAAGCTACAGGCCCTGCAACAATGGGCTGGCCCCTAACAGCCGGTCCTAGAGGGTAAGTGTCAGGAAGTATGTTTGGAGCCGGCGCTCAGGACCCAGCAAGACCCCCACCAGCTCGGCTTTGCCTCTCCCGGCTCTCACTTGTATTCTGGTCATACTTCCTTTTACTCCTTCCTTGCCCTGCCACTGAGACCTGCTCCCCGCCGCCCCAGCGCCTGGCGTGCCGTGGGCACTACCGCCTCGGCCCGTCCGAGCCTCAACTCCGAGCTCGGGGGACTTGCAGCCTGAGCCGGCGCGGGGAGACCCAGCGGAGTGTGCGACTAGCCGGGCTCCGCCCCCCGCGCCGGGGCTCTCCGCCACCTGTGCGGGGCAGGGGGCGTCCTGCCGCGGGCCGGGCGGTGCAGCGACTCCTAGCTGGGGCATTACGGTAACTGCGGAGGGGTCCCCGCCCGGGCGCCGCTTCCTCCAATCGCGCGCGGCCGCCCCCGCCCCGCCGGCCCCATGTGCAGAAATAGCAGCGGAGCCGCGGCGGAGCCGTAAGTCTGCGCTGGAGCCGCTCGCCCCGGGGGCCGGCCGCGGACAGCACCCGCAGCCCGCCCGAGGGAGGGAGCGTCCTTGGCTCGCCGGTCCTGCGCCGCCCCGGAGACCGGCCGTGCCCGGAGCGATGCCCCGGCCCGGCGCGGGGACCCCACTGCGCCCAGCCCGGCTCCTGGCTCCGTGAGCGGGGAGTGATAGCGGAGAGCAGCGGAGCGCAGCGCCCTGGGTGGTGGCCCCGTGGAGGGGAAGCCCCAGCAGTGGCGCTGCCCCTCCAGGGCGCAGCAGATGTTTCCCAGAGGCGTTGCTGAGCCCAGCCACAAGGGGACCATGAGCTCCCGGCGGAGCCAGGGCCGAGCTGCGCCCACCGCCCACTGACGGGCCCCCTCCCTGGGAAAGACCATGGTAAGGGCTCCCAACCCTGGACTGGACAGAGCCACCTCCACGTGAGCATCCCGTGCCCTCATGATGAGCACAGCCTACATCGTGCTGGAGCTGATCATTGCTGTGCTCGCCATTGCCGGCAACGTCCTGGTGTGCTGGGCTGTGGCCATCAACAGCACCCTGAAGAACGCCACCAACTACGTCCTGGTGTCGCTGGCCGTGGCCGACATCGCCGTGGGCTTGCTGGCCATCCCCTTCGCCATCACCATCAGCATTGGCCTCGAAACGGATTTCCACAGCTGCCTCTTCTTCGCCTGCTTCGTGCTGGTGCTAACCCAGAGCTCCATCTTCAGCCTGCTGGCTGTGGCCATCGACAGGTACCTGGCCATCAAGATCCCGCTCAGGTAAGGGGTGAGGACGTGGGCACTTGGCGCTGCATGGCCCAGCGCCAGTGAGTGCCGAGCCCACTGGTGCGAAGCAAGGGGAGTGTTACAGGTGGAGGAACTGAGCAGTCAAGGACCGACTGCACGCAGGCAGGGGCTGTGCTGGTGAAGACGCTGTTGGAAGACAGGACGATGGGCTAGATGGACCATTGGTCTAACCCAGCAGGGCTATTCTTCTGCTCTTAAATGCAGGAGGCTTTGTCTGCAGTGGCTGCCAGGGGCCCAGGGCCAGACTTTCAAAAGCGCTCCGTTCCCGTTGTGTTGAAAATCTGCCCACCTGTTTTGGGTGCCTAAGTGGGAGCGGAGCTCTTTGGAAAATCTTCCGTGCCCAAGGCCACAAAGCTGTGGAGAGCTGGGAATAGCTGTCTAATCTACCTCGGTATTTTTATAGCCTCCATCAGTATAGCATCTGAGCACCTCCCAAGTAATGAAAAACAGACCAACACCTTTCTCCGGCTTCTCAGTTTATTTGAGAATAGCTTGATTAGTTTATAGTATGTTCTTGAACAATTCTCCACTCTGTTGGTAAGCTCAGCCCTTGCTGCCTATAGAGGTTGGGGCTGACAGTGATCTTATAAGTGAACTTACTAGTTACTGATAAGTCCATCTGTCACCTTCCACCTAGCTCAGAATCTCCACCTGCCCTTGAGCCCAAAATAGGCTGATTTTTTGTTTAGCTGTTCAGAAGGGATCGTTCTGCTCTGGGTTGAAGGGAAAGAGTAAGTGTACAAATGCTGAACTCGCATCTCGCTGAACACAGTGTCAGGCATTACGTCTAATCACCTTTTATCTAAGCAAGGAAGTGAGAATGTATAAATCATAAACCCAACAAGATACCAACTCTACAAACAGAAGGCGAAATAGGCAAATCACATTTCCTTAGCCCCAGCCACTGCACTAGCCAGTTCACACAATGTTCTGAGATCACCAGGCTCTTATTCCAGAGCAAATGTGCATCTGTTGAAAGTGCAACCTGCCTGGGGTGCAGGTGTGCTTAGGGTTTGACTATGTGGGTTCTGGTTGTTAAAAGAAACCCACAAAGTTTGATAACAAAAAGAAAAACCGCACAAATCAATCCTCCTTCCTCTTACCCCCCAATTGACAACTAAGAAACTAATCAAAATTGGATCACAATAGACCTGAATTGGTCTCACACTAGATCTGGGGACAGGGGAACATACTGGGCAAAGCATAGTAAATATATTCTTTATTGGGGCTAACACAGTGGGTTTGTGGAGCAGCCTCCCAGCATCTGGAAAAGTGCATCCAAAGCCTGGATTTTCAGGTTACAAGTGAAGAGAGTTTGTTTGCCTCACTTTTGTTGAGGGGTCATCTGTCCCTATTGCGCAACCACCACCGAAATTGGTCTGACCGGACGATGACTAGGATAGTGGGGGGGTTGGGTCGGGATTGAGAGGCATTAGCGGAGCTGTGTGTTGGGGAGTCCAGGACTGGAATGGCAAATGAGCGCAGGGGTTAGGATTGAAGAGCTGGGGGGGGGGGGTTCAGAGTTGGGGCATTAGGGGAGGCAGCAGGTTTGCAGTGAGGTGCATTGGCAAAGCTCTGTGGCTGCCTTTTGCCTGTACTCTCGTTTCTGGCGTCTCATTTTCATGAGCAAAACATGCACTCAGAAATAACTTAAAAAGGAATAACCATACTTGTCTTTTTCTATCACCTTGCCTTAAAGAATCTCAATGCACTTGACAAACATTCATTAATCATCCAACAGGTGATGTACAACTCTAATGGAAAACTGCAGCACATTGTGAGGGTATATGTGTCATCAGCAAATTGAATGGAAATTCCATGGTGTGTATTGTAGCTGGGGACAGATCTGAATCTTTAGTACTTATGGATAGAAGCATTTGAATCCTTGTCAGCATATCTGAAACTGGCTAATCATTTACCTTCCAGCCATGGGGGTAATCTGAGTAAATTGTTTTTTGGCTTCAGATAATGGTTTGGTGTCTGCTCCATTTATTTATTTTTTTTCTAAATTGATCTAGAGCACGGGAGCAGCTAAAAGGGAGTTTGATGGCTCTTTTCAGCCGGACGTTTAATCAAACCACCCATTGCGTGCAAGATGCTGTAGCGTGGGTTGTTAATTCTAACTCGCTGTCTGTGTATCATGACTCTCTTTTGTGGAGCTTGGCTGAGGAAGTTGAGTGGTTTTGAATATAATTGCTGCCCGGGTGGAAGTTTAGCTGAACATAACAGAGCAGGTGTTCTTGGGGGGATTATCGCGAACCTGATCCTGGGAGTGTAGATGGAGGTGGAAAACATTCCTGATAATTGATGACAAATGACAAGGCAAATATTTCTTCCACCTCTTTGTTTGTTTTTCTTCTCTGTTTCCAGCAGGTTTATTGTGCAACTCCAGGTTGGGTCAGGACTGGGTTTCTGCACCTCTTTGGGCTGCGATCCAGGGGCCTTGGTTACAAGGTTTAGGGAAATCTCCTAGGATCGATGTCCTCCTGAGCCAGTGCTAGACAGTGGCTCTGGGGCTAAGTGAATGAGACCTGGTCCACACAGCTGCCCTAGTTAGACACACATGCTGTTTCTGGAAGGAGAGTTTTGTTGTGGAAACAGAAAGCTGGCTGTTAAATTACAGGGGAAATGAACTTGCAGGGAGCTGTATTTCCAGCTAAACGGCTCGTTCAGGGGAGTGACTGACTCCAGAGATCAATAGTGAGCTGTGAAGTCTTTTATCTCTGGATTGGTTGTCAACCATTCCTGTTTGGTAGTTCCTGTGACAAGTGTGGCTGCGAAGATCCATCTCCCCTAAGTGTGGTCAGAGCTGGGGCAGGCTGGAAGCCAGCTGGTGTATTGCGGGGGGATGGAGATTACTGCTGCCCCTCTGCGTTAGGAACATACAGAGAAGCCCTTTGCTGGCTCCCCTTCTCTCTCCCATTGGGATTCCATTTCTTGTCCTCGCCTTCAAAGCACCACTTACGTGGGGCCCTGGCCTTTGCATGATTGCCCTCAGCAGGGGTAAGTGTCACCCCTCAAACCAGCCCTGTAACATCACACCGATGCCGTTTGCTGGGGGAATGAACTCTGCATCTTCGCTTTGCATTATCCAGGTATCTTTAATTGGCTCCCGTTAAGCAATGGGGGTGGGAAGTCCAGCATGGGGTGTCTGGAGTGATTGGGTTGGGAACTCGGGAAAGGCCAGAGAGTGGCTGGATTTGGAGATGGGGGCGGGGACTGAGCTGAGTGACTTGTGCCTGTCCTCCTATAAACTAGTTGCAAGAGCAAGCGCTGCTTGGCTCCACAGCCCAGGGGGCAAATGTCTGATGTGGGGAATGCCATCTATACAGCTAGAGAGAAAATAGTCACTATCCTCTCTAACTCAGGGGAGCAGCATTGCCCCCTATGCTCCAGGTATGGGCCCTTCCCTAGGGCCCAGCTCCCAAGGGCTGCTCCTTCACCCCAATGGTGGGGTATGAGTCAGGTACTCTGAAGCGCAGCATGGTCCTGAAGTTTCCCCATCTTGGGATATTTCTCTCCCTCCCGGAAGCAGCAGGACTCATGTGCCTTTGTGCTGCTAACTGCATCTAGACATGGAACACAGGAATTGCCCAACGGGATCAGATCCCTGGTCCATCTAGTCCAGTTTCCTGTCTGTCGGTGGCCAGCATCAGCTGCTTCAGGGAAGGGCCAAGAACCCACAGTCGCAGGTGTGGAATAATCTGCCCGTTGCATAGGTGTCACCCTGGTTTCTGACAGAGACTGTCTTAAGCCAGGAAGCACAAGGGTTAATATCCAGAATGTGTTAACAAGATTAAACATTTATCCATAGAAATGCCCAGTCCCTCTTTGAATCTTGTTAAGCCTTTGGCCCCACTGACTTCCTATAACGAGGAGCTCCCAGCTGAATCACGTTGTGAGAAGTATTTTCTTTTACTGGTTTTGGGTTTCTGACCTTTTAATTGCACTGAACATCTTGTTCTTGTGTTCTGCGCTTAGTCTCCTGTCTCTGTCCAATTTGTTCTTTTACAGACTTTGCCATGTCCTCTTTTACACGTCTCCTTTCTAAGGTAACCATCCCATCTCTCTTCAGAGGAGTTCTACGGGGCCCTTCGTCATTCTTGTTGCTCTTCTGAGCCCCCTCTAGTGTATCCTTTGTAAGATGGGGGTGCTGGTGAACGGGGCTGGGTTCACTACCTGCTGCGGAGTTTGGAGTTTCTCCTTTGTTCATTAGCACGGGAAGGGCGCAGGGTCCTCATCTGCTTGGGTGCTTTGCTTAAAACACGCATGGTGGCTTCTGGCAAGTGGGCTGCTGCTTCCCCTTCCTGTGTGCCTGCCTGCTGTCAGTGTGGGAAGGCATCTTGTTCCTCTTTCTGCCCCAGCCCTGCTGGGTAGTGCAGGAAGCACCTTTCCTCACGAATGTATCGATACCTAGGACATCTGGCGACAGGCAAGCCCAGGCTGTGTAGCACCCATGCGGGTTGTGCTCTACGCAGGGAGCAGGCAAGTGTGTAAAGCCCATCAGCAGGAGGGCAGGAGTTTGCTGCAGTTTCTGTGGGGAAGTTTGTGCCAATCCTGTTCTTCCTCAGGGTGGATCCCAGCCGGAATGTAGGAAGACAAGGCTCCGTGTTTGGGGGCAGCTCCGCTCCGAGCCGAACACAGACCCCTCCTATCGATCTGATCAGGATATCTCAGTACCACGGAGCTGCTGGTCAGCCTGGTCGCTGCCCCTGGACATCACATGGTGCGTCTGCAAGCCCAGAGAGCTGCACGGCGAGGAGAGGAGTCACACAGGCTGCAGAGGCAGGGCTGGGCATGAAGCACAGAAATGTGTCCCCTGTGACTGCTCTGCCATGTCCCTTTTAAATCCCCAGCACAGACTTCGGGATGGTGAGAGAACACAGCAGGCCACTGCCATCAGCCACAACCTCCCGCCCCAAGCAGCCAGCAGGGTGCTGCAGATGTGCCAGGAATTAGCAGCCCCAGCTGTGTCTTCCCTCCCCACCTGTTTTACAATTCAGAGACAGGCTCAGGGGCTTTGCAAGTGCTAAAGAGCAGATTATTGCTGCTGATCCTGTTAGTGACGTCAACCCCATGGCAGGAACCGCAAATAACCTGCCAGTCCATTGTGGCATCTTCCCTCTTCCCCCGTAATTCTGTTTCTGGGACCACCAGGTTAACAGCGTGAACTGCACATCTAGGCCCGGGGCAGAGAAAGCATTGCCTTCACCCAGCCCCTCCCCGCTCTCACGTACGCAGAGACTCGCATATCCGCAGACATACTCCCCGGCACAGTCACACTCGCCTGTGCACGCTGTATTCTCTGTCCCACTCGCTCCCACCCGGTGGTACCATGGATCACAGACGTGTGTGCGGTGTTCGAGGGATGACTGGGATGACTCCCACCATGACCCTGTGGGTTCATCAGAGTCATTGGGCAGCATCTGGTCACTGGCCACTTGCCATGCATTGCTCAGCTGGTCCCTGCCAAGCAGCTTCGGGATCCGGCCCCTGCTTGGGGTCACGCCCTGGGACGCTGGCTGGGTTTGAGCGGTGCCAGATCTAGTCATGGGAGGGAGGTACCTGATTCCTAAGGCTTCCCCAGTCAGCTGAAATGCAGGGAGATTCCAGCTGCTCAGCTGTGCTCACCCAAGGTGTAACTAGGTTGTGTGGGATGCTGGTCAGGGCTCCGTGGAGGGTGGATTGGTCATGGGGCTGGCATACAGAGGGCTGGGCTGGGAGCTAGGAGGCCCAGATGCCTGCTGTTTTTGTGGGTAGCCAGGACTAGATGAGACCTTTCCTGAGGCTTTTTAATGTGCTGTTTGACTAGATCCTCCCCTAGCTAGGAGAAGGACTTGGATTGTCTATTGCTCTACCATCCTTCTGACCACTCTGCTCCTCGCTTGGCTGTAGTGGGACATGGTGTGTCTGATAGGTGATGCTGTAATGGGGTGTGGGCAATGTGTTGGTGCTGCACTGCCCCCTACAGGCTAGAATCAAACCAGCTCAGCTGTGTATCATAATTCCCCTACTGCTAATGGCTGTTCCTTTAACTCAAGCAGCAGGGATCTGTGCTGTTGTAGCAAGAAGATCTGAGTTCTTTGCCTGCTGCTGCTGTGAGGTTTGGAGTGGTTAACTCACTGCCTTGGGCACTAACTGGGCACCTAGAGTTGGTCTCTGAAGGCATCAGCAGGCCAGGGCGCAGTGAGAAGCACAGTGACAGCCGTGCGGGTCGTACATGGCTCTAGCCCCTTTGTTCTCACCCCTCCCAGCCCTGCAGTCTCAGACAAGGTCAGCCACACAGTCCAGCTCCAGGAGTAGGAATCTTCCTACAGTGAGAGCAAGTTAGGGAGTTATTCTCATATTCCTGGGAGCATCCCTGAGGGTTACCCTGCCAGCAAAGCCTGACTAAAGGAATGGGGGCGTGGTAGCTGTATTCATAGAATCATAGAACTGGAAGGGACCTCGAGAGGTCATCTAGTCCAGTCCCCTGCACTCATGGCAGGACTAAGTATTATCTAGAGACTATCCCTGACAGGTGATTGTCTAACCTGCTCTTAAATATCTCCAATGACGGAGATTCCACAACCTCCCTAGGCAATTTATTCCAGTGCTTAACCACCCTGACAGGAAGTTTTCCCTAATGTCCAACCTAAACCTCCCTTGCTGCAATTTAAGCCCATTGCTTCTTGTCCTACCCTCAGACATGAAAGAGAACAATCTTTCTCCCTCCTCCTTGTAACAATCTTTTATGTACTTGAAAACTGTTACGTCCCCTGTCAGTCTTCTCTTTTCCAGACTAAACAAACTCATTTTTTTTCAATCTTCCCTCATAGGTAGTGTTCTAGGCCTTTAATAATTTCTGTTGCTCGTCTCTGGACTTTCTCTGATTTGTCCACATATTTCCTGAAATGTGGTGCCCGGAACTGGACACAATACTCCAGTTGAGGCGTAATCAGCATGGAGTAGAGCGGAGGAATTACTTCTCATGTCTTGCTTACAACGCCCCTGCTAATACATCCCATAAGAACGGCCATACTGGGTCAGACCAAAGGTCCATCTAGCCCAGTATCCTATCTTCTGACAGTGGGCAATGTCAGGTGCTTCAGAGGGAATGAACAGGACAGGTAATCAAGTGATCCATCCTCTGTTGCCCATTCCCAGCTTCTGGCAAACAGAGGCTAGTGACACCATCCCTGCCCATCCTGGCTGATAGCCATTGATGGACCTATCCTCCATGAATTTATCTAATTCTTTTTTGAACCCTGTTATAGTCTTGGCCTTCACAACATCCTCTGGCAAAGAGTTCCACAGGTTGACTCTGCGTTGTGTGTTGATGTTTGCCTTTTTTTTTGTTTGGCAACAGTGTTACACTGTTGACTCTCATTTAGCTTGTGGTCCATGAGCTCCAGATCCCTTTTTGCAGTACTCCTTCCTAGGCAGTCATTTCCCATTTTGTATGTGTGCAACTGATTGTTCCTTCTTGAGTACTTTGTATTTGTCCTTATTGAATTTCATCCTCTTTACTTCAGACCATTTCTCCAGTTTGTCCAGATCATTTTGAATTATAATCCTATCCTCCAAAGCACTTGCAACCCCTCCCAGGTTGGTATCGTCCGCAAACTTTATAAGTGTACTCTGTATGCCATTATCTGAGTCATTGATGAAGATATTGAACAGAACCGGACCCAGAACTGATCCCTGCAGGACCCCACTCGTTGCGCTCTTCCAGCATGACTGTGAACCACTGATAACTACTCTCTGGGAACGGTTTTCCAACCAGTTTTGCACCCACCTTATAGTAGCTCCATCTACGCTGCATTTCCCTAGTTTGTTTATGAGAAGGTCATGCGAGACAGTATCAAAAGCTTTACTAAAGTCAAGATATACCACACCTATTGCTTCCCCCCATCCACAAGGCTTGTTACCCTGTCAAAGAAAGTTATCAGGTTGGTTTGACACAATTTGTTCTTGACAAATCCATGCTGACTGTTACTTATCACCTTATTATCTTTTAGATGTTTGCAAATTGATTGCTGAATTATTTGTTCCATTATCTTTCCAGGTACAGAAATTAAGCTGACTGGTCTGTAATTCCCCAGGTTGTCCTTATTTCCCTTTTTATAGATTGGCACTATATTTGCCCTTTCCCAATCCTCTGGAATCTCTCCCGTCTTCCATGACTTTTCAAAGATAATCACTAATGGCTCAGATATCTCCTCAGTCAGCTTGAGTATTCTAGGATTCATTTAATCAGGCCCTGGTGACCTGAAGATATCTAACTTGTCTAAGGCCTTGTCTACACTACAGGGGAAATTCGATCTAAGCTACGCAATTTGAGTTACGTGAATAGCATAATTCAAATCGATGTCGCTTAGATCTACTTACCGCAGGGTTGGGGGGCAAGGGCAAAGTTAAACACATGGGGGCCAGATCTGTGGAGTGCCGCTGGGAGTGCTCAGTGCACAGCTCCACATGTGATTCTTACCCTGATGCTGCCCCTGCTTGTTCCCACGGTGAACATTAGCTTCCACTTCAGGCTGTGGCTTCCATCGTCTCTTTGCTTGAAAGGCTGGGTGATCTCATTCCCATGTCAGTGCCCGCCCCGTCCTTGCACAATGGCGCTAGGAGCACGTGGGAGGGTTTGGGTGTGTTCTCTAGGCTGTCTAAGCCAGGACTGGGTAAGGCTCTTCCATGCAGAGCCTCTGTATCTCTCAGTCCAGCTGTGCTTGACAGCATAATGCATGGTCGTGTTCCGTTACACCGGCTCCTATCTCCTGGTTATAAGGAATTATGGGTAAAGAGAGTCTTGGTCTGAGTTGCTACAGGAACTTGAGCCCAAGTGACAGAGCCTGGGGAAATGGATCTTATTAACAATAATACTTAATGTGCTGATTGTACCTTCCATCCAAGGCTCTCTAAAGGCCCTTAATGCATTAGGCCTCACCTCCCCCATGCAAGGCAGGGACATGTGATTGCTCCCCCATGTGTCACAGGGGGATAAAGGGGAAGTGATTTGCCTGAGATCAAACAGCAAAGCTGGGAATAGATCCGGGATCTCCTCCCTCTGTGCTTTGACCACTAGACAGCACTTCCCCACACTCACTCCCATTTCAGATTCTTTCCCTGTTAAAAGAAAAAAGTGGCTTATTTTCCCACCTCCAAGTTGCCACACCTGCTTTAATTAAAATGTTCTACCAGGAAATTCCAGTTGAGCTGTCATCTTGTTTCCATGGGAGTCCTCGGGGCAAGCCAGCGAGAAGCAACGATGCTCAGTCATATGGTTACAGAACAAACAAACAGAGCAGGATGCTAAATACAATTGCACACAGATAACAGGAATCTGAGGGTTGATGGAGCAGTTGCTCTTGCTCTCCTCCACTAAAGGGGCTTTGAAAACTCCACTCTGTTGCTGCAACACTTGAAATAGGAAGGCCTCAGTAGTCATAGTTCGTTTATATCAGAGCAATGGAGCATTTGGTGCTGTGTTCCTGCAGGGCCCTTTCGCCCAGGCCAGCAGGGGGCGACCAAGTTAATTAACATCCTGCAATATCGGCGTTGGACAAAACGGGCAGGGAGATAGGTGCGCTGAGAGGACAGGAGAGCACAGGTTTTCTCCACAGAGTTTAGTGCACCAAGGGCTGTGGAGCTAGAGCAGGGCTGAGTCGGACTCTAGGGTCTGTCTTGCAGCATTGGGTTCTTGAGGCTCAGCGATGTCCCTTTGACAGGGACAGTCTTGTCTCCACACTGAGATGTTCGTGACTTGCTGTCGGGATTGTCCGAGACTGGAACTGCTCAGTCCAAGGTCTCGTCTGCACCGCGGGGATTCAGTGTCACTGCTCCAGTGCAAACTCCTAGCACAGACCTGAAAAGCAGCAATTTCCACCAAGGAGCTCATCTCCGCTCCAAACAGCGTTCGCTCAACTGGGGCAGTGCCTGGAGCAGGCGTCCGGGCAGGCTCGGTTTCCGCTCGAAAAGGCAAACCCTCCTACTGCAGGCACAGTGCTGCTGGTAAAACCGTGTCTGGGTTACTGGCTCAGTGACGCCGATATAACTGCATTGACGCTAGGGCTTGTGCCAGTATAGACGTGTACAAAAAACCCTACTGCTGTACAGTAACTCCTCACTTAACGTCGTCCCGGTTTTCGTTGTTACGTTGCTGATCAATTAGGAAACATGCTCGTTTAAAGTTGCGCAATGCTCCCGTATAACGTTGTTTGGCAGCCGCCTGCTTTGTCCACTCCTTACAGAAAGAGCAGCCCGCTGGAGCGAGCTGGTGGGGGCTTGGAACCAGGGTGGACCGGCAGCCCCCCCCCATCAGCTCCCCTAAGTTCCCTGTGCAGCAGCCGCCCAGCAGGCTATCAATTGCCGGGCAGTTCAGCTGTCCCTTCCCCACTGCCGTGTGCTGCTCCTGCCCTCTGCCTTGGAGCTACTCCTGGGAGCCTCCTGCTTGCTGTGCAGGGGGGGAGAAGAGGGGTGCTAATGTCAGGGTGTCAACCTCCCGCCACTCCTGTACCCCATCTCCACAGAGCAGGGGGGATACGACAGGGCTCAGGACGGAGGGAGCTTGCAGGAAGCAGCTGCTGTCTCAACTTGCTGATCTACTTAAAAAGGCAATGTACTTAGAGTGGGGTCAGTGTACTTAAAGGGGCAATGCGCGTCTCTCCCTCTCTCATGCAGTGTGTGTGTGTGTCTCTGTCTGCCATGCTGTGTCTCATCCCTCCATTCGTGCTGCCTTGTAGAGTGTGAGGCTACATTAACAACTATGTGTTAACCCTTGAGACTCAGCCGAGTGCTAGTTCATCATTTAGCAGTAAGGCATCCCCTGGGAAATATCCCTCCCTCTTCCACCCTCTGACTTCCACCTCAACCAAGCTTCACAATCATCATTGCTCTGTACAGTATTGTTTGTTTAAAACTTATAGTGTGTGTGTGTGTGTGTGTGTATATGTGTGTATAGGTATATATAATAGTCTTTTGTCTGGCAAAAAAAATTCCCTGGAACCTAACCCCCCTCTTTACATGAACTCTTATGGGGAAATTGGATTCGCTTAACACCGTTTTGCTTGAAGTAGCATTTTTTCAGGAACAGAACTACAGCGTTAAGCGAGGAGTTACTATATTGGCAAAGGTTTCTAGTGTAGACTTGGGCTTAGTCAAAGCATGTAAGGGCAGGAGCCCATCCCCTTCCTGAGCCAGGGACGACCCAGAGGCCAGAGCTGGAGCTGCAGGGGGTTGAGTGGGAGGCTGTCTTACAGTGGTGAGTGGTGATTAATGAGCCTGGAATGCTCCAGCAGGGCCAGGGAGAACTCGGGGGTGGAACAGTAGGGTTACCATATTTAAAAATTAAATAAAGAGGACACTCCACGGGGCCCTGGCCCCGCCCCAACTCCGCCCCTGCCCAGCCCTGCCCCAACTCCGCCCCATCCCCAAAGTCCCTGCCCCAATTCCACCCCCTCCCCTGAGCGCCCCGCATTCCCCCTCCTCCCTCCCAGCCACGCGAAACAGCTGCCCGAGCGCTACCAGCTTCACGGTTTGCCGGGCAGCCCCCAGACCTCCAGACCCTGCGCCCCCGGCCGGGCGCTTCCCCTCTCGGGCTCCGGCTGCGCTGGGGAAGCGCCTGGCCAGGGGCGCAGGGTCTGGAGGTCTGTGGGCTGCCCGGCAAACCGTGAAGCCGGTAGCGCTCGGGTAGCTCGGCTCTTCAGCTACACAGAGCTGAGGTGTCTGGGGGGAGCAGCAGCAGCCGCCGCCGCGGGGGAATCCGCCTGTAGCTCGCAGCCTGCCGGAGCTGCTCTAAGGTAAGCAGGGGACTAGTATTTTCCCGGACATGTTCGGCTTTTTGGCAATTCCCCCCCGGACGGGGATTTGAGGACCAAAACGCCGGACATGTCCGGGAAAATCTGGACGTATGGTAACCCTAGGAACAGTTACTTAAAAACTGGGCTCCGTGTTAGAAAAACAAAGCAAGTGTTTAAACAAACGCTCTCTGACGCCCTGCACCCGCACAGCCTCCCCAGCTCTGCTGCAGCCTCTTACCCCAAGGAGTTTACAGTTTCAGAAATACAATAGCCAGCCCCTGCCTGCTGCTTTACAAACATTGATTTTTTTCCTCATCATATCCACCTTACAGAAGGGGAAACTGAGGCACAGAGGCCAAGTGACTTGCTCTTGGTCATACAGCGAGGTGGCGGTTGAGCACTGTTCTCAATGCACTAGCCCAGAGTGCCTGTAGGTAGTTTGGTGTGAAGGGTGTGACAGGGTGGATTAGTGCAATGCTGGGAGAGAGACCTGGGGGCGCTGGCTTAGTCACCTCCCATCTCCCTGCTCCTAAGCATTCAGAGGGTTCTGTTTGTACAGCCCCTGTTGCACAACTGGGGCTCCTAGGTGCTACTGCAGTAGAAATCAATGATCATGAAGTGTGATGTGCCAAAGCACAGTAGCCAGCGGGTAAAGAGCCCCCTTCTGTTTGGCAACACAACTTGTGGTGTTGGACAGATAAAACAATCAGACCTGGCTCTGCCTTTGCTAACCTCAGTGTTACATACTCAGCAGATTCACTCCAAGGGCATGGACAGGTGCCTTTGACAGGACCTAGCGGTCTGGTCTGGGATAGATGCTCCTATGTGGCGTCACCAGTGGGCCCAAGCTGGTCTGTGAAAGCAAATGCATTTTGCCCCTGGGATGTGACAAAGTGAAACCGGGGCCATTTAGCTGGGAAACGGCTAGTGAAATAAACCGCTTTTGCCATCTGTCCTGCTCCTGATGGTGCAGGAGCCGCATGCAGGTGAGATGCTGGTTCCCTTATGCCACAGAGAAAAGGCTCTTCACCAAACCAGGTGGTGTAGCAAAGATGGCAGTAGTGGGAGAGGTGCCTTTACTGGTTCGAGGCCGGAGCAGAGATGCTGCGTAACAGCAGGATGATCCCAGTGGCTGGGGATGGGGTTGACATGTCCAGCAATGAGTCCATATCATTGAACAGTGGCAGAGCTAATTATCTACTAATTGATTATTAAACCTCCCTACCTGTGTAAAAGGAACCAATCTATTGCCAGGTTGTTTAACCACAATATATCACTCTTAAATAACCAGCTGGTATTTACATTACAGTAACTCTTGTTACTTCTAGGCAGAGACATCAAGTAGTTTCAATATTTGCTGTGGGTTAATTGAGCAGCTTTAGGTGAGTAAATTTACTTTAATACTTCCCTGTGTAATAATAGCAAACCTCAAAAAGAGAAGGGGATTTGATCGGAGCCTGTTAAAGGAGTTTTCAGGACTTAGGACACCCCTGGCCCCTTCCTGCTTCTAGTTCTCAGAAGAAACCTCAATCCAAAATCAGTTCTCCTACAGTTATTTCCCCCCCTCCGTTGTGCATGGGGACTGGTTGGTTATTGTGGGGTTGTGCGCATATTGGGTTGTTAGTGTAGAGTAGTTCCTAGGCAACGGGCTGCTGACAACAGTTTTGAAAGAAATAGAGCACGTGTATCCTGATCTCAGGCTTGTCCTTACCTTTAAGCATGTGCTTATCTGCATTGAAGTCACTTAACCACGTCCTCAAGTTCTTTGGCCCAGACCTTCAAAGGGCTTTGATTTCAGTGGGAGTTGGGTGCCTAAATACCTGTGAGGCTCTGGACCTTTGTCCAATGAGGACCGTAGCGATTTGTTTTTTGGGGGAAATACGGATCTAAAGGGCCAAGGCTTCCTTGAAAATATGGGGGGCGAGGGAGGGAGAGTAAGTCCAGGTTAGGACTGCAGCTGACCTTGCTGAGGGCCATTGAAATATCTGTCGAGTCTGTTAGTTAAGACTGAACCTAGGTGATCAGTGAAAAACGGTTTTCACTGAACATTTCCTGACTTCGCTTTGGCCCCATTCCCACCCTAAGGCCGCGCAGCAGGCTATCCAGGGCCATGCAGGCGCGCAGCCACAGGGGCCTGGGCTAGAGAGGAGCGAGGTAGGGGGCGTGCAGGGCCGCAGCGGGGAGAGGCGCCTCTCCCGGCCCCAGAGCTGCCATGGTGTAAGAGGGCTGGGGAGAGTCCTCTCACCCCGGGGCAGCCTGAATCCCTCATCCCTGGCCGCACCCACAGTCAGAGCCCTCACCCCCCCATGCACCCCAACCCTCTGCCCCAGCCCTGAGCCCCCTCCCACACTCTGAGCCCCTCGGCCCCACCCCCACCACACAGCACCTCCATATTGGTGCACGTAACAACATTCATTCCGCACATGGATGTAAAAAAGTAGAGGGAACATTGTAATCCCTGTTTGTGTCTGCTTCTTGCCAGCATCTGAGTGATGCAACTTCCTCGCACAAATGCTCCTGGACGGCACGTGTTAGTTTGTGCTGCTCCTGCAATCGGGGAACAGAACCAGGGTCTTTCAGCCCAAACACAACAAGGCAACACAGCCCGATCACAGTGTTATTGGCAGTCAGTCCATAGAGAGGCAGGAGGTGGTGGGATGAGTCTGAGGCATTGCAATGTGCTCCTGCAACACCCACCAGCAGAATGAAGAGTTCGCTCCAGGGGGCAGAGGGTTCACCGCCAGCCGCTGCCTCTGCTGTCACCGCCACCAGCTCTCTCCTGAGCCTACGCGGCCTGCAGCTGTTGGCATTGTTCTGTTCTGCCTCATGCAGTCAGTACATTTTCCATTCTCTTCCATGCACGGGCAAGAGGGCTCTGGTTAAATCTGGTTTTGTCTCTGCTGGTTAAGAATGAGCAGCACTCAAATAAACAAGCCATGGTTGCAACTGCTCAGAAAGCTACGTGGCTGCTTAATTCACTTTAAAAACCTTTGGCAGGAGCCTTATCTCCATGGAAGTGTCCGGGGGCAGCAGCAAATGGAAGAAGACTCATCGGGGGTGTTTTCAGGGAGTGACAGCACTTAACGTCACATGCCCAGAAGCAGCGTGTCCGTCAGTGGCCTCATGACTCACTGGGTTTCAAGACCCTTTGGTTGATGGGCCATGTCTGCTTTTCACTACGCAGCCTAATTTGTTTGGAGAGAGACAAGCAGGCCTTGGGGAGTGCTGTGCTGCACACCACCCCTGACTCCCATGTTCTCCACCTGTACAAGCCCCATTCCCCTCTGTTATTACAGTAACCTCACAACACCCATGGGAGCTGGGTCAGAGGAGCAAACTGAGGCTAAGTGACTTGCTCAGGGTCACACAGTTGAGTAAGCAGCAGAATCAAGAACAGAACCAAGGAGCCTGCTGCCCAGTGTCCCGACTACTGTACGCTCTCCCCTCGGAAGGGTGTTGAGATCCCCCCCATAGAGCAGTTCCAGGTTGGAGAACAGGCAGTTACACCGTGGGCTCAATCTCTTTTAATCAACCGTTAGTGATGCTGGGATTTTCCAGGCTGCTGATCCAAACGAACACTGAAAGTGCCCAGCTCTCGGAACCACAGCTGGGGTCTTCCAGCGGGGCCCCAGCACGCTGGCACTCCGAGTTAGTGGATACTTTTGGAAATGTTGGACATAAACTCGCTGGCCCTGTGTTTATCCCACCTGTGAAACAGGGGCAGTAATTCCCCAGCCATCTGGGGCACTGGGAAGTTAGCGGGAGAATGGAGCCCAGATAGCTTCATGCAGCAGAAGATATGGGTATAACGCATGGCTTGTAGTACGCATCCCTTCTCTTCAATCTCTAGCCTAGTGCAGCACGTTAAAGCCCAGACACACCTGCGTGATGCTGCTGTTTCCTGTGGTCTGTATTTGACCTGTACGCGCCGGACAAATCTGGCTGAACTGGGACCGTGTGTGTGTCTGTCTTCCAAGAGGACACCGAGCTTGCTCCAGTGCAGTTCACACGCAGCATGTACAGCTGCAGTTCTGTGGGAACCCGGCCCCCTCCCTCCCCAGCCAGCAGAAAATGAGAATGTTTCTCTTCCAAAAGGCAGGGAGAGGAGTCCAGAGTAAACAAGAGCAAAGCGAACAGAGAGAGGCATGTGAAGCCGGGGGGGGCTACATTATGAATGCAGCCTAATTGGCTGTACACAGGACTCTTCCTGGCCTCTCAGATTCCTTCTTGCCTCAGGCTTCCCTCTCTCCCCCAAGACCTCCAGAAAGCAGGCTTGCCGTAGCGCTGAGCTGAGCTTGGGGTCTGTTCTAATTGTACCCAGAGCAGTTGGCCTTGCGCTGGTTTGCTGTCTGGGTTTTCATGGGATCTGGCTGTCAAGTTTTCTTTCTTTTCAAGTTCCCAAGCTAGTTTTCTAGCTTGGGACAGATGCAGTTCCCTTGTGGGGCAGCGGAAACGAGGCTGTGTAAAGTGCTTTCCTCCCTTGTGCCCCAGGAGGAACCGGGACTCCGGTGTGGGATTAATGGGGTTCCAGAGCACAGTGATAGCAAGACAGGATTCCCTACCTAGTTTGAGAATCCTGCTTCAGGGCCCCTAGGGCTTCAGCTTGGGCCAGGGCTCTGAGCAGCTCCGTAGCCATCAGAGCTTTGTGAATGCTGATTGGTAAAATGTAGGCACCTAGGGGGTTAGACGGCAACTGAGCAGGTGGAAGTAGAGGCCTAAATACCTTCGTGGAGCTGGGCCCTAGCAGCCTAAGAGTATGTCTAGAGGTGGGAGTACAGCCCATGCAGGTAGACCTGAGCTAGTGTGAATGCCACGGCAGTATAGGCTGCAGCATAGTTTATAGAAACCTGCCTGGACCCTGGGTACTTACTTGAGTGGCTAACCCGCACTCAAGTCCATGCTGGCATGGCTTCGCTGTTCCAGGGAACTGCTAGTGTGGATGTGTCTACAGGAGCTGCAGTCACGCCTCCGACTGCAGTGTAGACATACCCATCTCATTGAAAGTCAGTGGGACTTAGGCACTTTGGAGCCTAAGTCACTTTTGAAAAGGGGACTTAGCTGTCAAAATCACTTAGGCCTTGCAACGGCTTTTAAAAACTTGGGCCTTGGACTATATTCTACAGACAGGCCTCTGTGCGGTGCTTGTCCTTTGCATGTGTTTATAGATGTACGGCCATGGTCCCTGTGAGGCTGGGAGCTGACATGACCCCTGTTCTGACAGGTGGGGAAGCTGAGGCAATTACACAAATCCACGTTTGTAAAACCTGCCACTCGAGCCATCAACAGGCACTTCCAATTCCTGGTGCTGTGCAGCCCTTCCGGGTGGTCTGGTTATCCAGCCGCAGAAATGCTGTGTGGGCTGCAGCTTGGCGCACACAATCCAATGAGCCCATTGTTTGGGGTTTGCCGTTTCCATAGTTTCCACACATTTCTACTCCCCCTGTTAATTTGGCAGCTGGGCACTAGGGCGGGATGTCACATGACTGGAATGCTGCTCCATCGGACGAATCCTGTATAATGGAGTTAAAAGCTGTGGGTGCCACTGCAGCTGCCGGTTGTCTTGGGTCCATTCCATCCCCCGGGACACCCCAGTGCATTCGAGGGACAGGTTGAGGTGGGGCCGAGGTGATGAGACACAAGGTAACACAGTTAATCCCAGAGCCCCGCTGAGGCCCCCGTCAGGGGCTGCCACTGAGACCTCACAGGAACGTGATCAGATGTTGGAGGTGAGAATTAAATCGGCTCTTGTCACCCCTGCTCTATGTATCAACTAGCGACTTGATTTTGGTACCTGGCAATTTTGATCATGAGGGCCAGACCAGACTGAAAAGACGCTGTTAGTTACTGCAGGATCGTTTCATTAGCTTAACAAGTGGCACCATTAATCTCTACAAGCTCAATGTAATCAAGTCCTGGTTATGTCTGTACAGGCCAAAAAGCAATGAAGGCGAGAAAGATGAAGATGGGCACCTAGTAGGAATTTTCAGTGCTGGGTGGGGCTGGACAGCTCACGCTGCTGCTGTTGTTTAAGCTAGCTTGGGTATGTCTACATGTGGCGCAGTCACACCTCTGACTGCAGCAGAAACGTACCCTTAGGCCTGTAACCTGCAGGAATTTATATAGTGACTGTGTACTTACAAAGCACCAGCACACAAACTGGATCAGACTGTGGAGCTGTCCTGTCTCCAATAGCGGGCTTCACCTGAAGGCAATAATCCACTCCTCCTCGGCGTGTACCGTGTAAGGTGGGGGGATGTGGTTGGGTGGGGGGGTGAAGAGGCCTTGCATGCAGTCTGATCTTCATTTCCCTAAGCCTACCCTTCTCTCAGGCGCAGAGGGACTGGTGTGCTTAGGATTGAGCTAACTAGTTGCTCAGTGGGAATGGAGTCTGACTGGGACTGCTGAAGTAATCTTGGCCCACTTTCTAGCGTTCGTTCGCAGCCACACTAACTCTCCTGATTTTCAGGACTCAGCTGATCTTGGAAAAGGAGAGGCCAGGGGACGTGTGAAACTGTCACCATATGTCTGGGAACATTGGAAGCTCTTAGCTGGGACTATCCCATGTGTTACCCCAAAGAGGTGGGATTATCCCCTAGTAATGTAGGCCAAGAATATAGGCCTAGAAATGGTGGGTACCCACCTAGCGACACCTGAAAGGGGTTGATTTTTCAGAGGGTGGGTGCTCAGCACGTGCTGACAATCAGGCCCCTGCAAAGGTACCCCAAATCACTAGACATTTTCAAAACCGTTTCAGCTTTGATCTACAGAGGTGATCAGTTGTGGGGTTTTGCTGGGCGGGAGCGGTGGGGCTGCTGCAGCCTCGTCTGGGGTTACCTTGCAATTGAAGCTTTCAGAGCTGTGACTGCTCATTTATTTCATGGATTGATTTGTTTTTTGTTCTTGGTTTGTAGATACAAGAGCCTGGTGACCGGGAAACGGGCAAGATGGCTCATCGCCGTGCTCTGGCTCCTGTCCTTTGGGATTGGACTGACCCCACTGATGGGCTGGAACAGAGCCCCTGATGGGCAGGAAAACGGTCGCTGCCAGAATTCTACTAATAGCTCGGCGAACCAGCAGGGCTGCTTAATAAAATGTCTCTTTGAGAATGTGGTCACCATGAGCTATATGGTCTATTTCAACTTCTTCGGCTGTGTGCTCCTCCCACTCTTCATCATGTTGGGCATCTACATCAAGATCTTCATGGTGGCCTGCAAGCAGCTGCGGAAGATGGAGTTGACGGGTAACTCCAGGACTACCCTCCAGAAGGAGGTCAATGCGGCCAAGTCTCTGGCCATCATCGTGGGGCTCTTTGCCTTCTGCTGGCTGCCCCTGCACATCCTGAACTGCATCACCTACTTCCACCAGGACTTTGCCCACAACAAGCCCGATTGGGTGATGTACATGGCTATCATCCTGTCCCATGCCAACTCGGTCATCAACCCCATTATCTACGCCTACAAGATCAGGGACTTCCGCTGCACCTTCCGCAAGATACTCACCAAGTACATCCTCTGCAGGATGGAGGACGTCCCCAAGGGCTCCAATGGCAACATCCGGCACCTGACTGTCAGCAACCTCAACTCTGCTCCTGTGTTTATCTGACCGTGCCTGTCATCCTGCAGCCTGACCCTGACCAACCCGACCCTCCCCACTCCTTGTGCCTATGTGGACCAGGATCCTGATGAGTCCCACTATATAATGTACAGCTGTATTTTTTTTAATTTTTTTATTTTAACATAGTGCCTCGTAGGGGAAAACATGTCTGGGGAGGCAGTGCCCTGCTTACCCTGTCTCCTGACCTTCGAGTTATGGGGGGCTGGTGATTGCATTTCCTCCTAGGTCAAAGGTTGGAAGCCCTATGTCCTGGGGTAGGTTTCCCCAGCCATGCTGCTCATATCAGTTCCTGGCCTTTGGGCTTTTATTTATTTATTTTTATTTTTGGCTCACTCAGAAGGATTTTTTGTTGTTGGTTCATTTTCTATGTACTTGATGCCACTTTGGTAAAGACCCTATTTTTTCCATCAATTGTTTGATGCAGCTAGTATTCTCCCATGGGAAATAATCTTATGTAGCCCAGTTGCTGGTGTAAAACTGAAGCTATGACCCAGAGTCAGAGGGGATGGGTTGGTGTTAATGAGGAAACAAGGCAATTAAATGGAGATCCGGCCTCGTTCCTAAAAGGATGCCCTGCTCGAAGTCTGATAGTTGAGAGGAGATCTTGTGCTCACCCCCTTTCATAGGACTGACTATGCTCTATGGAGCCTGGTAGCCCATCTCTAGCAGTGAACACCTGCTGCTCTACCAAAAAGCCAAACCCTGCTGGTATTCACAGTGAGGCTGCTTCAGTGGCCACTGACGTCAATGAAAAGATTCCACTGATTCATGGGCTTTGGGTCAGATCCCTAGAGGCTGGTCCTGTTACCCCTGAAGTCAAGGGCAAAGCTCATGCTGCCTTTAAGAGGGCAGGATCCAAGTGTGTGCTGCTCTGTGCCCTCAGGAGCTGCAGCTCCTGTTGGCCTTGCACCTAACTGCTGTTCTGATGACTGTCAGCCCCAGGGCCATGCTGCATTCCCAGTGCACTGTGGGGTGAGCTCAGGATGTTGAGAAGTCTTTCTCCTAGCTTTGGGGGGTTATGTCTGGTTATCTGAAGGTCCTGGAGGGGATTTAATTGGCCTGTGAAGTTAAAATGCTGTCTTGCAAGCAACGGACCCATGGCACAGCCCAGCCCTTTGGAACAGGTGCTAACGGGAGAGTAAGGTTTGGTTCTTGGGGGGGGGTTAGACTGGGTCGAAAATAGCTACAACCACAGCCCTGGCTCAGGGGCTAATTTGCACCGTCTTGGCCCCTGACCGTTCTATACTTCCACTGAAGGGCAGAGATGCCTTAATGTGCACTGCGGGTTACTAACTCTCAGCAAACCTAGCTTTTGGGGGTTTTAAATGACTAAGCCCTATTTAATATATGAACTGGGTACACACAGTGACACACAGGTGGGGAGAATAATGCAGCATTTGCATCATTATTCGCTCCAAAGGAGTTGACTGTGTTGAAGCTGTCATTCAGGATGCAAGGAGCAGCTGTGTGTACCTGGTATGCCCTTTTGTTCTAAGGGGGCTCAGAATTCCAGTAAAACTAGCCCCCTCCTCGCCCCAAACGCCTACAGCTGTGCGTCTGTACGACACTGACAGGGAGGGTAGAAATGGCAAAAGGGCCGGATTTCCTACCAGACTCCAGACTGGCCATTAAAAATGATACCCAGTAACAGTGCTAATGGAAAGAAGAAACTGGCTTGTTACAGGGCAAAACAACGCCTAGGTCTGCAAACTACAGGCTTAGGCTGCAATCCTCTTCTATACTGGAACTTTAGGAGAAGGTTCTTAAAGTGCCAGTGAAGTGGCAAATTTAATCTCTGAGCCACTTGGCATGTGACCACCAGGGAGCCGTAGTTCATGCCTGTGTATTTAATATGGTCACCGCTGGGCAGCGCTCACATGCACAGCTCATGCTCGGAGAAAGGGATGAGGATGCAGGTTCTCAGAGCTGCCCCTCTGGGGCCAGGTTGTGGGAAGGAGGAGTCTGTGGGGAAGGAAGTGCCATTAACCTGAGTGAGAGCGATGGAAGCCAAAGCCCGCTCCTGCCATTCTTCGCAAGGCAGTCGCTGTGAAGAGAGCAGGTATGGGATGGCTAGAGCGGTCTGTCATTGGTAAATGTAAGTTGAATAACGCTATAGCCAGCTTTCCATTTCTTTTAGTTTATTTTGCACTGCACTAAACGGAATAAGAACAAATTCCCTCCTATTTCTTACACTAAGCCTCTGACCTGATGGGGTCAATGAGGGAGGTTGCTGTGGATCAACAGGTGTGAGACTGGGTGTTTGTGGGACCAAGGGCCTCTAACCATCCATTGCGCTAGGAGGCAAGGAGATGGGTTAGCTGCCCTGTGGCTACAAAGGGCCAGATCCAAACCTGACTGAATCCGAACTGTGATTTCGATGGTATTGCACCTGCTGCCATCAACTTATATCAGGTCCCAACTTTGGCTCCAGTCAGCCTGTTAATCCTTCAGCTAGTATCAAAAGGGTTAAAATTATGGCCCTGTGTCTTTCTCCTTCCCTTTGCAGCTCATCTCTGGTGCAACTTCCTTGCTCCCAGTCCGTCCCACAGATGTGACCACTTCCTGCCTTCTCAGCCGGACTCATCTCATTTCAATCTCTCTATTGTCTCTGGCCGCCTCGCTCCTGTTAATCATGGAAGGGACCAGCCAGGGTCTCACCCGTGGGTCGGGGAGGGTTGCAACCCACATATGTCATTGCAACAAAAACCGAGTGCTGGCCTCCTTCTCCTTAAAACAAATTGCAGTCTAGAGTGCATGAAAGAGAGCATAATGCACAGTACTAAAGCAGGGGCCCAGCAGTTAGTTAATGACTGATCAAGGAATAGCTGTAGGTGACCGTTTACACTGCAGGCCAGGATCCACTACAGATCCCTTCTGATATACCTGTGAGGAGCCAGAGGGACGTTTGCCATGTGCTGTTGTCACCATTTCCCTAGCTGGGATGTGCCACTGGCTTCTTTTAATTTATTAACTAAGTTGTTTGAAAGGAAAAAAAATGAGCGCTGAAGATTTCTAAAAATGTGAATCCAAGTAAAATGGCAGAGGAACTCTGCACCGCCCGTGGCTGGAGTTCTTCACATGTCACGAAACCCCTGTGTTCCTGATGTACATAGGCTGGATGGTATTTGCCACTTGTTACTTGGGCTTTGTAGTTACAGTAACTTTGTTATTTACATACAGAACGAATACTTAAATTTACCACTGAAAACAACCTAACCTTGCGCCGTGTCGTTTCTTTGGGCATGCCCTTCCGGTAGCGATGTTAGATGAGAACAGGCCGCGTTTGCAAATGAGACAGAGCCAGGTGGCCGGAGTGCGGGGGGCAACAGACACAACACTCAATGTGGAGTTGGGCTCTGGGATGCGTCACTCAGGGCCTAGATAAAGAAACATTGTTTAATTTTGACCAAAATTGGCAGAAAGCTTCTAAATACAATTGATACGTAACTGTGTACTCAAAATAGGGCTGGCTGGGAAATACTTAGCCCCGGGGGAGATACTTTATGCATTTTCCTGTACTCTGCTGCCGTCAGTTAAGGCAAAAGTCTGTAGCCACATAACAGGATGAGCTTGTTTGCACCATGTAATACATCAAAACAGTTATTCATTTCACAATGGACTTTTAGATGCCTAGAAAATCATCAGCACAATGCTGGGATCCCCAAAGCCTGAGTTAGGTGCTTAGGCTCGCTCTGCGCAGGCGGGAGAGAGCTGGGCAGCTAAGGATGGGAGCGGCCTGCGTTAGCCGCTGGGGTGGGGGTGCTGAGCCTGGCTGTTTATGCAGCTTGGTGCCTATCGCAGTGTGTGACCCACAGCAGGAACCTGCTCCTGGACTCGGTCCGGTGAGTTCGGTGCTAAACTGTTGCCTGTGAGATTAAGTATCTGCCTAATGCCCCACAAACCAGCAGTGGCGAAGGGGACAGAGGCCTCTGCTGTAGCTGGGTGGTTTGGAGACTCAGCCATTTGTGGGAGGGGGGTCTGGTTTCATTCCCCGGTGGGCCTGAGGAGAAGGGATTTGATAAGCTTCTGCGGGCTCTCAAGTGCATTTGCTCAGCGTGGCGCAAAGGGATGCGCTGGTGTGGGGTGCTCTTGCCGAAGCGGCTCCACTTTAATTAAATAATTGGGTCACAGCAACTCTCAGGCCCATTGTGTAGCTCAGTGGTTCAGGTTCTCACTCAGGAGGTGGGAGAATTGGGCTCAATTCCCCCTTATCCTGCTCCTTGGAGGATGGGGGCACGGCCAGGAATCAGAATCACACCCTAGTCCAGTGGCTGGAGACTCGCCTAATACCCTCCGCACCGTACCACACAAGGCTGCTTGTTGGGTACTTATGCTTTAGGCCAATTGATATTTAATTAAGGTGGACAGGCTTCCAGAGGAACAACAGAGGGAGGCTTACATGAGGGTGCCACCTAGCTCAGGAACGGAACCAGGATCTCCAACTTCCCAGCTGAACAACCTCATCACTGCACCACAGAGAGCTTGTTGGGGCTGCTTTGGCCCAATTAATAGTTAATTAAAGTGGAAGGGCTTACAGAGGCAAGCCTGAGGGAACTCCACAGCCTAGCCCAGGAACTGGGCTCAGGTCTCTGCCAACAGTGTAGTACGGGAACACGACGCTCACCGTTGTGCAGTGTCGCTGTGAGAGCACCTGTGCAACAAGGAGATGCAAATGCTGCAGGGAAGATTTGGTGCGCTTGATGCATGCGGCTGTGACAGTGACGAGCGCAGCGACAGAGCACTGAACACATCAGAGACAGGTTCTGAGGGGCAGTAGAAATGTTTCAACAGCCTGCAAATTTCTGTGACTATTTTTGTCAGTTAATATTGCCCAAAGGGGCATTGCATTAGATATCAAATAGCTCATAGTTGTATGTAGGGGTTACATTAGAGTATTCCCATGCTATATTCATACAAGACCGTCTACTAAAAGTCCTTACAGTTATATAAGTTGTGTACAGTGTATTGTCATTATTTTCAGCGACACTGTCACAGTTGTATCATATGTGCTTGTTTAGCTTAATGTCTCCAGCTGAGCAGATATATTTTTGATGTTATGTTTTATAATTGAGGGGCAGGAGTTATCATCTACATAACTTCATAAAAATAGCAGACAGAAAAACATTTCTCAAATGAGTCCATTCTACAAATGACAACAAATATTGTGAGGTATTACATGGTACAAACATGCTCATACTGTTATGTGACTATAGATTTCTGCTTTAACTGAAGGCAAAAAAGTATAGGACAACGCATAAAATATACACACCGGGGGTTAAATATTTCCCAAACTTTCCAACACAGGACTATTTGGAGTACACACTTGCATTATCAATTGTATTTAGAAGCTTTCTGACAATTTTGGTAAAATTAGACTGATTCTACGAGTTACAGCCCTTTCTGTGATTTTATGCCCCATAACATGATACAATACACCTCCCATGAGGGTTGCATCTACATCCCCCCGGGAATGACCACTGGGTATGTGCCTAACGTGGTACCAATGACATTTTTCTACCTGCTGGGTTACCCTTAGTACCCCGGAGGGGTTCAGGCTGCTACACTAATAAAAGGCCAGCCCCAAAAGATGTGTTGGGGCAAAGAAGCTACTATAAGAGATCAACCCTGCACTAGGGAAGCATTAGGAAGGGCCAAGAAATCACCAAAAAAACTGCACTTCTGTATTCATAACCCCACTGTCCCAAACCCTTGAGGCCCAGAAATAGTTAATGCTCCTGCAGGAACCACAGCAGCAGGTGAGATGAAGGGCATGGAAGTCACAAAATCTCAGCCTAATGTTATGAGGCTTCATATTATTCATTTATTACAACACAACTAAGTAATGCAACGGTGCAGGGCTGCTAAATAATTTCCAGCCTAAATTCAGCTTGGGAGGAAAACTATCTGCCTTGATCCCTTGGCTTAGGGATGTTAGTCAATGTACCTCAGAGGAGCCAGGGAGGCATTGCAGGAGAGAGGGTGTTAGCACACGGTCCCAGGTCCTTCCTCCTCTTCCTCTGCCAGTAAGATGCTTGCCAGCTGCTGGTCAGAGACAGATAGCTCTTGGCATGCGCCTGTGGCCTGGCTGAGGTACATGGCAAGGATGTGCTTACACTGCAAGATACAGACATGAGCAAATTAGCAATAAAGGTGACCCATGAATGGCCGGGTTTAAAGAAGGGCTTCCTCCCGACCCCAACGTGTTCCAATCCCAGCAAAGAGAACACGGGCACAAGCTAGAGAGCAGGTAAAGAATTCTACCCCAGGCAGTAGCCGGGCCCAAATCAACTGTGTAGACAAGGCAATGTTCACCCCGAGGTTTTGGTACAGCCAGCCTGGGGCTCCTACCTGCATCAGGTCTCCTGGGTGTCTTGTGTGCAGTGTGCCCCTGCTCCCCACACAGCTGGCTGAAGATACCACAGGGCCCAACTCACACTGTGTCCTCCAGTGAATCAACGACAGGAAAGACCCAGGCTCACTAATGTCTGGCCCTACTGCCCCACGCCTGCCATAGCCAGGATCATCCCTGGTCTTAGCTCCTGCAGGCCCTTGCCCAAGTCTTTTCAACTCAAAGCCACATGGTTCCCATATAAACACACCATGGGCCTGGCCTCTCTATTCAGAGGGCAGGAAATGGAGACAACAGGCTTCCTGCTGACTGTATCAGCTCACCGATGTGAGATGCCCTCTGCTCTCAGGATATTACCCAGAGGACTGAAGGGTCTTTCTTCCCTGTGGGGAAGTGAATTATGAAGCACTGCCGTGCCCTGCACCCTTATCATCACCTCAGCCCCCACACTGACTGTTCCCCTCTCCTGTAGGCAAGTGTACTGAACTTCAGTGCAGATGAGGCTTCCCTTTGGGATCCAGTAGAGACTCTGTTATAACAAAAAGAACAGGAGTACTTGTGGCACCTTAGAGACTAACAAATGTATTTGGGCATAAGGTTTCGTGGGCTAAAACCCACTTCATCAATGCATGGAGTGGGAAATACAGTAGAAAGATTTTTCACACACACACACTCACACTCTCTCTCTGAAAAGATTGGGGGCCACCATCTTTTCATGTTCTCTGTGTATATATATCTTCATCGGATGCATGCAGTGGAAAATACAGTAGGAAGTGGGGTTTAGCCCACAAAAGCTTATGCTCAAATAAATTTGTTAGTCTCTAAGGTGCCACAAGTTCTCCTGTTCTTTTTGCTGATACAGACTAACACGGCTCCCACTCTGAAACCTGTTACAACAAAGGCAGCCTGAGGATGAGTCCAGGGGCCACTGATCTTTACTGTCATAAATAGTAACACTTCATTGCAAACCAACACTATCCCATGAGCCCGGCTACTCACACATGACTCCCCATTGTTGGCTCAGGGCATGGTGGCCACAGATTGCTCCAACGTTTCAACACTTGCGCGTTTCCTCCCTTGCACAACCCAGGTACATGAAATCCAGCTCAGGGAAGTGTGTCAGCAGCACAGACTCCCCCCCACTCGTTCAAGGCAGGCAGCTTACCACCAGGCTGTCGTTCTTCCGCAGCACAGAGAAAGCAAATGCAGGGCACGTGCAGAAGTGGCAGGAGGCGTAGCAGGTGTACAGTTTGCCTGAACTCCCGAGGACCTGGAATAGACAGATTCACAGAGTGGGCCTCAGAAACGGGGGGCTCTGCCTGCCATTTCGCTCCTGACTCCCTGCCACTCGCCACATCTAACTTACTCCCCCAGCTGCCAGGCAAACTGCCCGGGGACGGGGAGCTTGGAGTGGCACATCCTGAACGGGGCCCCCTGGAATCCAGCACATCGTGCCTGCGCTTTCCTTCTGGAACCTCACGCGACGGCAGGAGCCAGGTTCCCCCGGCCACTCTCTGGCCTATTCTATGCAGGGGCTGCTGGTTCAGCTCCTTCAGTGCTACCACAGGGCGACATTCGGGCAGACACAGTGCCCGCATTAGGGTGACGTGTACACGCCGTCTCTCCCCCGGGGAGAGCTGAACCCTGGGTGGGAGTGTTTTAAAGGAAGAGAGGCCAGTGTCAAGCCCGCCTGCCCAGCAGATAACAGCACTGTGAGGTATTTGATACTTCAGGGGGCAAAGGAGCCAGGAGAATTGGGCCAACCTGGCTGCTGATTGTCTTGAAAACTCTGTCCGACAAATGCCAGAGACAAGGGGCTGGCTGTGCTCCGTCCCCACTGCCCCAACTAACTTCCAAGCATGCCCCAAAGCACAGATTTGTCACAATACCCTGCCTACTTATCCACAAACACTCCCTGACTTACAACCTGTGCACTGGGGACGGGGGCTGCCAACTGGGCAGCGATGGGCCTGCAGCGCTCCTCTGCACCAGCTGAGATTCTACTGCCCATGGACTAAGAGAACTCTGCTGCTGCTGAGCACATGGCCCCTCTCACACCAAACCGGAGCTAGGCTCCAACCTCTCAGTGGATGGAGAGGAGTGTAAAACCCCTCAAGGCTACCCCAGATCTTCAGACCATCCAGCAAGTTCCCAGGGGCTAGAAGGGGCGGACAAACCTCTTGTATCTCTGCCAGACAAAGGGAGTTTGTGAGCCCCGGGCCCCAAAGGACAGGGGGTGGAAATAAACCAGAATTGAGCCCTTGCTGGGGACTCTTCTCCTAGCCAGCTGCAATGGCTGGAAGCCACGAGGGGGTCTGGCTGTTTGGCTGGCACAAGCAGCTGCAGTTGTTGGATTTCAGTTTTCTTGAATAAACAAAGTTCAGGTCTCCAGAGAAAGGGCCTCGCTGTTCCGTCTCTGTGCTGGGACCGTTTCAGAGGAAAGTGTCTGAGTCCCTTTCCCATGTGCCGCCCCTTCACTGGGGTGGGGGAAACACCACTAGTGGGGCTTACGCCCCACTCAGCAGAGGAGGGGCATGTTTTCAGTGCAGGGAAGCAGACAGGCAAGATGCGCTCTTGGCCGCTGCTGGGACTGACGTGAACAGCCTGAAAAAGCCATCCCAGAACCTCCTACTTTTAACTTCTGGCAGGCAGGAAAACGGCTTGTAGGAGTTAATCCCATCAGGTGCTCTCCCCTGAGCCTCCTGCTCCTCTGCTGCACAGGGTGGGGAGAGATTACGCTCTCAGTTACACCAGTGTCAATCTGGCTACAATAGCGGTGCCCCAGTTTCCGAGATCTGAATCCAGTCCAGCCTGCGTGTGCAGCTCACATTATGCCCAAGCAGCATTTGTCAGCCCTGCAGATGCAGGCAGGGGACTTGGCCTGGCCTTAATGCCAGGGAAGTTCAATAGCTGGTCCCCCCTGGTATCCTGTGTCTGGCCCAGCTTTTCCTGGGTAATCCAAAGAAAGGGGGAATCCCCTCCCTTAGATTTACCCGGAGCCAACTGCACAAGGTTGTTTAGAGGGCCTGGGTGGGCAGACTAGACTATTAGTGTCGTCCATGCTTCACTGACATCACAACCAATCGCACCTGTCTCCATCCCGATCTCCTTTAAATCCGCCCAGTTACTGGGCACGGGCCTGACCCCCAGCACAACTCCACTGACGTCGAAGGTCTTGTCTACCCGTCGGAGGGTTAGAGTGATCCATGCTGCGGGGGGAATGTGAAAGGCTGGAGTTATGCTGGTGTAATCCCCACGGGAATGCTCCTCTTCCAGCACCGGCTTATGTTGCTTTTGAGGGGTTTAAGCAAAACCAAAACCCCCCACTCTTGTCCTGGACTAAGCGTGTCCACACGGGTTTTATATGGGACTTGGAAAGCTTTGCTGTGTAGACGAGCCCTAAGGAAGGGGCCCTGACTGGCTCCAACGACCCCACAAATACTCTTTGCTCTAGTCCCACAGAGCAGCAAGCTTTGGTTTGGCTGGGTCCCAGTCACGCACACGAGACAGCGTCCCCTGGCTTAACAGTGAGCAAGCAGCAGAGACTGTCCGAATCCTGCGCACTGGCATCCATCTTCAGGAAACCGCACTCCTTCTAGCCTCCTCCTAACACCCACACTATCCCACCTCCAAATCCAGTGCTCCGCTTGCCATCCCGAAAGCAGCTCTCCTAGGAACGTCTCTGCACCGCAGCGCCACTTTCCCTGCCAGCCACGTGCCGACCGACTGACTGTCCCAGGGGCCGGCTCAATATTTTACTTGGGAGCACTCACCTCTCTCCCCATCCCCAATCTGGTTTTCAGATTGCTTCCCAGCTGGTCTGGGCCTGGAGGGGAGCAGAAATGGTAGCCGGGGTGTGTTTACACTATGGAGGAGACTGGGCTTTGATCAGAGACTGGTTATTCTCCTTGCCTGCCCTGGGCTCCCCTTCACTCCACACTGTTTGTTTCACTTGCAATAGGCTTGTTATTCTCTGTCCCGTTTGATTGTTTGCTTGCAAGATTAAGTATTTCGATGGCGACTTTCCCTCAGTCGAGTTCAGAAGCTGCCAGCGTTGCTCTGGTTGAGCATTTCCCCCGTGGCGTTGGCTGTCCCTCCCAGAAAGAACAGGCCTTTCACGACTCTCTGATTCAGGTGGAATCTCAAATCCATGGGCCACGCAGCACTGAAATGCGGCGGCCAGACCTAGAAGTTGCCCTGCTTCCCTCCGCCTGAGACGCTGCGCTGTCTCCTCTCATCATTCTCTCCAGTCTTGGGGAAACAAGGGCTGCTTTGCAAACTCCCAGGGGCTTGTCCATCCCCTCCTGCAAGAACTCAGAGGGATCAAACCCAACCAAAACACAGCTTCCGAGAGGAAACCACCCTGGGGTTCCTGTGACATACGTCGAGCCAATGGAGTGAATAAGGCTGGGAGCTGGATCCTGACCTCAGAGACAGGAGCACATACCCCACTTGCATGGCCGGTGAGCGGGAAGAGGTGGAAGTCACCAGACATGCAGCCAGGCTCTGCTGTGGGTCCCACGTCGGGAAAGGCCCCTGAGCACAAAGAACCAAGGCAGCCAGGAGCTAGTTTTTAAACTTCCAAACCTTCCTCTCTTACTGTGTGTGTCTGTGGCATGGATAAGACGAGGTCCAGGGGAAACCAGCACAGGAGGCAGGGATAGTGCAGTGCTGGAAAACTGGCTGCACAGGCATCTGGGGAAGTGTCAGGTGAGTAGTGTTCCACTCCAGCAAATGCCAGGTTCCTCCATCATCTACCATCTCCCTGCAACCAGCATCTGATTAACCAGCACCATATGGCTAAGCCCAGGAGCTGAGCAGACATTTCCACATGAGCATTTTAATCTGTTTACAGACAGCGGGGCAGGCGGCCACAGAGTTCTAGGAAATGAAAATGAAAATATATTTAAACAAATAATCTAATAAAGATGCAGGATGTGAACGATCAACACTAAACAAACAGATCAGGCCAGGTCAACAGCTGAAGGGAGCAAGGGGAAGATCGGCAGGAGGGATGGAACAGGCTTCAGATGCCTAGTCTGAGCTTGACCCTGAGGAGAAAAATATTTGCCATCTCACCCCATTCCCGCTGGCTGGCTTCACTTCCATGGCCTGCTGAGTACCCATCACCGGTCACGTTGGGGGTGGCTAACCGGTGCCCAGACTTGGCTACATTAAGGGCCGCATTGACAATTGCCAGGATCCCAAAGCTTCCATCTACATTTGCATACTTTTTAAACCCCCCCAAATAACGGCTTGTAGCTCTGCCGCTGGCTGGTGCTTGTGTCTCCGCTGACCAATGACGAGACACCGCTTGTTGAGGTCACCAGCGGGTCTGAAGCATCCCCACTCCGGAGCTCCAGGGAGCTGGGTTTAGCCCACAGGCTGCAGTTCAGCTGAGCACTAGGAGAGCCCTTCAGATGAGGCTAGAGGGTCCCAACGGAAGTTGTAATAGGAGGCCCGGAGCTGCCAGCCATGCGGTCCCTGCACTGCCAGCCATGCGGTCCCTGCACTGCCAGCCATGCGGTCCCTGCACTGCCAGCCATGCGGTCCCTGCACTGCCGCACTGGGCAGGAGGGCAAAGCGCTGCTTTCACTTGGATGGGGAAATTAAACTGAGGCCAGTTTCTGGCCCACCTCGGCCGCTAGAGGGAAAAGTGATCTACACTGCAGGGAGCCGCATCAGGCGTGTGTCCGGGAGGCCGGGCCGGCTCTGGCTTTTTGGCCGCCCCAAGCAAAAAACAAAAACAAAAAACGGGGCGGCCAGAACGGCAAAGCAAAAAAAAACAAAACAACCTGCGGCGCGGCCGGAGCGCGGGTGAAGGGGGACCGGCTGGGGGGGGGGGGAGAGGGAGGGAGCGGGCGGGAGAGAGAGAGAAGGGGGCGGCCAGGGCTACAGCAGGGGCGCTGCCACGCGGCCCCTCCCGCTGCGCCGCCTCCTGCCGCCTGCCGCGAGGGCTCCGCTCCGGTCGGCGGGGAGGGAAGGAAGAGGACTGCCCTGCAGGGCGCTCTGGTTCTCCGCGCCGCTGCCCCCTACAGGGGGGCCGGAGCAGAACAACAACAACAAAAAAGCGGCCGTGCCGCCCTAGGATTGGGCAGAACGCCGCCTCGAACAATCTGCCGCCCCAAGCACCAGCTTGCTCGGCTGGTGCCTGGAGCCGGCCCTGCCGGGAGGAGGCTGTTTCTGAAGCAGTATCCAGGATGATGGACCACAGGCAGCACTGGGGGCTGGTACAGTCCATTAGCACTGACACCCCTTCCCATCCGCGTCCGAGCCCTGGGCTGCAGGGGCACCATTCCTGAGGGCAAGTCCAAGACTTGTTTGTCTGATAGGTAGATCTATGCATTATCTAGCCCCGCTGAGGACTTTCCCCTCGCTCCCAGCAGACCCTCTCCTCTGCTGGGAGGAAGCGCACACAGGAAGTCTGGCCCACTGACACGGCTCTCCTCAGCTGGTCACATCAGCACTGAGCCGTCAATGGATCCGGCCCACGAGAGGGTAATGAGCTGTGAGACAATGCACCCATCCAGAGCTACTCCGCATGCTGCTCGCCACCTCAGTGACGTGGCCTTGACAAAGCCCCTGATCGCATTCCCGTCTCGGCTCCAGTCACAGTCCTTGGGGGGCTCTGCCCCTTGCCTCAGCACCTCCGGAACGGCGGATACAGCTGCAAGGAGGAGCGCTGCAATGGAGCTTCAAGCCCTCCAAGAGAACAGCTCTCCAGAGGCCTCCACAGCAAAGACATTACAGCAGCAGCAATCCCCCTCCCCAGAAAAGGAAAGGGGCTGACAAACGCACGCCCGACCCCCAGGCTATTTATCATCTGGGAAGATGTCCTCACTCCACTTTGCCATTCCACTCCCGTCCTCCTCTCTGATACCGCTGGAAAGACCAGACCGCTGCTGGGTGCAGGGTGAGTGGAGCAGGGGCGGGGCTTTTCACTTATCAGCGCCTGTGGGTTGGCCACTTGGCTTGTCTGTCTAACCCTCTGATCACTGGCCAAGACTTGCTGCTCCTTTCCCCTACAGGAACCAGCCTCCGATTCTGCCTCCTGAAGTGGGGAGGGGAGCAGCTCTGAAATCTCTTCTTGTGAGTGAAAATCCATTAATTGGGCTACGTTAGCGAATGATAATCCGTAAAGGAAAACTGTAACTATCGGTTGGTCCCACTGGGGATTGTCAAAGGCAATCACATAGCAAAGAGCCTGGTCCATTTTGCCCTGAAGTCAGTGGGGTTTTACTCCAGTCAATGGGAGTAGGATCTGGCCCTCAGAGGGGCAAACACATGAGAGGGCATGTGCACTAGCTGGGTAGGCGGCTTGCCAGGCAAACACCTCAAAGCATCCAGAAGGGTGAAGCTGCCCCTTTGTAGGACCCGGTCACTGACGATCAAGGCTGGGAGCTCTTTGGGGAAGGGGCTTGCTCACTCTCCTTGTGCAGTGCCCGGCACAGCGGGGCCCTGCTCTCGGTTGGGCCTTCAGCACTGGCCATAGCACAAAGAAACGCCCCATGTCGCTGAGCTAGGGAGCAGAGCTGCTCGGGTGGAGGGAGAAGGATCTCCTCCAATGCAGCCTTTCCTCACAGTGGTAGCGCTGGCGGCCAAGGCGGAGGAAGAGCTCTCCATTGCTAACAGGAGACGGGAGGGCGGCAGTCAGACAGCTGGCCATGCCACACACAAGGCATTAACAACACATATAGAGCACGCGTGCTCACTACGCTGTCCAGCTACCTCTAAGGAATGGAAACCCAGGGGCTCGGAGAGCTAAAGCACGCGAAGTGTCCAGCCCCGCTGGCCGCGAGGAGCTGCTGCAAGGTGAGCTGAGCCTGCATGGACAAAGAGAAGCACGAAGGCGGAGCTGGGGTCTCCCCACCGCACTGCCTCAGCTTAATGGGGGTTCACTTCAAAGGCTGCCTGCAGCCACTTAGAGGAGTCCAAACCTGGGCCCAGCAAAGGGCTCAAAGGCTGCACGGAGCTGGGACAAAATGGCGCAAATTGCTGCTCCCCATAGCCTTAATATGTAGATGCAGCTGGTTAAGACGTCACATCCCAGCATGCAATGCTCCATTTTAGCCCTAAAAAACACACAGCACAGAGCCTGGGAGCTCCCAGGCTGGGCTTTTCAGGCTGGGTATTTAATAAGAGCAGCAACAAGGAAGGAAAAGCCTCAAGGCCTCCAATTAATAAAGGAGGCGTCTTCCCAAAGAATCACTGGAGCCCAGAGACAGACGCTGCCTCAGGGCCCTGGAAGCAGCACTTAGTCCTTGTGAAACACCAACAAGCAACCGCAACCCCTCAACTCAGCCCAGAGGCCGTGTTCTTAGGCACCTGGGTTTATGAATCGGATCTTACAGGTGGGTCCCACACACTCTCCGGAGTCCCCAAGAACAGCGAAAGCTCCTCCCGTGACTTGAACACCACAGCCCCTGAACACGTGACAACGATCACCCTTATCCAGGGCAAAGGGAGTGACTGGATCTTATCCCCAGTTAAACAGAAGGGTGTGCGGTGGCAGCACATCTCAACCCGGCCCGTTTGTAGCTGTAGGGAAGACGGCTGGAGATGCCGCTCAGGGCTGTTCCAACACCAAGGGCAGAGTTTGTCGTTCTTCCGAGGTGCATTGAGCCTGGTGCAAGATATTGCACTGGCACTGAAGGGGACGGCAGTCCTGTTTATCCCCCAACAGGCACAGCGTGGGGAGCCTCCACACATCAGCCCCTTTTGCTAACAGGTCTCAATCCTGGCCCTGGAGGACCCCACTCTGTGGGCAAGGGCACTTGGATCGCTGTGGCCCATTCAGACCTTCGCTTCTCTGCCAAGGATGCCAATTATTATGGTGGTTTTTGGGATATAGAGACTTGACCACTGTGAGCTGGACTGTGCCCCCTCATTCAATTCACACCAGTTCCCTAAACAGCTTCCAGATGCAGCAGATTCCCTCCGCTGGCAGTGAAGTCACTAGTCCACAGCCCCCGGCTGGGCAGAGAGTGACCCCCCCGTTGGTAGCACACGCTGCTAGACACAGAGTTCAGGACACTCGGGGACACATTGGGATGGGTAAAAATGGGATCAAAGCTTATTCTGCAGAGATGGGGCCCTGTCCGAAGGTTCCCAAGGGATAGAAGTGATACAGAACTTAGAGGGACATGATGAAAATACTAAACTGAAATCAGTGATCCCTGGAAAACATTATCCTAACACCGGTATCCATAGAGCACAGGCAGCTGCTAGCTCAGGCCAGACGAATGGTCTTGTCTCTGGGAGTAGCTGGATGCTTCTCGGGGAGGTGTAATGCACCGTTCTATGCCGTGGGGGTTACATTACCCCTTGGCACTATGGCTCTCCTGTCCCGGTTTAAGATGCGGTATGTTTCCATGTCACAGCCCTCTCTACCTAAGGAGGTTCTGAAGCAGTCAGTGCATTTCCTTATTCAACGTGGCACACGGCCACGTGGGCAGACAGCAACCAAAAGAGACTAGAGAACTTGCGAGTGAGCCGGGAGAAAGCCTGGTCTGTACCTGGTACACGGCCCTTCCACTAGGAGACACGATTCGCGTGACTGAGTGTTGATCAACCAAATCCAAGGCCGCCACAGCAGATGAGCCAAATACAAATTTCAGCCTAGAAAAGAAGAGGTCCCTGGGTTAGGCTGTGCTGCAAATGTAGGGCCCACTCCTGCTCCTCTTGAAATCAATTGGAGTCTTGTCATTGGCTCTGATGGGAGCAAGATTTCTTTCTTAAAGGTCATTGAACCAAGCAGAGCCCACGATGCGTGTGGCCAGGGATCCCCAGTGCATCTCTAAAGGTGTTCGGCAAACATCCCAGCACTGCCTTAGTGTGACGTGCTCAATGCCCCCAAATAAAACCTGATTAGGAGCAGCGAAGCACATTGGTCATTCTCTCTCCTTTCTTCAGGTTCTCCCACGGGACTGCCAATCCCAGCCCCAACTCCAGGAGACAACCTGGCTGCTGGAGACTGCTGCTGGCATGTGGGGCTGTTTCTGGAGGGACAGATCCCACCCACTGAGAGGATCCGTAAGGTTTTCATATTCTCATGTCTAGGGTGGAAGATAAGAATATGAGAGAGACACTGCCCCGCTTTCCATCCCAATCACAAACAATCCCCCAAGATTTTTCAACCCCCGCAATAAGATTTAATTTAAAATAAATTGTTTTTGAAGTTTTTCTTCTTTAAAGCTGACAAATAACAGGTTCTATATGGGGAGGACACGTCCCTTCTCCAGTGTTGTGACCTGCAACCCAGCAGCTCTGGCCAAGTGCAAGAGGCCCAGATAGTGAAATGGTCACTGTCTCCAACTAAAGTGAAAAAAGGGGCATCGATTTCGGGCCTGGTCTTTGAACTCTGCGGACACAAGCTATTATCAGCCACACAGGTAAGGGTCTGGCTTTAACGGGGGATTTTTAACTTGATAGTAAATAAATAAATAAAATTAATTAATGGAGATATCCCATCTCCTAGAACTGGAAGGGACCTTGAAAGGTCATCGAGTCCAGCCCCCTGCCTTCACTAGCAGGACCAAGTACTGATTTTGCCCCAGATCCCTAAGTGGCCCCCTCAAGGATTGAACTCACAACCCTGGGTTTAGCAGGCCAATGCTCAAACCACTGAGCTATCCCTCCTTCCTTAGGCACACAGAGCAGCCTAAGCATGCACAGGGGTCACTGTCCCAGGTGGGATCATTGGTCCAGTCAGTCTGGAATCCTGCCTCCAGATGTGACCAACATTTGATGCCTCATACTAAGGAGGAAATGAACGGGTCTGTTGTGCAACAGAAGATGGGGCAAGGGGACGCCTTCCTGACCCCAGGAGAAATTAGCTCATGCCCTGAAGCATGAGATCGGATTAGTTTACAATGGTCGTGTCATAGGCTGAGTCTCATAACTGAGGTGTAAGTCAGCGCTCTGCTTTGCCCCAAAGCAAGCTGGGAAAGTACAAAGCTGAAGGCCAGGGAGAAATACTTCACTCTCTCCCCTGTATATGGCTACGCCCATGCACAGTGACAGTCTATCCGGATGCTTCCCGCTCATATTCCAAGGGTTGAAAATGACTAGAGAATTCCTCCTGCTATTCCATTGTGATGATGCACATTTGTCAGCAGGGCGGACGCTCGTGACTTCCAGTGGGAGACTAGAGTTTCTGTATTCCTTCTGAGGCGGTTACATTCAGCACCCCTGCAGAAAGGCTTTTATCTGCATGTGTTAGACATCACGTAGGGCTATATGATTAACTGTGTGCCAGCTATGGATACCTGAGCCCTTAACCTATTGTCCAAACAGCTCAGAGGCTTAAAAGTTATTTTGGATCTGTACATCCTGCTGGTTTGACTGCGTTCCAAAGAGTTCAGAGGTAATAAAGATAAGCTTTATCGACCCTTTATCCACAGAGAAAAACCCGTGCAGTCTGGATCAGTCACAAAGGTAAACAATAAACAAGGAGATGTGTGAAGGAAGAGATGGTTAAAAACAAGAACAGAAGGAAGGAGAAAAGCCTCTTATTCTGGGAAGAATGTGCTTGATCCCCGTCAAGACACAATGAACCCGAGACGGAGCTCTACGTTCTCAGCAGCACAACTGGCTCAAGTCTACGTCACTGATTACACGCCGAACAGCCAGACCTACTCTTGGAGGAGAGGCAGAAATTCAAAGCAAACAGGGAGCGATTTCATCAAAGGAAAGAGTGGGAGGTTGGGAAGGATTCCCAGCATGACACATTCCTTAATGATTAGATTGGGTTTACGGTTGGGACGGGTTGATTTGAATGAATTTCAATGGCTGTTGCAGAGATTTTGGAGATTTTTCCCTAAATACAGTTTTATCAATGTACATCTTTGTACTAGCAGGAAATAACTCAGCGGCCAAGTTGAAATGCAGTGCCTGCAGGAGGCGAGATTCAGAACAGATTCAGGAATAGAATTAGAATATTCCTGAGCCAGAGGGAATTGGTGGCAACTGAGCGGGGGCGGGGGACAGTAGTTAATAATCAACAGTTATTAAGTTATCAATGGAATTCCACTAAAATAACTTTACTCAGTTTACAATGAGATTCTTTTCCCTCCTCTTCACTTTTAGATTGAGAAAGAAATCAACAGTTCTGACATCTATCAAGTAACATCTAACTCTTCCAAGCCCAGTTATGGCCCATGGAGGACAGGGAGCCCTGGAGTAAAAACGAATGATTCTCTCAACCTACAGAAAAGCAGTGAGACTCTTACCAGAGGAGCTGAGCGAATAATTGATTTTTAAGTTTGGGGATCAAGCCCCCCCAAAATTTGGTTCAGTTCAAGTCAAAACTGATTTTTGTTGTTTTTTCTTGCCGAAACAAAAATACCAAAAAAATTTAGGTTAAACAAAATGTTTCATTTACCCTCCTTTTTTTGGGGGGGGGGGGGTTCATTTTGTGTCATTTTTTAATATTTATCACCCCTTTTTAATTAGCTAAATTTCCAAACGAGGTGCCCCTTCAAAACGAAAAGTCAAAACAAACCGTTCCGACTTTTTAAAATTTTCTCCATTGTTTTTCAGCTGAGACTATTCACAAAATTCAATCCCAACTTGCGAACAGTTTCGATGCCCCCCACCCAAAATGCATTTTCACCAAATTTACTATTTGTCAAAAACATTTCACCCCACTCCACTTACCAGTGATACACTGGAAACCTCATTTTCAAAGCCAATGAGGCCTGAAAGATTCCGGTCAACCCTTGCCTGTCTGAAACCATAATCAGGTCAGAATGCAGCATCACAGTGTGACCGTAAAAGTGTGTTCTCCTGCGTATGCTGCTTCTGTACTAGCACTGCCATGGATCAATGAGGGGTGGGGGCTGTGTGCCCCTCAGTCCCTTGGCTGTGGGCATTGCTGGGTTATGGCTGACATATTTCCAGGCTCAGATCACAGGTATTGAAAGCCAGCCCCGGGCTCCCTTTTCCACAGGCATCTTGGCAGTAATGGGACTCTCAGCATGACCTTCCAGGTGCCAATTATTTTGCGTGGATACATTTATAGGTTCCTTTCTCTTTCCCTCTTTTACAACCACGTGTCCCTCTGGCTCGGACAGAGAGGGCAACCCGAAGACGCTGCTGTGCTCACAACAGCATAAAGGCATCAGGAGATGTGAAGCTCTGGAAGGGTGATTTGGAAAGAAAGTTTTGGTTTCACTGAAGTCATATCTCCTTACCTCTGGTCTGAACCTGGCCTTAAGACTCTGGAGAGACCTCCCAGGTCCCTGGATGTCCAATCCACCCTTGCTTAGAATGCTTTACAACACGAGCTCAGACTATGGCTGGGAGACACTGGGGAATCCGAAGAGCCCCGGGAAACCCCCCCAAATAGGCTGCTTGTACATTCAATTCCACCACCTGCTAAAAATTTAGCTACATTTCACGAGAAACGCCTGCTGGTCAAACAGAAAAAGACATAAGGCAGCAGAGGGAAAAAAGCAAACTATAAAGTACTTGAGAGTGCCCTCTAGGAAGGGATGAGGAGCAGAGCAGAAAGTACTTACGCCAGCAGGAGATCATCAGGAACTGCAACAAAAAGACAAAGACATTTCATTTTGCTAAACATTTTGCAAAAGATCCTCTGAAATCAGAGACAGAAAGAGGCCCCGTGGGCTCCACTTTGTCCATCCCCATAGGGCATGCAGGGTTGTCCCCTACAGTGATCAATCCAGCCTCCCTAACCACAGAGAGACATAGGAAGCAGTGCAGTGGTTTGTTAGGGGAGAGAATTCACAATACATGACCGCAGTGGTGATGGTGTCAGAATCACAGGCAGACACTGATAGTGAAGAATGACCCTCCTACCTCTTAAAGCACAATAGGTAGCCCCTGTTTGCTCAGATTAAAAACACATGGACAATGCATTGGGGGGGAACTCTGTTTGTGGGGTGCAAAAACCAGTGTCGATTTTTGCTGACTCCTGGGCTCAGCAATAGGGGATGCTGGGCTGGAATGGTTTCAGACGAGTCATCCACAGATCCTCATGAGATGGAGGTGCCAACAGTCAAGTTCCTAGGTTCTAGCTGCTGCGCAATACTGCACCAGATTTAAAAACAATGAGGTGTCTTTTCGTTTCAGCAGAAGCATCCTTTGCTATTTCAGTCCCGGGTCCCTCACACACAGTTCTGCAGGTGTCCCTTAATCTTGATCTGCAACATTCCCCACTATTCCAGTCCTGGCCCCTCTCCAGCATCAGATCTCACCCCAGATATGCACCCCCGAGCAGAAGCCAGTCACAGTATGCTGGGCTCTCCCCAGTTAATATAGTCACAAGAGTCTCCCAATGCCCTTGAAACATTTCTTTTTAAATCAACCTAACAACCAATTGCCACTCCTTATGTAGATCACACATATAAACAAAACTGTGCATGTTCAATATGACTTCTTATATGTAGGACCTACATTAAGTGCAGATATTTTTAAAGATGATTCAGAGCTGCAGTGATGAATTTTAAAGAGTAATATGGAGCCACAAATACATGTACTTTTCTAATATCCTACATCTAAAAATTGTAAGAAAGGCCTGAAGGTTTTAACAACTTGCACTTCACATTACCAGGCTGATTCCCTTGCAATTTTACCTTGGAATCAAACTGTCACTTGATAAATTTGTGGCATATAAATTCTAGTCTTTTAACAGTGCTTTTCCTTTCCCAGCACAGTCTCGGACATCTCCGATGTTTTGTAGCTTTTGATTTTGAACATAGAAAAATGTCTCTTTTTAACAGGGGCACTTGTTAAAGTGAGTAATTACATTAAAAAAAAATCCTCAACCTGTTTTACTTAACAGTTTAGCCCCGATCCTGCAATCTGATCCTTTAGTTACCTCCAATGGGATTCAGGGTGGGTGTGGGGGTCTACCCACATGGATGTCACTGAGGGATTGGGACTTTAGATCATTACAACTGTAAATATTCTAACAGTCTAATGTATTCTCCATGGCTGATGTTAGCCGACTTTTCCAACCTTACTCAATTTGGATAATGAAACTAGACTGGTTGGTTTCATTTTCTGGTTCTCAGGTCCCAGTACAATGTTACCAGCATTCCAAGGGGATATTTACATTAAAAAGCCCTTCTTGATTTTTTTTTTTTTTGTTGGTTTCACATTACCTTTGTACAAAATCCTTTATAAAATGGAACAAAATCAAACCTAGATTGTGGACCTAAACTAACCTGACAATACCCATAATGCACATACACTGAGCTCCAGGAAAATCAGTTCAGTCACTGGGGCTGTTTCGATGCTAACTAGCCATCCAGTGCCATTCCTTTAAAGGGACGGTCAAATGGACTTCCCTGTATTTCCGTTTCCTTTGGTTCTGGCTTAGGCAGAACATATTCTTTAAACAGACACTCCATTTCTGCAGGCGCCACTTGGTCTATTTGCCATCTAAACACACACCACAGGACTCTTTCAACGTGGGCTACAGAAATATCTCAGTAACGCAGCGTGCAGCGAATAGCAATTGTTCCATACTAGCTGCTCTAATTGGCCAGGACCTAACTGTTGGCTTGGGCTGCTTACTGCCCTCTGAACAAGAAGCCCATCATGATCAGTAGTATAGCGCCCTCTGCTGGTTAACTGGGACAACTATAACATTTCTGTATAGGTTGTTTTGTCACTGGCTTTGAAGTTAGTAAGACTGTGAGCACACAGAAATACTATAGCAATAGCCATGAACATGAATTCTGGGTAATGATATGCAAATTAGCATCCCCATTCAAGAGTCCTATCTCCAGCACTGTCACCACACGTAACTGACACTGAAGCTAACTGTGCAGCCATAAATAAGGACTTCAACCTCTTAGAGCCTCAGAAAGTTGGCCTAGCAGAGGTGAAACTGGAAGTATGGACGACCCACATGCAGTAAAGTCTGGAAGGCATAGAACGAAAAAGCTTCACAATACTGGCTGTACAATGCTGCTGAAATGAGATGCTTACGAGTAACTACGAGATAGCCTCCATTTTCAAAAGTGACTACGGATTTTGGGTGCCCCAATTTTGGGGCATCCCATTTGGGTCCCTTTAAAAGAGCCCCATTTTCAAAGGGCAAGAGCTCAGCATTTTCCGAAGCTCAAGCCCCTTTATGTTCTTTGAAGGCCACATATTCCTTAGGGCCTCAGAAGATCTGAGCAAGGTTACGCTGAATGCCTGACCCCCAGAAAGCTATGACGTTATTGGTATTTATAAACCACCATGGGTAGCCATGTCTCTTTACAGACAGACTGTGGCACCACGCGGCAGGAGTGGTTTTTTTCACATGGGATCTCAAAGCTTTTCGGCGTCTTATCCAGGCTATGACTGCACCACAAATACCCCAGTAGGACTGTGCTTTTCTCCACATACCATGCGAGGTCTCCTGGAAAGCCTTTTTTATCTCTTTCAAAAGCTCCTCTGCCACTGCCGGCAAAGTGGCCTCCATCGTCCTCAACACTCAACCGAACCCTGTAATCAAAACAGCAGAGGGCAGGGAGAAGTTGGGAAATCAATAGTCACCACAGAAACAGTAACTAGAGACAGTTTATTAGGACGAAGGATGATTTCAACCCCCAGATAAGGCAAAGGGAAGGGAACTGATTATTTATCAGCATTTCTTATACAGTAAAAGCTGTTTTATCCAGCACTTCACCAACCGGAAAGTTCTATAACCTGCCTTTCCCGATCTTCATTGAAATTCTGGTTTATAATCCAATTGGTGCGGGGCCGGCAGGAGGTTGGGGCATGGGAGGGGTTTCGGGGCAAGGGGCTGGGGCGCGGGACGGGGTGTCAGATCCGGGCGGCGCTCACCTCAGGCGGCTCCCTGCAAGCGGTGACCTGTCTCGGTTGCTCCTAGGCAGAGGCTGGACTGCTGAACGTTTCCACTGGGAGGTGGGGGAATCAAACAAAGGATTCCCGCCTTATGGAAATCCTATATAAGATGGGGGAGGAAAACAGTCAAGGTCTTCAGTTCCTTTCTCCTCCGCCTTCCCGCCCAAAGAGATACTTGAAAACGCCTGGAAACAAAAGGACTGGAACTGATGGGGGGAAGACCTGCTTGACCCAGGCTGGAAAGATATCTGGCCTGTGAAGGACTCTACCTAAGACAGTATCTAAGGCGAGGAATTACTATTTGTAACCAATTTCTTTAGTGAATCAAGCTTAGTTTGCATGCTTTGTTTTATTTGCTTGGTAATCTGCTTCGTTCTGTTTGCTACCTCTTTGCCACTTAAAAGTCACCTTTTGTAGTTAATAAACTTATTTCTTGTTTATAATATAACCCAGTTTTATGTAATTTCTAACTGAGAGAGCAAGAAGTTGTGTATATCTTCCTCCACAATGAGGGAGGGGGCGAATTTCATAAAACCTTTGGGTTTGTACCCCTTAAAGGGAGTGGGCACCAGAGTGCTGGGGCAAGCTCCTAAGGCTGAATCTTTCCAGAGCGGATCTCTGTCTCTCTGTGCAGCCGGGCGTGGCCCTGCCTGTGTACTTGGCTGGAAGAGGCTTGTGAGCCTAGCCTAGCCCAGCACGAGCAGGTAAACGGGACCCAGGCTGGCAGAATAGGCTGACTCATTGGCATCCCAGCACATCAAGTGGCATTCGGGGGGGGGGGGGGAGAGGAGAGCAAACTGTCACAGCGGTAACTAGACTTTTGGTGTCCAGTCAGTACATTTGACCGGACACTGCCAGGTCCCCTTTCCAACTAGCTTTCCAGTCAAAAAACAGGCACCTGGCACCCCTAAATGGCAGCCAGACACAGAAGCCAAAACCCAGACTGGTGGCAACACTATCAGAGACAGCCTAATTAGTCAAGTGATTCCACCCTAGAAACCGAGGAGCGAGGGACTGGAGAATTAGGGCTTCACAGGACAAACTCTCCAGCCTCAGCTCTCAATTATCATTACTCAGTTATCATTACTAACAGCCGAGAATTGTCCACAAAAGGGCCTTCACACATCCCGTCCACCCAAAGCACTGTCTCTTTTGGCACAGCAAGTGCATTGCTCCTCTACGCCTTGCATGAGCTCACCCTGATGTGCTTATGAGGGGGCAGGCAGAAACATCTGCTCAATTCAAGATGGATCAAGGCATGCTGGGACATACCTCTCTGCAGGGCCACACAGCATGCTGGGATATTAGGGTTGCCAATTTGGTTGGATGTCTGCCTGGAGGTTCCATCACATGACATAATCTTTAATTAAAGATTAATCTTTTATTCCTGGAGACTCCAGGACAATCCTGGAGGGTTGGCAGCCCCATGGGACATGCCTCTCTGTGAGGCCGTACGGCATGCTGGGACAGGATATGTCACTGCAGGGCCGCACGGCATGCTGGGACATGGCTCCCTGTGAGGGCCGCAAGGCAGGGTGGGACATACCTCTCCTCGGGGCCGCAGGGCATGCTGGGATGGGATATGTCACTGCAGAGCCGCAGGGCATGCTGGGAGGGGACGTGCCTGCCTGCGGGGCCCCCGCACCACTGCAAATCCCCTGTTTGGGGCCTGGCTCGGGCCCAACCCCCAGCGCTGCGCCCTCCACCCCCGCTGAACTGGTCACATGACCTTGAAACGTCACTTCCCCTTGGCCCCCTTCCTGGTCACATGAACTCGCTACTTCCGCCGTGGGGGGGGTGATTCCGGGCAGGTCACATGACCAGAGCCCACCGCTTCGGCTTTAGTCGCGCTTCCCCCGTCACGTGACCGAGCGCCGGGCATGTTGGCGGCGCTGCGCAGGGGGCCGGGGCTGCTGGCGGCCGCGGGGAGACGCTGCTCCGGGGCGCGCCTGCCGGCCCGGTGGGACAAGGCCCAGGGCAGGCGCGGGGCCGCCTGGGGAGCGGGGTGCCTGCGGGGGCGGGGCGGGCCCAGCCCCGGGGGCGTCCTGGCCGCCCTGGCGGGTGAGAGCAACGGGAGTCGGTGATTGGGGGTCGCTGGGGGTCAGGGGTCAGTTATTGGGAGTTGCTGGGAGGGTTGGGGGCTGAGGGGGTCTGTTATTGGGGGTTGCTGGGGGCTGAGAGGTTACTGGGGCCCTGGATGGCACAGGAGCTATTGGGGACTATTGGGGGGCTGGTAGGTGGGGGCCTGGCAGTGGGGGGCTATTGATAGGGGCTGGTATGCGGGACCTACTGGGAGTGGTAGGTGGGGGTCTTGGGGGACTTGGCAGACAGAGGTGGCTGCTGGAGGAGACTGGTAAGTGAGGAGATTATTGGGAGTCAGGGTGGGGAGAGGTGGTGCCTGGCCTGTAGGTACAGGAGGGGAGGGCAGAATGGGAGGGGAGCTGATATGGAACTTGGGCTGGGAGCAGGAAGGGGGCAGGCGTGAGATGGAAGGTTCAGGGGTGAAGGTGATGGGGCCAGGGCACTGTGGGGTATGGGATACATCCTTGCATGTGAGTGCAGTGGAAATGGGGGGGCTGTTACAAGTAACAGTGGGGTGGAAGTGGCACTGGGTGGGTGACTCCAAGCAGTGAAGCCGAACCTGCTGTTTGAAGGGATTCCCAAGTCCATGCTTCCCCTGGCAGAGAAGGACAAAACCCTCTCAGCTGTCACCACAGCCGAGATCCAAGTTCATCCAGTCAAATGTTTCTCTTCCCAGCTTTCTCCTTGTTCTCTAAAAATGCTGAGGAAGGGGAGGAGACAAAGGAAGGGGACAGTGCTGGGACTGAAGACACCATTATATTCCTTTTGAAGAAAGCCAAGGTAAGCTCACAAGGCCCTAGATTACTATTAGTTGCATTTGCACAGCCCCAAGAGCTCTAGTCACAGACCAGGACCCCCAACTTTTTACCCACGTAGCTTTCTTACTAAATACACTAACTTCAGTGAAATAAGCATGCTGGTTTGGTGAGGAATTGCTGGGCACTTCCACTGCGAGAGCCTACCGGGAGGCCTTTTGTGAGATGAACTCAGCACCCTCAGCCATGCATCCTATTGATGAGCCAGTCCAGACACTTGGAGGCATGGATGGGGGGAGGGAGTCCAAGTATCAGCTAGCCCTGAGGAGTCCATAAGGAGGGCAGAGATGAACTGCTCTTCCCATGACATTGATCAGAGCAGCATCTGGCAGTTTATGCTGTTCTGTCTCTGCTCCTGTGAGCAGCCTTGGCACAGATGTGTTCACCTGCACAGTGACACCCTTGCTTGGCCTGCCGGTACACTGGGATCAGCATTCCCACGTGCTGGGATCTCTAATCATCGTAGGTTTTCCCTTCTCTCCGCTTCCAGCTCAGCATCATGAAGGGGGAGCTTGAGGAAGCAGAGCGGATTCTGCACCAAGCCGTCAGACTCTCCCATCAGTCGGACAACAAGAAAGCCATCATCTATACCTATGACCTGGTAATACTCCCAGGAAAGCTATGTGTGAGACAGGGGTCCTCACAGCTGCCCTGGATGTGGTCTCGGTCTCTCTGTCCCAAGCATGGGCTCAAACCTCTGAGCTTGATACATTTATGACTGGGATTGTATGACATGGCTGGTTGGGGTAGCAGGGGCCTGGACTCCCTTGCAGTCTTGTTTTTATATTCCTGTTACTTCCCTTGCCCTCCACTGGGCAGTAATTTCAGCAGCTGGTAACATGTTTTTGCTGGGTGGAAGTTGCAGGTAAAAAGAGGGGGAAACCTTTTTGTGCAAAGCTAGCCCAAGGTCAGCAATAGCCTCACGTGGTGAAGCTTCGGCATCCCTGACCGCTTTCTCCTTCTCTTCTAGATGGCAAACCTTGCGTTCCTGAGGGGTCAGCTGGACAGCGTGAGTAAAGTCCTATCACTTGAGTCTGTGAAGAGCCCTGTACTGTGTCTGAGATCTTCAGAGGGCTGCCTACAATGTTAAGTATTATGGCTCACAGCTGGGTTATGCTAAACAATTCTGCTAAGGCCAGTTTCAGGCATAGATGCCCTACCTAGCACCAGCTAAACCTGGGTGCTGGCTCTTTAATATACTTTCACTTTTGTTTCAGGCAGAGAAGCTCTTCAAAGCAGCAATGAGCTTCTTGCTGGCTGGGGACATGAAGCAGGTAAGGGCTTCTCTGCACAGGCTTCCTGCTGGGCGTGAGGTCCCCACAGCTGCTGTAGCATTCCTTACACTACCTCTTGCTTGGGGAAGATGTGGCCTTGCACCATTCCCTACAGCGCCTCCTACGGGGAGCTGCTGGTAGTGGAGTGGCAGTGAGCTTCCCTGCCATTCAAGCAGCATCTCCTGGTGGTAGCTGTTCATTTACACCATGTATAGGGCATTATCTTGGCCTGTGTGTGGTCTTTGAGGAAGCAGTGGTTCTGCTGTAAGGATCAAAGAGAGGAGTGATCGTGGCTGCCCCCTCTAATGTGCCTTTGACTTCCTCTCCCTCCCGACAGGATGACAATGCCATCATTGAAATGTCTCTCAAGCTGGCCAGTATCTATGCTGCTCAGAACCAGTGAGTACCGGGGTGAGGCTGGAGTGCAGATGATTGTTAGCTCCAGGATACCAGTGGTGATTTTGGGGCAGGGGAAGCTCTTACTTCTGATCTGGGGAGGAGAAAAGGTCCTATGTTGAGGGGTGGGGGCGTTCTACTAGCTCGGGGGTGGGGGCTTCCCCATTCTACAGGGTATTCGCCACATGGAGACCTCAGTCAGTGACTTTCATGAGCTTCCTGTGTGTGTGTCACATACGTGGCACCTGTAGGCCACCTGTGTCCCAGCAGCAGGGCAAGGCCCAGCTGATCTGTAGCATGCTCTCCAGCTAGGTCGTCTGCCACTTTAGATGGAAATAGCTGCAAACAGCTGTAGGGACAAGTCCCATTGATCTTACAGAGAAAACCCACAGAACAGCTGAACGCCTTTGGGCTCAATTTCAGTGTTTACAAATGTAGTTGGTGACTGGCTGGCTTCTCAGTGTGGTAGGCGAGTGCTCTGTCTGTAGGCCAGGGGCAGCAGCAGGGCACACTCCATCCCCTGTGTCCCGTGGGCAAGAGGGGGAGGCTACTTCTTTAGAGCTGCCAGAACTTGCTTAGGTGACCAAGAACCAGGCCAACAGGAGGGGAGGGAAGGGTCGGGTCCCAGCAGGAAGCAACTGACCCTCAGGGTAACTGTAATGTGGCTTGTCTCCCAGGAATGCCCAGTGTGTGGTGGTAGTGAGCTAACGCTGCTGGTGTGGGATGAATGGCCTGGCTTTGCTGAGCTCTGACCTTTGCCCTTTGCTGTGCAGACACAAGCTGGCTCTTGCTGGCTACGAGTTCTGCATCCTGACCCTGGATGAGAAGATAGCCAAATACAAGGACTTGCCTGAGGATGTCCTCCCAGGTAGGAAGCTCCTGGGCTCTTGCTGTCATCAGTGTAGCTTTCTGCCTCTCTAGGGACCTTCCCATGTTGCCATTGATATCTCTCCTGCCTCTTACAGCCCCTTCCTCCCATTCCCTCACTGGCTTCTTCTCTCATGAGCTGCAGTCAAGCTCTGTGTCCTTCCCTGCCCCATCTTACATCTTTGTTTCCTTCACCACCCTGTCACCTGTGCACTCCCACCCCCACTGTCCAACCTTCTCCTTCATTCTCCCTGTGTCTGCTCTGGCTCTAACACTTCACACTGGCTCCCTGCCCATGGAGCCCTTAATCTATCTTACTGCCCAGCTGTCCTGCCATTTGTCACAGCCATACCTGCTGCCTCTGCCTCACCCTCTGCATTTGCCATTAAGTAAGGTGAGGCAGGGCAGAGATCTTCTCAGGAGCGCGAGGGTGCTGATCCTTTGACAATGCTCGGACAGGTGTTGGTAAAAATCCCCTCCGGGGGCTGTCTAGTGTCCATTCCTGAGAGAAGTGGGCAGCGCTTTGACCCATCTCTTTTCCTGCTCACAGCAGAGGAAAGAGCCAACACGTATCTCCTGCTTGGTCTGTGCCTGGACTCATACGGTCGCTACCTCCTGGCCAACAAACAGCTGCCTGGGGCCCAAAGAATGTATGAGAGGGCACTGCAGATCTCCAAGGAGGTCCAGGGAGAGACCCATCCCCAGGTGAGCAGGGACTGATGGCTGGACTCAAAAGAAGCACTGGAGGCTCAGAATGGCACGTGCTGGAGCAGCAGCTGTGAGCTCATGCCCCTGCAGGGGGTCAAGAGTAAACATGTGCCAGTGCCCAGGCAGGGGAGGACTGAGCTAGATCTGTCCTGGTCTGCCAGCACTGAAACCTATTGCACTGACCCGTTCATCTATGGGGCGATGTTATGAGCCCTCCTTCTTTGTGCTGCTTGGGCACTGGTGTGCTAGGGCCGGCTAAGCTGGATATTCAGCCTTCCATAGCTGTAGGTCAAGACAGGACCCCGTATCTGCATTGAGATTGGTTAAGTTCTAAAAGCAAAACTCCTCCTCGTCCCCCAGCTCTAAGACTTCCTCTCCCTGTCCTGGTGCAGACTGTGGTACTGATGAATGACTTGGCAACTGTGCTGGATGCCCAGGGACTCTATGATGAGGCATATACACATGTGAAGAGGGCATCTGAATTGGCAAAGCAGACTGAGCACCCTGAGGAGCACATGGTGCTGAATAACCTTGCAGGAATTCTGATGCACAAAGGTAAATATTGACACCCTGCTCAAGCAGGAAAGGTGATTTCTTTGCTTATAACTCTCCTGATTGCAGTAAGGGGGTGGGGGGGAGGAGAGAGAGAGGGAGCAAGGCCTGGGCTGTGGCAATGAACATGGGACAGGGACTTCAGCGCTCTGTAGCACTGCTCTCCTTCCCACTCAGTATAATAGCCCTGGCTTGTCTTAAGCAACATTTTATGCTGCTTTCAAATTGTAACTTGTCAAGTGAAGACGCCTGTACTGATTGCTTTGCAGTGGGGTGTGTGGGGGAGTTGGTGCCTTGGAGGCAGGTGATTTTAAATTGAGGATTTGAATTCTTACCCACCACTCCTTGACGGCCACTAACTGCCTCATTATCCCCACCTACCCCACTCTCTGTTGGGCATTGGCTGTAGTGGTAATTGCCCAAGAACACTGCAGCAGTCATATCCCATCCCTGAGATCTCAAGCTGGGGTAGCTGTGTTGGGCTGGCTGCAGCTAGTGTTCCATCCCTCATACAGTTGGTTCCACGGGCTGAAGACTCTGCAACCATAGAGCAAGATTCATATCTAACCCTTAAATTCTGGAGCCCAGACCTGGCTGCTGCCCTACTCTGCACACAAGGGGAGTAGCTCTGACTAGCAAAGCATGAACAGCCCTTGGTAAAGCTTGTCTTTCTTACTGCTGCAGTGCAGGAGGCAATGCTGCTGCCAATGAAGAGTGAATCGTGGGCTTCTAGGCTGGCAGGGACTCTCCCCACCTCCTCCATCCTCAGATCCTGCCTGAGACAGGCTCGTTGAGGTGCTGGTCCTGTACAAAAAGAACGATGAGGGAAGGGAATGGGACAGAGCTGGCTTTTATTTTCTAGATGGAGAACAATTCCCTTTCAACCATGAACTAAACCCCAGTCCTCCCTGGTTTGTTCCTGACCATTCCAAGCAGTACTTTAAGTGTAATCACTCAGCTTAGGATGGGGGCAGGGGTGGGTGTAACATTCACTTTGCTTTCTTCCTCTCTTGAATGCAGAAGACTTTCTGCAAGCAAAAGAGGTGTACAGAAAAGCCCTGAAACAGGCAGAGCTGAAAGGAGACACAGCATCCATGCAGCACATACAGGAGGAACTAGCAGAGCTGGCCAGGAGGAGAAAGCACTCAAACTGAACATGTGATGCACAAATGAGGGAGGCTTGAAGTATCTTGGACTGAATAAAGTGCTGAAGGCAAGGTGGTGGATTATACAAAGCACAGGAAGGCTGGGACCTCTGTTGCCATTTTTAGTGGGAGCTAAAGTAGCTAACTCCAGGTTCAGTACTGAGTAAGTACAAGGAAGGAGGTACTGGTCTTGACAAACTCAAAATAAAGCTTTGATTTGAATTGCTGGGGACTGAAGGCTCATCACCAGTGCACTCTGTTCATGGACTAAACACTGAATTGTACTTGAATTACCAAGTTTAAATGTGCTCTGCTTTAATCTGAGGTCTCTCACGACTATGGGAAGTGGATTCACTGGGAGTGTTGACCAGTGCTCAGAATGATGTGCCTTTTAAAAATTACAACAGTCATGAGAGCGCCTGCTGAATGCCTCAACAAAAACAGTAAAAGTAGCATTAGTGCTTTCTCACTTTCCCTTTACCCTACTAGACCACCACTAGTGCCCAGCACAGCAATGCAGAGCTATTTACATAGAAGGAAGGAGGGCGGTAGTAAAAAGCAGTTTCATTTAGCTTTTAACTGAGAAGGGATAGAACCATTTAATACAGGCCAAGCCTGCTTCCTTTTTTTTTCCCTTCCAACTGCAGGGAAAAATGCATTTAAGGCATTTCAGCTAGACTGCTGGGAGAGGCGATGCTATAAAAAGATTATCAAGTGGGTAGGGTACAAACCCTGGGACTCTAAGTCAAACAGGTACTGCTGCAGATGGGATAAAACAGGGCCCCCAAATGAGGCCACTTCTCCCCCCGCATCAGAACTGTGCAGAGGGGACCCCTTCCCCACTGGGGGGGTTCTGGAACCCATATGGCATCCCCCCTTCTCCTAGCTATGTGACCTTCAGGAAAAACTGCAGGGAGGTCCAGGTAAACGGAACCAGCTGCAGGAACCAATTCAAGCAGGGCCTGATGCAGGGAAGTATGCAGTGGCTTTCCTGTAGTCTTTACTCTAAACATTCTCTCCCCCCCCTAGCCCCACTTAAAGGGTTAAAAAAAAACTAAACCAGAAAATTGGGGAACAAACATGCACCATACCACCATCACATTGTTCACTAGGCTTCTCTGTTTTAGCCCTTTCTCTTGTCTGCATACATGGTAAGGCCAATAGGACCCATTCACAGTTGGCTGGTAGGTACTGTGAATCATGTTCAGGAATGTCATAACTTAATCTGGTTCAGTTCTCCTCTATAAAACGGAAATGATAGCCCTTCCCTGGAGTGCGAGGCACTTACACTACTGCCACTGAGCCTTTAGAGAGAGCTGCCTTGGCAGATGTGTTTCCATTTTTGAAAGGTGCTATCTGTCTTGGAGAGCAGATATGTCTCCTCTAGACCACAGTATCCACAAATTCACCTGTTGTGAGGGGAAGATTGTTCTGTGTTCCCAAGACAGGTCATTTGTTTGTTCAGAAATCAGATATATATTAATCCACTTCAGTTTCACCACCTGTTCCCAGAGTGCACTTACTGAGCCAGACCCAATTAACTGCTTGTTCAAGATTTTCCTTCCACAGTGTAAAGGTTACAAAACTCAATCATTATTGGCTGTTGCTAAACACCTGAAGCTTCCTGCTGCAAGAGGAAGTTGTTCTGCTCAAAAACAATGACAGGAGTGCCTCCCCGAGCTGGAGCACTGTACTTCGAACTGATATGCAGATGTGGCCTTTGAACAGTTCATAGCAAGCCTACCCAAGAGGGAAGGATAAAATGAAGATTGTTATAACAATCCCAAGGATAGTTAAGTGGGCAGAATTACTTAAAGTAGTGTCAGACAAGTGGAGCTAGCTTTGGGGTTTTCAATAAGCAGAGTGGGTAAGAGGTTTGTTTACTATCATATTCAAGAGCACACCTGAACATTGTTACTGTTCAGATTACTTACACTAGTGTTGTTGCGCAGCAGATCAGTTAATCTTCAATGCATTCAGGTTTGGTCCTCTCTAAATTGCATAGCTTGGCCTTCTAGCAGGCCTGCATGAACTCCTAGGGCAGTTTAGTGAATAGGAGGGCTAGGGGCCTGATTTCCAAGCTTAGGTTTATCTCCACCATGAATTGCTAAGGGAAGAGCAAACTCAACAATTACAGGCTCAGGTGTGCTCACAGAGAATGAAGGACTAAATACCCTATGCATTTTATACCACATTCACTGTAGTACAAGCATGCCGTTGCCAAAAACATGCATCTGGCTAGATGGACTTCTACTTCCTAGAACTCCAATGGTCTATTCTAGTGTTGTAATCTGAGACTACTTGAATTTCAGTGCCCTAGGGGGTTGCTTCAGCTATTTCTGTCAAGTGGTGTGTCTGTCATTCTCATCAACACAGCTTGATGCTGTGAAACAAAAGGGACACAGAGCAAAAGGAAATGGAGAACTGATCCCCTTTATTGATTGGTCTGAATCCGGAAGTCATTGTCTACTGAAGACATTTTGTGGGGAAAAAACCTGAATTTTAGCATGACGCAGGGGTTTTTTCAAGTCTTAAATGTTTTCATATCAGAATCACTAAACATACCAAGATGAAAACATTGTGAAAGCGCTGATCAGAAATCAACAGTTATGAATTTGTAGTAAACTACTTTTGTAAACAATGATTTACAGACACCTTCCTGTTTGAAACAGGCCAGGTGTAATTCCTTAGTCAAAGGCTACTGGACTTTTTTTTTTTAAATAATGCTTAGGCTCTGGGTGTTATCAAAAATTAAAACTTGGGGAACAACCCTAAAAAAATTGCTTCACAGTAAGAAAAACAAAATTAGATGTGCAAATGCCACTTTTATCCTATGCCTCTGAGGGTTATTCCTCAAACGAGGGGCTGCTTAACTACCCTTAGTTAGTTCGGATACCTTGCAGCAGCAGTAAAGAGATCACACAGATTTCCCTCCTTTATGTAAATTAGGCTAAAGAACAGATAATGTTCATACAGTACAATTAACCACAGGCTTTGCAGGTACAAGCCTCTATTTGAAACACACTGAGGTTTTTGTTACACTGAGGAAAGGAGAAAAGAACAACTTTGGAATGGCACTCCATTTTTCACTGTCTTTCCCAAATTTAAATTCACAATATGGGGAGGCCAACTTATAGCAATGTCCTTGAAGATGAGTTAAGAAAATAAAGGAAAGTTAAAATCAGGGGGATAGGGACTCCAAACAGAGTTGTTCACTTTACACCTGACATGCTTCAGGGTTTTCACATTTTCAGGAGGACTCAAGATTTTAACACATCCAGCTGATTTTAACTCTGCAGGATACAGCATTTAAAGACAGCAGCAAAGCAAATCTGCAATACTTACAGCTCATCAAGTTTCCAAGACAGATTGCAAACCAGCAGAGAGGAGTCTAAAATCTCTTGTTGCTTTCTCTTTCCTACAGTTGGGACAACCTGGGGCTCTCTTCAATAAAGTACAACACACTTTTAAAAGATTTACAGCACAAGGGGTTCTGTACCTCTTCCCATTTGTTAACTAAAGGCAAAGGGCATCACAGACCTATGAACTCCAGGTTACAGCTAACACAATTTTTTATACCTTCCAGACATAAGGAATTGCAAATACAGGTCTAAAATTAAACCTCCTTCAGTAGGCTGAAAGATTGTGATAAGTTTGACAACCTCTTCCTGAGACAAATGCTGAATGTGGTCTTGGTTCCAATTGCTGAAGGGACATGCTGCTTAAATGTTTCATTTAATATTTGACTTTGCCACCCACCCATTCAATAGTTTTCTCCCCATATCAATACTTGTCTCCTTGTACCCCAGAGCACTTAAACTCATGGTCCTGGGGCCAGTGCAACCATATAAAAGTGAAACGTGGCAAACAGATTCCAACTGACACGGTGGCCGCACTAATCAGATGCATGTATACATGTACTACAAATATATTACTACAGTAGAGGCCTCTAATTCCAGCAGGCACTGACAGATGACTGATTAAAAAGATCCTCTTCTAGTACCATAAACAATTTTTTTAGAGAGTCTCTATCAAGTAAAGTTTAGGGGTTGGTTCAATATAAAAAATTAGGTTTCCATGCAAATCATTTCTCTTACTGGACTAGGTTTTAAAATGCATGTTAAAAGACATTTAAAAATTAGAATCAAGCGAGCAATAATCACAGTATCTTTTTCAAACTGGCTGTCAGAGCCTAGAAAGTTGACTCTCATGTTCCTTGATTACAAAGCTCAGAAGTAGCTTTATTTATTATTATTTTTTAAACTAGAGCAGTGGATATATTTTTCTTGATGGACCCAACAACCCACCCAGAGCCTTTGTTCACTTAAGCAATCTGCTGTGATTTATATGGATATATATGGTAGTAAAATTTGTTTAAAATAGTAGCCTTTTTCAGCTGCATACAATGCAGAAACAGAAAACATTAAAATAGTCTTTTGGGGCACAGTTAAATTACCAGTGTGCATAACAGTGAGGTATGACTCCAGAAGCTGCTTGGTTGGGTTTTTTTGTTATTGTTTTTTCTTTTTAAACTGAACCATAACATACCCATGCAATAATATTTCTGCAGTGTTGCTAAATAAAACTAACCACACTGAAAATTTACAATGTGGCAGAAATTTAAAAATCAAAGAAATATATCATCTTACCCCAGCAGACCTGACTATGTTAATGTACAGAATTTGTTAAGGGGTCAGTCTTAAAAATCAACATTTTCACAAGAGCCTGAACACCACTGTGTCTAGGGAAAAAATTAAATTGAAGCACACCACCAGTAAGAGGTGGCATTGCATTAATGGGCAATGATGCTATGTCGGTTGGGAGAGTACTCTACACTTGAGAAAATGCTTTAAAAAAATTACAAAATGACCCCCAAGGTTTATGCAATGATTTGAACATAAGTACACCAGAGACTATAGCAAGGGAAAAAACACTGCAAAAAGTACTCTCTATTTACAGAAGAATGATTTAAAGACATTATGGTTTTCTTTACAAATAGATGTAGAACAGGAATAGTCCACTTTTTAAAAAGTCTTTACATATTTATCTTTAGTACGTCAACCCTCCTCGATCACGATCCTCCTACACGTGGTTTGTGCAGACGGAATCTTTTCGATTTACTCTCCAAATAGCTCCCCATCATTTCTTCGTGTGTGGCCCTTGCTCTCTTGGGAAGTCCCTTTGGGCATAAGTCAAAAATAGAGTTTTTTCGACCCACAAATTAAAAAAACTCTGCATAGTTCAGTCATCACTGTCAGACAGAGTCTCATATTGTGCTGAAAGCAGTGGTGCAGGCTCTCGCTCCCATATCCTGTTCTGTTGGTGAGTGGCTGCTTGGCTCATGGATGGCGGGGCACATGCAATGGACGTTGGTGGTGTACTGCTGAGCATCCGCATTGTCAAGGGGTTGTAAGGAAACTGAGTTGATCCTAAGTCAAAAAAGTTTAACTCAAATAAGTCAGGCATCACTCCAACCAGATCTTCAAGACTTAACTTTGTTTTCACTACATGAATAGACACATCTGACAGATCCGAGATCAACACTGGCATTTTCCACCAAGATTCCAGAACCTAATAATTTTAACACCAGACCCCTGAGAAAGGGAAAGTTAAATTTACTCCTTAAAATTCCCATTAGTTTATAACAGCCAGGATCACATGCAATTTGTTTACAGGGAGGCCAACTCTTGATTACCATCATCTTAGTTTACGTGTGCAGCTTTAACTCAAAACATTGCAGGAAAAAACAACAACAAGTCATTCACCACATTTCTTTGGCATATGAACCTCATAATATTGGTTTTATAATACACTGGGTTTCAGTTTCAGGGATTACAGTGATCCTTCAAGCTCTGTGGATCAAAAATTTCCCAAAAACAGTTTTCCACTGGTGCCTCTCACTGTACAGTGAAGAGTTGGTTGCAAGGATCAGATTGAAAACAGAAAAAAATTACTTCCTAAGTTAAAAAATAATTTCACTCATCTCAGGCAACTCAGCTGCTGATAAAGAATATTACAATTTTTGAGAGGACTAATTAAACCACTTGTGGTGTGAATGACCTACTTTGGTGTTAAAATGCCTGGTAGAACATTGTCTTCCCTTGTAAAGAGATGGTTTGCTACTCTGCACATATCTGATTCAAAAAGATCCCTGTTTAATGGATCTGGATACGGTGATGATTTGGCCCAGACACTTAAAATGGGTCTTTCCACATCTAACCTTACCACAGGATTCCAATTCTAGTTCTGTTATTTTTTAGTAGTATTTCTGGCAACATTTCTCACCTGTTGAAGAAGGCCGGTCTTCCCAGGCCCACACTGGAGTCTGCCTGTGGTAATCTCCTTCTGAATGTACAGATGAGACAGAGGAAGGTCTCTCAGTTCCTAAGTATCCCTGCCCAGGAATAGGAGATTTAGACTTCCTACTATTAGACTTGCCAATTAACTTCTGCTTGCCAACTCCCCCTCCTGAAAATGGAAGTCACAGTAAAAAGATTATTTAAAAAAAATAGAATTTAGACTCAATAATAAATTTATAACCAAACTGTCATATAGCAAGCTAAATTGTATAAAGAGATTCCTTTCAGCAAATCAAATCTGGATTTTTTCTCTTGGAGAGTTACCTTTAACCCTCTGGTGGTAGCAGCCTATAGCTTCTGTTTGCTGTTCATGCACCATTGCTGAGAAATCCCCAGAGCCCTGTGCAGATACAAAATTTATGTCCGTGGATATAAAAAGGTATCCGCAGAGCTGCAGGTCTCTACCGGGAACCGCAGCAACAAAAGCAGCAGTATATCAGGCCGCTGCTCCCAGAAGCCAGCGCCCCGTGCCGGCAGGTCCTTCGATGTGGCTGTATTGCCCCCAGCCCTGCCCACTGAGGTGAGCACCAGGCTCACAGGCAGCTGTCCCTGGTCACGCTAGTGTGTGCAAGTGGCTCGCATCCTCCCAGACAGGTTATGCAGACTGCTGCATGGAAGGGACTCCTGTCTGGGAGTGTGTGAGCCGCTTGCACGCACTAGCGCAACCAGGGACAGCTGCCGGTGAGCCTGGTGCTCTTCTCAGCGGGTGGGGTTGGGGACGGTACAGCCACGCCGGAGGAGCTGCCAGCACAGGGCGCTGGCTCCTGGGAGCAGTGGCCCGACATGCTGCTGCTTTCGCCGTTACAGTTTCTGATAGACCTGCAGCTCTGTGGATACCGATTTATATCTGGGGATATAAATTTTGTATCCGTGCAGGGCTCTAGAAATCCCCACTCCTATCATCAAAGGGTTAATTCTTCAGTGGAGAGGGCCATGTAACGCATTTCCTTCCCTTTGAAGAGACAGGTTACTTTCACCTAATGCTAGCTACAGGTACCATGCATTAGTCAGCCATTTTGCAAAGGTTTGTGTACACTCTTTAGAGGTGCTGTTCCAGGTAGGCATCTTTCTATACCACAACACTATGCAGGAGCACCCCCCCTCCCCCTCATTCCATCCTTGCCTATCCTAGCCCCCATGTTTTCAGAAAAGAAACATTGGCTAAGACTCTGGAGTACCAGCACTGCTTCTTTGAACTGGAGGGGACATTGCTGAAGAATGAGGCACCTGTCCCCAACCCAAGGGGTGAACATGTCGCCTCTATAGCACTGTCAGGGAGCATGGATTTCTCAGTTTTCATGATTTCAGGCTCTCTTAACTACTTCAATTACACCCCACAATTACTACCCGACTCAAGGCCTTGCAATTCTGAGGAGCTGCAAGATGATTTCTCACCTGAATTGGGTGATGGATTAGCTTCCTCTCTACGGGCCTCGCTATTAGCTGAGACTGCAGGGTTGGAACTACCAGGTGCTATCCCCATAGGCTGGGACATTACAACTCCATGATCCTCCCCTTTGTCATCAAAGCTGCCCATCAGTGCCTTCCTAATAATGTCTTCCAGACCCAGATTACTGGCAGGATCTGCAAAGGAATGACCCCTAGAACTGACTGCACCTGGGAGAAGAAGAAATTGTGAGGGGAAGGATGGGAGGGGAGGACAAAATACACCTCAAAAGAATTATAACAGAGACAAGGGAGAAAATTTTAAAGGGACAGAGGAGGAAGAAAAAAACAAAACAAAAAACAAAGATGAGCAGTTTATGCAAAGCTTCATGCACCAAGCAGCTCACAATGGCTACAATTTAGACATGCCAGCAGCAAACATTAAAGAGCCATGTCAATTATGTCAGACTCTTGTTTGCATGAGGATAAGATACTTACATGTGTATTAAAAACTAAGAGCCAAGGCAGTTAAGGATGCCAATTTTGACAGAATATTAATCAAAACCGACAATTATTAAAATATGTTGGTCATAAAAGGAGACCACCCAGAAAACAGGATTTCTCTCATGATGAAACATAAAAATTCTATGTTGTGACAATTATTTTACAAGTTAAATACAGAACACTGGGCGAATATCGATCTTCACAACCTCTCCCCCCTCATCAAGGGAAATCAATATTTTAAAGATGGGGAAACAGAGGTAGAGTGGTAACATGACTTGCCCAAAGTCAGAGAGGGAGTTTGTGGCACAGCTTGGATTACTACCTCCAATTGCCTCTACAAGTGACAAGTTATGAACTACACAGTGATTAGGCAGGAGACTAGAGAAGTGTTTAATAGTTACTAATAAACGAGGAGTACTTTAGGACAATTTCTTACTTGATGTGAAGCTACCCAGAGAACTTAATGTAAATACAGCAAATACTTTAATAGCTCAGTTTCTTCCTTCTATTTAAATAAAAAGTTTATGAAAATTCAGAAAATAAATTTAGCTATGAACTGTTTTAGTAGAGAACTTTGTTGCAAGTGTTCACAATTTTGATTAAATGAGATGCTAAGGAAAAGATATTTGCATGATTATGACATCAGTGCAAGAAAATTACAAGCCAAACTCTAGTACAAATTAAATTTCTGCCTTAAATTGCACTTTAGACATACATTCAAATTCCCTTTTATATTCATTTTGCTTTTCCCTAGTGTATTGAAACAGGAATTTCCACATTTAGGGCTCTACTGGCTTATTTCTGCATTCGCCCCCCCCCTTCTTATTTCAGAGTTTCTCAATACACCTATTAAAAAGTATTACAATCAGCAAATTCTGTTACAAGAACTGTTTCAGAAAGATTTACCTGAGGTAGTGACTGCTGGCAAATTAAATATTTCAGTTCCTGGCTGAGCAGTTGCTGCAATTAAAACACAACATTTAAGTTTGTTTTATATTACTGATAAGCTCTACACATGTACTAATGTGTATGAGTATTTGAAGAGTCTTCTCTCATTAATCTGCAACTTTATCTGCTTTGACTTCACCTTTGGGTTTTAGTGCTGTGAATATGCACCATAGGTTGCTCAGTAAAGTAAAACTATGTGTAGAGGTTCATCTTTAATGTTGGTCCATAAGCACAACCTCAGACACAATCTGTCTGTTAGCTTTCCTTTCCCTTAAAAATACTCTTTCAGACACTAGATTGACCTTTGAAGGTTTTCCTGGTCTCGGAGGTCTTTAAAATGCTTAAAAAAAAAAAAAAAGCTGCTGTGTTTATTTCCCTGGTTGAACACACATTTTGGTGAACGTATCATATGAATTTTGATGCCACATATGTATTTACTTACGACCATTTAGAACTACTTTGAAATGGCTGGAAAAATTAATTTAAATTACTGGATTTATAACACAAACATTATGTAATATCTTTAATAATCTGAGATTGCAGATTATTGACCTGATACTGACATGAAGCAAACAGATAATCAGCTAATGACAGTGGTGGATAGTATATTAGCATTCTAAAAGTCTAGATGAAAGTTTAGCTGAAATGTATTAGTGCAACACAGCAGGATCTATCACACATACCCACCAAGGGCTATTAAAAGACGATGACAAATGTTCTCACAGAATGAGACAACATGGGCTTAACATATGTCTACCACCACCAATAATGCCAGCATCACTGACCCTACTTATGTAAATAAGAGATTTTTGTAAAGGCGAGGACACCCAAATCCACAGCCCTTCCATCAGTTCTAAGAGCAATGTTTATAAGACATTCCAAAACAATGAGGTAGATTTCTGTGAAACAAAAATTATCTTCTTGCTCATTGCAAGCATATTCCACTTTTAGCAGAGGTGTGCTCTAACCACAAGCATTAAAGCCAAATTAAATTCTCTTTACTGCTAACTGAAATCCCCATTTTGCTGGAATAAGTTTATTCAGGAAAGTACAATATGGTGCTAGTAACATGTTCCACCATATTGATATCGGCTTCCAAAACTATATGCAACTTATTTGTGGTTTAGAGGTTGCCGTACTGACACTCATAATTACAAGAGCAAACAACAACAAAAAGGAGTCTTTGAAGCCCCTCTGGCAGCATGACCACCTCTTCAGCAGAAAACACGTACGCAAGCTTATGTTTACATATCTTATACATCAAATGGAAAACCCAATAATTCATACATGGATAAGAGTGCAGGTTTTCGCCCAATGTTTCCTGGCTCCAAAATAAAATGCTTGCCCTTAGTTTACAGAAGATGTTTCCCTCTCGCAAACAAAATATTAACCTTGTAATTGTAAAATAAACTCCTACATACAAGAGCAAAATATATATGGCAAAACTTCCAAGTGTTTGGTAGTAATGTTTTTAAACATAACATTAAATAAAATTAAAAGTATTTGAAACAGGACTGGGTTAGGCTTTGCATTATTGCCATCCAAGGATACCCTACGTTAGAAAATGCAATGAGAAAGTGAAGTCCCACTTACCCATGTCAGAGTCACCTCCACCAGAGGAGTTCAACTTACGAAATATCTCCTGTTTCTTGGACTTCACCATTGGAGAGGTGTTCTCAAGCTTGGTGAAAAATGAAGGCAGGTAACTTATACTCCCCGGAGAGCGAGAGTCAGTCCTGCTGAGACCAACATGTGTCAAAGATGAACTACACATCAACATGCATTGCTTTAAAAACCTTCCCATCACTTCTAAAAACTCTGGCACGAGTTTACACCAGGGGCCCAAATTCAACATATTTTATAACCCCCCCATCAGCAATTTTATACAGAATAGCTATATACCCCATAGATCTATACACTCAACTACTGTCTCCATTACCTTAGGGACACCCAAACTTTGCCCAAGTGAGTGCCAGACTGATGACTTGCCAAGAGCATAATCACTACCACCACCGCAATGCATTTGATCTGTATATCTTAAAGCAATTGACAATGGAGGTAAGTATCAATATTTCTATTATACTAACAGAGAATCTGAAGCATAAAGTGGTTAAGTGACGCACACAAGGTCAGTGCCAGAGTCAGGAACAGAACTCAAGGCTCCTGACTCTTAGTCCTGTGCCCTAGCCACTCAACCAGGTTGCCTCTGAAAGTTAAGAGGAGATTCAATTTTCCAAGAATTTTCATCACTCTGGGGCCTAAACCAATTGATTCTTTAAAAACACATTGGTTGCAATGAGAAACCCAAAGATTATGAAAGGTGGTTTGCACATATGGAGTCTTTCACCCATGCCTCTCAAAGTGCTTTACATACAGTGAATTTAAACATCTCTTGGAAGTAGGTAGGTACACACCCATCTGTAAATAGGGTAGGCAGAGTGGCTAAGTGACTTGCCCACAGTAGCAGAATCAGGAACAGAATTTACAAGTCTTGACTCCTACTACACTGCTCTTGCCATTAGACAATAGTGCCTCACTTCAGAGATCAGAGCTGCTGCTGACCACTCAGAGATAGAGGTTAAGATATAGTAAGTTCAGTTTTTAGACATACCTCTGTTCAGCAGGCTCATTTCTTTGGGAAAGCAATAGAATATTGTCTTGTTTCTCATGTACAACTGGGACCTGAGGCGGTGAGATTGGCTCATAGGGTTCTGAAGAGACATGACTTCTCTCTGGGGACTTCCCAGGTCTAAATTTTTAATACAAAGGAGAGGTACTTTTCAGATGTGTAACAAGAACAATTAAAAACAAACTCCAGTAATCAAAGATCAAGTCTATTGCTTATATATCATTTAAGTCTATGGTATCCTTTGGGATGAAAGATATTACAGAAACACAAGACTTCAGACTATCCACATAAATGATTAATTTCTATGAGCTCTACGTGTTTATGTCTCTTCCTTCCCTCAAAGCTTGGAGATCTAGTATAAAATGTGGAGATGGCTATAATCTACAATGCAGCACCAGTGAGTATTTTTCATTTTCCTTACTACACTGTTAGAAAGTTAAGCCATATATTCCTTCTATTTGTTGAAGAAAGTAGACATAAAATGTAAGTTGCCTTCGGACAGCTAAGAAAGGTTGAAGGATAAACCTACTTCAAATCAATTAAGCCTAATCCACTGTTAATTTTTATTGGCTACTTATGCAGGCATTGGTTGAATTTACAGTCAAACCAAAAAGCCACCACTTCACCTTGCTCTGGATTTGTCAGAGAGATTTTCAGGAGACACTCTGGCACTTGGCCGTTGATGGTGAACAGACTGTGACTGCGACTCAGGGCTGTAGCGGTTTGAAGCCTTTGCCCGAGTAGGGGTAGCAGCTGAAGCAGGAGCAGAGTTCTGGAATGTACTAGTTGGAGGCTGCAGGGATGCCTGTGAGGCCGCTTGGTTTCTAGCAAAGTCTTGTGTAATAATTTGCTGGTTGGGGGGGGAAAAAAAACAAAAAAAAAGATTGGTCAAACATTTGGCCTGCATTATCTCATTTTAGGAACAAACGCAATTGGCATCACACGCACCAAACACAAGACAATCTGAACTTCAGTCATGTGATTATGTAACATGTCATGGTTTCACTACCAACACTGTAACATATTATAACTCAAATAAAATGTAGCGCTTCCATGTTTTGAAAACATAAATCAATCCCCAAGTTACTTGCAAAATTAACCTACACAGATATGGTCAGCAAGTGTGATCAGACGATGGGTCCTAGGTACATGTCCGATCCCCTCTGCCTGAGAGGAAGGCAGTGGAGGCTGCTGTGGAGAAGGAGATTCCTGTTGTGTCCTATATCGGTGAACTGGACCTTCATACTGCCTGTTGGGATCACCTAGTTTCCAAAAAAAAAAAAGGAGAAAAAAAAAAATGAAGCATATCACTCTAAGAAGATATTTCTGAAGTTTAAGCTTTGAGAGTTTTTTGAATATTTATAAAGAGATATATGAAACATTTCTGCATGAAATTTTAAATATAGCTTTCTTTCCTTAGTATTTAGACCAGTGGGACGCATCCACATAATATATATACTACCTGTATGACCCTGAGGATATCACATGGGCCATAGCTGTTTGCTGATTGGGCCGCAAGCGGCCCGCAGATTGAGAACCACTGATTTAGACCCTTTGACTCAAACAGGCAACAGAAAGTACTAGTCTACAATAGCATTGAATGCATATTTTTGGACTGATTTAATTTCACTGTACTTCGACAGCAAACTGAGCTGACATACCTTGCACCTCAGTCTCTTTCACCAGAATGTAAGTGTTTGCACCAACCACCAATACACTGATAATTTAAGTACTTTTTATAACTTAACAGAAGCATTTTTTTCTGTTAATTCTAAATCAGAGCATATTACAATAAGAAGCAGCACAGTCGAGTGCAGTGGTTTTCAACCTTTTTTCATTTGCAGACCCCTATAAAATTTCAAAATGGAGGTGCAGACCCCTTTGGAAATCTTACACATAGTCTGCGGACCACAGCTTGAAAACCACTGTTCTATGGTAATGACAACCTTTCACAGACCCCTAAGACATAGTCTGCGGACCTCCAGGGGTTCTCAGACCAGAGATTGAAAAACACTGGTCTAGTGAATTAAGCACGGGTCTAGAAATCAGAAATTCTCAAATTCTAATTCTGGCGCTGTCTCAGACTAGTTGTAGGGTCTGATCAAGTCAACCTATTTACCTCATTTTCTCCATATGCAAAATGCAAATAATGCACCCAACCTCCTAGGCGTAGTGAGGTATAACTGATGAGTGCTAAGTATCATTATTGCATTTTCAATAAATTTAATCAAATTTCCCCACTTTTCACAGATCACAATTAAGTACATGCTCTAGAAAAAGCTTCTGAAGATTCAAGAGTGCTTTTAGTTGCAACTATAAGGCTGCTAGTGTACTTTATATACATAAGCGTATGAGTTCATAGCAACTGTTCAAAAGGGAATATATATTTAAGATACTTGGACATAATTTTTTTTATCTACAAAGGAACAGACTTACTTTCTGCCTGGCTTGGTTTGGGTGCCTCTTGTTGGTAGGGTTGTAGTTTTTCTTGGGGAGGTACAGGTGAATTTGCAGGGCTAATCACCTCAATGGCATCTCCGGGTGCTTCATATCGGTGGGAAGATACTAGGAGTTCAAACAGCAGAGATGGTTTTAAATAAAATGCAAAATTTGTGTACGTGTGAAACCTTAATATTAAGAGTTAATATTAAAAGCCAATAAATCTTAATCCACATTTTAATGTAGGGAATCTATTTTATTTTCATGACTGGGCAAATCTATTTGAGCATTTAAATAAGCATTTTCTCCTCATTTTCATAATGCATTTACTACTACAAACGGAAAGCTATTATTTTTAGGAAGTATCTTGTGATCTGTAGCGTGGTTAGTTTTGTTTTTCTGTTATTCAAGATAGCCATTCCCTTCTACATCTAAGACTTCCATAGCATATACTCTGAACATTCACTATACAGGTGATGGTGAGTTTTGCACAGAGCATCACAAGGTTCTTATGAAAAACTGTGTTTGGCTGAAAACTGCTATGCATAGCTACAGCACTGTATAAATGAGTATTGTTTTATTTCACGTCAAGCAGCTGTCAATTATATAAAAGGGAAGACGGTACAGGGCTTGCACTGCATTAGTAGCAACAGGATAAAACAAATCTATTCAGATGTGCCATCTCCTTAATGGCCAACGTAGCAAGTGAAATGAAAAGAGCACATGAGGGAATAGTAATTAAGAGTGAAGACACGTACAACTGCTAGAAGAATCTGAACTTTGTGAACCCCGATCCCGTGCATCCTTGTCCGAAGCAATCTGCCGAGTGATGATCACATCTATGAAGTTAGCAGCAGTTATGGTGGTCTTCCCACGAGTCCTTAACTCTTCCTCGTACCGGGATTTAGGAGGATGCCCTTTGTCTTTACCAGCCTCTGAATAAACTACCGATGAAGACGGACCCTGGGACTTGCCACTGGAAAAAGCTGCCGATGTGTACGGGCACTGAACAGACCTCTTTTCTGCTTCCAGTGTTTTCTGCTCCATCTGTTGCTGCTGTTCACTAACCACCGTTGACCTGCGCCCCATGTTCTCTTCTATTCTGGTTCCTTCATGCTTGTGCTCTTTTGCTTTGACAACTTCCATCTGAGGAGCAGAGGCTGCAGCATCCACCAATGCAGCTAGGGCATCAGCAGCAGTATTGTAACGGGAAGCAGGCAACCCAGGAGTTATGGAGGGGGCTCCAGGCGTGAGCTGCCTGTTAGCAAATATCAAAAATCACATGCATTAGATCATACAACACCAATTCAATGATTGCAGCTGGCTCTTCCAGGCTTCCCACAAAGTACAGCTTTTGTGATGTTAACACCTATCCCTTAAGTCAGAAGTGGGCAAACTACGGCCTACGGGCCACATCCGGCCCGTGGGACCGTCCTGCCCTGCCCCCGAGCTCCTGGCCCAGGAGGCTCGCCCCCGGCCCCTCCCCTGCTGTTTTCCCTCCCCTGCAGCCTCAGCTCACTCGCTTGCTCCGCCAACGGCGCAATGCTCTGGGCGGCAGGGCTGGGAGCTCTTGGGGCAGCGCAGCTGCAGAGCCCGGCCTGACCCGGTGCTCTGTGCTGCATGGTGGCGGCGTGGCCCGGCTCCAGCTGGGCGGCGCAGCTGTAGCGCCGCCAGCCACCGGTGCTCCAGGCAGCGCGGTAAGGGGCCAGGAAGCGGGGGGGGGGGGGGGTAGTATAGAGGGCAGGGGAGTTCGGGGGGATGGTCAGGGGGTCGAATGGGGCAGGGGTCCTGGAGGGGCAGTCAGGAAGGAGGGGGAGGGGGTTGGATGGGGCAGCAGGGGGCAGGGGTTCCGGGGGCAGTCAGGGGACAGGGAGAAGGGGTGGTTGGATGGGGCAGGGGTCTCCGGGGGGCAGTCAGGAAGGAGAGGGGGGGTTGGATGGGCCGCCAGGGGTCCGAGAGCGGTCAGGGGATAGGGAGCGGGGGTGTGTGGATGGGGCAGGGGTCCCAGAGGTGCAGTTAGGGAACAGGGTGGGTTGGATGGGGCAGGAGTCCGAGGGCGGTGGGAGGGGGCAGGGACGACAGATAGGAGGTGGGGGCCAGGCCACGACCCCCTCCCCTAACCGGCCCTCCATACAATTTATGAAACCCGATGCAGCCCTCAGGCCAAAAAGTTTGCCCGCCCCTGCCTTAAGTCATTTCCCATAGGCCAAAGACCTAGCAGACAGTGGTAACTTCTGGTCTCTACTATTTTTCATGCAATGTAAACACATTTAGTAATGAGCTTAATCCCAGAACATATTTCTTTGTAACAGGAGTTTAAGAAACGTACATGATGCGTAGCTGAGCAGCAGGATCCAGAGGGGTAATTACACTTGTCCCATTGGTTCCTTGGAAAATACTGGGCCTTTGCTGCAGCATGTTCTCTTGGGTTCTAACAGAAGGAGAAGGTGAGCGAACGTATCCATGACTGCCAGGTCTGCCAGGCTGCTCTGTACCTTAAGTGTGTGGAGAAAGTTAGTGGGGGGGGGGGAGAAATATACAGCCTGTTATAACGTGTAATAAGTGTGTATATAACAATGCACAAGCAAGTATCATAATGCTAGCGCCTCCTCCACACCCTTTTTCACATGTCTACACTGCTGTCAGGCACAGACATATTTAAAGCTTTCTGAAGAACAGCATCCTCCGATCTGCATTGCACAGACTGAAATGCCAATTGGGACAGGACTGATTCCATCCTCCACATTCTGCATCATTACAACTGAACAAAGAGAAAAAGAACATACTACCTACCACTGTCAATTACAGCAAAACCTCCATATCTTAGGAATCGCCCGCCCATTTAGATTATGCTAACAATATTTTATTTTTTAGAAGTCAAAACAAAAGTGCTAACGGTGGTTGTGGAAATTGATTAGTTACATTTTGTATACAAGACTGATCCCAATGTGGCAATGTACACTCACCAGGCCGAAGGTAGTGCTCAGCAGGAACTGCAGTGATTCTCTCCCTCTCTCGTTCTCTCTCCCGCTCCCTTTCACGTTCCCTCTCCCGCTCCTTCTCCCGTTCCCTCTCCCGCTCCCTCTCAGCGTTGGCAGCTGCAGACGCAGCCAGATGCGTAGGGTGTCCTATAAGATGCACAGGAGATGGAAGTGCTTCACACAGCAATGAAAAGCATAAGACAAACATTGAAAAGCACAGCAGTGTGTATTACTTGACACACACTTGATGCAAGTTGAAGCCAGAAAAGAATATTTATGAATACCCAAAACCACTTTGATTCCATTGAGAATTACATACTGGAGTATGATGGTTGAACCCTAAAATTCACTGTGAGAGGCGGGACTGGGAAACAACCTTCCCAAGTCACTGCATTGCTTTAATACACGGGGATAGGAGCTATCCAGCTGGCAGATAACAGGATTCTATCCTATGCCAGATTCCTATCCAAATTCCACCCTCGAACAGAAATTAATGGGCTCATGTATCAGATGACAGAATTTGGCCCATTGTATTTAACAAAAACATCAAACTTTTTGTTTTTCTAATTGTTTTCTCTTCTTCAGGGCTTCCAGCAGATATATACAAAACCTATCACAATGGGGCCTTGATCCTGTCTTGGGTACCTTTGGCTGCTACTGAAGCAATAAAGTTAACAATCATCTCTCCCATCACCCAAAGTGAATGGCACGGGGGTTAGCTATTGAAACAGCAGCAAGACACTTATCCAGTGACTAGTGGATAGAGAAGGTCACTATTCTAGAAGGTCAATGGATTAGGGATAATACAGAACAATCAGGCTCTTACCTGGTGACATAGATGCAGGGTTGTAAGGCCTCGGAGGGAACGTGAGCTGGGTGCCAGGGATATAAGTGATTCTCTCCATTGGAGGGGTACTTGTTCCTCCTGGATGAGGGACTAAGATAGTGGGAGCCATATTGTTCAGGTCAATAATTCCTGTTCAAAAGTTATAATGGAGTTAGGATATACTCCCCAATCTTAACAATTTACAATTACTTAAAAAAAAAAAAAAAAAAAAAAAAGGAAATATGCATCTAGGCTTTCTACTAGTGTTATACAGAGTTTTGCTTTGCATATGCAGAGACCAGTTTTGAAATGCAACCATTTATATATCAAACTCCACCTTCCAAAACATATTCCAAAGACAGCCTGGAGGAGGCAGACATACCTCTGGCTCCTGCATATGGGAGAGCTAAAGTTTGCTCTCTAGGAGATAGTCCTCTGGTTACATCAGGACGTAAATTAACCTGCATCTGCTGTGAGGTAATATAGTCATTTAGGATTGTCTGCCGTGTGTTCTCCATTGCATAAAGTTGATACTGACTTGGGTAACCTGGGGTAGGTGAAAGCTGCCTTTGGAACAGGTATGCAGCAGCAGCTGAGAATGAGAAAAAAAATAAAGGAAAGTTTAGTGTGCAGTAGAGGAAGAGTTTGGAATCTGTAGTTATTAAAGCTTAAGAAATATTTTAAAAAAGGGTTGCCAATCCTCCAGGGCCAGCTCTGACAGAATCAAAACTAGTCTTTTCAGTGCCGACGTTCCATTGAGAACATATGTTCTCATACTTAGCTAGGAAAGGTTAAGCAATCCAGACTGAAGAAATCTGCTTTATGGAAAAAGCCACGAGGGGAAACTGTGAATGTAAATCCTAATGTTCTTTAGAAGCGAAGCACTGAAATATCCACATAGGATAATGAGAAATACAGGATAATAGAAGGAAAAATACAGGATAAAGGATAATCAGTGGAAGTGGATTGATCTTTGAGTTACAAATCAATTTCCTGTTTTCAATACCATCAGAGTGGATTCTAAAGGCAAAACAACGTACAATCTGGTAATCTCTGAATTAGAGAGTGTTTCACTCTCAAAACCCTCACCATGCTTTTGTTTAATCCCCCAGGGTATGTTTTTCTTGGATGCCTGTCATTCTTTTAACAAATACTTTACTTAAAAATATCCTCTGAACATCTCCCATTTTTGATAAACACAAAGGAGATAATTTGACAGCTTCTTCTATAAGATCTTTGAAATGGAAAGGGAAAAACATTTTGTTCTAATGGAGAGAAAATGTAGAATTAACCTAGGAATACTTTAAGAATATTTTGATTAAAAAAACCCAGAAAAGGCCTCTAAGCAGAGTGTTGGGCACAAGGTATAGCTCATAGTAAAAAACTTTTTAATGGTGGCTCCACTGACCTTTGCTTTTAATACACAATCTTTTCTGTATATTACTGAAGACCACAGGACTGAAAAGGAAAACAACAACAAAACGCATTTACCAGGATCCAGAGCCCTGTGAAATTGCATGGCTGAATCTAAATGAGGGGGGAGATGGCTCCTGTAGACTTCTGGAGTAGAGCCTCTATGATGGGAGTCAAACGGACTGTGAGTTACTACAGGATCAACCCCTGGGACTGGAGATTTCGCTGGTACGCTCTCTCTCTGCGTTGGGGTAAGTGTGGTTTTCCTTTCATGATTAGCAGGCTTCCCAGAAGATATTCCAGCTAGAAAAAAACACTTGTAAGAAATACACTCCTGATAGTTGGTGAAGCTGTAAATGTGAATTAGCTCAAAAAGGGATCAGACATGACATGACTTCAGACTCCTGCACAATAGTACACCAGTCAGAAAACACCTTACACACCTAGAACAATTTGTGGAAACAGAAGTTAGTGACTAAATTAGTTCAGAAGGATGCTATTAGGTAGCCTTTCAGATTAACATACCAGCTCCATCATCCAGATATTTTAGTGCCTTGAGTAACAGTCCATATTCAAACAATCCACACTCCCTGAAGAAACACCTTTGAAGTGACCCAGTATAAAGTACGAGTTGAGACTGAATTACCTCCTACCTCTATAAAAGTATGTTTGCCTTGGGCGAAAGTTTAGTGGTAGAAATTTGAACAGAGGTGGAATGCTGAACAGACCACCCTGCACAGTCCTGATCTGTCTGATGCCTGTAGATAAACAAAAGGCCTCAGGCTCTCATCCTAAGAGTCACCAAAATTCAATTTACACAGAAAGAATGAACTGACTTGACAAAAACAAACACAGGTTGGCTCATGTAATGACTTGATATAATTGGCCTTTTTTTGTTTCGGATGTGAGAGTGGTAGTGGTGGTGGTGGTATTTTTTGATAATCTGAGGCTCTCGTGGGTATAGCTCTGGGAACCTGAAAAGGAAAACTTCAACAAAAGCCAGTGAAATTGCTCAACTATGTCAAAAAGAAAAGACAGCTAAACTTCTTCTGAGGAAACATAACATTTACTTTAATTGAAGAGAAGTGATATGTCCCAAACAGAATGAGACTGTTGGGGGGGAGGGATAGCTCAGTGGTTTGAGCATTGGCCTGCTAAACCCAGGGTTGTGAGTTCAATCCTTGAGGGGGCCACTTGGGGATCTGGGGCAAAATCAGTACTTGGTCCTGCTAGTGAAGGCAGGGGGCTGGACTCGATGACCTTTCAAGGTCCCTTCCAGTTCTAGGAGATGGGATATCTCCATTAATTATTATTATAGACTAACAATTTGCCCAAAAGAATAAATATTTTAAAATTTAGCCATGGTAAAAAACTGGAAAATTCAATTCCAAAACTAAGTTGGGATTTTCAGACAGAACAGAGTAATACAAAACTGTACTGGATTTACATAGGTCTTATCTTACCAAGTGCCAAGGCATTAAGTAGTGCTGCTATAGTATCCTCTCCTTTCCCCTCCCCCCCCAAAATTAATACTTTCTTTAAAATACTTAATTATTGAAATTCTCTACTAGATGCTTGAAAATATTTCCACTGGACAAAACCCATTCCTCCCCCCACCCTTGTATTTTAGGAACAAAATGGGATATACCTCAGATTGATTTGGTGACATATGTATAGAAAAAAGTCACCAAACATCTAACAATATGGCTCAACCTATTTCTACAAAACAGCAGTCCTGAAGATTTTTTTTAAACACCTTAATGATCTGAAAGAGGTATTTTAAAATATGTAATCCTAAAGGCATTCCTTTACCAAAATTACAATAATTTTAGAGCTATGTCAAGTTTTGGGGAAGACTACATGACAGTGTTTCTAAATATTTAACACTGACTATACACGTAAATTATTGAAAACAAAGTAAAGTTTTGTTTATTTTAAACAAACTTATTATTTAGCTGCAACCTCTGTACTATATATTAAACAATGGCTATTAGGTGTGGTTTAGGGAGACTAGGCTAATTTGTATGTTAAGGTGTTTTTTGACTTTTCCTGGAATTAATTCATAGTTAAATGCCTGAAAAGAAACAACAACATCCTATGCAATTGGCTCAGAATTCAGTATTATTACGAACATAGACACAGCACCCAAAACATACTGGGTGCTTTCCAGACACAAGAGTCTTTGCCCTCTAGAGCTTACAGTATGAAAGACTGTAAGCTCTAGAGGGAGTGGGAGAACCAGATACAACAAGCAAGGAGTGTGGCCAAGTAATGAATGGCACACAAGTGAGTTCCAGCTATTCCCTCTACCTGATTCTTTATGTAGCTATTGGGCTGATTTCTTGTAAGCACTGTGGCAGAATCGGATCATCAGGAGCAATTTGAATGCAAAGAGCAGTGATATTAAAGACTTGCTCAAGAAATGCATTCTGAGAGAGAGAAACAGAGAATGCTGGGGATGCAATTTCTCCAATGAGGAGCTGATTGTGGAAGAAACTGACAGTAGTTGCCTAGCCGGAGACTGGGCATCTCAGCCCTCCCTGCTAGAAGAAATGTAGCTGTTCTAAGATATCTTTACAAAACTACTTTTATTCTGATGCCTGACAATTAAAGCAGATGAGAACTGATAAGGTGTTTAGCTTAGAAAAGAAACAGGTTTTGTATGGAGAGCCTGGTAATGGCCTTAATTATCTCTTAAGCAAAGGGGGTCACAGATATCAAATTGATTTCAGCCAAGAAAAAAACGCACTTCTGAGCATAGTGGCTTTTTCAAAGTTATTTCCAAGTCTATAACCTTTTATTAGCTTTTCTTTTTTAAACACACAAGCTGCAAGTTGTGCAAGTTGTCCCATGTGTTTGTGAATGTAATTACGTTAGTTTGGCTTGCAGGCTATAGCTTTCTAGTACTTAAACATTACTTGGCACACAGTACAAGACATTTAAAATTTGTGACACTACAAAACAAACCATTAATAGGCTATGACAAACAACCTAGCAAGGACACTGGCTAATATGACCAGCTTTCTGTTAAACTGTGCTTAAAAAGATTTTTCTAGAATGGTGAGAAAGTGGTCTTCCAGGTCAGTGTAAACCATGGCCTAACAGAGATCCACATTTTACAGGCAGCAAAATACCTTTCACAGTTTTAAAAGTACCTTCTATACCAGTCTGATTTGGTTTTTCTTTGGTACTTATTCTCCAGACCCCAGCTCTCTTTCAAACCCCTCCTAAAAACTTACTTCTGTGGAATTGCCAAAAAACTCATTGGTAAGAATGAGTATGTGAAGTAATATGAAAAACTAAACTATTAGGCAGTGTACATGATGTACCTATGTTATTACATAATCTATTTATGTAACCTTGTCCAACTACACTAATGAAAAATAAAGGTATTAGTTTTACCATTGATTTCAATGGGGCTAGGATTTCACCCTAGGAGTCAGAACTCCAGTGGCTTTAACTCCTTGCCTTATCACAAATGTATTGTGTGGTCTTGGACAAGTCACTAACATCTTTATGTTTCATCTTACCCTCTGTAAAATAGCTATAATGCTTACCTTACAGAGGTGATGTTAAGTTCAACTGAGACATTTTCAGTTCCTTGGGATCAACAGCATTATAAAAGCAAAAAGGGTCACAGAGGGAAAGACTGAACCTTTACTGTTATGAATGTACACCTACATCAACTTTGCTAAGAACGATAAGCATGAGGCACATTCTAAGGTGTTGAGGCCCAAGATTAACACTGTGGGAGGGTTACAAAACTCCGTGTGAACAGAAAGGTTTTCATTATTTAATTTAAATTAATGTTGGGTTTTTTAGAACATTCCTCTTCTTGGCTTGCAACCCAAATCGAACAGAACTATGACAGTACTTAAGAACAGAGTGAAATGTTCTATAAATAAATTCAATAACCTATTTTTAAAAAAGCAAATGTCCTTGTATGCTTTACCCAAACAGTGCTCAATCTACAGAAATAAGGAATTTTAAGAATTGTTATGATTTTTAATGGCCAGCTTACATTGGGCAAGGAAGGATAACATACCTTCAGTAACTCTGTTCATCATAGGTGAACTCCTGGACATAGGACTTGGATAGTTCACAGGTGTCCTCCTTGCATTGGTGTCATCATAAATCCCAGGGCTCAATTGTGATTTGGGAGTTTCATGAAGAGTTGACCTGAGGACAGAGGTGCCAGAGCTGACCACCGATGTAGGACGGGAACGTACAGCCTCCCCAGTCTTCACATCTTCATATTTTGCTCGTTCTACCGCCTTCATGTTTTCTGGTACCATTTCCAGCTGAGGCATTCCACGGGGCAGTTTACTTGGTCCAGTGATTAAAGATTTTACATTGTGTTTGATAGCAGACTGGCCGGAGTTGCTTTCATATTTTATGGGTGTACCCTAGAGAGAAGGAAAAGACCATCAGCAGCCAAGGTCATCCTGCCAACTTTCCACTGATGCTAGAAGATCAGTGTATAATTTGTTTTTAATCTTTTGTGTTACATACTTGCATGAATTTTATGACGTGATGCAACTGGATCTCGAACAGAGCTACAGTACTTGCTATATCTTATACAAACTGCCCAGCACTCTTGTCAAAATGATATATAATCCCAAGGTTTTTACCAATACATGGAGAAAATGTTTTCAAACTTAATTAAAAACACACAAACCCTCTGTTTTTGGATAACGAGACATGTATTTCTTAAATGCAACAAATACCCTGATTGGAATTACCACTGAGTATCAAGGCAGCAGTAAGAGTCCAGTACTGGTTTGTATAGTTACCTGAGAAATGGAGCCTTCCATAATTGGCCTTGCACTTTGTACTATTTCAGGAGTCTTGCGACTTTCTTGGCTTAAAAGGTCCTGTCTTGGGATTTCGTGAATGGAACGGCCCATTTCTTTAATGGTAGTGACTCCATCATAAGGCTTTCCCTTGGTTATGGCTCCTTCAAATGTCCGTATGGGAGGAGACTCTCTCTTAATCTGTTTAGGATACTTCAGGCCTTCTTCAAAACTCTCAGCTGTTGCTCTTGGTGTACCTTGCATGGAAGGAAAATAAATTAAACAAGTCTTTAGTATGTTAACAGCCACTGAAAGATTTTTTTGCACATTTAGCAAACTGTAAATACCAATCACAAACTGGAACTTTGACCTGCCACTACAAATGGATCCAACATAAAGAACAGAGAAGACTCCAATATAGAAAGACACATAGGAAGTACTTTTTTTTTTTTTTTTTTTTTTAAATGAACTAATTTTACCACTAAAAGCCATAAGGGAACAGTACTGAACAATTGTTTAGGACACTGGATAGGTCAAGCGTGCTCTCATATGCTAAAAGCAAAGGCAGCAATACACCTCCCCAAATGCTTCCTGAAGATGCAAAATGCTAAATATACTTTTTTCGATTTTACAAATTTCCTCATGTAAAATAGCTCCCCATTTACCAATTCTTACATTTTGTACATTAAGTTTTTGTGCATCAGTAGCCTAACAGGAAGCTTATGTGTGGAAAACACACATCTCTCTACTAAAAGGTTTTAACTTTAGGATGGCTACCATTGTCAGCAACTGGGTAGGGTTCATGAAGAAAGTCAGACTTCTAGGATCAGTAAGTTAATGTCAGCCTCTATACTACTGAAAACTTTACCTTGCATTATAGAGCCAGACAGCACAGTCCTCTCCTTCAGTTCTGAATGCGGGCTGCCCCTAGGCAGTGTACGGCATATTAACCCTAAAAAAGTTATTTGGCGGAGTTAGAGAGTGAAATACAAGAATGATAAAGTACATGCTACCTACTCACATAATTTACTATCTGCACTGCACTTGTGCCTAGAGGCCCGAGGCCCATTCTGCCAGGCACTGTACAAACATAAAAGACAGTCTCTGCCCTAACAAATTTACAGGAAGCATATGCCCCACCCCATTACTGTAGTATTTCAACATATACAAGACACCAGTCTTGGGAAAAAATTGTGTAACACTTCCCAAACTACAGTAGTTGCTTTTTCTGCACTCACTCTATTTCAGTCTCCTCACCTGGTGATGCATAACATTTAGGAGAAATGTGAAACAGAACAATGACTGGTTAAAACCTCCATTCTATCTTTAAAGACTTAACATGGGGACCATCTAAAAGAAGCTGAACTGAAGAGCCAAAGAGAAATTTAACTTAAAAATCAAGATCCCTAAAGCACAATTCTGTATAGGTTGTGGAGAAGAAGTGGATCAGAGTGGTGTAAGACTGCCATTCAGTACCTCTCTTAGGTTCTCCCTCTCCAAAGAAATCAGGAGTACACACCAGAAAGTTAAAAGCTAGCAATTAAATCTTTTGGGATATAATCTGTAATCCTCTTTAAACTGCTTTTCTCCATCTCACCAAGAGGTACTCAGATGTTCCCTACAGGTTAAATGAAGAGGGAACAAAGAGTTCATGTGACTGGTAGGGAGTCTCTTCCACTTGGCTCTACAGTGCTTAGAGGAATGTTTACTTGCCTCTTGTACTCCCAAAAGGAACATAGGAAAGTTAAAGGCACTTCACCATTACTATCTTGGTTGGGTCATGGTTTAGGAAATCAGTCATTTCACAACAAACCAAAAAAATCCAGTGATGCTCTGTTAAATAAGTATTGGCAGCTGCACAAGTCTTAATTAATAAATGTCAGGCAAAACAGAAAGTAATACAAGAAGTATTAATAGTATTGCTGCTACTATCTATTCCACTACTACTATGCTATTAGTAGATACTAGTTATATCGTCTCCAATAACAATAGCTCTAAAATGCTTTTACGTCTCTGTTAGTATCAAGTTACAGTGATTTGATTTCTACCTTTTGAAGTCTCCTTTCTCTTCCAGTTTACTATATATATATATATATATATATATATATATATATATATATATATATATATATATATATATATATATATATATATCCTCTTTTGATTTAGATCTACCCCAATGTAATTGTTATTAAGGCACATGGTATATTTAAAATAGTCCCTTACCCTCTAATGGTGCAGACACTGGAGACTCCCTCATTGACATTCCTTGTTTTATATTTCCTTCCATCGTATCATAACTTCTCTTTAAACTGATTTCATGAGCAGTCCTTGGACTCCTGGTTCCTTCTCGGATGTTCTTAATAGCTGCTGAATTATACAGACGTGTAGTAAGGAAAAGGTGAGAACATAACATAACCAAGCAATCCATTGCACAGTAGAACCTTTTGATACAGGATATCAAAAACTTATCCTAACAATGTTTACCTTTTCAATACTGTACCCAAACATATTTATATGCCTTTTTAACACTCATCTTTTACTACTTAAATCTTGTAGTATTACTTTAGCAAATAAATATTTTTGTCTATAATATTTTGACTTGAAGTTTGAATTTTAATGTTAAAAGGATAACTTATTTCCTCTAACTCTCCAGAGTTTGTAATACCCTCTATTCTTTAAAGGAAGTGTTACTTTGACATTTTCACATTTGTCAACTAATTCTTTAAAACTAATGTAGAAATTAAATACTAGTGTCAGTTTTTAACTACTTCAGTTATACACTGTGTAAGACCCATCACACCAAGGTCACCTTTCTGGGTGATTCTAATAATTTATGATCCCTATACTGCAAGCTGAATTAGGCAGGTGGACCCCTCAACCCACATGGAATCCCATTGACCTCAGGGAGGCTCTGTGAAAGTTTGCCTATGTTAGATCCAATACTTCAGTGAGGTTATGTTAGCTATGGGAACAGCTTCTTTGATGACTGCTTCTGAAAATCCACCAGGGAAACTGCAGGTTTTTTATAGGTCTTATAAAAATAGCGTGTTTGGGGTTTTTTCATTCTTCCAAGTGGAATGGAAAAATAAAAAACTGGGTATTAAGGAACTGTAAAAGCCTTCTCCATTAAGAACAGTCTTAAAGCAGTTTAAATTTTGGCTTAAATATATGGATACTGTCCCTTTATATAAGAAAACCTATTATACATTATTCCAACACACACACACCCGACACACATACAATGTTAAAATGTTGGTTTGAAAAGGTATCTGCATTTTAAAGATAAAAATCCTTACAAGAATATTGTAATTATTTAAAAAAAATAAGAAGCCTGGAAATTCAAAGCTTAGGATAACCTTAATTTAAGGGTTTGGATAGTGTGCAATAAATAACGCCTGGGGGGTTATATATTGAATGATGAGGACAAAACAAATATTGAACTGCTCAGTCAATGAGGCAGCTCTGTCCATCCTGTGGGGAAAAACATGATCTTATATAACGTACCACAATCATAATACACACGCACAACGGGGCAGAATTAAGGTTGCATAGGCCACCTTCATTGACATTTCCTAACTTTCAAGTGCTTGACTTTGCAATCTTAGCATTTATTTAGCTGAGTGGTTTTTGTATGGAATTATATGTAAAACAATAGTAAAACAATAGAAAAATAACTGATTCCTAACCTATCAAATCTGTGGATTTTAGAAGAGGAAACTCAGTTGCAATCTTAACTATGGACCAGTTATACTACTCAGGTATATAAATACTTACTATCATATGATAAGATATGCCCACTCTTGCCTTCATAAATAACATGGCCTTTGGCTGCAGCTTCCTCTCGGCACTTCTCAGGGCTGCTGTCTTCGGTAGCCAGTCGGGTGATGGTTCCTTTCAGCAATGCATCAGCAGCAATGCCAGACTGGGACAAAGCTGGTGTACCCTGCAATCAAATCAAATCAAATCAATTGAGTATAATTCTGAACATACATATGCAAGATACTGAAAAGCTGGCACTAGAGAACAAAAAGTGTAGCTTCAGGCCTATTATCGTGATTCCTTTAATCAGGAATTATAGTTACAGTTGCTGGTATTTTAAGTATTAGCACTAGTGCAGATTAGTATATTTTTCACTGCCACTTTATGAATTTTTTTTTTAATGGCAATGGGGAATGCTATATTACAGCATTCTTTTGCGACCTGGAGCTTTTTTTGGACACACTACAACAACTGTTTTGGGGAAAACGGAACATCTACTTAGCTATATTATCATCCAAGATCATTAGGCTGTACTTTATCTTCAAACAACACTGCATACTAATGTAGCGTCAGACTCTGTGATTATAAAAATCAAGAAAGGGAGTTACCAACTCAGAGGGTGTTCTGTTTGCTCATTAACTGCTCCTACTCCCTTCCTATGCACAAGCCACCATAGAACTAAGAATAGAATGTTACTTGTATCTTCGCATTAGAAAGACAAAGGGATTTAAAAATTAGTTATGTTGTTCCTGAGCTTTTAATAACAGCATCTGTGCAAAGCTGATTACCAAGATTTATTTCTTAATTCTTGCACTGCAAGGATTTTACTCAGATGTGAAGTAAGATACAGCTAACAAGTCTTCATTTAGAACTACTAAAAAACCTGTGTTATTTAGCTAAAAGTTAGACACGCATGATAATTCTTTGTCAGAGGTGATATCCTGGCACTACTGACTTCAGTGCTGTTGGAATTTCATTCTTGGAGTGTTTATATTTGCCTATACAAAGATGTTAAGAATTATTTTTAAAAATAAGTACCTCTTTACTGGTACCACACAATAGAAGGTAAAGGGGAAGAAACCTGAGTAATGGAGCCTCGCAGAGACGGGATGGTTTCAACAGGAACTTTGTTGGCTGGAGTTCCTCGTGTTATACTTCCTTCTTGTATGGTTGTTGTGGTACCTGATTCAAAATTAAGTGAAAACCAATAAATAAGGCCCCCATCAATTCAACTGGCAGATAAAAACAAATTACTTGCTTAAAATAATTGAAAGTTCTCTCCAAGGTGACAACTTAAAAAAGTCAAACTATTTGAATTTTTTTTAAATTTCTTATTGCTATAGGTCTATATATAATAGATGAGAAATAAAATTACAGTTTCCTTACAGTGTCTCTTTGTCAGTATTTTTATATATAGTCAGTTTCACTGCTTTATGTAGATATTTTAAACAAGAAGGGAGAGCTAGTGGCAGGTTTATTCCTGAAACATTTTAACCTGTGGTTTTTATTTTTACTATTAATTGACTACATTTCAAACTAACTGTCCCTCTTTACTTGTTATTTGTTAATTTCACGTGTGTGCTGATATACCAGATATTTCAGAGAACATTTGCAAGGCAAAAAGATTAAAAATTAAAAAATTTTAAGACTACTCTATATGCATTTTGTAAGACATATGCACTCAGAGAACAGTATATAGGAAAGCTGGAATAGCACTTGGATACTCTGGCTTTAAAAAGGCCAAAGAATATTCAGTAAATCATGAGAGATTTTATGGCAAGTCAAGTAGTGAGGACTATAAAAATTAACTGACTCATTTTCATCATCCTTGACAAATTAAAATTCATTACTCAACCCATGACTATTTCTTTACCTCGGACCACACCTTCATGCTGTGCCCTGACCAAGAGGCCCTCAGGCTGGGAATTCTGGCTTCTGGGAGAGAACTCTTCTTGCTTGATGTAGGGTATGGAAGCTAGTTAGGAAAAAAAGACCAAATTAATTTTGCAACTATTATTGCGCAAAACTTGCATATAATGTTTATGTTGGCTTTGGTTTTCCTACCAGGTTTGGCAGACTCCTGTTGCCTCGGCAGGCCAAGAGATATGGATCCCACGGATGGCTTTGCTGGTTCTTGACTATAAGAAGCTTGACTATGGGATGTTAAGTAAGTGCCAGGTGTTCCCTAGAAGAATAAGTCACTTTGATAAATTTTATTTTTGGGTAATGAATAATATTAAATTATTACTGGCATATTAACATTACAGACTGTGCTTTAATTTTTAATTATTTAAATAGAAATAAATGATGAGCTGACCAAAATATCTTGTATTGCTACATAATTATAACAGGAACTCTAGACACCCTAACACATAATATCTCCTGCAGTATTAAGAACAAATATTGAACAGGAATAAATAAGCCAACTAAGCCAGTGAGCAGCTACAAAAAGTTCTTTCCACCCCAGTAGGTTGCCCATGTGGCTCCTGTTTGGTAAAGGTTTGGGATGGGTTCAGTTTCAATACTGGAGTAAATATAACACTGATTGGACACCATTAGCTTCATTGCCAACTGTCACTCTATAGACAGTATAAAAGCAAATGGCATTTAATGCCATTCTGCTGATAGAAGTCACTCATTTTTAGTTCTGTACTGCTCAGACATTAAACAATTTTTAGCACTGGTTTACCTATAAATGAACTAGTGCATTCATTTTCTATGTGGAAAGATGCCTATCTTAAGAAGTTAGAGCAAGGGTGGCCAAATGCAGTCTGCAAAGTTCTACTGTGCAGACTACCACGGCTCTCATCTTTAGTTCTTAGATGCAACCCTGGGAGACTATAGGTCTATTTAAGCTAAAGGCTACAATCTGCTCCATTTTATGAAAGGTAACTGCAATTCTTGGGATTTTGATAGGCTGCCCACGTGGCTCTTAGTTGGGAAAAGAATAAACATCATGCTGGGGATATGAAGTTTGGAGCTAGTAAGTAACAGCAGAAGAATATATTAAACTTAGAAGTTGCTGCTGAGTAATGTTTTCTTACTTGTGAGATTGAGCCTCCCATAATGAATGATGGTTTTTCTGATGGCATAGTAGTTTTGGAGGATGGAATGAGTGGAGGTGGTGGTCTGGTCGGCCGGGTTGTTGGGAGCCGGACCCCTTCAGGTATATTTGTTATTACTTGATGAGGAGCAGGCTGGAGAACTTTTAAAGAAAAAGTTTTGTTAAACAATACAGCCTATTTCTGGCTCTATCATTCACTATATAAACAATAGAAACAAGTGTAATTCTTCATCTTACTATGTACAAGAAGAACTGCTTAATGGTATGTCCTACAACGTTTTTAGAGCGATTTTTCCTCTGCAATTCTTCATGGCGTATATAGTTAAATTTAGTGGAAATTAAACTTGGCATCAAAGTATAAAAATAAATGGCAATATCTGCATTTTAAACTTTAAAATTTAAATTTTCAAGCAAGGTGGACCAAGTTTTCACCCTGTAGGTTTTTTTTCCACAACCATTTTTGTTCTTAATACTTGACTAAATGGGGTTTAATTTAATTTAGTCTTTCCTTAATTTGTCCTCTGTTATGGTCTAACATCACACTCTGGGGAAAAAACTATGATAACAAAAGTTATACATTTCCGGATTGTGGGTTATTTTTCCGTAGCTGATATAATAGCTAGAGCCTATTAAAAAGCACTTCTAACCAGGTCCTAATGTATATAATAACAGGTTCTACTTTACTTTTTCCTTCCCCCATTCATGTCATATTGGAGAATTCTTTTTTGCAAGTTAAATTAAAATCTTTGTGTGCCATTTTGGCTCTGTGCTGGAGCTCTAATAAATTTCAAAACCCCAATACCATAAGATTTCACATTTGGTTAAGAAAATACACATTAGAAAAGAGAACCTGCTGATGCAAAATGAAAACATGAGGGTACATGTTCCCCATGACTGGAGAATCACAAAGGAAGGTCTATTTACAAAAAAAAGTCAGTCATCTTTCATTAGTGCAGATAAACCTTTAAAGAAAGTTTAATACCACATTAAATCATGGAAGTCTAACCTCTGAAGGCAGACTGCCAATGGCTATTGTGCAAAACAGATAATATTTACCTGGTGGGACACTATAGCGAGCTGCATTCATATCAGGCTGTGGCGAGGCTTTACTGACTTCTCTTGGAGATAGCCTGTATGGTGATGCCGACCTTCCTGCTGTGTTTTGCACCTGTGCTTCCTGTTCTATTGCTCGTTTGACCTCAACGTAAGGCATATAAGCAACTGATTTTCCTATAAAAGTTAAGGTTATCATAATGAGAGAACTACCCTGTATTAAAATATTTAGTGTGAAAAGAACTGGATCACAACAGCCAAGTGACAAGACCATCTGGCTTCTGAAGTCAAGTGCACTCTTGTCAGAAGTTTAAACGCTTTCGTTCCAAAAGCTCTTTTTAAACCACATAAGTAAAGAGTTCCATACACAATACCACTTAATCACAGCACTGATGCAAAATGAAAGACCTCACAGCTAACAATGGGACTTCTTCCCTTCCTGGAATAAAGGGAGCCTCCACATCAGTTTCCCTCCCACACAAAATGTCTTTAAGGGTTCAAGATAAGTAAGTGTCTTTGGATCAGAAATTACTGAGACTTCAGACAGTTTTGCATATTAAACCAAAAGTGTGCAGATCCCTGTACCAGCTTTTTGGCATTTAATTTTATTCAAGTGTTACCCCTAGAAACTGAGTGTATTTAGCCTTGTTAGTCTTTTGGGGTCTTCCAGATTCAGACATGTTTAAAAGCTGAAGATATATAAATAGAGCTGAACGTCATTGAACAACTGACCTTGGCAAATATCATAATTTTAAATTATTACATAAGTTTATTACTGGAGGGAAAAAAAAGCTGGCGAATTTTTTTTTGCAATGTTATGCACATTTTTTTCAATGGGAGAAGTAAGTTAAAAAGACTCAATCTCTTCCCTGCTTCAATTTGTATCAATAAAGTTATTTACTCTGTATTTTATAATGCAAATTTTCATAGATGTAGACAAAAAGCTTTCAAGTATAATTATATTAAAAACAAACAGTACCAATGCAACTCAAGCCATGTGAAGTGGTTCAGTAGAGAAGCTGCCGTTTTTGGTTTAAACAATATTTACTTCTAAATCCTGCCAGCAAGATTTAAGAGTAAATATTGTTTTAGACTGAAGAAGACTCATTACTATTGATCTCCATACTCCTGTCCACCAGTTAAGGGCTGCTCCTAGTCAATTTAAGAGTAATACATCTATATGGTCAATGGCTTTGAGATTTCATAATGAAAACAATGATTAGGAAAAGGGAAGAAAATTTTGCTCTAGAAATAAGGGAATTAAGATCAAGATTTGTTTGGATTTTAGAACTTCAATTTTGTTTCGCACATATAAGAAGGGGAATGTGAAAGGATCATTCAAGAATACTTGATTATGAATCAGAACTAGCCTACTGTAGCTGAGGAAGTACACTTTTAACCTCATCAGTTAAACAGTACTAATACTGCGCACACACAAAATTAATATCTACCATTGTACGTCACAGATAAGTGCACTGTAGATTGTCAATAAGTCTGTGCTATTACATGGCCTTTCATTTGGCCACTTGCCTTTAACTCATGCATCCTGTGTAAATATCCTAAAACCTATACTGTAAAGTTTAAAATAGAATCTGTGGGTTGTCTCCAATGCACTGAATACAGTGGAGAAATCCCAGTTGCAGAATAGACTTCAAGGAACAGAAACTCTTAAAGAGTTGTAGACAGCACAAACTATTCTAATGTTCAGAATTTAAATACTAAATTCTTTAGGACTCAAATACATTTTATCAAATTCTTCCCATCTTTTTGCTGGCACCCACAGAAAACTTGAATTTCGCTGGCAGAGAACTTCATCCTCAAACTTTCCAACACTTCATAATAAACTACGGACAATGCCAACTATTATTCAAAGAAATGGTATTTTGGCTAGGTAGCATTTGTAATGGCAACCACAAGTTCCTCCACCTATTCTAAAGGAACCTCCTCCAAAAACAGTTCTCTACAAGCTCTCTCCTCACTATTGTGATTGGAAGAGAACAGGTACACCACTGTTCAAAACACCTGCCATTCTCAAACATACCAATGATTCTTTTTGCTTTGGCAAAAATTAATATGAAGGTTTTCAAGAAAATGTAATTTAAAACTGCAGTGTATGCTGAAAACTCAAAACTGTTTTCCAAAATCAAAATGTTTAAGATGTTTCATGGTATTAGTGCTGGTTACGTCACTGTAAGAGTCAGACGTTACACAACATTTGTTCTTACAGAGTAGTGAAGGAGGATGTACATTCCAAGGTATTCTAAATCAGTGGCTCTCAGCCTTTTCAGAGTACTGTACACTTGCAGGAGTCTGATTTGTCTTGCAAACCCCCAAGTTTCACCTCATTTAAAAACTACTTGCTTACAAAATCAGACATAAAAATACAAAAAAGCGTCACAGAACACTGTTACTGAAAAAAAACTGCTTACATTCTCATTTTTACCATATAATTATAAAATAAATCAATCGGAATATAAATATTGTACTTGCATTTCAGTGTATGGTATATAGAGCAGTATAAACAAGTCAATGTCTGTATGAAATTTTAGTTTCTGACTTCGCTAGTGCTTTTCATTTAGCTGTTGTAAAACTAGACAAATATCTAGATGAGTTGATGTACCCCCTACATGCCCTCTAGGTACCCCAGGGGTACACGTACCCCTGGTTGAGAACCACTGTCCTAAATAACAGTTTGAAGTTTATTAACATTCTGAAGAGGTCTTTGTTCAAGAACAACACAGTGGAGCTGAAAAGCGTCTCTCTTTCTCCAGCAGAAAATGGGTTACAATAAGAAATGTTACCTCACTCACCTTGTCTCTCTTTTGTTCTCAATAGGTTAACTCAAGAAGTTTGACTTAAGGATTCAACTTGGTCCACCCGAGGATGTACAACATTGGAAGAGATTTTATCACGGACTCTCAAAGCATTCGGGGACCAGACGACAGCACCTCTAGCATCACTGCATCCACCACATTAATTCTAGACTAGTTTATTGCCTTGCCATAGTACCAGGTTCTTGGTACACCCTTTCCTAACAACCGAAGGGCTTCCAGTAGGATGCATTTTTCTCTTCACACAACTACACATAAGGCACTATAGGGCAGTTTGTAATTTGCTTGCTAGTTACAGTACGAAACCTATTCCATGAAATTGGTGATCAACATACACAGAGACAAAACATTAGCGAAGGATCTAGTAGATTCCAGTAATTGATTCTTGCAGTTTATAATCCAGAAGTTGACTCATGTTTCAATATCTAGGGTTGCTTAGTTCTTGAGTTTTCAAAAAAAGGTGTCGCCTACCTTCCCACTCAAGATTAGGGCTCTTGGAGGTGCCACATGGGCTTGCAGAACTTCTATACTCCATATCTATATGCTCCTGCCTCTGGCGCTGCTCCTCCAGCAATGCTGACTCATGCATAGCTTTAATGTGCCGCTGATAGAGAGCATAACCACTAATGGGTGTTCCAATAGGTACATTACATGGGCTACAAGAGACCTAAAAGGAAAGAAAATAAGTACACAACATCTGTATATTACATATCAAACATTTACCAAAGTAGCTCTCTTTTGCCGACAATAACTCATGTCTAGTTGCTCCATGTCAAAGGATGTAATCTACTTCTATACACTTCAAAAGGCAGCATCAGAACTTTTCTGGGTGTTTTTAAAGCTAACTGTTCTGCATTAATATTGTAATTTAAACTCAATCACAAATGTACTGTGATAAGACAAGAAAAGTGCTCACTTGTTCTATAATATTTTTCATAACAAAATGTTACATAAAACAAATTATGGATACTGCAGATTCCCCTTCAAATAACATTAAGAACGTACCATAGGTGGTATTACAGCAGCGCGATGGTGAAGTTGTTGCAAGTCCATCTGCCCTTGTTTTATTGTGGAGGATACTAGTATAGATCCAGTAGGGTTTAACAGTGAAGGCTTTGAATCCATAGTGAAGATTCTGAAGGAGGAGAGAGCAGAAAATTAAAACTAGACAAAGTTCAAGATCTTGATAGGATTACAAACAAAAGTACTCCTTTTTTGAATTAAATAACTGAAAAGCAAAGAGCAAGTAAAAGCAAAAAGTTGCATGAATACCCACAAAACCAAACCTGAGTGGAATACATGCTGCAACCACTTGAAAAAGAACATAACCTTTTGTACATCAAAATAGCACACAGTACAATGCACACCAGCGACAAGAACAAGTGGATGGCAACATTTCAATAAGTCTGTTTATGTTCTAATTTTAAATTCCTTAATTCTGCAGCAGTAATAAGAATTTGTCTGTTAATTTCTTTAGTTGATGAGTGAAATAAAATGGTGATAGTTAAGACAGAAGTTATGTTCTATATTTTTTCCCCTCTACATTATATTTTTCCAATTGTTTATCCAGGTTAGTTTTAAATATTTCCAGGGATAAAGCCTCCTTCACTTCAGAAGACTATGAACTCTTGCCCTACATTTTGAAATTCTGGGAACTTACAGGACTTTTATGGAAAGCCTTTCAATGTACAAGTATCTGCTGAGAAATGAATAAAATGAAGAGAAAAATCCTATTTAACATGGTAGAACTTCCACTATAAAATGCATCAACAAATTATAAAATTTAGAGGTTTGATCATAACTGTAGCAGACTACCTAAATTCTCAGAGGAATAAAAAAGTTCTAATATATTCTTTGCTTAAATCTGACAGGAAGATGTGCTTTACCATCACTTAGGCAGTAGTTCATACTAGTTGTGTACAAGTGTAGGACAACTCCTGTGCAAGTTAAGATTACTTACCATTTCATAGGATGTGGGAAGCAATAGAACTGACCTATAAATTATGACAATACCTATTGGAAATCCCATTTTGTAGATTCTTCTCAACTTTACCATGTTAGGAATTATTATGCTAATTAAAACCTGTCTAGTGCATCTGTAAAGCACCCTTCACCACAGTTTTTACACTTCCTGTTTTTCAGCCACAATTCCTAGAGTTCAACAAACCTATTGTCACCATTTTGCCTGGTAAAAAATCAAGTAGTCACTGTCACTCACAATATGCCCGAGAGAGGCGGCAGGAGTCCAAGTTAATGCGTTAAAATGGTTTGAGTCTTTCTTGGGAGGGACATACCAACAAACAGTGATTAGAAACTTCACCTTCACCACTAGACACCCTCAATTGTGGAGTCCCACAAAGATCAGTTCTCTCTCCGGTCCCATTCAACACCTACATGCAGCCACTAGGTGAACTGGTCAGATGACACACATCTCTACCTATCCTTCACAACATGAGACCACACTACTACCACCAGAACAGCCCCAGGCTTGGACAAGATCAGCTCACAGATGAGGCTGAACCTGAGCATGACAGCGGTGATGCTGGCAGGTAAAGGAAAGCAATTAAGGGTTTGCAGTCACAGTGCAGTTTCCTTTGGTTGAAAGTACATATCCATAATTGGTCAATTTGGTCCATAGTCCAGGTCTGAGTACTCTGATTCCTCACTGACACTAAGCTTCCACATAGTAGCATCCATGAGTAATGCTTTCTATCATCTCCAGTTGGCAAGGAGACTCTCTCCCACCCTGTTGGACAAAGACTTGGTCTCAGTTATTCAAACCTTTATCACTTCTTCACTGGACTACAACAAAGCAATATACCTGGGCATGAAGACTGCAGCATTTAGGAAACTCCAACTAATACAGTACACTGCAACGTGTCTCCTCAGCAATACAGGCAACCTCAAGAACATCAGACATGCCCTCCACTCCCTATGCCGGCTTCCCACAGAATTTTTTAACTAAGTTCAAGGTCTCAGTCCTTATTTTCAAGGGCCTCAGTGATCTCAGCTCAGGATACCTAGAAGACTGTGGTCAACAACATCAATCCTCTGGCACAATAGAACTCTCTACAATAAAGCCTAAAGCTTGTCTGTGCAGAGACACATCTTTCTTGGTGACCAGTCCAAGACTCTGGAACTAAGACCAATCATCACCACCTTCCGCTGCAAGTGCATGGTGCATTTCCTTAACCCTGCCTTCTTTAATGTAATACACAGCAACAAGTATATTTAATAAAACCCTACCAAAACAAGACACTCCCTGAACACACTTCTCCCCCTGGGGAGAGGATATGAGAACAAACATGTGACAGATGTTACATGTCACAGTTGCTTAATGCACTACTGGAATGTGCTCAGATACTAGAGCGATGAGTGTGGTATAAGAACCTATACAGCTTAGAAAGAATAGGGGAAATTCTGGGTCTCTGCTTCTTCAGGTACAGTAACATACTAGCATAACTCAGAATAATCTCTTCTATGAATGAGGAATCATCACGACTTTCCACATAAAGCAGATGAACTCTCCATTACATCACACTCTCAAACTAATTAAAGTTATACTAAAGGACATTCAAAATATATTTTTCTGGATTTGTGTCATTGGTTTTGACACAATGCATTATGTACACTTTACAATTTAACTAAAATGAGAATTCTCTTCAATTTTCTTAGAAGATAGATGTGAGAAAGACTTTTCAAATTACCACTTCAGTTTTGGGGTAGATCACTGCCTGCCTTAATTGATTTTTGAATAATAGTTTTGTTGTGTGCCAGAAAATCTTGAAACAACAATAGTTTCTCCCCAACCCTCAGAAGGGGAACACAGGATTACATATTATGGAGACTCTTGAGAGGAATATCTAGCCTTTTGTTATGCTTTGAAAAGTTTATCTCAAAGGTGCTATCCTTTCCAAAAAACTGCTTAACATGTACATGTAACCTATTCTCGACACGGACCCCAGATGGCTTAATTTCTTTCCTCCTTTAGCTTTTCAGGCAGGAGTGTGGTTTTCGATGGCTGGCCATCCACCAGACTACCACAGAGAATTCAGGCTATAATTTGCCTTGCTGAAGGCAGATATTTTGTCTGGGTTTTGGGCATACTGTTAGATCAACATTTCCCCTCACTGCTCTTAAGTATTAAGACTCTCCTTTCTGAAAGAGCATATACCTTTCTTTCTGAAAGCCCCTTTTCCCAGTAGGAGTGGATACCGCTTGTAGAACCAAGCAGCATCGTCACTCATGACACTTGTCCACATTCTGGAAAGCAGAATTCAGAAGAACATGGTGCCAAATAAGCCATTTGAAAAATGGCTTTTAATGTTTAAACTACAAAATATTTTTATTGTACACGTGTGCACGTGCGTACACACACTAAAAAACTCAAAGTTCAAACCACGGAGTTGAGTGAGTGTTGGTGGTAAAATGAAGAACACACAAACATAGGAAGTGTTCCATATTTTGCTTTAACAATGCGTCTTCCAGTTACATAAAATTATTTTTAAAAAGAATGTTTTCCGTGTGTGTGTGTATATATATACAGAGAAAGAGCAGTGAGAGAGAGAGAGAGATCGATCTAGTAGTTTAAAAGTAACTGAATATCTTTTGTCACAGACATCCTAAGTAGGATTTGGGCTGTCTCTCTCAGCAACAGAAATTGGACCAATAGAAGATATTACCTCACCCACCTTCTCTCTAAGGTTAAATTAATGTCTTTCTCATAATTGAATAATTAAACTCACCTTTGTCTTTCAGGTTCCCCATCAACATCTTCATCAGCACTACAAGTAGCACTAGAATCATTGTCTGAATTGGGCTCTGGTCTTGCTGTATTACTCTGCTGTGACAGGCTAAAGTCCATTTCCTCAGGTTCTGACTTTTCCTTGGGTTTCTCCAAATCCCTCTCTTTGGTATCATTCTCTATTTTCACTTGAATATTCTCTGGTAACCTCATTTCAGCATCTACAGGTTCTGCTTTGGTATGCACTGGAAGGTTGAGCACAGGCTTAGCTTCAGCTGGGTGGCTTCTACTGTCCATCTCCATTGGCTCCTCTGCCTCATTACTTATTTCTTCCTTAACTTGGAGCTCAATATTCTGATTTTCAGCTGTTTGTGTACTTTGGGCTGCCGAGGAGGGGGATGTGCTAGGTACGGTTTTAATGGCAGATTCCTGTTCTGCTGTTGTCTCAGTGGTTATCCTAGAAGCAGAGCTTTCAGACATAGCGTCTTCACTGGGTTTGGAAGCTTCCACTGGTGAAGGAGATGGAGCACTCTCTGTATCTGAACTATTTTCAGCACCTGAAAGACATTATTCTTGCATAAGCACTCAAAATATAATTAACAAGTTCTAACGGACAGCGAACAATTGCTCTCATTTTACAGCACCCACATTTATACTAGGTGTCCCACAGTACAAATACGACTACAAGCCCCTGCCCCAAGAAATCATTCACCACTTAATTTCACACCTAATGCAAGTGATGACTTTACATGGGTAGCTTTTCATCATTTGTGAACAATCCAAGTAACTCATTTTCAAACATGAATTACACAAATTTATTGCGTATCGCAGAAATCTTTCTTTCAAAACTTATTTTAGCTTTAGGTATTCGCCACAGGCTATACAGGCTAGAGTTGGAATCCAGCCACTGAAACACAGGATGCAACATGAAAAGTCTGCTATTGGCTTTCACACAGCAGAGTTGACAAATTTTCAGAAAACAATGCTGTGAACCACAGCTAGTGACGAACTAGGGCTTTCAATCTATAGCAAGAATTGTAAATTAGCATTAACAACATTTTATACCATTTTAAAATAAATGGTAACTTTTATTCATCTTTCATTCTAGTCATTGTCCCACAGAAATAACTTCAGTAAACTGGAATCTAAAGGCAAAATTGCCTAACAAAAATGTAATAACAAAGTTTAATATAAACTACAAATGCTAAGGGAGAACCATGGTTGCATAATATAGCACAACAGATTCTATTCAGAAGTCTTATTTTAATATATCAATACTCATTGCTTTAAAAAACATTTTTACAGGAAATATTTAGTTCAAATATAACATCCTCACAAGCTTTTGGTATTTTTAGAAAGAGCATCTACATGCCCTTCCCATTCAACTGATATCTACTGCAAAGTAGATAGAACACTGTACAGCCTACAAGTTAACTGAAAGGTTTAAGTTCTCTCAACTGTCATTTAACGTACGTAACCTTTTATAGGCCAAGTACAGGCCGGGTAAAATGACAGTGGTTCTGTTTAAACAGAACCACAAAGCAAAGGAACTTCACAGGTTTTAATGGATAAATTCACCAAAAGGGTTTTTAATCTTTTATGTTAAACACATGGATGTGGTAAAATTTAAAGACTCCTCAATTCTAACTTGTTACCTTATTACTAATTATTGGCTTTTATATAGATGGACAATTTTCTGAATAACATGTAGACATCAGCAGCTTGAGACATTACGTCAAATACTCTGATTCATAGTTTATGAAGGTTACTGAATACAGTTCTACATAAGGATGGCCAAATACAGATTTGATGGTGAGTCTGCAATTATGAACAGCTGCAGCCAACACAAAAAGCTGGTAAGTATTTGCCTGCCTGAAACTTTTCAGAGGCTAGTTACTAGCTAAAGACTATAAATTCATGATGCATCTTTTTTTTTTTTTTTTTTTTTACAAGGGCAGTTTTATGCAGCCATTTGCTGTCAGTACGATCAAGTTACAAACACTGGGTCAGACCAGTAGTCCATAGAGACCAATATCCTGTCTTCCAACAGTGGCCTGTAGTTTTGGTCTTCACAACATTTCCTGGCAATGAGTTCCATAGGTAGACTGTGTGTTGTGTGAAGAAGTACTTCCTTATGTTTGTGTTAAACCTATTGCCTGTTAATTTCATTGGGTGATCCCTAAGTCTTGTGTTATGTGAAGAGGTAAATAACACTTCCCTATTCATGTTCCCCACACCATTCGTGATTTTATAGACCTCTATTATATTGCCCCTTAGTCATCTCTTCTCTAAGATGAACAGTCCCAGTCTTTTTAATCTCTCCTCCTATGGGAGATGGTCCATACATCTGATCATTTTTGCTGCCCTTCTCTGTACTTTTCCAATTCTAATATGCCTTGTCTGAGATGAGGCAACCAAAACTGCATGCATGCAGTATTCAAGGTGTGGGCATACCATGGATTTATATACTCGCATTATGATATTTTCTGTTTTATAATCTATCCTCTTTCCTAATGATTCTTAATACTGTTAGCTTTTTTGACTGCTGCAGCACATTGAACAGATGTTTTCAGAGAACTATCCACAATAACTCCAAGATCTCTTTCTTGAGTGGTAGTAGCTAATTTAGATTCCGTCGTTTTGCATGTAAAATTGGGATTATGTTTTCCAACATGCATTACATCGCACTTATCAGTACTGAATTTCACATGCCATTTTGTTGCCCTGTCACCCAGTTTTGTGAAATCCTTTTGTAACTCTTCAGTGTCAGCTTTGGACTTAAGTTTATTTAGATACAGATATAGTAATCCTACCTGCTAAACTTTAACCCTTCAGTAAGAGTCTGAAAACTCCACTGGACTATTTTAATTAAATAGAGTGCAACTTTTTGATCATTTTAAGTGACAACTTCTGCAGGTTGTCAAACATCACAGGCAACTAAAATGGTGGATCATTTTAGTGCTGGTAGAAGTTTCCTTCCAAACCAATTCTGACATTTCAGTAATTACCCTCACTGTCTTCTGGATTCTCTTCTTCGTTGGATGCTTCAATATCTTCATCCTCCTGAGCAGAGACTGTTGACGCCACGCTTTCACACTGCGATACATCCCGCTCCTCACGAGGCCTTCGTGAAGACTAAGGCAGAAAGAATTGAGATTTACTCCATCTTGAAAATTGCCATATATTAATTTTAAATGCATTGTCTCTCCACTTTATATCAGATTTAGAAGTTAAAGAACCCCTAATTAGCAATGGTGTTTCTTTCTGCACTGATTTACAACTTGTTTTAACTCAGGCAGTACTGCAGGGGGCCAAAGAGGAATACAGTATTGCCAAATGCACAAAAGCTTTCAGATACATGCAGAACCAGTAGTTATTTCACCTGTTAACATCCCTAAGTAACGCCAACTAGTGTCACTGTGCCATAATCCACTCATTTTCCAAGGCTGTAAGCACTGGCCTAACTCTACTCCCACTCAAGTTAAACTACTCCTGCTGATATTGACTTAAGTTAGGCCAGCACTGTGCTTTTGAAAATTCCACACTTGGTGTTTTACTTTAACTATATGTGCAGCAGCATTCAGTTGCTGATTTTTCACTGGCTATCCTAACCTGTTTTGCACTGCGAGTGTTGTTTAATAGCTACATGTTTCAATCCAAAGGGTGGATGAAGCCCTCTATACAGGTGAGTTTGCAAAACACCTTGGAATTCCTCAGGAGGAAATGTATTATACCAAAAATGCAAAATAATATTACTACTGACCTTTAAATTTAAAGTGATCAATACCTCTAAACTGTTTATCTACCCGGGCAATGAAAAGCAGCACCAACTCCTAGAAGGTTTCTGTTGCAGAGCAAAAACGGGCGAAATGAAACAAAATGGGAGGCTTAAGAAGTTTCTATTGTGAGCCTCAATGCCTAACTTTAGACCAAACCCAATTCTCTCCAAAAATTGTTTAATCCAGTATGATTTACTCACTTTCTGTTTGTGCTGCTGAAGGAGGTTGTCCAGATTATGTCTCCTTTTATAGTTGAAGTAGAAGTTTTTACACTGAGCTTCACTTTTAGTTCCAACCATTTTGGCTATTGCTGCCCAGTTGCGACCATGTTCCACTAACCCTGTTTAAACAAAATGCAAGCTTAATATTTACCATGATAAATAATCAGGCTAACCAGAAATCAAGTAAACCACACACAAATTCCACTTTAAAAAGGTCTGACAAACACAGATGCAAGAAAATGGGGTAAAAAAAAAAAAAAAAAAAAAAATCACACTGTCCTTAAAATGACTCTTGTTGCAATAACGAACCCACCCAACAGATGGAAGCCCTGCACTTCATAAAGCATAGCAGGATGCCTCTGAAGCTATCCCATTCTAAAGTTTTGCCAATATCTGAAAGAGAACTAGTAAGCACATTCCCTCCCATGTGCTCATTAGCTAGGTTTTCAGACTTACTATAGAAAAAGTAAATTAAAAATATATTTAGCAAGAATTAACTAGTGCTGTTAGAAAGCTGTCAGCACAGTTGCCTCTCCAGATGACAATGCTCAAACACAGGGGTTCTCAACCTGGAGGTTGGGACCCCTCAGGGGGTCGCAAGGTTACTTCATAGGGGGTCGCGAGCTATCAGCCTCCACACCAAACGCCGCTTTTCCTCCAGCATTTATAATGGTGTTAAATATATAAAAATGTGTTTTTAATTTATAAGTGGGAGGGGTCGCACTCAGAGGTTTGCTATGTGAAAGGGGTCACCAGTACAAAAGTTTGAGAACCACTGCTCAAACAACTGTTGTGATGACAAATCCCCAGAAACCAGTAGCAGCACCAATGCAACAACATGAATGGTGCAGCTTAAAGACTTTATTTTTGTTAAGTAGTAATCAATTGGTACATTAAAATTTGCCAAACTTCTTGCCAAGTTACAATGTAAACTCACATTTCAGATAAAAGAATCCATCTAATGGAAAGGGTATTTATGTGACTTATAAGGTGTTGTTACTTAGTGCAAATTTCAGATGCAAATTTTCATTCACATCAGTTTCATAGTTATATAGAGACTGTTTTATAAAACCATTTTCTATAAGACTGTTGATGGCCATAGCTGTAAACTGAAACCAAATAGGCTTTCCCAATCTGTTGGAAAAGCCAACAAAAACGTCTAAATCTGCATGTTTGTTTGGAAGATTGGTTTGCTTAGTGTGTATATCTGCTTCTAAGAAAAAGCTCCTTTCAAACATAGAACAAAAGTGAGTCCCCCACCTCATTCATTCAAATTAGCACCACAGAGACTAATTAATAACCAGAAGTGAAACCAAAGCTTTAGAAGGATTACCTTTTTTAGCAATTTCCATTTCTTCTTCTGTCCAGCGGGAGGTCTCCACAGGCTCTGCCGAAGCTGAAATAGCAAACGGTGAGTCTCATTAGACAGAGAAAAGACCAGGATATGCTCTTTCAGCATCAATCACACATTAATCTATTCATCTGTTAACATTAAGGCCTGTCTAAGCTATTTGGGAAAGCCGCGTGGGACAGTGGGAGGCGGTCAGTTTCTATTACACCGAACTAAGGGTGGGAAAGGAGTCTTCCTGCTCTCGTCAGAGCAAGATGCTAAAGACTGGCTTGTCTATAAACCTATGTGATGTCCAAAATGTTTATTCCCAGAAAGGAAAATTCCTATGTAACATGGAAGATGATAGAATTTGGCACATCTTGTTTTGCGTTAACATACATGAACGTTACCAGCTTTATAAACAGCTGCTCAAGTATAGTATGCTCTGGTATCGTGTGTGCTACTTGCTCCCCAGCTTTCCTAAAAATAATGTAATCCATTTCCCCCTAAATTCAAGTCCAATACCGCACTAGGGAAGACAGTTCTTACAGTGCATTTCACACAAATATTGCCAGTGAGCTTGCCTAACAGACTAAAATACTTCTTATCTCTCATAAACAGGCAACAAAGCTTTGATTTAAAAATACTCAATAAATCAGGCCCCATGGATGTCAAGAGGAAGAGAGTTCCAAAGGCACAATTCACAGCTGATACAACATCCTTCTGACACAGTTCAAGGTTAAACAACAACCCCCAAATTCTGATTTTGTGGGTATCTAAATATACAAGTCTTCATAAACAGTTTCTACTGTACTGAAGCAATTTCAAAATTTAACCAATGCAGAACACACAAAAATAATAGCTTGTGAGATATGGTTTCTTTCAAGAATAATCTCTCAGGCTGCATGTTGCTACAACCATCCATGAGTTCTAAAATGCCATCAACTTAACTTGTCAGGTAAAGCACAAAGACAATAATCCAATGCAAAGAAAGAATAATAGAGGAAGTTTATATTTAAAATTATAATCTCTGCACTTTAAAAAATACTTCCCTGCATTGAAATTATGATGCTATATTGAACAACCAGAAAAAGTGGAATTTTTAAAAATCTAAACTCAGATTAATTCTACTGCCATCAGCGTCTGAGCTATTTTTAAATAAAGTTTACTATAAATGTGAACTTGTGGCTTGTTTTTACTGCAAAGTATTCTGGACAATAAATATTCTAAGAAGCCAGGCTATTTCTAAAAGGTTCATCTGCATTCACCCACTAAAACAGTCAAACTTTTAGTTGCAATAACTAACTCTCTGTTCTGCCTGATTGTACAAAAGAGCCAGTCCCCCAACAGGACTTGGGATAAAATGACAATATCTAAATTCTTGATTCTTAGAGAGTATTTTGGTAGCATATTTTAATCTGAAGATTTTCATGGAAAGTAGGAACCCCTTGTCCGCATACATCTCTAAATGCTGGAGTATTTCACTTCCCATTCTACACATCATAGAATCACTATAATACGTTTATGTAATATTCTCTTCAAAATTACTTCAAACACTGAGCAATGCTCCCAACATCAAAATGATGTAAACAAATAAATTCTCATCTCCATTTTACAGATGGAGAAACAGATGTTAAATGACATGCCCCGAGCCACAATGCAAGTCAGTGCCATGCCAGAACCATCATTAGAAGTTGGGAATTTCTGATTCCCAGTCCTGTGCTCAAGCCCCTAGGTTCACATTGGTTCTCCACGCTCTTGAACTATAAATTGTCCAGCTACACACAAGGCCATGTTATGGGGAGGTCTAACAGGAAATTGTCACGTACTAAAGTATCCAGACACAATCTCTGAAATAGCCTTGAAGGCTGAACTAGTGTTCCTGTGAAATACACGGTACCCAATATACCACTGAAAACTCAGAACCCACACAATTATTTGCTAATGCTTAAAGTTATAAATTAAAACATAATCATTGGAAAATATTCCAAATTCCAATTTCTGCCAAGTGTCATGTTAATGTTATGCTAGGAGAAAAACCAAGTATGGTCTTGGCACAAGTAGGCTACTGAAAGTCTCAGTCACAATCAAAGATAACAAATGACTATTTGCATTTCTTTTTTTTTTTTTTAAAGCAAGTCATTAATGTAAAATACTTAGCTCATATATAGCCCTTATCTGTATAGCTCAAAGTTTTGTTTTTTTTGGTTTTTATTTTTATCAAGGAGAATGTAACCAGCCACATTTAATACATGGGAGAAACAGAAGCACATGAAGGTGAAGTTACTAGTCCAGAATTACACAGCAGGTCAGTAGACAAACCAGATATAGAACACACTTCTCCAGGCACTAGAGCACACGGCTTGCCTTAAAAGGCTACAGAGCGTTGAAAGACAGAAATATAAAGAAATGGAAATATAACTGGCACTTCTATACCATCTTACATTTTCAAAGTGCTGTAGCAAATGCTGACTAGTCCTTAAATCACCCCTGCAAGATGGTTAGTCCCATTTTACAAGTGAGGAAATAAGGCAGGAAGATTAACTGATTTGTCCAAGGCTGTACACTGACAGTAGCAAAGCTGAAATTAACTCCAAAGGTTCTGGCTGCCATCTCAGTCATTTCACTAGACCCTGCTACCTCACTGCTTTCGCAAAATACAAAATCCCAACCTCTGGAAAGCCCTCTGAGTCTAAAGGTTTGAAAGCAAAAATGTTCAGCACCACTATTTTATTTTAGTGCCACATATGTATGATACCTTACAATCATGTTTGCCATTAATATTTTATAGATGTATATATAGATTTTATAGATGTATACAGAATATTTAAAAACACAGTATGCAAAGTCCCTTCCTTAAGGACTCTTCTACAGTCAGTAGTGAAGCAGTTTCGTGCCTAAAACTATACATATTATAAGGCAGATAACATGTTATATTCCTTTCTGCAATAAAAAAATTAAACTATTCACAGTTCCTCTCAGTATATCTATCCATATGTTTTGTCCTTCTAATCATAATTTGCACATTTAAGTAATTAGAAAAGGGCACTGGGCTTTAGGACACCCTGAGTCTAACCCCACCTCTACTATTGATTTGCTGTGTGACCTGGGGTAAGTGACAAGAGTTCTGTGCTTCTTTTCCATGTCCCAAGTAAAGTTTATAAAATGGGGATCGTAGCCATTTTTTAAAGTGCACTGAGATTCAGAGATAAAAGATGCTAATTAAGTCTTACATCTATTGTAATATACTCCACACCACTGATTTGTGGAAAGAGGACAAGTTTAGTGACAGCAGCTGGGCACTTCTCAAAAGGAAATTTTGTACTTTTCACACTCTTATTCTGCAACACTACAGGCAGCAAGGATTTATATATAAAATATTGTGAAGGCTCTGAAGGGATTTTGTAGAGCCTCTCTCAGACTTCTTCTATTATAAACCTATTTACATGCTGTAACAGACACACTACACTATTGAACACAAACCAAATAGAGAGAATGAAAGGGGTTGCATAACACCGCAGCATACCATGGAAAAAACAGGGAAACTAAGAACAAAAAAAACCACAGCCCCAAATGTTCTAAAGTATTTAAGGAGTTCTTCTGTGGAGGGAATTATTCCACTGACTCCTCTGGAAGAGAATGAAATAGTTAATTACTTAGCATGCTGAAGCCTCTTCTCCTACACTCATTTCCTGCATATCAATCTCCTACACTCATCTGGGCAACCAATCATAAGCAAAGAAAAATGAATAAAAGTTAAAAAAAAAAAATCTATGCTAGTAAAAAAAATGCAATCAACAAGTCAGAGGGGAAAATATTCTCCACCTGCTTTATTTCAATGGATTTGGTGTCACTCAGGTTTAATATTGTTCTGAATGATGTTCAGCCACTGCAGACAGCTCAGCCTCTTCACAGACTAGAACCCCCCTTCCCCTCAATTTATTCTTGTTTATCTGCCATTGTGCATACTATAGAAAGCATTAGCAGGAAACAGGAATCAGCAAAACAAAGTTAGGTAACATGGATAGGGCAGAAAAAGTATTCAATCCATTCAAAAGCTTTCAATGTGGAGTCCGGTGGCACTTTAAAGACTAACACATTTATTTGGGCATAAGCTTTGGTGGGTGCATCTGAAGAAGTGGGTTTTTTACCCATGAAAGCTTATGCCCAAATAAATCTGTTAGTCTTTAAGGTGCCTCCTTAAAGCCGGACTCCTCGTTGTTTTTGTGGATACAGACTAACACGGCTACCCCCTCTTTCAATGTGTGTTTTCATAAAACTGCAAAAAAAGTTAGACTATACGAAGACGTTTATTGTCCTAGTTTAAGAAAATGGAAACAAAAGGAGGTCATACTTGTTGAGATAAATGCACGTGGCAATCTTTGATGTTTACAATTTAATGAGCACTCACTTTCTTCTTTTACAGTGCTCTTTCAGGAGGGTCAGACTCCATGAGCAATAACCAGAGAAAGATTTGCTAAAAACTCTAATAGCACAAACCAGTATAATACTGGTGTACTCAACAGACACCAACAACAGGCAGCTTGCAATGATTGGGGGAGGGGGGGGAAATCTTATGCTACTGTGGATAGTTATTTATACTTTGGCTCTAGCTTGCAGATGTTATTCAAGCTCAGCTTGACCTCTGGGTAGAGAAAGCTCAAGCAATAGAATAGTGCCATTTGCTGACAGCTGTCACCTTACTTTAATACTATTTTTAAAATCCCTCTCCATTGTTAATTTTTCTGTATTTCTAATGCATAAGCCAGTGTGGCTCGTTTTGTTTACTTCCTTGTTTCTGCAACATCATCAGATTATGGCAGCAGGAATGTGCACTCCTCTAGGAACTCAGCCAGCAGCAAGAGTCTGTACATGGTCTACTGGTCTGTGCCACCAAAATAATACTTTACAGAAAATTCCTTAGCTACGTAACGGATTAAGAAACGAACCAACCAGCGATCCATTCCAGATAATAAATATTGTGGTAAATCAAATTCTGGGCCTAAATTGCTTGTTAGTAACCATCTAGGGCTAGGTCCTGCAAATGGATCCATGTTAATACAGATCCATTTGCAGGATCTAGCACTAACCCTGCAAACGTAGAGAAAAATAGTCTTTGTACAGTAAGACCATTATTGGTGTTCTCTTATACAGTTTTAACATCTGATCTGATTTTACTTAACATCTGCTCATATCGATACATATTTTTAGAAGTTTGATAAACTTCTTGATGGTCTTGTTTGTCAATAAATGACTAGAATTGAAAAAAAATGCATTGTATCCAAAATGGAAATGTGTGTATCCACAAAGAATGATCTCATTGATAAAGTGCCTTTCTGCCAGATGGATCCCAACGTGCTTTACATAAATACTACTCACAGGGTTCTGGAGGTGGAGGAAGAGGTGGTGGTGGCTCTTCGGTAGCAGCAGCAGCAGCATTTGCTGCTGCAGCTTCATTTGTCATTGATCTGGTGATCCTCCCCTTACGACGACCTTGACTGTTGGCAGTTTTTCGTCCCCTAGGAGTAGCCTGCTCTGTTTCCTCTGGTGCAATTTCTGTTTTATCCTTCTCTTTGGTGTTCTCTCTGGAGTGAAGACAAAAGTTAAAAGAAAAGCTTCAACACGGATATTAATAAAGAGTATATTTCGTAGGCAGGTATTGGTGAAACTGAATCATAGATATTAAAACTAAGTGTAAGATCGCTTTTCAGTACTGATGGAAAGAATAATGGTTTGTAAAGCAATCAGGCTCCTCATTTTCCCCCCCAAAATCAGAATTTATTTAAAAACCAAATGGAGCTACACTCCATTAACAACTAAAAATCAAAGGAAAAAAAAAAATCTACCATTTTCTTACTGATGGTACCAGGTATGTCCTTTTATTGCTTTTAATAGATTATCCATTTTCATATAGAAACATAAGCACCAGCGGTGTTGGTGGGCCACTTCACCTTGAATGGTCCCTTGAAATGCATTAACTACTTATGCTAAACAATCTGTTCCACCTTGTATTTACCTGTGATACTCTGAATACACTTCCCAGACCTAAAGAAGAACTCTGTGTAAAGATAGTACCTCATCGTTTCTCCAATATACTGTGACCTACACAGCTACAACAAGCAGCATACACGAGCAGCAAACATTTAAACTGAAACAAAAAACTTCAGAAGGGCACGAAAAATTCCATCCAAACTTTAGGGATTTTCCATTGATCTGACTGGTCCAAAGAGTCTGAGAGAAACAGATATACCACAGAACAATTCTTTATGCAATCAGCAATAATTCAATTCTAAATAAGGAAATTCTATAGTGAAATTAACTATCAGGTTTATTGCTTCCATTTAATACCAATTCCCTAAATAAATAGTAACAAAAAACTAGCAAAGAGCAACTGCATTAGGAAAAAAAAGTCAAACAAAACAGTTCATTCTCATTACATATACTCACTTAGATTCCTCCTTCTCATCCTTTTCCTCTTCATCTTTCTTTTCTTCCTCTTTTTTCTCTGTTTTTTCTGCTTTCTCCTCTTCTACTTTTTCTTCTACCTTTTCTTCTTGTGAAGGACGTGCAATTTGCTGCTGAAACGAACCATTGACACACTAAGGCTATATAAAACACTTAACTGTGTAAAGGAGATGCATTTTTGTCGTAATAGCATTAACACCATCCATATTATTAAAAGAAGTTACCAAGATTTTACATTAGAATCTTCATCACAATTTACACGTCAATTTAAAAGTTGGGCTTGGATTATAGAGGTTTTACAACAATAGGGACATCTGCAAATTAAAAACATATGGAAATGGTTTGGCAGACCAGTTGGCATGGAACAATCTGCCTGTAGCCTTGAAGTTTGTTTCAACCACCACATTTTGAATGTTTCCTTCAGTCCCTCTCAATAAGTAAATTATTTTCTCTTAAATTTGACTGATTTTCAGTAACCTTTATTTGGGAACATACTGCATTTTATTTTGTAGATTCCATGGATGTACTGCCTTCCTCAATAGAATAAGTACAGTGATAGTGAAGACACAGTACACAAGTTATTCTTTGTGCTGTCTTCACAAACAAGTCTATATACACTATCATATATAACATAATATAATATGGAAGAGTTTTATGTTAAACACACCACTATGGGTCCCCAACACATGAAGCCTGAAAATTAACAGCTGTAACGAACAAGTTTTAAAATAGTATTCAGGAAAGGTCTAACCAAAAATCTTGGAAGTATATTTCAAGAGTAGCAATGTTAACTTGTATCAGAGGGGTAGTCGTGTTAGTCTGAATCTGTAAAAAGCAACAGAGGGTCCTGTGGCACCTTTAAGACTAACAGAAGTATTGGGAGCATAAGTTTTTGTGGGTAAGAACCTCACTTCTTCAGATGCATCTGAAGAAGTGAGGTTCTTACCCACGAAAGCTTATGCTCCCAATACTTCTGTTAGTCTTAAAGGTGCCACAGGACCCTCTAATGTTAACTTGCTCTATTTTAAAATAGTAATACAGGATAGTTTACAGCTTGGAAACAGAAGATCTACCACCATGAACATTATGTACAGCTCTAGCCCTCCTAAGGGTAGTCAGCAGTATCAAGCACTACATTAGGAATTTCATATTTCACTAGATTACTTTAAGCAGTTGGGGAGGAAAGGTATAGTTTAGAACTGTAAAGTTCTTTACTATATTTCTCAATGACAACAAAAGATATAGTTTTACAATCATGTGGGTGTTGACAAAGAAAAACAGTTTGCAAATAGAGTAATTACGAACAGGCTCCCTTACCCTGCATTTATGCAGTCCTAATTTAACCGGCAGTTCTAGCCTTAACTTTGTCTTGAAGCCTGGGCAAGTATCTGCTTCTGCCAAGGTAGTATAATGCCATTAGCTTCAACCACCAGTAATACATTTGATATAAACTAGCATCCTGTTTGTTGCCCTTTTCCTACAGCCGCACATGCAAGAATCTGTTGTGTACTAATTCTTAAATATAGCTATAGTCGACATTTACTGAGCAGGGAAGACTTAATACCGTTTCAATACTCTCATGGGGTTACTGCCCCTAAAACACTTCACAGAAACTAAACTGTACTTGCTTCTTACTGGCTCAATTCATATCTACAACTCAAACCCACCTGAATCACTTTTACTGTTCTTCATTTACATGACACCAACGTCAGTTATTTTGATGTAATGTAAGATATCTACATTCACATTTTACAAGTTTGCCTTTGACGTCCATGTCCAAATTCCTGCAACCAGCATGGTAGTAGCAAGTGCTGAAATCTATTTACATTTATTATAAGTCAGCATAGGTCCCAATAGCCTGATAGAAGTGAAGATATTTAAAGACACTTTCATTTTTTCCTCCCTGTTGTTTTCAAACATACTATTTTAATGTCTTTATTATATCTCCTATAGCTATTTCCATTGTTACCTGTAAACCTATTAATCTATAACTGAAAATGGTGGGACGGATTTGTGTCACCATCCCCACACCTCTTCCCCCCCAAAAAACCATTCAACTTCCCTGCCTGGCTTAGTTATTAGGAATAATCTAACATTTGCCAACTCAAATCTCTCATGCAGTTTCCAGATGGGCTGAAGAATATATAAGATGTGTTCACACGGAAACATTTTATACTAAATTAAAAGAGATGGACCCTTAAAGGTGGCTGTAAAAATATTTTCTTCACAAGTATAAGCTTTGATGTCCTTATGCTCCCTGCTGTGTTGCTGCCTTTGTTACAGAGTGCTCTTAGGACTTCCTCAAAAAGGAAAGCACCAAGAATCAAGTAAAGCCAAGCAAAATCAGAGAGACAGGTTTCTTTGCATTTTACTTATATCCATTTATATGCTGCAGTATATAAATGGATATATTTCATTAAATTTTAGCATTTGTATCTACACAATAAATGTAATTCTTTGAGCAATTAAACTTCACGCTTGAGGGTTGTAAGCATGTGATGATCAGGAAGACATTCCCCTGCTCTCAGTGCACAGCACTGTACAATTATTATATTACAATTACTTCTTAGGTGCAGCATGGGGGTGGTTCCCCTTCTTCTGAAGCAATGCTTAGTTACTATCCAGACACCTAGCTAGATGAATTGTGCAATCCAGTATGGCAATTCCTACTGAATATTATGTATTAGTAGTATTGTGATAGCACCAAGAGATCCCAATCTGGGTCCCATTGTAGTACATGCTGTACAACTAGCCAACTCCATAAAGATTGTTCCCGCCCCCAAGGGCTTGCAATCTAAGTTGTGGTCTGGGCAGTACTCCAGTGTGAGAAACCTGATCTCAGATCCTCAAAGATTCTTTCCTTTGACAACATAAAAATATTTTTAAAACAGTATCAAGAATGCGTGAGATGGCACATGAGTAACACAGAGCCTATGTACAATTAAGTCACTACATATGGTATCGTTTGGAAAACGTGCTCATAATTGTTGATTAATGCAGGAAAAACTTCTGCAAGCAAATATGATAAGAATGCTTGCTTTAATCAGCCAATTTCTATAAACTAAACATTCCAAAAAAGAAACCATAGGGGGTAGCTTGTATATGTAAACCAAAGTCAAGGTGCAGGTATTTTAAGTGTGCACATTATATATAAACAAACAATAAGTCAGTCTGTTTAAAAACCCTGGAAAATCCATTGAAGGCTAAAACCTACTCTCTGTTTGCACTTAAGTAGTGCACCACACAAATCAAATATTACTGAGAGAGCATTCAAACATGCATGGCACTATTAAAAAAACAAAGACTAAATATTTTCCCCTAAGACTTTACAATTCTGCAAGCATTTACTATTGCATATATGACTACACATAAGAGTAAGCATATCTAATTAGTGAAACTACAAAGGGAGTAACTCCATGATCTAACTGGGGGTTACACTAGATGACCCTTGCTACCCCTTCTAACCCTATGATTTGGCCCTAAATTCACATAACAGGAGGAAGTAACAAATGGAAAGGAAATAATATAATATAGGCTTGAGTAATTCATGAGTCTTGAAGGTAATATTGTATTGCATATACATGAGTATAGCTCAAGTGCCTCCTCAAAAGGGTGTACTGAGAAGGGACTTGAGAATGAAGAAAAACGTGAAGTGTCAGAGTCAAGAAGGGGGAAGCAAGCATAGGTGTACACATGGGAGAAAGACAAAGGGGATAAACAAGCAGCTTTGGCTAATGTAAGTCATGTACAGTTCAGCGATCACTCTCTCCCCTCCCTAGACCCCAAACACGCAGATGCCTATAAAACATGGTCGTCAGTTCAAAATTCCCTGCTTGTGCGGATTAAAATCAGACTCCCAGATATACTTTAACTGCAAAATATGCTTAAACATCTGCTCAAATAAAAAAAAAGTTTAACATTAAACTCTTGGGGGATTTCTCTCTTGAGTACAAGGAACAATTTGCCTATGTTTTGCAGAAGTCTTTGAATAAAGTCAGTGTGCTGCAATGCGTAGATGCAACACAGGGTCTGCATGATTTTTGCTAGTGGGGTTTTAAGTAAGGGCCTTATTACTAAATCAATGTGTGCTGCTGGATGTCTAAATACAGAGCAAGACAGAAACAAGAATTTGGGTAATTATTAAATGCCTAATAGTATCTGAAAATTCACAGAAGGACGAGGAGAGAGTTCTGGGAGTTTTTTTCCTAGGAGCTTAATAGCTGTGCGTTAACAGGATTAAATTTTATATAGTCCATTGAAAAACTCCTGAAAATAGGCTGGATAAATGCTAAAAGGCTCCTTCGTATAGCAGTGGCAGTGGATGTCATTGGTACATAACCAAATTAAGATTGGAAGTCATCCTGAATATATTTTATAAAAACTAAATTGCTTTTGACTTTTTAAAAATATGAACTGAAGTAGATATTAACAGTTAACTTTTATTTATAATCTTCCTGCAAAGTATTAACATCTCAATATTGGTACTAGTTGGTTTTCCCAAGTATTCCTTTAACACAATGTCAGTGAGACATGCTGAGGTAAATGTTTTTGATTGTGCTAGACAGGACAGTATGAGAAGCAAAGAGTTTAAATGAATCGCAGCTTCAGAAAAAATCTGGATTTTGTATATAACTTGCCTGAAAAAATAGCTGGATCATCAGAACACCCCCAATTGCTTTTATCTGCCTAATTTAACACTGCACATTGTCAATAACAGGTTTAAATCTGTTTTTTTCCCACAGTGAATTTTTCTAGCATGCAATGCTCTATAGGGCAAAGGCAGGTTAAAACACAAACCTTAAACAGCTGAAGCCTCAGTCAACGACGTACCTGCACATTCATCTGTCGATTAAAACTCTTACTATCCACAGCACAGGGGTCGGGCTCTAATGCAAAATAAAACTCAAAAGCACAAAACCCACAGCACCATCAATAGCTCCTTAGCATGGGCTGGCTGACCCAGCAACGTGTTTATTCCAGGAAACTTTGTCATCCTGCCACTTAAGCTGCCTACAGAAGAGTTGCCCATCTCACATGCAAGCTTCTAATCTCACCGGGGTTACTCAAGGTAATCCCCACTGAGCTGTGCTTGATTGGCTGTCACAGAAATACAGCACGTTTCTGCCTGGTCAGATCACTGGACTGTACCATCTGCTGCAAAGACATATGGGTTGGCGCACAGACATTAGTTTATGCTGACAATGCAGAAATACTATGGAAAAGTACATTTCCAAATTACTGACTAACATTTCTCACCAGCCCCCTTTCAAATTTTATTCCAAGACAGCCTTAAAAATATTGCTATCCACTCAAATTAATCTTCTGCTTTTCTACTAAAACAGACTTTATTCAGTCCATCTAAATTATAGATATACACACTACACACTTCAATGGCCAATTTGAGGAAGGATCTGTAATAAGATTATTATTATTTCCCTCTCGGTTGAACAATAATTTTGCTTCAAAAACTGCTGGTGCAACCAAACCAACAAGATCATAAACCACTGGATGGCGTTCTGAAATACAAGCAACTAGATCCTCTCTTGTTTCACTCTGAAGTGGTTAATGTAATGCTGCTCTTCCTCTACGTGTGCAAATCATAAACAGAAACTGTTTGTTGCTGTGCCTAGATAGCTGTTACTTCTGGGTTTCCAGTATATATCAGGATTCACATAGCCTGTAATCATCACTTCACAGAAGGTAAGCTGGAAGTTCTCTGGTGAGCATCCTTTTTTAAGAACAGACTACATTTTGAGACTTGACTATCAGAATATCCCTTCCCACTAGTTGGCAGTTTTCAACCAGACTTTGCATTTGCATCCATGCCACGCCACTTTCTATTCTGAAGTAAAAAACACGTTTGCTTTATTTTAAAAAAACTCATACATGTGCTACAAGACAGATACTTGTCATGTTACCTCCCCATGTAGTCTGTTACGGAAGTTTAAATTGTATCTTTATTAGACGTCTTTCCCCTTCTAGATTTACTTTAACTAAACAAAAACATGTCTCTTACGACACAATAAACTCCACATTTCTTAAGAACTTCATATGCCATAATCCAGTACTCAGGGCCTTCAAAATAAACATCCGTTTTGAGACTTATGCTGATGTTGGCCAAGTTTAAATGGTTGCAATTGTACTGGTTAAGAAAATATTTAGGATTTTAAATCATAACCATGAGTAATAGCTGTGCCAGTGTGATATCTTTATGCCCTCTACTGGATAATTATATCCTGCCTGCACTTGCTATCTGTTTCACTGCATTATTATCTGCCTCGCTTCTAACTTCTATGACCCTATATGCTGGGATGCTTCTTTTAAAGTTACTCTATTGCCAGTGCAAAAAGATCCTGGGGTGCATCCTAAACCCCATCCTTAATAGTGGAGAAGGGTCTCCTAGTTGCTCTAATCTTTTAATGGGTACTCATGAGTAGTTTTTCCATTTACCGTGAAAAATACCACCCTCCGTTGGACTGAAAAAGTGACGCCCAATGATGTTTAGTGTGTTCATCGTGATGTTTCAGGTATTATAGCCCAATAGCAGTCATTTTTTCCCAAAGGTGACAAATAATTACATTTACACCCATAAAACAAAGACTCCAGGCAAACAAAATAATGTGATTTCTCAAGGCTTTCAATTGCTAGAGAATACAAGTGTCTACATTGCAGTTATGGCTAAGGAAATTATATTAATAACCACAATAACTATAAGCATAAGTACAGGTATTTGACAGTTCTAGAACATAATTTTCTGTAATTTACTCTATAAACAGAAATCCTTACTACAAATTGGGTTTACTAACTATTAACACACTTTAAAAGAAAGCAACATAGTTCAAAGCTGAGCAAGATAGGATTCAACAGAAAAATCTAAAATATATTTTAGCATTCTTCATATATACCATGATTCAGATACCAATGTGTTCTTGCCACTTCATGTATATATAAGACTCACTAACAGTTTCCCATAATTCTGACATTTATAACTTGTCCATAATATTTAATCAGGGCTGACAACTGGCAAACTAAGGCCCCCATTTCTAAGAATTAGGCAATATTTAACTTGCCTCACACAAGTAGTCCCAGTGCCTTCCATGTAACTACAAGTCAATCGTCACAGAATGAGGGCCAGAATCTGCCAGAGTGCAGTTTTGTTTTAACCATATTCAACTTATACTGCTTTTGCTCCTTTAAAGTTGTATAAGTAAAATTTCCTAGTTCTGACAGGTTTTGGTTCCTGCATACTTCAAAAAGGGTTTTAACACTAAAAATTAAAATTTGACAAACAACTAGGTCTACAATATGCCTATTTACTTTGACATTTTTTTAAATATTACTTTGGTGTATCTACACAAGTTTCCAAACTGACTATTGCATAAAACAGAGAAGTTACTTTTAAGTAAGGGGCTCCGGCAGCACAGTGGAGCTGAGCGATGTCTGCCTGTTCGCTCCACTGGCTGCCGGCCCCTCCCTGAGGCCCAGGGGTGGGGCTGTGCCTCCGCCTCCGCACGCTGCCCCCACCCCGAGTGCCCCTGCGGCCAATGGGACACTGTGGGGGCGGCACCAGGGGGCAGAAACGTGGAGGCCCCCCACCCCGCCCCGGAGCCCCAGGTAAGCACCATACCCCCAACCCCCTCCCAGAATCTGAAGCCATCATAAGTCACACACTGATGGACTTCAATACAATTTGTAACAAAATATCCACAATGATTAATGTTTTCAGAGAAGAGCTGGCAAAGTATGTAATGTCTCAACAATCTCCTGATTTAGTAGTCAATGATTTGTCATAGGGTGCTTAGCTCTGATCAAAGATCTGTTGATGCACACTGAGATGTATGGCCACTGTGGCAAGGGAGGAAAAAAAACTCCTGTGAGATGGCTATTTTTTTATACTAGCAGGAATTTAATTTAAACAGCTTCACCACAATAGTAAGGACAGACCTATGTAGCGTTGCCCATTTTAATAGATATGTTGGAGCAGGTTTACAGCTGGTGTGTTCCAATCTGTTTTCATGCGTGAGTATTTTATGTTAATCACTAATTAGATTAACTCTCTCAGCAAGAGAATTCCTTCCCTCTTTCCTTCATTCAAAAAGTTTGTCCAAGTCAATATGCCAATTTAAAATTTAACAGAATTTTACTGCATGGATTTTTACGTAATTTGCATGACCCTAATGTATTTCAATACAAGAATGAGTTAGAATACCTCTGGACTAGCCATTCCAGGAATAGTTAAATGCTCTGGGCAGAAGGGCACAGTACTACAGGATGGTGAGAGGGGGCAGGTTTCTTGCAGTATATCACTACAAGATCTGCCTTAACTATCAATGATTGGCTAAACTGCTATCAAGAGTTTTCCAACTCCTATTGGCAGCTAAATCTCCCCATTGCTATAGCTAATATGATCAATGCCTTGTACCATTAAGCCATATTTCTTTGATCTGCATTTGAGGTTCACTCAATTCCCCAACTTACAAATCAACCCAGATCTGTGCAGCCACAATACTTCAAAGTCTCACCAATTCTTCCTTTTCAGTAATGTTACCAGGATGTGACTGATTTCTGCAGACTAGTCATTTCTGAGACAAACTAAACACAAAGACTTGGGGATCTTCCAACCGCAACAGTTCTATAATTTCATCTGTCTAAAAAAGACACTGAGAAGCTGACAAAATTGAACTTCAGTTTCCATAAAGTGTTTCATATTTCGTCAAGGAGTTTTGTCCACTATCATTTCTGGTTGTCAGTATCAGTTTAAGGATTCAAAGGTTTCAATCTTTGCCGTTCATGTAGTCATTACATACAAGTATCAAAGGGGTAGCCATGTTAGTCTGGATCTGTAAAAGCAGCAAAAAGAGTCCTGTGGCCTCTTATAGACTAACAGACATATTGGAGCATGAGCTTTCGTGGGTGAATACCCACTTCTTCGAATGCATGTAGTGGAAATTTCCAGAGGCAGGTATAAATATGCAAGCAAGAGTGAGTCAGGCTAGAGATAACGAGGTTAGTTCAATCAGGGAGGATGAGGCCCTCTTCTAGCAGTTGAGGTGTGAATACCAAGGGAGGAGAAACTGCTTTTGTAGTTGGCTAGCCATTCACAGTCTTTGTTTAATCCTGAGCTGGTGGTGTCAAATTTGCAGATGAACTGAAGCTCAGCAGTTTCTCTTTGAAGTCTGGTTCTGAAGTTTTTTTGCTGCAGAATGGCTACCTTTAAATCTGCTATTGTGTGTCCAGGGAGGTTGAAGTGTTCTCCTACAGGTTTTTGTATATTGCCATTCCTAATATCTGATTTGTGTCCATTTATCCTTTTACATAGGGACTGTCCAGTTTGGCCAATGTACAAAGCAGAGGGGCATTGCTGGCATATATTACATTGGTGGACGTGCAGGTGAATGAACCGGTGATGGTGTGGCTGATCTGGTTAGGTCCTGTGATGGTGTCGCTGGTGTAGATATGTGGGCAGAGTTGGCATCGAGGTTTGTTGCATGGGTTGGTTCCTGAGTTACTATGGTGCGGTGTGTAGTTACTGGTGAGAATATGCTTCAGGTTGGCGGGTTGTCTGTGGGCGAGGACTGGCCTGCCACCCAAGGCCTGTGAAAGTGAGGGATCGTTGTCCAGGATGGGTTGTAGATCACTGATGATACGTTGGAGAGGTTTTAGCTGGGGACTGTATGTGATGGCCAGTGGAGTTCTGTTGGTTTCTTTCTTGGGCTTGTCTTGCAGTAGGAGGCTTCTGGGTACACGTCTGGCTCTGTTAATCTGTTTCCTTATTTCCTCATGCGGGTATCGTAGTTTTGAGAATGCTTGGTGAAGATTTTGTAGGTGTTGGTCTCTGTTTGAGGGGTTGGAGCAGATACGGTTGTACTCAGCGCTTGGCTGTAGACAATGGATCGTGTGGTGTGTCCGGGATGGAAGCTGGAGGCATGAAGGTAGGCATAGCGGTCGGTGGGTTTTTGGTATAGGGTGGTGTTAACGTGACCGTCACTTATTTGCACAGTGGTGTCTAGGAAGTGGACCTCCCGTGTAGATTGGTCCAGGATGAGGTTGATAGTGGGGTGGAAGTTGTTGAAATCGTGGTAAAAGTTTTCCAGAGTCTCCTTCCCATGGGTCCAGATGATGAAGATGTCATCAATGTAGCGTAGGCAGAGAAGGGGCATGAGTGGACGAGAGCTGAGGAAGCGTTGTTCCAGGTCAGCCATAAAAATGTTGGCATATTGTGGGGCCATGCAGGTGCCCATAGCGGTGCCACTGGTCTGGAGGTAAATATTGTCATCAAATTTGAAATAGTTGTGTGTGAGGATAAAGTCACAGAGCTCAACAACCAGTTGCACTGTGGCATCATCAGGTATACTGTTCCTGACAGCTTGTATTCCATCTGTGTGTGGGATGTTTGTGTAGAGAGCCTCTACATCCATGGTGGCTAGGATGGTGTTTTCTGGAAGGTCACCAATGCATTGTAGTTTTCTCAGGAAAGCAGTGGTGTCACGGAGATAGCTGGGAGTGCTGGTGGCGTAGGGTCTGAGTAGGGAGTCCACATATCCAGACAGTCCTTCAGTGTGAGTGCCAATGCCCGAGATGATGGGGCGTCCAGGATTTCCGGGTTTGTGGATCTTGGGTAGTAGACAGAACAACCCCGGTCGGGGCTCTAAAGGTATATTGATTTGTTCCTGTATTACTGTAGGGAGTGTCCTGAGTAGATGGTGCAGTTTCTTAGTGTATTTCTCAGTGGGATCTGAGGGAAGTGGCCTGTAGAATTTGGTATTTACATACAGTTCTTTTTGTAATTTACATACAGTTCTTTGACTATTTATTTTATCTGCAGGCCATGCTTGCTTTATTACCCTACCTATGCCAACACATTTGCTTCCTCTCTTGATACTTTTCAAAATGCTTTTTAGCTGAATGTATTCTCTGCTCTTCTGAAACGGACTTGTCCTACATCCAATATAGTGTTCTCCCCCTCCCTTCCCATTTTCCAACAAAAATTTTAAGTCTCTTCAATTTTCTTTACATTGCTTTCCAATTTCCATGTTAATCCTGGCAGCCTACTAAGTATTTCTCATAATACATTACTTTCTTCCTCTTTAAAGAATTCCAGTACTTCCAAGTAAATTCTTCCTGAATCAGCAAATTGGTTAATTTACATGTATTAACGTAACTGGTCTATTTTTCTTCTTGCTACAAAATGTCAGTTTGACTTTCAGCCTGACCACCAGAAAATAATCACTATTAATTTCTGCTTCTTGACAGACATTGACATGTGAAGCGGTTATGTATTTTCCAATGAACATTGTATGTCCGACCTAATTTCCATTGGCTCCACCATATGATTTACTAATAAATCTGACCTCAGTTTGTAGTGCTGGGTGCTCAAACAAAATGAATTGTCAAAGTGAAAGCCACAAATGAGCAAAGCAAAGATTTATGAAGACAATACTTTTATAAAAAGTTATTTGAAAACCCAGAATTATGGAATCCATTTCTTATTTCAGAAAGGACTAAAAATGGTAGGATTTTAGAAACTATGTTTTCCTATTTTTAATCATCATTTCTTATGCAATGTGCTTGACCACTCAACAATACACAAAAGGACAGTTATTATTTTACTTGGTTCACATGTGCATTCAAAGAGTCCCTCTGAAACATAAGTAACATACCTGGTTTCTTCCTCTACGTTTGCCATAATTTCTTCGCACAAGGGCTTTATAATTCTCATTTTTCTTGGTCAAATAATAATACAAAACACAGTCTGGAACATTCTAAAATTGAAGAGGAAAAATCAGTTTCTGTAACTCAAAAGCCAAACCCTATTAAATACATTAAATATGATGTCATTCAACCATTTATACTATTCTAGTCACTGGATTCAGAGCAGTGTTAGAATTTTGCTCAGCAATTAAATTAATGCATACAAAACAGGAAAAAACAGCTATCCTACAACATTAAACCTAAGCCCATGTATATTCATAATACCCTGCAGGTAGTTTATTCTTTATGATTCAACCCACATTATATAATTAACAGTGGGAAAGCCTCCATTTATCATAATAGCTATTAGTATTTGAGATGCTCTGTCAAACGTATCTTGATTGGTCCTAAATTGGGAATCATTTCTTACACAGGCTGTGCAGAACCTCAGCTCTGACTTAGAAGGCTGAAACCTCTCTCAGTGAAATACCACTGACGTTAATAGTGCAGATTCAGGATCTTAGAGCGAGCATGCTAGCAGGAAGAGTCAGTTCTGTTGCTAACCAAAAGGTGAGATGAACGGTTAATGCAACTTACTTATTTCAAACAAAACAACTTGCAAAATGCCATTTTCTTTTACTCTTTTATCCATGAAAGTAAACACTATTGAGCTTTGTTAGATGTTTAACATGCAACTTGTTTTGCATCATCGTTTTATTTCTGCTGACATATAATTACTGCCCTTGCAGCTAACAGGAGATTTGGTTTTGGAATAACTTAATTCCAAGAAGAGAAAATATTAGCAGGAAAAGTGACTTACATTAGAAAAGTCAGAGACCACACTTTATGTAGTGTTTACATTCTAAAAATGCCTTACCTTTCTTTCCAGGTAGGAGGCAATTAGACCAAAGTTCTTGGGATGTTGGACAAACCTTTTATAAAATCAGAAATTATTTTTAAATTCTGACAACTATATATAATCACATAAACAAAGAAGTCTTGCAAACAATTGTGTTCCATCAGGAACCCATTCATTTCCAAAAAAGAAGCTAGTTTAACCTAAGTGTGTAGTTTTCACATTACTGATTTAAGAATATTCAAATTAAACCACGCTATAGGTTAATATAGTCAAAAACTACAACTACTTGGCTTAATCATTTTAATCTGTTTAGTAAATTAAAACATCTTTTACAAAGGTTCCTGTCTAAAGACAAAGCAAAAAGCAGCAGAAATAAGCAAGTGATTGATGCCTGACCCAATAGGAAAATGCATGAACAAGTCTAAAGCTACGTAATATTCCATCCACACAGAGTATTCTGCTATAGTAACCCGAGAGCCCTGGCTCCCTGATGAAATATCATCACATGAGTTTTTAACAAGAGTGAGCTGAAAATGAATATTGTTATTAATGTTTACTATACACTTAGACATTCACCTGTCACTTGCAGTGTAATAAAAACAAAGATAAAAGACTAATTACTTTTCCTTAAATATCTCCTTCTCATGGTCTGTCCAGACATTCATGAACTGTCTGTCTTTATACACCTTCATGGGGTCCTCCATCAGACCATTCATATTAATAAACTTCACTCGTCTTTGTTCTGCATCAAACATCATGGGAGGAATGACAGAGAGCTGACGCATTTGTTTTTCGTTGTTCTATAGGCAAAATAAGAAAGTTTCTATGAATGTTTATGGTTCCTATGTAATTTATTAAATGGTTCTAATGGGCAATACAGTACACAGATTCAGCCATCTTAATCCTTTCACACAATTTTATTTTTTCTCCTTCAGAAGTTGTGGCCATCCCAATTAATATTCACATAACTGAAGGGGATGAAGGAATAGAACTACACATCATTAACAGCTGTTATAACAACAAAGCCTTTTAAAAGGAAAGCTTTTCAGGAGTCTCTTACAAGTAGGGAGAAATTAGATGTCAAAGGAAAGTTTCACACCCTAGGTCTACCACAGCAGAGGTGTGACGGTGAAGTCTAGACCCTAAAAGGAAGATACATGAGAGCAAAGATCCAGGTCATGATAAAACTCAAAGGGCATCTTGAACTAATCTAAAACAAGCTCATAAAGGAAGAAAATCCAAAGTGGATTATCAACATCTGAGTAGAAGGGTCAAATAAATAATTTGCTGCATTGATAAATTGAAACAAACAATGGCCTCACCTCCTGCTCAGAGAGTCCATCAATGATTTCAGAAATCTCATGTTCACTTCTAGCAATAGTTGCTGAAAGGCCAGCCCCTCTTTGGCCAACCCTAGTTTTTGAAAAAGATCCATATGTTGAGATTTCATATGAGAAAACATTTCAGATTAGTTTAAATATAGCTCATTTGGGAGACAGGTAACTAGAAAAGTAGCATCACAGAATACCCAATATAGGTTATACACTGCACTTTTAAATGGCTAATGAATTTTAGATGTGGACTTGGGAGGCCTCATGCTCAGCAAGAAGGCACACAGTAGAATTTCTGGTGTCAATACAACAAGAATCAGAGGAGTTTTATCATTACTTCAGTGGGAGCAGTTAGGCCAAAGATGAATGCTTTTGAAAATCCCACCTTACACACACACACACACACATTTATAGTTAAGTATTAGAATTGTTATAGCAGTGGTATGGAAATTGTTTTGTCCTTAAACAATGCATTCAGCAAAACAGTTTCTATTTCACAAGAGAGACCTGGGAATATGTTCAAATTTGCCTTGCATAGATTTAGTCAATTAATTACTGAAACAAGTAACTACTAATGCTCACTTTAGTAAAGAAAAAATATTGTATTTTTTAATGTTAAGAGGTGTTATAAATTGCAGACCATTTCCCAGTCAGTTCTCTCTCAACTAAAAATCACACTAATCTCTCCAGAAAGTGGACTTTTTGAAAGAGTCAATATTTTAAAGTTTAAGTCACTAGAACATGTGCAACAGAGAACAATCTGGCCCCAACAGCAAGATGGACAAAACATCCTAATGGGCCTTTTCCATCACTAAAGTATTAATGAAAGCAGTCAAATTTATTAAATTGGGTCCAAATACTAATTGGGTCTTAACTGAGGAAGCACTTACAGACACCAAGCATAGGCAAGGATCCCATTATGCTAGACACTAAAATACATAACCAAAAGACAGTCCCTGCCCCCAGGAGCTTAAATACTATTTATACTTGGATTGTATTTTTTTTTTTTTTTTTTAAATAGCACTCAAAAATAGAAGCCTCTTATAGGTAATCTTTAGTAATGCAATAATTTGCTTTCCCCTGTCCTCTCCTTGATCCACTGGAGTCCAGAGCAGGAGACCCCAAGAATACACTATACGACTTGTTGGCTTCTGCAAGCTTTTTCTGAGGTCATGGAAGTAGATTGTTTAGGAGAGAAGATGGGATGAATTCTTTATGGGTCTGGAAGATTTAAGTCTATTTTTCTGAAGTCTAAGTTTAAGTTTTTGAAATTGTTTTAATATACCTAGAGAACCCAGGTGCAATGGAAAATATCAAACAAACTTGGTCTAATTCTATTTTTAAAGCATTTTTAAAAAAATTTAAACCCACTGTCTACAAGTACTATATAACAACTGTCATACTCCTCAAAAAAGTGACTTGCATTGTATTTATCCTACATTGTCCTCTATGTACAATTTTTCTTAATCTTAATCCAACAGATATCTCTTAAACAGCAAGGAGTTAAATTACATCACTATTTCCGTAACCACAGCTTCCTGACAGATGAAACATAAGTAAAACTTGCTATAAGTCACTTAATAAACATAATTTAATTTAAAAAAAAAATCATGTAATCTTTGTCCTTTGTGTGCGTTAGTCTAGTGAACATCAATTGTCATGAGACACAAAGGAACGATACAGACATCTGACAGAAAAATATTAGCTACAAATTGACTTCTAGGCCTGAAATTAAATTTCCCCATGCAAAGCTGGAGCTCTGCGCATAACTTATAAAATTAAGGTCCACTTCTGCAAATGCTTATCCATGTGAATAGCTTTCCTCATGCAAGTACTCTCACTATTACAACCTATACTTCAAACTAGTCATTATCAATTAGCCAATTTCTTATAGGTTTCATGGCAGGAGTGAGGTTTGATGATGGATTTGAAGAGCAGATGACAGGGAACAAGAAAAAAGATGAAAGAAGATGGAGCAGTCTAAGATGCCAGCAAACAAACTAATGAGGCTGGCATTGTTGGCAAAACAGAATGGGGAGATGTGGTAAGAGACAAGAGTGGATAAGCAGTTAGGGCAAAATTGTGAAGGTTCTTAAAGGTGAAGGGAAGTTTGAACTTGATGCCATGAAACCTAGGGAACCAATAACGGGATGTGTTCAGTTACAGAACAATCTGTCATTTCACTTTGCCCCATAAACTGAGAGTCTAAAAGAGCTGTTTTCAAAATATTATACTGGAGACAAGTGAAAGACTTACCATTAAGCTGAAACATTTTGTATTTGATAGAATTTAGAAACAAATCATGACGGTATTTTAGAGGAATATTTAGATTATGTGGTATTACCTTTGAAATCGTTCTTGCTGTTCTCTTTGCTTTCGGATTTCTGGGAACTGTTTCTCATAGTACTCTCTTGTTTTACTTTCTTTAGCTTTCCTGCGAGGATTATTTTCTATCCTGTCTACTTTCTTCTCCCATGCCTCCATCAGTTGATCATAACGTTGACAGATTTTCTGTTCCTGTTAAATTCCAAAAATAAAAGTGATGGAATTAAACACCAATAAACTATCAGTATTTCACTAACCCAGAGCTCTGATATGTTGCCTTACAAGAGACACTGGGTTCAGAAATGCATACAGGAGATTCCTACCAGCCTGATGGCTCTTTACTTTATAGGTGATGTGCACAATTTTAAAGAGGTAGGAGAAGTGGCTTCATCACTGTCAAAACAATTCCTGCAGATTTAATTATTTAACTAGGTTCTTATACTGTGCACATCTCTGTGGTATTTGAGAAATGTTATTGCTGGTTCTTCGGTAACTGAGGTTGTCCATACCAAGGTTTTTGTGTGTGTTGTCTGCTAAAGGGATGGGATTGGAATAAGTGAAATATACCCTGACCTCAGTGTCAGGAAAGAAATGGCTGCCCCTGGAAAACTAGAGCCATCTGAAGGAAAGAGTACTGTAAACGCAAAGAGATTCCAGGATGGAGATGAAGTGATGTTTAACTTCTTTCATTTATTTAAAAAGTGCTGATTCAGACATCATGCAAAGCCAAAAAGGATGTCACTCCCTATAATGGAATTTGCAAAACAGTGCTCTGATAACACTGGTATCTAACATACACACACTGAAGTAAAAATGCTTTCGGACTTTAAGACTAAAGTTTTGAATGATGTTTTCTCCCTTCACCAATAGTTACTATATAGGGAAAGGAGTTTGGGGGGGGGGCACGGGGGGGGACCTGCCATGGCAATTACAATAAGACATTGGAAACTGATCTTAAGCCTTTTTTTTTTTTTTTTTTTAAAGCATTTAACATTTGGATTGCTTGTTTGCTATTTCACAGAAAGTTATCTAAAAATTCTCATTTACTTCAAAATGAAACGCCTAAGCTTTATCATACAGTCATTTTATTAATTGGATTCCCAATCACATAAATAGGAATTTTGATTCACAGCCTTAATTTTCAAGTTCATCTGGATTTAGAGGGTACTAACAAGTAATTTAGGCCTAAAATTTAGGTTTGGGATAAAAAGGGTTTTTCATAAAAGAAGAAAAAAACCTGTCTGAATTCTCTGCAGTATTTGTAAACCAAAACCTTGCTGTTTTGTGCTCGAACCTGAGACTGAGAAAGCGAAATTGACTAGTTTATCTTCATCACCCACACAAAATTAAATGCAAAAAGTAGAGAAACAGCATAAAAGGTAAAGAGTGAAATAGAGAAGAATTTTTTTTAAATAATCTCAGATTTTACTAACACCACAGGTACAGAAGCTAGTTTTACAAATGTATTTTAACTTGCCTTCATCCCTTTAAGTTTAGGTTAAGGAGGAGAGCATTTAAAAATTAAAACTGGAGTATGTCATTCAGTTTGGAAAACTCTGCTGGTGAGATACAGTAACTATTTTACACTGTTCACCAATGAGTTGTCTGGTATTTATTCAGAAAGTGTTACATCAGTTGATGTAACACATTATGAAATAAATTTCTCCCCAATGGATATAAGATTTCCAACATATTTACTCACTTTCTAGCAGCAGTATATAGACGCACAGTAACTCGAACAGAAAAACATTTCATTCATGCACAAGTTACCAAGTACAAATGCAGCCCTTCCACTTCAGTTTACATGCATATTCTTGAAGCCACTAATATTTCTGACATAGACTACTGCTAAACACAAATATGCAAAGAAGACTAACATTAACCTGGAATGTGCAGATTTATACAAAACTGATTTTTGAACATACATGTAAACAAGCATTTGAGTCAACATGCCCAACTGGACACTACATATTTGTCAATACTCTGACTTCCACAAAGTTATTGCAGCATTACCCTTTGTTTCCTTGCATGATTTCTTCTCTTAAAAAACAAAATCAGCTTTTTCCTCATCACTTGGTTTCTAGAAAACAGAATTGGAAAAAAGAGTTTAAAGCTACATTTTAACCACAGACTTTAGCAACATCAGGGATCTTCAAAAGAAGTTACTGAAAATATGGATGGTTGATTCATCTAACGTTTCTTTTTCTTGCTTGCACCTCAGAAGATGTTTGATACTGCAGAAAAAAAGACATGAAACTAAAATCTATTATATGCAACAGAAGCTCTCTCTGAAGCTTGGCCAAGAGACTGATTAAGAGGATCCCAGCCAACCTATGTAAGCCTAGGATTCTCCTCACCACAGATGGACAGGATGGGACTAATCATTGAATATGGCAAAGTTCTGATGACTTGGAAATAAGTGAAGGGTCTTTGCAACCCATTCACTCAAAGGTATAAGTTTACAGGTACATGTAATAATCACCTAGGTCATCGGGATTTGGGATTGGTACACAAAGCTAACTAAGCTGTGACACTGTTATATATTTTACTCTGTAATATATTATTCCTGAAAATTCAATGTCCCTTGTACAGAGTTTTTTCATTATTATTACTATTACTATTATAAGGAATATAGCTTTTGTAATTTTGTCTTCTACATTTAAAGATATAGATAAGATGAAAAATTCTTAAAAATTCACCAGCTTACTCATGGTCATATGCAGACTCACTGAATGTTAATTTTTTCATAACATTTGCAGATATATTCTTGAATTTCCTCCCACATGTATAAAATAACTTTCTGCTTTGCAAATTCTACGATTATATTTCACTTTCAATACTGTTTTCCACTTTGTATTTCAAGAAAATACAGTATTTAGAAGAGAGTTTTGTGTATTTAAGTTTAAAGTATTCTCTTCCAAACCATTCTCAGGCTAATGGGAAATTTTATATTGAAGTAAGAAACATCAGCACGCACACCAAACTGGGAAATGTTGGTAAGGCTGATTAGGAAATGGGATTTTTTTTTTAATTATTAAAATTTAAGGGCTAAATTGTATCAGAGGTGGCTTATTTTTAGAATTCTCCACAGTAGCTAGAAAGTAAATATCAAGGACCACCAGTTGCATATGCAAAAAAGATTTGCCTTCCAGAGAGCGTCTTATGAAGAAGGTACAGTTTATCAACAAGACTTATTCTGGCTTTACTACTGCAGCTAAAGTTAAGGTTGTCTCAAAAACTTCACGAATTACTTTTTTTCCAGAGGGCCTATATCTTAGTTATAAAAGCCTGAGGCAGGCTACAACTTAAACAAAATCTTAATACATAGCCCAAAAAAGAAGCGCAAATCGATCATCTAGTCTGACCTCCTGAATAGCACAGGCCATAGAACTCCCCCAAAATAATTCCTAGAGCAGAGCTTTTAGAAAAACATTTAATCATGATTTAAAAAAAAAAAAAAAAGACACATAACAAGGTGTATTTGATAGTAATGCCATTCATGGAAAGTCCATCAAGAGGTTTAAGTTTCCTAAACACTTATAAAATAGTTCCTGGAAAGCATCCCACTTCTCAATGCAAACAGCACCTTTCCCCAATTCACAAGACACTCAACAATTAACCAGAAAACATTTATATACCCAGCATATTACAAGCCATTATATGTAACCTCAGGATATCCTAGCATCAAATATATTCATTATTTGTACAAATATCAAAGCCAGTTTTCAGTAAGCAAGTGACCTTACAAAAACCATTGCTAGAAAAGGGTAATTTTGACTTAAAAAAAAAAAAATCTGTATTTTGGGAAAAACTCTTAACTAATACTAGATAAGTTATCACTGAACAATCTAATGAGCTTGGTCAGCATTGTAGATTTCAGCTACATTTGAAACTGCTTAGTCTTAGAGTTGCAGGTGCCTATTGTTCTACAAAAATCATGGAAGATTATTCTCCTTGAGTTTCCTAGGTCATGAGGGATATCCTGCTAGAAGTATCACAGCATAAAACAAAGTTGTTTGTCCCAGAAAACAGGTATAAATTGAAAGCAATGTGCACCCTCTGTGGAATCCCTCATGAACATTACAGGTAGATAGCCTGGAGACAGAGGAATTGTATACGAGACTCTTCCTGTATAGGCACAGAGTGTTTTGTTGTAAACTGAAAGGCACTCAGGTATTCCAAAATGTCACTGGAAACATGGGGCTAAAGCCTTAATCATTTTGATATAACGAGAGTTTCTGAAATCCTTCTCTATTTTAGTTATGGCATTTTGTAGGGAAAAGGAAGGCAATGTTGCCTTCTAGTAGGATGGCAGTACCATTGTATCAACATTTCCTTTCTTCACAGCCCGCTCACCATAATGTCTGCAGGGTGTTGAGAGAAGGGCTCAATACTGATTGGGCATGAAGCTTAAGATGATTAACCATGCTAAAGAATGATTTAGCCACATAAATGGTACTTCTTCAGTTCCTTACTGGATCATAAAGTATGAGGCTATTACTATTTTGACAAAGAGATAGCAAGAAATTAATGAATGTTAACTTTCAAAATCCATACTTTCTACCAGAAGACATAGCAGTCTACTTCATGCAGCTGAATTGAGTTTGTCCTAAGTAACAAATAGTGGAGAAGTGCAGCATGCAGTGACACAATTCAGAGCCTGCCACAAAAAACTTTTCCAAAACCTAAGACAAATAGAAATGTTTTCTTTTTAAAAAATTCCAGTGGAAAAGTGTTTTTCAATCTCCTGCAGTATTTGCAACCCAGGTGTTGCAGGATTGTTCTAGTACACAAAAACATGAAAACTGAATGGGCTAGAAATTGTCTATTTTCATTGAGCTAGCTAAAATAATTGAAAAGGAAAATGTTTCATAAATCATAGAAAGCAAATGAGATTTTGAAGTTCCAATGTTTTCTTTGTTACAATAAAACGTAATGACATTGGTATGTAAAAATAGGATGTTTTGCTCCAGGCCCTTTTAAAACAGTAAGATTACAAGATGTTTGGTACTTACGTTTTGATGTTTTCATGGTACACCTTTGTGTCTGATGGTTGGTTGTAAAGTGGCTACAAAATGGATTGGCATATAAATTAAGAACATTACACTTGTGTTTAATTCTACAAATACACAACATGTTAAAGCAAATAGAATGCCCAATCTGTGAGATGCAGTGACCTAAAATGAACAGGAGTTAGAGGTGCTCAGCAACTCACAGAAAGGTTTCTCTATGTCACTGGATTTAGTCTGATCCTATAAAGTGATCACTAGCCTAAAGAATTCATTTTTAAATAAAGATGACTCAAACATTTTAAAAACACTTGTATTTCAAGTTTATTAAAATTTGCTTACCAAAAATTACTAACTGAGTCAGTCAGATCACTGAGTCCTTGATTCAGCAGTGTACTTATGTATATGCTTAAGTCCCACTGAAATCAATAGGACTGCTCAGGCTTTTTAAGGGTTACATGCTTACATGTTTTGCAGGAATCAGGATGAACGTATGCATGTGCTTAAGTTCTTTAGTGAATTGGCCGAACAGCTGACAAGTTTTAAAAGAGATGCGTTTTAAGTAATCTTCAACAGACTGCTCCAATCAGGGGTTTGGGCTGCTAGCCCATTTTCAAAAAAGTTATAATACATCAACCACTTTAAATTTCTGGCGCATTATAACTATATTGTCTCCCCTGGCCTGTGCCCGTCATTTAATGTTTGGAAACATTTAAAGAATCGTCTTAGGCCATGTCTGCACTTACCAGAGATCACTCTGCTGATCGATCGCTGGGGGTCGATTTAGCAGGTCTGGTGAAGACCCGCTAAATCCACGGCAGAGCACTCTCCAATCGACTCCACCGAAGAGTAACGTACAGTACGTCAGTGGGAGAGCAGCATCTCCCATTGACGCAGCGCGGTGTAGACACCGCAGTAAATTAACCCAAGCTACGCCGACGCCAGTTACATTATTCATGTAGCTGGAGTAGTGTAACTTAGGTTGACTTACCACAGTAGTGTAGACAAAGCATTAGTTACAGAAATGGACAGGCATACAAGCCCTCAAGACCATATATAAAGTAAGTCAATTATATTAAGAAAAATTCTGGGTTTTTTTGTTTTGTTTTTTTAAGTCACAAGTTTAAGTCATGCAATCATACTTTCTTATGTCTGTTCATCTTGGGAGAAGAATCACAGAAAGAAAAGCAAGACAAGCAATAAAGGAACTTACCAGTTCAACTTTTGGACCAAGACCTTCAAAAATTTTATGAGCTTCTTCTGCTTTTTTCTGTGAAAGATATTTTGTATAGTCTAAATATTAATGCAGTTTTATTCAGTAATAATGCAAATTGGACTCTCAAAACTATCTTTAACATCTTGCCCCAAGGTCAAAGACAAATCCCCCAGCCACATTTAAGTCTCTCTTAACCTGCTTCTGCCACACTGCCTATAGTGAATCTGTGTAGCTAGAAAGCTTGTCTCTCTCACCAACAGAAGTTGATCCAATGAAGGATATTACCTCACCCACCCATTCTCTATAGTGAATCAAGTTAACATTTATAAATTGTCTATGGTTATTCCCCAGACCTCTATGTACTTGTATGACTAAGCTGTGAGCTCATCTGTGCAGGAACCATCCTTCTTAGGTGTTTGGAAAGCAACTAGCACACAGTGGGTCAGACTGCAAATAATTATCTGAAGGGGGGGAAATGTGCTCCATAGCCAGAGAAGCATGATTTAGAAAGGCTGGGTTAAGGCAGTCATTATAAAGGTAAAGACAAGGAGCAAATATACAAAAAAAAAAAATAAATAAATAAAAAAAAATCAACCTATATGTCCAATATGCCTTTTTTTAAAACTACACTTCACTACAGATTAACCCAACACATCCACCCACAGTGCTTGGTGAAAGTACAAAAAACTATCTTGTTCCTAAGGGAACAGAGTGAGTTACTCATCCAGCTTTCACAAGTTCATTTAATCCACCCATCCTTCTAAACCCTTTTTTTTAAGCAAACAGACTATGAGACTATGCAATATACTTATTTTTAAGCTGCTTCCTCTACAAGTTATCAGTTCTATAAGCTATTCCAGGGGGTTCACATGCCAGCAAAAATTAAACAAAAAAAAACCAAAGGTTATTTTTAGAAAGTGTGCTCTGCTAAATTCTACTACTTTTCTACATGTACTATTCTGAACTCAGAAAAATGAAAAATATTTTAGAACCCACAGCTGTGCAAAGTAATTGCATATCAGGAGAATGGTATAAAATTACCCTGGTATAAATGGTTTGTTTGGTCTCAAAACACATCTTGGGACTGAACTTTATCCCTCTTAGTTGAGTCACATTCTCTAAGCACAGCTGAGTATTAAAATCAAGAGTTGTACCCTTACAACATCCACCCTCTAACCATGATGCTGCAAAGGGGACTACCTTCTTGCAAAACTGCAGAAAAAAACCAAACAAGTATTGCATACACAAATGTCACAAGATTTGTGTAGCAGGCAGCAGAAATAACTTGGTTATATCTGCACTCTGCAAAATGCATGCCAAGTTATGCACCATCAATATGCTTAGGATTGTACAAGACATACAATGAAATCAGACCCTGCCCTTGCTGAGTTGAACAAATCTTTGATTTTAGAATTGTTAATATTTCAAATTCAACATTTCCTAAAAAAATGTGATTGGGACAGAGGGTGGGAAGGAAAAGAACCTCAATCTTTGAAGAATTAAAATCCTCACTGAAGAGGTCCACTGTTCTACATTTTCTTACTGTTTTAATTTATAAGAGATATAAACACCTGTCCAGAGTTCTGAGACTCTCCACAACTATTTTAAAATGCACATGAAGTACCATTAAAAACACTAATATTTTGCCCATGTAACTAACTAAAACAGTAAGGCAATCTTAGTTACCCCCTATACTTATAGTCCCCTAACCCCAAAATCCCTAGGAAAACCAAGAAATGGACTTCGAGAGCTGTTCAGCAGACTAACAGACCAGGGATCTGGTAGATCAGAGTTGCTGCAGTTTTGGTGTCACTGAAGTTCTGCTCTTTATTAGCCACTAATGCAGCATAAGCAGCTCTAAAAGTTTGCCCAAATATTTCATCTTTACATTCATCCATTCACCCAAATCCTTAAGTGTCAGAACTCAGACTTTTTTAAAAAGGCATGGAACGCCATGTTACACCCCATATTACTCATTTACAAAATTTAAATGAGAATTTACCACTCAGTCAGGCTTGCCAGTATTTATGTGATTAAAGACAATGCAGGAGATCAAACTCCATGAGGCACTAAAATGTTATCACAGCATCAATCCAGAGATTGGGGTCACACAGATTCATTTTCATTGCTTTTGTTTGTCAAACACCTTCAAGGCTCAAAACATTCTGAGATTTGGAATGAAAATCTCATGCAAGCATTTGTCATTAAAAGAGAAGTTACTATGTTCTGACTGAAAAATAACCAAAATGGTTAAAATATGAAAAGATTGCAGCATATTTAAAAGACTGAATCAGCGCACAATGAGGAATGTAGCACAATGTGTAAGATTATATATAATCATGCTCAGCCAACCAAATCTAAGAAGCAAGCTTACCCGATTTTCATCATAAATAATTTGGACAATACTGCGGTGTTTCTGTTCCACTGGAGGAGGGGAGACAGGCCTCTCTGGCTCTGGAGGTTTAGCAGCTTCTTCTTCGAGTTGTTGCTAAGCGACGAGAGAAAGAAAATCAGCCATCCGCACCACGTTACCCTAACCAGTAATTAGTCACCAGAGATAAAATATGCATCTGATCAACAGTTTGCTGTGCCTGTCATTTCTTCATTTAATTTGCAAGGTATGAATGAACAGGGTTTAGTGCCGATAGAAGTGGCAACAAGACAGTATTTTTGCACTAATATTTGTAAACTAAACCTTTTTGAGGCGCACCCACATCTGTCAAACTGAAACAGGTCTGATTCAATTAAAAGCACAGTGCTGTGTTGTAGTTTATTAATAAAAATATTTAACTTTCAACCAAAATATTAAAGCCAAGGAACACCAATTGTCTCAGGCAACACTCCCCAAAAAAGTTTGATAGTATATTAAAATAATATACTTAAAATCCTGGTTGCTGATATGCTTTTGAACTCCTTATTTGAAGTAACTCCTGTCATCATTATTCTAACAATTCACGATACTTCATGGCAGAAATAAGTTACTGAACACACACACAGAAGTTTAAAAGGTTATAGTAACATCAAACAAATATATACAATATTTGTTTTTCACAGCAATTAACCTCTTGTGATTTGCCTCTCTCACCAAAACATTCCTTTATATATGAATCAATGTCAGTTTCATCTTTGTGCTGTAAATATCCTTCCCTCCTGCAAGCCAGAAATATACAATAAAGAAAAACATACACCTCCAATGTAATGGCTATGTCTACCCCCTTATACATGATTTGCTGTGTTATCGCGTTGTGTAAGAAATTAGCTTTTACGATTTTATAAAATACCACGTACAGAGAACAGGATCAAGTCCTAACTTTACAGTTCATTTAAAGTAGCTCAGAACTTAGAGTACAATTTTTTTTTTAGTTTTAAGTCAGGGGTTCAATTAATGGTCCTATTTTAAAATAAATCTCTCTCTCTCTCTCAGAAATCTGCATGACCAGTCACTGATTTTGTACCCAAGGAAGTGACAGAGGCAAATCACAAGTGCTAATGTGTCAGTAAATATTGTAAGAGAGCCAGTCAAGTTCTCTTTTGCTGTTCTAATCTAAGGTCTAACAAGCTGGAATAAGAACTCATAAGACTGATTACATGTTTCAAGACCATAATGCAGCATTTAGTTTGAAGTTGTTGCTCTTTTGCTATATAGCTATTGATCTAAGCAAATTTACAGCAGAATAGTTACAAAAGTCAATCCTGCATTAAATATATTGCTTTACTAAAAAAAAGTAAGATTTAAAAAAAATCACTTAAGATTAATGAATTCAAGATCTTAAAATTTAATGTTACCAATGTTTTTCTAAGTAGTTTTACTCTTAACATCTCTAGATTTTTTTTTTTTTTAATATATAAACAAGATTCTTGGAAAAACTGCCAGCATTTATGAAGTAGATCAGGAGTTCCCAAACTGTGGTACACGAGATATCTCTGGGGGGGTACATGGAGAAATTACGTAATGGTGGATTTTATTTATTGCATTTTCATAATAGGCTACTCAGATGAAACTTTAAAACTCTGTGGGAATTTGTTATATAAAATATGGTAGTTAATTTACTTCAAGATGTAACAATGAGAACATAGAGATGCTGATGTACACAGCCCTCACCTCCAATCATCATACAAAGCAGGTTCAGTTGCCAAGCAACTGTCCAGTCTAACTGAGCTCAGAAATTAGTGAGGGTTTTTTTTCAGTTGTATGTCACACTATCACTATATATGTACATAACAGTGAAATATGGACAGATGGCTAAAGACAGATAGTGTTAAGAAGAAAAAGTATCAGTGATGAGAAGGGTAGGGGTATGCAGGCAACTGGTAAATCTGGAAGTGGGTACGTGGGCAGCTGTTAGATCTGGAAGGGGGTATACAGTAAGAAAAGCTTGGGAACCTCTGAACTAGATTATTACATCCAACTCATTTAGAAGTTTATGTAGCACACATTGCTTACAGAACAAGCACTTTGACTCTTAAATTGTAATTAAGCAATTTGGTTTATTTATTTTTGCGAACACTTTAATACTGTGCTCTGCCAACTGAAAACAAAAATAGCACTGGTTATGGTGTTCTCTGTAGTTGACTTACTTGCTTTTTCTTCAGTTTAAGGATCTGCTGTTCCACTTTTGCAATTTCTCGATCTACACGATCCATGCTCTGTATCAACTCTTCCTTTGACAGTTTTGAAGGTGATGCATTCTGGTCCTCTCCACAGGGCTGACCAGAGATTGGAGAAGATGGCCCTTCATGCTTGCCTCCAAAAGCTGGTTCCTTAAATAAACAAGGAACAATTTGATCATATTTTCTTACATAATACTTAAAGACAGATAAATTAGTTATGTTACAATCTCCAGATGTAGTCTCAAATCTTAATAATGTTGCCCAATTATAAATTAAGATAAAATTGACCAAAGCTTTCAGCCACTTACACTACTGCCTAGAATCATTTTAACACTGATAATTCTGAAGTTAAATTTAAGTTTCTAAAAGTACTCAGTTTTTCCTATCATTTTTACTTCATACAGCCCTGGAATTAACAAAAAGATCACAATCTTAAAAAATTTAGTTTCTATTTACATTTACAAGTATAGGGCCCCATTAGGGCCATCTTCAACTCTTCACAGGCATTCACGTTAAAGAGTAGACCTCTGAAGACATGTTTAAAGATAAACATGATGAACTCTTGAATGCACTGATGACTAAGGGCAGGTCTTCACTACCCGCCGGATCGGTGGGGTAGAGATTGCTCTATCGGGGATCGATTTATCACATCTCATCTAGACGCGGATAAATCGATCCCCGAACATGCTCCCCGTCAACTCTGGAACTCCAGCTCAAGGAGACGCAAAAGCGGAGTCGACGGGGGAGCGGCAGCAGTTGATTCGCTGCCGTCCTCACGGCCAGGTAAGTCGACCTAAGATACGCTGACTTCAGCTACGCTATTTGCGTAGGTGAAGTTGCGTATCTTAGGTCAACCCCCCCAAGTATAGACCAGGGCTAACTTGGAAAATGTATGCCTTATCCAAACCAGTCTCACTGAAACAAATTAAGTGTTTTAGCTCCATATTTCCTGAAGGTACCTTAAACTGTGTATAAGATTGAGACAGTGCATTTCAGTACACCACTTGGATAAAAATTATTCATAACTAAATTAAAACATAACATTGCACACATCTGACTGGCTCCTCCAATGCCCCTTTGAGCTTATCTCTGCAATGCAACAGAGCAAGATATTAAGATACTGTATCATGTTAACATGATTTTACTTAAAGCTCACAGAAAGGTGCTGTATTTAGAATATGAAAAGCCGCAGTAAATAATTAAAGGCAGTACAAAAATACACTATCCAAAATTTGTTTAAAAATGGGTACCACCCATTAGCTTTTGAATCCATACTTAGGCATCTAATAAAAATAAATTGCCTCATTTTCTAAAATGCTGAACGCCTAGCATATTCCATTTAAGCCACCATTCAAAACTCAGTCCACTTGTTTAAGAGTTTAAGTATAAATTTAGGAAACCTGGGGTTAGTCTCTACACACAGAAATTGCACCAGCTTAACTCAAGTTTCTACCACAGATGTATCCAATCTTTATCTGACTTAAGAGCATCCACAGAGGGGAACTACATACATTTAACTAGACTGACTTAGAAACAGATTTAGTTAGTGCAATCTGAGTGTATAGACCAGGCTTAACTTTAGGCACACACATTTTAAAATCTTGGCCATTGTTTATAATTCATGCTCAATCTAGAGAAATTCTTCACCAATTTATACTTTATAGTACCTTTCAGCTAGGGATTAAAGCATCTCATTCATTAAAACTTAACACCTTGTAGGTAGGTTGCATCATTTGACAGATGGGAAAAATTTAGGTACAAAGAGGCTAAGTGACTTGCTGCATAACCTTGATGGCACAGTCAGAAACAGAACTCCAGTCACCTGATTTACAATCCCTTGCTCTAGCTCAGGGGTGGGCAAACGTTTTGGCCCGAGGGCCACATCGGGGTTGCGCAACTGTATGGAGGGCTGGGTAGGGAAGGCTGTGCCTCCCCATACAGCCTGGCCCCCGCCCCCTATCAGACCCCTCCCACTTCCCGCCCCTTGACTACCCCCTCCTCAGAACCCCCAACCCATCCAGCTCCTTGTCCCCTGACACCCCCCCAGGACCCCCACCCCCTTATCCAACCCCCCGGCTCCCTGTCCCCCGACTGCCCTGACCCCTATCCACACCCCCGCCCCGACAGCCCCCTGGGACTCCACCCCATCCAACCACCCTCTGCTCCTCGTCCCCTGACCACACCCTCCCAGTACCCCCCCACCCCTAACTGCCCCCCAGGATCCCACCCCCTTATCCAACCCCCCCCGTTCCCTGTCCCCAGACTGCCCTCCCGACCCCATCCACATCCCCGCCCCCTGACAGGCCCCCCGGGACTCCCACTCCCAACCCTCCCTGTTCCCCATTCCCTGACTGCCCCCCCAACCTCTGCCCCATCCAACGGCCTCCTCGTCCCTGAGTGTCCCCCAGAACCCCCCGCTCCCTTACCCAACCCCCCCAGCTCCCGGCCCCCTTACCAGCAGCAGGAGCTCGCAGCCGCGACACCCAGCCAGAGCTAGCTGCACTCCCCACGCTGCCCAGCGGGAACAGCGGGCCAGAGCGCGGCCTGCGTGGCAGCGTGGCTACGGGAGAGGGAGGACAGCAGGGGAGAGGCTGGGGACTAGGCTCCCTGGCCGGGAGCTCAGGGGCCAGGCAGGACAGTCCCGTGGACTGGATGTGGCCCGCGGGCCGTAGTTTGCCCACGTCTGCTCTAGCTAGCAGAGAACACTGTCTTCTCCTTAACATGGTTAAAGTGTCAGATGAAGGAGTTAAGATACCTGTTGTCAGGTTTCTCCCAATATTTTCTGCAAAAAGGGAACTCTTACTCATACAGGGAAAGGTAGCCCTTTGTACATTACCTATTATGAACCATGTTATTCCGGATCAATGCAAAGACCTATTTCCATTGTGCAAGATGGAACAAAAACTTAAGGTTGTTAAAGTAATAAGTCTACATTATTTATTATTTGCTTTATGGTAGAGTATAGAGACCCAATCCAGAGTGGGGCTCCACGTGCACAAACACATTAGATACCGTTCACTTAACGAGCTTATAATCCAAGCAGACATGTCATATGGTGTGAGGGGAAACAGAGGTAAAGAGAGGTTTAGTGAATTGCAGAATAGTGGCAAAGCCAGGAATAAAGCATAGGGGTCATGAGCCCCAATCCAGCAATCACTGGGCAACTCTTCCTCTCAAAGTCTTTCAAGCAAAGTCACAGAAGGGCAACACTTTTCAATTAAATAAATAGGCTGCATTCTAGGCCTATTATATTTCCAAATGCAAGGAAGTGTCTTGGAGATTTGCAAAGGGAAAGGCATTTCAGCTGTTTTGTCGGTCACCATCTGCTGGCAGTTTAGGACTGGAGCAGAGATCACTACACTAATACTTTTTCCACAGAAACCTACATATAATATTGCTGAAGTTATGTTTTTTTAAATTAAACTCAAGTGGCAGCTATAAATTGAGTGTTCCAACATTCTGTACTAGAAACAATTAACCTTCAAGCAGATTATGCAACTTACTGGGATTGATTTTTTTTTTACTACTCCAACACATAGCTAGTGAGCACACTACTATAACTTGCAACTATACTTGTGAACAAAACAGGTTTCTAAAAAGTGAGCAGTCAATATTCAAATAGCTCATCACAGAAATGGTGTAATTTGATAATTTAAAAATTGTAATACTATTTTCAGCCACAACAATCTTTAAAATAGTCATCTAATCAATTTTCTAACATATTAAGGCACACCTTCAATATTGCAACAAAAACTGTCTTTACCTTCTTAATATCTGCAGATCGCAATCCCTCCTGTAGAGGATGTACTAAAGGCAGGACAGCAGTACTAACACGCTGAAAGTGGGAATCTGAAACTTGTTCAAGACGTGGTCGCTTAGATTCCAACGAATCATGATCAGTCTGTGACGGACCTGGGTGAAATTGCTGCTCATAGCCAGTTCTCCTTTCCTGAGGCCTAAGGAACAAAAGAGATTGTAAAAACAATTAAATTAAAAATATACATCTATCAAAAAACTCTATATGGTGCATAATTTAATTGTTGTATCCCATTTCCAAGACTATAGGAAAGAGTGTCACAAAACTCTTTCTAAATAGTGAGGAGGCCAAAAGTTTTTAAGTGGTATATTGCAGAAAATTGGCTTTTACTTTTAAAGTGGATTTTGACTAAAAGTTCATTTAAGCCCACAAACAGATCATTTAAATGCTCATCACTTCACAGCAGACCACGAAACTTATGCCATTACTACAAGTATATCTGAAAACAGGTTTGGGTCAAGAAAGAGCATCAAAAAGACTTCACATCAGTAAGTTTAGTATTGCATTCCACAGAATTATGCAAAAGCACAGTAGTTCAATTATTTTTTTCTTCTGAAGAAATTTTAAATACATATAAAAACTATCTGGAACTTGGTCTACATCACACTCTCAAGTTCAAGTACTTGTCAGTAGTGCTCTACCATCTATGTTGGGGGCTGGGAAGTGATTTAGTGACTCTTCCTGCTCATTTTTTTCCAAAGCAAAATAGCAGCATCACTAGCTTCTTTGCAGTGAATTACACAGGATGTCAATAAGATATCTCATATGCTTCACCACTTTCTTAGAAGATTTCATTAGAAGAGATGACAGTAGCTTCCTGTATTTTGCCAAAACTGGTGAATGAGCTTTTCACAATTTCAGAACAGTTTTTTGTCCTTTTACCTGCTGTAGGTTATCAAAGCACTCTAGTACTTAGATGGCACTAAACCAAATCCAGCTGTCTTCTTTGTAAATTGCAAGATGAAGACAACTAGTTAATCTCAGACCCAGTATTTGGGAATTATTTCTGGGAATATTCCAATTTAGCATCCAGAGTCGGGGAGCTATTCATTTATTTTACACACTAAATATCACCAGAGTAATGATCAGCACAGACCACTTCTGATCTGTGATCAGAGTGAGCCATGAGCAACACTGCATCTGAAGTAGTGTAAGTGCAAGGCAGGAGTACAATTTCACCTCACTGCAAGGAGTATCATATGCATACCTCTGTGCATCAGAATGTGATTATACCAATGAGTGAGTAAAACAATCACGATACTTAACTTTCCCCTACACAGTTGGGCATTCCCAGTATCTAAAATGTATTCAGATAATTAAAATCTCATTCAGATCTGTGGCTGAATTAATCTTTATAATTATTTTCAAGTCTGGTATTCAAAGCACACCACATACCTCTTAGTTGTAAATCCAGTTAAATACAATTATTTAATAAACGTTAATCAGTATTTAGCTGACATTTACTGCCTTAAGTTACATCAGTGCAAAGCATATTTAGTTGCTATAAAGCAAACCGTTTTTAATTTAAAAAAAGACAGACAGCCGCTTTCATGACAGTAACAGTCAACTATAGCACTGCAATATTAATCTGCTGGAGCCAAAACAGCAGTCATATCTATTTACCATACAAGCAGGACTGGTTTAATAAACAAACTTGCAAAAGAGTCGCAAGAACATTTGACTCTGAACTACGTCAAGTGATGTAAATTGTTTTATTGCTTTGTTGCCAAAAATCACCACCAATTGCTTGCATTTTTGCACCACATTTAAGTATTTTATACTGTTATGACAAATTAAACAACCCAACTAGCTCTGCTGCTTCTTACTTACCTAGACAGACAAATACCCTCTGCTGAATATTCAAGTGTATGAATTTTATCCCAGTGAAATCTAGGAAACATGATGGATAATATTCACACTGTGATGATTCTTTAATTTTGCTGTATAACTTCACTTGTCACTGTATCTCAAAGAAACAAACATTACACACTTATGGCCAAAATATTTCTAAAGAACTAGTTTGTGATATGCACGAGGGTTCTCAGTTGCTTGCTAAGAAAGTTGTTGGGAGAGGTGGGGGGAAGTGAAGCACAGGTGTCACTTCCTATCTAGGAAACAAACATATTATTTAAGCCAAGTGGGCTGGGGAGTTGTGCAATGGGATTTAAACAAGGCAAATCTAAAATATTGTCAAATACCATAAACAAACCAATACTGTTAGTTAATGGAGAACCCTGTGCTTAATAAAGCTAAGTCCTTAAGCAAGAACTGTGGAAGCAGACTTTTTAATTATGAATATATACCTTTTATAAAGTCTGGTTCAACTCATAACAGATTTATCTTGTATCTAAAAGTAAAACAGAATGCCCTTACCTGTCAGAGCCTGGGTGAAATTCAGAAAGTAAGGAAGGCCGTCGACGAAGTTGCTGCTGCTGCTGCTGCTGCTGCTGCAAGAGTTGAGTTGCTTGACTGACTTCCAGATGAGAAGAACGATAATCAGGAACTGCAAACTCCTAAATGAAAAATAGTCCTGACATTTAAGCAAGAATGAAAATTCAAAAGCTATGACACTGAGCCAAAGTACTCAGGAGATGAAGGAATCATGGTTTCTGAATAATTCTTGCAAATCAAGACCGGATTCTCTCAGCTTGCTTCAAGCTAACAGCTAAGTCTTAAAATGACAAGTTTCTTTTAGACATTATTTGGATGGCCAAAAGAAATAGATTAGAGAAATAGAGTCATAAAATCCACTATCACAGTCGTCACAGGAATTGCAAAGTAATTTGGAGCCCAAAAGAGAGGAGGTCTGGTAATGGGGGCAATATAAAGAAAATAAGAGTGAAATTCACATACTCATTCCTAGTGAATATATTCAGACCTGTCTAGGGAAAAATGATTGCATCTATACACTGGCAGACACGTACAGTGACTAAATTAGACCAGGTTTGAGGTCCAAGACTCAATATGCTCAGTCCTGGACAAGTGCCAGAAGAGCTTTGTTAACCAAAGCTTGACACAGATTTAAACTCAGAGATTATAAGAAATGAAAGCTCTGTGCCATATGAAAGCTTGGAATAACAACTTGCAAATGGTAGGACATTAATATTTAGCTCCAGTTGTTCATGGGAGATTAGCTGCTACAATCACATGGGAACAGTTGCAAAGATGCAGTACAGATATTCTCAGGACCAGTCAACTTTTAAAACCATTATTTTAGACATGATTGGAAAGAAAAAGTTTTATATCCCCAATACTATATCATGAGTACAGAATACTATCCACTGAAGTATCAGAACTCAACATACAAGTGGCTTTAAACTGTCCAGTTACCACACAAATTCTCCATTTTGAAAGATCCTTTGGTAAGAGCTAAAGTTTAAGGTTTCAAATAGGTTTTAAAAAAAAAACAACAGATAGGAATGTAATATTTTGAATGTTTTAGCAATTGTAAATGTTTGCTTCTAAAGACATGTCACTAGCAATTCTTAACCAAATTCAATGATGACACCATGAAATATGCAACAGAATAGCCCCTCAATTTACCTTCATGGACCCAAGTCACAAACGACACCACAGAAATATGTTTTTTTGCCTCAAGGGTATCAGTTTTCTACATTTGCAGCTCAAGATATTTTGAAATGTGACATTGTATTCAGCATGATACAGAACAGGCAAAGATGCGACCCATGGAGTTTACAATCAAAGGGAGGTTTAGGAGACACTACTCTAAGCAACAACATTTATTCTAACATGGGTCTTTTTATATATTTCCGTTTTCTTTAAAACACAATGAACACTAACTCTTAACATGCAAAATAACTCTCAACCTGCTCATTAGCCAGGAAATTTATCCTGCTTCCCACCAGTGAACACAGAGCACATAGGAGGACAGATCTTCAATCCCTCGAGTCCCCTTTGCATTACTCCAGTTGGTGCAACATGGACTCTAAGCTACATTAAGGCAGCAGCTGAGGATTTCCCTAGTGTAAGGGAACCCTGATATAGTGAGCCCTACACCAGTCCTTCCCAGCCGACCCAGCATGGGCACATCCTAGGGCAGGTTGGGGGTGAGTGAAGGCAAGGCCAGAGTGCAATTCATCTTGGTAATCCTAGCAAGCAGAACAGCACTTTGGAGACCGCTATTCATGGACACAAGCGAGAGCTGCCCCAAGTTGAATAACTTGCCCCAAGGGCCAGTTTGGCTCCTGCTACCCCTCGATGATCGGGGGTGGTGGTGGAGGAAATCAGTGGGAAAGTAGTATTGTAAACCCACATTACTCCCCACACACACATCCAGGTGTACTAAGTATTGCTTTGGCATACCCAGGGATCTAGTTCAATGTTCTTATAGGGAAGGAAGAGGAGGAGCTAGGCAATGGTAAGCTCTCATGGAGAGCTCCTGGGCCCCAGAGTAGAGACACTCCCTCCCTTCCTGAGACTGACCTCTTATGGCACTTGTAGGAACCATTCTGTCACAGCATTTGACAGGTCACTTTTTAACTCAGAAAACGTTATTAGATTTGTCAAAGATTATATAAAAATCATCTTTGCACATTGTTGAAAAATTAGTGTTTCCATTGCACAGAAATCCAGCCTTTCTTCCATGTTGGCTACACCTAGTCTAGTAATTAAGCATTACTAGATTAAAAGTAAGACCAAAAAAAGAAAATGATTTTCAATGAGTTCCTTGGGGATTGTGTGATCCAATTAGGACAAAACCCACCACAAAAATAGAAAAGTTGTATTAATTTCACAATATATGGTACTATATTCAAAAGACATTTAAATCTTCTTGATTTTAATCCCAAGAGAGCCAAGCCAACAAACAGAAGATGTGTGCAGTTTATAAAATCTAACATTTTCAGCAAAAAAACTTTTTTGACCAACTATTTATCAAACCAAAATTGGCAGCAGCTTTGCTCAGTGGTCAAAATGTCTCCTCTGTCATTCCACTCTGGTTTACACATATTTACATTTGAGTTTTCAACATTAAAAATAAAACCAGAGGAAGTGAGAATCAAAAAAGACTGCCTTATTTTAGAGAGAAGATTCTCTATTTGCCAAATATATATTGCTACTCCACTCACTTTGCACACTAAGACAAACTAACTAAACACTGAAACAGATAACATTTTTCTTGAGGGGATTTACAGAAATGAAAATAGGAAGTAGCACATAACTGACAATCTGAACATTTCACTTAGGATGCCTGCACGGTTTTAATATTTTGGTAGACTACTACTAATATATCATCATAACAGTCTTACCACCTTGGGCTGGGATCTCACCAGATTTCACAAATTACAGTGCTGCAGGAAGGATAAACTCAAACCCCTTTGACGCAATACCTCGTTATGGAGTTAGGAAGCAATATAATGCTGGAAGGGACACCGTTTAGATAAGGCATTAAAATACGGCCAGAAACATTTAAAACCATATCCCACATTTTGTTTAATTAGAGGTATTGACCTTGGTGCACTGGCCAAATTCCATCAAAGGAAGACAGAACATAAGTATGTAAATTCCCCTCATCAGTTTTATTTAGGTTCAATACTCTGAAATTTCATTGTTTTTCAAAACATCCATGGCCTAGGATTAAGTAGGTAAAAATACACATTTGGCATGAGCAAAATACCCGAATGATAGGTTCAGGCTGTAATCTGCATGGTATCTGCTCCTTACCTGCTGATGTCGAGGGTTAGAGAAGGTGTACTGGACAGAGTGAGTAGGATAACGACTCTGTTCTGTGCTGAATGCTCCTTGGTTAGGAGGGTAGCCCGAACTTGACATTATCAGAGAAGGAGTCTTCACAAACTGAGATCAACACGAGCAAGCAATCATGTTTCTAGGAAATCGCCTAAAGGGGAAAAAACACTGATAAGCAATGAAGTACCAGATGTACTTCCAACACATTATAACCATAGTCACCTAAGCAAAACAACCATTACCAGTAAAAGCTTCTCCACGCGCCCGATACATTTATTCAATAGGTTGCTCTAGTTTGAATCCTGTTAGCTGTTCTTAAATGGGCTCAAAAACAGAGGGGTCAGCATTAGCTACGAAAGGGTTTGAGAATTATATTGTCAGAGTACATCATTTTAACAGTCAATTTAATTAGAAAGATTTTACTTTTTAAATAGGTCACTTAAAGGAGTTCTTATATAGCCAAATGGTATGGTGGTAATTACCTTAGGATAAGGTGTAATGAGCTAAATTCACCTCTTTTCTTTGGGAACTTTTTTTTTTTTTTTAAATGGATATGAATGGTTCCGTACTTCCTTATTAAGTGAATCTTGAGGCCAGATAGGTCAGTATTCACTATGTCACCAGTTCTATTGGACCCTACAAAAAGTTATTACTATTGAATGGCAGCTTGGCAGCCTTAGTTCTTAGGTAGGCAGGCACGCATAAAAGCCATTATTAAAAATGGCAGCCTTGTTAGCAGTCTCAGGCTATGTCTACACTCCACTCCAGTATGGACTACAGTGATGTGAACTGCAAAGTGCTCCAAAGTGTTGTTCTCTTAATGCCCTGTGTAGATACTGCTGGCACAAACTAAAAGGTATCTAGTTTGCATAGAACCCATCCAAGACTGAGGCAATGCTTGTAGGAAGAAGCTTTGAAGAACTAGCCTTTTTTAAACACACAAACACACAAACTCCATTACCGAGAACCTGTCTGAAGATAATTTAAAGCAGTCCACAGTCTTGGAAATTCTTATTGCTACTGGATATCTGAATAGCTATGGCAACAAAAAACTACCCACTTTCATCTGCAACTAGCCAGAAGAGCGTGCCCCCATCGGGGGGGGGGGGGCAGATCTGGACATGGTGATACATGCACTTGTGACCTCTGTACTCAGTTATCACTTTCATCCAAGAATGAAGGCACACACCTTGAAATAATTCCAGCTGAGAAAATTCAGCAGCCCATCTGCTTAGCAACATAAGTTGCCATGAACAACTAACCTAGTATTCTTATATAGTCTCTACAGTCTTAGTTGTTACATACAAAACACATACACATGCCAGCCTTTTTTCCTTATTACCAATCTGTTGCCCAATGGTATATCTGTAGTATGTTGTTCCAACCTGTTTGACAAGTATGTTTCATGCGGTATGTATCTTTAGTTTTGCACAATATTACACATTAAGTGTTATAAGTACTTTACATAGCAGGGGGGAAAAAAGAAAGTGTTCATGCTTTTAAACACTACTTTAATCCACACGTGTGAGAGTACAGCTGAGATATAAAATCCTTGAATGCTTTTCTCTATTTCCTGATTTGTAGCTGTCTAAATGAGACTTAAAGGTGAATCCAAGGGATGCTTTCTGGGCCAAATCTGGCCCAGAATTTGGGTTTCTGAAAACAAAACTTCCATAAAACACAAAATCAATTTAAAAAACAAACAAATATTTAAAAAAAAGCTAGGTAGACATTCCATGGTAGCTTTGGCAACTCAAACATTGCATTGTGCTAAAGATGCACATGAGGCAATAGTCTGACAAAATGCAAATGAAACCTGACCACAAACTGACTTATCAAAGGGAAGTGAATAGTCTACATTCAGTATCGCAGCTAAGTGAAATCATGGTGTAACAAACAGCATAAATGGGGGGGGGGGAAATCTGAATTTTTAAATTTCCGTTTTTAGTAAATTTATTAAAAATATATATTTTATTTGATCACATTCCTTTAAGGCATCAGGAAAACAAAAAAAGAAACAGGCAAAATAACAAAATTGTGTGTGAAAACTTACAGGCAGCACATCTTGTCTCTGTTGGTTGAGCAATGGCATGCAAAGATGCAAGTTTTATTAGGGGAACAGAATCTGCGAGTCTCAGGTTGAGAGTGATGGAAAGGGATGGGGAGAGGTGTAGAGAAAAGAGGCATGACTATCCTCCCTCTAACTCCCCGATGGTGTTCAGACTCCATGGCAACATCAACAACTTTAGAAACGTCACATTGTACATGTGAAAATGCTCAGTCATTTGTTTTTTCCAGTGACTTCCTCATTGTGAACTAGAAACATGCCAACTTTCAAGCTCTCAAGCTGTAAAGCTATTTTTTATTATGGTCAAAAATAGGAGCGAGAGAAGAAGCTAGAGAAAAGAGAGGGGGAAAAAAAAGAGGTTGCAGAAATAGCGTCAGGAGTAATCCAGGTCACAGTGAGCCAAGAGGTGGAGAATGGAGACCATGTCTACTCCACAAACTTTGGTCCACACAATTTACATCATAACACAGCCAATGAAGCTTGTACATCACCTGTGCACGTGCATACTTAGCTGATTACATCGGCAATGTACGTACTCACCAGGAGTGCTTGCATGGATATAAAGCACGGTGCACCATGAGTAGGGTTATCGCAGTGTGCCATGCACTGCCATCTGGCACAATCCCTTTCAGGACATTTTCAGTGTTTTGTGGGATAGCAAGGATTCGCCCAGGGATATTTTTCCATCCTGTAATATCTTCCACATTCCATAATTTTCATGCCATTTTTTAAAAATCCCACATCATGCTTCTCAGCCTCTACCATCTCTGACAGAAGCATGGGGCCCAGAGACCTCGGCACTATTATCATGAACATTGCTAACACGACAAATGATTCTCCTGTATTTGTAGACCTGCAGGAAGTACTGAAACAATGGGATCACAATGGGGAACATGAGGATATCCTCAAGAAGAGTTTGTTAATGGACTTAGTGAAAAAAATCTCAGGTTGCTGGTGGCGTTCGTGGAGCAGCTGCAGACGGTGGAGCACTAATTCTGGTGCTGAGAAACAAGCATTTACGGGTGGAAGCACATTATAATGCATGTTTGGGACAACGAACAGTGGCTGCAGAACTTTCAGATGCAAAAAGTCACATTCCTGGATTTGCACGCTGACCTTGCGCCAGCCCTCCACTGCAGAGATAGCAAAACAAGGCCTATATTGACAGTGGAGAAACAAGTGGCAATCATGACCTGGAAGCTTGCAAAGCCAGACTGCTACTGGTCAGGGGGAAATGATTTTGGAGTTGGAAAATCCACAGTGCGGGCCACTGTCATGCAAGTGTGTAAGGTCATTAATTGCCTCCAGCTATGCCAGGCTGTGATTAGTGGAAGGCAAGGCATAGTGGATGGATTTGCAACTATGGGGTTCCTGAACTGCCAGGGGAGATAGATGGAACAGATCTCCCTATTTTGGCACCAGCCAACCTTGCTATTGAGTACATCAACAAAAAGGATACTTTTCCATGGTCATGTAAGTGCTAGTGGATCACGGGGGTTGATTCACTGATATCAACAAAGGTTGGTCAGGGTAGGTGCAAGACACCTGTGTCTTTAAGAACACAGGACGGTTCAAGAAGTTGCATGCAGGGTCAGTCTTTCCTGAGCAGTGGATTATCACTGGAGATGTGGAAATGCCAACAGTGATTCTCGGGGACCCAGCCACTGGCCATCCAGACGGCACCAAGGAAAGATTCAAATATCAGCTCAGCAGGTGCAGAATGTCTATGGAATGTACTTCTGGTACACTGAAGGGTTGTTTACTCACTAGATTAGATCACAGCAAGAAAAACATCCTAATGGTTATATCTACATGTTGTGTGCTGCATAATATATGTGAGGAAAAGGGAGAAAAACTGCCACCAGGGAGGAGGGGTGAGGTGAAATATTCGTCTCTCTCCTGAATTTGAACTGCCAGACACCAGTGCTATTAGAAGAGCCCAATGTGGAACTATGTATTTGAGGGATGCTTCACAGTCAGCCACTGTACTTTTCTCTGGCATCTGTCTTGTGTAATTTAAATAATATATTGGGGGGGGGGGAGGGGAGGTGGTTGCCTGCTAATATATATTGTGTTGGGTCTCCTGCAAGTTATAAATACTGTTGGGCCTGGGGCTTTGCCTGTTGCTATGAATTGTGTTGTGCATGCCATACATTTATAAATATGGCTCCATGTTTTACTGACATTACGAATTCTGTGGTGCATTTATAAGTTGTTCGATTTCTTGACTGCAGTTATGCATTCCATAATACTTGTTGTGAATTAATAAACATAATTTGAGCGCAAAAATTAGGTGCATAAAATCAGAGTACAAACATATACATATATTATTCAAACTTTTAACATAATTTAATGGGGTGAAACTTTTTAAATTCTTGTTGAAAAGGAAGTCAACATTTACATCTATTTGTGTAAACAAAAAGATAGTTCAATGTAGTCAGTTGCGGCTTCGCATGCACCAATCTGTGGTTTTCACAGGTCTCTGTATATGAAGCTGTGATTTTCCTTGTTGTTCCTCTTGAGTGGTAGGGGTAAGCAAGTGGTCCATGATGCCACATGGTATCTTGGGGATGTAGGGAACAGCAAGCACTGAGTTCTCCAAACAGTGCGAAGGCTGATGAGTCTAGGATTTTTGGACATGTAGGTGAGCCAGCATCTGCACCCCTTGGGTTTACTGAGAAGACCCGTTATGTCGCAGTGCATTTTCCACTACTTGTCTTCCTGGCACACCTGGGCCTTTTGCCTATCCTCTCTGTCCTTCTCATGCTCTTTGTCATAGTGGCCCTCCAAGATCTTTGTTCAGTCCAATGAACCTCTGGCTTGCAGGATCTCGCCAAACACATCTTCCCTAGTCCTCTTCCTTCTCCTCACCAGGGTCAGGCATTCTGCATGTGTAAAGGAGGCACTTCTCAAGGCCACCACACCAGAAGTTGCTGATATTAAAAAAAAAAAGAAAAAAAAAGAAAAGAAAAGAAAAGAGAGATGCACCATTAAATTTACAGTTCCAACGGAAAGGGAAAGATTAAGTTTCAAAACTCCCTTCTCTTATTTCCATAAATACTTTAATGCTGATTGACAGTTCAGCTTTCGAGCACCTCACCACAGCACTGCTCTCCAGCGCCAGCCACGGTGAGTATGGCCTGGCATAGAGGGGGGGGGGGGGGGATTTTCTGTGCATGAACCCATACATTTTTGGACCCTATTCCATGGGTACAAGTACAGAACAATGGCAGTGAATACTGGTACTATTTTTCACCATTAGTAGTGATTTTAGCTGATAGCTCATTCCTGAGGGTCACAAAGGCACAGAGAACTAAGCTGCTACTAGCATCCCAAAGCTGCCATGGCCAGTATGTCACTACCCTGTTTGCTGCAATGAACCAGGCAAACTTGTAGCAAAACGGCAAGGGAAAGTGTCCTATCGCAGAAGAAGAAATAAGACTGCCATCCCTAGAAACCTTCAGGAGAGGATGGCAGAGTATCTCCATTTAAGTTTCGGCGAGTTCTCTTATGAGGATAAGAGGGATATCCCTATTCACATGGCCAAGGTGCTCCTCATAGCCCCCCTGCCTATTCCAACAAGGGAATCAAAAGCAGATGCAGACTCCACCACTGTTTGTTCTATCTCTACCTGAGCACAAGCCACTGAATCAACGTGTCAAGTATCAGAGGGGTAGCCGTGTTAGTCTGAATCTGTAAAAAGCAACAGAGGGTCCTGTGGCACCTTTAAGACTAACAGAAGTATTGGGAGCATAAGCTTTCGTGGGTAAGAACCTCACTTCTTCAGATGCAAGTCATGAAGAAGTGAGGTTCTTACCCACGAAAGCTTATGCTCCCAATACTTCTGTTAGTCTTAAAGGTGCCACAGGACCCTCTGAATCAATGTGGATTGTGTAATCTGAATGTTGGTACTGGTCAGGAATTTGTTTTGAATTTATTTCCTAATTTATTTCTCATAATATACCAGTAAAACAATGACAAGTTGATCCCTTGGTCTTGTACACTGGAGCTGGGCCGGGCACCATCTTTAAATGGCCACAAGGGTTGGGGGAGGAGGGAAGCAAAAGCAAATAAACATTATAAGGAAAACTGTGTGCACACACTTACCTTCTTGCCCCTTCATCAGCAGGCTCTTCTACGCTCTCCTGGCGGGACTGGCTAGACTCCTGTGGAGTTCCAAACAGGTCTTCTTGGGTTGCAGCATAGTTGGTGTCCCCCGTCGCATCTCCTCCCTTTTTCTCCTCCTCCCCCTCCCTCTTCATGGCAGAAGTCTTCACTCAAGGTGTCCACCGAGCTCTGCAGGGTGCCGGTGGGGCCACCGTCAAGTACGGCATGAAGTTCATTGCAAGTGTGGCAGGTCTTTGAGGGCAGCACCAGATTTCTTGTTGCCCTCCCTCACCTTGTGGTATCCCTGGCAAAGTTCATTCGCTTTCTAATCCCCAATGCACCCCTTTGCCTACATCCCCCGTGACATCCATTCATACATGTCCATGTTTCTACAGCTGTTCCACATTCATACATGTCCATGTTTCTACAGCTGTTCCACAGCTGTGCTTGCATAGTCTTTTTTCCCCCCTACAGACCCAGGAGATTTAATTCTTCCTGCTGCTCCACACAGGCGCATGTCTAATGCCTGTGTGTATGTGGAGCCATGGTACGGTAGACACAAACAACGGTGAGTTTCTAGGTATGCTTCCCATGGTGCACAATCAGAAAAAGATATTTCAAAAACGTAGGGGGTTTTTTGGTGGGGGGAGAACAGGGTTTGGAAGCATTCCAGTCTATGTTACTCCTATGCAGTGGAGTTTAAAATTGTGAGCAGATGGTCACTGTCGCAGGGACTGTGGTACTATCGGACAGTGGCTGGAAGATGGTTAGGGTCAACACAGGTCACCCAGTGTCTACACTCACATTGCGTTGACCACATTAGGTCTACCATGGCTCTACACTGTTTGGGGAGATGGTTTTACTCAATCACCATAACAGACATTTAGGCTGACCAGAAACAAATTTGAGTGTAGACAAATACATTAATAGATTGACACAAGTTGATTTGTGTTGACCTAACTTTGTGGTGTAGACGAGGTAGTGGGAGATAGTAGTGCATTTTGGAGGGTTGTGGGGTGTCCTCCCCCTTTTTTTTGATGGACTGAGTATTCTAGAGGGAGATGGAAACAGGTATGAAGTGAGGGGGGGGGGGGGAGAATCAGGGCCAGGGAGATAGTGCCAGGGAAAAGTGTGGTACAGATGTAGATGTCACCAGAGAGAAGGAGGCAGCAACTATGGAGAGCTATGTATCTGAACTGCCAAAAGGGGGCTGGGGAAGATAGATGGGGACAGTGAAATAAGAGAAGCTGAAGCTGTTGGGAGGACTGGAGGAGGAGGACAAAAATTACAGGGAAATGGTGATACTGTGAGAAGGGGAGCAGGAGAGCTGTGGTCAAAGCCACAAGGAAACTATACCAGAACATAGCAAGGTAGGAATAAATCAGAAAACTAATTTAAATTTAAATTCAAGCTGCTCAAAGTTCCTGATAGATGCCACATAAGATTGACTGTTGACATTACTGTCTAAGTTTTAAAAGTATGCATGTTCCTGTGATAGTTATTTGAGTTATTTGTGCAAGAAAATGATTTCACAACACGTGTTGCAAAGTGGAGACCTATAAAATCTGGTTATTGCAGTACAATACAGAATTCTGCGCCAATAAGCTTAAGAGGTCTAGTGCAACATTTCTCAAATGCAGCCACCAGGGGCTTTTCTTGTGGCCACAGCCTCCTGGGCTGTGGGGGGGCGGAGGGTGTGACCAAAGTAGCAGCCCCTCCCCTCCTTGCTGCTCCTGGATACACCACCTTAGTGTTGGTTGCTGGGGCCACCAGTAGAGGTTGGGCCCTGCCACCTCTGGAGACACCTGGGGCACATGCTGGAGGAGCAGGCATGTCGGTGAATTCCCCACCTTCCCAGGGGTGGTGGGGCTCAGGCTTTGGGCTCTAGCCCTGGGATGGGGTTTTGGGCTCCAGCCCCAAGCTCTGGCTGCACAGTGGCAGGCCCCAGCAACCAACACTACATCCCTGGACCCAGGCTGCAGGGCTTCGGGCCATGGGGGTTCAGGGTCCAGCCCCCGCTGCCTCCCCCGACCTTCCATCCAGGGCTTAATTTATCTCCAGGCTTGCCAAGGCTGAGTAAGTCTGCTGTAAAATGTGATACTTGTATGTTTGTAAATATCACCTTTTCACAACAGACTTACTAGCTAGCAATAAATAAATTACAATGATTTGGACATGTGCATGTTTATTTGGTTTTCCCTAAAGTTACTTAAGTATTTTAGGAAAAAGCTTAAGAGGTCTTAAGAGTGGCCACCAACAAGAGTTAGTGGCCACACTTTGAGGCCACCAAAAATTTGTCCTGAGAACCCCTGGTCTAATGTGCCATCAATATGGGTAAAGTTTCACAGAACTTTATTAATGCTAACAAGAGTTGCATATGTCAATCACACAGGTTGGATAACTGATAGGTCTCTAAAACAGGATACACTTATTTGCCAGAAACATCCACTGGAAATGTTTTCATATTGTCAGCTAATCATAATCTACATCTAACAAGTAATGCATAAATAGCAAATTAACATCTCTGAAAGCTACCCAACACAAAAGGAAAAAGAATCAATTTAAAAAATATATCAATTTTTTAGTGGAAGTTGGATCAATTATCTTCCCAAACCCAGAAATACCACGCTTGGACTTCAGCTTTGTAATACAACTCTTAACACTCCAGACTGATGACAACTAATTTTTACCACTCTCAATCCATTTATACATGGTATTCAGAGTCAGATCTATCCCATGCAAGTTATCAGCTCTGCAGTCACTAGTTTCCTGCTTCATTATCAATGGAGTCATAAGATAACCATTCAAGAAAAACAGCAATGAAGAATTTTAGTTTAAAAACAAACAAAACAAAAAAAACCACACAGATAGTTAGTGGTCTGAAACAGCGAACAGTGGGAGCCCTGAGTCTTAGAACAAGAAACCTCCCTGCTAAGTATTACAGAAATGGACAAGAAATTAGTACATTTAGCTACAGAAACATTAGCATAAGAGGCCAACTCCAAAACAGAGCACTCTTTGCTTCAACTCAGGAACCAATCAGAAGGTTGGTTTCCAAACACACTCATATTTATACTGTGCTTTACATACAAGAAATTCAGGAGATATACTTCACTTCACTCCTTTCAGTGTGCATTCTGTTGGAGACAATGACAAGAGATTGAAAAGAATCCTTAAAGTACATATAAATCTTACTGCACTTTTTAAAAAATGTAATTGATTTCTTTAATAGATCAACATCAGTAATTCACATAAAGGCACTAGCCATTTTAGGAAGTTCTATATTATAACTGGGAAAACACTTTTGTAGAACAAATAAAAATGTATTCTTTAAAAACGTTAAGATCCTCTTCATAAGTGCTGTGGATCATTTATTACTTTGGCCTCAAAATCTCAGAAGTGACATGTTCATGTCCAGGGCCTTGGACATATGCTATCATGATGAATTAAAATAATGCATTGTCATTTTATTTTAAGCTACTTGTTTTCTTTTATTGTAATTCCATATATTTGTACTGCCTTCTTCATTTTCTGTGACAAGAAACCTAAAAAAATCTAAACTGTCCCTTGAGGACTTTAGTCTTAAATAGTTATGTACAACATTTTTTTGTAGAAAGGGTACGATCACAAAAATTGCCATTCCTATCTCTATTAAGATACCAAGTTATGAGACACATAAGGCCCTATTAACATTTTATAATCATGCTGCTCGGTTAATTAGAAATGTCTTAAGCTTTAGGGGCCCCCAAAAGCACGACTGGGAATAGTACTATATTGTCCAAGAAAGTCACACAAAACAATGCTGTTGGGTTTTTTCTTTCCAATTACTCAAGGAACTTTAAAATATATTAATCAAATCCAGTTAACATATTTAAACTGCAAATATTAAGAAATCATCATACATGAAGTAAAAGACTATTAGTATTGACAAAAATTATGTTCCAGGGAAACCCAGAAAGAGCAGCTAGAGTTTTAGAAAGAATTAAATACTATGATAGCATTCAGAAGGTATTTACACCAACATTCTAATGTAACTCATTAGCAAGAAAACTTGGAGCGATTTTGGACTTTCAGAGTTGGAATATATTTTATTTAGGGAGGGGGAAGAGGTGAGTGGGTGTGTGGAGACAGCTGATTTAAATCTTCATTGAGAAGAACTTGGAGAGAGACCATTTAAACTACTGAGAATTCTAGCAGTCCAACTCCTGAAGTCACAACGGGGCAATTACTAAAAGTAACTCTTACTTTTAAAAGCTGAATATAGTGATTCACAGTTAACTGCAACATGTAAAGTGAAGCTTTAAAAAAAAAAAAAAAAAATCACAAAAGGTATTCACATTCCCACCCCACACACACACACACACACACACACACACACTTTCAATGACAGAGTTCTAATTTGTGGTTAGAAAAATGTTACATTTGATCTGTTCACCCTAAACCATTTTTATTTATGTGTACACAGAATCAACTGGATCAACAGAATTGCGTCTGACCAATATTTGTACAAATAGCTTGACATGATTTAATACTGCAAGCACACTGTATGTGTTCCACTTGTCTCTGAAGAGTCGGTAAGCAATAGCATTTTCAGTGTCAAATCTAGTAAATCAGCATGGCTCCACAGTATTCTCTCTCTCATACATCTTACATTTATATTCCTTCTACAATCAAGTCTAAACTTAATTCCCAAAGGATTCTACACTAAGGCCTTGTCTTCACGGGGAAAACAGACCACAATACAGTTATTGCCAGATAAGCTATTGTAGAAGAGTTCCCTGTGTGGATACTACTCTGGGATAAAAATCACTTTATTCTGGAATAATTACTGCACCAGAATAAAGTGTCCACATGGGGAGCTATTATGGAATAGCTATTCCAGTCAATTTCCCTAAGTAGACAAGACCTAAGAAAAGTTGGATAAGCCATTTAGTCACAAGAACTTTACTTACAGGTAGCTCCTTTCCCTTAAAATTTCTCTCTTACACCTGCAACAAATATGAGGATCTTATTGACTAAGATTAACACAGGTGTGTGTGTCTGTGCAACAGTGCAGTACGTGCTACAATTACAGCCTTCCTGTCCTGACACAAACCTTTCCTTATCTTACTGAGTGTTACCATTTCAGTATCAAAACTGAATTTGACTGACATTTGAAAAAATGGTAATTTCAGTCTCAGTTTTTGTGGTACAATGGGAAATGTCACTCATCCTTATGCTGCTTACAAGAGCTGTTCTTGGACAACAGAAAGTAATCGATCTGTAACACCACCTGACAAATCAGCCTTCTCTTGAGCTACCTACAAAAAATGTTATAGCTTAGAAATAATACACTTACTTATATTTTAAACTACAGAAACCTGACCTGGATTCTGTCCTGTATAATTAAAAATCTAACTAGAAACTTTAACAAAGACCACAAAGATCTCCCTACCCACTCAGATATACTGTTACTCCCTCTCCATCCTGCAAACCTACTTCTAGAAAAACTGGGCAAAATATTATGAGCTCTTATAGACTGCACTGAAGTTCACCTGATGTGCACTTTGGACCGAGAACTAGCAAGTACCTGGCAAACAGCTCCGCAGGAAGTCACAGCACTGAAATAACTAAACAAGAGTATCTTTTACAAAAAATGCATATTTTAGTCCCCAGTCTCAGTCACTCTTCCTGGGGCAAAAGGAATTGGAAGAAAAAAATTACTGAGCACCCACACTGTGCTGGTAGGAAAGAGGGAAAAGGTGCAGGCATGTGGGAGGGCAGACATTTATAAATCATTTGGATTTCTATTTGTTATAGTGAGTCCAACTGAAATTAATCAATGCTGCAGATCATCACTGGGCTAAAGTCAATAACCAGTATCAATTACTTATTAGGAAGGAATTATTACTGTCCTTCCAAAACAGGTGGGTTCCTGGTCCATGACTAGTGCTCTAGGCACTATGATAATACAAATAACAAGTACAATATTATTTGAGAGCAGCTGTGATATGGGAAAACAAAATCAAGAAATTAAATCATGAGCAAAACAAATTATTTGCTTTTAACTGCAGGTTTGGAAGGGTAAGAATCTTTTTCCTCTTTCCCCAATGAAAGCTTTGACTATGTAGTTTTATTTGCATATCCATGAACTACCCTTCTACTGGTTATTGTAGTTTGCAGATGTAGCCAGCAGGCAAAATTAACTTCTTAATCAACAAACATGCATTTGTATTTCAACAACAAAAATGTTATTAGGAGCATGGAGGGTCTTTTTGCAACATTTAAATCATAGGTTGCTCTTTACAAGAATCTCTTCTTTAAGAAGGCAACGTTTTAACAATAACTTCTAAGGCCAGTTTTAACAATAGCTTGCTTCTAAGGCCAAAGATCTCATAGTGAGGGCCCTTTAAGAAATTGAGAGATTATGTATTCCCCACTATGGCAGTGTTGCTGTACTCCTGAATGCCCAAAGTACTAACTACAGATTGTGTCTGGTTCACATTGTAAGTGACATGAGAAGAAAACAGGGTAGACTAATATAGCCAGTGACAGGAATGACAAAAACCAAAGAGCATTACAGCAGCCAAAAAGAAGATGTCATGTATTATCCATTATCAGCAAATACGCAATATCGGCATAACTTTTCCAGCTACACTAAGACTGCAAAATATAAATATATAAAAATTCTGATTATGAACAGGACATTTCCATGAACACAGATTACAGTACTGTCAAACTCCTAACACTAATAAAAATACTTCTGAAACATTATTCAATCTTTTAATATTAATAATTCAAGTTTGATTAAGAACAAATTTTTGCTGCAATTCTGAAAGATGAACACTGGTTGCAGTTAAATAATTTGGACCAATTTTACAGGATTTTTAAAGCTAAAATATTATTTAAATTACCAATTTAAGTCATTTCTGGAAAGTAACTATTAAGTTTAAAAGTAATGTTCCACCAAAGCAAAAGTTAAGGAGTTAATAGGGTGCAATTTACAAATGCTCTTATCCAGCAACATTGTATTCTAATCTCCATGCTGTAATTTAGGATGTTAAATAAAAGTTGTTAATGTGAACAGAAATGCAAGGCCTGGGTTGAATGAAGCTATGATGCATTAAATGGAAGACCACATGAAAGGTAATTAGGCCATGTAATGTTTGAAACATAATCTGTTCCTAAGGAAAGGGAACTCAGACTGTATTTACATCTGTTAAGTAGTATCTAATCAGCAACCCTCTTACCTTGAAAAAAAGTGTGACTCAAGCAAATGTTAACATTTACAAAGTCAGACCATTGGCTAGCAAACAAGAGGTACAGTTCAGTTTCTAGTTTCTTATTTGCTGGCTGCAAAGGCAGTCTCTGAGGTAGGAAACACTTCATCCCTTTTCAGCTACGCCTGTGGCTAATGAAGGACTGGCATTCATATATATCCTGAAGGAACCCCCACTCAGCCCTCGTTGGCCAAGGAAGGTCACCCCACAACATGAAACCATGAGATATGGGGAAGTCCTCCACTCACTGGTTAGAGTGAGGAGGGTGTAAACATTTTCTTGATTAAAGTATGGTTAAATTTGTGCTCGGTGATGGGTTAGGTACAACCAATGAGGGAATAGTTCAACACCTGTAGTTAGGTATTATGGTTTTCAAATTTCATATGAATTTTCACATGACAAGCATGCAATATTAGACAGCTTTCATTCTGAAGACATTTTATGCATCTCCTGGTCTCCTCTCCACCACATCTCCACTCCCATTGGTTCCAAATAGGAGAAGAGCAAATAGAATAAAACCATGAAAGAGAGCCCTCTCATGAACTGAAAACTGGAAGCCATGCCTGAAAAATTGCTATCTAGAAAATAAGTAATAATAATCAGTCCAAATAGCATGAAGGCAAAGTTCACAGAACCTTGTATTTGAACATGAATTGCTCCTATTTCATTTGGGCTTAGAAGCATTGTGTCACATGATCTCAACCCTCATAAATAAGAAATATACTACACAATCATCCTTCCTGTTTAAGACACACCATCTGCTTTTTCTATGCTTGACCAAGAGCTTAGGCACATATCAAAACTAATCATGACATAGAAGATTACTTCTCTGATGACAGGCCATCTCTAGCTAAAACTGCTTTTAAATAAATGGGACATGCAGGAAGTTCGCTGTGTGGTCACAGTTTTCCAACCTTCATCCTCCTACCACGCCCCATTTCTCCCTCTAATGGATATCAAAACTACCAGATTTTAAAAAGACTATTTGAATTTGACCATTAAAGAGATATTGACTTGACAAATTATGATGTAGTATTAATAAACTAAACATTTCAGAAGAAAATAGAAGATGAGGAGCAATCATACAAAGTGACTAACCATACCAGTGCACTCAAATAGACCCAATATCACCCAAAACGCTAATCCAGAGGATCAGATGATTGGAGTTCTTTTGAAAAGCCCACCAACTAACACTTGGAAAAAGACCAAACAAGAGGTTTAGATCAGTAGTACTTATTGCTTTAAACAGTTTTCTGAAGAGAAATTTTAATTCAGGATATGGAAGATGCTCACTCATGCAAGTTCATACAATGTGAAACTAAGTTTTTCTATTATGAGCTGCCTGGAAATATACTATAATGAGCGCTAGGAAAACTTAAATTATGACAGCCACTGAAGTTATTCCTGTTGTAAATACATTTTTGCCCAACAATGTTTCAAACTATAAACTGTTATGCAGCAGATTTGCTTCTTTAAAATGTAACAAATACTTAAGGCAGTTTCTTACTAGGAACTCATTTAAAAGGACTGCATTACACATACAATTAATAGAGTTAAAATAGTCCTTTAGGAATCTGACTTATCCCAACAAAACCAAAGAAATTAAGGGTTAAAATAAGTACTCCATCCTGAAGTCACCTTATAATTCAGCACTGTGTAATTTATCATAGAGCACTCTAGGACAGGGGTGGGCAAACTACAGCTCGCCAGCTGTTCCTCGAGCTCCTGCTGGGGAGTGGGGTCTGGGGCTTCCCCCGCTCCGGCGCTGTGGCACTCCAGCTGGGGAGCAGGGTCGGGGGCCGCTCCACGCAGCTCCCAGAAGCAGCGGCATGGCCTCGCTCCAGCTCCAATGTGTAGGGGCAGCCAGGGGGCTCCACTCTGCACGCTGCCATCGCCCGCACAGCTCCCATTGGCCGGGAACTGCGGCCAACTGAAGCTGCAGGGGTGGTGCCTGCGGACAGAGCAGTGCGCAGAGCTGCCTGGCCGTGGCTCCGCATAGGAGCCGAAGTGGGGACATGGCTGCTGCTTCCAGGAGCCGCTTGAGATAAGCGCCGCCCAGAGACTGCACCCCATAGCCTCTCCCCATGCCCCAACCGCCTGCTCCAGCCCTGATCCCCCTCCTTTCCCCCTCGATCCCAGCCCAGAGCACCCTCCTGCACCCCAAACTCCTCATCTATGACTTCAATAGCTCAGACATAGGTTAGGGGTTTGATATAGGAGTGGGTGGGTGAGATTCTGTGGCCTGCGTTGTGCAGGAGGTCAGACTAGACGATCATAATGGTCCTTTCTGACCTTAAAGTCTATGACTCTATGATCTCCAGCCCCACCCCAGAGCCCCCACCCCCAGTCGGAGCCTGCACCCCTTCCTGCACCCCAACCCCCTGCCGCAGCCCTGATCCCTCTCCTTCCCTCTGAATCCCTCGGTCCCAGCGCGGAGCACCCTCCTACACCCCAAACTCCTCATCCCCAGGCCCGCCCACCACCCCCAGCTGGAGCCCTCACCCTACTCCCCGCCCACCCCAGAGCCTGCACCCCCAACCAGAGCCCTCACCCCAACCCCAATTTCATGAGCATTCATGGCCCGCCATACAATTTCTATTCCCAGATGTGGCCCTCGGCCAAAAAGTTTGCACACCCCTGCTCTAGGACCATTGCAATCATTAATTCACATTGAGGCAATTTAAGAATAAAATAGCAGTCCAAGTGTAAATCCCATTGCCTCTGTTGGTTTATTAAATTAGGTGGAATAGTGTATCTTGAAATAATTTAGTTTTCTTGTAAAAAAATGGAACTTTCAAAAATTATAGCCTTTCATTAGTACAATAATAATCTCTAGGTCATATACAGTATAGTGCACTCCACCCATAAAAAACTATGGGATAACACTTAACAAGTATTAAGATCTATAATAAAAGAGTAAAAGAACCACAGAATCTTTACCACTAATAAGTATAGATAGCTGTCCTGTCAAGAGATATGCAAAGGCATGTAGAGATGGGCCCTTGGGTATCAAGCACACAGTGTTTCACAGAGTACACAGAAGCAGAGGAAAATACAAGTTCAATTGGGCTCAAGACAAATTCAGGCTTAGACTCTAGATACATAGACAATATTCTTTAAAATTAGAATTTTCAAAGAATTTAAAAGCAATACCAAACTTCTTGTCAAATACTATACCAAATTGAAAAGTGGCATTCCAGAGAAAAGGATTATTTCTATTTATTGTGTTCAGTACTGCGTTTGAGGCATGTGCTATTTAACAGAAAGCATGAACAGGTACACATGCAATCCTTTTGGAAGGCTCAGACCACAGATTCCAGGGTAACCACAGCAAATTGCAAACTCTGACCCAGATTATGCATTGTGACCAGTAGAGGTACTATGTTGATGGTGTGACAAGGCCACAAGTTTTACTCTTCTTACATGGACACCCAGTATATCAGAACAAAGGCAACTAATAATTAGACAATATTTTAAAAGAATATATTAATCCAAGATAAAAATCTACAATGGATACCAATCAAGGATGTGCTTTTTTTATTGAAAGTATTTCTCCTAAATCTTGTCATGACTAAGAATACTAATTAGTTGTAGGTTGCAGTTTTGCACGATTACCCACTTACCCTTTTTTGGGGGGGTGGGGGGGGAGATTAAAAAGTTAAATTCATTATAACTACAAAACTGAATTAATGTCTCCAGATTAAACATGAATCAATAGGTATACACTTTAAGAGAGGGATACGTAAGTTTTTCTTTAATAAAATGCTCTGGATACAAGTTAAAACATTTTCAGCATTTGTTAGTCATCTGCCTTGAAATGAGGATGCTCTCATAAATGGTTTGCAAATTTGTTGCCCTTCATGGCAGCTTCAGTAAAGTCTCTACAGGAATTCTGCTGATAACTTACTAAAGCAGTTTTTCCACAATGCATCACCACCAGTTTCCCTAGAGCAACATAAAAACAAAACAAAAAAAACACCTATGGAGGCTATTTTTCCTCTCTTTCCCAGGGATAAGCACATACAGTATCACTTCAAGATGACTGCTGACAGGATTAACCAAATTCACTTCCCCTGAACTAGCAGAAGGAAACAAGAGAATGACTTTAAGAAAGCATCACACCATGATGGACAAGTCTTCTATTTCTTCTGATTTTTTTATTTTAGAGGTATTCACACATGGACAGTGAGAAAGTTATTATTTTCAGCTTTAGATAATCCGGTGAGCCAAAGCACCCAGGATTTTTAGGTCCAGCCGGCAGTGATTAAATTTTACTTGTCTGAACTGAGTTTTTTTTACTGTTTCGAGCAGTTGCACAATAGGATTTTTTCAGAGGCTGACTAATGCACCTTCATACAAATATAAGATCTCTATTTTGCAATAAGCTTTGAAGTCATAAAGAGGTGAAGTCAGTCACTTTAAAAAAAACCACATAGACCAACATCCTCCTCAAGCATTAAGAAACAAAAACACTGCATATCAAAGCAGTCTAGGACTAATTGGGGAGCACTGTTTAAGTGTTTTGGACATGTGGTGATTCAAGGACATACAAGTATCCTGAGAGACCCTTAGCTCCAAAGTAAATTGGAATTCTCTGCATGTAGACTAATACTCCATGGTGAAGCTCCAGGAGGTCCAGGTGACTTCAAACTTGTAGCAATTTATCAGTGAGAATGGATAAAAATCAAGGCAACATAGTGAAGATTTTAGCATCACACACAACATCGTTTCTAGACAGAGAAGCAGAGAATTTCCTTGTAAGTGGGAAATGTATTGAGCACATTCCGGACTATTTGCATAATTTAGAAATAGACCAAAGTAAATATTTATAGACAGCAATGGTGCATAGGTCAGAATTTTCACCTGGATCATTTACAGTGGAAGGACTATGTGGCACATGAAGTTAATTTATTCATTTTTCACTTGTGACTTTGGTTCAGATTTGACTAAAGTTCACAAATGAGTATAAGAACATCAGACTAGCATTCAGGAAACATTTGTTCATTTTATGAAACCACTATAGGGGTAGTATTCTTCCTTAGAATTGTATTGTGCTGCATTGCACTCTCATGTACTGTACCTGGCTTCCAACTTCAATGATCATTAACATTCAATTTTTTTTTTTTTAAGTTAGACATATTTCTTAAAAGAAAAACTGAATAATGTTTTGGCTACTTAAGGAAATCCCCATTGAAAAAGCAAATTGAAGGAGAGCACAACAAATAAAGAGAAAGATAGGCTAAATATACTGCACATAAAAATGGCCCAAAGCTTTTAAAGAAAATTAGACCCGCACCGAACAAAGAGAGATATGACTAATGTTACACAGAGAAAAAGTTAATGTGACAGTCAATAAAAACAGTTCTGGCTGATTTTAATCTACTGTTACAAGTAACAACTAAGATAAATATAACAAAGATTGAGGGCAATTTTTTTTTTATTGTACATTTGCCCGCAGTTTGTGTGGAGTCCATTTCCCCTGTTTGTAAAAGTCTCTCACCTACACTCACTGGGAAGATAAATATTTTAGAAGACAGAAAGATGTAATTATAAGGCCACAACAACTAGTGAAGAGAAACTGAAGAAAGAGATTCGAAGGCAGGTGTAGCTACTATGACCTCATTTTTTTGAAATCAGATTTCTAGTTATAGTGTCCCTTTAAATAAAAAGATCAGAATGAATGGAATTTTGCATTAGAATTCCATCAAATGTCAGAAAGCCTGGTGTGGATGACAAAATAAGTAACCTATATGGGTTCTGAGAGCATTTAGAATGTGTTAATTTCTATCCTGCTAAGACTATGACATATTTTGATATTTTAGCATCAGCAAACCCTTCATTACATGTTCAAAATACATTCTGGTCAACCATTGTTATCTGCATTGTATTCTAACCTACTGAATACATGAAACTAAATACGAAAAACACTTTCATTGCGGCACTTTGTCCACTTCCAAATGCAAGTTATAACTCCAACAGCAAGAAAGCTCCCAAATTTTGCTCATTCCCAGGCATCAGTAGTACATTTAGATGAGCAATAACATGCAATACACTTTCAAATTAAAAAACATTACTTTGTAGATTAATTTATATCAAAAATTTAACCTTGCCAAGGAACCTATATGAGAGAGCAATGCCAAGAAAAATTAATGACACGTTCACAAATAATTCCAATTGAAAATAGCTACAAAAAATCCACTTATCTGAACTTTCCTAGCTTTAGGACAAGTTTGTACCTTCCCCCCATCACACCCATACTAGACTTCAGCAGACTAGAAATCCACTTCAAATATTATATACTTTTTCAAACTTCATAGTTGTTTAGGCAAAAAGAAATGGCAAAATACTGGCGTTTTACTATGCAGACTACGGCCAACAAAAAATAAGATCTGGACACAGTCCTTATGTGAACAAACATACTACTGTCGTTATCTTTTTTATTCAGGTCCTCATCACCAAATTATCACTATGTTAAAAAGAGAATATAGCACAACTTCTCCTCAAATAATAAAGTCTATAACAAAAAATAAAATAAAATAACAAACATGAATCCAGTATAGGTCTAATACTCATTACCCATGGACTCCGTAGGTTTAAAATAGCATACAATGTAAATATATTTACACAAAGCCTACCATTCCAAGTTAACTCACTAGTGATAAGGGGAAATATCTACAGCCTGGACCCACTATTGTTTTTTCACTTAGGTTACATAGTTCTTTGCAATTATGAAGTAAATAGAATTGTTAAAGGACACCTTTTTCTAAGCATGAAAAACAAGAACTTCAGACAGCAATACCAGTTTATTCAGAACTGCATGTGTATTTATGCTTGTTTAATATTAAGAGTGGGTAATGTTAAACCGGACTGATGACCGATTACAATTAACACCATATACTTATACACAATAGCAATAACCAGTTTTGAAGAGTAACACAGAGTTCTCTACCATGAAGTTTGAACAGTTAAAATAAGCCACTTCCATTGTCTCCTGCAACATCACAGAGATGACAGAGACGGGAGATGTTTACAGATCCTAAATCAACAATTCAGTGTCAGCATCGGCATCAGCAGCAGCACCGCCCCCACCCCAGTGTAGGACTAGGGCAGGCAGCTCTAGGGCAGCAACTGCACTTTCCAACCCGCAGCTTCTGTAAACAGGACCTCTTCAGAAACTGACTACAGTACATCGAACAATCGCACACTCCTCTCCACGTCCCCGGCTGGTTGAGTTTTCGGCACGCCTCCTGCTCCCCTCCCCTCCCAAGGAGGGACCGACATCCAGGAGAAGAGCGATGCTCTGGAATTCCTCCAGAAACCTGCTGGCAGCAGCCAGCCCTGCTACACCCCAGGCCTAATCCCCTCATCCCCAAACACCTACCCCACCCCCGCTTCATGCTCGCCCCCGCTGCCCCCACCTCCCCACGAGCCATTCACAGCTCACCCCCACCACCTCCCTATGGGCAAGTCTCTCTAGCCCCCCCAATCCCCTCCAGCCCCCCTTCCTCTGCGTCCCACCCCTCCCCCACCCTGCCCCTCCCATGCCAGCCCCACCCGCTCTCCCTACTCTCCCCGCCCCACCGCCCCGGGGGGGTGGCAGCCCAACATTACCTCTCCTGGGTCCCCGGGGAGAAAGGGAACGGCCAGGAGCCCCCGCCTCCGCCCCCTCCTCCTTACAGCTGCCGCGCTAGGCCCCGATGCCCGAAACGGCGGCAGCGCCTCCCCCCCAGTTGCCCGATGAAACCCTCCCCCTCTTACCGGCAGCGCGGCGCTGGAACGGAGCAGACGGCCGACTCTAGCTAGGGTCGGGACTCGCGGAGTCTCTCACCTCAGCCTCAGCTCCTCCGTCGCCGCCATCTTGTCTCCCCTCCCCCCGGCTTGGGCGGCTCCTCCCCCTTTGGCCGGGTCCTAACAGCTACATAACAAACCCGCACAGCCGGAGGCCCGTTTCTCATTTTCTGCCCACTGTCAGGGGCGGATCACAAACACTCGGCCTTTTCCTATTCTCCATGGGAGTCCCAGTAGCACCGGACCGGGCCGATCCGTTTCTGGGCAGCGGAAGGAGGGGTGTCACTATACTGCTGCCAGGACCCGTCGGTCTGTGCAGCGGTAAAGGGCTCCCCCCCCCAATGGGGGGGAAGAAGCGGGGTGCCCGCGGCATGGCCATAGGGGAGACTCACGGAGGGGAGGGGGCAGCCTTCGCTATTTAGTGGGGAGCGGGCAAGGGGGGCACTGACTATGGGGGAGCAGAGACATGGCCATAGGGTGGGGTCTAGGCAAAGGCGGGGGGGGGGGGGAGGCAAGAACATGACGGGGAACTCACCGTGGGAAGGAGAGAAAGGACGTGGGGCAGGTGCCAGCCATTGATAGTGGGTGGGGACACTAAGCAGTGGAGGAGAGGGTTACGGTGTGACACTTGCGGGGGGAGGTTGTAATCATTTGTAGTCTTTTACAGGACAATATGTTGCACTAACACGAGCAGACCGAGTGTTGTCATCTCAAAATTAGCAATTCCAACGCCTGATGATGAGACCTGTGCATTAAATATTAGCGGGTGAGCGATAGTTCTGCTTGCAGTGGTTCTGTTTGCCAAGACCCTGCATGCAGGAGCAGAGCCAGCAATAGACTGATGATCCTTTATTTTTCTGGAGATATTTTATTAAACTAATGGGATTATACCCAGAAAAACTGTCTTTCCATACACACTCCAAATAAGGTCAAATCAATATATTTTATAATAGGTGAAATGTTTGGCAATGCTGTATAGGTTGGGGCCATATAAACAGAGAAGGCAAATCCAAATCCCATACATGCACAATGTCAGTGTGATTAAAATAAGAGTGAATACAGCAAAGGGGAGAAAAGAGCTTTACATATTATCAATGCACACAAGATGTTTTTAAAAATCCATCTGCAAAGCTGTTAAGATGTGAAAATGTGAATGAGTGAGAAATTAATTATTCCAATTAGAGGAGCACAGCAAAACCCTTCAACACAAGTGAAAGATAATTTTTAGAACTACCTTAAAAATGAATCCTACATTAAGGGAGTCACCCTCTGAAACGGAATGAGACTTGGCAAGTCTGCAATATATTTTACACTGTGAATGTTTCATACATGCTGTATAGGTTGAGGGGCAATGGGAGAGAGAGAAAAACAGAGACATAGTCTTGCCAAGTTTCAATTTCAGGGAGACTCACATTTTGTAATTAATTTTGTGCTATTTTTCTCAAGCATCTCCCTCTAGTGAGGAAGGATTTTTTTTTAAATGTCTTAGTGAGGCAATTAAAATGTGAGTTTTTCTTTTGAAATATCCCTTTTTCAGGTTGCCCACAGCAAATAAATTATATAATCTTTTTTTAAACATGCAATTTTAAATGTGATAACACCACAGAGAGATCCCAATTCTCAGGCATTCTTCACAGGAAAAAAGGGACTTTTAGTGGATGTAGTTTTTAATATTTTAGGGAGTGAGTCTCGTTTCCATGCTCACGTAGACCCCATTGAGTGTGAAGGGCCCTGTTTCAATGTTTGTGGGGGTGTAATGGTCCATATAATTACTGTAGATATTTATTTGGTGGTTGACACTCTAGCAGCTGGGTGTACTTTATTATTTTTATTATTATATTAAAATGTATTTATATTGCAGTAATAGGACCCCATTGTGTTAAAGCGCTGTACAAGTTTGAGATCTGACACTCCCTGCCCTAAAGTGTTTACAATCTATAATATCAAACCTGCAAACACTTACATGGTTAATTTTCTGGACTGTGAGTGGTTCTATTGATTTCAGTAGGTTTACTCACAATGTATAAAGTTAAGCATGTGCACAAATCTCTACAGCTTCAGGTCCTAAATAGACAAGATAAACAGTAAAAACAAGATAAGCTGCAGGTAAGATGTCAAATGTACATGTATTTTTAGTTTTTAGCTTTTTTAATGTTGATTTTCCCCAGACCGTAGTCCTTATCCTGCTCTACAACCTTTTGTCCAAGTGGTTCAGATGTTACCCTTGCTGACTACTCTTCTACCTTGCACATCCCCAGGAAAAACATTCTTAATATATTTTATTACTTTTCTAATTTTAATGTATATATTTTTTCCTGTTTCTCTATTCCCTCCATCTCCCTCTCATGGTAACTTCAACCTCTAATCTGCACCCAAATGCCTTCTATTTCATGTTGTCACAGTTATAATAGTTGTGCATCACAGAGGTCTGAACGTGTCTGGAATCTCTGACGGCATGCTCCTCGTACCCTACTGCTCCTTCAGTTCTATATGATTTAGAAGATTACAACCAACTCACGTGGCTTCTGTAATCTACATTAGAAGGCAGCAATGGGATAAACAAATTATATGATCTCAAGTCCTACATTTTTTATATTTATATTTATTATTATTTGTCAACTTCATGTATTTGGTGCTGTCCAAGACACAAATAATAAAGACAGTCCTTGCATCAAAAAGTTTACAACGTAAAGTCATAATCCTGCAACTGGATCTGTATGAGTAGATCCCAGATTTCAGTAGAATTCAAGGGTCCATCCACTTGGACCTGACTGCAGGATCTCACCTGAGCCTCCAAACCAGGAGGGAAGAACTTGGTGTGTAAACTCTTTGGAGCGGGACTGTACTTCCTATGAGGCTGGTATGTCATCTAGCACAGTCTTGGGACTATAGGGATACAAGTGATTATAAGCATTGTTAATTCATTTATTGTGGACAAAGCAAAATACACGCATTGGTAGAGGTGATTTTAAAGGTGTGTGTGTGACAACCACACGCATGTGGGGCCCATTGTGGCCTTTTCTGATGTCCCAGTGGGAACCTGCAGAGTGGGGAGACTGGAACTCTTTTCTCTGTGCATGAATCCATTCTGGGTGGATTCCCGCAAGGGGCTCATTTTCCCCTCCCCAAAGGGGGACATGTGGTGGGCCAGTTCTGGAAGGGCAGTGAAGGAAGGGAGTGAGTCCTGCGTGTTATCCCTGTCACTCCCTCCTGGGTTCACTCAAAGAAGAGAGCCTTGCTCAGGGAAAAGCCCTTCCAGGCGCGGAACCTTTCTGCCGCTTGTCCTTGTTCCCGCCCGGAACGAAGTGGTCCCTTCCGGTTTCGGTCGCTATGGCGCTGGCGCTGCTGGGTTCGTTCCTGGCGGCGCTGCTTGCGCTGGTGTGGCTGGGCTCGCGTTGGCTGCGACGACGCGGCGCGGGTTGGGGACACCGAACCCTGTGTGCGGCGGGACCAGCGCGGGCCGATGACGTACGTGCCCTGGTCGTGACGGCGCACCCTGATGACGAAGCAATGTTCTTTGCTCCCACAATCCTCAGCCTGGGCAGGTTTCGGGCCCAACTCTGGCTGCTGTGCTGCTCTTCAGGTGAGGGAGGGAGGGTGAGAAAGAGGAATGGGGGTTGGGTCTGGCCAACATTGACCAGATGAGGGAAATGCCAACACACTGCACCCAGTGACACCTCATGCTGTGACATCATCATGCCATGATGTCATTACCTGTGTTGCATCCCATGGTGACATCACCCAATCAGGCTTTTGTGATGTAGCCAACATCCTCATGATATCACCCCGCTTGACAATGATATAATGTAACTGAGTTGTGTCATACCCAAGGCTGCCAATTTTGCTTGGCCGTATTCCTGGAGTTTTCATCACATGATATAATCTTTAATTAAAGATTAATCTTCAGTTCCTGGAGACTCCAGGACAATCCTGGAGGCAACCCTATTTTACCACATTATGACTTCAGTACACCACAACATCACACTGTATGTTACAACTTCACAATGTTATGTGTGGCCTTGTAGTAGATGTGCACTCCATTGTGAAGTAATTGTCCCATCATGATACATTGTAGCATCGCTTACAAAATATCAGTACACTGTGACAAAACACAATATTGCATCGTTGTGCCTGACGCAATATGATGGTGATGCATTAAAACATCACCATGCTATTCAGTTCATAGTGCTCCAGAAACATCTGCACTCTAACTGACCCTTCAGACTACTCTTGCGGGACTATAGTTTGATGCAATCCCCACTTGATAGCAGGCTAGAACATATATAATTTAATGCAAAGTAGGCCGTGGTAACTCATGGAGACCAGTAGAGAGGCTAATGATTAAGGTGTGTGGGAGGGGTACATCCAGAGGACCATTCCCCAAATCCTGAAGTACTAGTACTGTGATAGATATCAGTGGTTAGGAACCACTGGTAAAAAGTATAATAAAACGATATCTGAGGTAGTGAGCTCCATGCCAATTGTACCTCCCAAAACACTTTACAGTTACTTAGATAATAGCGCAAAGAAATGAAAAGAAAGACATTTAGTTGTGTAGAATCACAAACATATGATTGTTTATAAAACATTATAGTGTGCATGGCACTGCACAGACATAAAAGATAGGGTTCCTGCTCCAAGGAGCTTATAATGTGAGTTAAGGATCAAGAATCTTTTTGTCATGAATTTCCTTATTACAAACTATGTAGTGTCAAATGCACATCTGAGTCATTTTTTGATGGGAGAAGGGGCCCTCTGTAGGTCTCAAGACTCTAGGTAGCTTACCCTCAACTCTTGTTCCCAATTCTCAAGGCTTCAAGTTATTAAAACCTCTCTAGGTGAGAAGACCGGGATGGAGTATTTGGAGCCCATTGGTGTTACTCTGTTATCAGTCAAAGTCTGTCACCCATCCAGAGCTGAATATGCAGCCTCCAGTGTGTTGTTGCTGGCTTGGATCATGAGAGACCAGAACTGGACCCCATTTGGCTTTCTCACAACTGTGCAGAGACGTTAGCACAATGCCACCAAGCCAGCTCAGTCTAGAGCATTTCTTATATATAAGGCTACGTTTTAGTCACGGGTATTTTTAGTAAAAGTCATGGACGGGTCACTGGCCATAAACAAAAATACACGGGCCCGTGACCTGTCCATGACTCTTACTAAAAATACCTGCCTAACTAAAACTTGGGTGGGGGGCTGCGGGTGCTCGGGGTGTGTGTGTCCGGGGGCGCCCTGAGTTCCCTCCCACACACCGAAATTGCTGCTGCTGGCCCAGGGGCTTCCTGTCTCGGGCAGCCTCTGAGCCAGCACCAGCCGCTGCAAAAGTCACAGAGATCACGGAAAGTCACGGAATCCATACCTCCGTGACAGACTCGCAGCCTTACTTATATACAAGTATGCTACCATTACACAGCTTTTCCAAAGAAGTAAATCTTTTTTTAAATCAATTTCCTTACAATCGTTGGCAATAGTCTTGTCACAGAGATTTCACACATATCAAAAAGTGTCTTTTGTGCTGCTTCAGATTAATCACTCATATTTTTTTGTAAGGGAACTGCCCTTGCAAGGGGATGGACTTACAGATCTTTTTCATTTCATATTAGGATCCTGTGATTCAGATGGTTGGTCCTTCATTTGTTTGTGCAATAGATGAGGCTGATCAGATATTGTATTAAGGTTCCCATTATTTTCTTCTGTGAAATTTTAAAATGGAGGCAAAATGGCTACTTAGAAACCATCACACTTTCAATTGTCAGATCACAACCAAAAATGCCACTAGAATGCATTGGAATTAGAGCACTGTGAGCAAATTGTTGTTGGTCACACAGTCCAGGGTGAATAACTGGTGGCACTAACACCCCAATAGCTCTCGTTAGTAGCTGCCACTCTACTGAGAGAATTCCATGGATGAGGTTCAGGAATACTAACCACTCAATGCTTTTCAGTACCAATGGCTGGCCAATAATGCTATTTTGCATTTATGTAGTGCCTGTCATCCTAAGGTACTTCAGTGGAAGTTGTGTCCGTGTAATCCAAGGACAGAAATTGGCCCTGTATACATACATTGTCACTGAAGCATAGCTATCTCTGCAGTGGAGGTCAGCAACTCACTAGCATACAGCACACTGCATAATAGCAGAGTAAATTTTTGCTGAGGAAAATCCTCGCTCCTTCCAATAGTATCCTGGGATCATTAAGATACAAGAATTAGAAGCAGAGTCTCTGTCTCTTAAAGACAGGTTTCAGAGTAGCAGCCGTGTTAGTCTGTATCCGCAAAAATAACAGGAGTACTTGTGGCACCTTAGAGACTAACAAATTTATTAGAGCATAAGCTTTCGTGGGCTACAACCCACTTCTTCGGATGCATATAGAGTGAACCATATATTGAGGAGATATATATACACACACATACAGAGAGCATGTATGTATGCTCTCTGTATGTGTGTGTATATATATCTCCTCAATATATGGTTCACTCTATATGCATCCGAAGAAGTGGGTTGTAGCCCACGAAAGCTTATGCTCTAATAAATTTGTTAGTCTCTAAGGTGCCACAAGTACTCCTGTTATTTTTTCTGTCTCTTAAAGACTCTCACACAGTAAACTGTACAGAAGTATTTCAATGTACCTAGGAAGGACTTAGGTTTGAGTTGATCCTGCTGGGATCTGAGCCTCTGCCTCCAGGAAAGCTGTAGAGTTCCAACCTGATGTTTAGCTCAGTAAGTCATCCCTTCCATGGATGATCAGTATCAGAGCCTCCTGAAGAGACACATTTCTGGGCTGCAGTAAGAGAGTCTAAATTTTATTGTGATAAGAAAAGTTGTCTCTTCTGAGGTTAATGTTTCACTCTGAGCATCATATAAAGCTGATTTTGACAGCTCAGATTGCAGCACTTCACCAGATGAATGCTAGTTTCTGATGACTCACCCCACAATAATAAAAAGTTCAGTGTAATTCAGAATAGCTGACTACAAACTGGAATCACACATTAAAACTCTGCAGGACTTTTTCATGTTATTGCCCGGAAGTTATAACTGGTGGCAATTGCCATATTGCACAGGGTAGCACGCCTTCTGAGGCCAGCTGAGCTCTAACCTGGACTTTTCATGTTTCATGCTAAGTGGCAATTCTTCAACAAAAAAACTTCAAAAACAGACTCCAACATGAAGCTGCAGAACTGGAATTAATTTGCAAACTGGATACCATCAGATTAGGCCTGAATAAAGACTGGGAGTGGTTGGGTCATTACAAAACCTAAACCTAATTTCCCCAATACTAATTTCTCCCTACTGTTACTCACACCTTGTCAACTGTCTGTAATGGGCCACTCTCATTACCACTTCAAAAGTTATTTTTCCTCCCTTGGTATCCTGCTGTTAATAGATTTATCTCATTAGACTGACCTCACTCTTGGTAAGGCAATCCCCTTCCGTTCCTGTATTTTCCACTCCATGCATCTGATGAAGTGGGTTCTAGCCCACGAAAGCTTATGCCCAAATAAATTTATTAGTCTCTAAGGTGCCACAAGGACTCCTCATTGTTTTTGCTAACAAACAGACCAGGTAACATGAAGGCAGAATGAGAAGAAAATAATTAAATCAGGAAGCAGCCTGTGTCTTAAGTTAATGAATCCTGGTTCCATGCTAGCCTTGGTCCCATATAAGTTTTACAGAATGCTGTTTTCTAAATGCGGTTTTCACATATTTTAACATTCCTTTCTTGGTTCTGTAAATGCTTTGAAATTCTGCTCTATTAGCTCCTGCATGAACATTACTTAGTACATTTGTTTTAGAAACAGTGCAGACTTCTGAGGAATTAGTTTCTCGACACAGAGATTATAATGATAGGAAATCTCATACGTGTCTCGTTAATTTTGACAGTGCTTCATTATTGCAGTATTCTAGTTTTATGTGAATATTAGTGCTCATGAAAAGTGCTTATGACCATACTGGAAACTTAAGCCCTTTAATTGTCAGTTAAATCATAAGTATTAGGTAGGCATGTTTCTTACACAGTACTGACACACTGCTGTTCTGAAGTCTGAGGACCTAATCTTGAGCTGGTGTAAATTAGTGTAGTTCTGTTGAAGTCAGTGCAACTACACTGATTTATGCCAACACAGAGTCTGACCTACCACCTCTAGTAGTGAGGAAGGAGTTCATTTTTTGGTCTTTCCTAAGGAGACCAGTTATCACAGTTGTGTTGTAGATACTTGTATGCCAAGAACTGGACTGCAACGTACCATCTCATTTAACGGAGGCCACCTAGCTATTGTAAAATAGTAAGAGCTTTTGGTCCTCTCTCATTGGAAAGGTGATTTCCCCTATATTTGTAAAAAGGCCTTGACAAATAGTTTTAACATCATGAGATATCAGTGATTCCCATACAGGTAACATGTGAGAACACAGACATCAGTTTATGTACTTGCTAGAATTTTATTAGTTTACAAGGATAACATACTTTTTTACTCAAAGCATAACTAACCCATGGAACTCACTGCAACAAAATATCATTGAGGCCAGGAGTTAGTAGTAGTAAGAAAGGGATTAGACATTTATTTATACAGATAATAAGATTGTTCGCTGTAACACTAAAAAAGATAAAAACGTAAGAGAGCTATAAACCCTCATGCTTCAGGACATAAGCCAGACATTAATAGATTGAGGGAGGAGAGAGGAAAAAAATTCCCTAAGAGTAGGTTATTCCATAATTATCCATCATGGGCTTTCTTGCATCTTCTTTTGAAGGATCTGATACTGGCCACTGTCAGAGACAGGATACTGGACTAGATGGACCATTCATCTGATTTGGTATGGCAAATTCCTGTGTTCCAGCCAAGAGAACTCATTAATTATAAAGAGTCAAACTCTGCTCTAAGAGATGAATGTGCAACTCCATTTGAAGTCAAGGCAGGAGTGTGGGTGTATTGGGTCCTAAAACTTTACACTGGGCCAAAGGGAGTGTTTCCTGAGCATAAGCTATAGGACTTGCTCCCCATAACGTACCTCTTCCTCAGGTGGGGAACCCTAGTACTAAGTACTTTCAGATCTTACATGTGGTACTACATATGCTTGATGCTTTGAGGATTTGAGGATGGAGATGTTTGTTCCATGCTAAATTGAAGTAAAGTAAATAGTGTTACTGCATTTGTTATTTTCAGGAAATTACTACAATCAAGGGAAGATTCGTAAGAATGAACTTGTACAGAGTTGTGCTATTTTGGGGATCCCTCCTTCCAATGTAACAGTTATTGACCACAGGTAACCATTTTTTAATTATAGCAGAATCCCATTGTTGTCTGTAAATAGGAAATATCAACTAATGCACCCTGGACTTGGAAATCTAGTAAAAGTTTAACCTAGTGTCCCATGCTGTGAACTTCATTATCAGACAAATGGAAGTGTAGTGTAACATTTATTGGCTAACTCTTTAGTACTGTGTAAGGAAATCCAGATCATTTGGACGTGAATTCCAATATATCTTGGTGCTCAGATCATTTCAATTAAGGCCTGTCCACAAAGCAACTGAAAACATGACAAGTTCCCATGCTAGCTGGGTTCTAGCTCAGTGGGTCTGGTCAGCATAGTTATATTATTTCCCCCCGAGTACTGTGCTAGCCAAACTGTTAAAGATGACCCCTCACACCAAGTCATCTATGAGCAAGTCTGTGCTACAGATATCACTATATCAGGGGACTGGTTACAGCATTAAAATACAGCTGTTCCCTGACTTGGTTACAAGGTAATTACAACTAATAGTGTAGATGGGCCCTTAACTATTCTCCGTAATCAAGCTAAAGATTTGGGCATGTCAGTTAAGATCCTGTCTATGAATTGGAGTTTTGTTGGGACTGAGCCTCTGGATATTTATGGTGTCTACAATTCTTTACAAGAATTCCTCCTGTTCACGCTGGTCAAGGGAACCATGGTAGCAACAACTGAGATTAAACAGAATTGTTGTTAGCACAATTTTAGCCATAGTGTGGGCAGGGCATTAGAGGCATGTCTGTGCTGACAGTAACATTGGCCAGATCCTCAGCTGGTGTAAACTGCTGTAGCTTCATTGATTTTAGTTACACTTATGCTGATTTACACCAGTCAATTGCACCTGGCCCCAGATTGTGGAATCATGTTCTAATGTGGTTTGATCTGGTCTGCATATCTGAGACCAAGTTATAGCCCTGTAGAGGCTGGGCTGTAGCAATATCCCGTAACATATTTATAATATAGCATAGTCCCACCTACACATGCAAGAATGAACTGTGGTATTCGAGTCAAGACATCACAGGTGATAACATAATTCCCTGATGCTATGGACTAGATGTCTGCACAAGATCCTTAGGCTATATCTATACTTACAAGCTTACAGCGGCACAGCTGTGCTGCTGTAAGAGCGCTCCTGTAGCCACGTTATGCCGATTGGAGAGAGCACTCCCGTCAACATAATAAAACTAGCTCAACGAGTGGCAGTAGCTATGTTGGTGGGAGAGCGTCTCCCGCCGACATAGCCCTGTGCACATGAGCGCTTATGCCAGCAAAATTTATGTCGCTCGGGGGGTGTATTTTTCATATCCCTGAGTTTTGCCAACATAAATGCTAGTGTAGACGTGGCCTTATTCTTTTCAGTGCTAGTGTAGACATGGCCTTATTCTTTTCAATGCTGTGTGGACATGAGGGTAGATGATGAAGTCAGCCTTCCTGTGTTTATGATTACTTAAGAAACTTTCTTCTGGAGAGGCAGTTTATCATGCTGAATTAGTGAATCATAGAACCCAGTGATTGTAGAGACCCATTATGTCACTCATTACACCTCCATGCAAGTACAGGCTGGTGGCTGATACTAGAAATGGAGGAGAAATGTACAGGAAAACAATGAACTGGTGGTTGTTTTAGTTTCGAAGAACCGTAATAAAAACAATAAAAAACATTTTTTATTAAAAAACAAACAAACAATTAACTGTAAAGGCATGATTTAAACCCACAAAAGCTAGAAAAGCCAGACTAAATATCCAGGACGCAAGCTGACCTTTGTTCTTAACATGCAACAAATTATTAAACAATATAAGGAATAGCCAGTATGGATTTGTCAAGCACAAGTCATGCCACACCAACCTAATTTCCTTCTTTGACAGGGTTATTGGCCTAATGGATAGGGGGAAAGCAGTAGATATGATATATCTTGATTTTAGAAAGGCTTTTGACACAGTCCCACATGATATTCTCATAATCAAACTAGGGAAATGCAGTCTAGATGAACTTATAAGGTGGGTGCACAACTGTTTGAAAGACCATACTCAAAGTGAAATTCACAGTCAAACTGGGAGGGCGAATCTAGTGGAGTCCCACAGGAGTCAGTCCTGGGTCTGGTACTACTCAATATTTTAATTAATAACTTGGATAATTATGTAGAGAGTATTGCTTATAAAATTTGCAGATGACACCAAGATGGGAGGGATTGCAAGCACCTTGGAAGACAGGATTAGAATTCAAAATAACATTGATAAATTGGAGAATTGGTCTGAATTCAACAAGATGAAATTCAATAAAGATAAGTGCAAAGTACTTCACTTAATGCACAACTACAAAATGGAGAATAACTGGCTCAGTGGTAGTACTGCTGAAGAGGATCTGGGGATTCTAGTGGATCACAAATTGAATATGCGTCCACAATATGTTGCAGTTGCAAAAAAGGATAATATCATTCTGGGGTGTATTAAAAGGAGTGTTGTATGCAAGACATGGGAGGTAATTGTCTTGCTCTGCTCGACACTGATGAGGCCTCAGCTGGAGTACTGTGTCCAGTTCTGGGCCCCACACTGTAAGAAAGATATGGGCAAATTGTAGAGAGTCCAGAGGAAAGCAACAAAATGATAAAAGGTTTAGAAAACCTGATCTATGAGGAAAGCTTTAAAAAACTGGGCATGTTTAGTCTTGAGAAAAGAAGATTGGGGGGGAGGGGGGTCAGCCTAATAACAGTCTTCAAATATGTTAAGAGCTGTTAAAAAGAGGAAGGAGATCAAGTGTTCTCCATGTTCACTGAAGGTAGGATAAGTAGTAATGGACTCAGTCTTCCCAAAGGGAGATTTAGGTTAGATATTAGGAAAAACATTCTAATAATAATAAGGGTAGTTAAACTCTGGAACCAACTTCCAAGGGAGGTTGTGGAATTCCCATCACTGGAGGTTTTTAAGAAGAGATTGGACAAGTACCTGTCAGGTATGGTCTAGGTTTACTTGGTCCTGCTGCCGCACATAGGGCTGGACTAGATGACCTCTCAAGATCCTTTCCAGTCCTATATTCCTATGGTTCTTTGTTTTCTCTTGAGTTAAGGCCCCAGAGTCAACAGGCCTGAATTCCCTGGCTTTTGAGGTTTTAGGTCTGACTTTCCGTTTTTGTTCAACAGAGTTTTTTGGGTCAGATAAGATAAGTGTTTATTGGGAGTCCCCCTTTTAAGTGAATGGAGAGCTGCTCCCCTTCCCTTCTCTTGAGCTGCTTTTGGGTTACTCTGTTTTACAGTGTTGCCATATTGCAACAGTCAGTACTGTGGGGGGGAAAGACAAGTCACTGAGATTGGCAAAGTGTAAAGGAACAGACAATATCCTGGAATTGAAGCAAGTGTCTCTTAAAATTTACAAAAAGGATACTCAAAAAAATAGAAGTGGTGGTCCAGCTGGCTGGTGACCTCTCCAGTGCAATGTGCAATTGGTTAGTATATGATGCAAGCTTCCTGACACTGGTCACGCATTCTCACCTATATATACAACCCAGAGCATTGTTTTATGCAAGCAATACCTTGGTTTCCTTAATAGATAAAGTGCAGGTAGTTTAAAAAGAAGAGCCTGGATAACCTCTCCTGATTACAGTTTATGTAAAAAATGACTGATGTGTGATCTTCACAATGGAGGCAAGTGTCTGAAAGGCACAGAGGTAGGTATTAACTTGAATGTGAGATAAAAAATTAGGACCTTATCTGTAAAGACCTTACTTCATCATCAGATACTAGCAAATAGGCTCACTTTTTGCCAACAAGTTAAAGGGCCAACTCCTGAAGTTGTTACTCAATTCTTACTCAGACATCAGATCCCTTTTTATGAGCCAAATCCTGAGTGCTGCAGAGCACTTGTAACTCACGTTGACATTGTTAGAAGCTGAGTGAGGACTGAGTTAAGGACTTGAGGATGCTGTTTTGAATACTGTTGATACACAAGCACATCAGAGTTCCCTAGTGTGACGAGTTTACTTCCAAGATGTATATTCCCTCATTTCTGTGAAACAAAATGGTTAGAGGAGCAGGAATGTTTTTTAGACAGTTAAGATTTATAGAGAAGCTGTTTTGTCTTGCTGTTAGAACGAGGCAATGGGAATAAGGATTCCTGAGTCTTATTCCAGCTCCACCAGTGATTCATTGTGTGACTTTGGGCAAATCATTAACCTCCCTATGCCTCAGTTCCACTTGTGTAAAATGGAGATTATAGTAAAAGTATTTACCAGTTTGGTGTGAGGTGAGGCTTAATGAATTCACGTCTATTCAGTTCTTTGATAGCCTCAGATGGAAGTCACTCTAGCAGTACAAAGCATTATTTATTATTATTACCATCAACCTTCCTTGTAATTCTATAGCTAGGAAGGAGGTGACATTTTCAGAAAGTTGCTCCTCTTTGGCAGTTTGGCAGTGGGTAAATTCTGAGCCCTTCTGTATTTTGTGCTTTCTTCCTAATTCTGCAGCGCAGAATTTCCCATAAATGTAAAGAGCTCCTGCTTGACACAAGGACCAGGGCAGGCACACTGCCCATTTTGCGTTCCTTACCCAAACACTGCATGCTTTACATTATCCAAGCTGCAAACTTGTATTTTGGTAAGGAAAAGGAAAACCCAAAGGATTGCTAGGTCTGGATCTGCTCCAGCCATTGTAGCATAGAGCTGAGTCATGCTACTTCCTCTTTCTTTGCATAATCTAAAATTGAGTTAGTAGAATTTTCAATATACAAAAGGGAAGCATATTTGAAGTGTAAAGTTGAATGACATGCTCAGTGTTCTCCGTGGCTAGGGTTGCATATAAAGCCATACATGACACTTTCTTTTTACATACTCACACAAAACCTAAGCATCACTCCATCAGCCTAGAGTGGAACTTACACCAAGGACCCAACCTCTCATTAGGCAACCCTCTGATCTTAAGGAATCCTTTAAACTAGCCCCAGGATTTCCAGGACAGTGTTTGTTCAGCATTTTAAAAACATCTATACTAAGCAACTGCTTTCTACTGATTTTTGGGTGGGCACTTAAGGCAATTACTGTACATGCTTCCTCAGTTAAAAACAGCCTAAATCCAGTATACAACTAGTGGCCCTAATTGTGGGCCACATTCCAACATAAAGGGTCTCCTCACTGGTGAATGGCCCTGACGTAGCAGCATGCCCAGGAGAGGGAACGGCCAACAGACCGCCCGTTCAAGATACTCATAACTTAGAGCAGTTGTTGGGGCTGTTAATTAGTTGTGCTAGACACTACGGGCCAGGTAGAGAATTCGGAGGCGCAGCTCCTCAGCTGGTGTAAATTGTCCTAACTCCAACAATTTATACCAGTGAGGATCTGCCTGAGAGGGCATAACGATGGCTTAAAGCTAACTTTGCCCCACACCCCAACCAGGCTTCGCCCCCTGAGCTGCGCAGGGCTCAGACTCCAGGATTTCCAAGTCAATTCCCACAACCGAGGAAAAAGACAGTTGGAGAGTGGAAGAAAAACGTGTAAATTATAAATCATTTTATTAATAATATGTAGGGCTGTCGATTAATCGCCATTAACTCACGCAGTTAACTCAAAAATTAATCGCGATTAAAAAAATTAATCGTAGTTTTAATCACACTGTTAAACAATAGAATACCAATTGAAATTTATTAAATATTTTTGGATATTTGTCTACATTTTCAAATATATTGATTTCAATTAAAACACAGAATACAAAGTGTACACTGCTCACTTCATATTATTATTTTGATTAAAATATTTGCACTGTAAAAATGGTAAACAAAATAAATTGTATTTTTCAATTCACCTCATAAAAGTACTGTAGTGCTATCTCTATATCATGAAAATGCAACTTACAAATGTAGATTTTTTTGTTTACATAACTGCACTCAAAAACAAAACAATGCAAAACTTTAGAGTCTACAAGTCCACTCAGTCCTACTTCTTGTTCAGCCAATCGCTAAGACAAACAAGTTTGTTTACATTTACGGGAGATAATGCTGCCCACTTCTTATTTACAATATCACCAGAAAGTGAGAACAGGCGTTCACATGGGATTTTTGTAGACGGCATTGCAAGGTATTTATGTGCCAGATATGCTAAACATTCGTATTATACTTCATGCTTTGGTTACCACTCCAGAGGACATGCCTCCATGCTGATGACGCTCATTAAAAAAAATCATGTGTTAATTAAATTTGTGACTGCACTCCTTGGGGGAGAATTGTAAGTCTGCGGCTCTGTTCTTCCCACATTCTGCCATATATTTCATGTTATAGTAGTCTCAGATGATTACTCAGCACATGTTGTTCATTTTAAGAACACTTTTGCTGCAGATTTGACAAAATGCAAAGAGGGTACCAATGTGAGATTTCTAAAGCTAGCTACAGCACTCAACCCAAGGTCTAAGAATCTGAAGTGCCTTCCAAAATCTGAGAGGGATGAGGTGTGTAAAAATAATAGATTTGGCATTCTTTTTATTGGGCTTCTGTTTTTTTGAGCCTTTAGAGTGCACGAGTGTCACATTTTGAAGCTTTCTCCATAGGCACGAGGGCTAGAAACTTACTTTTACTTTAAGAATGAAGGCTGAAATAATCACATATCCACTTGACTCCAGGAGCTGGGGCTTTAAGGAAAACAATAATTATCATGTATCGGGGGGTAGCCGTGTTAGTCTGAATCTGTAAAAAGCAACAGAGGGTCCTGTGGCACCTTTAAGACTAACAGAAGTATTGGGAGCATAAGCTTTCGTGGGTAAGAACCTCACTTCTTCAGATGCAAGTAATGGAAATCTCCAGAGGCAGGTATAAATCAGTATGGAGATAACGAGGTTAGTTCAATCAGGGAGGGTGAGGTGCTCTGCTAGCAGTTGAGGTGTGAACACCAAGGGAGGAGAAACTTCTTCTGTAGTTGGATAGCCATTCACAGTCTTTGTTTAATCCTGATCTGATGGTGTCAAATTTGCAAATGAACTGGAGCTCAGCAGTTTCTCTTTGGAGTCTGGTCCTGAAGTTTTTTTGCTGTAAGATGGCTACCTTTACATCTGCTATTGTGTGGCCAGGGAGGTTGAAGTGTTCTCCTACAGGTTTTTGTATATTGCCATTCCTGATATCTGACTTGTGTCCATTTATCCTCTTGCGTAGTGACTGTCCAGTTTGGCCAATGTACATAGCAGAGGGGCATTGCTGGCATATGATGGCATATATAACATTGGTGGACATGCAGGTGAATGAGCCGGTGATGTTGTAGCTGATCTGGTTAGGTCCTGTGATGGTGTTGCTGGTGTAGATATGTTGGCATCGAGGTTTGTTGCATGGGTTGGTTCCTGAGTTAGAGTTGTTATGGTGCGGTGCGTGGTTGCTGGTGAGAATATGCTTAAGGTTGGCGGGTTGTCTGTGGGCGAGGACTGGCCTGCCTCCCAAGGTCTGTGAAAGTGAGGGATCATTGTCCAGGATGGGTTGTAGATCACTGATGATGCGTTGGAGAGGTTTAAGCTGAGGACTGTAGGTGATGGCCAGTGGAGTTCTGTTGGTTTCTTTTTGGGGCCTGTCTTGTAGCAGGAGGCTTTTGGGTACACGTCTGGATCTGTTGATTTGTTTCTTTATTTCCTTGTGTGGGTATCGTAGTTTTGAGAGTGCTTGGTGAAGATCTTGTAGGTGTTGGTCTCTGTCTGAGGGGTTGGAGCAGATGCGATTGTACCTCAGTGCTTGGCTGTAGACGATGGATCGTGTGGTGTGTCTAGGGTGGAAGCTGGAGGCATGAAGGTAGGTGTAGCGGTCGGTGGGTTTTCGGTATAGGGTGGTGTTAACGTGGCCATCGCTTATTTGTACGGTGGTGTCTAGGAAGTGGACCTCCCGTGTAGATTGGTCCAGGCTGAGGTTGATGGTGGGGTGGAAGCTGTTGAAATCATGGTGGAATTCTTCCAGGGTCTCCTTCCCATGGGTCCAGATGATGAAGATGTCATCAATGTAGCGTAGGTAGAGAAGGGGCGTGAGTGGACGAGAGCTGAGGAAGCGTTGTTCCAGGTCAGCCATAAAAATGTAAAATAAGCGATGGCCACGTTAACCTGTAGGAGAACACTTCAACCTCCCTGGACACACAATAGCAGATGTAAAGGTAGCCATCTTACAGCAAAAAAACTTCAGGACCAGACTCCAAAGAGAAACTGCTGAGCTCCAGTTCATTTGCAAATTTGACACCATCAGATCAGGATTAAACAAAGACTGTGAATGGCTATCCAACTACAGAAGCAGTTTCTCCTCCCTTGGTGTTCACACCTCAACTGCTAGCAGAGCACCTCACCCTCCCTGATTGAACTAACCTCGTTATCTCCATACTGATTTATACCTGCCTCTGGAGATTTCCATTACTTGCATCTGAAGAAGTGAGGTTCTTACCCACGAAAGCTTATGCTCCCAATACTTCTGTTAGTCTTAAAGGTGCCACAGGACCCTCTGTTGCTTAATAATTATCATGAGACTCATGTCAATATCATGAGGGTTGGCAACACTGGCTGTCCCAGAAGCCTAGTTAAGAGACCCAGGTTTTTCACTACACCGAGGTAAGAGTGCTGCAAAGACAATTTCAACCCCTGTGCAGGGGGGAAGATCTTGTGTATCCAACAGTGAGTGCTGTAGCTAAGGAAGCAGCATCATTGAGGAATTCTGAAATAAATTCCATCCAGTCTCATTTTGTCAGAAGGAGGGTGATCACCGTACAAAACCTCTAGGGAAGTAAAGTGAATAAAGTTGGGGGTGACTGGAGGAGATTTTTAATAAGATATAGCATTTTCATCTCTAGGTCACTGATTTAAAACCAGACCAGTTAAATAGGGACTGAAAGTTGTTACCATGTGCTGACTGCAGTGTTGCTGACTATTGTGATTTTTATCTCATGACAGTTGGTGTTTTTTCTTAAAGAGACAGCTCCTAGAGTAATGTGATTATGTGAGAATCTAAACTTTCATTTAAAAAAAAAAAAGCAAGTTTCTAGCCCTTATCCCTCTATCCTGAAAAAAAGCTTGAAAATGTGAACCAAAGAGTTAAAAAATCAAAAGGCAACTATAAAGAACTCAACATTTATGATTTTAAAGCCAATCTCATGATTCTGAGAGCATGACTCATAATTTTTTAACCCTTGAGTTTGGCAGTGACTGTTCAGTGGTCTCTATGAATGAATGTGTCAGACTAGTTCTCAGTAGAAAGATGTCCACATCACAAAACCCACCACCTCTTGCTGAATGCTTAAGCAGAGACAGTAAAAACTGAATGGGCCATGAAGAACCTGGCTCCTCCCATCATGGGTGACCCTGTCAAAGGCAGGTTCAGTCACACTGGCAGAGAGATGTGGGGAAACTTGCTCTGCCATTGCCTTTTTAGGGATAAATAGAGGACTTAAGTCTCCAGGGCTTCACTTTTCACTAGTACTTCACACACACACACACACTCACTCACTCACTCACTCACTCTGGGTTGCTTGGCCTTGACAAGGATCAGCCTGAGATGTGGAGAGGTTCTTGAAAATAAAAAAATAGCTTTGAGTTTTCAGGAGACAGGGCAATGCTTCTGTTGTCTACCCTTATTTTGGAATGTGTAGAATAAAATGACTGCAGTAAAAATGTGAAAAGGGGAACCTTTTAAGCAAAAGATGCCTTGTGCAATCCTCTTGGCTTTATCACTGACTCAGCCTGTCTGTATGTAGTGTCTGTCATCCAGAGATGGAGATATTCTTGTTTCCAAAACCAATGATTGGGTCACGAGTCATTACCAAGGCCTTGGAAGTGTGAGCGTATCAGATAAGGAGATTATTCCTGGCTGGGGGAGCCAGAACAGACAAGAGGATGGGAGAGAAAACGACAGGTTATTTTGGTGCATTAAGAAGCCTCCTATGACCACTTCCTTAGTATCCAATCCTGTCATGTGCTGAGCACCCACCAATCCCATTGAAGTCTCACTGCAGGTTTCGAGTGCTCACTACTATTCAAGAGATGCTCAGCAGCTTGCAACATCATGCCCTTAGTTTACAGTATTAAGGGGCAGCTATATAACATAGTATTCTCAGAATGTGGAGCTATTCTGTATCTTGTAAATTGAATTTCTCTGAGCCTGGAAGTTGGAATATGAATTATTCTACTATGAACCAACCTGATTTTTTCCTTTTGCTTCTCTTTTCTATCCCATCACAAACACAGCAGGGAGTGCAGAATGGTATGTGCCCAGTTACCCATTAGAGCCTCTGCTATACTGAGAAAAGCTTTTAGATGTGAGCGCTTCAATGCAATTTAGCTTTCCCAGATATTGTGAGACTGCACCGTCCCTGCTTTCAGGTACTGAACAGAGATGTTAATGTGGTGATGTGAACTGGGATGGCCTTGTAATCGGCTTGTTCACAAGTAAATCTCGATCATTCCTTAGGAACTGGTGCTAATCACAGGCACGTCCGCCTCCTACCCCACACCTCCTACCCCTGTAGCAGACTGCAACAGCACCAGTTAACCGAATTGTATATCAGTCCTTCTCTCTGAATTCAAGGCCTTTCTGTCTAAGGTCAGGCTGACAGGTAAAACAGTCTGAGGTGATGTAATAGAAACCAGGAATATATTATCAGGTAGCCCAGTCACATTTATTAATTATGATTTCCTAAGGTGATTGCAAAGTATTTCCTGGGTGATTTCTTTCTTGGGAGGAGAATTCTAATTTAGAAAACCAAAACACCACTGAAGTTAATGCTGTTCCCCTGATTTAATTTTTTTATATGTGTACCTCTTATATATTACTAAAATCCTGCTGACGGTGGAGTAGATCCAGGATCCCAGGTTCTATATCTGCCCTTGGTACAGTAAAAACAGTGAACTAGAATGGGATATTTCAAAGCCTTAAGTAAAGATCAATGTCTGACTTTGGGGCAATAGCTGTTATTTCAACAAAGGTAAAGATTTCCCTAAAGAATCATAAAAACACCGGCAGCACAAATCTCAATTGTGTGATAAATGTGCAGTTCACTGACCACAAGACTATGGCTAGCAATAAAGAAAGCTAAATCTCTAACCTGTCAGGCATAATTTTATAGCTAGGATGACAAAGGGCATCTTTTAAAGCTCATGAAATATAACAGTTTTGATACATTCCCTCAACTAATTTACCTGTAAATATAGGTCCTGAGATTGCAACAATGTGTGTCTCACCCCAAGGTATATGGAAAGTATTAGCATGTAATTGACCTAATATGAATAACTAGTTGAGTTCCCAATAATGCAGGGCACATCTGCCAAGGCTCTGGCTGACTGCCAGGCTGTGGTCTCAGATGTAAACAAGAGACATTTTCTAGGTTGCTTTCACCTTCTTTTGAGGATTAGCAAAAAAGAACTCCAAATCTTCTCCCTTTGCTAAGGGAAGTTTTGTTGGCTTCTGGCAAAATAAATACCAGGCCACTCTTTGTAGCAGTGTCTCTAACTTTATGCGGACAGTCGTGCTGGGCAGAAGATAAAATCGACTGGCACAGCTTTAATGTGACAGTGTTTGGCCCAAACTTGCGCTGCAAAGAAAATAATAGCTGGGATTTGTGTAAACTAGAAGACAAAGGCTTGTACTGCGAATAACACTAGATCTGCTTCCAAGTTTCCATGGAAATTCCATTTCTTACTCATTTTTTACTATTCCTCTCCAGTCCAAAAAGGGTTCTGATTAGACAATGCAGCACATTTGCCCAGGCAGATCACAAGGTCTCCAGGTTTGATATCAGGCTGCTGAGAGACTCAAACTCATTTTTCATATAATGGTTCATTGTTGTTGGATCTGTTTTTTCCCCCCTAGCAAGGTAAACACACTTTACTGCACTTCCTCCTGTTTCATTTCTAATGAGCTCCTCTTGCGTGGAGATTTGGTGGAAGGAAGTGACTCTGAAGGGTCATGGGAAAAATATATCCTTAAATAAACAGAGTGTGTGTCAGATTTGTGATGATCAGAAAAATCTAAAAAGTGCTCAGAGGATGAGCTTATGTAACTGGAAATGTGACCCTTTGGATTAGGATTTGAACATTTTTATCCAAAAGTAATGCATTTAAATAATGAGTCAGACTCTACCAATTTAGTTTTATTGTGTTTATCTGAGTTGTAGATGGCCTTATTGATTTGAATTGCTCTAATGTGTCTAATGAACCAGTGCTGGAGACACACACAATATAAATATGATTAATTACTGTGAATTAACAGGATCTGCCGAAGAGATGAACAATAAAGCATGCCAGTGAAAAAGAACAGGGGTGAAATCCTGACCCCATTGAAGTCCCACATCAAAACTCCCATTTGACTTCAGTGAGCCAGAATTTCAGCCAGCTCTTTCCTTGCTCCTTCTCAAACCTAAGGCTTTCTCACTGGGTGTGTTTGTGATTTTTTGGGGAGGAGGGGAAGGGTCTCCTCAATTTCCCCCGCCATCTGGCCAGGGAAGACCGGACATTGCTCTCTCTTCAGTTTACCAACTTGGTACCTTAAACTGGCCAAAAGGAGTCACTAGAGAGCAACATGAGACCCTCTTTCCTTTCACTCTAGTTTGCATCACATTCAACACATTAAGAGCAGTAGGAATTGACAGTGCTCTGTACCTGGCAGGATCAGCCCTGAATACTGGTTTGATAGACTGCGAAACCACTCCCTCTAACCCAGCATTTCTCAAACTGTGGGTTGGGACCCCAAAGTGGGTCGCAACCCGTTTTTAGTGGGGTCGCCAGGTCTGGCTTAGATTTGCTGTGGCCAAGGGCCAAAGCTGAAGCCACACCACTTGGGGTCGAAGCCTGAGGGCTTCAGCCTTGGGTGGCGGGGGGGTCAGGTTACAGGCTCCCTTCCTGGGGCTGAAGCCCTTGGGCTTTGGTTTTGGGCCCCCTGCATGGGGCGGTGGAGCTCAGGCTTAGGCTTTGGGCCATGGGGCTCAGACGGGCTCAGGCTTCTGTCCCCACTCCTAGGGTCATGTAGTAATTTTTGTTGTCAGAAGCAGGTCACGGTGCAATCAAGTTTGAGAATCCCTGCAATGGTGTACTCTCCAAGAGCTCAGTTCAGTTTGTGCTATCTTCCACCTTCAGTGTTGTCAGCCCGACTCCGCACTATTAAAGTCAATGGGATTTTTGCTACTAAGTGGTAGAAGAATTGCATCAGTTCCAATGGCTGCATATTTCTGGGAGGAATTAAGTGATTGATAGATCCCTTATTTACCTCACAATAGTGCTGAGAAGCTTTTTTAATATTGATAAAGATTTTCTTTAATTAAGAAGGATGTTTGTAGTAAGGATTAGAGATCCTCAGGTGAAAGGTGTTGTAGAAATTCAGTGTATTATAAAGTAAGCAACCTCCTGGTTTGAGACCATTTCATCATAACCCCATTCAGTTGAGTACAGTTCTGTTCCACCTTGATTAGAAAACAGCCTTTGTTAAGCAAGTGATTTGTTGAGACCTTATGTGATCGCTTCAGACAGGTTTCACTTAAATGTGGTAGGACTCTTGAATTTTGTGTTCAGTTTTGTTTTGGGGAGGCATTGTGATAATGTGTGGTTTAAAAAAAACCTGATTTGTCAATATCATTAAAGGATCTAGGGCAAGAGTTTCAAAAATAGATGCCTAAAGTTAGGCTCCTAAATCCTTATTTAGGCTTCTAAATAAATGGCCTGGTTTTCAAAAGTGCTGGGCATACAGCACCTGCTGAAATCACTGGCAGCACTTTTGAAAATCAGGCCATTTATTTAGGCGCCTAACTTCAGTCTCCTAGTTTTGAAAATTTTGGTCCTATTGATAGTTGTTTTTTTAAGCTCTTTTTGAGGTTAGGAAGCTGTCCTTTGCCCTCCAGGAAAATTACTTTCCAGTGCAATGGCTTTGTTGTAGTAAGTTTTGTTTAACCATTTTGTCATAAGTTTGATGTTTTTCCCAGAATAGAAAACTGCCCCTTTGACTTCACTGGCCCATCTCCTTTCTCAGCTTTCCAGCATCATTAATTTCCTTGATTTTTCACAAAAGAGAAGGGGCTGTGGCAAAAGGGATAGCCACCCTTTCAGTGTTAAAGGGACATGTCCCCCAGATCACCCCCTGAGAGCGATGAGCTCTCATTTATCAGTTGGGGCTTTTCAAAACATGTGAGAACCCCACTTCAGATGTAAACACAGACCTTGTCAGACCCTGTTTCTGTAGAGTCACAGCAGGGTTTGATATAGAGTGAGTAAGCTAGCCAAAGAGGCCAAAAGATCTGACTAAAAGCAGGGGGGAAGTGGAGGAGAGTTAATAAAAGGCCAAGGGAGTTTGTAGAAGCCCAATCAGAACAAATGCAAAGAACCACATTTTTTACTTGCATGACTTCAGCTTGTTAGTGCCCGAGATTATTTTAGCAAAGTAAAAACTGCTAAACATGAAACAAAATATTAGATCATCAATATAGAAAGTTGCAATGGAAAACTCTATTAGACATTCTAGTCCATAGCCCCTCCCTCTCCCCCGGCCTGTGTAGGGTTAATATTAATTGGGTTGAATCAAGGTAGTCCGCTCTGGTAAGGCAATATTAAGAAAACCTAACAAATGTGCTTTAGAAATCTGATAAAGTTGGCCTTTGCCTTCAGGGCAGAGGGCAAGGGGCAGGGAACTCCACTCACCTCCTGGTTTTACGATAGCAATAGAAATCACACACAGACCCCCTCATTATTTATTGTGGTAACAGTTAAAGCCTTGAGATTTTGCAATTATTGTTGTTTTTGATCTCCCCCACAAGTATTCTGTGTGCTTCAAAGACATGTAGAAAACAGGTCCGAGCTCTGCCAATCATTCTCTGTTTTCATCTTTCTATGATGCAAACAAATGAACTTTCCAGCACCTAACAGGATCCTCTGTTTTGTTAACTTAATCAGCTGTGCCCCTGAGGAGAGGAGTGTCTTTTTGGTTTTGCTGATTTCCAATAGACTACTCAGGGTTTCAACTGTTGTCCTCCTCCACTGAAAATAGCCACTGCAGACATTTTTGATGGTGCCAGTAAGTTGCTCACATGGACACTGTGAAGGCAGCAAAATGACAGAAATGCTATGAAAAATGATGTGCTAAATTTAAATTCCACATGAATGTCACAATGTAAATAGCCCCTGCTTGGTACAGTAACACATCAATAACACCAAATATTCCAGTCCGAACTTGCAGCATGGTCTAGTGCTCAGAGAAGCAGGGCCAAGAGTGAGGATTCCCATGCTCTATTCCAAGCTGTGCCACTGATTTGCTGGGTGACCTTGGGCAAGTCACTTGTCCTTTCTGTCCCTCAGTATTTTTATCTGTGAAATGGAACTCATGTTTACTTATCTGCCACGCAGGAGGCGTGGGGGGTGTTGTTTGTGTGGCTTAATTAATGTTTGTTAAGTACTTTGAAATACATTATTATTCCTCCAAAGGTAGCCACAGACAGGCTGAGATGCAAAAGGAGGTGGCCTGGCCTATGTCATGGAGATAATCTGAGTATAAAGCATATATGTTAATAAACGGAAAGTAGTAAATCACAGGGAAAGGTATTCCTGTGGCATAGAACTGGTGTAACTCTTAAAGGCCATATATACCACTGCATTTTATGACCACATTCACTTACAAAACCAGAACTGCTTTGGGAAGCAAACCTTACATGTTTTCTTAGCTGTTGGTGGTGGTAATAATTCCTGTTGAGTTGGATGACTTCATACAGAATTATTAAGGCCAAAGGTTCATGTGCTCCTCTATACTCTCCTTGATGTTGATTAAAATGCAATTATAGCCCAGAGCTGAAAATGCTTGTGGTTTCTCGAAGCTATTGGTGCTCTACTTTTTCTATGAAGGTAGTTGCTTTTATCAAATCTGCCTCTCCCCATTAGGGCTGCCTGATACCACTGTTTTCTAGCAGCATAGTGTTACATGGGATAACTGGCTCCCTTTCCCTCTGAGATTTACACAGTCACCTCTGTCATATATCGAACCCCATTGGGTTTGCAACCCCGCATCTGTCTCCTAAACTGGCTCTTGCTTTTCCAGTTACCATTGCAATACGCTGTTGCTACTTTGCAAAAAAGGTGGGGCTGAATATAACCATGCCTGTGGAATGGCTCCATAGCATGTTTAAAAAGTCCAGCAGTATGATTAGAAATCCAGCAATAATTAAAATAAATAACAGTAAAATATTTACATTTATATAGCCCCATTACTCCAAGGAGCCAGATTCCTTTAAAGACTCTCATCTGTATGTAGATCTTTCTATGGCCATTCACAGTCTCTGTATTGTTTTCTCTGTCCACTTGGTCCGTAAGATCCAGGTATTATGTCCATTTCTTCCTCTGTTTTGGACAGGAAATGAGGAAGAAGACTGTATCCAACTGAAGCCGCAGGGGGAATTTAGGGAAGCAGAGTAGAGATGCCCTTGTGGGAATTTGGTCAGGACACAAAAGTTTAACATCCCAACTGTTGCAGAACCTGCCATGGGATGTTTAACGGTCAGGACTCCTGTTTTATCTCTCATCATAGAAGTACCCCACTTCTGAGTAGGGTTCAGGATGTTCTCTGGGATCCCTCACTCTCCTCTGCCTCTTTGCTTCCTCCACCACTGCTCTCTCCAATGCACTGTGTTGTGGCAATAATACCTCTGTCTGGTGGGGGTAGATTGTGGTCCTATTTGTCAGCACATGGTTCGCTGGAGGGCAATGTAAGGTATTCCTCACGCTAAGCCGAACACACTGCCGCCCCTGTGTTCCTAGTGCACCATCTGTCTTGTATCTAAAATTATCCTCAGCTCTTGAGAATCCACTCCTTTCTATTTCATCCAGCATATTCAAAATATTACTGAAATTATTTATCTCCATCCAGCCCTGTAGAACTTCTACAATTAGCCCAATTAAAAGAGCTAATTGGGAAGCACCAAATTACTTGAGACGGACAGTCATCAGATTAAAGTTGTTTTGTTTTCAACAATTATACCCAAGAGTCTCCTTTTAAACTTGACTAATTGTAACAACCTATTTATTTTCCCAGTTATGTTGTGAAACAACAAAGCATGTTTTGCCAACAGTCCCCAACTATGAACACAAGGAGTGACAGCTGCAGAATGAAAAGTGCTTCCCTTCCACACTTGGAAGATTGCTACATTTACAGTATATGCTGCAATGTTTTGCAAACATTTCTGCTAGAGACTCATGTTAGCATCTACCTGAAGTTACAGCACACCTACCTTGGTGTTGGGATGATTCAGCAGAGAAAGTAAAATGGTCAAAGTCAGCAAGGTCTTTTCTTAAGGGAATAACATTTATAACAAGCAATCACAATACATTATCATGAGCAGAAAGAGTAAACAGAAAATTCCCTAGCCTGGGATTCAACCCAGCCCTATAAGCCCCTTGGCTGGAAAATTTACCCAGTGAGGAAAAAAAGACATAGATACCTATCTTTCTCTTCCGTAGCCACTCTTATTGTCCTATCCCAGTGCTTGTGCAAAAAGTTTGAGTTAACTCCTTGTTCACCAGGAACCATGTAGTTCCCTTGCATCTTCTCAGCTCTGTTTCAATAAGGTCCCAATTACATTATGAAATGAGTAATTGCATGGTCCAAGGTTATAGCACAGGTTGGGGACACAGTCCAGTTGCATCTACACTGCATGACTGAACTGCATGTTCACTGTGTTGAACATCTACCATGGTGCAAACAGGGCTGACTTTATGCAGTGTGCAGTTATTCACACCCCCTGTTCAGTCCAGTGAGGTGCTGAGCTGCCTCAATTCCTATGGTGCTCAAGGGTTGGAATTCTTAGAGGATTTGGCCCTTTCTTCTAGTTAATGTATTTGTTCATTTGTTTGTTGGGAAAATTGTAGAGATTACCTGTGTGCTGCCACATAGACTCTGGGAGTCTAGGAGTATATAGCTCTGCCCAGAGGCCTTTATTATTAATGCTATATTCTTCATGACATTGAAACAAATCTCTTGTTATAGTGCCTATTTATCTTTGTCTAACTTTGGTAGATACGAGAGAGTCATTAGAGATTTTACTGTTTATAGAATAACTTTCGGAGAAGAGCCTTGGGAGTGAAACTCTTACTAGGCCAGTTAACGGCTAAAGATTATCTGTTTTCAAGTACAAGGCATGATTTTGAAGACAGTAGAGCTGCTTTAAACCACACGACCCACGGTGTGGCCAAGTGCCAGCAACGTCATCCTGACTTTCTTCAGTTTATTTTCAAAATTCCCATTAAAAACACAAAGCACCTCCTGAGCTGGCCATAGTGCCCCTGAGGGGCGGGTGGACGCACACTGCAAGATGATGAGCTCCAGAAGGTGGGTCTCCTCTGAGGGGGAGTAAAGGATGGGGGAATGGAGGAAATTCCTTAGAGCTTCCCATTATCCTAAAAAAAGTTGCAAAGCATTTAACCAGAGACCTTTCCAGCTCTTTTATTTAAAGAGACAATGTCGGGTTAAAAATCCTATTTTTTAAATGGTTGACTGTGTACATTTCACTCATCTGGGATAATAAAATTAGACTAGGCATGTACATTTTCAGGGTCTCATGGACCAATACAAATTCAGTGTTTGGACTGGAGCCACTGCAGAGACACTTTTCTTTGGCAAAAATAACAGGAGTATTTGTGGCACCTTAGAGACTAAGGTGCCACAAATACTCCTGTTATTTTTGCTGATACAGACTAACACGGCTGCTACTCTGAAACTTTTCTTTGGGATTTTAATAGCAATGTTTCTATTGATCTTGAGTTTTATAAAACTTTATTTTTACAAAATCTACCTCTTGGCCTACATTGGGCCTGCTTCTTTTAGGTAGCCCTCTTTGATCTGGAGAATCTTGCCCAAAGCTTGTCTCAGACCTGCATTTCTTTCCTTAGGGGCACTTCCTGGTCCAGTTGAAGTCAGTGGGAGTTTTGCCATTGACTTCAATGGGACAAAGATTTGGGAGTCTAGCAGTCAACTAGAGGAGACAAAGTCTTGCTTTAGAAATGTTAATGTAGATAGAGTTGGAAAAGTGACTGTACAATGGACATTGCATAAAATGTATTTTCTTATAATGACCTTCCTGTTCAAATTGTCTCTGTTTACATACAAATCAAACACTGGTTTGTCTAACTGCCAGCACTGCAGACTCAGTCTGGGATCTGAAAGTCCAGCTGTGTCCTTCTGCCCCCGACATCCTTACCAGAAATAAAGGTTCTGCGGTTGGGATTTGCTAACATTGTTGATGATGTGTGAGCCAGAATTGAATACAGCCCGTTCTTCCTCTGAAAGACAATAGGAATAAAACATTTTTGTGTCAATAAAATGAGAAGATACAACTCAAAGCCCCACAGGGAGCAGATGGGTTGAGTAAGAAGATGCCCTTTTTCTGTAGTCACTTTTCAGATTCTAGCCAACGTTAATAATGAGGCTTTGGAGAACTTAGGCTCTTGTTTCTTCAGGAGCCTTTATGGGGTTTACCTATGTAAAATGCTGCAACCCTGGAATAGACTGAACTATGTCTGTCATTGGAACAGGTGCATAGTCTCTAGATTTCCCATTCATCACTTTCAAGTTAACAGAAAGAATCAGTGCTAGTTGCTGGGTTTTAACTGGTCTCTTCCGAGCCAGTACTCTCTTAACATCTTTCCTCATGTCAACTCAAAAAGTGAGGACTGAGGGGTATCATAAGAACACAAGAAAGGCCTTACTAGGTCAGGCCAGTGGTCCATCTAGCCCAGTATCCTGTCCTCTGACAGTGGCCAGTGCCAGATGCATCAGAGGGAATGAACAGAACAATTCTCGACTGATCCATCCCCTGTTGTCCAGTCCCAGCTTCTGGCAGTCAGAGGTTTAAGGACACCAGGATTATGCTTTCCAGTGCGCATTACTTTGCACTTATCAACTTTGACTTTCATCTGCCATTTTCTTGCCCAGTCACCCAGTTTTATGAGATACCTTTGTAACTCTTTGCAGTCAGCTTTGGACATAACTATCTGGAGTAATTTTGTAGCATCTGCAAATGTTGCCACCTCACTGTTCACCTGCTTTTCCAGATGTTTTATGAATATATTGAACACACAGGTCCCATTACAGATCCTTGGGGGCTCTGTTATTTACCACTCTCCATTGTGAAAACTGACCATTTTATTCCTACCCTTTGTGTTTCTATCTTTTAACCAGTTACTGATCTCTCTTATCCCATGACTGCTTACTTTTTCATAGATTCATAGATTCTAGGACTGGAAGGGACCTCGAGAGGTCATCGAGTCCAGTCCCCTGCCCGCATGGCAGGACCAAATACTGTCTAGACCATCCCTGATAGACATTTATCTAACCTACTCTTAAATATCTCCAGAGATGGAGATTCCACAACCTCCCTAGGCAATTTATTCCAGTGTTTAACCACCCTGACAGTTAGGAACTTTTTCCTAATGTCCAACCTAGACCTCCCTTGCTGCAGTTTAAGCCCATTGCTTCTTGTTCTATCCTTAGAGGCTAAGGTGAACAAGTTTTCTCCCTCCTCCTTATGACACCCTTTTAGATACCTGAAAACTGCTATCATGTCCCCTCTCAGTCTTCTCTTTTCCAAACTAAACAAACCCAATTCTTTCAGCCTTCCTTCATAGGTCATGTTCTCAAGACCTTTAATCATTCTTGTTGCTCTTCTCTGGACCCTTTCCAATTTCTCCACATCTTTCTTGAAATGCGGTGCCCAGAACTGGACACAATACTCCAGCTGAGGCCTAACCAGAGCAGAGTAGAGCGGAAGAATGACTTCTCGTGTCTTGCTCACAACACACCTGTTAATACATCCCAGAATCATGTTTGCTTTTTTTGCAACAGCATCACACTGTTGACTCATATTTAGCTTGTGGTCCACTATAACCCCTAGATCCCTTTCTGCCATACTCCTTCCTAGACGGTCTCTTCCCATTCTGTATGTGTGAAACTGATTTTTTTCTTCCTAAGTGGAGCACTTTGCATTTGTCTTTGTTAAACTTCATCCTGTTTAACTCAGACCATTTCTCCAATTTGTCCAGATCATTTTGAATTATGACCCTGTCCTCCAAAGCAGTTGCAATCCCTCCCAGTTTGGTATCATCCGCAAACTTAATAAGCGTACTTTCTATGCCAATATCTAAGTCGTTAATGAAGATATTGAACAGAGCCGGTCCCAAAACAGACCCCTGCGGAACCCCACTCGTTATGCCTTTCCAGCAGGATTGGGAACCATTAATAACAACTCTCTGAGTACGGTTATCCAGCCAGTTATGCACCCACCTTATAGTAGCCCCATCTAAATTGTATTTGCCTAGTTTATCGATAAGAATATCATGCGAGACCGTATCAAATGCCTTACTAAAGTCTAGGTATACCACATCCACAGCTTCTCCCTTATCCACAAGACTCGTTATCCTATCGAAGAAAGCTATCAGATTGGTTTGACATGATTTGTTCTTTACAAATCCATGCTGGCTATTCCCTATCGCCTTACCATCTTCCAAGTGTTTGCAGATGATTTCCTTAATTACTTGCTCCATTATCTTCCCTGGCACAGAAGTTAAACTAACTGGTCTGTAGTTTCCTGGGTTGTTTTTATTTCCCTTTTTATAGATGGGCACTATATTTGCCCTTTTCCAGTCTTCTGGAATCTCTCCCGTCTCCCATGATTTTCCAAAGATAATAGCTAGAGGCTCAGATACCTCCTCTATTAGCTCCTTGAGTATTCTAGGATGCATTTCATCAGGCCCTGGTGACTTGCAGGCATCTAACTTTTCTAAGTGATTTTTAACTTGTTCTTTTTTTATTTTATCTGCTAAACCTACCCCCTTCCCATTAGCATTCACTATATTAGGCATTCCTTCAGACTTCTCGGTGAAGACCGAAACAAAGAAGTCATTAAGCATCTCTGCCATTTCCAAGTTTCCTGTTACTGTTTCTCCCTCTTCACTAAGCAGTGGGCCTACCCTGTCTTTGGTCTTCCTCTTGCTTCTAATGTATTGATAAAAAGTCTTCTTGTTTCCCTTTATTCCTGTAGCTAGTTTGAGCTCATTTTGTGCCTTTGCCTTTCTAATCTTGCCCCTGCATTCCTGTGTTGTTTGCCTATATTCATCCTTTGTAATCTGTCCTAGTTTCCATTTTTTATATGACTCCTTTTTATTTTTTAGATCATGCAAGATCTCGTGGTTAAGCCAAGGTGGTCTTTTGCCACATTTTCTATCTTTCCTAACCAGCGGAATAGCTTGCTTTTGGGCCCTTAATAGTGTCCCTTTGAAAAACTGCCAACTCTCCTCAGTTGTTTTTCCCCTCAGTCTTGATTCCCATGGGACCTTACCTATCAGCTCTCTGAGCTTACCAAAATCCGCCTTCCTGAAATCCATTGTCTCTATTTTGCTGTTCTCCCTTCTACCCTTCCTTAGAATTGCAAACTCTAGGATTTCATGATCACTTTCACCCAAGCTGCCTTCTACTTTCAAATTCTCAACGAGTTCCTCCCTATTTGTTAAAATCAAGCCTAGAACAGCTTCCCCCCTAGTAGCTTTTTCAACCTTTTGAAATAAAAAGTTGTCTGCAATGCAGTCCAAGAATTTGTTGGATAGTCTGTGCCCCGCTGTGTTATTTTCCCAACATATATCTGGATAGTTGAAGTCCCCCATCACCACCAAATCTTGGACTTTGGATGATTTTGTTAGTTGTTTAAAAAAAGCCTCATCCACCTCTTCCACCTGGTTAGGTGGCCTGTAGTAGACTCCTAGCATGACATCACCCTTGTTTTTTACCCCTTTTAGCCTAACCCAGAGACTCTCAACACTTCCATCTCCTATGTCCATCTCTACCTCAGTCCAAGTGTGTACATTTTTAATATATAAGGCAACACCTCCTCCCTTTTTCCCCTGTCTGTCCTTCCTGAGCAAGCTGTATCCATCCACACCAACATTCCAATCATGTGTATTATCCCACCAAGTTTCAGTGATGCCAACAATGTCATAGTTGTATTTATTTATTAGCACTTCCAGTTCTTCCTGCTTATTACCCATACTTCTCGCATTTGTATATAGGCATCTAAGATACTGGTTTGATCTTTCCTCCCAGTTTTGTCCTGACCCTCCTTTCTCTCTGCCAATATAGCCCACACTCCCTCTCGTTTCCGACCCATCTCCCAGGTCTCCATGTTCCCCACTTACCTGCGGGCTTTGCTCACCTGTCCCCGTCGAACCTAGTTTAAAGCCCTCCTCACTAGGTTAGCCAGTCTGTGTCCAAATAGGGTCTTTCCCCTCCTCGAAAGGTGAACGCCATCTCTGCCTAGCAGTCCTTCCTCAAATAGCATCCCGTGGTCTAGGAAGCCAAAGCCCTCCTGGCGACACCATCTTCGCAGCCAGGCATTCACCTCCATGATGCATCTGTCTCTGCCCGGGCCCCTACCTTTGACAGGAAGAATCGAAGAGAATACCACCTGCGCTCCAAACTTCTTCACCCGTACTCCCAGAGCCCTTAAAGCCTTTGGTGTGTGATCTTGTAAAAGGCTTTCTGAAAGTCCAGGTACACCAGATCAACTGGACCACCCTTGTCCACATGGTTGTTGACACCCTCAAAGAATTCTAGTGGATTGGTGAAGCATGATTTCCTTTTAAAAAGCCATGTTGACTCTTCCCCAACATAGAACCGTAGGACTGTAAGAGACCTCGAGAGGTCATCTAGTCCACTCTGCTGCACTCATGGCAGGACTAAGTATTGTCTAGACCATCCTTGACAGGTGATTGTCTGACCTGCTCTTAAAAATCTCCAATGATGGAGATTCCACAACCTCCCTAGGCAATTTATTCCAGTGCTTAACCACTCTGACTGTTAGGAAGTTTTTCCTAATGTCCAACCTAAACTGCCAATGCTGCAATTTAAGCCCATTCCTTCTTGCTCTATCCTCAGACATTAAGGAGAACAATTTTTCTCCCTCCTCCTTGTAACAACCTTTTATGTACTTGACAACTGTTATCATGTCCCCTCTCAGTCTTCTCTTCTCCAGACTAAACAAACCGAATTTTTTCAATCTTGCCTCACAGGTCATGTTTTCTAGACCTTTAATAATTTTTGTTGCTCTTCTCTGGACTTTCTCCAGTTTGTCCACATCTTTCCTGAAATGTGGCATCCAGAACTGGACACTGTACTCCCGATGAGGCCTAATCAGCAGAGAGTAGAATGGAAGAATTACTTCTCGTGTCCTATTTACAACACCCTGCTAATACATCCCAGAATGATGTTTGCTTTTTTTTGTAACAGTGTTACACTGTTGACTCGCATCTAGCTTATTATACACTATGACCACCAGATCCCTTTCTGCAGTACTCCTTCCTAGGCAGTTATTTCCCATTTTGTATGTGTGAAACCGATTGTTCCTTTCTATATGGAGTACTTTGCATTTGTCCTTATTGAATTTCATCCTATTTACTTCAGACAGTTTCTCCAGTTTGTCCAGATCATTTTGAATTTTAATCCTATCCTCCAAAGCACTTGCAGTCCCTCCCAGCTTGGTATCATCTGCAAACTTTGTAAGTGTACTCTCTACGCCATTATCTAAATCATTGATGAAAATATTGAACAGAACCAGACCCAACACTGATCCCCATGGGACCCCACTCATTATGCCCTCCCAGCTTGACTGTGAACCACTGATAACTACTCTCTGGGAACGGTTTTCCAACCAGTTATGCACCCACTTTGTAGTAGCTCCATCTAGATTGTATTTCCCTAGTTTGTTTATGAGAAGGTCATGCAAGACCGTATCAAAAGCTTTACTAAAGTCAAGATATACCACATCTACTGCTTCCCCCCATCCACAAGGCTTGTTACCCTGTCAAAGAAAGTTATTAGGTTGATTTGACATGATTTGTTTTTGACAAATTCATACTGATTCTTACTTATCACCTTATTATCTTCTAGGTGTTCCCAAATTGTTTGCTTAATTATTTGCTCCATTATGTTTCCGGCTACTGAAGTTAAGCTAACTGCTCTGTAATTCCCAGGGTTGTCCTTATTTCCCTGTTTATAGATGGACACTATATTTGCCCTTTTCCAGTCCTCTGGAATCTCTTCCGTTTTCCATGACTTTTCGAAGATCATCACTAATGGCTCAGATATCTCCTCAGTCAGTTCCTTGAGTATTCTAGGATGTATTTCATCAGGTCCTGGTGACTTGAAGACATCTAACTTGTCTAAGTAATTTTTAACTTATTCTTTCCCTATTTTAGCCTGTGATCCTACCTCATTTTCACTGGCATTCACTATGTTTAACATCCAATGACTACTAACATATCGTGTTCATCTGTATGTCTGATAATTCTGTTCTTTGTTATACTTTCAACCAGTTTGCCTGGTGCTGAAGTTAGGCTCACTGGCCTATAATTGCCAGGATTGCCTCTGAAGCCTTTTTTTAAAATCTACATTACATTAGTTATCCTCCAGGCATCTGGTACAGAGGCTAATTTTAGTGATAGGTTACATACCACAGTTAGTAGTTCTGCAATTCATATTTGAGTTCCTTCGGAACTCTTGAGCGAATAACAACTGGTGCTAGTGACTCATTACTGTTTAATTTATCAATTTGTTACATAACTTCCTCAATTTATACCTCAGTCTGGGACAGTTCTTCAGATCTGTCATGTAAAATGAATGGCTCAGAAGTGGGAATCTCCCTCACATCTTCTGCGGTGAAGACCAATGCAAAAAATTAATTTAGCTATTCTGCAGTGGCCTTGTCTTCCTTGAGCTCCTTTAGCACCTCAGTCATCCAGTGGCCCCACTGATTGTTTGGCAGGCTTTCTGGTTCTGATGTACTTAAACACATTTTTGCTGTTAGTTTTTGTGTCTTTTGCTAGTTGCTCTTCAAATTCTTGTTTGGTCTGCCAAATTATACTTTTACACTTTACTTGCCAGAGTTTATGCTCCTTTCTATTTTCCTCAGTAGGATTTGAGATCCAATTTTGTTTGTCTCCAAATAGCAGGCTATCAATCTGGTGTATATTCTTGTTTCATAAAGCAGAGGTACCCAAACTTTGCTTAGAAGAGGTTTCTATTGGCAGTTTGCCAGGAGCCCAAGGGTAGCACCTGATTTTCATGAAATAGAGTAGATTGCTATCATCCTTATCTTGGATATGGAGTGGTAGCTGGCAGAGACTACAGGTCCCAGAATATTATGTGTTGTCTTGATCTGGGAAGAGCCATCTCACTTAAAGATGGAGCATCACATGCTGAAAACTATAGTCTGTACAGGGTCACCTGCTTGTTTTGAAGATGATAATTGAAGGCTGTAGTAGGGAACCCCAGGACTCAAATTTGATCTGCAGGTTGCACTTGGGTCACTCCACTGCACAGGAGTTTTTTTGTAGAGCTACATAAGGGTTAACCATAGGAGTTGTTTCCTCCTTTCTTTTCCTTAATGAAAACCTGTCTCAGCAGGTGATTGAAAGCCTGTCTGGCTGCTTGTATAATTAGATGCACTAATGGAGGGTGTTCCTAGCCTCTTTCAGAATCAAAACATGCTTCAAAATCTCCGTTCCCAAAGTGCCTCAGTCTTTTACTGGAGTGCGTGTTCACCTTGTTCCATGCTGCAGCATGATCCAAGGCCTGACTCTGAAGTGCCCTGTTCAGCGAGACTTCCCATCTGTATTCTCTTGGCTGGGTTTTGACACGACACATCCGTTGTTTGTGCATTCTGTGACCATCCCAGAACTCCCCCAGGCATCCCTGCATATGAAATGTTGTATCACCAAGGAATTTAATCCATTAAAAGTGAACGCTTTAATTAAACAGTTGGAGCAAATACAGTCAGCTCTCATCTTGTGAGCCCATGCCAGATAGTTGGGATTACAAAACTTGGGAAGAACAATGGTCCTTTTTGTAGCTGTTTGACTAAACTATGTTGGAAAAGTGAAGCTCAGTTGTTTTTTCCACTAGAATCAATGAAGAATTTATGTTTGCAGAGAAAGAGTATATGGAAAGGCAACATTGCTAGATGGTTAGAGCACAGGGCTGAAAACCAGAAAGCTTGGATTCTCTTACCAGCTCTGCCAAGCTGTGTGACCTTGGACAGCCCCCCTGTGCTTCAGTTTTCACATCTGATAATTCCTACCTTTTGGGGTGTTGTGAAGATTAACTTATTACTGTTTTTATATTATCTCGACGGTGTGAAATTGCTGCTTAAATACTAAGTATTGTCACTAGGTTTTTTTCTTTAGACTCAAAGGGTTAATTTCTTTCTGTAAAGAGTGAAATCTGATTTAGGTTTGAAATGGGAGCAGGGAAGGCGAAGAATTTGATTCTGCAGGAAACTAGGTCAGCAGGTTTTTATTATCGTGCTTGACAGACCAATATGGTTTTCATTTAGGAATGAACTCAGCTGACATTGTGTATGGTCAATTTCCTCTTTCCAGAAACCAATCCTCAAACATCACTCTCTACATTATGGCTTTCACATATTGAACGTAAGGAAGTATTTACCCATAGGAGCTCAAGCACTAGTGAGTTTGTAAAACCATTTTTAGAGCTGTCTGTCACAAGTGATCCAGGAGCTCAGAAGGCTCTACTGTATTTGGAGGAGGGGAACAATAAGATTTGAATCTTGTTGGTCACAAAAAGTGTTTGAAGAGGGACCTCCTTGATTTTCATATTTACCCCGACATATCTACTAATGATGCTTCTTATAGCCCATGTGATTTATTGCATTTGTTTGGACAGGATCAGATTCTGATCTCTGTCACACCAGTGTAATTTTCTCGTAACTCCATTGCTGTCACTGGAATTACATCAGCATTATGGAGATCAGCATCTGGCACTATGAACTGCATTTGGCTGGGGCCCATTCTGCCATACTTTTCTATCAGCAATGCTATACAAAGACTTGAATTGCCGGGTGTCTTTCAGCCTCTTCTAGACATCACCATTTGTTTACAGCTTTCTTGGACATCAAACCCTAGTTAACTGCAGACTTTGGAGTGTATTCTCTTTGTAACTCCCTGTAAATACACATCTGTGTTCTTTAGATCTGTTTACTCAAGTAATTCTGGCAGACATTATACACATTTGAGAACTGGGCTCACTTTCTTCACGGAGTCTCTTAACTCTACTAAATAAGGGTTATTGAGAACCCCTGTGTCTCTGACTTTAAAAAAAACCTCTTTGGTTTGAAAGACAGTCATCAGGTAGAGATAGTGTAGGTTAGAATGGCTATTTTAAATGTTTAGGAAATTCTGAGTGTTAGGATTTAAGGCTGAATATTTATTTCCAAATGTATGCTCTCATTGTTTTACAGACTTGAATATGATTTAATGGATTTTCAGCATAATAAAAACATCTAATTCTGTACTGTACCAGTCTTTATTCAGTTCTGGCACTAAGAAACCCAGACATTTTTGCAAACCAAGTTTGGCTTTTAAAGCTGAACAAGGAAAATACAGGCAGTACTGAGACGAACAGACAGCATTGGCTTGCCAGCAATTCTTGGAAATAATGGAGTTTCACAACCATCCCCCAGGGATGGGACATTTAGGGGAGGGAAAATCCTTGTGACTTTCCCAGGCAGAATAATGAAAATGCAGAATCCAGTGTAAAGGTTTATTATGGTGATAATGGAAGTGCCATTCTTGGATTTAAACTAGAGAGAAGAATATCAACTATTTGCTAATGATGACAGCTTAGAAACAGCAGTGCTAGTGAATATGGATCAGAAAGAATCACAAACGCTCTCCCCTGAGCACACTTTTAATGTGTTACTGGGCTGCAAATTTCAGTTAATCCATGCCTTTCAATGTTTAAATGGTTTCACTGTTTCAGCTGAAACAAACATGATCATGTTAAACTGGAATGGAGAAAGTTGGACTTTGCTAATAAACATTGTGCTCGTATGTTCAGCTGACATCTGTAACTGAGAACCAAAGACATAACAGCCTATGTCAGGCACAGGCTTAGATGCATACATGAGTGTACACACACACACACACACACATATGTCAGGCACAGGCTTAGATGCATACATGAGTGTACACACACACACACACACACACACACTCTCTCAAGCTGAGGCAGCATTTTGGAAAGTGCTGTGAACTCAGTCAAAACAGAAGGAGTTAGACAAGAATCTCCTTCGCTTACTCCAAAGAGATAAAGCATTTTTCTTTCATGCAAATTCTAAATGGTGACATAAAATGACTAGTATGTTGCTGATGGATTCTGAATTTTATTAATTACTCCCCAAACTGGAATAAGGGTCTTATTAAACCTTTAACTTTCCTAACTGACCTTTAATCGCAGAAACTAGAGATGGAAAAGGTCTCCTAAATAATCCACTCCGAATCCTCTCTTGCTCAGCCAATGGAAGGTTGTCTCCTAGGCTTTTGAGGGTGGGCCACGCTATATTCTCTGCATAACTCCCATGAACCTTATAGGCAGTGCTTTCTGTTGCTTATTGACCCCACTCACCAGTTAAAGTGGACCCTTGGCTGGCTCCTCTTCCAATCCTCCTTAGCAGAGGTCTTGGGTGGCTGTGACATGGGACCCTCAGCCTGGAGTTTTAAAAGCAGGGGAAAGTGTTGAGCATTCCCAGGCCTTTAATAGAGATGCTGAGATCTCCTGTGGAACAGTAGCACGGGAACCAAGCATGTATTGGATTCCTTTCTCTGTATAGTTGAGGAGTGGGTTCTTAACAGAGGCTTGCTGGCTCTCATATAGCAAAGCAATGTAGTCAAATTCTAGTACTATAAAGAATTAGAATAAAATCTTACATTTATATGAAGACTCTCTTCCAAAGGAGTCCAAAAGACTTTGTAAATTATATACAGATTAGAGTCACCACTGCAAATGCAAAAGCCTCTGGGATGGAACATGGCAACTGTTTTAATAGCACACTGAGTAACTGCTATGCAGGTCAGAAAAATGTCTTCTGTCATATTTTTGTGTTCCTTCAAGTGAATACACTGTTCAGTTCCTAGACTGAAATGCAGAACAGCACTGCATCTACGTCAGCAAAAGAACAGATGCTTGCAGCAGTCTACTGGGTAAACAGATGTCGAATAATGCCAGTGACCAAAATAAGCTTTTTGTCCCCATGTGGGAGCTCTGCTGCATAAATGATGCAGCCTGCGAGTGTAAGTAGGTTATGATGTTCTCTCCCATGGCTAGGGTTAAAGGCCAGGCTAGCTAACTGCCGAGTATTCACTTTGCGGAGCAAACATTAGGGCACAGAACTACAACTGTTTTTCAGGGACCAATACTGCAGCGTTTTGTTGTTGTTTTGATGTTTGTTAGTTTTGGTTTGGTTGGTTTGTCTTTGTTTTGTAACTATCTTTACTGTGGAAAATAACTGTTTTAATGGTGATAATGCGATCAATACGGGCATGACTAGGATCACTGATTTCCCATCACGTGGGATAAAATAAATTCCGTCTTGCTTTATTTGTAGATGATATTCCTCCTCAGCATTTTACCTGGTAATGGGCACCATCAGCAGTTTGTTTACAGCTATATACAGGGCAGATGACAGTGTTGTTCTTTGTTTTGCTATGTGGTGAAATGGTACCAGTACATCAGGTAGCTGACCTCTGTCTTCTTCCCAAAACTGGATATATATCTCCCTGTGGCAATCACTGCCCCCAACAGTAGTCTTAGGGTACGTCTATACTTACTTCCTGGTCCGGATGTAAGCGATCGATCTTCTGGGATCGATTTATCGCATCTTGTCTAGACGCGATAAATCGATCCCGGATCGATCCCGGAAGTGCTTGCCGTCGACGCCGGTACTCCAGCTCAGCGAGAGGAGTACGCGGCATCGACGGGGGAGCCTGCCTGCAGCGTCTGGACCCGCGGTAAGTTCGGACTAAGGTACTTTGAATTCAGCTACGTTATTAACGTAGCTGAATTTGCGTACCTTAGTCCGAAGTGGGGGGTTAGTGTGGACCAGGCCCTACCTTGAACATAACACCTCATGCGGTGGAAGGAATCTGCTGATTTGGAATGAGAATTTATTGCTGGTGAAAGGTGCCAAATTGAAAGCCCTGGAAATTGAGAGCACAAATCAAGTACATAGGGCAACCTTCATGCCCTTCTCTCCCCCTCATCTGTGCCTTGAATAGAGTGCCTGTAGCCAGGAAAGGACCAGTGTCCATTGTGTCACAATCTTTGCCTCTTTGCCTGCCAACATGGAGGCCAGTTGGAATGTGGATGCATGCACCAGGAACTGAACAGAGACCCACCAGTTCATTCCCCATACCGTCGGATGGTATTGGCTTTCAGTCACTGTGAAAGGCTCATCCCCCAGCGCCACCAGTGGTAATACTTCATTAGTATTTAGTGGAAAGCAGTTGCATTTTTGGACCCATGATTCTTGCCTGATCTCCTCCATCTCCAATTTCACCCTAGTCCCCTGTGCATTGGGACACAAGGAGGCCCTGTGGAGCAGTCTAATGGTGGGGGAGAGATTTCAGACTCCCTGCACACAGCCATCACACAGTTTCTACTGCACTTTGAGCACTCTGCAGCTGAAGAGTGGTAGGGAAGGGTTTACCCCTAATGAACTCTACATCCCCCATTTCAGATAATTCAGTACGTCCCTGCAGGAGCGATGGCCTATCAGCATAAGAACATGATATCTCTCCTCCTGAAACTATTAATCCTATTGGTACTCACACTGCCATTCCTTATAGAGCTCGCTGCTGCCTTCACACAGTTCACAAGCTATCCCCTACCCCCATTTCAAGGTTTGCTTTATTACTGGGTAACAAACACTCAGACCTGCCAAATGAACTTTCTCGCTGGCCAGCATTTCTTAGAAATGGCTTGGCTTCCCAGTCCTGCCGTAGGACTTTCGTTGTTTACACCTACAGTAACTAACTCCTGACATTTATTCCAAGCTGCTGCCCTGATTGCTGTGATGCAGTGCCCATTAGCACTGGGGCCTTCAGATAACACAGGCATTTGACCTTTCTATTCTTAACCCATTAACATTTAGAAGAGCAGCTCTCCTCCTCATTCAGCCAGGCTGTGTTTCCTCCCACCCCTCACCCAATATCCCCCATGCCTGGCCTGATAAGGTTACTACTGGCTTACATTGGCTTAGGAACAGAGTTGCAAATGCTGGCAACACCATCTCAAGGACAAATGCTGAATCCAGATGAGCTAGTTCGCAAGCTTAGTTCGCAAGCTTTGATTCAGTGGTGGAAAGGTAGTGAGCAATGACTTTCATATCAATATATGGTTCACTCTATATGCATCCGAAGAAGTGGGTTGTAGCCCACGAAAGCTTATGCTCTAATAAATTTGTTAGTCTCTAAGGTGCCACAAGTACTCCTGTTATTTTTGCGGATACAGACTAACACGGCTGCTACTCTGAAACCTTTCATATCACTGTTGATCCAACCTGTTGGCTAATGCCTGGCTTGTTGCTCCATTAACTGTTGTCTATCTAGACCCTTAGACTTCTGCAAGGCATTTCACTTACTCCTGCATGACACTCCGTTTAAAAAAAATAGTACTATACAAAATGAACGTATTAAATGGATGAAAAACTGGCTAGGTGATAGATCTCAAAAAGTAATTGTAATTGGTGAATCATCATCCAATTGGGGTGCTTCTATTGGGGATGGGAGTCTGTTCTTGGTCCAGTGCTATTCAATATCACTATCAATGATCTGGAAGAAAATATAAAATCATTATTAGTAAAATTTGCAGATGACACAAAGATGGATGGAGTGCTAAATAATGACGAGGATAGATCATTTTACTACCGCCAAATGCAAGGTCATAAATCTAGGAACAAAGAAGGTAGGTCACACTAACAAGATGGGGGACAGTACCCTAGTTTGAAATGAAACTGAAAAGGACTGAGGGTTAACTGTAGATAACCAGTTGAACATGAGCTCCTGATGTTCGTCCATCGTTATCGATGAAGACCTCAACAACTCATTCTTTCGATGACCGGGCTCTGTGCGTCCGAAGATGACTGACCAGTCCGATTCGGGCGTGGAACGTCCTGTCACACGTCGGGCAGACATGTAATGGCACTGTTGATGATATACGAGCAGCTCTGGACTTGCGCAGCTCACGCTTTTTTTCAGCCTCAGCTGTACGCCTCGCCTCAGAGGTATTACTGCCTGCGTGAATGAGGCTGTGCCATGCTGGACGGTTCAGTGCGAAGGTTTCCCATGTGGCGGTGTTGATCTCAAAGGACTTCAAAGAGGTCTTCAGCGTGTCCTTGAACCACTTCTTTTGTCCCATGGGAGCGCTTTCCCTCAGTGAGTTCTCCGTAGAAGAGCTGTTTAGGAATGCGTTCGTCTGACATTCTCACGACATGTCCGGCCCACCTGGTCTGGGCTCTCATCAGCAATGTGTGAACTGACGGCAGACTGGCTCTAGTAAGGACATCAGTATCGGGCACTTTGTCCTGCCATCTGATTTTTAGAAGATTTCGCAGACAGGAAATGTGGAAGTGATTGAGCCTTCGTGCATGACTCCGATAGACAGTCCACGTCTCGCAGGCGTACAGCAGAGTTGGAAGCACCACTGCTCGGTAGACCTTCAGCTTCGTTGGTAGGCTGATCCCTCGACGTTCCCAAACGTTGGAGCGCAATCGGCCAAATGCAGAGCTGGCTTTAGCAATTCTGCAGTTTACTTCATCATCGATTGACACTGCTCGGGAAAGGGTACTGCCCAGGTACGTGAAGTGGTCCACTGTCTGTAGTCTCTGTCCATTTACAGTGATGAATGGTTCTGAGTACGGAGCATGGGGAGCTGACTGGTGCATGACCTCAGTCTTCTTGATGTTAATGGTGAGACCGAAGTTGTTGCATGCAGTTGAAAACTTGTCCATACTGGCTTGCATTTCTGGCTCTGTACTAGCATTCAGAGCACAATCATCGGCAAAGAGAAAGTCTCGAAGTACAGTTTCCTTCACCTTGGTGATGGCACGCAATCGCCTCAGATTGAATAGTTTCCCGTCAGTTCTATACTTCAGGCCTACTCCTTCAGTGCAGTGTTGAAAGGCATCAGTCAAAGTGGCAGAGAATATCATGCTGAACAAAGTGGGTGCTAAAACACACCCTTGTTTGACGCCGTTGGTGACTGGGAAGGCCTCAGATGTTTCACCGTCATCCAGGACACGAGCCATCATACCGTGATGAAATTGACGTACCATTCGTATAAATCTGTCTGGACAGCCAAATTTCGACATGATCCTCCACAGGCCCTGGCGACTGACAGAGTCAAATGCTTTTGTGAGGTCCACAAAAGTTGTGTAGTGCAGTGCTGTAGTGGAGAGTGTGAATGTGATCCTCAGATGTATAAGCAAGGGAATAACAAGTAAGAGTAGGGAGGTGGTATTACCTCTGCATATTGGATTCTCAAGACCATTACTAGAATAGTGTGTCCTGTTCTGGTGTCAACACTTCAAAAAGGATGTTGAAAAATTATAAAGGATTCAGAAAAGAGCTACAAGAATGATTCAAGGTCTGGAAAATATGCTTCATAGTGGGAGGCATAAGAAGCTCGACCTATTTAGTTTATCCAAGAGAATGTTAAATAGTGACTTGATCATGGTCTACAAATACCTACAGAAGGAAGAGATGTCTGATAATAGATGGCTCTCTAATCGGGCAGAAAGAGATCCAATGATTGGGAGCTGAAACTAGACAAATTCAGACTAGAAATAAGGCACACATTTTTACAGTTAGGCGAATTAACCATTGGAACAAATTACCAAGGGACGGGAGGATTTAAATCAAGATTGCACATCTTTCTGATATATATGCTATAGCTCAAACAGAAGTCATTGGGTTGATGTAGAGCTTACGGGGTGAGGTTCTTTGGGCCATGCTATGCAGGTGGTCAGTCTAGATGGTTTCATCTGGCCTTAAAATCTATGAAAATGGGGAGGATGATGATAATTACCAACCTCAATGAGAATTAATTAGCTAGTAGGCCTTATTCTCCATTGTGCAATCAAAATGTTCACTGTCAATGGGGATTTGAGGTGCTGGAGGAATGTAGGATTGGGCCCAACAGTTGTAAAGTGCTTTGAAGGTGAAAAGTGTTATTCCACTACAGAGGATGATTACTGCTGTGTTGAGCACCATTCAGACTGCAGTTAGTTGAATTTGCCTGGAAGGAAGTCACTTCTGTAGAGTCACAGACAATCATCGGGCATTTGAGGACCCTAATTGAAAGAGCTAAGGCATAAGAAGTGAAATACACCCTGCGACTTTTTCCCCATGGATCTGCAGATTCTGATTTATTGTGGCTGGTTTTTTAAGTGCTCCATGAAGTAAATTCTTTATAAGTGACTCAAAGAAAAAATAAAATTTCAGATTTCTGTGATAGGATGTTAGATGTCTGGGCAAGTCTTCAATTTCAGTGGTATTTTGGCTTATACCAATGTACTTTTCATCCTGAGGTGTAAAAGTGTGATACTCTATCCATGATTAAAATCCCCAAAGCATGGACATAAGAAGCAAGAAAAGTTTAATAGTGCTCATATTTGGGGGAACTTTCATCAGTTTTTGTGACTGTATTTGAAATAAACCCAGATATAGGAGTAGAGATTTACTGAGCCAATCATTTCTTAAGCCTCAAATGAACAGAAAATGAATTAAAAAGGGAGTAGAGAAATTTAGTGTTTAAGAAATGTAATCTAGATTATTTAGGTTTAGAAGTGCTCTGCATTCACAGAGATCCCACTGGGAAAGGTTAACTATATGAGTTGCAGAGATGTTTGTGTTTGGGAGATAATCTTGTCTAGCAACACTGTAAATTGCCAGAAGCAGTGAGAGTGGACAACAGGGGACATGGATCACTTGATGATTGCTTATTCTGTTCATTCCCTCTGAAGCACCTGGCATTGGCCACTGTCGGAAGACAGGATACTGGGCTAGATGGACTGTTGGTCTGACCCAGTGTGGCTGTTCTTATGTTCTTATGTCGGTGATTGCATGCCAAGACTGGAACTCAGAACTTCTGGGATCTGTTCCTGGTGTCTGCTAGTGTCTGTGTGTGATTGTAAGCAAGTCATTATGGGTATGTCTGCAGTGTGTGATTGCAGCACTGGCAGACATAGCTGCACTAGCTTTACCTGTGTTAGCACAGCTAAAAATAGCAGAGTAGACATGGTGGCACAGGCTTCAATGAGGGCTATACAAGCACAGCAGGAATCCCAGGGACATACTCTAATGGCTTCGCTACACTCGGGACAGCGCTGTGTAGTCGCGCCGCCAGCGCGAGAGCTCTCGCAGCGCTGTATGTACTCCACCTCTCCGAGGGGAGTAGCTTGCAGCGCTGCGAGTGAGTGTGCAGCGCTGCAGGCACTGATTACACTGGCGCTTTACAGCGCTGTACTCGCTGCGCTCAGGGGGGTGTTTTTTCACACCCCTGAGCGCAGCAAGTTGCAGCGCTGTAAAGCGCCAGTGTAGCCAAAGCCTCATTGCTAGCCCATGCTGAAGCTCGTGCTGCTATTTTTAGTTGTGCTAGCGTGGGTCCATCTACTCGTGCTGCAGTCACATCTTGGACTGCAGTGTAGACATGTCCTTAGGGGGAAATCCTGGCTCTGCTGAAGCCAGTGGAAGTTTTGCCATTTACTTCAATAACACCATGATTTCACCCTTAGTTTCTCAATGCCACAATTTCCCAATCTGAAAAATTGGGATAATGCCTCCCATACCTCAAAGGAGGACAGGGAGGCTGACATCCAGAATGTTTGTAAAGCACTTTGAGCTCCTTAGATGACAGATGCCCTAGAAGTGCCAGGCATTATTATTATTAAAGTGTTTGTTTCTTTTCTCCCATTCAGTGAGAACAATGGGCAATACAGAAAGCATTGTGCTCCTTGATATATGATGGAGTAATATGTGCAATGCACACGGTACTGTAGGTCAATTTTTTAACTTCTAATCTAACAGACTTGATCTAAGCTTTTAATCAAACCCTGTACATCTTTTCTTGTCTGACTAGTCTACTTGTAGTTCTTGTCTTTTGCCCCATTCCATTTCAGGGTTCCCATTTTGGTTCAGAGATTGCCCAGCATGATGATTGTATTAACACACAGGAGATGGCTGAATGGGACAGCTGTGTTGACAGTCTCTCTTGCCTCAGGGCATTATAGGCTCTCTGTAGTCAGCTGAGATCTGAACACGCTCCAGTGCTTTAGCAATGAACTGAAACGACCTTTGTCTGTTTTGGACGGCAAAGGAAGTAACCGAGTTTAGAAATTTGGCAGTCTGTTTGTGAGATCCCGTAAAGGACATGTAAACTGCAACACCAAATAAGGGTGTGTGAGTCTACACCTTACTGTATTAAAGTTCATAGTGCAGTGTGCAAAGTGGGATAGTCTAATGTCAGGACAGAGAACATAAAAGGGACATGGTCAACTTAAAATCAAGTCAATAATTTGGAGTTAAAAGTGGTTTCAGATCCTACACCTGCCTCTGATGCCCCCATCCAATTTTATGGTTTTACATCAACATTTTTCTATTTTTTAAAATGTGTTTTCTCCCCCACTTTGCTGTGTGAAAGATGCACACATCCAACAAGGGAAACTGACTAATTAATCTATTGTTATTATTTAATATTTGCATGGGGATAGCATCTACAGCCCCCAGTTAGTGATCAAATGTTCTAGGCATGTACACACACATAATAAAAAGTGAATCCCAGCCCCTTAAAGCTTACAGTCCAAGTTAAGGGAAACAGTGAAACTGACTATACACAAGGTGCTGGTAAAGTCATTAAGTAAACAAACACAGTATAATTTTTCCTTAATCTCTTTCTGTTGTAGGAAGCATAGGAGTGCAAACATTTTCAGACAAAACGGTGATGTTTAATCTGCGAATATACCTTTAAAATGCAGCTCACCTAGTAATTACCCAGCTCCCTGGCAAATACCATCCATAGCATCTGTTGGGTTTGTTTCACACAGCATGACGTTTCAGTCCAGTGAGTCAAAATTCTATATTGAGTCTATTCATTTAAATGAATAAAAATGCCTCCATTTAGTGCTCAGTATAATTATTGTTAAAAAAATTATAATGATACAATTTTACTAGGGACTGTTTGCTTAAATGCTTCAGATGATCTCAGCTGCTGCAGTCTCATACATGGAGAGAGACAATCTCTAAAGAAACGAGGACCCAATCTGTATAAGGCTTATTAGGTGAAAACACACACTGTAAATTGCACCCCAAAACAAAGGAGAAGCCATTACAGACCCTAGAGCTCTGATGTAATGCGCACACCCTTTTACAAACAGAACACTGCGTTCTGCCCGAGCAATTTCAAGGTGCTGCCCGTGGCACAATACATTGCAGTGATCCAACCTCAAGGTGACAGTGGTGTGGATCGCCATGTTAAAGTCTGGACCAAAAAAGAGGACACAGCCTGTCCAAACAGAAATGCTGAAAAGCACTGTTGGTACCTGGGCATCCAGAAGCAGCTAGAAACCCAGCAGGACACTATGTTGTGAACCTGAGTGACAGAAGACAGGGAAACTCCCCACAGTGAAGGAACCTATCTTAGTTAGCTCCACCAATTCCTCCAGTTGCTATTCACTGTTACAAAGTCAATCTGATCTGGGATTAGTTTCAAACAGCTCACCTTTATGCAAGCCCTGATCTTGGCAAACTAGTCACCCACACTGTCTGGGTCCGTCAGCTGAAGAGGTAAAGCAGAGTGAAATCAGCATTGCGGAGATGCTGCAGCCCATGCCACCTCACAATCTCTCACACCAACCTTGTATACATGTTGAACAAGAGGGCCGACAGAATAGAACTGTAGTACCCCTCAAGAGAGGGCTCTTGGTGAAGGTGAACGGTTGTCCAACACCACCCTCCTCAGCGGAAAAAAAAAAAGTGGACTAAACACAGGCCCAAAGCTGGAGTAATGGTGATCAAGGAAATCTATGAACTCCAGAAAGGATATGAGTGTCTGGGCAGTGTCATAAAATGGTTTCTTGAGTAAGGACCTATAATTGTTTCCATAAGAAAAGATGGCACCTTCTTCTCCTGCATGGAGGGATTGACAATCCCCTCTAATAATGGACCCACTGTCTTTGCCACTGGATTTTTGCAACCAGGAGGAACTTGGGTCCAACATGAATATGCTGGCCTGAAGTTCTAGCATTAGCCCTGATGTGGGGTATATCAGTATGGCATAACAGCAGTGTTTTCCACGATCTGCTCCTCTCTGTGTTCAAGTTGAGAAGCAAAGTGAATTCAAGAGTGACTTTGGGGCTCTCTTCAAATGAGAGTAAGCTTGGAACTTCACATAACAGGACGCCTGTCTATTCCCAGTGCTGATTGTTAGGTATCCCATGTGTCATTCTTGTTCCTACTCGCAGCAGCCTGCAGGAAGGTGTTGGAGATGCAGCTAAGCACGAGGGCAAAAGGAGCAACTGGGATTCTAGTGGAGAAGGCAGTGAGATAGTGAAGACCCCCATTGAGACATCCCTCCCTGTAACAGTCACTGGTGACTAATGAGCTATCCCATGGCACATGCTTCAGGGCTGGAAAGGGTCAGTGAGGGAGAGCTCTCATGCCATAAAAAGGACAGAAAAGCTCCCTCTGTAACCATGTAAGTTTCTGTAGTTCATTTTTGTGACGGGTTGGATCACAGAAACCCCCTTGGGAGCTGCCACCCAATGTGCAAAGACTACCCCTGCTTCTGTTTTCCCTGCCAGCTCAGGACTCCAGCACCCCGTCTCGCTGAGTCAGACACTCTTGTCTGACTCCAACACAGAACAAGGGTCCGAATCAGTTGTCCCGAAGCTGCAAGTTTACCTGAAAACCAGCTCACAGGAGTGTGCTTGTCTTTAGCACTCAGATGCCCAACTCCCAATGGGGTCTAAACCCAGATAAATCCGTTTTACCCTGCATAAAGTTTATGCAGGGCAAACTCATAAATTGTTCGCCCTCTATAACACTGATAGAGAGATATGCACAGTTGTTTGCTCCCCCAGGTATTAATACATACTCTGAGTAAATTACTAAATAAAAAGTGATTTTATTAAATACAGACAGTAGGATTTAAGTGGTTCAAAGTAGTAACAGACAGAACAAAGTAAGTCACAAGCAAAATAAAATAAAATGCGCAAATCTATGCCTAATCAAACTAAATACAGATAATCTCACCCTCAGAGATGCTTCAGTAAGTTTTTCTCAGACTGGACACCTTCCAGGCCTGGGCACAATTCTTTCCCCTGGTACAGCTTTTGTTCCAGCTTAGGTGTTATCTAGGGGATTCTCCATGATGGCTCCTCCCCCTCTCTGTTCTCTTCCACCCCTTTATATATCTTTTGCATAAGGCGGGAACCCTTTGTCTCTCTCAGTTTCCACCCCCCCTCACTGGAAAAGCACCAGGTTAAAGATGGATTCCAGTTCAGGTGACATGATCACATGTCACTGCAAGACTTCATTACTCACTTGCCAGCACACACATATACAGGGAGACTCACAGGTAAACAGCCATCTGCAGACAATGGGAGTCATCAAGATTCCAAACCATCATTAATGGCCCACACTTTACATAATTACAATAGGCCCTCAGAGTTACATTTTATATTTCTAGTTTTAGATACAAGAGTGGTACATTTCTACAAATAGGATGATCACACTCAGTAGATTATAAGCTTTGTAATGATACCTTACAAGAGACCTTTTGCATGAAGCATATCCCAGTTACATTATACTCACTTATATTTTTATAAAACCATATAGACTGCACAACGTCACACCCTCCTCCTGAACTTACTGCCAGAGACTTGGACACTGACCATGGCAGAGGCAGTATACCTAAAATTCGTTTTTGGGCTCCCCTATGGGGCAGACACTCCTGTGTCCCCCAAAAGGGAAAGAGACCCTGATCCAGCTGTAGGCTCACAGCTACCAGCTATGAGAGACCTTTCGCTGGCCAGCAAAATCCCCCCCCTTTCACTCAGGTTGGGTTTGCTTCCAGCTAGAGTCCTTGGGGTTTGTTCCCACCGCAGCAGTCACCAGGACCCCAACTTCCAGCTCCAGGATACATGTCTCTGTGCACCTCTTCCACTCCATTACAGCCAGGTCATGCTTCTGGGTCTTAATTGCTTTGTCTCTTAAGTCCAGGCTGGTGGGCAGCCTTTTCTTTTTCCAGGGCAGCCTTTTCCCAGGCAAATTGTACATCAATTTCCATTTGTCTTCCCTTGAGACCATCACTTGATGAGCTGGGATACCACAGAGAACACCCTCCTGCCAGAACAGGCACCCCTCCCCTCCTGTCTTGCTAGGTTAGACACTCCAGTCAGCTTCAGCACAGACAGAGGTTGGGCCACACCCATCTGCAGTTCACTGAAACTGAGATGCTCTCAGCTCAGGGGCTTCTTAGTTAACAGAGACATCCCCAGCGCCCATTGTTCAGTCTTTCTGGGCAATTTGCAACTTGTGTAGTTTTAGCTTCTTTTGATCTTCATTCTTACTTATTTTGCTTCCTTTTCTGTCCCTACTTCCCTTTCCCGAAATAAGCAAACAGAAAATAACAAACCAGTAACCACTTTGTCTGTTCTCCAGCCACCACACTTAAAACTCACTTAAAATCACTACCAGTATCTCAAAGCAATCAGCTGTGCACAGATCCTGCCGACTACGCCACTGTGACGGGTTGGATCACAGAAACCCCCTTGGGAGCTGCCACCCAATGTGCAAAGACTACCCCTGCTTCTGTTTTCCCTGCCAGCTCAGGACTCCAGCACCCCGTCTCGCTGAGTCAGACACTCTTGTCTGACTCCAACACAGAACAAGGGTCCGAATCAGTTGTCCCGAAGCTGCAAGTTTACCTGAAAACCAGCTCACAGGAGTGTGCTTGTCTTTAGCACTCAGATGCCCAACTCCCAATGGGGTCTAAACCCAGATAAATCCGTTTTACCCTGCATAAAGTTTATGCAGGGCAAACTCATAAATTGTTCGCCCTCTATAACACTGATAGAGAGATATGCACAGTTGTTTGCTCCCCCAGGTATTAATACATACTCTGAGTAAATTACTAAATAAAAAGTGATTTTATTAAATACAGACAGTAGGATTTAAGTGGTTCAAAGTAGTAACAGACAGAACAAAGTAAGTCACAAGCAAAATAAAATAAAATGCGCAAATCTATGCCTAATCAAACTAAATACAGATAATCTCACCCTCAGAGATGCTTCAGTAAGTTTTTCTCAGACTGGACACCTTCCAGGCCTGGGCACAATTCTTTCCCCTGGTACAGCTTTTGTTCCAGCTTAGGTGTTATCTAGGGGATTCTCCATGATGGCTCCTCCCCCTCTCTGTTCTCTTCCACCCCTTTATATATCTTTTGCATAAGGCGGGAACCCTTTGTCTCTCTCAGTTTCCACCCCCCCTCACTGGAAAAGCACCAGGTTAAAGATGGATTCCAGTTCAGGTGACATGATCACATGTCACTGCAAGACTTCATTACTCACTTGCCAGCACACACATATACAGGGAGACTCACAGGTAAACAGCCATCTGCAGACAATGGGAGTCATCAAGATTCCAAACCATCATTAATGGCCCACACTTTACATAATTACAATAGGCCCTCAGAGTTACATTTTATATTTCTAGTTTTAGATACAAGAGTGGTACATTTCTACAAATAGGATGATCACACTCAGTAGATTATAAGCTTTGTAATGATACCTTACAAGAGACCTTTTGCATGAAGCATATCCCAGTTACATTATACTCACTTATATTTTTATAAAACCATATAGACTGCACAACGTCACAATTTTCTCTTAGCAGATCTGCCCTCTTTAATTATGTGACCAGATAAACCTTTGTTGTTTTGACTTCACATAAAACTAAAGGGTTTCATTCCCCTTGGCCAAAGCTCAGTTATCCTGTACTGAATAATCAAGTTTCTCAACTCCAATGCAAAGTTTAGATTAGAAGTGACTGTGTACAAAGATATGGGCAAATGCCTAAAAATATTCCTTAAAGGGATTGTCTCTGGGTTGGGAATACATTTGACATCCTTTTTCTTCTTAGAACTGTCTGCAAAGTATAGATGTTCCTTCTCCACCTCCTCAAAATGTTCACTTTCTTTAAACAAACCAACCACAACTATAAATGCCAGCAGCCCAGGGTTTATGAGGAACCCTACAATAACAAACCAATGTTGTACTCCACATAGTAGAGGAAAACAATGAGATATTTGATCAAGAGGCAAATTATGTTAATGAATTGTTAATAAAATATATAGGAGCCTTTGTTACATTGAGTAAAAGGGTGATAAAATGATACTTTAGAGGTAGGTCAGTGCTGAGTACTTTAGAACCCCATCTCCCCCAAATATCTGTACAAGCAGGGCTGTCACAAAACCTGCTATTCACACTGCAGGATAGAGCTTAGTAGAATAAACTATTGGTGTGTGTTCTCATTTGCCACATCCTCACATCTGTTCTGAAGTATACTAGAAGCAACAAATATTGAATGTTGTCATTTAGTTCCAGAAGCTTTTTTTCTAATTTCATTTAAATAGAGATCAGGGATGGAGGAGATGTGAATGCTTTGCTGGAAATTGCTATGCATCTTCCCTCCTGTCTCCTGCTTCTTCATTAGCCAGATGTGATGAAAACCCTGCTTTGTCTCTGCAGTGTGGGAATCTGAAACATCAAATTTTCGTAGGTTGAGTGAAATTTTGGATGGTTTTTATTATGTCTGATCCTTCATTATCAACTGGCAAGGTATATGAAAACATTGCACACTTATACTTTAACTAGAATTACATGCCAACTGTCATCCCCTTCTTCTGACACCTCATATATTACCTATGGCACAGCAAACACACGATATACATGCTATGTGCAGTACCCTCTCATTTTAATCAGGCACTTCATTTCCCCACAGTTAAGTAATTCTCTCATCATTGTCATTCAGCACAGGATAAGCAGCTCTCCTGTATTACCTTCTTTAAAGTCTCTATGATGTGTGTGTGTATATAAAGGGTTATCAAGTCTTGGCCTGGGCCATGTATCATTTTGTAGTTTAGAAATAGTTAATATTTTACTAAATGTTATTAAGGATTTAAGCAGTCCATAGGGTCTCTGCTCCAGGATGAATTTCACCCTGTAGGAATATAGTTATTTTCTGTGTGAAAACCTGGACACAAATGCTGAGAAAAGCAAAATTGGTGGAGTGAAAAATGGCCAGGCACAGAAATGAAAATTCATGAAGAAAGTTCGGCTATTTCCGTACTGCCTCATAGAGCGGCTACACGAGAGACCTTACAGCGGTGCGGCTGCAGCGGTACGGCTGTGCCACTGAAAGGTCTGTAGTGTAGACATAGCCTAATCAATTCAGGTACAGGTGCCATATACTGGGAAGGATTGAAAATCCCAGTGGCCAGGCACCCAGCTGTGCCAGAGCTCCAGACAGTTTAGGCACCCAGAAAGGAGAGTAGATTTTTCACAAAACAAAAACTACCCACATTTTGCTTTGAAAACTCCCCGGGCTACCTGAACACCCTGAAATTGTCACCCCAGTCCTCTGTAGGGCACCCACAAGAGGTCTTTCGAAAAGCCTCCCGCATGTGACTTGCTCAAGGTAGCAAAATTTCCTTCCTAAGTGAACTATGGTGATGAAACTCTATGGTTTGAGGAGTATTGTGGTGCAGTGGATTGAACAGGGAGCCAGGAACCTACAAGTTCTATTCCTGATTCTGCCACTGACTCAGTGAGTAGCCTTGGCCAATTCCTTTGAGCTCCCTGTGCCTCTATTATAAACGGGGATGATATTCCTTTCCTACTTTCCAATACCAATTTCACAGGGTGTTGCGATTAATTGGTTAGTGTCTGGAACACTGAAAACATAAAGGGCTATAAAAGTGCTCAGCAGCAGTAGTGCTGCTTATATACTGACTCATGGCTGTAGCTTATGGATACTGCCCTGTTTGGGGCTTTTCCAGTAGGAACACGGTAACCGTTTTTAATAGGGCACTCGTAGAATACAACTTCCCTGCCTCAGAGGTGTTGTATAGTTTAATTGATGTTTGTACAGTACTTTTAGAGCCTGGGGTTAAAGGTGCTCTAGAAGGGCAAACTGTGAATAGTAATATCTTCTCTAGTTGGATGTCATCTTATCCTCCCGTTCCCAGGTATCCAAATAACTGAGGAGTGTGTATCCCTAGCAGACAGTGCTTCTGATAGGAAATTCTGCTCCCACCTCTAGCTGGTTATTCCTTGCTGCCATTTTTTAAATGGCTTTTTTTCTTTTCTTGTTTAAAGCTTATTGATTTTTTCCACATTGCAAAATAAAGTCCTGACATAAAAAAATATTTTCCTACTGCTACTCAGGTCCCTGCAGTGCTGCCAAGGGGGAGCTTTGCCTCAAGTGAAATCTCTTTGACACCGTGCAGGATTTCCTCTTCCTGGACCCTTCGCGAGCTGACGGTAGCGTGAAACCCCAGCCTGAATGAGTTAATCCATTTGAACCCTTTGGCAATTCTGGCTTGTCCCAGACATACTGCTGGCTCCTGATAGACTGCCAGAAGTCTCCCTCTCCCCCCATCACATGACTAGAGTAAACAGCCTTTAAAAAGCCTTGCCAATCAAAGTGGGAGGCTTTATAGTGGGCCAAAGTTCAACAGCTACATCATAGTCCCTGCGGCAATGAGATGTTTATATTCTGGAGCGGCAAGCAGCAACGGGGGTTACTATAGATCATTGGAGCTGTTGCTATAGCAAAGCCATTACATAATGTTCCCATTAAATCCGATGCAGAGAGTGAGATGGCTTAATAATAAAGGCCATTCCATGTTACTCTTTTAATTCATTATTGCTGAGTCCCTCTTAGCTGTTACAAAATAAAGTTACGAACATTGGATCCGATCAGGTTCCTGTGGAAGTCAATGGCACAGCTCCCAGCCAATGGCAGGACCAGCCCAGCCCTTACTCATGTGACTGTACAACAGGGCTACCCACATGAGTCAGGCTTGCAGGATCGTGCCTGTGATGGGGTTGCTTATATGAGGAAGGACTTCTCGTGTCAGTTGCAGGATCAATCCATTAGTGGGATAGGGATTTCATCTCTTTGTATATGCAAGTGACTCTGGAGCACTGGTAAAATATGTGACCGGCTAGAGAGATCTCAGCACCTTGTTTTTAGCTCTTCACGTATATTATGATTTTAACAAATAACATTCCTCTTTGAGACAGCAGATCAAATGGATTCCTGGCTCTGCATAGCTTAGGGGCTAGCACTCCTTGGATGGAGTCAATATAGTGCAGGGATGCTAAAATATTGTGAACTTGAGGGCTATGTTTGGCAACTTGCCAGTGCCCTGCAAGGGCTACATCTGATTTTCATGTAAATGTACATAAATGTTGACCTCAGATATAAATGCCCGTGACCAGAATGTTTTCTGGTGCTTTTTTCCCCTAGATAGATAAATCAAAATTGCTGATGGCTAGATTTGGTCATCAACTGGTCAGCTTAGTCCAGCAATCTCAGGCTGTGTTTTTATTAAGACAGGATGGGTAGGGCCCTACCAAATTCACAGTCCATTTTGGTCAATTTCACGGTCATAGGATTTTAAAAATCGTACATATCATTATTTCAAATATTTAAATCTGAAATTTCACGGTGTTGTAACTGTAGGGGTTCTGACCCAACTCTGACGGAAGCTGCACAGAAGTAAGGGTGGCATGGTATGGCATTGCATCCCTAACTTTCAGAGCAGGGCACCTGGCCAACAGCCGCCGCTTTCCGGCCGCCCAGCTCTGAAGGGAGCTCAGAAGTAAGGGTGGCAATACTGCAACGCCCCTACAGTAACCTTGTGACTCCCCCCATAACCCTCTTTTGGTTTGGGACCCCCAGTTTGAGAAACGCTGGTCTCCCCATGAAATCTGTATAGTATAGGGTAAAAATACATAAAAGACCAGATTTCACGGGAGAGACCAGATTTCACGGTCCATGATGCATTTTTCATTGCCATGAATTTGGTAGGGCCCTAACGATGGGCCATCTTTGGGCCAGGAGTGGCTGTGCTTTAGGACCTCTTCAGTTAGAGTCCAATTCTGACCTTCAGTGGTTGACAAAACTCCCCTTGACCTGAATGGTGCAGAATCAGACCACTGATGGCTGCCTGTATAACACGGTATTTATTATTCAGAGAGTAGACAAGACCAGTATTAAGATCATGATGAAATGCTTGCTGAATTTGCTTGGCACATGTGGGATGCTGTATTTCAGTCATTCCCTTCACCAGGATTTTGGTGGCTGCAAGGAGAGACTTCCTGTTCCTTCCCCTGCAGTTTGTCCCCCTTCTCATGTGGAATATTGAGCACATTATGATGCAGGGCAGGATCCTGTTCAGGAACATTGTGTGCCAACCTGGTAGTAAAAAGCCAGTTAGAACACACTGGGTTCCTGTTCCACCTGACAAGGTACTGCTCTGCGTGGTGCCTGAAACCTGCCTGGTATGCTGAAACTAGAAAAGTCTGTTTCAAGAGGAAGTGGTGCCAGGATTCCAAATCCTGTTTCCACAGTGGGTTAACTCACTCGGCCCCTCTGCCGCCAAAACCATTTTGTTTTCATTTTGTAAGGCTTTTACTGGACCAGGTTGAGGAAGGTAAGAGCAGTGTATATACCTGATGTCTGCTCAGCTGGGTCTAGGTTTTGGGTTCCCCACCCAGCTGTGCCCTATATTATTATTTTGCTTTTGATATATAACAGTGCTTAGATTGTGAGCTCTGTGGGGCAGGGACCACCTTTTTGTTCTCTGTTTGTACAGCACCTAGCGCAGGTGGTTCCTGGGTGTTATAATACAAATAAGAATAGTAATAATAATAATGACTGATTATGTACACTGTTCTTGAATGGATACAGAACCGCTCAGCTGTGTCTCATAGACCCAAAAATGCTAGTAATGAGACTTCTCCTTTAGCTCAAATGGTAGGATAGGGCCTGTGCTTTTGGAGCCTCATGATCTGAGTTCTGTCCCCACTGTTTTTGGGTAATTGAGAGTGGTTATGGGTAAGCAGCAAAGTGACCACTATGGTATTTGGCAGCCTTAACTTGTTAAAATCAGTTGTTGATTTGGTTCATCCACCTTTTCTTGGTTTAGGATCAACTCTACATGCTCTGAACTGAAGGGTCATGTGGACAAGAGGGAATGTATTTATCATTTGTTTCTTGGGCAAATAGGGCAAAATACACTCTAGGATAGGAAACCACACAGGTCTCTATGCACCCCTGAGTTCTGTATCAAATACTTTAGTGGCACTTTGGATCTTGTATGATTCTCCTGTATTGGAAGCAACTCTCACCTGTAGTGTATGTTTAATTAAATAATGTCCACATGCCCTGAGATGTGTGTTTTAGATACTTGCTCTATAAAACAAATAGATGAATACATATGCTCACCTACTATAGTTCAAATGTGCTGAACACATCTGAGTAATACTTTCTATCAATAACTAATATAATGTTACAGGCGGAATCGTATAGGGTGTTGCATGCGCACTACATTTCATGCCAGATGCGTTAATGGGGATTAAGGGTATTACAATAAATAGGAAAGGTCTTACTAATGATTAGAGCAGAGTGAGAGGTGATGGAACAGATGGTTGAAATCCCTTTAGTTTTATAATAGACGTTTTGGAAGCAGCAAGATAATGTGGCAGACCTATTACACTTAACATCTCAAATGTCATTTCAGCCCTAGGAAGGTATTGAACTGGGTTGCTGTGTTGTATGTTCCTTTGCCCAGCAATGTTGCTTTAAGGTGCTAAACAGCTGAGTATTTAAAGACATTTCTCTTATTAGAAGTCTGCAGGTGAGATCATTGAATGATGCTATTGGATCTGGTATTTGTCAATGACATCAAGCATTTTGGAGAGTGACCACTACTGTACTTTCCCAACAAACACACAAACCAAGACAGGGCTGGCAATCATTAGTGTTTTATTTTCCTGGTATTAGCAGTGCTTATATGGAGGGGTAGCTATAATGATGTGCTTTGCTTTATACCTTTCAGAGAAGTGAACCATAGAAAATCTCCAGCTGATGACAGGCCATGTTATCATCTACTGGCTAAAGCACATTCCAGCAGGCTGGAGGAGGAAGGCTTTTCCTAATTCAGCATGGCAGCATTAAACCTCATGGGGCCAAAAACTGGTTTTGCTAAGTCTTGTTTCCAGTTGGTGTTTTCAGTGAACTTTGGGAGTCAACCGAGCCAATGCTTGGTTGAATGTTGTCTGTGGTGGCCCCAGCAGATTCTGCCAACTGTAAGCTTTTGTAAAACAAAAGTGAAGCTTCCAGCCCTTCAGTATACAGCCTGCAGCAGGGCTGTCTTCCTGTGTGTGCAGTTGTATCGGAAACCACAGGCTAAACTGAGACCTGGTGTCAAAGGTGCCATCGGAGTCTTTGGGCCAAATTCAGTGATGATGTATGTGGTAGTGTAAGCTGGCCAGAAAATGGCTGTACGTGGTAAAGTAGCATAACTGGCCCTGATTTGGCATTCAGTGGGGAGCAAAATGAATGTTAGTACATTTGGGAGCAGGAAGTGTAATGGGGGGGGGAAGTAACTGACGAGGGTATAAGATAAAGTGTGGGAATCTGCTTTATTTTTCAATGTATTAAATTATTTTTCAGTAACTGTACTTGGTTGTCCTGTTACTGCTGTCCCTAGCAGAAGTGGCCACCTTGGTTCCTTGTGTGACCTGTCTCATTGTGCAGCTCACATAAACAATCCATGGTCGATTTTGGCTGGGCTAAAGCTACTACCTCTGATGATGGCAGGTCAGACTGAATTAAACAGAGCCCCTCCCTTTCTCTGGCAGCTGAATTCCAAATCTGTGCATGACAAAGAAGTACTTGGCCCTCCATTAGTTATGCAATAAATTAATCAGTAATGCCTCCCAGATTACTATGCTGTTCTATTCAGGGTTTTAGACTGCTCAACACCACAGTATATAAGCACCTCCCACTCGTGTATTAAGCAACATGACTAACATCTGTCACTTGTTTGGGCTCTCATTATTGTCCCGGGGAGAGGAGCATGTGCAGTGGATTGTTCTTATTTTGGGTTTTTTTTAAATAATATAACAAACCCCTTGTGCAAACACGTTGCTAAATGTTTATATTAGAGACACCTGCTCAAAGAAATGCACCTGGCACTTGAAGTGCAAGGTGATGAAGTTTGGGATGGTCCTAAATTCCTGTAGGAGTTCATTCCAGTCTTGGGTCGACCCCTGAGAAAGCTGTGTCTCCTGCACAGACAAGCTTTACCCTTATGGTAGAGAGTTCCATTGTGCCAGAGGAGCACAGTTGTTGACCACAGTCTTCGTTCTAGCGCTTTAGGCAGTCTTATGGATATGCTGGGCACAGGCCATGGAGCACCTTGAAGAGAAGGACTGAGACCTTGACCTTGATTTGTTATTCTATGGGATGCCAGTGTAGGGAGCGCAGGACAGATCTGGTGTGCTCATTATAGCCATGTGGCTGAGGAGATGTGCTTTTTAGATCTAGTTATAATACTACTTCCATAAGGCCTTTCCAAGTGCATTATATAGGTGCATACATCTTATTATTCCCATTTTACAGATGTGGAAAGTGGGGCATGAAGCATTGTGCCTAAAACCAGTGACTGAGTCAGGAATAGAATCCAGTTCTTCTGACACTGTCCCCTGCTCTAACTGCTAGACCAACCTGCCTCCTCTCCATCTACAGGCTTGTCTACACTTAAAATGCTACTGTGGCACAGCTGCACTGCTGTAGTGCTGCAGTGTAGACACTACCTATGCCGATGGGAGGGATTGGGGTAGGTATTCCACCTCCCCGAGAGGCAGTAGCTAGGTAAATAGAAGAATTCTTCCATTGACCTAGCACTGTCTACATGGGGACTTAGGTTGGCTTAACTGCATCACTTGGGGTTATGGATTTTTCACACCTGAGTGACATAGTTATGATGACCTAATTTTCTAGTGTAGACAAGGCCTAATTTTTAATATATTACTTTTCCAAGAGAGCTTTTACAACCTTGACCTCTGTACATTTCTACTCTTGCCAGCCAACACCATTTTTTTTCTGTTTAAAGGCAATGAATATGAACTTGTTCCTACAGAGCTTTGTGCTGTAATTTATCAACAGGGCTCTGAGGCACAGACGTCAAATAAATACCAGATTTCAAATTATGATAAGCAATTGTCTCATCTCCGTGAATAGACATTAAACTCTGCTGAGAAATCATCAATAATTCATTTTTAAAAATTAGACAAGTACAGGGACGCTTGGAGAACTTCCTATGTGACAAATGATCCTGTGTTTTCTAGCAACCTTGTTAAATTTAAACTACAGCCCACTCTTATTTCTCAAACAGAAACTTATGATCATGCCCAAGACAAAAGTTTATTACTTAAAGATCTAGATCACCATCGGCTTTTAGTAAATGTATGGTAGGTACATGGAATACTGACTGACACAGCTGCAGTGGGATTTTACATTGACCAGTGGACAAGAACACAGAGCTTATATGGACTTTAGATGAATTGTAAGAACTGGTATCAGTGAATAACGTCTAGATACACTTAGCCTCTCCCTTCACACATGAACATTACCCAACATATTCACATTAATCAGGTCGGTATTGACCTATGTAGTATGCACCAAGGCTTGAAAAATTCACCATTGAACGTAGACCCTTTAGGTATAGATCATAGAAGTTAGAGATGGAAGAGAACTATTATGGCCGATCTGGTCTAGCTTCCTTCCTTTGTGGGATTGTTCTCTCCAGTATTTTTAGTGGTCTGCCCTGTTTTATTTCAAAATGGTTCAAGCATTGGGGTTTCCACCCCTCCCCTTGGGAGCTTATTCCACAGCTGGGCCAAATCCTGAAGCCCTTACTCAATTCTTAGAAATATCCAACTGGAAGTTGCTTGGAATAAAGATTTTAGGATTGGCCTCTCAGTAGGTTGCTTGTCATTGGATAGTCATTGCCAACCCCCTGTTTTATTCCTTATGGTCAGTGTGCCACGGTTTTTGTCTTTAATTCTGTCAGTAATTTCCCAAGGCCTTCTCAGACATTTGTGTTTTTCCATGTTCATCCCAGCCAGGTGCTAAGCGATAGGTGTCAACCTTTCCAACAGCCATGCAGCACCTGTTCTTCAGTGTAATATGACATTGGATATGTTGGATTTGCAGTCCCTGGGTGGCCTTCCTTCTTTTTACTTGAGTCAGAGATGTGCATGCACCCTAGCTATGGTATTTCCTTCCTGTCTGTAATTGTCAGTAGAGGGATGTGATATTCATAAGTACCTATTAACATAGGTGCGTGCAAGCTCTGTCTGAGACTCTAAGGCTAGCCTGTCTCCATTCATCTCAGTATAATCTAGAAAATAATTTCACATTTCACTCTTCAGAGGCTGACATGATTATTCCTGTTAACTCAGACTTTCCAATAAATTGACTAAAGGTCGCTCGCTGATTGCCTCTGGTCATCACACAGCCTCTTCACTAATTGTGTGCTAGCGTCATTTTATTTTGTGGGATCCTTTGCTTTCTGGTCCAGATTCAATCACCCAGATGTTCAGAAATTCCTTTATCTTAACTTTATACAAAGGGCATACTTTAGTCAAACAAACACACTGCAGTCATTGTTCTCAGCTGGGAACTACTGAACAGCAGTTCACCTGTTTCCTATGTAGTCTACCATTAATCTACCAACCTCTGTGCTGATCTAATGTAACATCATTCTTTGAGGGGAAAAGAAATCCATGCAAAAGTTGTTTCCTGGTCACTAGCCTTGCATTGATTAGGGTCATGCTGGATGACAAAGAGCCAGTAAGGAAGTTAGACTGAATGGGCAAATCCTTTCATTTTTATCCTTTTGGAGTTCAGTGGAATGAAAAATCAGATTACCCAGAGTAGCTGGAAGGTTTTGCTCTGGTGTTTGATATGTTTTGGGGGGGGAGGAGAGTAGTTATTCCAGGAACCCCATTTCTACCCCACCCCACTTTCCAGTCACTACCTGTAAAGGCCCCACAAGGCTGAGAAGGCTTCCTAACAGACCCCCATCCATACTGCTCTCTCTCCAGGCAACCTGTCATCCAGTAGGAGGCACTAGAACACAGTGTCCCAGAGGCCTGGGCGTTGCCTATTCTCAGCAATCTTAGGGAGTGACAGACCCAAGGGTATCGTAAACACAAGTGTCCCATGTGGGACAGCCACTTGCTCTTTATTAAGCCACATGGACTTCACACAAACTGGCTGTTTAGTTCATTCAACTTAATCTTTGAAGTGATCATAGGACCCTGGCTCGTGATTAGAGCAAATTCCATAGAAGACTGAAGTGGGTTGTAGCCCACGAAAGCTTATGCTCTAATAAATTTGTTAGTCTCTAAGGTGCCACAAGTACTCCTGTTCTTTTTGCAGATACAGACTAACATGGCTGCTACTCTGAAACCTGAAAAAAGATGCACATACAGTGCATTGGGTGCAGCTCTGTTAGAAGCTGAACATAAGAAAGCTGGTCAGGAAGCGAACAGGATGTCATAGAAGAAAGGTAGAGCTGGGCCATGTATAGTAGGCGAAGCTTTTAAAGTTTCCATCAGGGACACAAAGGAGTCTCTCCAACATGGCTGCTCTTCTCAAATCTGCCTTCAGTGTGAAGTTTGTTAAAATATAAAAGTTATCTTACAAAAACTAACCCTTCTGGCAGAGCCAGTACTGCTGGCTTCATGCTCAAGGTTAGTGACGCACTGATCTAGAGGTCAGATGGTCCAAGCCCTGAGGCAACAGTAAACAAGGGACAACATCCAGCAGACAAAAGCAAGCAAGAGAAGGGAGACAGGCAAACAGGGTGTAGCATACAATGCTTCCATTCTCATTTTTTCCATAGAGATTTGTTTAATTTCTTTTGTTATGAAGATGCAGCTGTGTACAGGTGTACAGGTCGAGCTCACTGGGCAAAGTCTAACCAAAACAAAGACGTTGCCTTTTGATTTAATTTCCTTATGTGGTTTGCTGTGGCCCACTGGTGGCTCTCAAATCCCCTGGATGCTGCAGCCAAGACTAAATACTGTGTTGTCCACCACTCCATTGCTCTGCACCATTGCAGTGCGGGGGAAGAACGGGTAGTAGCTGCAAGGATGTAATTATTCCATGGGGAAACATGGAGAGGACAAATACAAGGGGGAGAAAATTAGAAACCAACAAAGGGTCTTATCCTCCTCCCGAGTCAGTGGCAAAGCCCACAATAGATAAATGGAGGACTTATAGGTAGGGTTTTCAGAAGCCCTCAGAGTTGGCCTGACTGCTCCTGCTAAGGTCAGTAAGCATAGTTAGGCCAGCATTGGGTGCATTTGAACATCCCACCCTCTGGGTACATCTATGCTGCAAAACAACACCTATGGCAGCGAGTCTCAGAGCCCAAGTCAGCTGACTTGGGCTCACACATATAGGAGTGTAGACATTCCGCTCAGGCGGAAGCACAGGCTCTGAGACCAACCCCCCTCGCCAGGTGTCAGAACCTGGGGTCCATCCCGAGCAGTAACATTTACACTGTTTTAGCCCCCTAGCATGAGCCCAAGTCAGTTGACCCAGGCTCTGAGACTCTCTGCCATGGATGTTTTTTTTTTGCAGTGTAGACCTACCCTCACTCTCCAGTGCTCTCAGCCCAGCACTAAATACGCTTGACAGAGCAGCAGCAAAACCCTGATTCACTGAAAATGTTATAAAAACTGCAACAAGCTTAATTCTGGGGCAAAACCTTCCTATTGCATGACCAAAGCCTTGCCCCATCGTGGCCGGCTGTTCATGCCCTCAGTCACTGAGGCTCCCTAGCTATGAACAGTCCTTTGCATTCAGTGTCTGTGATTTGGAATGCCTGTAAATGTCACTTCTTGGCCAGAAGCCTTGGGTTGAAATCAGGCTGCTTGACTGAACCCTTCCTACACCCCCACCCCTACAGCGATTTGATCCAGGAACCCTTTCCAACAGTGATTTATATCTTGATCCATCCCCGAGGTTGGCAGCACCAACAAGGAGCTCTCTGGGGCACAGGACAGAGGAGGTGTGGGGAAGGGGGTGTCTCCTGGGACAGGCTCCAGTCAGCTCCAAGGACTGTACTAATTTTCACTCCATTACAGCCCTTTATCTCAGCCTTGCGACCTTGAGCTGAGAGACATTATGGGCTACAGTCAGAAAGCTAGAGTTAACCATTTAAATGCCAAATGGCTCTGATCATCAGCCCTGAAGTTATTAATAAACAATCAGATATAACCCGTTTTTATTGTTCAAAAGCTCACTGTGCTTCAGATTTGGCTAGGGTTGATTTTTTAAGGTATTAATAAGAATATGTTTACATGTATATTAAATAGAATGGTAATCTGGTCTAGTGGTTTAAGCAGAGTCCATGGTTATTTGGGGGGGGGATAGCTCAGTGGTTTGAGCATTGGCCTAATAAACCCAGGGTTGTGAGTTCAATCCTTGAGGGGGCCACTTAGGGATCTGGGGCAAAATCAGTACTTGGTCCTGCTAGTGAAGGCAGGGGGCTGGACACGATGACCTTTCAGGGTCCCTTCCAGTTCTATGAGATAGGTATATATTATATTATTATTATATTATTATTTGTATTTATTTGTATTGTGGCAGTGGCAAGAATTTACATATGCTAGGTGCTGTTCAAACACTTAGCAAAAGACAGTTCCTGGCGCTGGGCGACTAGATACCCGGGTGATGATCCTGGGTTCTGGTCCCAGCTCTGCTACTGGCTTCTCTTTGTGGGTTTGGATGTGTTACTTAATGTCTGTGTCACACAGTGATCACTCTGTATCTGACCTCTCAGTCCTCATCCTCAAAGGAAACCTGCACAACACTGTCAAAAGATGAGCCTGGGAGCTTAAATTCATCACTCTGCCAGACATTAAAAATCATGGATTGAACAGAGACACTGGATTTATAATGTATTACAGTGGTTCTGAACCTTTCCAGATTACTGTCCCCCTTTCAGGAAGGAGTCTGATTTGTCTTGCATACCCCAAGTTTAAAAACTCCCTCATTTAAAAACTATTTGCTTACAAAATCAGACATAAAAATACAAAAAGTGTCACAGAACAGTGTTACTGAAAAATTGCTGACTTTCTCATTTTTACCATATAATTATAAAAGAAACTGATTGGAATATAAATATTGTACTTACATTTCAGTGTATAAAGCAGTGTAAACAAATCATTATATGAAATTTTAGTTTGTACTGACTTTGCTAGTGCTTTATATGTAGCCTGTCGTAAAACTAGGCAAATATCTAGCTGAGTTGATGTACTCCCTGGAAGACCTCTGCATACCCCCAGGAGTACGTGTATCCCTGGTTGAGAACAACTGGCTTATTACACAGTCTGTTACCCACTAACCCCCTCTTTTTGTCCTGTGACTGCAGAGGTGTTAATGGGCAACTCTGCCTTGAATGGTCTCTTACAATATGTGCTAACTACTTATGCTAAGTTTCAGAGTAGCAGCCGTGTTAGTCTGTATCCGCAAAAATAACAGGAGTACTTGTGGCACCTGTTAGTCTCTAAGGTGCCACAAGTACTCCTGTTATTTTTACTTATGCTAAACAATTTCTTGGCTGGGAGTACCTTTCCCAGACCTGAAAAAGAGCTCTGTCTGGCTCCAAAGCTTGTCTCTCTCGCCAATAGAAAAGTTGGACCACCTTATTGTCTGTGTCAGTTTCTCTGTCTGCAAAATGAGGCTAATACTAGTTTGCGGTGTTGTGAGGATTAATTAGTTACACACACTCAGGCACATGCAGTTTGTATCAGCTTTGCTCTCTTTGCTGCTGGCAGGTGATGCGATGCAGGAAAAAATTCCTCTTAGTTGCAGGGCATGAATGACCCGCTTCATGGGGCCTTGATAAATGGCGAGAAGCATAGCTGCTTGCAAAATGTGCTCACTTTAATCAGGTCAGCATGCACAAGGTTAATTTCCCCATGCCTTCAGATTGTTTTGTTTTCAGAGATTCTGAACCGTTGCCTCCAGCTGTTGATTTTCATTGAACTAGGGTGACCTTTTTCTGTCCAAACTAGTTAAAACCTGCTCCATTGCCCAGAGCCTCTTCAGAGAAAGCTCAGTAAAACCAAGCGCTGCTGCTGGGATACTAACATCCTTTTAAACATTGTCATTTCCAGTTGCCATGTTTCCTTCCTGACCTCTCACGGGTTGTAGCTCATCTGGTGTTTTCACAGGACACTTTTCTCTGTCTCCACTTTCCTAGGTCAGTTTTTAGAGAACTGCCATTACAAAGTCAGATGAATGAAGAAGGAACAAACTGCTGTGGGCAGCAAAAAATCCCACTGAGCCTAATGCACAACTTGAATATTAGTATACTAAGCATGGTGCATCCTCAAATGCACCATTCAAGCTACTGAAACAATACAAGACTTAGTCTTAGATCTTGTTCAGTGCATATGCTGCTTGGGATAATCTAGTTAACCTTTTAAGCCATGCTCTATTTTGATCCAAGCAACGTCTTGTGACTTGGTGGGGCCTGTAGTAGGACATCTACCTAGAACACATCACCGGATATCGGCAATACCAGGAGGGATGAGCTGGAGTGCCGATGAGAAGCGCAGTCGGGAAAGTAACTGAAATACTTCCCTGATGGATTGTATTTTCTAATGGATAACCTACCCTAAATTCTCAATTACTGAGGGACTATCTTCACTCATTGATATATTTCCTTTCCACAACCAACTCTGTATAACTTTTCATGAGTGATGTACCCGAATATTTGGATGCTAACATCAAAACTGTATTGTTAAATTTATTTACCTAAATTTGGGTTCTTGCTGATTATGTACTCTATGTATCTTATGACTTTTAAAACAAACTTTGTGTTTTTGGATACTCTACACACTGTACCCAGATGTACAGACACTCTTTTCTTAACCTGTGTATTATATCATTTAGCTTTAATACAAATTTTAAATCAGTGAGCCCACTTCTACATTAAAGACGAGACTCGAAAGTGTCTGATTTTATGCAGATTAGATGGAAGCCTTCGGCTTCTGGCAACCCCCACAACCCATTAAGTCTAGGCTTCACCCCTGTGATGAAACTTGAGTACCTCATGTACTAGGGGGAATTGGCAAAAAATTTCCACTGTTGCTAACACCAGTGCAGCTCCAATAAGGGTAGCAAGAATGAGAACGCTCGTATAGAAAAGGCTAGCAATGCTGCTGGTACTTTTAACACCATATTATTTAAATCAGCTCTGAACAGGGATAGGCAACACAGTGATGAAAATGCTGGCAGCCAGTCTGTAGGGCTCCCCTTCTTGCTACTACCAGTGTTAACAGCGGTGGGAAAATTTTGCCAAAAATCCCCTAGTGTAGACACAGTCTAAGAGCTTGACCTTGGAAATGCGCTGAGCTGTGTGCTGAGGAGACACTTTTCCGTTGCTCTGATGCAGATGTTATCATCCCCGTCGTCCTGGGAACCAGCAAAGAGACAAGTGTACTGGGAAATGGGACTTCTACGCTCAGCAGCAAACAGCTGGGACCATTCTGAATCCAAACCATTGTGTCAGTGCGAAAAGGTTATGCATTCACTTGGCTGCTAAGCTGCCTCAAGGCAATAATCAAACTATTACCGGACAGGAAGAGCGAAAGAAGGGTTTAACAGTTCCTCGTGGGTCTTCAGCAGCCTTAGGGTATATTATTGCTAATGATAAATTATTATATGTATTATTAAAGTAGTGAACACCAACAGTGTGCTTGACACCTGACAGTGCATAATGACTGGGGATCATATTCTGCTCAGTTACATCACTGTAAATATGGAATAATTCTGTTGACTTTAGTGGAGTGACTTCTGGATTTACTGCAGTATTATTGAGACCAGTGTTTGGCCCATGATCTCTGCCCCAAGTTGCTCACAACCTGAAATACACAGATGGAATAGTTAGACACAGTGCAGATGCAAAGAACACTAAGATAATGGGGTCAGAGCAGAATTTGATCCATTACTTTTAATATGTAATTCTTCAGTAGATTTTATTGGAAAGGCTTTCTGGGTAAATTGTGTTTTAAGGAAGTATTTGAATAAAGAGGATGGATGTTTCCTTTCTGTGCAGAGGGTTAGAACTCTGATGGAATGGAACAGAAAGCAGGAATCATTGAACAAATAGATGTTGATCAAAGAAAATAGGTGGTGGTGGTGGGAAATCTAATTTAAAAACAATAACAAGTTAAAATCTTAACAAAGTGGGGAAAATATTGACTGAATTGCTGTGCTTCCCTTCCAGCCCTACCAATATACATGTTACTTGTTAGACCTTGGAGAACTTGCAGTGCTTAGTTTGGATGGTTTTCTGTGGTTGATAAAATTATCTTGCTTCCAGTCTCGGAGAAGATGAGATCTGTCCTTCAGCATATTATGGATACAGCGGGGAGCCATGAAGTGACTGATTGTGTTTTTCATTTCCAGGGACCTTCCAGACGATCCAGCTGTTGAATGGGACACACATCTCCTCTCTACCTTTGTGCTAAAGCACATAGAAACCAACCATATCAACCTGGTAATGTGCAACTTTCTATAGCAAAGGGATTTTGCCCAAAACATTCTATGCTATCACTATTCCAGATTCTTTGCTCCCTTTTTAAAAGATTTATTTTTTGTAGAGTTTTGGCTAGTATTTTACTATTGGAGGCTCCTTGGGGCAGGTGGGGAGGGGGAAGAAGATGGTGTCTACCCTGTTTTGAATCAGGTACATTACGATCTTTACCCATTGTTGTAATTCAGCCCTACAAGGCACCTTTATGTGGTCATTTGACTAACCTACTCTAAGATGTCACCAGCCTTCACTGAAATTCATTGTCAAACAAACTAAAAAACTCAGGGCAAAGCTCCTCTGAAACTGGTAAGTTTCACCATAAATGAGCACCAAGTTCATTAATTGTAGGGAGCCTGCCATGCAGCCCAAAATTAGGCTTGCTTCTTGTGATTTCAAGTTTATGTGTGAGCATTTGTTCAGCTTTTGTGTCTACTTCTCTGCAGATTCCAGAAACTCTCCCGAGACTCTTTTATAGGTAAAACAAAATCAGACGAACCCTCTTCCAAATACTTTAACACCTACAAAAAGACCAGAACAAATAAAACAGCCTTATTAAATAAAATGGGAAAGGATGACACTGTCGATTAATGGATGGATCTTTCACCTCTGGAGATCTGGGGTCAATTCCTGACTGTTACACAAGTGAAATGAGCATGGAGAGGTCTTACCCTAGTCCAGGGGTGGGCAAACTTTTTGGCCCGAGGGCCACATTGGGGTTTCAAAATGGTATGGAGGGCCGGGTAGGGAAGGCTGTGCCTCCCTAAACAGCCTGGCCCCTGCCCCATATCTGCCCCCTTCCACTTCCCACCCCCTGACTGCCCCCCTCAGAGCCCCTGACCCATCCAACCCCCCTTGCTCCTTGTCCCCTAACCGCCCCCTCCCAGGACCCCACCCCCTATCCAATCCCCCCTGCTCCCAGTCCCCTGACTGCTCCAACCTCTATCCACACCCCCGCCCCTTGACAGGCCTCCCGGGACCCCACGCCTATCCGATTCCCCCTGTTCCCCATCCCCTGACCCCTATCCACACCCCCACCACGCTTATCCAACCCTCCCATCTCCTGACTGCCCCCCGGAACCTCTGCCCCATCCAACCGCCCCCTGCTCCCTGTCCCCTGACTGCCCCCGGGACCCCGGCCCCCTTACCATGCCGCTCAGAGCAGCATGTCTGGTAGCCGCGCCACCCAGCCGGAGCCAGACACGCTGCTGCGCTGCTCGGCAGGAGTGCACAACACTGCCACCCAGAGCACTGCCTGCGCGGCGGCATGGCTCCAGGGTAGGGGGGACAGCAGGGGAGGAGCCGGGGGCTAGCCTCCCCATCCAGGAGCTCAAGGGCTGGGCAGGACGGTCCGGCCCGCGGACCGTAGTTTGCCCACCTCTGCTCTAGTCACTAGTGGATGTTTGTTTACATCTTAAAACCACAATTTGTCACAGCTGGTAGTCTTCATCTATGAAAAACCCAGGATTGTCTGAGGGTCAGGGTTTGAGATATGTTGGCAGAGTTATGTGTGTTGGGACCCAGGACTGGAATCCCAGGGGGATTGCTGGTCAGGACTAAAGTGCATTGGATGGTCTGTGTTGGAGTCCAGGACTGAAACAGTAGGGTTTCTACAGAACAGGATGAAAGCACTATGTAGTGAGGAAAGATGCACAAAACCCCTCTCTGCTAAGCCTGACTGTAGTCTGGCATGATAATCCCTGTGTGGGACGGCTGCCCCACACAGGCAGCAGCAGGGTTAAGGCAGCCTTGGAGAGGCTGTGCAGCATCCAGCCAATCAGGAAAGGGTTTATTGAGAGAGGAGAGAAGGAGAAGGCTTGCTGGTGCAGCGCAGTTGGCTGCTGAGGGAAGTGGAAGAAGCTGAGGACCACCTGCCCCCTGAAAGGGGGGAGACAGCAGGCTGGGGCACAGCCGGAAGGCCAGGTCCCGAAGAGGACACAGCGGTCCGGGAGCGACATGGGTCCAGATGGTGGAGACGGTGGAGGAAGTAGAAGCAACCGCGAGTAAAACACCACTAGTAAAAGGCACCCTGATGGTCCAAGAGAGCTAATTCCCAGCACGACCAGCAAGAAGCGCCGCGGCGGTGGGTCGGCACTGTTACAGTCCCTCGTGTTTCTTTTGCACCAAACTCACAAAATATTAAAAACAAACCCCACGGCAATACGCAAGACAACAAAGGAAAGCAGAGACTGTGAATCAGAGTCACTCTGAGTCTTGTAACACAGGAACTGAAAGCTCTTTAACAAGAGACAGCTCATGCTTCCAATTCTGTATTGATTCTGAGGCTAATTTTCCATGAAATTCATTGGTGTGCACAGGGAAGTCAGGTGCAGCTTTCCTACAGTCATTCAGTGTATTTCGGCCCTGTGAATAGTCAGGAGTTTTAATATGATCTGAAAGTTCTTAACACAAGAGGACTTGCATTGCATGTTCTTGACTCTCTTGGGCAGCAGGGCAAACCCTTCGAAGTCCCAGTAGAAATCCTGAATCCACTAAAACTTCTCCTGAATAACGAGGAAGGGTTGGAGCTCTGTCTCAGAGGAAATTAAACGCAAGCTTTGTGTGGTGCAGAGGGCATAGGAGGCTTAAGCCTTGCAGTTATATAGCATGAGTTGAAAAATCACGTGCATTGTTTTCAAAGCATGAAACATGAACATCACAAGTGCCCTTCATGCTGTGCTGCTAGCATGGCATGTAGCCTTATTAATGATGAGAGCAATGGACCCTGAATGTCTAGATCCATGGCTTTTGGGACCCACTGCATCCCTCTATCTGGAGATGTTCAAACAGTTCACTGAACTGCTCTGAGCTTCGTCTGTGTAAATGGAGATGTGTTTCCCAGACAAATGAATCTTTGTCACTGCCACAGAAGGCCACCTTGGAAACTCGCCAGGAGCCAGTGGCGTCATATTTGCATATAGATTTACATAATTTTAAGCCTCCAGAATAAATGCCCATGGCCCAGATAGTCGCTGGTTCTTGTAACTTCCCTAAATCAGGAGTAGGAATAAAGTTTGCCAACAATGAAAACGAGCAGTTGATTCGTTTAGTTGAGCACCTACAACTTGGGTGTCTTCTACTTTGTAAAACTCCGTGGTGTGGGCTACAGGTAGCTCTTGTCCACACTTTGGGGGGCCCTGCTGTCCAGAGACTAGGGTCCTGGCCTTGATGGGCAAAAAGCGTTGGGTGTTTCAGTCACATTGTCTTGGCTGACTTACCTTAGCATGACTGAAAAGCCTGCTTGAGTTACAGGCTAACATGGCTTCACACATGTTAAGCTAACTCAGTTGACTTAACATGACTAAAAAACACACACCCTTTTTGCCCATTAAAACAGGCATCAGACCTTACCCCAGCTCTTCTCCATAATCATTGCATAGAGAACAATATCTCGTATTTACAGAACTCCTGTGTCATTTGGCCATGGGGAGACGTGCTAGAGTTCCAGCCTGTCTGAAAGGAGGGAGTCACACCATGTTCTGTGTATTTCTGTGCTATTACATAGTTACTCATTTCCCCAATTGCCCTGGAAGTCAGTGAGTAACTCAATCTCTTTGAGAGCTACAGGGACATGTGTCATCCTAGCTCAGCGTTAAATAGTGGAGACACAGAAATTAAAGGTGGGTGAACTCAAAGCCAAAACTAATTTATAAACTTTGGAAATGATTTCCTGCCTGCTGGATTTCTAAGCAAAAGCCTGTACTGCAGGAGAATCAGCCAAAGCCAGTCTGTCTCCATCTGGATTAGAAAGTACCTAGTGAATGTACCGCATGTTACATGGTATTGCTTGGGCCTCAGACAACCTCTAGATGATGCAATGCCTGCTAGTTAGGATCTCAGGGAATAATGTTATCAGAGGCTTGGTGAAAGCAGAAATGGGACGAGGAGCTAGCATTCAGATTGTGTTGGGGCAGAGCTAGAGCTGGGGTTCAAAGGTACCAGAATCTTATGAGTTGCTCTCCACTTGGGACTGGTGGAAATCTCTCAACTTCAACTGCTCTAGAAAGATTCCCATCATCTTGGGCCACATCCAAACCAGCCAGGCCCCTTCTAGTTTTGGAATTTAACCTGGAATACAAACTCTGGACATTGGGTTCAGATCTGGGGTTTTGAATCAGAATCCCCCAGCTCCTGAAATTCAAGAGACTCAGATTTGATATTCTAGTGTAGAAAGGACTTTATATGGCTTTGCAGGACACTGGGAACATAATGCAGCATGCACAGTTTGCTGTACAAGAATGCACCTCTTGCAAGAATCTCTGCCATCCCTGCTTTCTCTCACCTTTCTTTGTGCTGTAGTTTTATCAGGTGTGTTTGAGGCAGGCGAGAGAATGAAAGGTCCTGTGGGCTTTCCTAAAGAGCTGGCACTCACTCAGACATCTGCAGCTCCAGTCCAGCCAGCGCTGCGACGCAGACTGCGGTTTGATTTTTGCCCAATAGCCCATTATATTAAATTATAGCTTCTCTTGTTTAACAGGATGTGGGAGGGGGCCAAAGTGCTCTCCAAATCCAGCTGGATGTCTTCCAAAAACCTGCCCCACAAAGGGCCAAAGAGGTGACAGCATAGGGTGTAATTTCTAATGACCTTTCCAGGCCCGTAAAAATTATATGTGGAGGAAATGGGGCTATAAAAGCAGGTTGCTCCTACAGTGTTTTCTTGGATAGCCCACTTCCTAGGAAAGAACAGAGAATTTGCTCCACAGAAAGGAAAATATCTATCCCGTCGGTCTCCTTGAGCAGAGGTGAGCTGCATTTTAAAATATTAGACAGTGCCAGCAAGAGTCAGGAGACCCACAACTTTTAATGTTTTTCTTCTCCAGTGTGCATGATTTGCAGAGGAAGCTCAGACTCTAGAGCTCTTAGCTCTTCTGCTGGTAATTGAGCAGATTTCCTCTGTGCTCCCCGCCCCCTCCGGAAGGGATTTCTGGTTCCTTGTTTATGTTGGCTGCATTGCTGGCTTCCACCAGTGAAAGTTCCATCTCCTAGATACCAAGGTCATCCAGAAAAAGAAAACACATCAGCACCGGCTCCCTTTTCAGAGCAGATGTGGAGAAGGAAACCTCCAAAGATTCCACCGAACAAATTATTTCCATGTCAAGAATATTTCCTATCCCAGCCTCTTGATCACAGAAATAGTCAAGCCTGTGTTCCAGCCCAGGCAGAATCAAGATGTGCAGGTTGTCCTATCCTATCCTGATTGCTTGCTTGCTTTCATCATCAGCAGGTTTGGGTTATGTTTTTAAACCAAACACGTAACTGGTGCACTGTGTGGAAGGAGCAAAAGTTCCTCTGTGAAACTTTGTCTCTCACATGTCTCTCCAGCATGTGAGAGACAAACTGGAAAGTCAGATTATAAAATAAATTCCCAGGGGCCAGGAGAATGCATTTAAATGTGATTGCTGCATGTTTTCAGAATACTAGCAGTAATGAATATAGCAACCAGACTATATGAAATCAGTGGCCTGTGTGATAGACCCTAAACACTACATACTGGACAGATGAGATGTCACTGCCCATCATAAGCTACGTGTCAGCAGTGAATGAAGTGATACCTGTGAATACAGGGCCAACATTTCAAAGGTAATCACCTAAATTATGCAGGTAAAATGTACACCCATATGTGTTTCTCCTACAAGACAAGTCACTGGATGAGTACAATGGATAATTGCACACACATCTGCATGCTTGTAGGCACAGTAGATTCACATGCAAATATCTTGGACATGAGTTAAGCAACATCATTTGAAAATCAATCCGGTACAGTCTGTCTAGCCCATTCAGATACTATCCCAATTTAAGCTATTTGTTATTTTAATTATGTATGATAGACAGAGATTCTTATCTCACCCCCATCTCCCCAGTATCTGAGCATCTTCCAGTAGCACATTTTGGCTATGTCTACACTGCACAGCTTTTAACGACCTGGCTGTGTCACCACAGACGTGCTGCTAAAAGTCGTGCAGTGTTGCCGCTGTTTGCCGGCTCTCCTGACGACAAAAAACTTCTACCCCCAACGAACGGCGTTCGTGTTGTCGGCAGAAGACTGACAAAACACTGTTCACGCCGGCACTTGTCGCGGCAAAACGTTTGTCTTTCGGGGGAGGGGATTAACACCTCTGAAAGACAAAAGTTTTGTCATTCAATTGCCATTCAATAGCCTAAGTGAGGTGACTAACGGTTGTCATGGGTGGCTTATTCACTCATCCTCTTCACAGAGGACGATGCATGCGTGCAGTGAAGTATGTTTTGTTTTGGTAGGATTTTTTAAAGTACAAGCTGCTCTGTGTCTGTAAATATGTCCTGTCTTAGGGCCAGATTCTCCCACTCTTACTTATGTGGAGTAGCACCTTGCTACTCCTATTAAAATCATTGCGACTAATTGTGACATAAGAAATGTACGACTCAGTGTAAAGGTGAATTGAGCCTGTTAGTTCTTTGGGGCAAGGACAGTGTCTTATCTCTGATGTATAGAGCTCCATGTGAATTCATTGCACTGTCTGATGTTTTATAGTAACTCTACCAGCTCCCTGCCTTAGGGCCTGATCATGTGACATACTGTAGGATCTGAAATCTGTGAGGATCAGGCAAGCTCAGTACCTCACAGAACCATGCCTTTAGTGGGAATAACCTCTCAAAAAGATGCCAAAGTACAGAAAAAGGGGCAGCACTGCATTATGCAAATTTACTCGGTATGAAAGAGATATCAAGGAAACAACTCTTAATGTCTGGCAAAAACCAGTGGGGCTCCCACCAAACATATTTTTAAGAGTCCAATCATGATCCAGTTAATTCTTCTGCTGGGTAGCCAAACTCATTGCACAAAATTACAGCTGCTGAGCAAAATGAAAAGTGTAACTGGGGCCTCTCCTAGGGTGGAGAGCATTTACAAAAGGCTTGTCCAGTGCCTGTGTTTTCTGGATCTTTCTTAGGGTACGTCTTCACTACCAACATTAAAATGCTGCCGCGGCAAAGCTTTAATGTGGCTGCATAGTTGCGGCACCAGCGCTGGGAGAGTAGCTCACGAGGGGAGTAGCTACCAGCGCTGGTGCACTGTCTACACTGACACTTTACAGTGCTGAAACTTGCACTGCTCAGGGGGGTGTTTTTTCACATCTCTGAGTGAGAAAGTGTAGTCTGTCTTAGACTGTTGTTCACAAAGCATCTTCTGTGTTTGAAAGGGATGCCTTGGCTGCTCTTCCTGTTGGGTGGGTGGAGCAGCGGGTTGCAAAGCAGGTGGGGAGACTGTTTGATCTTCCCTCAACCTTTTACCCAGTGCTTTGGGCGTTGCCTGTGAAACTGCTTCGGAGAAAGGAACAGTTGTGAGTAAGCAAGGCAGTGGCATTTCCTCCCAGTACTGAAGGGACAGAACAGGCTGGGCAAGAAAGGAGACACTAGGGAGGTGTTGATTTCTTTGCAGCCCACAGCCCACACTACCTTTGATTAATGAAATAAAACCTTTCCCAGTGCAGACAAATAATAATCTATTGTTCCAGACTGACCAAGAGCCTGCCTTAGGCCTTGGCTACACTGGCGCTGTACAGCGCTGCAACTTGCTGCGCTCAGGGGTGTGAAAACGCCCCCCCCCCCCCGAGCGCAGCGAGTGCAGCGCTGTAAAGCGCCAGTGTAATCAGCGCCTGCAGCGCTGCACGCTCCCTCGCAGAGCTGCAAGCTAATCCCCTCGGAGAGGTGGAGTACTTACAGCGCTGCGAGAGCTCTCTCGCAGCGCTGGAGGCGCGACTACACTCGCGCTTCGCAGCGCTGTGAATTCCCAAGTGTAGCCAAGGCCTTAGCCAAACCCAGGACACGGTTAGCTGGTTGGTTAAAATAACGTATTCCAGTAACAGGCTGTTTTTTCACAGTGTGATCCTGAAGTGCATTCCCATTACAGGCAAAAAAGTGATTTATGGAGCCTGCTGTTCCTGCCTGTGTGATAATGTCATGATCTAGGGCCTAGCAAAGCACAGTCTTGCCCTGTAGTTCACATGCACCCCAGTAATCTGTCAACTCCAGGAGAAAGTGGCTTGCATAGTAGATTCTCCTGGATCTAGTAACCAGGAGTTTATAAGAGAGAACTTCTTCAGAGTAACTGTGAGATCTGATTATTATTAGTAACATGTGTATCCTGATACTCAGGAAGTGACACTTCTCATCTTTCTGTCTAGGCTTTTCTCCTTCTCTCAGCACCAGGGTGTCTGAATTATTATGATGATTTTATTGTATGTATTATTTGTATTACTGTAGCACCTCAGAGCCCTAGTCATGGACCAGGATTCCATTGTGCTCGTTGCTTTACAGACCCAGGACTCACTGAAGACTTCTGGCCGGGACAATGCTGAGTTACACAAATGCCCAACCCCCTAGAATTTAGTTGCAACCTTTTACTGCACACTCTGCTCCTCTGCTAAATAACTGTGTTCTGTGGGTTTTTTTGCAGGTGATAACCTTTGATGCGGGAGGAGTGAGCGGCCATGCTAACCACATCGCCCTTTACACTGCTCTAAGGTACGATGTCCCGTACAGTACATTGCGTGCCTTGCCAAAATGCTATTTGAAACCAAGTGCATGTGATGCCTGTGCAAGTAAAAGATTCATACTAGAGCCAACGACTGCATGGACTCCACTGATTCACCTCAATCCCGACCTGCAGCCCCCTCTGCTATTCCAGTTGTGGGAACTGCCCAAAACTCTGCCAATGCACTTGTGACCTGTGCACCCCATCTGTTCTACTCCTGTGCTCTCCCTGTATTTCTCCACTCGTGCCCCTCATTGTGGGCTTGCAAGCCCCCACTCTGCTGATCCTGTTCTGGGCCCCTTTGTATCTACACTTTCTGATTCCTAGCTTTGTGTTATGAATGTACTTTCACCAAAATGTGACGCACAACTCACGTCCCTTGTGCACTGATGGATTTAGAAAAATGTTTGAATGGAAGAGACTCTGGCCCCTGAACTCCATCCCCTGCCGTCTAGCGGGCCTGCATCTCTTTAACATCAGAGGGGTAGCCGTGTTAGTCTGTATCCACAAAAACAATGAGGAGTCCGGTGGCACCTTAAAGACTAACAGATTTATTTGGGCATAAGCTTTCGTGGGTAAAAAGAAGTGGGTTTTTTACCCTTGAAAGCTTATGCCCAAATAAATCTGTTAGTCTTTAAGGTGCCACTGGACTCCTAGTTGTTTTTGTTCTCTTTAATATGTGTCTTCTCCCCAAAGACAGAGTCACTCTCTGCTCTCATTCATTTAATCCAGCAGCTCCACAGCTACTGAGGGGTTATGTTTTATTTTTAGTGGCTGCTGCTTCTTTAATTTTTTTGGGGGGGGGGCAGCCTGTCTCACGGAGGAACTAGAGCATGACCACATCACTCATGGTTTCTGTGCCCTGATGAGTTCTCACACATACAGCTTTCAGACAGAGCTGCAGAGCATGTGCACACGCACTGATGTTCCTGCCTGCCGCTGCCCCCCATTTCATATGATTGTATGGGGAAAAAAGCAGCAAAGAGATCAAATTAACCCTCTTCCCTCCCTGTCTCCGTGTCAGCTAGTACCAGGTATGGTACTTTCATTGGACTAACACAGTTAGTCTTTCAAACTGTGTCTTGCAGGGTCCCCCCGACACTCTTGTAAATGGAAAAGGTAAATTGGGGTGCTATTCCAATTAATTAAATGATTTTGCACCCCGTTTGACCCTGTCACTTCTGCCTCATGCCCTCCAAAGGCAGGGGTGGAGTGGGCTGCATGACCAATCCCAGGATTCTCTCATATACCAGTCTCCCGACATACTGCTTTTGTGGCTGGTCCAGTTGCTGCTATTTCATATGTGTCCAAGCCCCAGATTTGTGGATAGCTATACAATTTCAGGGCTTGTGGGGAGGGTTTGTTTTCTGCAGGAAATAAAAAGCATACATTAGCATTTTGCTTGAAATCTTCTTGTGGGGATTTTGAATGCAGCCCCAAACCAACAGAAAAGAAACTTTTTTTTACAAAATTCTTTTCACATAAGAATGAAGTGATGGACACAGTCCCTGTAATGGGCCCCACCCCATCATCTTCCAGTACCAGTGCTTTGGGATTCTTTGGAAGGAAGTCCTGGGAGAGTCCTCTCTTCTCCCCAGCATGCTCAAAGCTCCCATGTCCCAGGAACCCGCTCTCTGGCCAAGAGGGGCTGGATGTTTCACCATGTCTCTGTCAGAAGAGGTGGCTCCAGAAACATACCATGGTTCCTCCCCTGTTTGCAAAGCTACATGCCCTAATGGCCCAGTAATTAAGCCACCTGCCTTATCCCAGTTTTTGCCTTTTAAATTTGTAAGTATACAAGAGTCTGCTACTGAGAAGTGTTAGTTTGACAGTGCTGGAGACTGAAATCCTTCCACAGAACAGGCACGGTATGGACAGCAGCAGTGCAAGTTATCCCATCCTGCCCCCTGCCCCAGCCTCTAAAGGATGTGAGGTTGAAGCTTCATCGCCCATTCAGTCTGGGGAGACTGCCAAGAACACAGCCTGTTGTAGGGGCAGGGGTGACATCTGTGGCTGATCTGAGACTCACCAGACTCATTTTACATCCATCAAATGGCACTGATTGGCTTCGTTTTATAGGTTTCGATTTCTCAAACTGTATTCTGTGGCTAACTGGTGGCCACAGAGCACTTGCTGGTGGTCCATGAAGAGCTGGCTAGTCACGTAACAATGGTTACTCCTGAGAGAGACAGAGCAGTGGAAAGGAGAGACAAAATGAACAAAAGGAGACAATGTGACTATTTTATTACACTGAAGCCAGCTAACAATACATCTATGCTGTCCTCATACACCACCTCCTCCTCATAAGCTACTGCTGCAGTCGTCACAAGGATGCTTTGGGATCGGAAATGGGAGGTGGCTCCAACCCATCATGAACAAGAGGGGAGGTGACCATGAGACAAGCCTCTTTTAACATGAAGTTATTTAGCTTGTAAGCAGTTCATGGCATGGACTGTCTACTACTCTGTTGTACGGTTCCTAGCACAATGGGTTCTCGGTTGGTCCCTACGCACTACGAGGATAAACATGATTACTGATGAGGTGCATGTGATGGACAAGTTTGAGAACCTGTGTTTTAGAAGTCGATGATTAGAAGCACTTTTGTTTTATAAAGATGAGGTTTTACACTGATGTCATGGATGGCATCGAGGTGATTTTGGTTTGCATGAGTCACAGGGCATTTCCATTTTAAACAGACCCTTCTGCCTAGCGAATGTGTGTTTTGTTGGCTTAAAATAAAATGGAACGTTCTGTACTGGGGTTTGCACACCCACTTCCTCCAGTGAAATCCATCTCTTCCCATTTAGAATATGAAAGAACAATCCCTTCGCTGCTTAGGCCAGAGCAAACTGAGTGGAAAATAGGAGCTGCTATATTTAACCACTGTGCATTATGTTGTTATAGCAACTGCATCCATAAAACTTATATCAACGATGCCACGTAGAAAGCTACATCAAGGTATAGCAAGTTGAGCAATTCTTGTCAATTTCATTCGGAAAAACGATCTGACTCCTCCAGTTTGCGTCCAAATGGCTGTAAACTCAGCGGTGGGTTCTAAATGAAGCCCTGTGGAGATGGTATTTGGGAGCTTAGCGTTTTATCATTTATGAGCTGATAATGATGCTGTTTGAGTGTCATTGATGCTTTGTTGTGGTTAAGTGCCCTGGCGTGGATCTTTCATGTGCTGTGTATGGCTGCCATCAGAGAGTTGATTTGTATTTGGGACATGTACAAAAGAAAAGGGCATTTCCTGTCCCGTGTACATTGTACTGGGACGTATTCAGGTATGGGGTTTAATTAAATGCCAATTGCAAATAGGTAAAGAAAATGGCCAATATCCAGCCAAATCCTGCAGATCTCACTCTGACAAAACTCCCTTTGAGGCTGAAGACTGCAGAATTTCCTTATGACATACGAATTCCAGCTCATGCTTAGAGACACAATGTGCAAATAGCAGGTTCCTCTTCAGATGATTAGGTGGATGATGGTATGTGGCACCCACTGCTCCCTTTGTCTTGGATGTCTTCCCACACTGATGGAGAGCTTGGGCCTGATTCTGATCTTACACCAGTTTTACACAACTGTGCCCCATTAATTTCAATGGCGTTACTCCTGATTTACCCCATGTAAGTGAAAACATAATGTAGCCCTGTGTTTTCCCATGTCACCCTCCTCCCCTTTCCTGGACGCCTCTTCACTCCATCCTGGAGAAGGATTTCCTGAGATGATTCATTTTGAGTGATTTAGTATCTGTCTGTGTTCTAGCTCCAAGAGTCCGAAGGAGGAACGGCTGAGGCCTGAACGTTTTCCTTCTGGTGCCGGGACCTCATGTTGCAATCCCTCCTTGCAGAGTCAAGGTTGTTCTGTATTGTATATGTTCCAGTGTTCTTTCTAGCCTAGCTTTACTAATTCCAAGGGATGGGGAGAATCAAGGAGGTTAGAGACAGGAGTGCCATCTAAGGTCCGTGCAGCCCATCTCCATGGAGCCCGGGTAAAACGGTCTCCCACTATATGTTTTTCTAGTGCTCTGTCCAGCCTGGTGTTTGCGGTCTGAAATGATTGGGCTTCCACCACTTTCCTTGGAGAGTCAGCCCACAGCTATAATACATCATCCTGATTGCCAGCTTATAAATTCCCTTTCTGAATCTCGCCTCTTTCCTTCTGCTTCCAGCCCCTTCCTCATTCTTTATTGTGCCGAGGTTGTTCTGATGCCTCCCGCATGAGCTGAGAGCCACAAAAATAAACTGAGCAGAAGGCACCAAATTTGTTAGTACTCAGCAAAGCTGTTTCCTTGGTAACAGTGACCATGCTTAAACAAAAATAATAGATCCCTCTGGGAATGGCCTCCCCCAGATCATTAAGATTTTAGCAGTTTGTTCATGTAGCTGATTGAAGCTGTAACCTTTCCACACTCCACTCCCACACAGTGCGGAGGCGAAGGCAGTGTGAGCAATGAAGCAGCTCCGTCATTTGTGAACTGGAAGATCCCTGGGTCACCCCTTCTCCAGATTACTTTGAATTGGCGAGGCCCCATCCTTTGTTGCTGAAATATGAATGAGTGTGTTTTGCCTACACAGTGCGGTTCAGGGTGCAGGGGAAATGCAGCTGGCCAGTTAGGGTGGGGGAGGTATTTCAGATTGTAAACATTCAACATCTGGCAAATCTCTCCCTGTATGTAACATCCCTGGGACTCCTAGGAGATTGGCTGCTCTTCCTGCTCCACATCTATTTCATCAGATTAATTGGGCAGATTAGAGGACAGGAACCTAAATGGAGCCCCAGCTGCGCCTTGCATTCCCTGCTATGCTCCTGCAAACTGTATTTCCTCAGTATGCCTTAGCCCAGTGAATACAGTGTAGAGTTTTATGTTCCCCACAGTGGGACCTTCTTAGAGTGAAGTCATGGATTTCATGGAACAATTTCTCTCTGAGCAGTGTGTCACCAACACAGCAATCTACCCACTGGGACTTTGACTATGCTTCCCTTTCAGTGGAGTTTCCTGCTCTCCAAGTTCCCTGTGAGCCAAACCCTGAAATCCTCACTCGCTTTTTACTCACTCCTTATTGACTTTAGTGGAAGTTGCTTGTGCTCAGGGCTGCTCAGGAGCTGGCTCATACACTTCACTGGCAGGAGTATTGACTGAATAAAAATAAGGACCTCAGGACTTGGCCCAATGGAAACTTTGCTTAAACAATGAGGTCCTAATCTTGCAAGCTGAGCACCTATGATGTGCTAAGGGCCCTCAATTCCCATTGACTTTAAGGGGAGCTGAGGCTGCAGGAATCTTTTAATGCGGAGAGATGCATCCGAAGAAGTGGGCTGTAGCCCACGAAAGCTTATGCTCTAATAAATTTGTTAGTCTCTAAGGTGCCACAAGTACTCCTGTTCTTTTTTTTAGAGATTTCTTGGGTTCCCTGCAGGACTTCAGAGACACTTTGAATCCTTTGCTGCAGGGATCCGGCTTTTCCTCCTCCCTCCCCCAGAAGGAGATATGGAAGGTGCCTGTCTTGGAACTTGCCAGGAGCATAACAAAGAAGCACAGCCAGGGACCCCCTGTCGCTTGTAAATGGCTATAAATCGGGTTGGGGCATTTTGGTGTTCAGTGGATGAGTTTCAACTGCTTCCGTCTGTGGTTGCTTTCACTGCAGCATCACTTCCAAATAATAATAATAATAAAAGTCTCTCAGGAAACAACCCATGGAAAAAGCTCCCGAAGGAGCCCATTTGTATCTTTCCTTGTCATGACCTCATGCCAGACTCTTACATTTCACCCAAACCACAGCACGTCCAGTCTGTAAAACAACATTCCCCAAATGGCAACAGCGAAGAGCTGCAACCTCTCCCCTACTTGGAAGTGTTCCCTGGAGAGAGCTGCAGGAGGGGCGTGGGAGGGAGCTAGAAGATTGATTTGCGGGAGGAATATTTGTTAGTATATAGGGGCTTGAGTGGGAGGTAGAGCTTTGCCTCACTCTCTCTCTCGCTTTCTCTGCAAGCACAGTTCATTCCCATCTATAGTCCTAAGAGGCATGAATGGATGAGCCTGTTGATTTCTCTGCAGCATTACAACCATGTTTACCTTACAGTAACATTGCACTGTACCTTGCCCAGCCAGTGCTATAGTGTTGGCTCAGGATGGAGGTCATCAGTAGAGCAGCTCTTCCAGATGAGAGCAGAGAGGGGTTGCAGTACCAGCACTGAGGACCTTCCATGTTAATCAAAACAGAACTTGAATTTCCAGTGGTGCTTTTTCCTCCTGAACCGTTGTGTGGAATCCCCTATTCTGCTACTGTCTTGAACCTTCCTTCCCTGCGGATTGTGCCTGCTGCTCTTAATTGGGGCTTCTCCAGGCAGGCTCCTTGCCGCTATAGTTTGTGGCCAGTGATGATGATTATTACTAGTCCACTCCTGGGGCAGCTCTTCTGTTTGTTACCTTAAGCATCCCTTTCGATGCCTTTTATTTACAGACAGTAAATATCCTGACTGTCACCCCGGTGGCAGAGCAGAAAGTCCATGAGAAGAGTCTGAATAGTGGGACTTTAACGGTGGAGAGGAGGGGGTTTGCTAGACTGGAAGTAGCAAAGGCTGTTGTGCGGTGGATCTTAGCTCTGGAGAAGGAAAGAACATTCCTGGAAGAATCTGTTTAGGGCAATGGTCTCCTGATCACTGCTTTTGAATACTGCCATGTCCTGCATTTCTGGCTTGACTTTTGCTTTGAATTGCTTTGTGTATTCATCACCCAGCGCTTCCTATTTTGTCTATGCCTGTATGGCTAATCCCTTTCCTCGAAACTAACCAGTAACTAGAGATAATCATAGTTTGAAAATGACTAGAGGCCCAATGTAGTTTACATACAATGTACGTTTTGCCCAGGTTGATTTACACCTGAAATGCACCAGTAAGAGACGATAACAATCTCTTTAAATATTACACAGGGTTAAATAACCTTTTTTTCACCCAAATGGTCCATTTTCTATTTTGTTTTTCCTTCAACAAGAACAAGCCTAGCTATGTAACTCCTGCTGCCATCTACTGGAAATCTACAGGTCCAGCAACCAGCAGGCTGGGCCAAAATCAGTGGAGATGTAAATGGTGTTATGAGTGTAAGCTGTTGTGAGTTACACACAGAGGGGGAAGGGCAGAGTTGTAGCAGGAAAAACAGGAATGTTAAAGGGGAATGAGGCTAACCACCCTCCCACTCCTTCAGCATGTGACACCCACTCGGACTTATTGATGTAAATAACACCACTGTTTAGATCTCCACTGAACTGGGCCCCCTCTGCTCTGTTTTCTAAAGACTTTTTTTCTTTTGAGAAGTCCTTCTGGGTTGGGATTGAGGCCCACTGTGGGGACAGCATGGGGGAAGCTTGTCCTGCGGTTGCCCATGCTGTCTCTGCTCTTTGGATAACTAGAGGATTACTGTCTGCAGGGCTCTCTATAGGGCACCTCTCCCCAGAACGAAGTCACTAAACCCGCAGACTCTGTCACTGAGTGAAAAAAAGAGCAGCTACTCTGGGCAAGGCCAGAACCAGTGTCTATTCACAAGCTGCTTCGAACAATGGAAACCGAAGTGGGTTCAAACACTTGCGCTTGTGGACAGAGTGACATGATTAGGTTAAATATGCAGAGTCCTGTCGACATGGGCTGGGGAAACCTGGCTAGCACTTCCCTAGCAAGTCTTCTGTACAGCATGGCTTGCTAGAGGGGTGCTACTGCTGAGCCAGTGTCCCAGGCCGTTAGAGACAGGACCCTAAAGAACAAGTGGTATTTGGTAGCTTCTTGCAGAGTTTCCTATATTGTAGGTGGGGAGTGCTTATGCCCTGCCCCACCAGCCGTCCAGCAGTAAGGACAAGGAAAGTAGTGATGGATTAGGAGCAAAATCATTTGTGGGGAACCAAACCTGCTATCTTGCAGGGTCAGTGGGAGCTGGGACATCCAGTGTCTGCTCCAGAAAGCTTATTTTAGGGGCTGCCATTGTGAGTTTTCGGTTGTGTGTGATTTAGCCCTTAGTGCTTATACATATTTAAAGAAGGCTTCGAGTGGCCTCACTATATGTTCACCATGGTTTCTGTTTCAATTCACAGATACCTGCAGTCAGAGGGGAAGTTACCTGAAGGTACGTCACACACGTTTAAACAAAAGCATCAGTGACACTGCAGACATTGAATGTTCTGTCCAAGTCCCCATTGGAATAATCCACCTCTTCTTTGCAATGCAAATGCAACCGGGAGTTCAGCTGCAGATTTCTCTTTCATGCTTTTTCCTGAGCTCACGCTCCTGTGCAGTCCCTTCTTCTGGGCCTGGGCATTAGCGTGACTCAGGCTGGAGTTGGGTTAGGCTCAAAGGCACCCTCTTCTCACCCTGTGTGTTTGTCCTGTCTGGATTGTGTGACACCAGCTCTGCTTCTTGGCCTCTTGCTGTGAGCACATGGCTGCTGTTTCCAGGCCTCTGCCTCACTCTCCAGTTCTTTTGATTTGTCTGTTTTTAGATACAATATTAGGCCTAGACATGAAGGTGAAAAGGGCTTTAGCAATGCAAACAGATGGAGAACTCTAACTCAGTGACATCGTTGCTGAGAATGGTTTTATAGCCAAGTTTAAACGCAGTCCTAGCTAGATTATCCTAGGTCAGCTTCACTCACCAACGTGGGCAGTATGAGAAGCATATATTAAAACGGTGCTATGGATGCTAACTGGAGGAATGGTCCGTCATACTGTCTGGCCAGCAGGGGTCTAAGCCAAGGCCCCTGTCCACACTGTGGGACAGCAGTAGCCAAAGCAGAGGAGAGGAAGAGCAACATGCATCCTAACCACCCTCCTGCTTTTACTCCATGCTACCCAATCCCAGAGCAGATCCTCAGCCCTGATCTCTCCCCCACTCCTCCCAGTGATCTGCTCTGGGAAGGAACTCATGGAGGCGTCAGCTCTGCCCCAGGGCATGCAGATCCCCAACCAGTCCGGTCATCCCCACCCAGCATCCAAAAACCATCCACACTTTGCTGCCGTTACCCTAATCTCAAATCCTTTGCGGATGAGAAGGGTTGTGGGTGCGTCAGAGAGAGTTGCTTTTGCTTCCCGAGTGGTTAAAGGTTGAGGTCACCCATGTAGTGGAGCGAGCGTGGGCCCAGAAGCCAGAATCTCCTACGCTTTTATCCTGACTCTGCAACTCTGTGACCAGAATCAGGTCACGTCCTCTGGCTGTGCCTTGAGTGTCCCATCTGCGAATGGGAATGCTCACACTGCCCTCTCCCCATGGGAGACCTGGGGGGCTATATCCATGCCGCATTTTAAATGGGCAAAGAGCAGTGTGTGTGCTGAGTATTGTCCAGAGATTGGGCACAGCATGAGCAGCGGGGGTAGCTGCAAAGTGCTGGGAACAATGAAAAGCAAGTGCCTACTGCCATGCTGCAAGGAGGCAAATATGTCAGACCCCATCTATGATGAACCCACTTCAGCAGGCTAATGAGTTTGACTAGGCTTGGTTTAAGCATGGTTTGGCCCTGCCCTCTCAGCCAGACAGACTGTGTCTAAAACTGGTTCAGATAACCAGTGTAAAACCAGCATAGATGGCGCCTCAGTTTCTCTGGCAGCGCCAGTGGGCTTCTGAAGATATGCATGAGGCTAGCTGGTCTGATTACATCACATTTTACATGACCTACAAATGCCAAAGGAGTAGGGAGCTCCCATGTTGCTGCTTACATTAAGCCTTTCCAAATTTAGTTCCAGTCTCATTGAAATTCCCGGTATTTATAATTTGATCTGGCAGGCATGCAGGGCCATGCATCAGAAGGACTTAATGAAATGAGAGTGACGTTGGGGCCTGCCTAGGCTGTCTGGAGCACGGCTGAAAAGCACACTCAGCCCAAGGAAATGGCCTGCTCCCTTGCCAGGAACTGGGACCTGTGTGCCGTTGAACCGGTGTAAGCTCATGGGATGAAAGAGCCCACAGAAAATCATTCTGCAAATAGTCTTTCACTGGATCCTCTGAGCTGGGAGGGCATTTTGGGTAGTGGTATGCAAATGAGTACCCCGAGCATCCCACTTTGCTTCCTAATTCCCATATCGAGTGTGGCCATAGCAGGTAACTTTTAAACTGAAGCTGTGTCCTCCCGGCCAGCTCTGAGCAAGTAGGCCTGATTCAGGAGCTGGGGACAGCTGGTATGCACATATCCATGGTACAGCCACCTCCTAGCTATAACCAGCTCCCAGCCAGAAGAGCCAGTGTACTAACATCTAGCAGAAGCAATGCAAGCCCCCTGTCAGAGATAGCTCTGCTAAGAGCCTACTTCATTCCAGGCACACTTGTTGCATACATTTGTTGAAACAGAAAGCCAAGGTGACTGGACTTCAGACCTCCAGCAGCTGATCCGCTAGCTAGAGAGGTCACGTTAACCCAGCCAATTGGTAAAGCAGCTGACTAATAATCTTAAATCTACCCTGGGGTCACAGTCACAACCGTCTCCTCCACAGGTCTTCGCCTGAGGGTGTCAAATGAGCAGGCCCATCAATAGCTCTACTTGGACATTCCCTTTCTCCTACCCTGGCTGGCAGGAAGGGCTTTGAGTCTCTGAGCCCTTCCCATCTGTAGCTGGACTGTACATTCCCTACCAGCTTTGTTTCATCTCTTCTTCTCATTCAAAGTGATCTCTGCTGGTGGTGCCTCTGGTCGGATTGCTAACGCAAACAGCTCCTTTACTTAAAGCTTAAATTGCAGCAGCCTAAGCTGTTCCCGTTCTGTGCATAGAGGACTTCAGCCTATAGGGTAGCAAACTGGCACCTTTCACCTGTACTAAACTCACTTGCAATGATTTTGCTTTCCAGTAGCAGGTAGTGAGCCCTCCCAGCTGCTAGGAATTGGGAAGCAAAGGGCAATGTGCTTGCAGATGAATTAGTATTTCTTAGAAAAAGATGATTAGGGAATGGGGGAGCAGCCCAGACGTCACAGTCCGTCAGTGTTTAATCCGAGGCCATCCCTCTCTTCCTGACTTTGCACCTAGGAGCCCCGGAGGCTCTGCCAAGGCTTGTAAACAGCGATCCAGGAAAGGAAAAGGCCCATTGCACTGTGTTTGCTTTTTGTACCCCCCATTGGAAAGGGCTGAGATGCAAACAGGTGGCTGGTGGAAATGTGGAATGCCAGGGCAAGGGAATCCATTTCAGTGGCTCTCCTCTGCCCTTCCACACAGCAGGACATGATCCAGACCTCTCCAGCCAGAGTTACCCAGCAAACAGATTTCTACACTTGAGCAGCCCAGAGGGTCTCCTGGGTACAACCAGCAAGTTCTCCATCCACATCCCCTACTGACTGAACACAAAATGGATCTGACAAGCCAGGCTTTCACGGGTCTCCTTAACAGTGATTGCAGAATGGGTGGGCACTGCTGGTTTGCGCACACATGGATGTGCCTGCAGATTTTCAGGGGCACTTAAGGAGGCTCGACAAGTCCTGGAGTTAAAGAACAGCAAAACAATTCACTTCTTGGAAACAAGAAATTGGCTTTCTTGGAGGTAAATGAACAGAAGCCACTTTCCGCACCACCAAGTCACTTCAATCTGTATCACCGTCCCCTCTCGCTGGGAGCCACCTTCGCAGCATTGAGCTGAATACGCACAGCAGCCTGAAAAGCATTACACGCCTTCCATGCTGATGGGAATGACCAGTGAGATGAGCCAGACGTTAAACTCGGGTCTGAAATGAGTTTTGGGCCTTATTGTCAGGTCCAGGGGAAGAGCCTGAGTCCCTGCCCCACATTCTCACCCAGTGTTTCTCCTGCACCGCAGAGGGTCTTTGGTGCAAGGGAAGGGGAGTGGTACAAAGTATCCCTGGCACACAGGTTTCAGGGCTTCTGGTGTCCAATACTTCCACGTGGCCTAGTTGTAACCTGCCTGGTAGGACAACAGGCCCCTGCACCCCTTCCCCAGCCACCTGCTGCAGAGAAGGCGCAGTGACCTTTAACAGGCCGGTGTTCCACTGAATTGCTGCCACTTCAACAGGAATGGACCAGGTACATGGTACAGCTTTGACATGATGAATGTGCTGAAAGGCAGGCTTCTGAGCTTGCTGCCATCTGGTAAATTGGAGCACTAGTTTGTATCTGATGGGTGCTTTCTTCCATCTACAATTATCATTGGAGAGCGCCATCTGCTGGAAATGTCTCTTTATGACCTGGCTATTTTTCTAATGTCAATATTAACTATCGATCACCTTCTGGACAATATTTACTCTGGCTTATCTGGTAACATCCGACTTCCTCCGTCAGGTCAAAGCCTGCAGCAAGGTGAACTGATGTGACACTTCTGTGAAAGCTCCAGATCAAATACCTTGTGTCACTCTCTATTCTAGCACCATTGGGTCAGGATGGAAACCTGCTGTTGCCCTCTGACCTGCCAGCCCTGTCCCCTTGCAGCTGCAGAAGGTAATGCTAAAAGCCATCTCTGCTCTGTCAAGCCTGCCAGTGACTAACCCCTCAGGAGCAATCCAGCTGCAAACCCTTCCAGAAAGAAGACTGGGAGAGGTTAGTGCTGATCTAGTTAGATTGTGTTGGCCAAGCTTTGGTCATAATCTAGGCAAAAATCATCTAATAACCAGTGACTAATGCAAAAGCAGGAACAATTATGATTATGGAGTGGAAAGGTGGGGAAAATCCCTTCACCTTTCTTTTGGAGGGAGGAAGAGGAATTGAGGGGCCTGGAGGCGGTGCTGGAAGGAGAGGTTTCCAGAAAACGTACAATGTTCTTTCACTGATGGCCTCTGATGAAATAAAAGCAAAGTGGGTTGGTGCCCCTCCTAGGAATAGGCCAGGGGCAAGCATATGCACCGACTCATTTGTGAGGCTGGAGAAAGTTGGAGGTCTTGCCCCGTCTCCATTCTTTGTTCCTCAGCCCAGAATATTCCACAGCTTCCTTCTAAATGTCTTACCAGCATGCTGCTCCCCTCATTCTACACCTCGGAGACCTCTGTGTGGCTTCTCCCCCTGCCCCTCTCCAGGAATTCCACAGATAGCTCGCTCAGTGTATGAACAAGAGCTCTTGCTTTCCCACCCTGGACCTGAGCCACTTTTGCATTAGAATGATGGGTTTTAGTGAAACTAACTTGTGCTTGATCCTGTGAAATCAGTGGGAGTCAGAGTGTTCTGCACCCCCAGCACCAGGCCCTTAGTAAGTAATATGTGTCTAAGTCTAGAGAACTCACAGCACAAAGGCAGCACCCCAAGTTCCCAGCTACTTTGGTGGGCACAGAATGACGAATGCACGTTCCCTAGAGACTTTTAGGAGGAGGGTCTCTCTTCTCTCCTTGACTTGGAGCCAGTCAAACCTCAGCTAACTTCTTCCCTCAGAGAACAGTGAGCCACTCCTGGATTTCAGCATCATGTCCCATTTGTCATGTCCCATTTGTCTGAGAACCATCAAGTTGCTTCATGTTCACTTTGTGATCCTTGTGCCCTGTGAGAACATAATGACAACGGAGAAGGACCTCAGGCCCCAACTGAAGCTGTATTAGATGTGTGATCTTGGGTTCTCCTGGAGTTAAAATGATACAGATGTTGAGACAGTTCAGGCCTCCCTTTGCGCCCTCCCTTCAGAGTTTCATTCAGATTGCAGGGGCATGCTGCAATGCATCTGATTGCAGATCCTACTATGTCTATACAATGTGACTGTTCTCATCTGTCAAACTCAAAGTAATGTCTAAAGTAAGGCGCATAATAACTTCAGCTTCTGAAGTGTCAGGAAATCTCAAGGCACTTTCCCAAAGAGCTACATTTCCTTAATGGGACCATCAGCTGAGCTCATCAATAAATACAATTTAGCCATGAAAGAAATTTAGCAATTAACTTTTGAGTTCAAAGGTTTCTTAGAATCAGGGGAAATAAATGAACCATAGCTGAATCTGTTCTGCATGCTCCTTTCACCCCCTGCATGACAAACATCCAAGTGATGGGTTTTGAGCTCCTATTAACATGTAATCACCTGCCTGTGTTAATATCTCATGCAGTCATTCCTGGACCCTGAAAACACTCATTTCTGTAGCAAAGCATGTTGAAAATTGGATTAGAAGGACAGTCAAATGAACCGAGGGCTGCTTGTTTAACTACCTTCAAATGCTACAGTGTTGGCATTCAAAGGGCCTTCCCATGGGAACAGGACTGGGCCCAAACAAGTTCAGAAATAATTTAGATTGTCATAAAAAGTCATCCACCCTTTAAACCCAGGTTTCCTTCTTGGGAATCCAAGTTTGCTCTCAGCAGAATAGCTAAGAAGCAAACAGAATTGAATAGAAATTCACACGGCACAAAAGTAGGTTCTGACAGAATTTGGACTCCTGGTGGGCTGTCACACAGAAGGCTGGGGGCTTTGCCTACCCTTGTGATGCTGTGAGCTCGTAATCATCTTGTCTTGCATTCTTTCTCCTGTTGCTCTGCTCAGGGTGCCGGGTCCTTACCCTCAAGTCAGTAAACCTCCTCCGGAAGTACATCTCCATCCTGGATGTACCCATTAGCTGCCTTCAGTCCCAGGATGTTCTCTTTATACTAACAAAGGAGGAGTCTGAACAAGCCAAGGTGAGATGCATTGTTCCTGCCCAGCCTGTTTGAGCATTTCAGAATCATTGTGAGGGCTTCAGCCAAAAGTGCCTCATGCATGTAGAACTTAAAAATATATATACTGCACATGGAGTGTAATTGGCACATTTCGAACAGTCAGAAGAACATAAGAACGGCCATACTGGGTCAGACCAAAGGTCCATCTAGCCCAGTATCTTGTCTTCCAACAGTGGCCAATGCCAGGTGCCCCAGAGGGAATGAACAGAACAGGTAATCATCAAGTGATCCATCCCCCGTCGCTCATTCCCAGCTTCTGGCAAACAGAGGCTAGGGACACCATCCCTGCCCATCCTGGCTAATAGCCATTGATGGACCTATCCTCCATGAATTTAACTAGTTCTTTGATTTCTGATTTATTTATAATCAGTCTTTGATTTATGAAGCATCAGTGGATTTGCTTTTAGGAATATTTACTTGTCAAGACAAGTTGCTTTGTACGCCATTCAGATGGTGGGATTGGGCAGCTTTGCAGCTCTTACACCCTGGGTGGCCAGAGTGCACTCTTATATTTGATACAGTGATGTGGATTGTGGACACTACAGTTCCCAGCATGCAGTATTCTATATTGTTCTGCTCTCTGTCTTGTATGACTACTTGTGGCAGCAGGCTCTTAGCAAGTTGCCCTGTCTTTTGGGCAAACTTTGGGTTATTCTGCTGTGTGAAATCTCTATACATTCTAGTCAAGAAACCTCTTATCACCATATGATTAGAGCTCCCTCCACAGTATATTAAAGTAAACATTACAGAGCAAACAGTGCTCCTAATCTACAAGTAACACCCACAGCACTGTCGTATTTGTGAGGGTAGTAACAGAAAGTTCCAAGTACAAAAATTCCTCTGATATTTCAAGCCACAGTGGCTAGAACCTTGAGTCTGACCTTCCTACTGACACTTACTTTCCAAGTGGCATGTCATAAATACATGAAATGGGCCTCAACTAGCAACTTCTGGTCATATGCAACCACTTGAAAATAGCCCCCGTGATTCCAGTATAGCATTGTTTGAGTTTAGTCAGAATCCCACCGCTGCTAAGCTGTGTTTGTGCTGGTCCTTTGGTGGGTCACCGAAGACAGATTTCACTGTAAATCTAGTAGTGAACTTTACAGAAATCCCTGAAAGCTGTCTTCCGAATGGGTTTGGAAGGTCTAATGTTTTCTCGCATATTTTTATCTTTCTAGAGAGCCATGCGGTGCCATCACAGCCAGCTTCTCTGGTTCCGCCACACCTATATCCTGTTCTCACGCTTCATGGTGATCAATTCACTTTGCCTTCTGTAAAGGGAAGGAGAATCATACACACTTCCAGGGGTACTGAGAGACCAGAGAAGAGAGGCTCTGCCTGACCAAGTACTAGTGAAAGCTCTTGTTTCTTTAATGCCTCAAGAAGAGGACAGAATTCCACCTTCTGGGATACACATTGTCCCTTGGGGTTTGAACCAGGATCCTCACAGCTCTCAGGCTGTAACACTGAACCGCACAGGCCTGCCTGTCAGTCAGCCAGTTCCTGCTGACGGAGGGCTGGTTTCTTGACTTTAAAATGCCAAAACTTTAGGAATAAAATATTAAAAATTATACAGACTAATATAATTGCACTAAACTCTTATTGTTCTTTCCATCTCAATCCTCCAAGCCACCCTGTGATACGAGCTTTACTCGGCTGGACTGTACCTCGTGAAACACTAGTATTTATTCCTGCTTCCAAACAAAGTCTTTGAGATCCGCTGAACATAAGCTGTTTTTCACCAGGATGTGCAGGGTGTACGAATGAAGTTACAAGTGAGAGGCGCCAGCCAGTTCTTTGACAGAATAAATATGTAGACATAAAAATTCCAGATGCACCATTTGAAAAGCTGCCCCCTTCCTCTTAGTTGCCAGGAGGAAGTGCTGGGTTCTGGGTTTTGCAACCCACAGATTCAGCAGGTAAGTGACAGGCCAATTTTCAAATATTTGTTTGTAATTTTTAAATCTACACAGAGATTTTCGTAATAATTGGAATCTTAAAGGAGGACTTTCACACTGGAGCAAACTAAATAATACTCAGCATTTACGCAGCGCTTTGCACTCATCATCGAGTTATTCCTCACCACCCCTGTGGGAGATAGGGATATAAAGACTATAAACCCCAGTGTAAAGATAGGATAAGCAGCTTGCCCAACGATACAGAGCAAGTCATTACACTGCCAGGATCAGAGCTCAAATTCCTGGCTCCTAATTCCTTACTCAAATCACAACACCCTCCCAAACATAGCTATTAAAAAGATACCAGGGCAGAACTGTACTCTCAGTATTTAAACACACAGCTAGGGTTGCCAACTTTCTAATCGCACAACACCGAACACCCCTGTCCCGCCCCCTGACCCACCCCCCGCTCACTCCATCCCCCCTCCCTCCATCGCTCGCTCTCCCCCACCCTCACTCACTTTCATCGGGCTGCAGCATGGGGTTGGGGTGTGTGGGGGGGTGAGGGCTCTGGCTGGGGGTGCAGGCTTTGGGGTGGGGCTGAGGATGAGGGGTTTGGGGTGCAGGAGGGGGCTCTGGGCTGGAGCAGGGGGTTGGGGTGCGGGAGTGGGTGAAGACTGGCTAGGGGTGCAGGCTTTGGGATGGGGCTGAGGATGAGGGGTTTGGGATGTAGGAGGGGGCGCAGGCTCCAGCTGGAGCTGTGGGCTCTGGGGTAGGGCCGGGGATGAGAGGTTTGGGGTGCAGAAGGGGGCTCAGGGCATGGTGTTGGGGGGGTACAGGTACGGGCTTCAGGAGGGAATTTCGGTGCAGGAGGGGACTCTGGGCTGGGACAGGGGGTTCGGGGTGCTGAGTCCCGGCAGCGCTTACTGCGGCTCCCAGGAACCAGCTGCCAGGTCCCTACATCCCCTAGGCGCATAGGTGACCAGGGAGGTTCCACGTGTTGCCCTTGCACCCACACCTGCAGCTCCCGTTGGTTGCGGTTCCTGGCCAATGGGAGCTGCGGAGCCAGCACTAGACAACCCTACACACAGCTATCTTTAAGTCCATGAGTCAGACCGCTTATTCAGCAGAGCACTTAAGCACATATGCATTAACTTCAGTGGCACTACTCTTGTGTTGAAAGTTAAACACGTACGTAAGAACTTGCTCAACTGGAGCCTGTAATGCCAGCATCAGCCCGGTATAGCTCTAAATCCAGAGTAACTTCAGTGAAATCAAGGGAGAGACGAGTGTAACAGCAGAATTTTTCCCTGGGTAGGGAGACGTTATTTCATGTAGTACGGTTGTGTAAACCAGGGGTTCTCACCCTTTTTCTTTCTGAGTCCCTCCCAGCATGCTATGAAAACTCCACGGCCCACCTGTGCCACAACAACTTGTTTTCTGCATATAAAAGCCAGGGCCAGCATTAAAGGGTAGCAAGCAGGGCAACTGCCTGGGGCCCCATGCCACAAGGCGCCCCGTGAAGCTAGGTTGCTCAGGCTTCTCCAGGGCTTAGGCTTTCTTTCCTGGGCCTCAGTGAGTCTAACACTGGTCCTGCTTGGTAGACCCCCTGAAACCGGCTCATGGCCCCCGGGCTCCTGGTTGAGAACCACAGTGTAAACCAGATAATAACACAACTGGGATGTGTCTGCACGAGCCAAAGACAACATGGTAGAATCTTGCAATAGATGTAAGAACCTTGTTCTGACTAATGTGATTTGAACTCTGCTGCAGATAGGGGCAGTGTCAGAATAAGGCAAAGAGGAAAAACCCCAGCTGTTGGGTAGGTTACGGAACTGGTGTGGTCTGACAACTGAATATAAAATGAAAGGAGGGAAAAAACAGGCAGCACAGAAAGATTTATTTAAAAAAACAAAAAAGATATACTTCCTGAACAGCCTGGCACAGGAGAGCTTGAACTAAGAGGTTACGTGGTGGTCTGCCAATGGCAGTGCTCCAAGCTGAGCCCTTTGGATACTGAGGCTGTATCATGGTTTCGACATGCTCCTGATGGTCTTATGTTCCTTCATGGCCTTCTCCCACTCTTTGCCATTGATCTCCTCCATGATGGTGCTGCGCACAGTGCCCTCATCCAGGCAGTGGGGGGCTATTCCTGGAGAAGAGGGGGAAATAAAGAGAGAAACTCTCCCTTTGACGCCAAGGAGAGCTATTCTCTCAGTTTCATGGGCAGTGAATCTCAGAGGGTGTTGATAGTGTCGATACAGCTGCAGCAGGTGAGAAACCTGAGATGGCCAGTGGCCCGTTGGTCACAGTTAAGGCTTACACAATAAGGAGGTGCTATTGAAAGTTGCAGGTTCATATGTTCAGTACTTTAGAAGCAAGCTGTATGATGCACAATTATTGTGCTACTGCTCTTGGCAGAGTGCTGGTGGTCGTCAGGGTCATTATACAAGTGCAACGGGGGGTGAATTTGTGTTGGCATAGGTCTACCAGGTTTCTTCCCGGTTCTGTTTACCTACCGTAACCATCTGGGTTAGAACGAGGAGTGTAAAAGCTCTGCACGCCGCAGGTCTTACAGAATGTGTGCTGGGCGCGGTGCGTGTTGAAGGTGTACGTTGTTATGTTATCAGCACCCTAGGCAAAAAAATACACAGTGAAGGTTTGCCACGTACCCAGAAATGGGTCATTTTTTGTCACTTACATTCCACAGGCTTGTAATTAATAAATGTAAAATTGCAGGCACAAAAACAGAAGCCTAATTAAGACTAGTCTAAAATATCACCCGCTCTGTCTTGATGTGAGTTAGAGTTAAGAATACGGCCTGCATGCTACTCTGTTCCAGATATTCATCTCCTTTCCCTACCCTCTGTGCTTTACTTTCACATGCACCTTTCCCCCAGACAAGCCTAACAATTGCCATGGCTTTACTTTCTGATCACTGAAATGCAGTCACTGAACTCTCTATTACAGCAGGTCTATTATAAAGTGCTTAGGTTTTTGTTAAATGCTCCAAAGTAAACATAATTGGGGGGTTTCCTCCCAGAAGCAGTGGACAAATTTCTGTGTTTATCTGAGACCGTCCAACTATAAAAGAAAATCAAATTAAATGGTGCTAGAAGCCAAGAAAAATTAATCTAAGAGCTACAGTCCTCAGAAAACTTGGAATCCAAGAGCCTAACCTGTAAGATACCGTTGTAACAATTAAAATGTAAAGGAGTTAAGCCTGTAATCAGAATTTAAAAACCAAGTTAAGGGAGTCTGAAGCTGATCTAAAATAGAGGCAGAATTCTTTATAGCAATGTGCTTGGACCCAATCCACAGCCCAATAAGTCAAGACTCACACGGATTGCGATGGGCTTTTGCTCAGATCTGTAGCCCATTAGGAGTATGAGTGCGACAGTAATGCTCTTTGTCATCAATGTAACATGGACTTAGCACATTTACCTGCAAAAAGAACAGGAGTACTTGTGGCACCTTAGAGACTAACAAATTTATTTGAGCAAAAATTGTTAGTCTCTAAGGTGCCACAAGTACGCCTGTTCTTTTTGCGGATACAGACTAACACGGCTGCAACTCTGAAACCACATTTACCTGGTGGCAATGCCACTCCTGGGGTGTACATACATCCCTGCCTCATCTTTTGAAGAGGTATAGTCACTTTTCAAACCTGGAACTTCCCATTCTGAGACACGCTAACAAACACATACAGCCAGGCTCCTAGGATCCAAATGGATTTTTCACATCTCTCCAGACAGACACAGGCAAATTTATGATACAAAGCTGACCACCACCTGAATCTTTCAGAATCAAATATCTTGACAGGTACCCACACCCACTGCACTCATAAACCCTAACCTACCTTCAGCAGCTTGAAGTGGGAAGCCGGGACAATGAAGTGTCTGTTCTGTTTCTTTATGCAAATACTGCAACTGTACGAGGGGAAAGAAAAAGAAAAAAAACATGACTATTCTATAGGCAGTTATAACCTGCAATGTAACAGTCATATCTAGCCTAGAGCTGTCAACAAGTTAGATTTCATTGAAAACTATAATTATTTTTACCTGGTTGTCATCAGGGTGGATATTAGAGAGACAAGAGATTCAATAGAAGTTGGTCCAATAAAAGATATTACCTCACCCACGTTGTCTCTCTAATATCCTGGGACCAACACGGCTACAACATTGCAAACATCAGGTTTGATGACAGGAATGGACAGACTGCAACTATGGCATATGTATTTGTGTATGCATGTATTCAGTCTAGAGACTTATGTTTTCCTGTAATATGGAAAGTAAGCTTATCTACACTGAGAGCTGTATAACTGTCTTCTCTCCACAGTACAACTCTCAGTGGATAGATCAACGCTAAACTGTGGCCTTGAGAAATCCATGTAAAGTTTGCCAACTTAATCCAAATGCTACCAATATTAATTACTTTGCAAACAAGGGAAACAGATTTGTAGTGACATCTGGGCTAGAGATAAACTAATTCTGAGTCTGTGGAAAGACCATACTGAAATTAGACTATTTTATAGGGCTTGAATATATATCCCTCACCACATGTTGGTAGTAATGTGTTCTCCATTTGATAAGAGAATGCCAAGAAAGGATCAAACCCCACAGCCTTGAGAGATCTGTTGGAAAGCATTTTGTTTTGAAGAAGTATAAAACAGAGGTCCTGAGTATTTCTGGTTGTTAAAACCTTGACAATTTTTGTACAAGCACAGGTATGAATCATGAAACTGTAGCTGAATTTCAGTGTAAGTTTTTGCACTCTGCTTACCTATATTTCCCTCTGCATTCCCATATGGAGCTGCTATTCTGTACTCCTTGATGTGCAGAATCCTGTTAAACATCTGCCATGTTTTACTCCAGATATGGCTACATTTTAGTAGTGGGGTAAGTGGTTCCTGTATGTATAGGAGTTTGTAAAATGCTTCCACAATAAAATTCTGTATATATGTAAGATATTGCTGTTAGTAATGATACTAAATATAGCACTTTGCATGTGTTTAGAACCTTCCATTCATGGATCTCATGAAATTTATTTAGCTTCACAGCATCCCTGCAAGATATGCAAGTATTACTGTCTTCATTGTGTGGCTGAGGAAACTGAGACATAGATATAGTGACTTTCCAGGATCACAGAGGAAGTCTGTGTAATTATTAACTGTAGTAGTTGTAGACTATGTAATAATAATCATCACATCTTACCAAATTGTAATGAGCAAGTCACTTTGATCTGAATTTCCACTTGCATAAAGGACATTTAATATTTTCCCCCAGATAAAGCAGTTGAAGTCAATGGAATTTCTCTTCTGGATTTAATTGGACCTTGTATTAGGGCCATAGCTAGTATTCCACAAAGTTTAAAAACTGGGAATTTCTTTGACTTTTTTTACATCTACTGTTTCTGGCCTATGAGAGGCAGATCCCATCCTCAACAATCTGCTAAAATTGCCTGAAATCACACACCTAGTAGCGATCTCAGTAAGGATCCCTGTAACCCCAACACTGCTACAGTCTCCCTGTTCTCAGCTGTTTTCCAAGCACTTGTTATCTCCCTGACAACTGCAGCTTTTTCCACAGCCTCACCCCTTCAGCTAGGGCATAAAGAAAACACGAAGTTGCCACTGTGCTGCCCAGAGAATAGAAGTGCACAGCACCTTCCTTTCTCTGGCAATCAGCACATTGTGCAGTTGCAGAACCAGCACCTGAAATCAACAGTACTGACCTACTGGTGGATCTGAACTCAGCTGGGGCTGCACCGTACAGGAAATAGGTTAGATATCTGTCCTGCTACTATACCAACTTCCAGTGGATTTCTGTTTCGTAAACACTTTGAGATCTTTGGATGGGAAGTGCTAGAGAAGGGCAAAGTATTTGGCTATTCAGATTTGGAGTGGCAAAATAAATAAATAAAAAACACTCACTTGCAGTCAAAAATGTGCAGATCTGTTGATGCCCAAACCTCGAAGCGGACAGCTCCGCAGTGACAGCCTCCTGTGTGCTTCACCAGGCCTCTGTACTCACTGGATGGAGCAAAGGCACATGCACCCAAAAAGAGGATTCGTGATCAGACATTTCTTGTTGGCCAAGGAAGCACTGAGATTTTGTAGTGTCACAGTCAACTCTACCAGAGACATTATCCAATCAGCAATGGGGGCCAAACTGAAGCAGACCCACCTTCCCCCAAACACATGTCCAAATTCTGACCTCAGCTACAGTAGTAAATCTAGAGTAACTCCTAGAATTCAGTCAAATTATGTCAGGATTACACCAGTGAAATTAAGAATAGAATTTTCCCATGTTCCCTCCAATTCTGCTCCAGGCTGATGTTCTTTCTAGAAAGAAAGCATCACTAACTTGCTTCCATTTCAGAAGCTGGAAAAAGAGACGATAAGTAGGATTTAATTAGTTTAAAACATTTTAATATGTTTTTGAAGTCTCCCGGCTGCACTCACAGCCTCAAGGATCCTCTGCTTTGTGCATTTCTTTCACTCCCTTAGGACTTTGCCATGGTAACCTAGCAAAAGCGACATGCAGGTCAGATGCAAAAATATTAAGTCCCTTACTTTTCATATTATCAATTGCATGTACTGACAGTTTGTTCAAATTTATTAATGGGAATAACAAAAATATAACGATATTACACACACGTTCAGATGGGACAGCGGGATTAGAATATGAGCTTGGTAGATGTGTCACTGTAGACAACAGAAAAAGAACAGGATAAGAGGATTTTTACTTCCCTTTGATGTGGGGTCCCTGAAACATGAACAGATTAAGAGTAACAGCCCATAAATTCCATGGGAAGAAAATAAACTCTGTGGCTCCACAGAAGCCAATGTTTATTATTGTAAAAATGTTGACACTAGGAATATTACATTGCAGAATAATATGGACAGGCTTCAAGTACAGCAAATGTGATACTTATGGGGCAGAGATTCTGGGCTGAGAAACTGCAGAAATACAAAATAAAGTCTTTTTGAAGATAATTAAGTAGTCTGACTAAATCCCACACTGTACTTGGCCCTAAATCTGAATCCAAAGCAGAGATATTTGTCCAGTCAGAGCTGCTGTATGTCTAGCCATGACCACTTCTCTGGATGTGGTTATAAGATGTGTGCAATGAGCCTCCCACATTATTACCAAAATCAACATCTAGATATTAAATTGATAAGCATTTTAGAAACACTTAGATAAATCTACATGTAAAATGTCTGGATAACACTGCCAGATAATACTTATTTGCATTGCCATTAAGAATCAAAAGAAAGGTGGTTGGGTGAGTCCTGCAAACCACATGTTTTTGGAAGGCTTAGTTAGCCTCCATGTATTGGCTTGCTTTTTGAGCAAGAAAACGTTTGCTGTTAACTTCCTGTACAATCCACATTTTACTCTGCACATGGATTCATAGAAGTCATTTATATGGCTAAAGCAAAAAGTGAAGGGAAAATTGTGAAAAGCCCTACTGTCATTCTCTCTCTCCAAACCCAGAGAAGCATGGATTGTAGATGTATGACCCTTCTGACTCAATTAATTATTAACCAGGCACTTATCAGATCAGACTGACAAAGGTCCACAGGCGAGCACTAGCCTGGCTGGAATCAGCATTCCTAATGCGGGTTTGTTTAGTTACATAAATAGTTACATTAATGTCCTTTGTCTAAAAGTACCGAATTGTAGGTTTATACCAAACATAGAACGCAAAGATGGAGAGAAGGAGGTCTATCAGGGCATCAGTCATGTGGTTAGACCCACCTGAGCTCAAGGGGGAGCAGCCCCCTTCAAAAGCCACAGGGTAGATGGGGTCTAGGGAAGAAAAATATTCTGTCCTAACCCCAGCTCTAACAATCATGGGCCCGCTTCCATTGACTTCAGAGGAGCGAGTCAAAAACGTGCAGATGGGCCACAACAAATAACGCAAATAAAATAATCTGCACAAACACATTGTTGGCTGCAAAGAAATCCTTGGGCGTGAGAGATCCTGTCCCAACCGGTGCTGCACTCAGAGAGGGCCCTGCCCCTGAGGCCAGGAGGGAAGATTTTTAAAAATGTAGGTGGGACCCAAGCAACATGCAAAGCTGCACCATGGATCCGCACCAGCCCTTAAACGGCAGCAGCATGCCACAGTGACAGCATAAGCTCGCCGAGGGTGGGGTAGGGTTCGTTTCTGCTCCGCATCGGAGCGAATTGGAGAGGCGCTGCCCTGCCTCCGGAGGAAGAGCATAGGGCCTGGGGACTCCCGGGTCCGTGCCCCCCTCCTTCTACTCACAAGGTGTCCAGCAGGAGTCTGGCTGCCTCCTCACAAGTCAGGCTTTGCCTCTCCTGAAACTTCACCCAGCGCTCCCCCTGCGCCCCCAGATCGAACAGGCAGAACGCCGGGGGAGGCAGCGGCGGCTCCCCTGGCCTCTCCCGGGGAGCCGCAGGCTTCTTGCCTACCCGACTGCTCTCTTTCCCCCGGAGGGAGTGGGCGGCAGCAGCCGGAGACGCTGCGGCTGGGCTTCTCCCCCGAGATTTCCGAGCAGAGCCTGCCTTAGTTTTCCCCATGCTCCTGGCCCTGAGGTTTGCATGCGCCCTGCACCCCGGTGACCACAGAGCTTGCGGCTGGGCCCCTCTCCCTTGGGGCCTTTTGCTCCGTTGTTGTGATCTGGAGTTTAGGTGCAAAGGGACACTCCGGAGCTGCTGCTTCAGAGTCCGGAGCCACGTGGACTGGGAGGGTTTGGTGCCAAATCCTGGGGAGTGAGGAAAGGTGGGGAAGGAGAAAGCTGGATCCTGCCAGTTTTTGACATGCCCCCCTTCTCCCCAAAATCCCACTGCTTACACAGAGAACAAGCCTAGCCCCCCCTCCCCCATTGCATCCAGCGCCCATATCCTGAGGAAACCCAGTACAACAAATGGGACATCAGGAATGGTAACATACATAAGCCAGTAAGTGAACACTTCAATCTCCCTGGTCATTCTATTACAGATTTAAAAGTCACTATCATTGAACAAAAAAACTTCAGAAACAGACTTCAAAGAGAAACAGCAGAACTAACATTCATTTGCAAATTTAACACCATTAATCTGGGCTTGAATAGGGACTGGGAGTGGCTGGCTCATTATAGAAGCAGCTTTTCCTCTCCTGGAATTGACACCTCCTCATCTATTATTGGGAGTGGACTACATCCACCCTGATTCAATTGGCCCTGTCAACACTGGTTCTCCACTTGCGAAGTAACTCCCTGATCTCCATGTGTCAGTATATAATGCCTGCATCTGTAACTTTCACTCTATGCATCTGAAGAAGTGAGGTTTTTACCCACGAAAGCTTATGCCCAAATAAATCTGTTAGTCTTTAAGGTGCCACCAGACTCCTTGTTGTTTTTGTAGATACAGACTAACACGGCTACCCCCTGATACCAGTACAACAGTGCCACAATACCTAGATCTGGCACCTGAATCCAGACAGTGATGAGACCCCCTAATTCTATTGCATAAAGGGTAGATGTTCCTTTTACAAAAAACACATAACACATCCCAGTTGAGGGCACTGCAAATACCAAGATCTAGCACTTCAATCCTGCTAATTTTTGGCTCCAATCCCTAAAATTTCACTGACTATACAGAGATCATCCAGGTTTGTGCAGCACTGATGTGCCAGGGTTTGGGCATGTGTGGGAGGTTGGTACAGTAGCAATAGCTAGACTTGTCCTCCATTTGGATGGTAGAATATGGAGTGCTGATGTAGGAGCTGGATTTTATAATGTACTATGAGAATTAATGTATGATTTGATTTCATCTTGTCAGCCACCCTTTTTGAATAGCAGAAAGGAATGACAGACCAGAACAATCCTTATGACTAATTATGGTCATCCTTTTGTTTTAGAATAAGTTATAAAGCTACTATGGTTTCCTATATGTATTACAAATTAGGAAGTAAGAGACAGGATTCTCTATTGTGTCTATGGCCTTGGCTACACTGGCAATTCACAGCGCTGCACTTGCTGCGCTCAGGGGTGTGAAAAAACACCCCCCCTGAGCGCAGCAAGTGCAGCGCTGGAAAGCGCCAGTGTAATCAGCGCCTGCAGCGCTGCACGCTCGCTCGCAGCGCTGCAAGCTCGCGGCAGCGCTGTGAATCCGCGAGTGTAGCCAAGGCCTATGTTAAGTAGATTAGAGGAACATTGAAGGCCTGGGTCTCAATGTAAATTGTCTTAGTTATTGATTGTAAAACTTAGCAAGGTTTAATTTGCAATGCCCTTTTGCTCAATATAGAATACTACTGTTTGTATTCTCAATCTGTTTGTGTGAATGAGGAATGTATGCATTAGAAAAAGATAAGGTGTGAAGGCCATTGTTATAGCCAGAGTCAAGGAAGAAGGAGTGAAGAAACTTAAAGGACATCAAAGAATCATCAACACGCATCCATAATGAAGGGCAGATTGACGACCCTGGGGTAAAGGCTGGCACCCCTAAAGACAATTGATTAAATCGGAACAAAGGACAGGATGACCCTCTAGGAGGTGTATTGAAATGTTTACACCAATTAAGAAGTAACCGGTCACAAAGTGACACAGCAGAATCCATAGGCTTCAACAGAGAAGAAAACCTATAAGAACAGGGTGCTTTGCCATAGGACTTTGGGTTCGTCTTGCCACACTCCAGGAGCATCGGATCGCGACCGATAGAACCCCGCTCCCCTCTGCGACCAATCTGGCTGGCCACTAGATTGATCCAGACTCTGGACTGGTAACTATAAACATCACTGCAGGAGAGAGAGAGAGAGAGAGAGAGAGAGAGAGAGAGAGAGAGAGAGAGAGAGTGTGTGTGTGTGTGTGTGTGTGTGTGTGTGTGTGTGTGTGTGTGTGTGTGTGTGTGTCTAAAAAGCATATGCTAACTGTGGTATTCTCAATAAATGCTGTGTATTTACCTTCCTCTATAAAGATCCCGTGTGGTTTGTATGAGCATAACACTGAGGCCCCAAACTGGCAGGATCTGGTAACATTAAGGTGGCTCCAGTGTTTAAACTTTTTCCGAATGGGTAATGACCCCCATGGGGCAGAGCCCTGTGTTACTTCAGCTTGATGGATCTCATACCAGCTCCATCATCACCAAAGTCTTACATCAAAGTTGGCCCCACTCACAGATCAGCCACAGTGATTAGAAGGATTGGTGGTCAGGACTGAGCCATAGTGCGTGTAGGGGGAAAGCTTTGTCTGCTGCTATCTTGAGGAAAGAGGATTTCAGTCTCCAAGCCATCAATCAATCTGGCACCAAAGTTACCCTTTTTCAGAGCACAGAAGAGCAATGGTGCTTCCCCTCAGGCTCTCAGCCCTTCTGATGAAAAAAATAATAATATTATTTCTGAGACTCACGTTTTTTCCACTTCACTGAACTGGTCCAACCAGCAAACAATCTAATTAATTGGAAACCAGAATGAGCTCCCTCCAGCCTAGATTCTTCCTCACGACCATCACCTTGTATTGTGTTCAAAATTCACATTGATTATTTTAGAACCATTTCTTCCAATGAGCTGAGCTCTGCCCACATCTCCACAGACACACAGCAAGATTTGACTTGATCGGTTTTTCACAGAAGCAAGTTGGACAATTCCTTAACAGGAAACATTCTCATATTTAAAACTATTTTTCTCCGATGGTTACCTGAATGAATCAGGGCTTTGCAGCAAGAGCAGCTGCTGTCCCTCTTTCATACTGTACAAAAAGGGTGGAATGTGTATAGTTTTCAAAATTTTCCCCAGGAAAGATCAGTTTGAAATGCAATGTCTAGTTTCCAGTAAGTGTAATATACGCTCCTAAAATAGTATAGCTAAGGTGCAGCTGGGAAATGCTTCCTCATGGGCTTCTGTGACACACATTGTCCATGAGCCCCCCCATTGCTCTCTATCTGGAGTCTGCCTACTTTGTATTTGAAATCAGAAGACTGGGAGTCAGGAACCTTGTTCTGCCTTTGACTCTGCACTGATTCACTGTGTGACCTTGGACAAGTTACAGAGGCCTCTCCATGCCGGTTTATTCATCTGTAAATTGGGGATAGTAATACATACCCATCTTGTAAAGGGCTTTGAGATTCTTGAATGGAAGCTGTTATAGAAGTGGTAAGTATTAGTATTGTTTTGTCTTCCATTTTGCATGATCTGACACTTGTGGGGTTACCAGAGGCTAAAGAGTGGAGAGATATCATGGGAAGGCAGGAAGTAGGAGACAGATGATGTCCCAGAAGCTGGGAATGGGCGACAGGGGATGGATCACTTGATGATTACCTGTTCTGTTCATTCCCTCTGGGGCACCTGGCATTGGCCACTGTCAGAAGACAGGATACTGGGCTAGATGTACCTTTGGTCTGACCCAGTATGACTGTTCTTATGTTCTACCTTCACTTCACCAAACATGCTATGAAATCTAGGGCAAATCCAGTTTGCTGGGCCTGAATTTATAAGTTGTAGACATCACTCCAGAAATCCCCATGTCAGCTCAAGTACTGCCACCTCTTTATCTAGGGAGTGATTTTTGTAGGTGCAATGATCTGTTATCAGGGGTTTCTATGGAAGTTTGAGAGCCAAAGAGGTGAGATCTCATGTGACACAGATGTTTTGTTTTCGGAGATCAGGTATAATATTAATCCTGGTGAATTAGAAAATCTTGCTGGACAGAAAGGATGATCTTGTGTTTGAAGCACTGGACCAGGATTCAGGAGATCTGAGCTGTACTCTTAGCTCTGCCAGTGCGTGATCTTCAGCCAGATGTATAGGCAAAAATGTTCAGAAGGGGCCATTGCTTTGGGGTGTCTCCATTTTTGGGAGCCCAAGATCAGACACCTAGGCCCCATTTTTCAGAAAGGCAACCATATCAGAAGTCAATGGGGCTGAAAGGATAAATAAATTAGTGCAGATGAGATACTCTGACACTACAGTGATGACCACCGCAGAAAAGTCTATAAGTAAGTAAAAGCAAGACAGTCTGTTGCTAGAGTTTCACTAATCTGTGAATAAAAACAGCTGCTGCAGGCTGCTAGCTCCTGGTTATGATTGGGGGAAAAACTGCATGTTTTTTCAGCATTAACACCTCCACCAACAGCCATTCTCCCCACCTGATAGTGATGACACATCACTAGTTATTTTAGCGAGAGCTGTACGCAATCTAACAAAAGGCAGAGCTCCTACATGAATGAGGTGTCTGCAGTATCATGTAATATCACAGGATCACACTAACAGCGAAGACCTGCCTGTGCAAGCCAACAGGAGGTATTTTTAGTTGCAGACTCAACTGAACCATGAGTGAAGGCTATAGATACACAGCTCCAGACAGGCAAATGTTATAGATGACCCCAGGGCAGCGGCTCAAGGAACAGTGTGTACTACGTTCAGAGCCCCCAGAGGAGCCAAATTCAGAGTAACTTCCCTGGGGGGGGTAAAGAGAGGGTGACTCCCATTGCTGGATTTATTCAGGACACACATATAAACCCTCAGTCCTGAACCAGCCCTGGCAGTGACCATTTTAGGTTTGACCTGGTTCCCTCCCTCCAACTTGTCCCAGTTCTTCACCTGCTCCCTCCCACTACCTGACTCCCTTCCACTCCATCTCCAGTGCCAGAGACCCCACCCATTCCCTCCTGTGACTCAGCTCCTTCCTTCTACTCAGTCCTCCGTGCTAGAGACACCTTACACATGCACATCGGCTCCTTCCCTCCCTCCTGGCCCAAGAGACACCCTGCTCTCTCCCATCACCTGGCTACCTTTCCACACTGGCTGTCACTATGCAGCATCCATCTTGGTATCTGCTGCAAACTGATAACCATTGTCTATTACCTGACTAATCCTAGAAAAGGGGACTTGTCACATCCCCTCATGTTTAATGCTGATACACACCCAGCAAGGTAGTGGTGATTCAGCATTATGTATAGCTGACGTTGAATACAAGCCTGTTTAAAACAGATGACACCAGTGAGTCCTGTACAGCATGTTTCAGCATAAGCAAGAAATTTAACTTACTTGCCTAGTTTAATGGGCTAGAATAATTAACACTGATGGGATCTACATGCCATGAATATGAGAATGAATCTTGACATTCGTAACAATAAGCTCACATCCCATTTTAATGACTGGAATGCCACTTACCTGTCATTGTTGTGTAAGCATTAGGGTGGGGTATTTCCTTTCATTATAAGTATATCCTCACATCCTGAAGAATTCCAAAGCTTTTTACAAACTTGATGGGATATACATACTACATTCAGGGATTATTTCACCCACCTCTGATATACAGCGACCTGTGATTTGAAACATGGCAGCTCTTTAATAGCACATAGTAATATTTATTGCACAGCAGTTTAGGACAGGACATCAGGAAAAAAACAGTATCTTTTGGCCCTGTTTACTCTGGGATTAGAAATCAGGTTGACATCTTTCCAGAGAACTGTGTTTAACCATAATTCTTGATACAAGGGTTCCCATGGTCACGGTCAATAGAGCTTTAGAACTAAAGAATAAAATCTCAATCAGGAGAGTATATTACATTTGTTTAAAAGAAGCACAGGAAGATGAAAAAGCACCAGTCAGAATTGTGCAATTATGATCTAAAAAAATCTTATGACTGAATATCTGAAACACAAAAATACATAGGATGCAACAAAACATGGGTGGATGGGAGGGACTGTAAGAACCTATCAGCATTCAAACTGGTTTAACAGAAAAAAAGTTCACTGGTAGGCTAAACCTTCCATACCAAGTATTGGCTGGGAGTGGATTTGTCTCACTTGGGTTATACCCCAAATAAAAATTTGTGTTTACAACTTAAAAGCACTGAAAGATCCTGAAAGTTTCATTAAATGGAACAGAGAGCACTAAACACAGCTGAGCTGCCAGTCTGGTACTCACTATATACAGGCAATATAGTCAGGGCACTGCTTAATTGTCATAGTTTCTCAATCCTGAAGATGTTTGAGCAACTGAATCATGATTAAACCACCATCAAAACTGCCTGACCTGAAAAACAGCTTTGAAAAACATGTGACCCTGCAAAGTATGCATCGCTTCCTGAAACAGTATATGGCAGAACTAGAATAACAACCCCATGGCTCAACTGCTCTCTTTTTCTGACAGACAGAAAAGGTTCCTGGAGGCATGATTTCCTGTTATTCTCATTCCTAGTATTAAACTATGTACTGGTTACTAGTTTATCCCAGCTGAATCACTGTAACTATACTGCATGTGACAAATTCTGACTCACACCAGAACTGCTCAGCTATAGCTACTTATCTGAACCACTCCCAGATCTTCTTTAGTCATACTAGATTTCATTTTAGTCACATCATATTCTGGGAGGAAAAGTTAGTGGGGCCAAACTGGGGCCCATGAGCCAAATGCAGTTGATAGAGTAGTTCTACAAAGTGGCCTCATTCATTTGTAATGTGGGGTGCAGCCCATAGCAACTGCCCAGTGCAGTACACAATGCTCCATCTTGTTCCAAGCAGTAGTGGGTGCACTGAACTCCCATGAATGCATGCAGGAGTCAATAGCCTGGTGGGGAATACTTTGCTTTAAAATCTGAGACAACCGAGAAGGAAAAGTGATAGTTTTCAGAAAGATGTCCTACAGGGCAGGGAGGAGAACAGTCTAGAAAATTCATTAAACGCTCTCCTCTTATCTTGTGACGTTCAAAGTTCACTCCCAGGTATAGCTGATATGTTTCATTGTTAAAGGTACAAAGGTGCCTTTCTGTACTCCCTTTGCTCTGAGGGTATGTCTACACTACGAAATTAGGTCGAATTTATAGAAGCCGGTTTTATAGAAATCGGTTGTATACAGCCGATTGTGTGTGTCCCCACATAAAATGCTCTGAGTGCATTAAGTCGGCGGACCGCGTCCACAGTACCGAGGCTAGCGTCGACTTCCGGAGTGTGTAATGGTGACTCAGCAGAACACAGATTTGGGAGTTCAGCCTGTGATTCTGGCTGCAAGGGAATTTACACTGGAGAAGCAGCACTGAAAGCAGCTGGGTACTAGTGGGCTAAAGAGAAAGTTGGGAATTATGGATAGTGATTTTCACTTTCACTCATGAGGCCAGAGTATTAGAAGTAGCCTATAGATAACAACATACTTAATAGATAAGAGGCATAAATAATGGGAATCGGTACTACAAAACCAGCACACTGGAGGAGAAAAACATTGCCTGAGATTGAACCTTAATATGGGGAGGGGGAGAGGGGAAGTATTTTGGGTGATTCTCTCTCATCAAGAGGGATATGAGTCAATCTGTCCTGGCTCATGAGGACAAAATACAACTTCCTCCATAAGGCCCATCACTGGGTCAATGGAAGAAGGCTGCTTCTGAATGGAGTTCTTTTACTTTGTTGGACTAGCTCTTATTCATTGTTAAAGAGCCGGTATCATCAACTTGAAATCAAGTTCATTAACAAAAATTAAAAATAGTTTCAGATCCTATGCCTGCCCAATTCCCCCTCGCAATTTTGTGTGTTTTACAATAATGTTTTCCTATTTTTAACAATGTATCTGTCTCCTGTTGCTGGGTAAAAGAGCCACACAACTACAGGGTTAAAGTAACCATTACACTTAGGGCCTGACCCAACTTGCAGTAAAGTCAACAAAAAGTCTTTCCTAACTGCAGCAAGTTGGAGCACATCCAAAGTGCTCTCAAGAGCATGTAGTAAACAAACTAAAAATGGAGACAAATAATTATTTACAGTGGACTGTAACTAGGGTGACCAGATGTCCCGATTTTATAGGGACAGTCACGATTTTTGGGTCTTTTTCTTACATAGGCTCTTATTACCCCCCACCCCCTGTCCCGATTTTTCACATTTGCTGTCTGGTCACCCTAACTGTAACGGTTACCATAGTAGGCACAAAATATTAACACAGAACTGTGTTATAAAGTTGATGACATCTTTATAGATCTCCTGGGAGCACAAGTGCTACAAATACTTGTACAAAGATTTGTAAAGGCATTTTCTTCTTTATACCATAGTGGAACTTGGTTAATCAAAGGAAACCCATAATGGACCCAAATAACTGACCATCTTGTGCTCCAGAATGTACAAATCTGTCTGATAAATGTCTTGTGATCATGGAGCCCTCTTTTCAGCAAGTGGGTTGCTTTGTAGTACTGCCCAATGACCTACTTTTGAAATCACTATACAAGGAAACTTGTGTTCCTAACTATGTCCCATGATCCGGCAAATGTTGTAGCCACCTGTGCAGTCAAACCGGTCACAAGATCTGGATTTTTTCCAGACTCACAATTCTTTATATATTATTCCGTCAGCTGGTGGTTGGTGATACTTTTTCACATAAAACTGTCAGCACAACATATGGAAAAAAAAATGCTTATACTTTGTAGAAAGAAAATTATGTTACCTGAAGAATTAAGGACATCCATGTGACAGTGTACCCCATAAGGCTGCACATCAGGTGGCAGCTCCCAAGGGGGTTTCTGTGATCCAATCCGTCACAATCCAGACTTGCCTAATCTGTGTTTATCTTATTTGTATGCAGTGTTGTTGTAGGCAGGTTCGTCTCAGGATATTAGAGAGTCAAGGTGGGTGAGGTAATATCTTGTATTGGACCAACTTCTGTTGGTGAGAGACTAAGGGCTTGTCTACACTGGCACTTGACAGTGCTGCATCTTTCTCGCTCAGTGGTGTGAAAAAACACCCCCGAGTGCTGCAAGTTTCAGTGCTGTAAAGCGCCAGTGTAGACAGTGCACCAGCGCTGGGAGCTACGCCCCCCATGGAAGTGCTTTTTTAGAGCCGCAACTACACAAGCCACGTTAAAGTGCTGCCATGGCAGCACTTTAAAGTTGCCAGTGTAGACTAGCCCTAGGGCTTTGTGGCTGTGCCACTAAAAGGCATGCAGTGTAGCTGCTGTTTGTCGGCAGGAGAGAGCTCTCCTGCCGACAACAATCTTCCACCCCCAAGGAGCGGCAGCAGCTTTGCTGGCAGGAGAGCACTCCTGCTGACAAAGTGCTGTTCACACCGACGGTGCTTTTCATTGGTAAAACTTTTGTCGTTCGGGGGGGGGGGTGTTTTTTTAACAGCCCTGAGCAACAAAGTTTTGCTGACAAAGTTCCAGTGCAGACAAAGCCTGAGACAAGCTGTGTAAGCTCAAAAGCTTGTTTCTCTCACCAACAGAAATTCTGAGCTAAGGCTGAAACTGTAATTCACTAACTCACGAGACCAAACTCTGTTTTCAGCTATATACCAGACTCCAGTGGAGCTGTCTGGATTCACATTGTTGTAAATTAAACAGAATCTGGCATATTACACATAAAACAAACACAAGCTTGTGACTGCCATAGCAAGAAAGTGCCATCCAGAGTCTCAAGATAATAAAAGGGCAGAGTTAAATCCTCTGTGCATATAGGGAATGTGTCCAGTTCCAGAGTGCACCATGTCAGCCCTGGGGCATGTCTACACTACAGATGCTACAGTGGCACAGCTACAGCCATGGAAAGGATTTTTCCAGCTCCCTGAGAGGCGATAGAATTCATCCATTGACCTAGCCATATCTACATCAACTTAGGGTTAGGTTGGCCTAACGACAGCACGCAGGGCATGACATTTTTCACAGCCTTGATCAACATAACTAGGTTGATCTAATTTTTAAGTATAGAACAGGCCTTGAATTTGCTCTGCACAGAGAGGAAAAGAACAGAAGGGTGGGTGGGATGACACATTCAATTAGAGTGGCTGCCCAAGAGAGGCATCTCTACCCTCTGCCCAGCACAGAGGTGGGTTCTATGCTGACTCCAAATAAGATGGAGCAGATGGCCATGGTAGAAAGGCAAAGGGAGAGGCCACTGAATCCACAATTATGTGAATCCAGTGCACCAAATCCAGGAGGTGCAAAGCGGGAGCAGACGCTAATCCAGCCCAAAGCTGGAATGGTGGCTATGTGGCCCACATGCACGTTGTGGGGGTCAATTCCATTCCTCCAACCTCCACCCCTCCCCACCAAATTCTTTGCACAAAGCTCAAGTAATTGTTTATCTTATTTGGACATCTAGTTATCTGAGAAAATCAAGTGTGTATGTGTGTGTGTGTTGGGGGGATCATTAATTTCACCATAGTTCACATAAACACCATTGTTATTTTGAATGTGGAGTCTGCATTCTGTGTGGGCATGCATATCCCTGTACTAGCTTAATAGAATGACACTTCCACGAAGCATCAATTATTCTGAAACAGTCAACAACAAGTTATTTTAAGATCAGACTGTTTTGAATAGGTAAAAAGAAAACGAACAGTAACTGAGTGGAAGCAGTTTAGCTGATATTATTGGGAACCACACCTAAAAACAATAAAAGAGACTCTGGTGTTTTCTGGTTTATTCATCACAGTGAAACAATTACAGAGATACCTCCCACCCACAGATATTCTGCATCTCTACCAGAGCCCTAGAGATCCACTTTTCCTCTTCATCAAAGTGAGATAAAAAAAATTGGTGAGAAACACATTGTAAAATCCTTCATCACAAGATTGAGATGCTTTAAAATCTACCTTAAAATTAATTCACAATTAGAGACTCTCCCTCCAACTTCGCAGCTTTGCCTTTCCACAATTGTTCATATTTTACACTGAACCTCAGCCTCCTTTCTACTACTTCAAGGTATTATTCTGATAGATTCTGGATCTCTGTACAAAGATCTTTGTTCTAATTTTATTTGTTGAGTCTGGATATTTAAATGAAAACAGTTTAAAAACTCTTTCCTGCTTCTACCATTTTTATTCCATTCTATACAGAACAGATGTCACTTGCTCATTATGTTTTATACTGAGTTTTAAACCCTTTAATTTAGTTCAGTACATACAGGGCTCCCATGGATCAAGCATTTAGCCCACTTTTAGGACTATATACAGGAGAATAATAACCTACTAGGAATGAAACACAAACAAAACAAACAGCCACCCATCGAGGAAAAGTCAGAAATGTTAAAGGAAAACAAAATATAACATTGCTTAAACATTGTGATTTGTCATACATCTACGTATAACATTTCAGGGCAGTGGTTATTGCCCTAGTCTCTCTCTGGTTTTCCTGCTGTGACTGTTTTTCTAGCTTTTCTTCCTCTCTGTTTACAATGTGTACTGTGTGTTTGTATATGTTTGTTTTTTAATTGTATTATTATTCTGGATAGGATCATTTCCTTTCATTGTAAACTGGGAGGGTGGGTTTGGTTCCAGCAGGAGCAAAACTTGTTATATTAAGAAACGCCAAAGGTGTATTAGTCAGGGCAAAAAAAAAAAAAAAAACACAAATGAAATGTGTAACTTTGTACAGATTCCAGCTTGTGTTTGAGTGAGACAAAGTGTCAATTCTGGTAGATCTACTCATTTTTTTGTTGGACTACAATTTCATTCTGGTCCACAGAAAGAACTAGCAGTAAACTGAACACCACCATGTGACAGATTTTTGGCTCTAGCAAACCCCTGGTATAACCCAGGTTCAAGGACCGAATGAAGCTCAATTAGTATGAACAACAATTTCATGCCAGCTCACATGAGGAAGTTGTTACATGACCTGGTCAGAACTTTCTCTTAAAAACCCTGGTAAATACTAGTTTGAATGTCTGACTGCAGCATTTAATCACTATGCTGTTTCATAACCTCCCAATAACAAAATTAAGTTTGAAATATGCTTTAATGGTGGAAGAAAAATAGTCCAGGAAATAGAAGCTAATGTGATTAGAAAAACATGAATCGTGAGTATGACACATGGGCGTGCACAGATACTTATACTCAAATGACTAAGTTCCAAATAATGAAATTTCTCCGCTCTTCTAATAAGCTTCTACTGTTCCTGGGCTGCTTGTGTTTTTCACAATAGCAACAAACAATATTCCAGGACACAACAGTTACCATTGTTGCATTTTACCATAATTTTCAAAAAAGGTTCTCCTCCCCCCCCCCCAAAAGAAAAGAAAAAAAAGAAATGTAGAGTAAGCTTGACAATTATTAAGGACTCTGGAAACACACAAGCACAAACAAACAGACGGTAAAGAATTTATCCAGGTATACAGAAAAGTGTGCCTAAAGAATTAAAGACCAATAAGATATGTTGGGGAAAACATGGGCAGGGAACATGTTTCTGACACAAGGGGCCTGATCTCCCAGTTCCCTGCACTACATATAGTAATTTACACTACTGCAGAATGCACCTTGTGTATCTTCTGGATGGAAAAGAATACGAATGTTTATGTTAGAAACATTAATGGAGAGAAGCAGACTCTGCTCTCTAAAGTCAACAGGCACAAACTTATGTACTTTGGTCACATTAGGTGTAGTGATGGAAATAACTCCAAAAAAGTAATAATGGAAGTAATGGTAGTGGATCATCATAGGTAGGGAAGACCAGCAGGATGGACGGATAGTGTGCAGTAGATCACTGAGATATTAGCTGCTGAGTGTGGCAAATTAGTGATGGATGGAGAAGACTTATGAAAATTCTGCTATGTCTCCAGTATTCAGACATGAATAAATGGACTTACTTTAGAACGCAATGTGGGTGTAAAATATTATTAGGACAGGTCTCTATTACACATTTGCAGCTGTGCCGCTGTAGCACGTCTGGTGAAGACATTCTAAGTCAATGGGAGAGAGCTGTCCCATTTTAATAACTCCACTCTGTGAGAGGCGGTACCTATGTCAGAGGGAGAAATTCTCCACCGACATAGCGCTGTCTACACGGGGGTGTTTGTGTGTGTTAAAGTTGGTATAACTACATTGCACCCCTGAGCAACATAGTTATACCGAAATAAGTGTGTAGTGTACACAAAGCCTCATATATATGATGACCTTTCACACCAACTTTGTGCTGGCATGACTACACTAGGTGCAAGGCAACACTGAATCAGGTCCAAGAGAAGGACCAGCTTGGCTCTAGAGCCAGTTTAACTGATGGGCTTACGCATCTCACTGGACGTGAAACCAGCCCAGCTTCTCAGCACCACATGCCTTGGTGCTCTTCACTCGGCTGTTGCCAAAGTTTCTGGCTCCTGGAAGGTGGCCATGGGCCAGAGCAGTTGGCACTAATGGTTTGCAGGCCCCTGCTCAGGGCAGCCGCATAACAGCATGGGGCGGAGGGCATCCATCCCCCCGCCATAACCCAAGCTCTCCCCTGTCCTTGCTGCCAGAGGAGGGGAGGAAAGCCATCACTACCCACAGATCATTGGCCTTGTTGGGTCCCAACCTCCCCCCCCATCCATGGCTCCTCATGAGAACCACCCGCGTGAGGGCCCTCCGTGCCCCTCCCCCAACACTGCAGGCCACTGTTTTCTGCGCGCGCAATATCGCTTCTCCTCCTCCGCCCCCCAATCTGCTTCTCTGAGGCGGCGAGCCTTAGCAACAAGGCTTACCTCACCCCGCACCAATCAGCGACGAGAATCACCCGTTTCTTCCCCCCCCCCGTTCCAGAGCTTTCTTCGTAGCCTCGCCCACCTCGCTCTGTGAACCAATCAATGACCAGTATCTCTGCTTCTGCACCAATCAACGCCGACAACTGGCATAATCCCGCCTACCGTCCTCCCACAGTCTACGAAGCTTCCAGAGCTGTCTGGTAGCTTTCTCACCGTACCCGAGATCCCTCCGCGCATTAGAGATTTCGATTATTCGGAGGGAGAGCTGTGGATTTCTCACAGGTAGGACCGGACATACCCTGAGACTTCAGAAAAGGATCTGTGAGGGGGAAGGGACTGTATCTCCCTTTGGTGCACGGCCACTGATTGGGACTATTTTCTGCAGCGCACTGATACTATGTGTGCGTGAATGGGTGAGGCATTCAGCGTCAGCAGTCTTATAAATAGTAGCGGTTGAGGCGCGAGCAGCGTAGTTTACCACCACAATCGGACTGTGTCGCTGTCTCTCGGAGCGGTGTCGCCAGGCGAATTTTACAGACTTCCACATAAGTGTCCAAGCCGCGGGAGGTTAACGGTAAGAAGCGACACAGGGCTCTATGAAGGGGAAACTGAGGAGGCCACTCGCTAGGGACAATGGGGGAGGGAGATGGGGGCGATTAGTGTAGGGAACGCACAGAGCCGCTTAGTGGGGTTGTGGGCACAGCCTCTGGCTTTTGCCTCTGTGTCTGAGCGTGTTGTGAGGGGAGGGGACCCGGTCTAAGATGGCGGAGGTTGCGCGCCGCCATTGCGTTGCCTTCCCGGAAGTGAAGAGTGCTGAGTCACTGGCGGTCATTGTGACCGGCGAGGGAAGCGGGACGGTCCCAAGCTCCGGTAACCCGCGTGTGTCGCTCAGAAGGGTCACGGAGAGCGGGATGAGGGCGACCTGCTGCGGGTGGGGTGGGGCGGGCGAGTGAGCGGGCGGGCCGCCCGGGTAGGTAAAGGTGCCGAAGAGCGGGTGGGAAGGTGGCACAGCGTTCCCTCCCTAGAGGACGGGAGAGCTGGGAACGGCGCGAAGGGGAAGGGCTGTGTTCCCGGCTGTTGGTGAAAGCCTTTGAGAAAGGGTTTGAACCTGATAACGTCTGACTTCTCCACTGCTGGACAGGAGACAGGCATTTTTTTAAGCCAGAAACATAGGGGGTAGTGGGTGTCCAGGGAACCAGTCATGGAAATGTCTCTCACCAAAAAAGTCATCTATTTAAATATAGAGAGCAGGGAAGAGTTTTTGATACTGATTATTTACTAATTTTATGTGGTTGGGTTCAGTTTTCATACTGAAATGTTGGTGTGAAGCTTTGGGGTCTGTATATGGGGTTCTTTGTTGTGCTCTGTAGCAAGTTAATCAGTATAGGAAGTTGGAACTCTTTCTGATACCTCTTTTTGTACAGTTCAACATGCAGATCTTTGTGAAGACCTTGACTGGCAAGACCATCACCCTAGAGGTTGAGCCCAGTGACACTATTGAGAATGTCAAGGCTAAGATCCAGGACAAAGAAGGCATCCCACCTGACCAGCAGAGGCTGATCTTTGCTGGCAAGCAGCTGGAAGATGGCCGCACCCTGTCTGACTACAACATCCAGAAGGAGTCCACTCTCCACCTTGTGCTGCGTCTGAGGGGTGGTATGCAGATCTTTGTGAAGACCCTGACTGGCAAGACCATCACCCTAGAGGTTGAGCCCAGTGACACTATTGAGAATGTCAAGGCTAAGATCCAGGACAAAGAAGGCATCCCACCTGACCAGCAGAGGCTGATCTTTGCTGGCAAGCAGCTGGAAGATGGCCGCACCCTGTCTGACTACAACATCCAGAAGGAGTCCACTCTCCACCTTGTGCTGCGTCTGAGGGGTGGTATGCAGATCTTTGTGAAGACCCTGACTGGCAAGACCATCACCCTAGAGGTTGAGCCCAGTGACACTATTGAGAATGTCAAGGCTAAGATCCAGGACAAAGAAGGCATCCCACCTGACCAGCAGAGGCTGATCTTTGCTGGCAAGCAGCTGGAAGATGGCCGCACCCTGTCTGACTACAACATCCAGAAGGAGTCCACTCTCCACCTTGTGCTGCGTCTGAGGGGTGGTATGCAGATCTTTGTGAAGACCCTGACTGGCAAGACCATCACCCTAGAGGTTGAGCCCAGTGACACTATTGAGAATGTCAAGGCTAAGATCCAGGACAAAGAAGGCATCCCACCTGACCAGCAGAGGCTGATCTTTGCTGGCAAGCAGCTGGAAGATGGCCGCACCCTGTCTGACTACAACATCCAGAAGGAGTCCACTCTCCACCTTGTGCTGCGTCTGAGGGGTGGTATGCAGATCTTTGTGAAGACCTTGACTGGCAAGACCATCACCCTAGAGGTTGAGCCCAGTGACACTATTGAGAATGTCAAGGCTAAGATCCAGGACAAAGAAGGCATCCCACCTGACCAGCAGAGGCTGATCTTTGCTGGCAAGCAGCTGGAAGATGGCCGCACCCTGTCTGACTACAACATCCAGAAGGAGTCCACTCTCCACCTTGTGCTGCGTCTGAGGGGTGGTATGCAGATCTTTGTGAAGACCCTGACTGGCAAGACCATCACCCTAGAGGTTGAGCCCAGTGACACTATTGAGAATGTCAAGGCTAAGATCCAGGACAAAGAAGGCATCCCACCTGACCAGCAGAGGCTGATCTTTGCTGGCAAGCAGCTGGAAGATGGCCGCACCCTGTCTGACTACAACATCCAGAAGGAGTCCACTCTCCACCTTGTGCTGCGTCTGAGGGGTGGTATGCAGATCTTTGTGAAGACCTTGACTGGCAAGACCATCACCCTAGAGGTTGAGCCCAGTGACACTATTGAGAATGTCAAGGCTAAGATCCAGGACAAAGAAGGCATCCCACCTGACCAGCAGAGGCTGATCTTTGCTGGCAAGCAGCTGGAAGATGGCCGCACCCTGTCTGACTACAACATCCAGAAGGAGTCCACCCTCCACCTTGTGTTGCGTCTGAGGGGTGGCTGTTAGTTATTGTGGACCTTGCTTTACATGATTGCCAATAGCATTTGTTTTTGCACTGTAGCTCTTTAATGTCTTAATATTGTAAGTTAAATACAAGTTGCAGTAACTGCTGAACAGTCTGCGAATGCTAATAAAGGTTTTTGTTGCACATTACCTGGTGGTCTTTGGGTAAAATGTTCTATAGTTTCAGTTAACAATCTTCACACCGTAATAAAACTTGTTTCATGGAGGGGCGTGTGGAGGCTCAGCAACTGATGTTGAGTTATCTTTCAACAGATCAGAATTACGTAAAGTAAGGTTGGAACACTCATCTAGACTATTCTTCCCTTGTTACAGAATTTCCACTGGTATGTTTAAGGATATTTACTATAACCCCTTTCCAGTCTCTTGAGCAGAGTCTGGTTCCTCTGTTTGGGTATAAACAATTGAATTAATGCTTAGTAGCAGAAGCTGCTTTTCCCCTGGATTATTCCCACTTCAATAATGTAGTTTACACTAATCTTTTAAGGAAAAAGCCAAGTGCAAGTCTTGCTGTTTGACATTTGAATTGTTTACTTAATGGGAACAGAAGGGACTAGGAGAACTGAACATATTCTCAGTTTGCTGTTTCTTGCTTTCCATCTGTAGATTGCATCAACAACACTGAATTAAGAGAATGCTTCACTGGATTTTTACAGTTTACTAATAAATCAAATGAAGGTGATCAGAACACCCCCCCCCCCCAAAAAAAAAACAACCAACCACTTTGGCCCTTGCTTTGAGCAGAGACTGAAAGTGTTCCTAGCTTTGTGAGAACTAACATTGCCATAGGGTTTCACATTTGGGCACATTTAATAGTGCTACACTTCTTCATAGAAGGCTAATATTGTATTAGTCAAATAGTGGGCTTCAGTTTTAAGCAAAGGTGTTGCGTGATAGATAATTTGGAGTGTTTCTGTGCCTGAAAACTTGTCTACTACTACAGTCATCCATACTTTCATGTAAAGCACTCTTTCCTCAAGAAGAGCTGAGCCAGTGTTAGCTCCAGCAAATGTGGGTGTTAAATATACTGTATAGCAACTCAATATTATGTAATTTATAGTGCATAAATGCACACAACTAAAAACTCATAATAAACTTAGAGTATAGTGTAACAGTATCCACTGCTGCTCTTGTTGAGGAAATGTCAGTTTCAATTTGTGGGTTTTTCATAAATAGGTGGGATATTTCCTGTAACAACTAATTATAGGTTGAGGGCGTTTCAACCTTAAACATTTCTATGGGAAGTTACATTATCAATATGCTTACAGCCTACAGACTCTTTAAAGTAACTTCTGCACCAAAGGGTAAAACATTTACACAATGGTAGAGAAGATTATTTTAGGTTCCCCTCTACAGAAGTAACTATAACAACTGAAAATGATTTGGTCTGGTAATGGTTGGCTTATTTTATGTTGTCAGTGACTTTCCTGCATGCAGTTGGGTGAGTCACTTTATGCTATCTCTTTTCCCAGAAGTAAAATGGGGATAGCATTTAATTTGTAAAGTGCTTTGACAGCCAACTAGTATAGTAGTGTGATACAGTTCCTGTACTCAGTTTGTAGCAAAACTGACAGTTCCTAACTATAATAGGTCTGTTGCAAAAGATTCCTGCTTAAAAAAGTCTCTTCAGTTTTTCTGGGATTTTGAGAATTTTGTGGAGCTATATGTACATGTGCACAAAGTTACAAGCAACTGAAAACAGGGTCTTAGAATGGGAAGTGGGCCGGAACAACCTTAACACACTAGCAGCCCCATCTATAATACACTATTCTCAGAGTCCAGGAATAAGAACAGTAGGCTAAATTGAGGACAAGATTAGTAGCCAAACTCTGAATTTGGTTTCCATACTGCTATTTCACCTTAATGTTTAAGCTAACTTTAAAAAGTGGAATATTTATAATACTCACATCGTGACATTCCCCTCTGGTAGTATCAGGCCCAGTGATCTGCTAGGTAACTCTAATTGTTGTTTCTAGAGCCAGCCTTACCCTGCTCTGCTGTTCAACCCCGCCCACTCCTGGACTGTTCACACACAGCCTCTGGTATGTAAGCTGCTCCCAGCTACTTGGCAAACAAATGACACTAGCCAATATCTCCAGTCCCAGACAACCCTAGGAATCTGTCTTGCTGTGTTCAGTTATGCCTGCTGGATGCTGCAAGCTTATATGAGTTTGTCAATTTAACAAATTGATATGTACCAGGCTTGTTATCCCAAGGGGAGTCTATGATGCACTTCAAACCAAATGCACTGCTTTAGGTAGAATAGACAAACAGATTTATTAACTATAAAGATATGTTTTGACTTACAATCACTAAAATCTAAGTCAGATTTGGTCAAATAAAAGCAAAACGCATTCTAAGCTGATCTTAACACTTTCAGTGCTCTTACAAACTTAAATGCTTCTCACCACAGGCTGGCTGGTTGCTCTTCAGCCTGGCTCTCCCCTTTGATCAAGTCTTTAGTCGCTTGGTGTGGTGGTGTCTGTAGATGTGAGAGGAAGAGCATGGTAAATGTCTTTCCCTTTTATCATGGCCTTTCTTCCCTTGTGGCGTTGCAGGCCCCCCTCCCCCCCTTCAGAGTTAGGTGAGCATTGCCTCATTACAGTTCCAAACTGACCAAAGGAAGGGGAGTGACTCCCTCAAGAGTCTAATGTTCCTTCTTTCCTGTGAGGCTGGGCTGGGTTTGTCCCATTCCTGCCCTGATGAGGTGTGAACTGCCTCTCTGCTCTTGGGGAGTTTTTGCCTGGGCTTATTTTAAGCCATGAGGATACATGTACATTTTCAGCCTCATAAGTACATACATGAAATTACAACCTATAACATTACTGTAACAACAATGCTCAGTGCATCATGAGCCTTCTGAAGACGCCCACTGTGACAAACTTTGCATTGGATACCACACAATCATTTTACAAGGATGAACATGGGGGTGCTGGGTGTTCCCCTGAGGTACAGAGCATTGCACCCATATAATCAGGCTCTGATAACATCCTCCTTGCTGCAAACTGGGCTTTGTAACGGGCCTCTGCATGTCTTCTGATAGCTGCAGTTAATTTTTCCCGTAGTTGTCTTTTGGGTTCTGGAATTTTTTCTCTGTCTTCTGTGTTTATCTGGTGCCCAAATACTTCAATCTGTTAAAGCAAAAAAGGAACTCTTAAATTGGAGACACAATATTGTAGCAATATTTAATACTTTACATCTTACTCAATGAAGCTTTTGAGTTGTAGAAATAGTAAAACAGACTTTTAAAAAGATTTGATTGGAAACCTTTAAAAAAGGATTGTTTTACTACTCCGTAACAATCTCAAAATGTAAACTAAGACTTTGATAGCAGTAGGGTACTTTTTTATTAATGTTTTATTTGACAACATTTGCGTGGACTCTTCCTGCGTATTAATGACCTACTTGCATTAATACGGATTATTTCCCTCTTAAGCTACCATCTCTCCCAGCCAATTGTTCATTTCCTAATGCAAGGTTATTTAAATATATATCAAATATATATTTAAATTTAAAAACATTACCTTACACTGTTATTTTTCAGGAGGGGCATTAGTATTGAAACATGGTGGACTTTTTCCTGACCTCGGTGGCTTATTTTTGGGCCACGTGCCCTTTTTCTCAAGTTTCCTTCCCCATCATTTATGATGTTTCAGAGCTCTGTGTTGTCATAAGCTTACATCAGTAAAGATGGTTGGGTGAGTCTCCTTCCAGTACCATTCTTAAATTGTCCACCATTTTCAGTAGAACAGTCCACTCTTTAACCGTTTCAAGAGCTGAATGCACTGCCTATGTAGTGCTTCCAGCCTGGAGAGCGAGAGATATAAGCAGCTAATCTAATTCTAGTCCACCTGCAAATATGTGCCCCGTTAAATCAGTTTTAAAATCACACCCTTATATAAACTGCTGCAACTTTGTAGTCCAGGCCTGACAACATGATATGAGGATTAAGTGGCTGCATCATTTACACTGCTGCAGTAGTCACTGATAGAAGGTAAGCAGTACTTTCCCCTTCAAATGTACACTGCATAACCATAGGGTTATATCATTAAGGGGAGAGAGGCTAAGGGTTAGTAAGCATATGGAATACCTCTGCATTTTTGCAGTCTTGGTTGTAGTTCCGAAGATGTTCTTTGGTAGCTGCATTCAAAGAGTCCTGCTCGGCTGCATTGCTCCCATTAGCAACTGAAAAACAAAATAAATTCCTTTTGGACACTGGGCATCAGAAAAGTAAATTTACAACAATTTTAATTCCTTATGGAATATAATTGTATCCTTGAGGCTCATTTGGAATAGTGCTGTTTTAATCAAGATAAGCTGTTAATACCCACTTTAATGCTAGGAGTAAATCATTGGAGCCTGTTCTCTCAGTGCAGGCCTGCAACTCTCTTTGGGGTTAACTAGACACATGGGCTTGGAGAATCTCCCCTGAGGGCCTATTTTCTTAAGCAGAAGCAATTACATTTTAACCCACAGGATGTCGTCATTGCTCCACCGAAGTGCTGATTTAAAAAAACCAAAAAACACCTTCATTTTTACATTTTCACTGTCGTTTGATTATCATTGCAAGTTTTGTTCAGCAGGCTATAAATATAGAGCCAGAAAAGATACATCAAGCAAAAGGATATTTTCACCTAGAGAAGAATGCAGTTACCCTCTTAACCTTACCGATGTGCGGTTCCTTCAGAACAGGCTCATTGGTGGGGAAGTAGAACTAGATAGAAGTGCTGTTTTGGATAATTGGGACCTAGAAAAACTTTGAGGCTTTGTCTATCAAGATATGCGCTGCCCAGCATCAGAAGCTTGTAGCATCTTGAAAACAGTTGGGAAAATGTCCTCTACTTTATAAATCCTTTCCTTGGATAGCCATGCAGAAGAGAGCAAATAATTCTCCAAGTAGTTTTCTATCAAAATACTTCAGTCAACTGATAATTCTTCTTAGCATGTAGCTAGATTAGATAGCCATAGAAAAAGAAGTCCAAATTAGGAGAGGATTGGGCGTGGGAGCTATATAGATGTAGAAAACTTCCAATATTGCAATGTAAGGCTAAAATTTGATGGAATTTTATAATTTCAATTAATACCATGAGAGGTTAGAGTCCCGGTTATTAATCCAGTCCTGACAGAGGATATATGTAGTAATATCTGAATTTTAGATATAACATTCACTGGTACTTTTAAAGGGATATCCTTATATTTATGATATTTATGTAAATCAGCTTTTTTTTTTCAGTGCAGTGACCGTAACAGGATTTGTCCAGAGCCATTATATACCTGACACCCCCGGTATAGAATTATTTTTTTGTCTAACATGTCCATTGGGTTGCACAAGTGGAGCAAGGCTATACCAATCACTGTTTTGGAGATGCTTCTGAACCACTTACCCATGGTATGGATGGATAGAGGCAATATACCTAAACTTCAGTTATTGGTAAGTCACTTTTCTGTACTGCAAACAGCATATGCAATATATACTGTAAAGTATTAATCACAACAGAAATCTATATTTGAAACTATTGGTAAAAAGAGAAATATGATCAGTCAACACATATTTCAGGGACTTTATTTGATTTATATCGTTTTAGAAAACCATATTACTTACTTGTGTTTGCAGCCTGCATTAGCTGTTCAAGTAGATCCAGTGTTATGGTTTTTGCTGTTTTGCCATGAATTTCCCTGGTCCTGTTTGTGCCATCTGTAACTAAAGCAAAGGCTACAAATGTAGACTCACCACCTTTCAGGCCAGGAATAAATTTCTTAATCTCTTTAGAGATGAATAACATACGGGTTACGAGTCTCAACCCTGATGAGGAAAGGTTTCCATGAAACTCCCTGATGGACAGTTATGGAATGATTTTCCACAATTTTTTTTTCTAATCCCAGGCTGTTAGTTTCTGGCTTATGCTCTAAAACATGAAGGTTTATATCTTGTATATATTTTTATTTGTCCCTCTCTCTTGTGCTTCTTTAAAAAACAAATAGCTCCAGCTTAATGTTTCCATGCTAGTGAAATAGTGCACTATACTGTACCTAAAGCAGCTGCCACTGGTGGTGAGTGAGTTAAGGAGCTATCCTGGTTATATTTGGTAACTCTAGACCAGCGGTTCTCAAACTGTGGATCGGGACCCCAAAGTGGGTGGCAATCCCATTTGAATGGGGTTGGCAGGCCTGGCTTGGACTTGCTGGGGCCCAGGGGTGAAGTCCGAGCCCCTCTACCCAGGGACAAAGCCAAAGCCCGAGGGCTTCAGACCTCGGCAGCAGGGCTCAGGTTGCAGGCCCCTGCCAGGGACAAAGCCAAAGCCCGAGGGCTTCAGACCTCGGCAGCAGGGCTCAGGTTGCAGGCCCCCTGTCTGGGGCTGCAGCCCTCGAGTTTCAGCTTTGGCCCCCTGCCGAGAGCAGTGGAGCTCGGGCTTTGGCCCCCCCCACGTGGGGCAGTGGAACTTGGGCAGGCTCAGGCTTCGGTCCCCCCTCCTGGGGTCGTGAAGTAATTTCTGTTGTCAAAAGGGGGTCATGGTGCAATTAAGTTTGAGAACCCCTGCTCTACACTATATAAGTCCCTCCAAGGAAAAATGCCACAAAAGGAATAGGGAAGTCCAGCCTAAGGTAGCTGTGGATGTTCTAATTATTCATATATAATGCCTGATACTTTAAAAAAGAACCCAACCCTGATAAGCTCTTGGCTTCAGTAATATGTTGTAGCAATGAGTTCCACAGGTTAATTATGCAGTATTGTTAGCCCTTCCTGGGAAGACAAACACCTAGTTAACTCCTCTGGGATACTGAAGAGCAAGTTTGACTCATTTCAAAGGCAGCCCCAGTCCTTCAAAGCTGGAAGGAATGTGGAGCATCACTGATTATACAAATAAGAGCTGATCAGATTTTTCCCCAAGGTACTCTCCATGTCCCCATCAAAGCCTTTATTATATAGCTGTGTACGTGATAAAAGCCATGTAACTTTCACTAACCTGTAGGAGGTGGTGGTTGTACTGGGGAAGGTTGAGGATGCAACGTCTGAGATGGAGTCAGAGACTGCAGCGAAGGTGCAGGTGCTATGAGGCTATAAGAGAGGAGAGACACATTCTCATATATTCCAAAGGCACACTCCACTGTGACACATGCTGTATTTGTTTTCCTGAAGTCCCTTTGCTGCTGTTTTCTATCACACCTTTTTGCTGATACGGAGGCAATGTGTTTTCTGTCTGAACGGTGGGTGACAACTTGCCTTTCATTGTCAGACCAGCCCCTCCTTTTCACTCCCTGTCCTTTCTTTGTCCTACATACTTTTGCATAAAGAGGGACAATAACAGAGGTGAATGAATTCCAGATCAGGCTAGAAGAGAGATGATACCTGAGTTCTTCCTTTTGCTTGAGGCATAATATCACAAATAACATAAAAAGGATCCTATATAAGCAATACAGATTTTCAGTTTTTATTTTTAAGTGAATTTGATGCTAATGAAACACGTTGGCTTGACAGTCCTGAAAACTGATGTCTTCTCTTATCCTTAGAATGGGTACAGCATGGGCAGCAGCAGTGCAATCTTTCCATGCATTCCCAACTAGTGTACCATAACCCTCAGCTGGAAGAAACCATATGGGAGCAGTGGATAGCTCAGTCTCCATGCCCTTTGTGAATCACACTCTTAATCCTTAACCTCTCTGTTTAAAGGTGCCAGTTAGTGCCACTTACGTTTAGAGCCCTGTTCGGATCCACGGATATAAATTGGTATCTGTGGAACCTCAGGGCTATCCCAGGAACCGCAGCAGCGAAATGAGCATAATGTTTGGCCACCACTCCCAGGAGCTAGCGCCCCATGCTGGCAGCTCCTCTGGCGCAGCTGTACCGCCCCCAGCCCCACCCACTGGGCCGGGCACCAGGCTCACCGGCAGCTGTCCCTGGTCATGCTCTTGTGTTCAAGCGGCTCGCACGCCCCCAGACAGGAGACGCAGACAGCTGCGTGGAAGGGACGGGGACACGGCTGGGGGCGGTACAGCCGCACTGCGGGAGCTCCCGGCATGGGGTGCTGGCTCCTGGGAGCAGCAGCCCCACATTCTGCTCCTTTCACTGCTGCGGTTCCCGGGAGAGCTCTGCGGTTCCGCGGATACCAATTTATATCCATGGATATCTGCATCCATGGATATAAATTTGTATCTGCGCAGGGCTCTACTTATGTGGTTGGTGTTTATGAGGAGGACTCCTTTCCACCAGGTCATTGAACAGGGGCTACAAAACATGTATCAGGTACAATAAGTACTTAGATAATAATGGTTTTGAGCTGCTTTCATCTTCGTCTGTATTCATAGATTCCAAATCCAGAAGGGAGCACTGTGATTGTCTAATCTAACCTCCTGTATAACATAGGCGAGAGAACTGCTCCAAAATCATTCCTAGGGCATATCTTCTAGAAAAACATCCAATCTAGATTTAAAAAGCAATGATGGAGAATCTACCACAGCCCCTGGTAAATTGTTCCAGTAGATGATTACCCTCACTGTTAAAAATGTATGCCTCATTTCCAGTCTTAACTTGGCTATCATCAACTTCCAGCCAGTGGTTTGTGTTGTTGTCCTTATTTTACAGATGGAGAAACTGAGGCCCAGCGAGGTGAAGTGACTTGTCCTAGGTCACCCAGCAGACGGGTGGCAGAGCCAAGAATAGAACACAAGTCTCTTGAGTCTAGTTCTCCATCCACTGGGCCATACTGTCTCTGAGTGGAACAAATGACTGAAAGTGGCTGTATATCATTACCAATCCCCTGAGCCATTCAGTCCTCCAGTTCTATGGAAATTTTGCCCCACGGTTCTGGAGAATGAATCCTCTTCCCACTTTTGGTCATATGACTTAGAAATATTTGGCTGGAACTGTTAAAATATTTGTTACATTGTAGTTTGCTGTATTTCATATGGGACTTTTTTTTAAGGCATTATAAAACAACTGTGGAAAGTCTTGGGGATGTTATCTTGACTAAGATCATTCACCCCTCTCGCCCCCAGTGTTCTCTTTGGTAGCATATTGCACAGCATCTTACCTTCCCTCTGAGTATGCAGCAATAGAAAGCTACAAGAGAAACAGAAAGCAACATCCTAAGTCAAAGATTTTTTTAAACAGCTTTGAGATTAGCTTTCTGCCTTCACTATGTCTCCCCCTGAAGACCCATGTCAGAGCTGTGGCAGGCCAGCTTTTGAATGTCAGACAAGACAGAGTGGGCCTGGGGGAGTTTCACTCCTTCCACAAAGGTACCTCTCCCATTCTATTGAACAAGGGTTCTCTGAGCTACCTCTGGAAGGTTGGGCTCTTTGGCAGCATTGTTGACAGAACAATCATTTGCATCAATGTTTAGTACAAGGCAGAATCAATGCAGCACCAGATAAGTACGTTTTCTCTATGGGTAACTAATAAATCTGGAAGATTGAAAGGAGTTAAATTAGGTTATTTAAATAAATTGCTCTTCGATACTGCCCTTCATTCAGATATATTAGAACACATATAAATATTAAACTTCATAACTCCAGTGGGATATGCTGTAATAGTTACTATTCCTACTTCGGAGATGTGTAAACTAAGGCATAGAAGGGATCTGTGACTTGCAAAAAGACATGTATTAGGATTAGGACATGTATCCAGGATTAGAATCCAGGAGTATTGAGCCCCCAGCCCTCTGCTCCAGCTACTATAAAAGACTAATTTAATTCAAATATAGTTTCTCCATTGAATGGAATCCCTCAAGACCAAGACATAAGACAAAGATGCTAATCAGAACAACCCAAACTAGCAAACTTTACCACAAGTTTCTGAGGATTATAAACTGGTTGCTGTGGAAATGATTATGATGTCACAAATGGAATTAAAAAAATAAGATGAAGAATAACAAAAGCTTAATTAGTAAAGACCTTGTTTTCATGTATAAGTGCCTGATGATAATGTGGGAAGAAAAATAAATTATTTCAGCATCAACATTTCTAAACAGGATGTTCTTAAGAGTTGGCTATGAGCCCTCATGGGCTCTTTATGACCTGTAGTACTTAGCAGTGTCCATTTGGGCTCATTTTAATAAATTCAGCTCTTTTATTACCCTCTTCTCCATGAGTCTTTTGATTTCAGCTTGCAGCCCATTGATCTGTGCCTCTGCCTTCCTCTGTATTTCATAGCGCAATTGTTTCTCCTGGAAGATGTAATTTGAGATTGCAAAAGTGAGTAAATAGTCTAGACATCAAAAGCCAGTTGTGTCTTTTGGCATCTAGTTTACCAGCAGTGATCAGGAAGGCAAAGGTCAGTGAAAATTCTGCAACACCACAAGAGAACAAGCACAGAAAAAATTTCTATTAGGGCCGTCAAGCAATTAAAAAAATTAATCACGATTGTGCGATTAAAACAATTAATCTCAATCGCACTGTTCAACAATAATAGAATACCATTTATTTAAATATTTTTTGATGTTTTCTACATTTTCAAATATATTGATGTCAGTTACAACACAGAATACAAAGTGTACAGTGCTCACTTTATATTTTTATTATAAATATTTTCACTGTAAAAAAACAAAAGAAATAGTATTTTTCAATTCACCTAATACAAGTACTGTAGTGCAATCTCTTTATCACGAAAGTTGAACTTACAAATGTAGAATTATGTACAACAAAATCCACATTCAAAAATAAAACAATGTAAAACTTTAGAGCTTGCAAGTCCACTCAGTCCTACTTCTTGTTCAGCCAATCGCTCATACAAACAAATTTGTTTACATTTGCAGGAGATAATGCTGCCTGCTTCTTATTTACAAAGGCTCCATGAAAGTGAGAACAGGCATTCTCATGGCACTGTTGTAGCTGGCGTCGCAAAATATTTACGTGCCAGGTGCACTAAAGATTCATGTCCCTTCATGCTTCAACCACCATTCCAGGGCACATGCATGCATGCTGATGACAGGTTCTGCTCGATAACCATCCAAAGTAGTGCGGACCAGCACATGTTCATTTTCATTGTCTGAGGTTTGGTTTTCTTTTTTGGTGGTTTGGGTTCTGTAGTTTCCACATCTCAGTGTTGCTCTTTTAAGACTTCTGAAAGCATGCTCCACACCTCGTCCTTCTCAGATTTTGGAAGGCACTTCAGATTCTTAAACCTTGGGTCAAGTGCTGTAGCTTTCTTTAGAAATTTCACATTGGTACCTTCTTTGCATTTTGTCAAATCTGCAGTGAAAGTGTTCTTAAAATGAACAACATGTGCTGGGTCATCATCCAGGACTACTGTAACGTGAAATATATGGCAGAATGCGTGGGAAACAGAGCAGGGGACATAACATTCTCCCCCAAGGACTTCAGTCACAAATTTAATTAACACATTATTTTTTTAACGGGCGTCATAAGCCTGGAAACATGTCTTCTGGAATGGTGGCTGAAGCATGAAGGGGCATACAAATATTTAGCATATCTGGCACGTAAATACCTTGCTACAGTAGTGCCATGCAAATGCCTGTTCTCACTTTCTGGTGACATTGTAAATAAGAAGAGGGCAGCATTATCTCCTGTAAATGTAAACAAACTTGTTTGTCTTAGCGATTGGCTGAACAAGAGGTAGGACTGAGTGGACTTTTAGGCTCTGAACTTTTACGTTGTTTTGTTTTTGAGTGCAGTTATGTAAAAAAAAATCTACATTTGTAAGTTGCACTTTCATGACAGATTGCACTACAGCACTTGTATGAGGTGAATTGAAAAATACTATTACTTTTGTTTATCATTTTTACAGTGCAAATATTTCTAATAAAAAATAATAAACACTTTGATTTCAATTACAACACACAATACAATATATGTGAAAATGTAGAAAAACATCCAACATATTTAATACATTTCAATTGGTATTCTATTGTTTAACAGTGCGATTAAAACTACAATTAATGTTTTTAATCGTGATTAATTTTTGTTAGTTAATCGCGTGAGCTAACTGTGATTAATTGATAGCCCTAATTTCTATAATGAAATGGGTTTGTATCCTATGGGAATTAAAATTATGTTGGGCAGATTTCTTGAGTTCTTGCTAAGAATTCCATATTAGGACAGTGGGGGACAGGGGAGCTGATGTGCTATTGGAGGTGCCCCCTTTAGACAATACATAAAAATTAGGCCTCAGCAACTTGTCATTAAATATCTGATGGCATCTTTTGCAAGAGTGTTTATTTATTTATTTTTAATATCAGGGTTGGAAGGGACCTCTGGTGGTCATCTAGTCTGACCCCCTGCTCAAAGCAGGGCCAATCCCCAGACAGATTTTTGCCCCAGATCCCTAAATGGCCTCCTCAAGGATTGAACTCATAACTTTGGGTTTAGCAGGCCAATGCTCAAACCACTGAGCTATCCCTCCCCCCAAGTAGATGAGTTAACTGTGATATCCAGGCCATGTTTCAACTCAAATAATTGCATGTTGCCTACAATAACTAAGTTCCTTCTGCAGCTTCAATTGGAGAAGCTTTTCCCCTCTGCCTAAGGACCTTGTTGTGTGGTGCTACCGCCAGAGATTGACTGCTGTATCCCACCACAGAGAGACTATGTTTCTGTGAAGAGGAAAGTGACCCTGATACAGACTAAAGCCTTTTAGGATCCTTCAGAATAAAGCTCTGTAGAAATGTAAGGGATTATGGCTGAAAGCATGTTATTTCCATACAGCTGCTGCTATCGGGGGTGTGAGGAGGTAATCACAACTCCAGTTTGGCTCATATCCTGTATCAGCCATGCAGTTCCTCTTCCTCTCCGTTTCTCCAAATAGTACCTGTGATAGTTGTTCTTCCAGATAGACCCTTTGTGCTTCAAAGGTTCCTTTAGTCTCTTCCAGAAGCTGTAGTAGTCTGCCCTCTTGTTGCCTATAATTTAATTAAATAGTTAATTTAAGATGGCGAGACTATTTTTTAAAAAGTGTAGATCACTTAACATACTCGGGTGGAGTTTCCAAACTATGCATCACAGGAGGGTTTTCAGACACTGTTTAAGATGCCCCCCATGCATGCCACTATATATTATATGAAAAAGGAGTGCTTGGAGAAGGGGTACAGCCACCTCCATGCTGCTAGTTAGCAGTAAAATAGATTCTTTGACGGGAATCAGACGAGGTGGCATGTGATGGGGAGCTAAAGGGCTAAGAGGAGAGAGCCATAAAGGGGAGCAGTGTGATGGGGAAGTGTAATTGCAGTCCTATATCTGGGAAGACTAGGATTGTTTTGGGTTTGTTTTTTGTCTTTTTACCTCTTTTGTTCCTCTTCTCCAAACCTTTGCAACCTTTCTTCCTGTTTCAGTCTCTCCATGTGCTGCCTTTGAAGCATCTCACGCTCCGCTCTGCAAACCAGAACATACTGATTTTTTGTTTTAAATAAGTATGTATGGGTTTCCACCTCTACTCCTATCTCCAAGACAGAGCCCCAAGTATACCTTTTCCTTCCCCCTACAGTTTTATTCCTTTCAGTGCCTCTGAGTCTTATATCTGGCTTCAAGGGTAACCCTGCACATGGCGTTGAAGCTGGTGTTCTTGCTTAGATTGTCTTTTTTTGGTCTGTTCCTCAAGAAGGCAAGCACTGCTGGCTAGAGGCCTGGGGAGCCAGGAGTATGCTCTTGGGCTTGATCTCCTTATTGGCACTTGCATTAAGTAACTGCACACCACTGAGCTAATGCCAGTGAATGCATTAGTTAGAACCTTTTCTCCTGAAAGGAAAGAAGTTATCACCTCATATCCTAGCGCAGTAGGGATATACACCACTAACTGCAAAATGTTTAGGAGTTAACAATGCAACCACCCGCTATGAGTCAGATGCCTCAAGCTTAGATCCTGATACAATCACAACTGGATGTGTGTGTGCATGTGAGGGAGTTGTGTATGTAAATGGGTTCCACCGATCACCACTTCCCATGAGCAAGGAGAAGAATCTTAGAATTGAATTGACCATATACACCCAGTGCAACTGCTGCTTTGCTTTCCCATGTCCCTTTAGGACACTACAGTGCATAGTGCTACTTAAAAGAAGCCACTGATCAGCAGAGCAAGCATGGACTCTAGATGAAAAGCACAGAATGAATGTTATTTAAACTCTCAATTTCTCCCTTTTCTAGTTGCAAGTGAATTTCCTTCCCCAAAATGTGCCTGGGAAGGGTCTCCAGAATTCTACATTGTTTTGGTTCCTGGAACATTTAAGATGCACCAGGCTTGCAGGGAGTTCCCATAAATGCAGAAGATGAAGTAAAACTGCATTTAATTCTGATTAAAGAGACAAGATTGGGGAGGTAATATATTTTATTGGACTAACTAATTCAGGTCTTGTTTGAGCTCAGTGTATACTCAAAAGCTTGTCTCTCTCTAATGGAAGTTGGTCCAATAAAAGATATTACCCACCTTGTCTCTGTAATATCCAGGACCAACACAGCTACAATACTTTAATTCTGATTGTTCTGCTAGTGTTAGGTTTAAATATAGTAGTGTGTAAATATCAGGACTTCAGCTCAGTCATCTGCTCAGCAGAGAGCATTAATCTGACAAAACCACTTAGTGGGTAATGATTTGCTCATTAGCATACTTATAGCCTTGATAATAAAGTGGAGTATGGGAGGCTGCCAGTGGATGGTGCTAACGTTTTTTGTTAATGATTGTATGAAGGGAAGGACATTCTAGGAGATTGGGGGAAGAGGGAGAGGAAGAGAAACTTTTAAAGTCAGTGGTTGAGACAGGCTCTCTAACTCCATCCACCCCCAGGGTGGGTAGGAAATCACAGGCCTGTATTGCAGGGCCTCCGATGCGCATTATCCCCTAGGCTCCTTAGAGGTAAGGCTGGTAAATCTGTTTCAGTTCCAGATATAAAGTGGGAATTTTTGTATACTTTTTGCTGTTCATGGAAGTTGGATAATAATGAAGCTAGAAGGACCAGTTTCACTGTTTACAATCAATTTCATTCTCTGGCTCTCACACACACTTAGCCCACCTTAAGAAAAGATTTAAATTCCCCTTTCCCTTCAACTCTCTTCTTTAAAATTTACCAACAGAAAAACTGTGAAACTACTCCCAGGCTTATGCAATGAGCTCTCTGTAGGCCTCTGCCTGCATGAAGCTCATTGCAAGATTTGAGTCAAAATCTAATTCTAAAACTGCCCCCCCTTCTAATAAATTTTACAGTGGATCCCTTAAAGTTAGGCACAAAATACTCCGGGCACTGGGAGGTCCCACGTTGAATCCAGCAGATGGAGAGTTAATTTCTCTGCTCAAGTCTCTTAGGGCTCCTAGCTGCACAGGTGAAAGCTGTTGGTATAATAAGGTGGGGCTCCTGAGGGGAGCAATCAGGAGCCAAATGCAGCAGAATGCCATAAATGTGGCTCCTAGGCAGAAGTGGGAGACCTATCATTAGCAGCAAACAGACTAAGCCAGGCCTCTCCAAGGAGGCGGAACGGGGCACTAAGCTTTAGAGGATTTTTTGGGGGGGGCAGCACATCAAGGACTTTTGATAGTTGTTGGCTTAAAATCATTTGATTAAAACCTGTTTACCTCCAACTCCTGCCAATAAACACTTGGGAGGTAAACCCCATGTCTTGGAGTACGCTGACAGACTCTGCTGGTTTACAGCTCTCTAACCCTTTTTAATAGGCACCCTGCATCTCCTCTATCCCAGCCCTGAAGGTAGAGCAAGGCAAGGATGCAGTTGCTCTGCACCCGCTCTCATGTATGGTATAGTGCCCCCTGCAAAAATGATTTCTTCTGTAATGTAGAAATGTATATTTGTTCCCCTTTGAAAACTGCTCTTGGTGCCTTCCCCTCCATGCCCTTGCTGGGCTGTGTAATTGATAGCACCCCCAGGTCTGTACTGCTTCACTGGGTAGGTATGGTACATTCAGGGCCATTTGAGATGTTAAAGGCAGCAGTCTTGACCAATCTTGGACTGAACTAGCCATTTTAATAGTCACAGCCCTGGTAGTAATGTTGAGAAATAGATGAGTACTGTATAGTTACATCTACTATCGTCTCTAAATATGACTCAAAGTCCTGGTAAGAAAGATCTTGCCCTGTGATATGCAGGTGACAGTAATGCCCAGTAGAGCTACCTTGCTTGTCTTCTGTCCTGAGGTCTGGTTCTTGGAGGTACTGGTACTCTGCACAAGTAGCTCCAGGGAGGCAAAGCTGTGGAAAGGAAAATAAAAACAGTGAGAACATGGCAATTGTCAGCTTTCTGAAGAGCACACAGAGATAGCCAGACAACAGCATCAGTTCCCACAGACATGCTAGACGTGAATCCAGATCTGAGTTGATAGAAGTTCCATGCAGAGTACATAGTGCTTAATCTGCACGTGTATATATTCAATAGCCTGATTATAGAATTTTCCAGAAAAATTCCAAATATTTGTGGCTGAAAGATACGTTTAGAAAATATTGTGAAATCTGCTAACAAATCACTGCTAATGTACGTGCTCATCTATCAAACATCAGTTATTGGGGCTTCTTGTTCAGGTTGTTTTAAGAGCATTTATTTACCAACTTCCTTCTCTACTGGCAGGATAGCATTCCCGTGGAACAGGAAGTCAGGGGTTTTTAAGGGACAATAGTGCTGGTTATATTTTCTGTGTTCTGCATTTTTACATTTGTAAGAACTGTGCCTAAGTGCAGAGGCAGTGGCCATTTTCTTCTCAGAGTTGCTGCAGCGTGTACAGAGGAGATACATGCATTGTGCTCTCCCTCGCGGAGACTTTACTTTTTCTTTCTTGCTGTTTTTCCTGTAATCTGGAATAAGACTGAGAGCATATGGTTCCTTTTTTGGATATAGGAGAAACATAGTACTTGTCTATAAACCAAGATCTATCATGTCTTGTTACATCATGGTAGTATTCTGTCTTATAACTAGTTCTGCATTTGCCTGGTATGAGCCTGTTACTGAATTGTCTTATGGATCTGATAGGAGCGGTAGCACAATCCACTAACAAGGTTAAAACATAATTTGGGTCCATCTGCACAGGTGAGACTAGACTAGGCTATAACAACTCCTTAATTGTGGTGGTTTTGCTAGTTGTGACGCATGGCTAGAAAGGGTTAAACATCCTACAAAATAAATAACCCTCAAAAGACGTGGGGAGATTTTTGTGTATTTACATATGTATGAGTAGGGTCCACAATGTTATCAACAGTCCCTGTCTGTGCTGTATTCTGATAATTCAGAGGTCAAAAGAACATCCTATCATTTAAATTAATTGTAAACACGGGATATCTCGGTATTCATCTCTTGTGTAAATGTACTGTGAATGGTGGAGGAACAAGCAAATGGCCTTTTGTTAATTCGTATAGCTAGGTAGGTACCGGTGATGGACCTCCTTCAAAGTCATCCTAATGACCTTTTGTTCCCTGAGGAACTCCAACTTGTCAAAAGTCATGAAATTGTATAAAAGATCCTTGGATCCTGATTCTGTCATCTCAGATCTGCTTAGGGAAGTTCATTGGGGGAAGTTTGAGTCGCAAGACTTAGGTCCCAGTTATGCTGGGACGCCCTGAATGTGACATTTGGACTATAAATTATGAACTATTTCTGAAAGAACTCTTTGCAACTACAAAGCTCATCATTTCTGCTATGAATCTGAACCGCAATGAATTGAACTCATATCTGTATGTATACTGATCTTTTAACCATACTCTCTCTCTTTTGTTTTTTAATAAATTTTAGTTTAGTTAATAAGAATTGGCTGTAGCGTGTATTTGGGTAAGATCTGAAACATTCGATAACCTGGGAGGTGATGTGTCCGATCCTTTGGGATTGGTAGAACCTTTTCTTTTATATGATGAAATAAGATGTACAGAAATTTTCATCGTATTTGATGTGAGTACCTGGATGGAAGCCTGAGGGTGGATCACTTTAAAGGAACTGTGTGGTTTGGACTTCTGAGTGTAACCAGTAAGGTAATAAAGAAGCTGTTTTATGCTGGCTTGGTGAATCTAAGTATTGGAATATCCACCAGCTTTATGGGCATACTGCATCTAGATGGGTATGTTGTTCTTGTGACACCTGTTCCAGGTGCAAGTCTTGTGCAGTTCCAGGTGCAGGATGTGATCTCACCTTGTGTGGGATCATGGACTGGGAAGGGGTCACTGTCATCTCGGTGTAGCTGGCTGGAGAGTTCTCTGAAGAAGTGTTTTCTGATCATGTCTTGAAATTCTTGCACAGACAAATTTGGCCCTTGAGTCCTTAGAGCTGCTTCCATCTGGCCTGGCTAAACCAAATAATAAGCAGTGATTTATGGCCCAGTAAAATGAATTGCAGTTGATGTGAGCTTTTGTGGCATCTCCTCCCTGCCCTTCCTTTATATCTCTGCACCCTCTTCTGTGTCAGGATGCTGTTGAACTTATTTTTTTAATCTTTCTTTTTGTCACTGACTCACCTCCTAGCCTCAGTGTTAAACACAGTCTTTGTCTCTTTAGCTCCACATTTTATTTACCCCAAATTATGATTTCTAAAATAAAAGTTATCATGGACTTGAAGCTTGTGAATGAAACTGCATGTTTTGTGAGAAAGGAAATGTGACACTTACCGACTGACATGTCTTCAGATAGTCCCGAAGCAACAAGATGAAGGCTGTGCTGAATGCAGGGAGGCAGTTATATGATGGCTGATCAAGTCCAATGATTACCTGGTCCCAGACATAAAGCAGTGTATCCATGGTCAGGTAGCCTGTGAAAAGGTGCAGAGTGACCCTTTTACTACCGGCAGGGATGTGTGTATGCATGAGATGGACCGAGTTTGGAAGGTCTGCTGGTCATTACAGGAATGAGCTGTACAATCACTCCTCTGCCAGGAGACTAGGGGTAACTCAGACTCTCGTTTTACGTCTCTGTTTGCTACTGGTTGCTTGTTGTTCCCCAGAATGAGTAGGAAAGGGGAGAGTGATAGCTGAGCAAATGTTAATTTCTAAATTGCTTCATTTGGGTGGATTTGTGGGCAGATTGACTCTTTTTTCCTTTCCAGAGATGATCTGAGGTGTGATTGTCTCGGCTAGATTTATCCATGCAAGGTTGGCTAAAAATAGCAGTGGAGATGCAATGGCATGGACGTCAGCACGGGCTAGCATTGTGAGCACGTACCTAGGGTCCTCCGTGTGCTTATACAGCTGGAGTTGAAGCCCCTGCTCCTGTGTTTACACTGCTGTTTTTAGCCATGCTAGTGTGGGTAAAGTCAATCTGAGTATGTCTACCTGTGCTGTAATTACACCATGGACTGCAGTGTAGCTATACCCTAAGGACCAAATTAATGACTTCCGTTTTACTAATATCAGTGATACATTTGGCCCTCTCTCTCTGTCTTCCCTCCCATTGGAGGGAATATCTCGTACCACTGTTCTTCATATACAATATTCTTTGTTCTCTTACAAGCTAGTCCTTATGTGGCAAAGCCTGATTCATTTTAGGATTGGAAGAAGTTGGCTTGTGACTCATTTGAAAACCTCAGAAAGGGCCTTACCCACAAAGATGGTACTGATGGCTGGTTGGAGCATGTGCTGCAGTGCCCTCCGCAGGGGTTCCTGAGGCTCCTCTGCTAGGACACAATGAAAGAGTTAAAGGTAAGTAGATTCTGCATAACGGTTGGAATTTATATGAAGTTTCAGTCAAGCTCCGAGACTAATGTGCTAGTTGTCGCATGAGCTGGTGACTGTATTTACATTTTCACTTTATATAGGGCCAGATCCAATGGAGCTCTACCGATGGACACCAGCTGAGGATCTGATTAATAGAACAGCTTTCCGCGGAGATAATGAACAGAGTATCAATCCCAAAGTGAAGGAAGATCAGGCTTTTTGTTTCACCTCCTAGAGAGTGGGCAATTATTACCACATAATACTTCTGTTATTTTATTCACTACACAGCAAAATTACCTGTCTGACTGTAAATGCCTCGAATGATGTTGGCCAGGTCCCTGTCCTTTTGCTCTAACATTGAGGTTGCTTCCTCCAATATACTGGCACTGGCGGGATCCTAGAACAAGAAATAACAGCATCTGTGTGAGAAATTAAAATGCATTGAGGGGAAGGGACACTATGTCCTATTGACGTCTTTCCTTTATACAGCTCTCAGAAAAGGTGCTGTACAGAACTAAGGAAAATGCCTGATGCTCCATTAGCCTCTCTAACCCAAGCTGTTTTATTCTAGGGAAACAATTTCTAAGGCAAATGAATGGCACAGTGTGTGGCAACTCCTCCTCTATTAAGGTCATCGAGAGAAACTGAAGAGGGTGGGTGCGCAGCTTTCCCCTGATTCTACGTAGGGCACAACCAGTCCAGATTTCATCATATGTTTGTAGGGGACTATGCGTGTGGTATAGGAGCCTGTGCTGTGAGGAGCAGCCAAGGGTAGGAGATCCATGGAGGAGGATGGAGAGGAATGATTTGGCTCTGATCCCAGTCACATGGACTCAATGAAGCCTCTGTAGACAGCTGCATCCTCTTTCTCCAGAGGTGGATAGCCCTGAAAAGGGGAGAGGCATTTGACTCTACCTTGGTGGAGGAGAGCCTCATTAACTGAGGTCGAAGGTTCATGAACGTGATAAACTCTTCAGCCAGAACAGCAGAAATGGAGTCCAAAGATAGGCTGGGGGCAGCAGCGTCTAGGACAACTTGCAACAGAGGCACCAGTAAAAAATAGTCTGTGTCGGGCAGATTCATGGCTGTGCCTTGAAGCTTATGGTAATAAGAGAGACTGTTCCTCAGGGCTCGTGCTGCAACTGAAATAAAAACCCCAACTTTTTCGGAGTCCTTTTTTTCCTGGTGTTGTATACAATCTTTTATTAGTTGCAAAAAGTAAAGGTCACGGCTTCACAATCACAAGATGACCACAAATGACTTCACCTTTGTTATTTTTCAGGTGCTGGAAAGTGGGTTCGGTGGACAACAGAGCCTGAGACCTCAGGAAAATCTCCCGGTCCTTTGGGGATTTAGCTTTATTCATTGCTACTTGGGACAGATACTCCATACGTGCTGGAAAGAAGAAGAACAAGGGAGGCCATGAAGGAGCCACAGGATTCAGTTTTTGCGTGATCTTTAATGTGTTCCCATTTTTCACCAGATTTCTTATTAACACACTACTAGATCTCTGTGTGCAATTGAACCCACTTACATTCATGATAATCTTTGTTTAAACTTTGTACTGATTTATATCCTGGGCCATTGATTTGAGTGGAGCTGCACAGGATGCAAATTATCATAGAATTTGACTCCATGTGTGTAATGACTGCGCTACCCTGCGAGATCACTTCTGAAAATAATTGGAGCAAACTGATCCATTCCAAAGGCAAGAAAGGTGCTCTTCAGAACTATTTTATGAGCCCCAGGAATAAATAAGGGAGGGAGATCGCCCTAACCCTCTCTTCAATTTGGTGGCAGAATTTTAGCAAGGGCCTCCCAGAAGCCCCTTCCAGTGTGTCATTTAAAGGAACAACAAAATAAAACCACTGGATTTTCATGACTAGCCATGTGGAGCTGTTTACACTTGTCATTGTAAAGTGTAAATGGGCAGGGATAGCTCAGTGGCTTGAGCATTGGCCTGCTAAACCCAGGGTTGTGAGTTCAATCCTTGAGGGGGCCACTTAGGGATCTGGGGCAAAATCAGTACTTGGTCCTGCTAGTGAAGGCAGGAGGCTGGATTCTATGACCTTTCGGGGTCCCTTCCAGTTCTATGAGATAGGTATATCTCCATTTATTTATTTGTTCAGACTGTGAACAGCAGTCTCCAGGTACCCTGTCTTTTGTGTTGTGGATAGATATTAATCCCTATATGTCGTACCACACATGAATGGCGTAGATAGGATAGATTGATTTCTGAACATGCCCAGAAGTTAGGATGGTCAAATATCTTATAACAAAAGAAGGAACCATTGAAATAAAGAAATACCTTTGGTATTAGACAGGTAGAGCCTCCAGGTGAGCCTTCTCAAGTCTGCAGGGAGGGGTTGGTTGAAAAAAGCTTGTAATTTCCCCTTCATAGCTGGCCTTTCCTCCAGCAAATGCATCTGAAAAATAATGCACAATTGATAGCAGCTAAATTCTAAATTAAAGCCTTTCAGTATAAGAACAAAGTGTCCCCTCTATATGATATGGACCCCTGCTATAGTCATGGAATCCAGTGAAACCACTCAAAGGGAGTTTTCAGACATGAGGTATATAGAAGCAGGCCTAGTATCTGCTGCAGGTGGAAGGCCTAGTGGGAAGATGAGTTTCCTTATCTGTAAAATCACTTAGAATAAGGAGGATAATTAAATCTAGGGTTTCAGATCTGCCTGGTGTCAGCTATATTTTATAGCTAAAGCAAAGGACAGGGAATCAGACGTCTGGGTTTTATTCCCAGCTCTGCTACAGATTTGCTGTACTGCCTTGGGCAAGTCACTTAGCCATTTATAACCACTGAACTATTTATAGTTTTCAAAATCAAGAGTGTTACAGCAGGAGGAAAGTGAACTCATTTCAAGCATAAGAATAAGGACTGCCAATGGGAAATCAGCCTGATTCAGATTTTTCCATCCTGCCTGCTGTCTATCTGGTTTGCCCATTGCTGCCTAAGTTAGTTGTATATAGCAGCTGTCAGGCTGGTGTGCAATTTGATTAATGACATGCAGGCACTAGGCAGGACTGTTGGTTTATAGGTCTGTGCATTGCTCCATCTCCTTAAGATTTGGCAGGGAAAGGATGAGTGGATTTATTCTGGTTCATTTTGGCTGGGGAGTGGGTCATGGGGCATTGCTAGTTTAGAACTGGCTAGGTTGCTGGCAGCACCTCTGCTGTGGATAGATAAGAGATAATCAGAGTTTCAATGAACAGGAAGCACTGATTTACCTCATAGTCCCTTCAGATGGACTTGTTTGGGAGGTGACCTGTGCACCTAGGTGAGTGAGGGTGGAGAGAAGGTCCAAGATCAGAATGGAACTTTGCCAAGTGCTAAGGAAAGGACAGGGTGGCACATACCAGCGTTTGGAGTTGGGAGAGAAAGTATTGGTCTTTCCTGAGCAGAATGATGGAGATTCTAAAGTGTAAGTCAAGAGGGACTGAACTGGGACCTCTGCACTGATGACGTTGAACACATCTTAGATTGCAAATAGAAATAGAGAGCCCTGAGCCACTTGGGTCCCAGAGCGGCAGTTTTGGTCTACAACCTTGAGGACAAAATCACAAGGTGGATTCTTGGCAAATTTCATGCCATTGGAGCAATATAGATGAAGGACTACAAAGGAAACTGGTTTGTCTTTAGACTGTGCAACGATCAGTTTGGAACAGTTGCAGGTCACATTAGTCCTTTATTTTGAATTTTCCTGCAAATAAAATAACCCTCTTAGAAAAAGATAAGTAAATGTACCACTCCATTCTTGATGTGACTCAGAACCAGGGCTGACTTGTTTTTCAGACGATCACCATCTTGCAGTTCATGAGCAACTTGAATATACAGCTGCTCCTCTAGGCAAGTGTTAACTTGAGACATCAGGGCATTATACGGGTCTCCTGAAACAGTCAGAAGGTTTCTTCAGTGTTTATCAGGGTAATGGTAAGACAACCAGAAAATAAATAGGGCTGTGTAACTCAGTGATTTAGCTATGAGTGTATGGCTAACATTTAACTATTGTAACAAAACTACAGTCACCAGATATTGTTGTAGCAGGGCTCAAGCCTTTTGGCATTTTCTTTTGCAGTGCAACATTTGAGTTACACAGCAAGTAAAATACTAGCAGAAGCCGTCGTGCCAACGCAATAGAAGTGTGCATCTTGCCATGATTACTACACAGCTAAACTCCATTTATTCAGATACAACAGTGATAGGCATGGTATAAATGCCCATACAGGTACTAGGAAAGAAGCCAAAGGTTAATGGGCACCTTATTGATCTGCACAATGAAATAAAGTACTTTGATGAAAGGAAAAAAATGAAACAACCAGGTGGTAACCTAGAAGTTGAAGGAAGAGGGAGACTGGATATTCTTCTCTTCCCAAGCTGTTACCTCCTTGGATGGCCTTGGCAGCTCGCTGAAGGACGAAAGCCTTCTCTGCCGCAGAGAGGTCGGTGAAGAAATGGACGTGGCTCTCCGTCATCTGCTGCTGGGCAGCATCACATAACCGCGCCGTGAAGTCTCGCCATTCCTGCCCGGCATAGAGGGGATTCTGTTAGGCCAGCCTCCCTTGGGCCTAGATGTTCATCCCAAATGTGTGAAGACAGCCATGCTCTCCATGGGTCAGGAAGAGGGATACAGAGGTGCATGTGTGCATGGGTGGGGCCTCCACAAACTCCCTTCTGGCAGGCATTCCTTCAAGCCTAACAATAATCCCCCTGAGATTTACAGTATTCCTGTCAACCGCCATCTTTGGCAGGGTGTTGTCACTTAAACAGTGTGTACAAGACCTAGAAAGTGGCAGTGCAGAGGCTTTATCCTTGGGCCTCCAGGGGACTCAAGTGTTGTAGATGATTTCATTACAGACAGGCACAGCAGGGTTACAGATAGCCCAGATGCTGTAGGCACAGCACATGGGGTCACAGAGGTCATGCAGGTTAGAGAGCCCTCCATCAGGACAGCTGCTGCCTTCTTAGTAAGTACAGCTCCAAAATGTCCCTCTGTGACTCTGACCTTTGCAGTAATCACATCACTGGGTATTTTTACAGGCAATTGTCTTGCTTGTTTCTCTAGCAGAGGGGCTTTCTGGCTTTTGTGCTGGTTGCTCTATGTTTCTGAAGCTTGCTCACATCAAATTGCCTCTGGCTTTAGCAGAAACCTATAACTGACTGTTGCAATTCAGACCCTATGGCGCAAGACTATTGTATACAGTCCGTTATTTTAGCCCGAGGTGCAGGAGGCTCAGCCCCACATCCCCCAAACCCCTTGATATTAACTGCAAGACAATCCCTCCTCCCAGGGCCATGGACTCAGGAAATGTAAATTCCAGCATTTGGCCCCAGCTCTCTGGCCCAAGATCAAGAAAGTCCAAACTTTAAACCCCTTCTTGGCCCCTCAGGACCTGTCCTGATTTTCCGTGCCTCATTCTACCGTACCTGTGAGTTCTCAATGTGATTTCGAGCTTTCTGTAGCCATGTCAGAGTTCCTGAGCCACCTGCCATTGCTTTGGGCTGTCTCAGCAGAGGAGTCCCGCCGTGCGTTGCTAGGGCCTGTTGCTACAGCAGACTTTACCAAGGCTGTCTCTAGTCTGGCTGTAGCACTAGCCACAAGGAAAATCTATTCACCCCCCCATCTCCTCCTCCTCCTCCCTCCAGAAACCACAACCTTCTAGTTATCGGTTGACTGACACCAGTTAAGAGCTGGTTGATTTCACCCTTTGCTTTACAGCATAAATTAAATTAATTTGATCTCTTAACCAGTTTTAATTTTATTTATTCTACACTGAGTGTTATGATGTTAAAAGGATCCTGTTAAAGGGCTCTTTTTTGTGAACTTGCTTTGGTTTATATGAATAACCCCTTTGAAACCTGAAACTGAAATCTCCTGTTCTTCACTGGAGCAATAAGCAATGACCGGGTGTATTTGCATTAGTCAGCTACTGATGCACCTTTAGGTTCTCTGTGTAGGGTGAGGTCAAAGGACAGCTGTCCAAGACTTGCATCAGTTGCCCATTACTGCACACCCTGGTGTGGTTTATGCTACGAGATCCATTAATATTAAAAATCATTTAAAAACTAAAACTCTGTAAATAATCAATGTATGGGTGTGATGTGGACTGTGCGATGTATCCTTCCACTGTGCAGATAGTTCTGGTTTGAATTATAGTTTTGTTTGAGAAAAAAGCCCTCCTCTGTCATTCAGAGGCTTGGCTGCCCTTTCAGTAGCAGCTTTTGGCACAACAGCCACTTTCAACTAATTTCCTTCCATGAAATTAAATACTGAACAGTCTGATTTTTCCCCCAAATAAAAATGGCAGCAGGACCACAACTTGCTTCTGAGAGGGCCGCTTGGCACTTTGGAGAATGTGAGCAGTTTAATGGCTCCTTTTTTCCTCCCTCCAGGCTGCTTATTATCTTTGCCTCTCGTGAACTCTTTCTCCCCAACAATGACCGGCATAAGAATTTTGCTTTTTGGGGCAAGGTCCCAGCTACGCATTACCGGGAGCTGGTGCATGGTATGACACCATCGGGAGGGCCCACAGGCCAATCAGAATGCAGCTTGAGACAGTCGTTTCCCAATAGTGATTCTCAAGAGCTGCCAAGTTCAGGGCATATTGCCTTTGGGGGTGAAGCAGCCACATAACATGCTTGCTGCATACTCCAGGGCACCACACTGCATCTCTGCCCCCATTCAGTGGGTGACTCCCCTGCCCCTCTAACTGCAAATAATTAATAGAGATATTGGGTTATACAGCAGCCTGTTGGTGATGGGCCTCTTCTGCTGCTCATTCTGGACTATACAAGACAAACTGAAATGAGCAGGAAGCCCAGACCGGCCCATGTTAACTATTTAAAATAGTTCTAGTTGATACTGTGGCTCTGGAATATAACAGGAATCAGTGCGCACCACTGAATCTGAAAACCCTTCTCCTTGTCCCTCTTAATCCATGGTAGATGTGAGGTTTATCTTCTATCATAACTTTCTTAATTATTTATGTGATGTTGTTTCAAGCTGCAAAGTACCATATACAAGGCAGAAGAAATGGTCCTGCCTGGCACATGCACTTTGGTTCTGCTCTCTCAGAGCACTGAGTACAGTATAAATAAATAAAAATAATTCTTTCATGAGCTTCCTTTCCCCACAATCTTTAGAGTCTGGGAGAGCAGAGACAAGTAATGTGGTGTAACTGCCAGCTGGTCACATGGAAACATTCAGACTCGCAAAGTGAGGGTGGGGGATATTCATGTGGTGTCTTCGTCATAACTATGACCTTGTGAAATGATTCCCCTGGGGGCAGAGGGACAGTGGCATGAAATCTTTATAGTCTGTTAAATTCCTTTAACAACTGTTCATGTAAAAGAATTAAAAGTTGTGCTCTAGTTCAAACAGGAATTAATTCCAGGAAGTTCTATGGCTCATGTGATACAGGAGGTCGGACTAGATGATCACAATGATCCCTTCTGGCTTTATAATCTATCAGTCTGTTATTTACATCCCCACCCTTTTTAATGGAGTAATAGAAAACTGTCCCCTCCATAGACTCAAGTTCAAGTGTGAAATTGTTCACTAGTGAAATAAGTTTGTTGGCCAGAAATCAGTTCCCCTCAGACAAGTCTTGTGACTGGAGCCAAAGCACTGGGAGTCAGGACTCCTGGGTTCTATTCTTGGCTCTGACACTGACTTGTGGTGGTGTTTAGATGCTGCATGTTATTATTAGAACTGGGAGCACTGGCTGTTGGGAATCTGAAAGGACAGGAAACAGGAAGGAGGGGGGAGGAGTTGAGGAGGCTGGGAGAGTTACAGAGTGTGCAGCTACAGCTTGGTAAAGAGATTTCCACTGTAAATAAAGTTCTGTTGAAGTTTGTTAATACCTTGCCTGGTTGATACAACTTTTTGGCGACGAGGGTGGGATAACGACAGTCAATTGGAGCAGTATCAAAGGGTCCTACAATGTCAATCGCCACTTTTTCCCATGCAGATTTAGGAAGAGGAACAGGCTGTAATGGAGGGGTACATGTCACTGCTGTCTTATCATGCATTTGGCAAGTGACACAGGATTTTATGAGTGCTTCAGTTTGAGAGTCCATCCCTGGCCACCAATACAGATCCCATAGTCGTTGTTTGGTTCTGACAATTCCTTGATGAGTATCGTGTGCCAGGTGTATGAGTTTTGACTGTAATCCTTCCGGCACAAGTAGCCGGTGTGTACCTCATAGCACGCAGCCATCGAGCAAAGAAAGTTCATCCCAAACTCTAAAATAAGGCAGCAAAACTGGGTCAATGTTTTTAGGGTTACTGGGCCATCTCTTTGTCAGAAATTCCCATAATTTTTGTTGAATTGGACACGCTGAACAAGCAGCTTGAAATTGTTCTCTTGTAACTGCAGTAAGGGTGCTTGTAATAAGCGCAACTACTACATCCTCATCCTCCGGTGGACCATCTGGTGAAGGCAAAGGCAGGCAAGAAAGGCAATCAGCTACCATATTTTCGTTTCCAGGCTTATATTCCAGTTCATAATTGAAAGAGAGTAGTCTTGCAGACCATCTAGCAATACGATATCCTGCTCTTCCCAGTCCTTTTGTGGTGAGCAACGTCGTCAAAGGGCTGTGGTCTGTGCGCAACTTGAACGTGCGGCCCCACAGGTAAGTTCTCCATTTTTCAGTAGCCCAGACACAAGCAAGTGCTTCTTTTTCAACTGTAGAATATTTTCTCTCAGCATTACTTAGTGTCCTTGAAGCAAATGCAACAGTCCTCTCTGTGTTGTCCTCATGAAGTTGTGAGAGGACAGCCCCAAGTCCATAATCAGAAGCATCAGTAGTTACCATTGTGGGCAATGCGGGACTGAATAGTGCAAGTACTGGACTACGTACAATCAAGTCTTTCACCCTTTCGAAACTAGCTTGTGCATCTGTTGTCCACACTAAGGTTGAACTTCTCCATAGTAATTCTCGTAACGGTTCAACGACAGAAGCATAATTGGGAATGAATTTTGCATACCAGGAAGTAAGACCCAAGAAGGAACGTAAGGTTTGCAAATCTGTTGGAGGAGGAGGATTTGAAATTGCTAGGATATGATCTGGATCAGGTTTTAGTCCAGCCTGTGAAATTGTATGCCCCAGAATTGAGGAGGCTGGGAGAGTTACAGAGTGTGCAGCTACAGCTTGGTAAAGAGATTTCCACTGTAAATAAAGTTCTGTTGAAGTTTGTTAATACCTCGCCTGGTTGATACAACTCTTGTATAAACTTGGGCAAGTCATGTAACCTTTCTGCCTCACTTTCCCACTCTGTGAACTATATTAACACATACCCTGATGTTGTCTATGGTTGTGTGTAGTGTTGCAGTGATTGAAGAGAAGTATTTGCTATTGTGATATTCAGTGTTTAAATTCTGTTCTTCATAAATCCTGTGCCAAAAGTTCCTATTTTCCACGTCCTTCCTCAGCTTCTTTGAGGCATTGTGTATTTTGCTGTAAGTTCCCAACAATGGTATACTTCACATATGGCAGAGATTCCTCTCCCAGCATCCCTGTGTGCTCTCTCTCTCTCCTGTTGTGTATGATGTTAAAGCCAGATTCATATAAAGAAATCTTGCAATGCAATTCCGTGGACTTGTTCCATTCCTTGGCATGACAAAGTATAGGGATGGGAGGGTATTTCATATGTAGCCCTGGGAAAAGAACCCACAAGGACCTGGTCTAGTTCAAATTCTGGTCCTGATTCTATGGACTTTTACACCAGTGTAAATCAGAAGTGTTACTAAAGCCAGTGGAGTTAAACCAGTGTAAAGTTGGTGTGAAAGAGAGAGGAGAACTGAGCCCTGTTTGCATTTCTCTGCCTGTGCCTGATTTCTGTCATTTTCTGGAATCTGTGGCACAGTCAAAGCTACTAACAAGGAAAGGAAAGCAGAAATAGCTTTACATCATTATAGAACCAGCTCTATTTCTCCCCATGGATTAACACAGGCATCTGAGATACTGGCTTGTGATTTAATTCAGAACCATTGAGCAGGTGGATGGCACTATGGCTTCTAACAGTATTTCGGTGAGAGGCAGATTCTAGCTAGATACTAACTTGGAATGTTTCCCTGGGGGATGGCCAAGTCGCCCCTATGCTGTCTCGTGCCTGCAGTCCTTCCAGCTGAGAACTACTCTCGACTTCATTGGGCCTCTGGCAGTGTTGGGTAATGACAGAGCAGAATCTGAGCCCTGGGCTCAGTATCTTGCATGGCAATGCAGAATAGGGACCACTCAAGATATTGGGCCTCGAGAGTGTTGTAGGCCCAGCTAAGCGGTGTGCTGCTGTGGTTGGGGAGTGCTCTGAATGTCATCTTGCACCGACACTGCTGAAAATAATGGAGGTTACACTAACTCCAGAGGCTTTGACTCTGCTGGGGGAGGAGGAGAAAGAACTGAAGAGACCACAGGGCGTTGGCTGAAGGAAATGCTCTGCGACTGGTGAATTTGAAGTGTACCATTGTTGGGAACTTACTGCTGGACTGATCAGGCTACGTGTACCACATATTCAGTTGCATTGGCAATTCTTGCACCAAAGGTTCCCGTAATAAGATGTCAACTGGTGGAATTTCCCTTCTCACAGTAGGACCCCACTATCCCACAGACTGGGCAAGATATGGCCCCCAAAGAAAAGACCACAGTCAGGATCTACCACCCTAATCTCGGATATGCAGCTCAGCATTTTCACTTCAGGTCTGGCTGCGATGAGTCAATGCAGACCATGTTGGAGAGAGGAATGGAACAAAATTCCCCATCTGCATTAGAGGAAGGAAGCTGAAAATGAATGATCAGTATGAAATCCTTCACCTGTGCATTAATTTTGTTTTTAGGAATCTCTTCTCTAAGTTTCGCCTCATTGCTGCTTTGCAGCACCTCCAGCTGTTCCAGTCCTGGGTTCACCCACAGTGTAACTGCCCTGGCATGGCAGCTGGGTTCCCTGTACATCATATTTTTGGAGTGGGAACTAGGGGTTGTCCCAGCACTTTGCTCTCCATCATGATGCAGCCAAGTTAGTCTTCCATCAAGAAGGAGCATGTAGATGAGATCAGAATTACAGCATCAGCTATCAACAATAAATAATGATTGAGTTGGGGTCTCTGACTATCTGCAAGGGGTCTTGTCCAGTGCTGCATCTCCAGGGAGCAATGGGGCATTGAACTGTGCTGCTGAAAACTGGAGCAACAGAGCCCAGCTCTTTAGAACTGGGACGCCTTTGTGCTATCCCTTGGGCTCGTGTTGTGCAGCTGATACTGTGGGTCTTTCTTGTTAACATTGTGGTTAAGCTGGTTCTTATTTCATTCTGATCTGAGCCTTTCCACAGCTTGGGCATGTGAAGCTATGTGTGGAAAAACTGGCTTTCCTAGGAAGTGGGCTGGTGGTAGATGTTTCCATGACAACTTCGCTCATCTTGGGGCTGATCCCTGAGCCTTGTGACATACTCGTGAGGAAAACCACTGGCTACAGAAAGAGTGGAGATAAAATTTACGCACCTCTCGTCAGACCTGAGCCTCCTGTGGTTGGTTGACAGCCTCAAAACTCTACCCCTCTGCATGGGTAACGAGCGGATAAGAATACAACTTGCAATGTACCGAGTGAGCCAGACATTGCCAGTATAACTGCCCTCATTGGCTCTCTAATATGGATTTCTTTCTTACTGCAAAATCCATCTAGTCACATCCTGCTCAAGCGCTTTGCCGCTCTTCCGTTATTCACTGAGTGGCTAGCCAGTGCAGAATCAATAGCTACTCCCTACAAGCAGCCTGGATTCCTCATAGGCACCAGCCAGGATCTCCACCTAGGGATGCTCTTTCTCACCATCAGCATGCAGTAGTGAGTGCTAAAAGGAGCACCGTTTCTTTTGCAGTGTAAGATTAATCTTACCTCTGCGTAAGAGCTTTTTCAAATCTTCATTTAACTTTTGCACTCTCGCTAGTGATCACTGGCATTTGCCTTTGCACTGAGGGGCGGTCAGCCTCTGTAAGCTCATCTGGGACCCGTCTATCAGGGCAGCAGCGTTTCTTGGGTGGAGCTCCTGCTCAGAATGTGTGCTGTGCTTTTCATTTGACTGCAGGTCTTGCTTTGTGCTGTGCAATTCAGAGTGGCTTGGTAGTTGACTAGCAGCCGCTTGAATAGACAGGGGAAAGCTCAGTTGGGGACCAAAGAATGCCCTCTCGATTCTCCAGGGAGCCAGAAACGAAGTGTATTTCTTGTAAGGTCTTTTTTTTAGGACACGTTTTGCTTTTGTTTTTAAAGAAAACCTGAAATGCCTTCTGAGTAAATAGGACTGTACATCTTTAAAGCACCGAGAAGGGATGGGAACTGCAGCTGAGAGAGAATTCAGGAACAAGAAGCCACAAAAACGCAACCTGGGTGTGGTATGAGTCATAAACACTTAGCTCTCTGAAGGCTTTGTGGCTGCCACAGTAAGTGTTGGTGGGGAGGGCATGAAGGGTGTGTTGGGACTGTGGGGCGTATGTTTGTGTGTGCATGGGGTGCTTGGCAATAGAATGGGGCCTAAGCTGCATGACTGAAGCCTTATTACAACTTAAAATAAAATGGTTAATATAGACTTTCCTTGCATGTGCCTTTGCATTTCTCTTGCTGTGAACTGCATGAAAATTGCTTTGTAAACATACACTGCCTAGATCTAAATAAGCCTCTCTGCATCCTAATCTAGAGCACAGTGCTTATACTGCGTTCCTGTGACGCTGCCCTGACATAGAATAGGGAGCCTGGCTTTCCAACCCTGCAGCATGATATTCCGGAGGACCTGTTAACTCTTTCAGACAGCGCATGTGCAGAAGGCACAGTTGATAAGGATGTTGTTTAGCTCGAATTGGTCATGGGTGTTTCCTTGCCTCCTCTTAGGCTCCTCTCAGTCATTCCCTCCTCTAGTGGCTCAGTGTGTTCAGCGGAAGCTTGCACAGGTGGGTCTGAGATCTAACCAGATATTTGTAAAGAGAGGGCTCAAAATGATGGAAAAAGAATATTGGAAATATTAGACTCTGGTGGGCTGGCCTGGTACTGTAATGGCTGTGCAGCAGATCTTGCTTCATTCTCCCTGGCTGGGAGCGATGAGGCTGCACTGTGCTCAGGCCAGGAGAGCAATATTTACCGGAATAGCAGCTGTACACGGTATGTGCATGTGCTCAGGTTGTTGATCAGAAGGTCAGAGCCCATGCGCTTGTGGATAGCGGTGGCTGGAGCATGCCACAGCTTTGAGGAGATGTTAGGCCATACACACTCATGTCTCAGTATGTGATGCAGCAGTCCACAAGGAACATACTGTGTGTTAGGCATGAGTTTACCCTGCAAATATATCCCCCTTTCCTACTTCCAAACAAAGAACTTGAGCAAACCTAACCCTCTCTTCCAATGAAGGCCTGTTGTTAATAATCTTATCTCATGGGGCTACTTGGTAGTTAGCCTGTACTGGGTACATTAAGACAAGAGCAATGGTGTCCGTGTCCTAAATGTTGATATTCCTCCCCTTCCCTTATTGCTGAGTCCTAATGGATTCCGTGCAGTACATTTTATCTAAGGACCCCATCCGTCAATAGCAGGTGAGATTATCTCCAAATGGGACATACTGCCAAGCACACCCTGCTGGTCTGTACTCTCTAAGCTGCTTTTACAACTTCTCTTTGATTATTTCCCTGCCCCAAAGACTATTTAAGGCCTTGATCCTCCAATCTGATGGGTGCAGGCAAGCTCATAGACCCGGGCAGAGTCCCACTGAAGTCAGCAGGTTTTTGAAGGGACCCACCCATAGATACAGTTGCAGGTACAGGCCCTTGAATGGTAAAAGTCTTTGGGGCAATGACTGTGCTGCCTTCTCCGTCTGCACAGCACTGAGTAAACTCTAGGTGTTCAACAAGTAAATAAAGACGTTTCACTGTGCAGATGGTACTAGACCATAGGGATCCCTGGACGATGGCTTGGGAACCTCTAGGTCAGTCCTATGGGGAGCTCTGTTGTTTTGTGAGAAAAGGAAGGAGCAGGGTGGACAAGGATGGACCTCAAGTGAGAGGTCTAATTCAGCTGCAATATCGAATGAATTCTTTCACTCTTTTGCAGATCTCTACTTTTACTGGGAGCAACTTTGATGATCTGAAGCATCGTTCTACCAGACATGGATACCTCAAAGCCTACGTACAAGAAGCCAGGCCTGTCACAGAACAGGCTGATCGGTTTGATAGAAACGGATGACAGCATCCAGGAAGGTAGTTCTGCAGCTGGTAAACAGGGAGAAAATAAAGGGGCCAAAGGAGGGAAGGAAAAACCACCCCTGGAGACTCCTTACAAGAAAGAGAGCAGTGACTTTGATCCAAAAATCAGGATTAACTTGAATTATAGACCAGGACTTTCCAGCAAGTAAGTAATTGTGGGATTTGCCCTTGGGAAGCCTTCCATTACTAAGTGAAATTCAAGCTGGTGCCAGAAACTTTGCAGAGAGTGAAAATGCATTCTTCCTGAGGGGGTGGTACGCAGATGGAGAGGGGTACATACTACCCCTTTCCCCCACACTCGGAGAGGGCACCTCTGTCTGGAACCAGAAGGTGCTGAGGCCAATACAAACAAACAAAAAAAGGGGTTGAGGGAGTTAGCTCTCTTTTTGTTCTTTGATTTGAAAGAGTTTAATTCTTTCTTCTGCCAAACCACCGTGCCCATCGCTCTTCTTACAGCGAAACCATAGCAGCTCCCCCATCACGGGAGACTGGTACATAATCTCTTGTGGAGTGTCTAAAACATGGTTAACTCTTCACATTTCTCCAGTAGCCAAAAGGACCCAAATCGCTTTGATAGAGATCGGCTCTTTGGTGCTGTCTCGAGGGGTAACCCGGAGGAGCTGGATGGTTTGCTTGATTACTTGAGCAGGACCTCTAAATTTCTCTCCGATTCAAGATATACAGGTAGATACGGGCTCAGTACTCTGGTGATTTAACACAGACATGCCTTGATAGTGGCCCGCATAGCTCAAAGGGTTTGTTGCTCACTTTGAATAAGCACCAAACCAAAAGTCTCTAGGCTCACAGCTCCCCCTGCCCACAATACGCCCTTCCACCAAATCAAAAGTTTGGACTCTGAACCTCTTGCAGCCACAAACAAGAGTTAGTGTGGTCTAGGGCTAGAGCACAGGGGTCTGGGTGCTGCTCCCAGCTCCGCCACTGGCCTTATGTCAGGCAAATCGCTTCCTTTTCCCATGTCTGACTTTCCCCATCTGTGAAATGAAGATAATGATGCTTTTACCCACCTGTGTGCAAAGCACTTTGAGATCTGTGGATGTAAAGTGCTAAGCAGTATGGTTTTTCTAAGCTCTTTGCGTCTAATGCAGGCTGGAAATACTGTGAGAAAGGGATTTTTAATTAATGTATTTAATGCTACATTGACAGTTAAGTTCTGGGCAAGATGAAACTGATGGTGCAGTCATGTACAAAGCACAGTTATGCCCCTCTCCATGCTGTCTCTCTCTCTACCAGATGCTGAGACGGGTAAGACCTGCTTAATGAAAGCCCTGCTGAATTTAAAAGATGGGACAAATCCCACTATCCCACTGTTGCTAGAAATAGACCAGAAGACTGAGAATCCAAGGCCACTTGTCAATGCTGCATGCACCAATAGTTACTATGCAGGTAAGGGTTCTCCGGGACCGTGTGTCTGACTTTGAGGTCAATAATCAGCAAGGCAGCAGCTATGGAAAATAATGGGAATTGGATGGATGCATAATTGATAGTATGCTGGAGTTCTTCGTTTGTGGATTGGGTATACCGATGGCCTGAACACAGAAAAGGGAGCTGGGCATTTCTGAGTTCTAATTCTGTCTCTGATACCTACTTCTCTGGCCTTGAGCAATTCACTTAACCTCTCTGTGCCTCAGTTCTCTCATCTGAGAAATGGGGGTAATACTGGCTTATTTACCGAGGATTATGGTGAGGTTCTGTTGTTAAGGTTTGTAAAGTGCTTTGGAGAAGGAAAAAGATTACGTAGTATTGTTCAGTGAAAACAAGTTACATTTAAGAAATGAATGAGTTCTGCCAAGTGGATTTATCCTTTTAATAGCAAATATTCCAAAGAAACATACCCCTGTGTGCATGTATATTACCTCTATCTTTCTAGATCATTATTACTGCTTCATGGTCAGATCTGAGATCTTATTGTAGCTCTAAGAGAAATTACACCGTTCAGCTCCTCATAGTCTTGCGGGAGTTTGTGTCTGACAGCTCATGTGCTCAGTGTTCAAATTGCATTGCCAACGGTCGCTGTTGCAAAGTCAGCATTTGCCACCAGTTCCCTGCACACAGTATGTCTGGGAGTCCATGATTATTTCACCATATTGACAGTATTGCTGTGGGTGATTTGATACGTTGGTGGGGTTTTCTGGAAAGGCCTTTCCTGCTCCATCTGTCCCTGGCACCATTACAACAAGCTCTGACTGTAATGCCTGTTTCCTTAGGCCAGACTGCACTCCACATTGCCATAGAGAAGAGGCACCTAGATTTAGTGAAACTGCTGGTAGAGAATGGAGCCGACGTCCACGCCAGAGCCCATGGTGAATTTTTCAGGAAGAAGAAAGAAGGAGTGTGTTTTTATTTTGGTAAGTCAGCATTGCAGGCTCCGGCTTGCTATCTGGGAACTCTGCAGTATGTGGAGATACTGTCTCATCCTGGGTTTGCCACTCCATGCATTTGGTGTAATCTCCTCCATTCCATAACCACAGGTGCCCCATCCTACTGGGGTAGCTAAACATCTTCACCAGACTGAGCTCTCCTCTGAACCAGTCGGTGCTTGCCTCCTGCTGTTCAGTTGTGTGCACTTGTCCCTGTCTAGGGACATGGGACTGCTTCAGACCCCCCACATGTGTGGACTAAGCCCAAAAATAGATGGAGGGACTGGGTGCAGCCAAAATCTGAGTCTGGCAAAGTGGTCCAGCTGCTCCCAGAAGTAGCGAGGGACTGTTTTTCCGTACCAATTAACTACAAAACATCCAAGCCTGAATACAGAGATTCAGCAAGAAAAAGCCCACCACTGTTACAGTGACAAGACTCTGCAGACTAAGATAAATAAATGTTCTTCCTAAAACTACTTTTTTTTTTTTTTTTCAAACCCTGCCTCCATCTTTCCAGGTGAACTTCCCCTCTCCTTGGCTGCCTGCACCAACCAGTTTGATGTGATAAAATACCTCCTTGATAACCCCTATCAGAAAGCCAGGCTCCAGGAACAGGATTCCCTGGGCAACACAGTTCTCCATGCCCTGGTGGTGATCGCAGATGACACCAAGCAGAATACTGAGTTAGTGTGCAAGATGTATGATGAGATCTTAAAGGCAGGCACGAAGATTAACCCAGCAGAGAAGCTCGAGGAGATAGTGAACCGGGCTGGGTTAACGCCACTGAAACTGGCTGCCAAGAAGGGCAAAGTAGAGGTAAACACCACGAGAGTGATTCTCTGGGCATGGCTAGAAATAGTGAGGACAGTGGAGTGAGTCCCCTGCCTAGAGGCTGGGTCTGATGTATGTGCATCGTACGTTACTGCACATGAGACTCTCCAGCAGTGCCACTGCAGGAGGCATGAAGAAACCCTCTTCCAGACCCTCGCGTTAGGAGCTGTGCTGATGTGATCCCAGCTGGGAGCTCCTGGGCTGGGTTGAGAGTTGTTACTCCTTTGACAGAGCTTGTAGAAGCTGTGCTTAGTTTGCCTCAAGTTCTTGGCCGGATCGTATATATGACCAAGAACATATCTGCAAAGTGTATGCAGGAAGCAGGGTTACAGGTTTGAAGAAAACTCAGGTACGCTGGGAATTTCATTTTACATCCTAATGTATAATTAGTATAATACACATAAACTTTCCCTTCAGATCTTCAGACACATTCTCCAAAGAGAGATCAAGGATCCAGAGTACCGGCACCTGTCTCGCAAGTTCACTGAATGGACCTATGGACCCGTCCATGTATCTCTCTATGACTTGTCCTCTGTAGATAGTTATGAGAAAAACTCTGTGCTGGAGATCCTTGCTGAGAGCAGTGACACACCAGTGAGTCCTGAGAACTTATTTAAAATCAAATACAGAATGGCTTTGTCCAGTTTTTTATAGTGTTGCTGTAAATCATGTAGATTAATTTGGCATTTCAGACTGTTTTATTTTAGGGAAATAAAATGTTTGAATTTGTTCATTATTAATGATGAGGACTTTACATATATGGTTAACATTATTAAACCCCTTCAGATTTGTTGCTAATCTGCAAGAAGGAAGGAGTTTGAGACATTTATATTCTGTTCCCTGACATGGAGCAGTGACTTAGCCTGGATCTCTCCAAATACAGGGCTATAGGATGCAGGCAGTATCCAAGTCCAATAGGATGCCAGGGTCCTTTCATTCTGAGAGGTCTGATGAAATAGACATGCAGGGCTTCTGGCCAGTGAATTCCAACACTGGATCAAGAAGGCTTTATGGTGATTCTGGATCTCTGACGACATGTTATTTTTTCTTCCTCTCACCCTAGAATCGATACAAGATGGTGGTTTTGGAGCCGCTGAACAAACTGCTTCAGCACAAATGGGACTCATTTGCTGCCAGGAGATTTTACTTAAGTTTTTTCTGTTATTTTATATTCATGGCCATCTTCACGGTCCTTGCTTACCATCGTCCCCTGCAGTTACAGGTAGGGCTGGCTTACTTGGATGGGGTGGAGTGAGCTTGAATGCTGGGGCTGTGGTTTAAGGGGTTTAAAGGGCTTTGGGTGGCTACAGCTCCCGCTGCTGTCTTCATATTCTTGTTTTTATCTTGCAGTCTCCATTTCGAGCAGAGTTCACAGCTATCGGCTTCTTGCAGCTCACTGGACAGATCATTGTTTTCCTGGGAGGCTTTTATCTCATAATTGCTCAGGTACAAAGATCTCTAACCTATCTGCTCTGAAATAAAACAGCCATCTCCATGGCATTGGTACACCACTCTTATTTATTTCCATAATACCATAAATGTGCACGAAGCTGCACAGATAAATGGAAGGAGAGGTTCTTGCCATCAGGTGCTTGCAATACAAGCAGGATATAGCAAGCAAAGGATGACAGAAAGGGAGGATTAGTAAGATGGGCACAATGTAAAAGATCACAAGAGGGGTTTTGTGTTATACAATAGTAAATATACATTAATTATTGGATACACTGTATTAAAAAGACACATACAAGATCTGTGGCTCAGTTACTATTTCTTTATTGGCTCTTTGTTACCGGGAGCCCTTTTCCATCACAGAAGAGGGATGGTCTGAATTTTTCTATCATTGGAGCAAATTATATAAATAAAAAGGCTCTGAAGAAACCATTCGCTATGCAGTAGATTATCCCAGCAGAGATTGGATTCAGATGTGTCTTGCTGCGTTAACAAACTATCCTTGTTGATTTCTGTCTTTTCTGATAGATTCTGTACTTTTTGAGGAGATGGCGGAACCTGAAGAATGTGCTCTCTGATGGCTGCATTGAGGTCTTTCTGTACGTGGGAAATGAAAGTTAATGTGAAATCAAACCTCTGTTAAGAGGCAGCTGAACTGGCACGAGGTAGCTAGGCGGGTGGTGAGCAGAAATGACCCATTCTCTCACACAGCGTGCTTGTTCTGCTGTTATGTCATCTTTCCAACCAACTCTTTGCTGGTTTCTTCCACCAGTTGCCTCTTGTCATAGTCCTAGATTGTGAGCTCTCTGGGTCAGGGACTGTCTTTCTCTTTTGTTCATTTGAACCCTGCCTGGTGCAATAGAGCCTTGACCCTTGGTTGGGGCATCTAGGTGCTACTGTAATACAGATGATATTAACATGAACTTTTTCTTCGAGTGCTTGCTCATATCTATTCCAGTTAGGTGTACACGCCGCGTGCACGGATGTCGGAAACTTTTTCCCTAGCAGCTACCCGTCGGGCCGGCTGTGGAGCTCCCTGGAGTGGCGCTGATATAGTGCTCTATATATGACCCTGCCGGCCCAACCCCCCTTCAGTTCCTTCTTGCCGGCTACTCCGACAGAGGGGACGGTGGGGGGGGGGAATGGAATAGATATGAGCAACACATCTCGAAGAACAACAGTTACAGAAAGGTGAGTGACCGTTTTTTATATGTGGAATTGCTCATTTAGTGACTGGGATTTGGCCAGGTGGCCAAGTGGACAGAGCACTGGACTGGGACTCAGGAGACTTGGGGTCCATTTCTGGCTCCACCAGTGGCTCCCATTGAAGTCATGGCATTGGGCATGTCATTTAATCTTCCCGTGCCTCAGTTTCCCAGTCTGTACAATGGGGATAATACACTGACCTCCATTTGTAACGCACATTGAGATCAATGGTTGAAGAGCACTATATGAGAGCGAGGTGTTTTTGTTAAGGGGAAGAGACTTTATAATTTGTGTGTGTGTGTATTTCTATATGTGATGGGTCTGATTCTCTCCATTTTTATACCAGTTACACGTGTGTAACTCCACTGAAATCAGGCCTGGTGTATGTGAATGTATCTGGTGGAAAAGAGATGAGAGTCAGGCCCAGTATCTCTGAGATTTTCCATAATGTGAACTTTGCTAACGTCTAACGAATCTGCAATATATTTGTGCAGAAAGTAGGTTGCAGATGGATTTAGATACTAACTCACCTATAACTACAGGGTCTGATTAGCTGCCACTTTATACCCCATTGGGTAACCCTGCAAGATGCAGCTGGCTGTGCCCAGTGTGACACAAAAAGGATTTGGCATTGAGACTTTCAGCTCACTGTGTGACTATGATTGTTACCTCCCCTTCCCCCAGCTTGCTCCAGGCATTCTCGCTGCTGCTTTCAGCTGTGCTGTATATTGTGGGTTCAGAAGACTATGTGCCGACGATGGTATTCTCCTTACTGCTGGGATGGGTGAACATGCTGTACTACACTCGGGGCTTCCAGTGGACTGGGATCTATTGTGTCATGATACAGAAGGTCAGTATGGAGAAACAGCCTGTAAGAGATGCTCAGGGACATGAGGCGTTGTCCAAATGCTGCAGTTACTGTTCTCCTGTCAGGACCATCAGAAACATGCAAGGAGCTAATACGTAGGCTGTGGACCCTGAAATTCCATGCCGTTTGAGTAAATGTATTCTCTCGGGGGAGGTGGAATGCTGCACGAGGCAGACCACTGGCTCAGTTTGCAGCAGGTTTTCAAATACTGGCTCAAGTCACAAGAAAAAATGAGTTTGTTAGGACTCATCCTGGTCCCCCACAGTAACCTGTCACAAAAAAAATCCCCCCAAACCAAAACACAATACCAAACAGAGTGGCAGTCTGTTCAGGAGATGTTTCCTAGCATTGGAAAGTCTGGATTGAGGCATATAAGCAGATTTTTTTGTGGTGCTCAGGATTGGAGAAGCATGTCAGAGATGAGGTAAGGAAACTGTTTCTGTGCTTGTTTCATTTAAATTAAGATGATTAAAAGCAGCATTTTTCTTCTGCATAGTAAAGTTTCAAAGCTGTATTAAGTCAATGTTCAGTTGTAAACGTTTGAAAGAACCACCATAACGTTTTGTTCAGTTACAAACATTTCAGGGGTATGAACAGTTCCATTCCCGAGGTGTTCGTAACTCTGAGGTTCCACTGTATGTCATATTCAACCTTTGAAAACAGCAGGGTCTGAAGGAAAGAACTTAGGGCTGGGAGCCAGGAACTCCTGAGTTCTGAGCTCAACACTGCTACCCAATTGCTGTGTGACCTTGAGCAAGTCTCTCAGCCTTTTATATCTGCACTTCCTCTGGGATGCTTTCTCGGGGCACTCAGGCCTGAGAGTCATCTTGTTACCCCTGCCTCAGGGGGAGAAAAACTTGCTGCTGCTAAACTGGGTGCCAGCTCCCTGACACCCCAGTCTATTAGACACCCAAACAATCTGCCCAGAACTCTGACAGCCTTTACTCTGCATTGCAGATAACAGTCCCCGAACACCTCAGAAGAGTCTCCCTGTGGTGTCCAGCCCCTTTCACTGGACATTCACAGTAATTACCAAGACCACTGCCTCCAGAGAGACCACATATCCCCCAGCTTGCTTGGGTCAGCCGAGGATGCACTCTTTACTTAATATCACAGTCCTGAGATGAATTTATAATAAAAAGAAAAAGTGTATTTACAAAGAACAGAGAATCACAGATTCAAGTGAGCAAGAATTATGGAAACAGAGATGTTTATAATAAATCAGAAGCATAACATGCAACTAAGGGACTAATCATGACCTTGACAGGCTACTCTCCTGTATCTCAAAACATTTCTGCCCTCAAAGATCTTATGCAGAGCTTGCTGATCTTCATTCAATTCAGGATCCAGGTTGTTGTGAACCACCCCCTTCCTCCAAGGATGTTCCTAAGTGAAAGTTTGTCATTGTTTCTAGAGGCAGGAAAACCCCTGGTGCTCAGAGTCCTGTGTGCTCTCCCCTGTTGGTTTCACTTCCCCCCCCCCCCCAAACTGTTGTCTTCATATGCAAATAGCGCTTCCCGTGTGTTGGTTTCAAAATGATTAATTTACATTAGAGACAGGGTGGATAGGCCGTTCTAGGTCGCTTTTTCTGGTGAAAGATGCTTATCAACCCTGCCTGGAACACAGATTCTAAAAATATTTTCTGTATATACATACAACTTTTAAAATAACACCCATACTTGCATCTCTCAATGCTTATGACGACCAGTATGGCGTAAGCTTTCCTTTGGTCCCTCACAACATTCTTTATAGATAAATATGATGACAGCAATGAGTTAGGTGTACTGAGTTTGTCAGGCCTGATAGGCGTTGGTGACTCAGAGCAGTGAACCACCAGTGGGCCTCTGTATCACATCCTCATCTATTGAATGGGAGTAATAATACTTCCTGACCTGCCTCCCTTGCGAGGGACTGTGGGGATTAATGAGTTAATGTTGCCAGAACTGATGCAGAGCCAAATATCATTATTTGATAGGTCTGCTAGTTTCCTGTTGTCCTGGTGATTTTGTGCTGTATAAACATCATGTGAGGTTATTGGTGATTAATAACACTGCCTTTTGCTCTGTCCCCAGACTATCCTGAGGGACCTGCTACGCTTCCTCGTGGTTTACGTGATCTTCCTCTTCGGCTTTGCGGCAGGTGAGGATTGACTCAGCACCGTGTTACAGGCAGACCTGCCAGGAGGGAGACTTGCTAAGAAAGATTCATTGTTCTGCTTTTGTTGCAGCTCTGGTCACCCTCACAGGGGAGGCCCCTCCGGCTTCCCAGAACACGTCTGTTACCCCAGAGGACGGCGCTAAAGACCATGTTGTGTACAGTGGGCTGCTGAGCACTTCCTTGCAGCTCTTCAAGTTCACCATTGGCCTGGGGGACCTGGAGTTCCAGGAGCGTGTGAAATTCAAATACTTTGTCATGCTGCTGCTGCTGCTGTTTGTGATCCTGACCTACATCCTCCTGCTCAACATGCTGATCGCCCTCATGAGCGAGACTGTCACCAATGTCTCTGGTTACAGCAAGAGCGTCTGGAAGCTGCAGGTAAGTCTGTTGCACCGCTCACCTGGTCTCCAATATAGGCCTTATAACATATTATGCGCTAAATGTGGGCCTGTGGGAGCCATTTACAACATCCTCCTGCCGTGCATGCACTGGGATATAAGATTTGACGTTTTTGCTGAGCTCTAAGGTTTTATTTAAAGTAGTAAAAGTGTAATGAGATCTTTCTCTCTCCACATTTCTATAGTACCCATCACCTTAGTATCTAAAGTGCTGAGATATGTGCCTTCCAGATCTACTTGTAAAGACTGTGACCTCCTTAATGGATGGGACTGTACATTTTAAGTGGTGCTTTGTCACTTCCCTGCCTCTGGGAGGGAAGAGGAAGTAATGCTGCGCAGGTGGTGCTTGTTGAGGGAAATTAACAGCTGAGTTTACTGGGAGATTTATTCCAACTCCTCAACCTGGGAGAGCTGATTCTGGTCTTCCAGATGCTCCATGCAAGCAAGCTCTCCTCGCAGATTGAGTGACAGCACCTTCAGCCAATAAACACTGGCTAAAACCCGACAGCATCACAACACTTTCATTGGTTGAGCATACCCTGGGAGCAAAACCATGTTAGGAGACAGATGTTTAACCCTTTTGCAGGTGTCATGCTTTTGTTACTTGAGATGTTTCTGTTCTCGTATGTAGGGCTCTGTTAAGATTTGTCTGTGTTTTATACCTTCTGTTGGCTTACCCTGGTTTGGAGGAATTTCTAATGTGGTTAGCAGCTCCTTCCATGACTGCTTGGGCATTGCCTGAACTAAGGGAGACCTTGTAAGGTGACAGTAGGCAGCACAGGCTGTGCTTAGTCAGTCTGGGAGCTAGAGAGAACTACAGGATCTGTCAGAGTCCAAAATCCCCTTTTATACTGATGGCAGCCCAGTCCTATCTTTTTCTCTATCTAGAAAATTACAGAGTTTAAAGTACTTTCTTAAGCCCACAGGCCTAGGAGACTTTAGGGTATTTCCTGACAGCAGTAACAGAGCCAAGGAACATTCACAAAAGTGCCTTTCCAAGTCACGATACTTGGTGGATGGGGAAGACTTGATCGGAACTTAGGCTAGCTCAGCACCTGGGTTGTGGCTGCACCAGTTCCGCTCTAACATGGACTTGTATCCTCAGAGAGCCATTGCCATTCTGGAAATAGAGAAGTCCTGGCTGTGGTGCCCAAGAAGGAGGCAGAGATCTGGCTGCTTCTTGTCGGTGAGCCTTGATGATAAGAAAGATATGAGATG